>NC_143136.1:106479692-107932192 GCF_059928025.1 Delphinapterus leucas | reverse complement strand
TAAGCTCACCACACGAGATGAATTGTGCAGAGACACAACAGTAGGGGGCTGCTGCTCTCTCAGGCGATACAGCGCCGTCTCGTCCTGCTGTGGTGACTTTTATTTAAGCATTATCTATGTTTACATCTTAAGACTTGTTTTCTCAACATTCCAGAAACACTAAAGCAGCCAGATATGCTTTTACTGATTATACAATAAACGGTGGGCTTTCTTAAGAACGTGTCATGCTTCGTCCTTGAACGCAAAAGGAGCACAAGGACATTTCCCTGTGTTCCCATTATTCTGATTATACTGAGGACATTTCATGGATCAGCGCCCAAAGCACTCAGGACTGCTTGCAGTTCTGGCTTTTTCGCACGCACCCACCCAGCTTGCCGGGGGGACTCATGGGGCACGTCTCCTTCCATGTCCTCAGTTATTTCTCTACACAGGGAAGCAGAGTCCCCCACCCAGCTCGGGCGCGGTGCGACAGGAGTCCCGCAGGCCACCCCTCCAGACCTGCCTCCATCACCGGGGACTGGCGCCGGCCGGTGTCACGGCCACAGCCACATCCCGCGGCCGGCACTAGCCCCCATCCCCACTGCCGCCCCCATCCAAGCCGCCACCAGTCCTTCCGCCTGATTAGCCTGCCCGCCCCCTGCCCCTCCCTGCCTGCCTGGCCCCTCTGCCCCCAGGGACCTTCCTGAGAGGGCACATCGCCCGTCACCCCTCTTACCTTTCCTCTTCTTCTCTGCTGCCAGTGCCTGCCTTCTCCCTCCTCTCTCCCCTGGGGCCTGCACCCCACCCCACGGAGACCTCATCTCTCCCCCAGGCCCTGTGTCCCACCCCAGGGGGTTTCATCTCTTCCAGGGGGGCCTGCAGCCTCCACGAGCTCTCTGGGGCCCTCTACCCTCCCATCCCACCCAGGCCAACTCTGGTTTTTGCTTCAGGCCAGCTCAAGTGTCCTGTACTCCAGGAGGCTCTCTTGTCCCACAAGTGGGGCGAGGGGCCCTCCTTGGGGCTCCCTTCCGCCCTGTCACCTGGCTCAGGGGTGGCCTGAGGACTTCGCATCTGCTCCGCCAGCCACGGCTCCCTGGGTGGACCACGGGCAAGACCGAGTCCATGCCCCTCAACATCCCAGCAATCCCAGCCACCGCTGTCATTGCCACATACACCCAGGAACCCACTAACAGCACAGCAGACGGAGTGTCCATTCCATGTGCAGTTTAGACCTCCCCGAGGGCAGTTCCTGCAGGCTCTCCTCAGGGCTCTGAATTTCTGGGGACCCTGGGCAAGTGTGATCGAGGCAACTGCGTGTTTACATAAAGGAGCCAAAAGAAGAAGAGAAGGAAAAGGAGAAAGTACAGAAACCTCCCCACCCCTCATAATCCCTGAAAATCTGGCAACCTGGCCACATCCAGGCAGCTTGCAGTCTGGAGAGGAAGACCTGGGCACTCCCACCTGGAGGCCCACCCTTCCCAGCTCGCCGGTCTGTGCAGGAGCGGCCACTTCAAAACGCCCCTGCGGAACCAGCGTGGGGGCAGTAGCTGCTTTGCTCTTCCTGGAAGCCCAAAACGGGGAAACGAAAGAAATTAAACACAATTTGGCTTCCTGGCTTCAAGGATGGGGGGGGGGTGACTTGCTGATTGTGAGGTCCTGAGACGTATTTCCCTCTTCATCATAAGTTTAAACTGCACTGGTCTTGGAAATGAATGTGTGCCCATGGGCGTTGTGTGCACATGCGTGTCAGCATATGTGTGTGCTTGGACAGAGTAGGTTTAAGAACGAAGCATGTCTGTCACTCACTAAGGAGACCCTGAGGGCCTGGGAACCCCAGGGCCCCTCTACAAGCCCTGCTCTGGGGCCTTGGAAGGACTTTCTAGGGCCAAGGGGCCCTCCAGCCTAAGGACTGAGCCTCCAGAAATCAGGGAGGGCAATGTATGGGCTGAGCTGTTTGCCCCCAAAATCCATATGTTGAAGCCCTAACCTCCAGTACCTCAGAATGTGACTATATGTGGAGAGAAGGGCCTTTAAAGAGATAATTAAGATAAAATGAGGCTGTTAGAGTGGGCCCTAATCCAGTCTGCCTGGTGTCGTATAAGAAGAGGAGATAAGGGACTTCCCTGGTGGCGCAGTGGTTAAGAATCCGCCTGCCAATGCAGGGGACACGGGTTCAAGCCCTGGGCTGGGAAGATCCCAAATGCGGCAGAGCAACTAAGCCCTTGTGCCACAACTACTGAGCCTGTGCGCCACAACTACTGAAGACTGTGCGTGGAGAGCCCGTGTTTCGCAACGAGAAGCCACAGCAATGAGAAGCCCACGCGCCGCAATGAAGAGCAGTTCCTGCTCGCCGCAACTAGAGAAAGCCCGCGTGCAGCAATGAAGACCCCACACGGCCAAAAATAAAAATAAATTTATTAAAATAAAAAAGAAGAGGAAGAAGAGATTAGGACCCAGAGACAATAAAGATGCCAGAAGAGAGACATCAGAAGGAACCAGTCCTGCCGACATCTTTGTCTTGGACCCCTGGCCTCCAGAACTGTGAGAAAATACATTTCTGTACGTATTTGTGGAAATTTGCTATGGCAGCGCTGGCCAACGAACAGAGGTGTGGGTCTGGGGGTGAGCAGACAGCATCCCTCCCCTGCTGCCATGGGAGAGAGTGGACCACCTGAGGCAGGGCACAGAATCGCAGGGAGAAGGCACTGGAAGAGGCTGCTTCTCGAAGCCAGGCTAGATGAGGACCCGGGGCCCGCTGAGGGATTCGTCCAGCAAGGGTCCGACCCTGACTTGTCCTCACGCCTTGAGTCACCCCACATTTTAGTGGGATGCATTCTTAAATTCTTAGGCATTTGAGTAGTGTGTGGTCTCTATTTTGTTCAGAATTTAAAAGTGATAACTGATGAAAGACTTTTCTTATTCCCTCTAATTCACATTTACAGGATATCAGAAGCTGATACAATATTGAAGTACTAAGTGGTACTAAGGAACTACAAAAATACCATAGGACTTCCCTGGTGGTGCAGTGGATAAGAATCCTCCTGCCAATGCTGGGGACACGGGTTTAAGACCTGGTCCGGGAAGATCCCACATGCCGTGTAGCAACTAAGCCCATGCACCACAACTACAGAGCCTGCGCTCTAGAGGCCCTGAGCCACAACTACTGAGCCCGCGTGCCACAACTACTGAAGCCTGCAAGCTAGAGCCCGTGCTCCGCAACAAGAGAAGCCACTGCAATGAGAAGCCCACGCTCCGCAACGAAGAGTAGCCCCCGCTCGCCACAACTTGAGAAAGCCCGCGTGCAGCAACGAAGACCCAACACAGCCACAAATAAATAAATTTATTAAAAAAAAAAGAAGCAAACAAACAAAAAACCCCAAAAATACTATAAAGCTCATCTGTGTATCTCTGCCATTTAACGGTTAATTTAACAAAACTATAATTGAATTGTATGCACACCAAAAAAAAGAGAAAAACCCACAAACCTGGTGTGGGGTGCAGGGAGGCCACATCAGGGGTGGAAGAAGGAAGCCTGGTTCCCCCTCTGCCAGCTGGTGCTGTGAGAGGAGGGGACTGGATCGGGAGCTGGGGCCATGCGGCCCTCACCAAGCTGGGAGTGGTGAGAGCCTAGGCGAGGCTCCAAGGCCACCTAAGCCCCTCTCCCAACTGTGTGCCAGGAGGCTGCTTTCTGCAGGTGGGGCCGGGCAGACACTTGGTGGCACCCTGTGTCTCTCCAGGCTTAGGCAAAGCCTCCCAGCCCCAGGTGTTCTCAGAGTCGGGGGAGGGTCAAGGCACCCCTGGGCTCAGTCCCTCAAAAGACAGAGTAAATGGGGCTTAAGTTGTCAGCACAGCAGGGCACCAAAAGAAAACCCAGCAGGCCTATCTTTAAAGAGCATGAATAAAATTTTGCACTCAGAAAGAAGCTACCTTAATCTTAGCACACATGAAAGTTTCAGGTCACTTCAAAAACTAAAACTTGGCCTTGAGTAGCCCATGGAGGTTGATGCGCTCAGTGTCTTTGTATTCTGGGATTCTGGGGTCCCACTGGCTCTGGTCTCTCCCTTTCAGAAGAGCCCCAAAGCCAGGATCTGGTGGGAACTACGAAGGAGCAGCCTCACCTCCTCATTTTTCCAACAGAAATAATCCCCTGACCTCCTAACACTGCCCCTCCTCTATGTAAAAACATCAGCCCCTCCTGCTGCCTTGTCCCTCCACCTGAAAAGTGCTTGGAGCATCCCTGACTCCAGGTTTCCATTTAAACAGATCAGAGCAGCTCCTCATTTCTCCATACGAGTCCCACAGTGACACTATGACCGTCTGCCTCGTTTTCCTGACCACAGCACTCTCTGGCCGCCTTTCCCATTTTTCTAAGCACATCAGCAGGTTGACCACCCCAGGCCTTTATTTCTCCAATCAAAACCATGCCTGACCTTATCTCAGCATATACACTTTCACTACCAAGAGGGTGAAAAGATATCCCACAGAATAGGAGAAAATATTTGCACACGTACGGACACATGCTACAACGTGGAAGAACCGTGAAAACATTATGACAAGTGAAAGAAGCCAGTCACAAAGGCCACATGGTGTACGATTCCATTTATGTGAAATGTCCAAAACAGGCAAATCCATAGAGACAGAAATCAGTGGTTGCCTGGGGCTGGGGTGAAATGAGGAATGACCGCTAATGGGAGTTTCTTTTGGGGTGATGGAAAAGTTTAAAAATTGTGGCAACAGCTGCATAATTCTGTGAACATACTAAAAACCATTGGGTTGTAGACTTCAAATGGCTGAATTCTACGGTATGTGAATTATCTCTCAATAGAACTATTACCCACAAAACAAAACACAAACCAACACGCCTGGTCCATTCCATTCCCTCTGTCCCATTGCTGGTTCTGCAAAATGACCTAGTCCCCTCAGCCTTCTTTCCTTGGCCTCCCTGGAGTGCTCGGGATTTAGAAGAAAGGGGCTGTGGAGAGGAGCTGCACCCACCTTCTGCCTGGTAGTACACCTCGCCGGCAAAGTGGGCGATGCCAAATCGGGAATCGTGGATGTTCTTGGGCTGCAGGAAGACCTTGTTGTTGGCATGGATGTTCTTCAGTTTTTGTAGCAAGGTGGTGTCTGTCCCCTGGAAGAATGGACACCCTATGGGCCGAGGTCCCAGAGTCCAGCCACTGGGAGGTCAGCTGGCACACTCCCAGGTCTCAGGGCTCCCTCAAGGGGGCAAAACAACTGAATGACTGAGGGCCTTTCTACAGACAGCAAACGGACGCCCAGGTGGCGACAGCTTGTTGTGGTGAATGAGGACAGAGGCGGGAGTAGGGACTGGGTCGGGCGATCCCCACGGCCAGCTTCCTGCTCTACCCTTCCCTACAACTGCCCAGGGACCAGAGCTTCTCCCTTCTGTGGGTCACAGCTCTTCCTGACTACCTTTGAGAATCCATCTCCCCAAGGACAGGCAGAGTCCCCCAAAGTGAGAATGAAAGTGTTTCCTTGTCTTGAACCCTCTGCAGCCCTTGACCTACAAGGCTGAACAAGCCCCCTCTTGGGGTGTGTTCTTGAATCTAAATAATGCATTCTGGGGAGCGGGAGTGAGGGTAGAGTCCGGTGCCTCCCTGCAGGAGGCAGGCCTTGAAGGAGAGGAAGGCTGGAAGGCTGGGGCTTGTCTGCTAACTCCCGGCAGAGGTTCCAGCAGCCCTGGAGTTTCCCACGTGTGGGGTCTCCACCCGAGGGGCGGCGGGCCCAGGGGCGCACCTGTGGGAAGCGGCTTTCTTCGTCCAGGAGGGAGATGATGCTCAAGGGCTTGAGGGCCAGCAGGTCCAGCGTGGGCAGGTTGTCGTTGTAGTGGATATAGTCCCAGGGGATGCACTCGGTGCGGTATTCTTCCTGCTCCATGGTGAACACGTGCTGCACGAAGAGCTGCTGCAGGTGCTCGTTAGCCAGGTTGATGCAGAGCTGCTCGAAGCTGTGGGGACAGGGCCACCCCCGGGCGGGAAAGGGTTGGCTCGATCGCTGCTGCAGCTGGCCACTGGCACACAGCTGCAAAGCCCCAAACACATGCACACGCTGACACACAGCCTCCCTCTTCTTCTACCTCTGCCTCCATCACCTCCTCCACCCCACAGCAAACAGACTCAGAGAAATGAGGGGGCTTGTGTATCATCAAGCCCCTGCCTTTGTCTCCCTCCGGTCCCCTGCGGTCCTCTGCCAGGCCTGCCTATCCTGACACGGAGACAATCCCTGGGGGACCAAGTGTCCTGTAGCCACCCAAGCATCCATGGGCAAGTGGCTTTGGTATTAAGATGAGCTTCTGGCTGGGCTCCTTTGCATCAACCAGACACACTCCCTACCCCCACCCCAATCCTCCCAACCTGTTCTCCCTCCCGGGTTCCCCACCTTGGGAAATGGGTCCGCCACTTACCGCCCCTAGCTCGGGTCAGAAACCAGCCCATCATGCCTGACACCCCTCTCTCCCTCCTCCCCAGTTCCAATCAGTTGCCAAAGTCTGGTCCACGCTTCCCCCAACACAGACCTGTTTACTTCTTTTCACCGCCACTGCTGCTACCTTAATCCAGGCCACCCTTCTTCCTCACCTGGAGCACAGTGACAGCGTCCTCATGGCTCTCCCTGCCTCCAGCCTCACCCCCCCCAGTCACTCTCCACAGCCACCAGAGGGAGCACATCCGATCCCGCTCTCCCCCTGCTTGGAATCCTTGTGGACCCGGGCGCCCATTGTTGTTGGGATCCAGACAGACAGTGACACAGTAGAAAGCCTGCCCGTCTCTGCCAGGGAGTGGCTGAGGGGCACCCTGGACTTCTCACAGTGCTGGGAAGGCACCTGGCCCCTCCTTACCTCTGAGTCTTCTTCACACGTGTGAGCCCCTCCCCTCCTTCCTCTGACCTGCTTGGTCTGCTCACCCTCTGGGTCTCACTTAGGCATTTCTTTTTCAGGATGGGTTGCCCATTTATGCAAAGCCGCATGGTACCCGGGACTCGTTGTTCAAGGTCTGTTAACCCAAGAGAGTTAACACACTGCCTGCAGAGTATGGACTAAGAATGCTGCCTGTCATATCAGTAAACAAAGGGTGTCACAGCTACGAGCCCTGAGGGAACTCAGGATGGAGACAAGGAATGACCACCATCTAGCAGTCATCAGACTGCAGCCACCCGCAACGATGCACCCGGAGGAGACTCAGGATGGGAAAGCACAGGATCCTGGCCCCAGAGAGCTGAGGTGCGTATCAAAGGAATGATTTCAGCGAGCCCAGACTCTTGCATCTTCCCATACATAGAAAAGCACTAAATGCCTTAACTTGGGATGTCCGATTTTCTTTAATTAACAATAATCTTTTGATGTTCCAACTACCTGCCTTTTGTTGCAAAACTTTTATATGCCTTGGGACCCCCCTCACCTCCTCGGAGCAGTTTTCTCAGAGTTATTTGAGATGCTGTCTCCTGGGCTTCAAGTCCTAAGAATGTCCACTGAATAAAACATGACTCTCAACTTTGAGGTTGTGCACTTTTTTTCAGTCGACAAGAGCGCTCGGTGAACCCCGGTCGGGCCAGTGACTGGGTGCTGCGAGTGACATGGCCCTGCTCCTCCATGTGGCCCCCGGACTGCAGCCCTGTCGCAAACCCAGCTCGTGGCCCAGATCCCCTACAACCAACTACTCATCCACCTCCACAGGGTCCAAAAGTGTGCTTGCTCTGCTCAACGGCCCCTCTCAGGGCCAGAAACCAATGATCAGAATCACTTTTTAGTTTACTTAGAGTTTGCATCGCGTTGGGCTGAGTTCTGCCAGCCCTACCCCATCCCACCTGCCTGCAGAGAGCTGGTCCTGGGAGGCTGTCACCCCCATGTGCTTGCACTCGGAATGGCTTGTATCTTGACAATCCTGGCCAAGTTGATAGGGAAACCACTGACCAAAACTGCCTGCCCTGGCCAGGCCCGATAGTAACCACTTGCATGAGCTATCTTAAACAGGAGGTCCTGGTAAGGAATGTGGAACTAACAAGCTACCACCAACCGGAAGAATTCGGGAAAGGTCAAAAGACAGAGGAGACACCAGTCCATATGTCCTACCAACCTCCCAGAATCCTTCTCGCTGGAATCCATCTTGGCTGAGCGATGTGTGCGCCACCAGGAAGGACCCTGAGTCAGAGTGATTGGCCAGAGACAACCCGGAAACTAACCCCATCACCATAAAACCTGAGACTGCGAGCCATGTGGCAGAGCAGTTCTCCTGGGTTCCCTTAGCCTCCTGCTCTCCACCCGGGCACCTCTTCCCAATAAAGTCTCTTTCTTTGTCAGCACATGTGTCTCCTTGGACAATTCATTTCCAAGTGTTAGACAAGGGCCCACTCTTGGGCCCTGGAAGCGGTCCCCCTTCCTGCAACAAAGGGACCTTCTCAGACCTCAGCTGGAGGTAGGGCCTCAGGCAGGGACATGCCAAGGTCAGGACAGCCCCTTGGCTCCTCTAATAGTGCCCAGAGGCCTCCACTTGGAACTGAAACCAAGCAGGACCCTGAGGGACCCTCCTGGGTACAAAAGCCCCTCTGCGTCCCCCGTTTCTTGTTTGTAGAGAAAGGCTTTAGTCTCCTAGGCCATCCCTGAGTTCCAAAGAGCAGACTCAAGCAGTTACTAATTAGGGAAGTGAGGAAATGCAGTCAAGAAACAATAATGCAATGATAAAACAGAGTCCTAGTTCTTCCTCAAGGGGTACACATAACAATCTGATGCATCTCTTTGAGTTCTTCTACAGAAACTAAGACCCCTGCCCAGGTGGAGGATGGTGACTACACGCTGACCAAAGTATGTAGACCCCAGACTGGTTGGAACCAGAAGGTTGATGATTAAGCTACCTGAAACTTCACCCCATTACCTCACCACCAACCAATCAGAAGAAAGTCCACAAGCTGACCACATACCCTGTGATCCTCACCCCTAAAGTTGCCTTTAAAAAACTTTCCCTGAAAGTCATCAAGGAGTTTGTGTTTTGAGCATGAGCTGCCCACTCTCCTTGCCTGACCCTGCAATAAACGCTGTGTTTTCCTTCACTATAGCCCAGTGTCAGTACATTGGCTTTGCTGCACACTGGGTGAGCAGACCTGAATTCAGTTCGGTAATAGGACCAACTCTAGGCTCCATCCAGCCCATCCCTTTAAATGAACCAGGCTCACCTGGGTAAGCTAGGTCACGCATGTAGGACGCTTCCTGCTTGCTTGTTCCCAGTCCTCATTTCCTCGTCCTCCAGCCCCCGGATAATGCCCCAGAGCAACACCTGTCCTCATCTGGCCCCACTGCCTGGCTCCCCTCACCACCCCTCTCTACCCCCACCCCCAGCCTTCATCACAGTCTCAGCTGGGAATTACTTCTCTGAACTGCCTCCTGCCTCCAGATCTTCAGCCTCCAGACTGGGACACTGGATCAGAAGTGTTCTGCCTCACCTTACCCCTGCCAAACTGAAGAGTCGGTGATGGGCCACAAACCCCATTACCTAGTATGATATCCCACCTAGATGCAGTTGCATCAGTGTTATTGATTTCCATTTTCACCCTAACCACATGTGATGATTCACTCTAGTTCATGAGGAGAGTGGATGGCTCAAGGGGGGTGGTGAATTCTGAGGTGCTTTTAGCCTGACTCTCAGGGATGGTTTTAGTTATGTGGCTTTTTCTAGACATGTTGTGGATGCCAGGGGATGCGCACGGACCACCTCACTGAGGAAAGCCATAGTCTTGCTGAGGGACTCACCCTGGTGTCTGTGAGCGGAGGTGAGAGGTCCTGCTCCTAGCCCAGAGGGGGAGGAATGGCTACCCTCCAGCTGGCTCAGAGAAGAGCTAAGCTTATCTTCCATTTTCCAAAAGCAGGTGCACTGATCTCCATACCTATTTTTCTGGAAATTTTCAAAACCAAATATGTCCAGGAGGCCGATGGTCCTTCGCACGATTTTGGGGTCCTGGGCAGGTGGGGTGAAAATTGCGGCATTGATTTTCTTAAGAATCCACAGGAAGAGGTGCCCATAGATGCCCTGTGGAGACATGGGGCACAGCCCACAGGCTATGATGTACAAGAGGAAGGCTGCCCTTTCCAGTTCACCTGGAAAGGCTGCAGGCACACTGGATCTCATGGACCTACTCAAGGAGATCATCCCTACTTTAAGGTAAGAAACCACCCTGGAGAGACTAGGCAGCCCACGGTCACCAGGCAGGTGACCGGCAGAGTTGGGACTTGCCCAGCTATCTCTGCCCTTTCCTGCTGTCCACCCACAAGGCAAGGAGCCATGCTCAACAGATTGACATGCGGGCCCCTTTTCCCGCAGCTCTGCACCTTGACGAAGGCATCCCTCCGGTCTGCAGCCTGCGCGATGTTCAGGGGCCTGGTGACAAACTCCCCACGGATGGTGATGGAGTGTTTGATCAGACAGTCTCGGAGTGCCTGGTCCTTCACCTGGAAGGCGGGTGGGGGCTGGCATCACAGCTGACTGAGCAGGGCCTGGCGCCAACACCTTGTCTCATGACAAAATACCCTATGCCCAAGGCCTGAGGGTAGGAGATGCCTGTGACTAGGGCCAGAGTCGGGATGCTGGGCAGGGCCCGGTCCAGGGTCAGTCTGAGCACTGGGGTATCAGTGTTGGGGAAGGATGCATAAGCTGGGTGGGCCCCGAGCATGCTGGCTGCTTGGTTGACCAGTCCTGTGCTGGTCTCCTGCAGCTGGGTCCACCATTGGGTGGACCCTGGGAAACAGTGGGAAGGAAGGGCTCTGAGGCCTGGCCATTGACATCTGGATACGCCCCAGCTGACGTCACTCCTGCCTGGAGGCTGAAGACCCAAGGGAGGAAGACGAGTCTGGATAGAGTCCCTCCCACCATGCGGGGAAGACTGAACCAGCAAAAATGGAAGGTTTCTGAGAACCTTGAACCACATGAAGAACATTAGCAGCAAAACACGCCCACCTAATGTGATTGCTTCCCCCACCCCTTCTGATTCTATTAATTTTCCACTGGACCCGCCAGCGGGGTGTGATGTGGAGGACATTACAATGCCCCATCGCTCATCCTCCAAGTCAACGCTGTATTTGGTCTCCTTAATAACCTGTAGGGTGAATGGTCTGAGCACATTCCACCGGCCCAGAATAGCACAACTCATGGAGAAGCCCCGGGGACCAGGACACGGGGCAGGGACCTTTTGATGTAAGGACATCAGATTGTGTGAGTGGGCAGAGCCTGGGGTCTGGGTGGGGTGGAAAGTTGAGTAAAGGCCACAGAAGAGCAGGAGGGTCAGGGAAAAGGGAAGAAACACACGTTCAAGTCAAACTGATCATTTCCGGGACTTGGTTAATGGTTAGCTCCACGGCCCCACCCTGATTCCCACCCCCAGGGCCTGCAACGCTCCACCAGGGAGCTCGGGGTGTGAGCGGAGAGCCTGGGAGAGGGGTAGGAGGAAGGAACTAGAGCCTGGGAAGGCTGTCAGCCCAGACCCCCGGGGCTCCTCACGAAAATGGAAGCTGGCGGACATAACAGCCCAGTCACCTCCAGTAACTTCATCACGGTGGGAAAGGCGGGCGTCTCCATCACATCAGAGGAGTCCAGGTTCTCGAAGGCCGTAGCTGCAGAGAGAAGCAATGACCCTGAGAGGCAAATTGGCCTGAAGTGATGGGACAGAGGCCTCAGGAAGGCAGTCCCAGATCCACACTTAGAGACAACCGTCCCCAGGAGGGAAGCACTGCCTCTCCCAGTAACCCCTCTGAGAGCCGAGGCCTCCCTGGGGACCTATCAACACCTTAGCTGTAACTACTGTTAACAGGGTATGTCCCCTTCCGCTGAGATCGGGACCCTGATGCAAAGGGGAGTTTGAAGTTATTGGAGGGAGAAGGTGCTGGTGGGGCATGTGGGGTCTACTGAGGGAGAAAATCAGCCATCAGTCCCCTTCCATCCACTCTGCTGTCCATAGAAACCTAGGCGTGTTCATTCGTTTGGTCAAACAAGCACGGAGCTGAGAGGAGGAGTGGTTGGAAGCCGGGGCCAGCTCTGTTGCAAATCTCCTGACCCACCTCCTAGTTCAAGTCCCCCCCCTTTGGGTCCCTCCACCTTAGGGCTGCTGAGCTGGGGGGAGGAAGGAATGCTGTTTCTGTATTTTTTTTTCTCTTTTAAACTTTAAAAAATTGTAAAATAAAGCATACAGATTTTTTTAAATGCATAAAATCCAAGGGCATGTTATAATGGATAATTATTAAGTCAACATTGTGTAACGACCACTGAAGCCAAAACCCAGAGCCTCGCTAACACCCGGAGCCTCCTACATCCTTTCCTGCTCAGACCAGTTCCTGCACAAGAGGCAGTATTCTCCTGACCTCCATGGAAACCAGTTCCCTATTTTCTCTTTATCTTTTTACTACCTACATATGAATCCCTAAGCAGCGTTTAATTTTACCTGTTTACCTGTGTGTCATCTAACTACCTGCATTCCTTTGTAGCATTTAATTTTACCTGTTTTTAAATTTTGTGTAAGTATGATCTATAATTGTCTGTATTCTTTCACTTGGCTTCATTTCTTCAATATCACATTTGATTCTCTTCCATGACCTGAAGCCCCCTGCTTGTCAGCACCCACGTCTGGTTCATTACATGGTCACCTAGCTACAACTTGCCTGGAGTAGATTTCCTCATATCCTGTGAGACAGTGGTTCAAGTTCATGTTTTCTATATGAATACCCAATCACTCTAGAACAGTTTATTGAAAAGTCCATCTTTTCCTCACTGCTCTATGAATTGGTGTCTTTCATTAGATCTAAAGCCAGCCATAATCTCTTCAAATGTTGTGTATGCCCCATCCTTCTCTTTTCCTTTAGAACTCGAATCAAATGTATACTACATCTTCTCACTGTATCTTTTAGGTCTCCTACTCTCTCTTTTATATTTTCCATCTTTTTATCTCTCCATGCTGTACACACAGTTTCTTCTGACATTTCCTCCTTTTTCACATTATAAAACTGGCCGTTAGGGACTTCCCTGGTGGTGCAGTGGTTAAGAATCCACCTGCCAATGCAGGGGACACAGGTTCGAGCCCTGGCCTGGGAAGATCCCACATGCTGTGGAGCAACTAAGCCCGTGCGCCACAGCTACTGAGCCCACGTGCCACAACTACTGAAGCCTGCGTGCCTAGAGCCTGTGCTCTGCAACAAGAGAAGCCACCGCAGTGAGAAGCCCGCGCACCACAATGAAGACCCAATGCAGCCAAAAATAAATAAATAAATAATTTAAAAACTATATATTTAAAAAAACCTGGCCGTTAAACTCATCCATTGAGTTCATTTTGGGTTTTTTTGTTTTTTTTTTTTTTTTTACTTTAGAATTTCTATGTGGTTCCTTTTAAAATCTGTAATGTCACTTTTGTATAGTTTCCAGTTCCCTGTCTAAATTTTCAAGCTTGGTTTTTTCTTGAACAAAGCAAGCATAGCTGCTTCGTGGTCTGTGCTCAGTAATTCCAACCTCTGAAATCTATGTGGCTCTGTTTCTATTGTCTATCGTGTCTGCTGATTCTTGCTCATGGTATCTCATTTCCTTGTTCTTGTTTATTTTTGGAGGCACGCTGGATGTTGTGTTTGAAACGGTTTAAAGGAATAATTTGTGATCTAGGTTGATGCTATTTTCTTCCACAGAGGATTGTCAGCAACTCTGTCACTCAGGCGCTTGGAGGCACTAACAAGCCAGGACACCTTAATCCGTAGACCAACTGGATGCCTACAAGCTGGTTTGTAAGTTCACGCACGGCTTTGCTTACTCTGGTTCACCCTTTGGGTTCCCAGCCCAAAGTGGGGGGTGATTGATCAGAGTCTTCACCTTTGGAGGGCCCTAAGCTTTGGCATCTTCCCCCTAACCCCACAAGGCCTCCAAAATCATAGCTAAACTTTTCAATGTACTTTTCCAAGATGCCGTGACTTGGGTGGGTCCTTTGCGTGAGGACCCGCAGGGATTTTTTTCCTCCTCTGTCCCAGTCTCCCCATTCTTCCTCCCCAGGGGGTGTACTCTGGGTGGAAACAGCATTACCCATGAACTCCACATTCCCCAGGTGGAGAATGGCGGCCAGCAGCTTGCTGAGGTCCCAGTTCTCGGAGTCGGAGAACATGAGGATCTTCATGGCTGAGCGGACCTGGGCATAGTCCTTGGCGTCATTGAGCCCCTCACAAGAGGTACAGTTCCCCTGCAAGATCGGGCCCATCAGGTTTCTGAGGCCACCCCACACCCTACCTCCTCCACTGTAGGGCCAGCAAGGCAGGGATGCATCAGGGATTCAGCCAAAGGGCCCTGGTAAGTGATACTGCACTGGCTCTGGGTGGATCCCAAGGGGCCACCTGGAGGCCCAAGCTCAAAAAATACACAGAAGGGCTTCCCTGGTGGCGCAGTGGTTAAGAATCCGCCTGCCAATGCAGGGGTACATGGGTTCGCGCCCTGGTCGGGGAAGATCCCACATGCCGCAGAGCAGCTAAGCCCGTGTGCCACGACTACTGAGCTTGCGTGCCATAACTACTGAAGCCCGCGCGCCTAGAGCCTGTGCTCTGCAACAAGAGAAGCCACCACAATGAGAAGCCCGCGCACCGCAATGAAGAGTAGCCCCCGCTCGCCACAACTAGAGAAAGCCCGCACACAGCAACAAAGACCCAAATCAGCCAAAAATAAATAAATACATAAATATTTTTAAAAGAGAAAAAGAAAATACACAGAGGCGGAACGGTGGTGACACAGACGCAGCGTGCTATGGTAGCTTGACAGTTGTGTGGCCACGGCCAAGTCATTAGGCTTCTCTGAGCCTCTATTTGTCAGCCATCCATGGTAACGCCTGCCTCACCCTCTGGTGGTGGTGGGGGGCGGGAACATCACGGGTTCATTCCTTTAACAAACACTTTCCAAGGCTCACTGTGTGCCATCCCCTGGGCTATTTGTTGGGAATTCAGAAATGGAGAGACCAGGCCCTGCCCTGGGTGCTGTTGCATCCAGGAGGAGAGGCACAAAGAGAATGGCAGGGTCATAGGCTGTTACAGGCGCTGAGACCAAAGGGGGCTGGGGCGGCCTCCTGGGAGCTGGGGAAAGGCTTCCTGGAGGAGGCATCTGAGTGGTCCCTCAGGCTGAGCTTCACAGCAGCACAGGGGAGAAACGGCCAGAACTGGGCAGTGAGGTGGGAGGCACGGGTGGAAACTGCAAGGAGCCTGGCGTCACCGTTGAGGGGGAGAGGTTGGTGGATGGTGGGATCTGGAGGGACTTGGAAACCTTGCCAAGGAGACACAAGGAGCCCCTGAAGAGCTGTAATGAGAGACGTGGTCTGTCAGACTTGCTCTGTGGGAGGTCTCGGGCTGGATGATAGATTGGGGTCAAGTCTGGAGAGAGGGGGGACCCAGGAGGAAGCTAGCACCATGGTCTAGGCAAGAGATGATGAAGGTCTCCAGGCAGAGACCCAGGAGAGAGGGCTTAGGCAGGACACAGGGTCAAGACGTGGGTTTCATTCATTCCCTCAGCAGCAAGGTGAGCCTGATGGCTGCTTGTGCTACACTGTTCGTGCATGGGGACGCAGCGAGCAAGGCCCCTGCTCTCCTGGAGCTCAAGTTCTAGTGGCACCTACGAGGACGGTGAGTGGAATGAAACGAGGGTTTCAGAGCCTTCTGTCCATAGGTACCAAAGAAAGTTGAGGCTTGTGGGGCGGGACCATGGGTTCAGTAGGAAACAAGGAAGCACACGGACAAGGGTAAGCCTCTGATGGCCGTAAAGTGGATGCCAAACACAGGAAGGCTGGAGTGGAGAATGGAAAAGGGGAGTCCTCAGTCCCTGCCCAGGGGCCCGACCACAGTTTGGGCTTTTATGAGGCTGTAAACCAAGCGTTGAGCAGGAGCCGGCCCTTCTTCTGTCTTCCTCATTGTTATTGAGAGGCGGGGTGGGGAGAGGAAGGGAAGGGAGAGGTGGGGAGGGAGAGGAGAGGCAGGGAGAGGAGGGAAGGGGCAGGAAGGGGAGGGGGGAGGGGAAGGGAGAGGCAGGGAGGGGAGAGGAGGGGCAGGAGAGGAGGGAAGGGGTAGGAAGGGGAGGGGGGAAGGGAAGGGAGAGGAGGGGCGGGGAGAGGAGGGGCGGGGAGAGGAGGGGCAGGAGAGGAGGGAAGGGGTAGGAAGGGGAGGGGGGAAGGGAAGGGAGAGGAGGGGCGGGGAGAGGAGGGGCAGGAGAGGAGGGAAGGGGTAGGAAGGGGAGGGGCAAGGGGAAGGGAGAGGAGGGGCAGGGAGAGGCGGGGCAGGGCGGGGGCAGGGTGGGAAGGGGAGGCGGGAGGAGGGGAGGCGCAGAGCGGGCCTCACCATGGTCAGGTAGTGGTACTCGGAGGGCGCACCCAGGCACAGCAGGTCCTTCTCCTCTGCGCTCATGCCCATGAGCATGCAGTAGAAGATGTGGTAGTTCCGCTCCTCTGGGGCCTAGTGGGGAGGGAGTTCCAGGGAGCTTGTAAGCATCTCGCCTGAGGCTGCGGGGCCTCAGGACTGTCTCCTGCCCCCACCCCTGTCCCAGCTTCCTTCTTCCTCAGCGGGTAGCGCTCCGGCATTGACCCGAGGGATGGCCATGCCTGGTCGCTGTCCTCCTCCAAGGCCAGCTCATCCTGACTGTTCTGCGCGGAAAGGCCACCTTGCCCTTGGAACTCGTCACTCCCCGGGGCTTCCCTGCATCCTGACCGCTCCTTGCAGCCCGGAGTCACAGGTGAGGCAGTGAGTCCAGATTCAGACCCGGGCCCTCTGACTCAGAACCCCGGACTCTTTACAGTCTACGGTGAAGCCTTCCTATTCACCTTGTGACCCACAGGACCTGGCATCCACAGGTTTACCTAGCTGGGCCTCTGCATTTTTAAACATTATTATTATTATTATTTATTTTTTTTTGCGGTACGCGGGCCTCACTGCTGTGGCCTCTCCCATTGCAGAGCACAGACTCCGGACGCGCAGGCTCAGCGGCCATGGCTCACGGGCCCAGCCGCTCCGCGGCATGTGGGATCTTCCCGGACCGGGGCACAAACCCGTGTCCCCTGCATCGGCAGGTGGACTCTCAACCACTGTGCCACCAGGGAAGCCCTAAACATTATTTTTAAACTTTATTTCACATCCCCGTTGTGAAATTCAAACAGTTCCAAGTATAGAGTGTTAAAGGGTGAGTTTCTTTCTGCCCCAACTTGCCACTCCTCAAATGACCTCCTCAGAACAGTTTGATGGTCTGTGTTCCTTTGTAGACATCACTAATGTATTTACTTAGAGTATATCTATAAAAAGTTTATTTTTTAGGCAAGAACATACTTATTGTTCTACAGCTTCCTCTTTTTTTCATCTAAACGGGTCTCTTAGCCATCTGTCTACACTGACACAGACACACCTCCTCAGCCTTTTAACTGACCCAGCATTCCACAGTATAGATATGCCAAAATTTTTTAATCTTATCATGGACAGGACTTGTCTCTGATCTGCTTTAGAAGTCTCCTGTCCATTCTGGGGTACCTCTTTGAGGAACAAATTCTCTGAATTCACCAACCACCGTGCGAAGAATTATAAGCTTCTGGAAAGGGCAAACTTTGGAGTCGGAGAGACTACCTTCTACTAGCTCTGTGACCCTTGGTAAGTTACTTAACTTTCCTGGACTCAGTTTCTTCATCTCTACAATGGGGAGAAAGAGACCTGTCTCTCATGGTTGTTGTGAAGGTCTAATGAGATAATGCAGGGGAAACACCTGGCACCAGGTGGGGGTCACTAAAGGTGAGCTTCCTTCTTCAGCTTGCCCAGGTGTCTGTCTGTCCTAACACACAGCGCCAGTCCCTTTGGTGGCATATCCCCAATCTGAAACATCGTGTGTGTGTGGTACATGTGCACTCATGCACACACGTGTTAGGGGTTATACCATCATATGAGAGAGCACCTTACCCCCAACAAAGCCGTGTTAACTCAGCCGATGTGGCTGCCACACTTTGGGTTCCTTGTTACCCAGGACTGTCTACTTGATTTGTGGGGCGCAGTGTGAAATGAAAGCATGGGGCTTCTTGCTAAAGAGTTATTAAGAATTTCAAGATGGCAACGACAGAGCATCAAACAGAGACCGGGCCCCTGCGAGTACAAGGCCCTGTGTTGACGAGACAGACCACATGCCACCTCATTTCCTGCAGGTGGTCTTTTGAACAGTGTCATCTAGGTCCTCCTGCCAGGGGCCCCAGCACACCTGATGATACATCCACCCCCAGATGGGGACTGGCCTGGCCTCAGAATTAATTATAGTAGAGGTGAAGAGTAGTAAGCACCAAAGGATGAGGCCAGCTATACAGATGGAAAATTCAAAAGAGAAAATCCTTGAATAAATCATTTCCTTGAATATTGGGGAAGGACCATCATTATCCAATTCTAAGGGTCCTTGGCCCATCTCGGACCAGGGTTCAATGACAGCAAGCTAAGGCCTATGGGAGTCTGGGGTGGAGGAAAGGAGGGGTGAGAGTGATGGAAGGGACCCCTCTTGGAAGCCTCCCCAAACCCCTGACTCCCATCCTGGGGTGGGAGAAGATTCCCCCAGGACCAGTGCAGCAGGTGGAGGCCTTACCTGCCGGCAGACCCGGGATTTCTCCAGGAGAAATTGCTCGATGCACGCCCCCTCAATCACCCCACTGGAGTTGAAGTAGATGTCAATGTACTTCCCAAAGCGGCTTGAGTTGTCGTTTCGGATTGTCTTGGCATTTCCGAAGGCTGAGGGCCGACGGATGATGCCCATGACGGGAGCAGAGAAGAGAAAATTTACTTTTACTGGGGTCCTCTGGGAAGGCTTCTCAGAGGAGGTGGCCAAGCCCAGACTCGAAGGATGGGTAGGATTACACTGGACAGTGGTGGCAGCCAAGGGTTTGCTAAGAGGAGGGCAAAGTGCAGCTAAAGGTTCGGAGGTCAGAAAGCATGGGGTGTGCTTCCAGGGAGGGAAATTCGGCTGGACCATAGGATACAGGAGGAAAGCAGTGGAAGATGGATGGAACCGTTAGCAGGTGGAGCCAAGTAGTGCAGAGCCTTGAATGCCAAGCTAAGAAGTTTGGCATTAGTCCCACAGGTGACGGGGGAAGGAGGAAACCTCCTGAGGGAGTGTGGAGGCGGATTTACATTTTAGAAAGATTGCTCAGGCTGTAGGGTGGAGGCTGGGTTAGAGAGGGCAAGCTCGCAGAGAGAGTGGCAAGAGCTGGCACGGGTCAGAGCGCAGATAAGGAGCTTAGACCAGATGGCATTTGGGCTGCAGCACGATCCAAAGTGCATTCCATAGAGCTGTTTCTGCAAGGTTTTATGATGTGACTGCATTAAGAGAGATCCTTTGCACACACATCCTCACCTGCACGCATAAGTGAAAAGAACAGAGGATCTGTCTACTCTTATCAGTAGAATGCATTTGGGATCCTTCCCTGTATCAATAATCCATTCCCAGCATTTTGCAAATTGATTTCATCTTAGAGCCCTTTGTATTTTATTTTTTAGTTTTTGGCTGCATTGCGCGACACGTGGGATCTTAGTTCCCTGACCAGGGATCGAACCCGCATCCCCTGCAGTACGAGCGCAGAGTCCTAACCACTGGACCGCCAGGGAAGTCCCTTGGAGCCCTTTTTAAATCCTGAGAAGTCACTAGAAGAGTATGGCTTATCCTGCCCTCCCCCACAGGCACCCCCTGGCAGGAAGGTGCCAGCCCACAGGTCCTGGAAAGGAGGCTGGTCCCGTGGGTGACTGCATACCTTCCAGGATGGGGTTGGCCTCCAGGATCTGCTGCTCAATCCACGAATGCTGGCTGCTGATGGTGGCCAGGAACTGCAGGATGAGCTTGGTGGTCTCTGTTTTCCCTGCTCCAGACTCGCCACTGCAAAGAGGGCATGCAGGAACGTCAGTCAGTAGAACAACGAGTTTTCAACACCTGTCAACTCTCCTGCAGACCCATCACATGCCCGCTTTCTGGGCCGGTCTGAACAAGGATGCTCTCTCCCTGTGCAGAAATCCCACTGCGTTCTCCCTGACGTCCCCTGCCTACTTTGTGTTAGTTTATTAGTGTGTTCATCTTTCCTGCTCGACTATGCAGGTATGGTTGTATGTGGTTCATTCCAGGGTCACTGGCACAGTGTTCAGTAACTCCATGAATGAATAAGACCAGGTGATGCAATGCCCTGATAATAATGTTCTCTCTGTGAGCGGTGAGGTCATGCTGGCCAGAGGGGGAACTGCATGAGCCTTTTGGGAAAGCAGTCTGGCCTAGGTATCAAAATGCTTCAGAATTATTCCGCCATTAGTCTAAGGAAAGACTCCTAAAATCAGAAAAAGCCTTCTCCACAAAGCTTCCTGCTCATTGAAGTGTTATTTATTTATTTATCATTGAAATTACATGGGAAGCAACAAAAATGGGGGAAATTAGTTACAGTCCATCCAGTCAGAGAACGTTGTACAGCCACTTAATCCAGGTCTGCACAGAGCCTGCAGTCACACGAGCAATGCTTACTAATTAAGTGAAGTGGTAAATGTAGGCAGTATTCAGTCAAATTTTAACCAAGTGGGTAGAGGAAGCTTTTTCTTCCAAAAATGTCTAGCAATATTTTTGCTGAGAATATTTTTCTGAAATTTTCTAACATTTTCATAGTGAGTATATATTAATTTCATAATGGTAAAATATGAAAACCAGTTTTTTTCATATTTTAGGGCAGTGCAGTGGCCAAGATGGTGCTAGAGAAGGACCTTGAGGACCCTGAGCTTGCCTCCTGCCATGAGCCCCCCAAAATTACAACTGTTTATTTGTTTAAAAGATTTATTCATTATTTATTTATTTTATTTTTGGCTGTGTCGGGTCTTAGCTGCAGCACACAGGATCTTCACTGAGGCATGCGGGATCTTTCTTTGTGGCTCACGGGCTTCTCTCTAGTTGTGGTGGGCAGATTTTCTCTCTCTAGTTGTGGTGCTTGAGCTCCAGGGCGCGTGGGCTCTGTAGTTTGTGGCACACAGGCTCTCTAGTTGAGGCGCGTGAGCTCAGTAGTTGTGGTGTGCGGGCTTAGTTGCTCCGCGGCATGTGGGATCTTAGTTCCCTGACCAGGGATCGAACCCACGTCCCCTGCATTGTAAGGTGGATTCTTTACCACTGGACCACCAGGGAAGTCCCCCCAAATTACAACTATTTACAGAGAAATTATTGATGACAAAAACTGGACGACTAGAGGAAAAGAAATTCTTTAACTAAATACATAAAGAAGGAATCACAGCACAGGGAACTCTACTCAATATTCTGTGATAACCTACATGAGAAAAGAATCTGAAAAAGAACGGATACATGTGTACGTATAACTGAGTCACTGTGCTGTACACCTGAACCTAACACAACACTGTAAATCAACTCTACTCTAATAAAATTAAAAAGACAAAAACCCCAAGACAACAACAACAACAAAACAAAACAAACAAAAATATTTGCTTAATTGTCTTGGGACTAAATGTTAAATGGCATTATGTTTAAAGAATAAAATACATTTAGTTCACAGTTCAATTATATCAACTCAAAAACAAAAAAACAACTAAACCAACAACAACAAAGAAGGAACCACAATGAGATGGTAGGAGGCGCAGAGATGCAGTATAGTCAAGACCCATACCCCCGGGCAGGTGACCCGCGAGTGGAAGAATAATTACAATTATAGAGGTTCTCCCCAAGGAGAGAGGGGTCTGAGCCCCGCACTGGGCTCCTGAACCAGGAAGACAGACCCTCACAATGTTTGCCTTTGAAGGCCCATGGGACCTACTTTAAGAAGAGCCAGAGAGCTGTGGGGGATAGAGACTCCACTCCTAAAGGGCGCACACAAAACCTCACACTGCTTGCCTGGGGCAGAAGCAGTGATTTGAAAGGAGGCTGGGTCAGACCTGCTGATCTTGGAGAGTCTCCTGAAGGCAAGGGGCAACTGCAGCTCCCCCTGGGGACACGGACACTGGTGGCAGCCATTTGGGGAGCTTGTTGAGCAAGTGGACACTGGGGCTGGGGGGGTGCCATTGTGGAATCCTCCCTCTAGCTCTTTAGTGCCAAGACGTCAATAGTCTGTTGCTGCCAGTGCTGGCACATCTCAGGCCAAGCAACTGCTAGGTGGGGACACAGCCCCACCCACCAGCAGGAGGCTGCCTTAAGACCCCCCAGACAGCTGCCCTAGGACCTGGCTCTGTCCACCAGAGGACCTGGAACCCAGCCTCACCCACCAGTGAGCCGGCACTAGCCTCATGAACCCCTGGGACCAGCCCACACTCACCAACAGGCCAACACCAACCTTGGAAATCCCCGGGCCCTGCCTACCAGCAGGTTGACACCAACTCTGAGACACCTTGGGAACCCAGTTCTGTCCACAGTGAGCCAGCGATAGCCCCAGGACACCCTGAGATCCAGCCCCCCTCACCAACAGGCCAAAGCCAGGTTTGGGACACCCCAGACCCTGCAGCTAGCCATGGCGGGAACTGGCCCCACCCATCAGCTAGATACACTAGAAGGAACAGCAGTAGATCAGATGATACAGAGACATGGATCAGGAAGCTGGAAGACAGAGTAGTGGAAATCACTGATGCTCAACAGGAAAAAGAATGAAAAGAAATGAGGGCAGTTTAATCTGGGAAAACATCAAGCATATTAACGTTCACATTACAAGGGTCCCAGAAGGGGAAGAGAGAAAGGGGCAGAAAACATATTTGAAGGCATAATAGCTGAAAATCTCCCTAATCTGGGAAAGGAAACACACATCCTGGTCCAAGAAGCACTGAGAGACCCAAGCAGGATCAACCAGTGAGGGCCACACCAAGACACATTGTCATTAAAATGATAACAGGATGAGAAGATACTAAAAGCAGCAAGGGCAAAGCAACAAGTAACATACAAGGGAACTCCCATAAGGCTATCAGCTGACTTTCCAGCAGAAACTCTTCAGGCCAGAGCAGGTGGTACAATATATTTGAAGTGAGGAAAGGGAAAACATACAACCAAGAATAGTCTACCCAGCAAGGCTCTCATTCAGATCTGATGGAGAGATCAAAAGCTTTACAGACAAGCAAAAGCTAAAGGAATTCTGCAGCACCACACCAGCTTTACAAGAAATGTTAAAGGGAGTTCTCTAAGCAAAAAAGAAAAGGCCACTACTAGAAACATGAAAATTATGACAGGAAAAAAAGCTCATAGGTAAAGGTAAATATACAGTAAAGATAGTAAGTCAACCACATACAAAGCTAGTAGGAGGGTTAAAAGACAAAAGGAGTTAAATCCACAATAAGTAGTCAAGGGATATACAAAGCAAAAGGATATAAAATATGATGTGGAAAATAGTAACTGGGTGGGGGGAGTAAAAATGCAGTGTTATTAAAATATGTTTTAGCTTATGAGATCAGCAACTTAAAATAATCATGTATATATATGTATGTATAGATGTATGATTATGTATTATATATCATGTATACGTATGATTATATACATGATTATATGTATGATATATGACAGACATATCTACATGGCAATATATAAACCTCACAGAAACCACAAACCAAAAATCTATAATAGATACACACAGAGAAAAATAAAGGAATCCAAACATAACACTAAAGATTGTCCTCAAATCACAAGGGAAGAGAACAAAAGAAGAAGAAAGGAACAAAAAGAACTACAAAACAACCCGAAGACAATTAGCAAAATGACAATAAGGACATACCTATTAACAATTACTTTAAATGTAAAGGGACTAAATGATATATATACAATGGAATATTACTCAGCCATAAAAAAGAATGAAATCTTGCCATTTGCTACAACATGAATGGACCTAGACGGTATTATGCTAAGTGAAATAAGTCAGACAGAGAAAGACAAATACTGTTTGATTTCCGGTGGAATCTAAAAAACACAACAAATGAACAAACAGAACAAAACATCAACAAAGTTGTAGATACAGAGGACAAGCAGGTGGTTGCCTGAGGGTCAGGGGTGGGGGGAGGAAAGACATAGGTGAGAGAGATTAAGAGGTACAAACTTCCAGTCACAAAATAAATGAGTCACGGATATGAAATGAAACTCCTGACCAGTTTTGTTTCCCTTCCTGTACTGTTTTGAAGCAAACCTCAGACAAATACGGTTTCCTCTGAAAATATTAATTTTTTAAAAAAGTTTTGATCCACATATCCCTGATCACTATGCCAGGGGAGCCAGTCAGGAGAACACCCCCGCATGTAGAGATGACTCCGAAGGAAGAGGGCTCAGGTGCCTCTCTCGCGCCCCGGGGAGGCAGTTTGACTCAAGTGATGCTCATGCAAACAGCCACCCGGGTGCTCTGTGCTTTTCTACAGGCACTGCTGTCCTGGCGGTGAGGCTTCCTGGCAAGACATCGCTCTGTCTTCTTTTCCCAGAGCCCTGGGTTTAAATTCCCTGTTTAACAGCTGTGTGTCTCTAGGAAAGAATGTCAACCGGTGGGAGGTTTCCCCAGCAGTAAAACAGGAATAGGAGTATCTACTACAGAGAGTTGCTGACAACGTGAAACATGATAACCTAAGCTGTAGGACTTCGTTCCAGTCTCTGTTCCAAGGTCCCCTCCTCAGAGAGGCCAGCCCGATCTGCCCTTTTACCTAAAGCAGCGGCCCCATCACTCTTTCTCCTCTTTCCCTGCAGTGTTTTCCTTCAAAGTTCTTATTACCCACTGAAACAATTTGCTTGTCTGTTGCCTGTCTCCTCTTCTAGAATGTAAGGTCCACAAGGCAGGGATTTTAGTCCCTTTCCTTTGCTGCTGTCTCCTCATGTTAGGACAGGACAGGAGACAGAATTGGAGCACAAAAGAACCTCGAATGAATGAATGAATGAGTGAATGAATGGGTGAATGGATGGATGAGTGGATGAATGAACAAATGAATGAGTGACTGAGTGAATGGATGACTCTACTAGAGAACTAAGCAAGGTGTCCTGGAGCCAAATTCCCTCTCCCCGCTTTCTTTCCCGCTCTGCCTCCCTTCCATGGGTACCAGGAGGGCAGAAGGCAGAGAAGCCAGGCCAGGCCCGAGTCTCTGAAGCAGCAGCATCACCTGGACTGGAGAGGGACACATCCCTTCTGGGCCCAAGTACCTGAGATCTGTCCTCCCTGAGACTTGCCCTGAGGTTTTTTTTTTTTAAGATTTTTTTATGTGAACCATTTTTAAAGTCCTTATTGAACTTTCTACAATATTGCTTCTGTGTAATGTTTCGGTTTTTTGGCCCTGAGGCATGTGGGATCTTAGCTTCCAAACCAGGGATCGAACCCATGTCCCCTGCATTGGAAGGCGAAGTCCTAACCACTGGACTGCCAGGGAAGTCTCCCTGAGGTGGTTTTTGAGGGGCCTCACCTGTTGGATCCTTGCACCCCAAGTGCCTATCTTGGGTCCCATTTGTAAACCAACCCATCCCCACCCTTCCTTCCTTGTCTCAGGAAATATTCACAGAAGGCTGGGGCGGTGCAGGCCCTGATGATACAGTGGAAGGGCAGGTTCTGACGGAAGGCAGCCTCAGAAGGACTTTTCAGGGTGGAGGGGCCACAGGGGCCAGACGCAGGGGAGCTCGTGGCCATGAAGGGGGGTGTTTGCAGTTGAACGGGAGCCCCTAAGTCACACACTACTCTGGAGAGGTTTTGGGAGAGGAGATGCGCCCTCCTTTATGAGATGCTCAGAGGCAGTGTCTGGCCCACCCGCCCGCCCAGGACCTCACCTGATAATGCAGCACTGGTCCATCTTGTGCTGCTTCATGTTGAAGTAGCAGTTGTTTGCGATGGCAAAGATGTGCGGTGGCAGCTCGCCCACGTGGCGCTTGTAGTACAGCTGCACCTGCTCCACGGTGTAGAGGGGCAGCACCTGGTACGGGTTCACGGCCACAAGGATGGAGCCTGTGTACGTCTGGGGAAGGGAGAAGGTGGTTAGTGACCCCTACTCTGAGGATCAGCGCTGCCTGGCCCTGATCTTGGCCTTGGATGCCACCCCCCGAGGGCCACCAGGGCTGGCTGACTGTGGCGGGGAGGCGGGGTCTGATTCTGGACCGAGAGACGAGACCCTCAGCAGCTCAGATCCTTCACCAGGAAAGACAGCTCCCAGGCAGGGGTGCATTCACAGGGACGTTAAATGAGGTGGTCGTGTTTCATGTTTGGCGCTCTGTCTGGTATTCAGAAGAGGCTTGATAAAAATGGACTGAATGGGGCTTCCCTGGTGGCACAGTGGTTGAGAGTCCACCTGCCGATGCAGGGGACACGGGTTCGTGCCCCGGTCCGGGAGGATCCCACATGCCGCAGAGCGGCTGGGCCCGTGAGCCATGGCCACTGAGCCTGCGCGTCCGGAGCCTGTGCTCCGCAACGGGAGAGGCCACAACAGTGAGAGGCCTGCGTACCGCAAAAAAAAAGCAGTGGTTAAGAATCTGCCTGCCAATGCAGGGGACACGGGTTCGATCCCTGGTCTGGGAAGATCCCACATGCCACGGAGCAAGTAAGCCCGTGTACCACAACTACTGAGCCCAGCATGCTGCAACTCTTGAAGCCCGTGCGCCTAGAGTCCGTGCTCTGCAACAAGAGAAGCCACCGCAATGAGAAGCCTGCGCACCGCAATGAAGAGTAGCCCCGGCTCGCTGCAGGTAGAGAAAGCCCACGTGCAGCAACGAAGACCCAGCGCAGCCAAAAAAAAAAAAAATGGAGTGAATGTACGAAGCAAGTCTTCACCTGCCTTTCACAGGGGCCTCCGTGAGGCTGGGCCACCACAGTAGCCCTCACGGACCCCTCCTGGACCCTCCCACTCATCTGGAGCCTCCACTGGGCCTGCCTGCCCCTCTGGGTTGGGACGGGGATGGCCACCTCAACAGTCATGTTTTCATGACTTGTCATGAAGTCGTGTCTTCGTTTTCATTTTAGGAAGGGAGAGGATAATCTCTCTGGCTCAGGACTATGACAACCACCAGATAAAAGAATGCAAGCATAAGCTCTTTGGAAAAGATAAGCTGCAGTTCAACTTGGATAATTGTTGTTTTTGGTCCCAGCAGCTGAGGCTCACTCATCCAAAGTGGACTCAGAGTGCCCCATCCCCATCTCCTTCCCGAGGGTCTCCTCCTTCTCCTCTCCCAGCCCAGCCCTCTATTCGGGGGCCCCTGCTCACTCTCCCACTCCTCTGAGCATCCCAGCATCAGGGCTGGTCAGAGGTCAATGAGCCACCTCCCTCTGAGAAGCCCAGGCAGGTGGTGACTTCCCCGGGTCACACCCACTCACGGCAGGGCTGGTGTCAGTGTTGGAATACCACCTCCCCTGGGAGGTCTGCATTAGAACAGGGATGAGACCCTCCCATCCACCGCTAGGCTTTGGGAGAAGAACCCGCAGTTACCTACGCGGCCCTCCTGGTCATCACGCAACTTACTTCATAGGAGGGCAGAGGTCTTCTGCCTGGTGACCCTGTGTCTGCTACATACCTAGGAAGGAACCAGGCAGAAGACCACGCCCCATGGCCTTCAGTCCACTCGGCCATCAGAGCAGGCCTTCTGCTCAGCCACAGAGGAGCGAAGAGGCAGCAGTAATTGAGTGCCTCCTATGTGCCAGGTACTGAGCTGGCATGCTGCATGTCAGCTTTCTGTACACTCGAAGGCTTTATCCCCCTGCTTCTTTCAGACTGGGGAGCAGAGATCGATGAGCATCCTCATACTATGAGGGCGTGGGGAGTAGGGACTGAGCCAGGTGTGCCCGGGGCATAGTTTGCTTCCCCAGCCAAGTCAGCACGTGTGGCCCCAGCGCACCAGGGGGCCCCATGTGGCCAGGAGGGACTCACGTAGATCTTGTCCTGCCGGTAGCGGATCAGGAGGTTGTGCACCATGCCCGCCTCGTTCAGGTCCCCCAGGAGGATCATGTCATCCACGCCCTGAGCAGAGTTGGGGTGCATGGGGCTGAGGGTGCCAAGGTCCTCTGCTCGGATCCAGTGTTCCTGGAACAAAGGGCACAGGCTTTCCTGAGCGGGGGTTGTCCTGGGCCAACCTGTCCCCCATGTCCTCAGTGGATCAGACGATCTAGTGGCCGGCACCTGGCCAGCTTTGGTCTGTGGTGAAGGTCAAGGGATCGGCTCAGTCCGAGGCTGGAGTCAGCACACGTCTAGGGCCGAGGGTCAGTGTGCACTGAGGGTCAGTGATTGGGATCAGGGGCCGTTTGCAGCTGGGGAGCCTCACAGATGGTTGGAATAAAAGTGTGCAAGTAAAAGTGTTCTTTAAATGGCATGACATCATTTTGCAAATAGAAGGTATTATTGTTAACATTTGACTGGCTTCCAATCTGTGGGGCTCACAGGTCACAGTCTAGAATTTTCTCCTTGGAGGCCAAGTCTCCACATGCTTTACTTTGAAGCACCTCAGCAAAGAGGGGTGCCCAAGGAGGACTTAAATGACCAGCTGGACCCCTCACTCTGTATGCCCTTCTCCACTGTCGCTCCCCTGCTGCTCTGCAGCCCCCCAGGTGACGGAGCTCGCTTCCCAGCAGGTCACCCTGAGCTTCCTACTCTCTCTTCTGGGCTGTTTTGCTCAGCGTGAGCTGGGCTTCCTCCATCTTCTCACATTCCAGGGCCTCCCCTCCAGGCATCCTTCTCACCTTTCCCTCCCTCCTCCTGTCCTTCCTGCTCAGCTTCCTTTACTTTGCAAACAATCTTCCTGCCCTCCCCCTCTCTCTGTCACCGCCCGTTTCCCACTTCACGCTTTCCTGCTCCCCTAATTGTCCTAATTTTCCATCTGCCAACACACTCCCTGCTTCTTCACTATAGAAGCAGTTCCCAAGACAGACACACAACGTTCGCCACGACGGGACTTCCCTGTAGTCTGTCCTGCCACATGGGCCCTTGACTTGGGCTCTCAAATCCCTGGTGCTGGGGGCAGCACCAGAGAAGGGAGGGGGCTCGGGGCCCAGGAGGGGTGGGGGGATGGGGCTGAGAAGGCTGAGCCCCTCAGGAGAGCGAGGCCATACTGACTTTGTATTCATCATCTTCAACCAAGATCTTGCCAGGCTTTGTCTCTTTGACGATGCCCCCGATGGGCACGCTGGTCTTGTCAGCAGGGGTGAAGCTCAGCCACACGTGGTCACCCTGGAGAGCAGAGAGGAGTCGGTGGTCAGATGCTTGACCCACCTTCCCCTTCCTGCTCAAGCCTTACCTCCCCGGGGGGTGTCCCTTCCAACCAAGAGATCCCACAGTGGCTGAGGCATGCTCCCTCCCCCTTCCCCTCCTCCTCCTTTTTCTTTTTCTTCTTCCCTCTCTCCTACCCTGCTCCCGGCCCTTTCTCACTCTTGCCAGGAAGTTAATGGGAGGTGGCAGGGGAAGCTTCCCTGGCCTAGCTTTTTGCAGGAAAGTATCTCTCTGTGAGGTGCAAAAAGAGAGTTTTTGGCCTGCGAATAGCCCTGTAGCACCCAAACCCATTGGCTGGGGAAAGACAAAGACTAAAATCTCACTAGGCTTGTGCCTGGCCTGCAACAGGGCATTGGCCCACATGAACCTCTTTCTAATCCAAGAAAGCTCACCCTGCTCAAAGAGGAGGAATCCCAAAGGAACAAGCAGAGATCCACGTGCAAATATACTGAAATTCAAAAGGAGGAAATGAGCAGGTGAATAACACTCACCAGGGGAAAACAAACTGCCACAGAGCAGTGGAAAGTTGTGACCAAGTATCTCACCATGATTCCAAAAAACTTATTGAGGTGTGGAGCTGAGGCACGAGAGCTCAGAAATTAGACGCCGAGACAACGGAAAAGGATGGGACGTGAATTGGCAGAGCTCAAGAAAGAAAGGGAGGAAAAGAAGTAAACATGGGCCAGAGATGAAAGCAAAACTGGAAGCAACAACAGGGGAATAAGCACTTGCTAAAATCGTAGTAAAGATCATAGAAGACAGGAGGAGAAAAGTGAGCAGTGGCAGAGAAATTTTCAAAATTAGGATTAGGAAAAAAGGATAGATATGGAAGGCAGACAAAAATACTAGTAATTGAAGTGCACAAAGAAGAAAATCGGGGAAAAAACCAGAAAAATTACTTAAATATAAAATTCAAGACAACTTTCAAGAAATTAATGAAGCCTTGAATCTATGGATTGAAGACACACCATTATTTCTTTGAAATAATGACAAAGAAAAATCAACTCTAGGACATAAAGGTATTGGACTAAAAAATTAAGAAATAATTTTTTGAGGGGTAGGCAGACAAAAAGACAAGTTCACTTATAAGGAGATAATTCAGGACCAATTCAAATCATATACGAGGGCCAAACATCTCCTACAAAGATCTCAGGAAGAGAGCAATACAGCTGTTAGGATGGCCATTATAAAAAAGTACAGAAAACAACAAGTGTTATTGAGGATGTAGAGAAATTGGAACCCTTGTACACTGTTGGTGGGAATGTAAAATGGTGCAGCCACTGGAGAAAACAGTATGAAGGTTCCTCAATAAATTAAAAATAGAATTACCATATGATCCAGCAATCCCACTTCTGGGTAAATATCCAAAGAAATTCAAAGCAGGATATCAAAGACATATTTGCATTCCCATGTTCATTGCAGCGTTATTCAAAATAGCCAAGCAGTAAAAGCAACCCAATTGTCCATTGGCAGATGAACAAATAAACAAAAATGTAGTATATGCAGTCATCCCTAAAAGTACTTGGGGGATGGATTCCAGGAACCCCTGCAGATACCAAAATCCATGGATGCTCAAGTGCCTTATATAAAATGACATAGCACAATGAATACTACACACCATGGAATATTATGCAGCCTTAAAAAAGAAGGAAATCCTGTCATGTGCTACAGTGTGGATGGACCTCAAGGACATTATGCTGAGCAAGAGAAGCCAGTCACAGAAGGACGCATGCTGTATGATTCCACTCATGGAAAGTATCTGAAGTAGTCAAAATCATAGAAACAGAAAGTAGAAAGGTGGTTGTCAGGGGCTGGAGGACGGAAGGAAAATAGTGTTTAATGAGTATAGAGTTTCAAGTGTGCAAGATGAAAATGTTTTCTGTTGCACAACAACGTGAATATACGTAACAATACTGAAATGTACACTTAAAAATGGTTAAGATGGTAAATTGAACGTTATATTTTTACCACAATAAAAAAAAAACAGAAAAAAAATCCAATAATTTTTTTACCCAGCCAAATTGTCTTTCCAGTATAAAGATAACAAACATTTTTGAAGATACAATATTTTCCCATAAGCCTTTTGGAAAAAAACGATTGGGGACAAACTTCAGTCAACAGTGCAAAGAATGAAAATAGGTCCACACCAACACACACATCAAGAAATTTCAAAATACTTGGGACAAAGAAAAGATCATAAAAGCTTTCAGAGAGAAAAATAAGTTTTATACAAAGGCTCAAGAATTAAAATATTGTCCACCTTCTCCATAGCAAGGCTGGAAACCAGAAGGAGTACATGTCTTCACAGTTCTCAGGGAAAATTACATCTAGTATGGAATCCTATGCCCAGCTGACATTCAAATGTGAATAAACATATTTTCAGACATGCAAGTTGTTAAAAATACTTCATATGTATCCTTTCTCAGGAAGCTATTACAGGTTGTGCTTGATCAAAACAAGGGAGTAAACCAAGAGAGAGAAGAACCTTGGGTCTAAGAAAAGGGATTCAGTGCAAATGAGAGGTGAAAGAAATCTTCAGGGTGGTTGTGAAGGAGACCCCAGGACAATTCTGAGATGTGTGCCTCAGAAGTAGAAGATGCCGGTTTAGATATGGCCTCAGCAACGCTGGGAGAAACTTCTTCCTGAGGATGAAACTGATTGAACTCCCAGATGAATCACTTTGAAAGGACATTGACATATCTGGGAGAAAGCAGGGTGGCGGGGGGCGGGGGGAGGTTATGTCGTCATAAGTACAGAGAAAACAAAGCAGATAGGGCAGAAGGACAATTACAAAGTCTAGCAAAGGGAAGCACAGCACTTACAATACATTGCAGGGCTCAGTTCAGAGGAACATTTCCTTTCTTTCTTTTCTTAAACTTTTTATTTTATATTGGAGTATAGCTGATTAACAATGTTGTGTTAGGGACTTCCCTGGTGGTACAGTGGTGAAGAATTCACCTTCCAATGCAGGGGACGTGGGTTCGATCCTTGGTCAGGGAACTAAGATCCCACATGCCGTGGGGCAACTAACCCCGTATGCCACAACTACTGAGCTCTAGTGCCTCAACTAGAGTGCACATGCCACAAACTACAGAGCCCGTGTGCTCTGGAACCCATGAGCCACAACTGCAGAGCCCACGCACCCTGGGGACTGTGCACCACAACTAGAGAAGAGAAAACCCACAGGCCACAACTAGAGCGAAGCCCACACACCACAACGAAGAGCCCACGTGCTACAAAGAAAGATCCCGTGTGCCTCAACGAAGACCCTGCGTGCCGCAACTAAGACCCGACGCAGACAAAAATAAAAACAAAAACAACAACAAAAAAATAATGTGGTGTTAGTTTCAGATGTACAGCAAAGTGATTCAGTTACGTATATACATGTATCTCTTCTTTTTCAAATTCTTTTCCCATTTAGGTTGTTATATAATATGGAGCAGAGTTCCCTGTGCTCTACAGTAGGTCCTTGTTGGCTATCTGTTTTAAATATAGCAGTGTGTACATGTCAGTCCCAAACTCCCTAACTATCCTTCCCCGCCCCTGACACTTCCCCCTGGTGACCATAATTTCGTTTGAGAGGAACATTTTCTTAGATAAAACAAGTAAACTCTGTATATAGATCTAATGAAAGTTAGGATTTAACAATTTCGGGAGGAAGGAGAGACAGTATGAATGCTGTGGGCGGGCGTTAGGGGCAAGGAGCTAAGGCCCTTCTCACCTAGTGGGAAGTCAGTAATAGGTGATGCCTGGAACCAAAAACTCAAACAGCCCTGTACACACGTTCTTTAGAGACACAGAGGGAAGTATCAATGAATCGACTGGAAGGTCGAGGTGGTCACCTCTCTGGAAGAGGAAGTGGGGGACTGATTCTTCAAACTGTGTGCCCAAGACAGCTTAATAAAACTAAAAGCGAAATGAAAAAGAACAGTAAGGAACAGCTGCCACAGGATGCAGAAGACCAGCCTGAGAAGCGTACTAGATTCAGTGAACTAATTGAATCACATCCGGAACCTCAGAGACCTAGAAAAGCTTTCTTACAACAAGGATAAAATTCCAGTGTGAAAATTGCGGCATGCAGCTGAAACAGCGGGCAAATTACCAAATGAGAAGATTATCAGTCAAAGATGATGGGAACTTCCCTTGTGGTCCAGTGGTAAAGAATCCACCTTCCAATGCTGGGGATACTACAAGGAAACTCAAAGACCCAAGGCCGTGAAGAATCCACTTCCGGGAGACCTGATCCTCAGTCTTCCGCGGTGGGCTGGCTCTTCTGGACATTGGCTGAAATGGGTGTTGTGCCCTGATCCCGTGTGCCCACCTGCCATGTCTTCTCTTCCCATAGAAAAGATGGGCCTAGAGATGCCTCTGTGCTGCCTTTACTTGGATAAATGAAGGATCCAACCAATGAGAAATACCCTGTCAAGACATTTTTTTTCTGTTCTTTTATTTTTCATTTTATTTTATTTTTAAAATTTTTATTGAAATATGGTTGATTTACCATGTTGTGTTAGTTTCAGGTGTATAGCAAAGTGATTCAGTTGTACATATATATATGTATATGTACATATATATATATTTTTTTACATTCTCTTCCATTATAGGTTACTACAAGATACTGAGTAGAGTTCCCTGTGCTATACAGTAGGTCCTTGTTGGTTACCTATTTTATATATTGTAGTGTGTTTTGTCAGGACATTTTAAGCCCTGAATATAAGTGAGGGATTACTGTGCAAGTGTGGCTCCCCTGCCAAAGCCCAAAGGTTGGCCAAGGTCATTTTCTTTAGGTAATACAATCTGTCTCGTTCCTCCAAACTCCCTGTCTCCGGTATTCTCCTTATAGGGTCTCATCGCCTCTCTTCTTCTTTCCTTGGGAGTGATTTGACTCAGCCTGTGGCAACTCCCACGAACAACCCCTCGATGGAAGAGATGCCATTCTTACCAGTCTCAAGCCCGACATCCCGAGGCAGCCACTCCTGACAGCCTGTGTGCAGAGAGAAAGCAGAATGTCAGTCCTCGTGGCCCTGAGTTGGAGCCCTGGAGGGTAGGAGCCGCGTGTGTGCATCAGCGTGGCTCTGAGCCCCTGGCATGGGGCCGAGAAATGACTCTTCAATGAATGGACGGATGAGTCGTTGTCCCACCACAAGTGTGAGAGGAGGCTCCCTCAGCTTCATCCATCCTATCTCATCTTTACCGAACGTCTATTTTGCACTTGGCACTGGGCTCAGCTGGGAGTGCGGTGGTTCTGAACATCCCTAGGACACCATCCCTGCCGTCCAGAAGCTCAAGCTGTGTCTGGTCAGACATCCGTGAATACCGGTCATCACCCTACACCACACGGAGTGCTGAGGGAAGCAGCCAGCAGAACTAGAGACACAACATACTTGATCTAAAGCTCACGGACAGGGGCTTCCCCGTTGGCACAGTGGTTAAGAATCCACCTGTCAATGAAGGGGACACGGGTTCCAGCCCTGGTCCGGGAAGATCCCACATGCCGCGGAGCAACTGAGCCCCTGCGTCACAACTACTGAGCCTGTGCTCTAGAGCCTTCGAGCCACAGCTACTGAAGCCCGTGCGCCTAGAGCCCGTGCTCCGCAACAAGAGAAGCCACCACGATGAGAAGCCGCGCACCGCAACGAAGAGTAGCCCCCGCTCGCCGCAACTAGAGAAAGCCCGCACACAGCAACAAAGACCCAATGCAGCCAAAAATAAATAAATAAACCTCACGGACACCCCCAAAACACAGACATCCCCCATTTCACTCATGGGACTCAACAAAGGAAAGGTGACCCGTTGATCAGTAGCACAGCTGGGGATTCAACCTGGACCTGCCTCCTTTCAAACCTGTCCGCAGCACCTGGCAGGCCTGTGTAGCTGCCAGCAGGTGGGGGAGGGAGGGGAGGGAGGGGAGGGCGGAGGCCCTGATCTCAAGGAGGAGCCCCACCCATCCCCAGCCTTGCCTCACTGAGCAGCGGGAGGCAGGTACTGGCTTTTTTGTCCATCATATGCTCCCTGCTTCTAACACAGACTTGCTCCAAGGAGGGACCCAGGAAATAGTTGTTCAGTGAAACAGAGAACGAAGCCCTTGGAGAGGATGTCCTTTGACAATGGTTTTGCCAGATTTGTAAGAATTCACAGTGGAAGGAAAGAGGGGCCTTCTCGGGAGCTCCCTGGTCGCCTAGTGGTTAGGATTCATGGCTTTCACTGTCGTGGCCCGGGTCCAATCCCTGGTCAGGGAACTGAGATCTTGCAAGCCACGAGACCAAAATAAAAGGGGCGGGGGAGCGATTCTCTAGGGATGCTGCAACTTTAGCAAAGGCAGAGGGAAAAGTGCAAAGGATGTGAGGGGTCAGCACATTTGGGTTGAGCAGACCAAGCTGGGAGGTAAGAGGAGAGTAGAGGTGTAGGTAGTGGGTGAATGTGACAGAGAATCTTTGCCACTCTGTTCTGCTGGACAAAGAATTTTCTTATTCCAATTTTTCTTTAGTGTGTGAGCATTTATATGTTTATGGCAATCTAATCCTCCTAGCATTTGTTGAGTGCCTACAATGTAAAAGGCGGTAGTAATCAGATTGAGATTCCTTTTTAAGGGTCTGAGGCTACCGTTCTTTCAAGGGGAGGCTGGTCCATCTCCGCGCCTCACATACTGCAATGAGGTGGTGGGTGGGAAAGACGCAGAGGGCATTGCCTGCCTCTCACTCCCCACTGTGGCTCTGTCCCCTCACTTCTCCACCCCAGGTAGGAATCTGAGGCTTACCCACGTTCTTTAGCTCTGTCACCCTCTACCCCCTCACCCATGGCACTGACCTCCATGGACATAATCCCTCTCCAGACACCAGGATGTGTCCCATAGGTGCCCCCCACCAGTCCTGCCATCCCTGGGGGATGAACCTGCCAAGTGTTCTGGACTCCCACTCCTCTGGTCCCCAGACTCCACTGACCTCCACTCCCCCACGACTGGCCCTGGTCTTCCTGTGTCCCAGAACTTCTCCACTTCAGAAGACACGTCCTCCAGCTGCCACCCTCCAGCCACACCCCAGGCCAGCACCAGGCCCTCCGCCCATGGCCAGCTGTTCCCTCATTTCATCACGACCCCTCAGCCCTTGCTTTTCTCTCCATTCTATCAACCAGGCATCCGAGCTTCATTTCTATCCCAACCTGCCTAGAAACTGACTTACATCTCTTCTGGAACAAAGTGGTTTTATAAGTACCCATAAACGGAATACGAAAATAAAGTACAGTAAGCTGCACTCTATGTGGACCCCTCTGGTCCACCCTTGTCTTGTGAATGTTGTTGACTCCTGCTTGTACCTTGCGAAGTCCCAGCACCAAGCTGAGCACACCAAGGATGGGTCACACCATCTTGACGACAGGGGCCAGCACCTCCCCTACGACCTTAGAAATGTTCAGGGACACTTGAGTGGGCCCTGGTCAGCTCTTTCTGGAAAAAAAAAAACCCAACAACACTCTTATTTCAAATCTCCCTCCCACTACTCACTCTGCAGAACACCTTGATCTGTGTCATTGAAAAAAGAGAGAAAAATCACCCTCAGCTTCCAGCTCTGCCCACTCCCTGCCTTTCCCTATATCTGAGAACATTTAAGGGACTGCCCAGGGGAAGGGGCCCCCTGACAGCCCCACACTAACCCTTCCAGCCCTGCCCTCTCTGGCCTCCTCCATCAGGGCTTTTGCTTTATCAATTACTCTGGTGGTTAAAATACTCCCACAAATTCTTTGACACTCTCCCTTCCAAATATGGAGACTCATTCTCCCTGCTGTGGATGTGGATTTAGTGACTCCCTTCTAACAAATAGAATAAGGTCGGAGTGATGGAGTATAGCTTCTGAGACTAGTTCATAAAAGGCTCTGTGTCCTCTTCCTTGCTCTGTCTGAGATCACTCGGCCTGGGGGAACTTGCTGCCGTGTCATGAGGATACTCAAGCAGCCCCAAGGAGGACCCACGTGGTGAGGAACTCAGGTCTCCAGTCAACAGCCAGTGATCTTGAAAGCAGATCTTCCAGCCGTGGTCAAGGCTTCAGATGACCAGAGCTCCAGCCAACGTCCTGACTGCAGCCTTGTTATGGGCTGAATTGTGAACCCCTCTCCAAGTTCATATGTTGGAAGTCCTAACCCTCAGTACCTCACAATGGAACCGTATTTGAAGATAAAGCCCTTTTAAAGAGGTGGTGAAGTTAAACTGAATCTGTGAGGGTGGGGCGTAATCCTGATATCCTTGTAAGAAGAGGAAGAAATACCAGAGCTGTACATGCAGAGGGATGGTCATACGAGGACAAAGTAGCAAGAGGGTAACTGTCTGCAAGCCAAGGAGAGGGGCCTTGGGAAGAACCACCCCTGCCAACATCTTTGGTCTGAGACTTCCAGCTCCAGAAGCTGAATATAAATGAACCCTAGAAAATGAATATAAACCACGTGAGTGTTCCTGGCCCAGAACCACCCAGATAAGCTGTTCTTGGATTTCAGAAATTGGGTGAGGAAATAAATATTTGTCATTTTAAGCTGCAAAATCTTGGAGTAATTTGTTATGCAGCAGTAGATAACTAATACAATTACCCCTCCCTCTCACATCTTCATTCTTTCTTACTCTTCTGGTTTTCCTCCCTGCATAGAGATACAAGTTTTGTCTATCTTAAAATGAATTTTCTTGGCCTCATGACCGCCTCCAGCTATTGCTCTCCTCTTGTTTCTATTCCACAGCTGAACTGCCTGAAAGAGTTGCCCCATCATGCTGCCTCCACTGTCTCACCCTTCATGCCTTCCCAAGCCTTGGGTCACACACACATACCCACAAACGCTGCAGCGACCCCTCCAGGGCTAACATTGCCCAAGCCTATGACAGGACTTTTTCAACCATGTCCTGTTCCCTGAGCACGCCCCCTTGGCTTCTGCAGGACTACACTTCCCTGTCATTCCTTTGCTTTAGGGGGTCCCCTCGATCCCCTCCCAGGGCCCCTTCCCTCACCTTGATCTCTTGGTGTCTGAGGGAGATGCTGGTTGTTTTTGTCTGCCTGATGTGCCTTCCCCTATTTTCTTTTGGGGGAAATTCTCCTCCCTTTGTCCAAAATGTTTCTGATAGGAACCATGAATCGTGGTACCTCAAAGATGGCATGCAATCCAAGAAAGGGCTTTCCCTGAGATGTTCTGAATTGAAGCTGGGGATTAGTTTTCTTCTCTAGTTGCAAAGTTCTGAAATGTGATTCCAGAGCTGCCAGGGGCTATGGTCCTAGTGTCCTGAAAATAGCTGATATGAGAGAAGAAAGTTGGAAGGACAGGAGGGAATGAGACAAAAGACAGAAATCCTGTCTTTGACTTTTTGCACTTTGTTATTTGAGCTAAGCCATCTGTACTCTGTCATTGAAACCAAAGAATTCTCATTGATATGGTGGCCCTCATTCTATTCTCCTTCAGTCTGCCCACTCCCCTTGCACATTTCCACCCTCTCCCAGGGCCACTGACAAAATCAAAGCACTTCTGAGTCTGAAGTCAATGTCTCAAACTCTCATCTCTATCCGGAACTCCAGCTCCACCAAGGCCCTAGTCTCCGGATATCTCCAGCAGATAGGCCATGGGCACAACAAACTCAACATGACCACACACCTCCTCTGTCCCTAAATCTGCTCTTTCCCCTTCATTCTTTATCTCATTGAATGGAACTAGCAATTGTTGAAGAAAACACTTGAGTCATCCTATGATCCTCATATCTAAATGATCACCAGGATCTGAAGATTTCATCTTTTAAAAGCTTGAGGCTCCCAACTATATGTTGTCTGCAAGAAACTCACTTTAAATATAAAGACACAGATAGATTAAAGATAAAGAGATAGAGAAAAATATACCATGTTGATATTAATCAAAAGAAAGCTGGGGACTTCGCTGGTGGTGAAGTGGATAAGACTCCACACTCCTAATGCAGGGGGCCTGGATTCGATCCCTGGTTGGGGAACTAGATCTCACATGCATGCCACAACTAAGAGTTTGCGTGCCACAATTAAGGAGTCCGTGTGTCACAACTAAAGAACCAGTGAGCCGCAACTAAGGAGCCCTGGAGCTGCAACTAAGGAGCCCATGTGTGGCAACTAAGGAGCTGGTGAGCCGCAACTAAGGAGATCAGGAGCTGCAACTAAGGAGCCCGCGAACCACAACTAAGGAGCCCCCCTGCCACAACTAAGACCCAGCACAACCAAATAAATAAATAAATATTAAAAAAAAAAAAGAAAGCTGGAGTAGCTATACTAATTTTAGGTAGTGCTGACTTCAGGGCAAGGAAAATTATGAGGAATATAAAGGGGAATTACATAATAATAAAGGGGCCAATTTCCAAAGAAGACATAACTTTACTTAACATGTATGTGTGTAACAACAGAGCATCAAAATACATGTGGTAAACTGGTAAACTACAAGGAGAAAAAGATAAATCCACTATTATAGTTGGAGGCTTTAACACCCCTTTATCAGTAATTGACATATTTGGCAGGCATAAAATCAGTAAGTACATAGTTGAAATGCATAGCATCGTTAGTCAACTGGATCTAATTGACACTTGTAGAATACTTCATCTAACAACAGCAGAATATACCTTCTTCTCAAGTTCACATGGACCATTCACCAAGATAGGCCACCTTCTGGGCCATAACACTCCTGAGGAAATTTAAAAAAATAAAAATCATACAATGTCTGTTGTCAGACCACAAAGAAATTAAACTAGAAATCAAAATAACTAGAAAATCCCCAAATATTTGGAGATTAAGAAACATACTTATAAATAACGTGAGTCAAAGTCTCAAGAAAATTCTTAAAGTGTTTTCAACTAATTGAAAATGAAGGTACAACTTACTAAAAGTTGTGGAATGCAGTGAAAGCAGTGCTTAGAAGGAAATTTATAATACTGAAAGACTATATTTAAAAAGATGAGGATCCAAATCAAGATGGTGGAGCAGGAAGACACAGAACTCACCTCCCCCCACGAACATATCAAAAATACATCTACATGTGGAACAATTCTTGTGGAAAACGAACTGGAGACTGACAGAAAGACTCCTGTACAACCAAGGCTCTAAGAAAGATACACACAAAATTGGGTAGGAAGGGAAGAGAAGCAGTCAGGTGGGGTTCTGTGCCCCTGGGAGGGGACTCAGAAGAAAAGAGATATTACATGGGCAGAGACCCTCCCTGGAGAGGGAGCAGTTTGAGCCACATATTGGGTGCTCTAACCCTGGGGTCTGACAAAGGGAAGACAAGCCCCCTTGGCTCATTGGAGGGCAAGTGGGACTAACAGGAGGGAGGTGGAAATCCTGTACCTTGCTTGTGAGGAGCACATGAACAGTTGCCTACTCCCGAAGCAGGGTGGAGAGGGCAGATTGAAACCACACAGCTGGCTGACTTGTTTCCCAGGACCACCCCAGAGCATGCCCTAACCCGAGCTGAGCAAATGCTCCAGCACTGTTTGCCCCACGTCACGGCTCCACACTGCAGTGAGGGCTGCCATGGCCAAGGAAAAAGCTTCGATGTGAGACTGTGGCAGCTCAAACACTAAGCAGCTTCTGAGCAGGGAGGGGGCTGTCATTACTGGTGATTGCACAAGTGATACATCAGAGGCACTCCAGATCTTTGACAGTGGCCATATCAACATACTCTGTGCCCAACGTTCATTGAATACCAGCCCAGCGCCTCTTGCTCCAGCTCTGCTCCCCTCTGGGGCTGAAGGTGCTGGTGCTGGGAGGGGGAAGAGCACACACTTAAAGGGAACGTAGCCAGCTCACACCCGACACTCAGGGCTTCTGTTCCAGCAACTTGAGACCTAACCCCACCCTTGAGAAGGCAAAGTTGGCCACTGAACAAAGGGTAAGCCCTACTTCACACCTGGCTCTAGCCCTAGCCCCTCCTTCTCCAGCCCCACCTACTACCAAGAAGACAGCTGCCAACACACCCTGAGGAAAGACATCACTTGTGTTCACATCAAATCCATCTCTCCCAGCAAAGCCACTGAGCACAAGCAAAATGTATAGGGATGCTCCCACATAAGGACACACTTTCAAGACCACCATAGGTAACAATTTAACTAAAATTCATAGAGACAGAGAAAGATAATTAAAATGAGAAGAGAGAAGAATTTGTCTCAATTGAAAGAACAAGAGAAATCCCCTAAAAAAAACAGCTAATGAAACAGAAATAATTTACTAGATAAAGAATTCAATGCAGTAGTAATAAGAATGCTAACTGAATTAGGGAAAAGAATAGATGAACACAGGGAGAATTTTAACAAGGAACTGGAAAGTATAAAAAAGAACCAGTCAGAACTGAAGAATACAATAACTCAAATGAAAAGTGTTCTAGAAGGAATGAACAACAGACTAGGTGATACAGAACGATGAATAAGTGATCTGGAGGTAGAATAGTGGAAATCACCCAAACAAAACAGTAAAAAGAAAAACAAATTTTAAAAAATGAAAACAGTTTAAGGGTTCTTTGAGACAACATCAAGTGTACCAATATTTACAGCGTAGGAGTCCCAGAAGAAGAAGAGATAGAGAAGAAAGTAAAAAATGTATTTAATGAAATTATGGCTGAAAACTTCCCAAGCCTGAAGAAGGAAACATATATCTGGGTACAGGAAGCACAGAGAGTCCCAAACAAGATGAAAACAAACAGACCCACACCAAGACATATCATAATTGAAATGGCAAAAGTTAAAGAAAAAAGAGAATTCTAGAGGCAGCAGGAGAAAACCAAAGAGTTATATACAAGGGAACCCCCATAAGACTCTCAGCTGATTTTTCTGCAGAAGCTTTACAGACCAAAAGGAAGTGACATGATATATTTAAAATGTTGAAAGGGGAAAACCTGAAATCTAGGATACTCTACCCAGCAAAATTATCATTTAGAATTCAAGGATAAACAACTTTTCAAACCAGCAAAACCTGAAAGAGTTCATCAGTACTAAAATAACCCTAAAAGAAATGTTAAAGGGTCTTCACAAGGTGGAAGAGAAAAAGCTATAAGAAGAAGTAAGTATCTATAGGAAAGAAAAAAATCCCACTAGTAAAGGCACACATATAGTAAAGACTGAGGATCAGCAACTTAAAAAAGTTAGTATGAAGGTTAAAAGACAAAAAATTATAAAATTAAGTATAACTACAATAATCCGTAAAGGTATAAACATGAAGATATAAAATATGGCACCAAAAACACAAAGTATGGGGGAAAAGAATAAAAAATGTATCTCTTGTAGCATGTATTTGAAATTAACACATTTAATTTTAATTTTGATTTTAATTTAATTTTAAGCCCAGGAACAGATGGCTTCACAGGTGAATTCTATCCAACATTTAGAGAAGAGCTAACACCTATCCTTCTCAAACTCTTTCAAAATATAGCAGAGGGGAGAACACTCCCAAACTCATTCTACAAGGCCACCGTCACCCTGATACCAAAACCAGACAAAGATGCCACAAAAAAAGAAAACTACAGGCCAATATCACTGATGAACATAAATGCAAAAATCCTCGAGAAAATACTAGCAAGCAGAATCCAACAGCACATTAAAAGGATCATACACCATGATCAAGTGGGGTTTATCCCTGGAATGCAAGGATTCTTCAATATATGCAAATCAATCAATGTGATACACCATATTAACAAATTGACGGAGAAAACCCACATGATCATCTCAATAGATGCAGAAAAAGCTTTTGACAAAATTCAACACCCATTTATGATAAAAACTCTCCAGAAAGTAGGCATAGAGGGAACTTACCTCAACATAATAAAGGCCATATATGACAAACCCACAGCCAACATCGTTCTCAATGGTGAAAACCTTAAACCATTTTCACTAAGATCAGGAACAAGACAAGGTTGCCCACTATCACCACTATTATTCAACATAGTTTTGGAAGTTTTAGCCATAGCAATCAGAGAAGAAAAAGAAATACAAGGAATCCAAATTGGAAAAGAAGAAGTAAAACTGTCACTGTTTGCAGATGACATGATACTATACATAGAGAATCCTAAAGATGCTACCAGAAAACTACTAGAGCTAATCAATGAATTTGGTAAAGTAGCAGGATACAAAATTAATGCACAGAAATCTCTTGCATTCCTATACACTAATGATGAAAAATCTGAAAGAGAAATTAAGGAAACACTCCCATTTACCATGGCAAAAAAAAGAATAAAATACCTAGGAATAAACCTACCTAAGGAGACAAAAGACCTGTATGCAGAAAACTATAAGACACTGATGAAAGAAATTAAAGGTGATCCAAACAGATGGAGAGATACACCATGTTCTTGGATTGGAAGAATCAACATTGTGAAAATGACTATACTACCAAAAGCAATCTACAGATTCAATGCAATACCTATCAAACTACCAATGGCATTTTTCACAGAACTAGAACAAAAAAATTGCACAATTTGTATGGAAATACCAAAGACCCTGAAGAGCAAAAGCAATCTTGAGAAAGAAAAACGGAGCTGGAGGAATCAGACTATACTACAGAGCTACAGTTATCAAGACAATATGGTACTGGCACAAAAACAGAAATATAGATCAGTGGAACAGTATAGAAAGCCCAGAGATAAACCCACACACATATGGTCACCTTATCTTTGATAAAGGAGGTAAGAATATACAATGGAGAAAAGACGGCCTTTTCAATAAGTGGTGCTGGGAAAACTGGACAGCTACATGTAAAAGAACGAAATTAGAACACTCCCTAACACCATACACAAAAATAAACTCAAAATGGATTAAAGACCTAAATGTAAGGCCAGACACTATAAAACTCTTAGAGGAAAACATAGGCAGAGCACTCTATGACATAAATCACAGCAAGATCCTTTTTGACCCACCTCCTAGAGAAATGGAAATAAAAACAAAAATAAACAAATGGGACCTAATGAAAGTTAAAAGCTTTTTCACAGCAAACGAAACCATAAACAAGATGAAAAGACAACCCTCAGAATGGGAGAAAATATTTGCAAATGAAGCAACTGAACAAGGATTAATCTCCAAAATATACAAGCAGCTCATGCAGCTCAATATCAAAAAATCAAGCAACCCAATCCAAAAACAGGCAGAAGACCTAAATAGACATTCTCCAAAGAAGATACACAGATTGGCAACAAACACATGAAAGGATGCTCAACATCACTAATCATTAGAGAAATGCAAATCAAAACCACAATGAGGTATCAACTCACACTGGTCAGAATGGCCACCATCAAAAAATCTACAAATAATAAATGCTGGAGAGGGTGAGGAGAAAAGGGAGCCCTCTTGCACTGTTGGTGAGAATGTAAATTGATACAGCCACTATGGAGAACAGTATGGAGGTTCCTTAAAAAACTAAAAACAGAACTACCATATGACCCAGCAATCCCAGTACTGGGCATATACCCTGAGAAAACCATAATTCAAAAAGAGTCACGTACCACAATGTTCACTGCAGCTCTATTTACAATATCCAGGACATGGAAACAACCTAAGTGCCCATCGACAGATGAATGGATAAAGAAGATGTGGCACATATATACAATGGACTATTATTCAGTCATAAAAAGAAATGAAATTGAGTTATTTGTAGCGAGGTGGATGGACCTAGGGACTGTCATACAGAGGGAAGTAAGTCAGAAAGAGAAAAACAAATACCATATGCTAACACATATATATATGGAATCTAAAAAAAAAAAGGTTCTGAAGAACCTAGGGGCAGGACAGGAATAAAGATGCAGACATAGAGAATGGACTTGAGGACACGGGAGGGGGAAGGGTAAGCTGGGACGAAGTGAGAGAGTGGCATGGACATATATACACTACCAAACGTAAAATAGATAGCTAGTGGGAAGCAGCCACATAGCACAGGGAGATCAGCTCAGTGCTCTGTGACCACCTAGGGGATGGGATAGGGAGGGTGGGAGGGAGATGCAAGATGGAGGAGATATGGGGATGCATGTATACATATAGCTGATTCACTTTGTTGTACAGCAGAAACTAACACACTATTGTAAAGCAATAATACTCCAATAAAGATGTTACAAAAAAAGAAAAAATATAGTAGGGGACTTTATACCCCATTTACATCAATAGACAGATCATGCAGACAGAAAATCAGTAAGGGAACAGTGGTCTTAAATGACACAATAGACCAGTTGGACTGAATACGTATCACAGGACATTCCAACCAAAACCAGCAGAATATACACTCTTTTCAAATGCACATGGTACATTCTCCAGAATAGATCACATGCTAGGCCACAAAACAAGTCTCAACAAATTTAAGAAGAAAGAAATTATATCAAGCAATTTTTTTCCACAATGGTATGAAAGTAAAAATTCATTACAGGAAGAAAAATGGCAAAAATATGTGGAGACTAAACAACATGCTACTAAAAACCAATGAGTCAATGAAGAAATCAAAGAGGAAATTAGAAGATACCTTAAGACAAATGAAAATGTGAACAGAACTTTCCAAAATCTTTGAGATGCTGCATAGCAGTTCCAAGAGGGATACACAGCAATACAGGCCTATCACAAGAAACAAGAAAAATCTCAAATAAACAACTTAACATTCCATCTAAAGGAAGAAAAAGAACAAGCAAAGCCTAAAGTCAGCCGAAGAAGGAAATAATAAAAATCAGAATGGAAATAAATAAAATAGAGACCAAAAAACAATGGAAAAGATCAATGAAACCAAGAGCATGTTCATTGAAAAGATAAACACAATTGATAAACCTTTAGCCAGCCTCATCAAGAAGAAAAGAGAGACCCAAATAAACCAAATAAGATACAAATAAACAAAATAATAAATGAAAGAGGAGAAATAACAACCAATACAACAGAGATGCAAAAATGTGTAAGAGACTACTACAGACAGTTATATGTCAACAAACTGAATAACTTAGAAGAAATGGACAATATTTTTAGAAACATACAACCTTCCAATAGTAAGTCAGGAAGAATTATACAACGTGAACAAACCAATCACTAGTAGTGAAGCTGATTTGTAATTAAAAAAGAAAAACAAAAACACTTCCTGGCAAGCAAAAGCCCAGGACTAGACAGATTCACAGGGAAATCTTACCAAACATATAAAGAAGAGCTAATACCTATCCTTCTCAAACTATTCCAAAAATATCAAAGAGGATGTAACACTCCCCAAATCATTCTGTGAAGCAACCACCATTCTCCTGACACCAAAACTAGACAAAGACACTACAAAAAAAAAAAAGTAGCTTACAGGCCAATATTTCTGATGCATATAGATACAAAAGTCCTCCAAAAAATAGCAAATTTAATTCAACAATATATAAAAAATACACCATGATCAAGTGGGATTTATTCCAGGGGTGCAAGGATGGTTCAATATTTACAAATTGATCAATGTTATATGCCACATTAACAAAAGGAAGGATAAAAAAGCACATGATCATCTCAATAGATGCAGAAAAAGCATTTCACAAAATTCAACACCCATGCATGATAAAAACTTTCATCAAAATTGTTATAGAGGGAATATCTCAACATAATAAAGTCCATTTATGACAAGCCCACAGCTAATATCATATTCAACAGTGAAGACCTGAAAGCTTTTCCTCTAAAATCAGGAACAAGACAAGGATGCCCACTCTTGCCACTTCTATTTAACACAGAATTGGAAGCCCTAGACTCAGCAATCACACAAGAAAAAGAAGTAAAAGGCATTCAAATTGGAAGGGAAGAGGTAAAACTGCCATTATTTGCAGGTGAGATGATACTATATATAGAAAACCCTAGAGTCTCCACCAAAGTACCATTAGAACTAATAGGTGAATTCAGTAAAGTTGCAGGATACAGTATTAATATACAGAAATCTGTTGGTTTTCCATACAATAATAATGAACTATAAGAAAGAGAAATTAAGGAAAAAATTTTATTTACAAACACATCAAAAAGAATAAAATAACTAGGAGTAGACTTAACCAAGAAGGTGAAAAACCTGTACTCTGAAAACAATGAAACATTGAAGAAGGAATTTGAAAATGATACAAAGAAGTGGGAAGATAGCCTGTGTTCTTGGATTAGAAGAATAATACTGTTAAAATGTCCATACTACCAAAAGCAATATACAGACTTAACGTAATCCCTGTCAAAATACCCATGACATTTTTCACAGAACTAGGACAAATAATTCTAAATTTTTTATAGAACCGCAGAAGACCCCAAATTGCTAAAACTACCTTGAGAAAGAACAAAGCTAGAGGCATCATGCTCCCTAACTTCAGATTATATTACAAAGCTACAGTAATCAAAACAGCATGATATTGGCACAAAAACAGACATATCAATCAATGGAACAGAATAGAGAGCCCAGAAATAAACCCATGTATTTATGGTCCATTAATATATCACAAAGGAGGCAAGAATATATAATGGAGAAAATACAGTCTCTTCAATAAGTTCTGCTGGAAAAACTGGACAGCTGCATGTAAAAGAGATTCAAACATTTCCTCACACCATATACAAAATAAACTCTAAATGGTTTAAAGACTAAATGTGAGACCTGAAACTTCAAAACTCCTACAAGAGAAAATAGGCAGAACACTATGACATAAATTGTAGCCATAATTTTTGGAGCTGTCTCCTAAGGCAAATGAAATGAAATCAAAAATAAACAAATGGGTCTTAATTAGACCTAAAACTTTTTCACAGCATGGAAAGCATCAACAAAATGAAAAGCCAACCTACTAAATGGGAGAATATACTTGCAAATTATATGACTGATAAGGGGTTAATATCCAAAATGTATAAACAGTTCATACAACTCAGTATCAAAAACAAAACGAAAACCAAAGAACCCAATTTAAAAATGAGCAGAAAACCAGAATATACATTTTCCCAAAGAAGATATACAGATGGCCAACAGGCATATGAATAAATGCTCGGGACTTCCCTGGTGGCGAAGTGGATAAGACTCCACACTCCCAATGTAGGGGGCCTGGGTTTGATACCTGGTCAGGAAACTAGGTCCCACATGCATGCCACAACTATGAGTTTGCATGCCACAGCTAAGGAGCCCGTAAGCCACAACTAAGGAGCCCATGTGATGCAGCTAAGGAGCCAGCACAACCAAATAAATAAATATTAACAAAAAGAAAAAATGCTCAACATTACTAATTATCAGAGAAATGCAAATCAAAAACACAATGAGAATCTTCACACCTGTCAAAATGGCTATCATCATCCTCAAAAAACCTAAAAATAGAACTACCATATGATCCAGCATTTGCACTCCTGGGTATATATCCAGAAAAAACCAGAAACACTAATTTGAAAAGATACATGTGCCTCAGTGCTCAGAGCAGCACTGTTTACAATAGCCAAGATATGGAAGTTACCCAAGTGTCCATCATCAGACAAATGGATAAAGAAGATGTGGTATATAAATATACAATGGACTATTACTTGGCCATAAAATGAGAATGAAATTCTGCCCTTTGCAGCAATGTAGATGGTCCTAGAGAATATTATGCTTAGTGAAATAAGTCAAATAGAGAAAGACAAATACTGTATGATATCACTTATATGTGGAATCTAAAAAATAATATAAATGAGGGGCTTCCTTGGCGGTCCAGTGGTTAAGACTCTGAGCTTCCACTGCAGGAGGCACGGGTTCGATCCCTGGTTGGGGAACCGAGATCCCACATGCTACACGGTGCAGCCAAAAAAAATATATATATATACAAATGAATGTATATAGCAAAACACAAACAGACTCACAGATATAGAAAACTAATGGTTTCCAAGAGGGCAAGGGAAGAGGGAGGGGCAAGTTAGGGGTATAGGGTTAAGAGACACAAACTAAGCAACACAGATATATTGTATAGCACAGGGAAATACAGCAATTATCTTGTAATAACTTTTAATGGAGTATAATCTGTAAAAATACTGAGTCACTACGCTGTACAACTGAAACTAATATAATATGTAAATCCACTATATTTCAGTAAAATTTTTAAATTCAAAAATAAAAGAAAAAAGATATAAAATTAATGATCTAAGCTTCCACCTTAGAGAAAGAGGAGCAATATAATCCTAAAGCAATAAGAAAAATAAATGAATATTAAAAATTAGAGCAGAAATCATGAAATTGAAAACAGGAAATCAACAGAGAAGATCAATGAAACCAAAATCTGGTTCTTAGGAAACAACAATTAGACTGATAAACCTCTAGCCAGGCTAACCAAGAAAAAAAGAGAGAAGACACAATTTCTAATATGGAAATGAAAGAGGGACACCCCATTGATAACTGATCTGATCCCAGGGACATTAAAAGGACAATAAAGCAATATTATGAACAACTCTATCCCTACGAATTTGGTAACCTAGGTGAAGTGGACCAATTCCCAGAAAGATGCAATCAACTGAAACTCTTGTAAAAAGAAATAGACTATCTACATAGGTCTCTACCTATTAGAAAAATTGAATTAATAATTAACAACTTTTCAAAAAAGAGCGTGCCAGGCTCAGATGGTTTCATTGATAAAGTCTACCAAACGTTTAAGGAAAAAAATGATACCAATTCTCTACAATATCTTCCGAGAAATAGAAGCAGAGAGACCACTTCCCAACTCATTCAATGAGGCCAGCATTACCCTAATACCAAAACCAGATAACAGACATTAAAAGAAAGGAAAAACTTGAGGGTTTCTCCCCCCTGCCCATCCCTTAGTCCCCATCATCCTTCACTTGGTAGAATGGAAGCCTCCCAGGTGGACTTGCTTCTTCCGTTCTCTCCAAAAATCATTCTTCACTTAACCAACCAAGTAATCTTTAAAAGATGGAAAAAATCAATCATGTCATGCCTCTCCACAGCTAAGAGTGTGCTGTATCTTTATAGCATTCAAGGTCCTTCGGGATCCTAACCTGCCTACCTTTTCAGCTTGCCCTGTATCTCACCTCTTCTCCCAGGATGTGCTGAATTTCATGTGGTTCCTGAAATACCCCATATTCTCTCTCACCTCAGTGTCTCTGAACTCGATCTGAAATGAGTTAGGAACACATACGCATGCACACATGCACTCACACACAGGCACATACATCTCACACGCAGCAGCTCTTGCTACATCATCCCTTACTTCTGTTTTTTTCTTATATCACTTACTTCTGTTTCTCCCACATTTGTGAGAAACTTAGGAGCAGAACTGTGCCTTACTCATCCCAGAAGGAGTTCACGATATCATTGCTGAATGAATGGATGGATGGGTGGGTGGATAGGTGGATGGATGAATGGTTCCTGGGGGATGGAAGCAGCCCTGCCCACATCTCAGGATGGCAGGTAAGGGGTTGTTCCTGAGGGGAAGCCCAGGGGTATTTGCAAGTTCCTGCCCCCTGGAGGTGAGATGCTTCTTCTTAGCTCAGACCCTCTTGTCCAGCTCTGAGGCAGGTCACTGTGGCTGAGCCCACGGTGGTCAGTATCCTGCACTGGCCCCAGGGTCTACCTAATCTTAAGAATCAGAATGGGGACGACTACCACCCGAGGGGAGAAGGGTAAGCTGCTGGTTCCCAAAGACGTCCTCAGAGCTGCTGGAGGTCTAAAACCACACCACAACATGCATTTCTGGGTCATCATTGAACAGCAGTGTGGCGGGTGTAGGTAAGAAAATGCTGAAAGATGAATGAGAAGGTGGACCTGGGGAGAAAATCAAAGGTTGCAGGGACCAGGAGGGACCAGAGTGGGCAGGGTGCTGTGTGCCAGGTGGTGGGTGGGGCACAGATCAGGTGACTGGGGTCTAAGAGGCAAAACCAAATTGAGACTCTAGTCTATGGGCTGCCAGGCCAAAAGGAGCCCCTGTCCTAGAGGGCCGACAAAGCATTGCCCAAGTCAGGGATGCGAGCATCTTTGGGTTGAAAGGGTGTCTGGGGTTGGGTGAGAGATTGAGAGGCTTGGAAGGTACATACGCTATGCCACCAGCTAACTGGCTATTCCCCACACTCCCAGAGCTCAAGGTCCCTAGTGTAGAATCCGTCACTGCAAGGAAAACAAAGCCTGCATGGGCTGGCAAAGGTGGGGAGGGCAAATGCTCTGTGGAAATCAGCATCGTCCAGCAGGTGATAGGGATCCGGGCTGGACCACCCACTCCAGACAGTCAAGAAAAGTCAAATATTGGCAGCTTCATGTGGTTCCATCTAATACATGTTGATATATGAGTACGTAATCTACACAAGCTATAAGATGTATTTTTTGGAGATACATGTTTTTTAGAGGTAATTATATTAAACCATCGATAGTGGTTTCTTCTGGAGAAGGGAATTGGGAGGGGGAGCAGAGGGAGATGAGCTTTTCCACAGCCAGAGATTGCTTTCATTATTTATTTTACAGCTCACAGGATTGTCCAGGGGCCTGAAATCCCACCTCGTCCCATAGTGACGACTACCTGCAACGATCAGCCACCAAGCTCAGTGACAGGGCAGTATGGAAAAGCTCACGGCAGTAGCAGCCCCACTGAGCTGGGAGCTCTCAGTGTGGCAGGGTTCAGCTGCGCATACAGGAAAGAGCCTGGGAATCCAGATTCTAAGCCCCTCTGTGGGCCCTGATCCACCCAGGGACAGCTCAGCCCCTCTCTGCAGCCCAGGACCCCAGAGGGCCTGAAGAAGGACACACCCTCTGTTGAAAGCAAGTCCCACCCCACCCAGGACTGCCCGGCATTCGGGATGATGTCCAGGGGTGGCACTCCCAGGAATACACGTGACTGGCCGCCCAGAAGGTGTAGAGAGGTGCCCCCGGCCCAGAGATGTGATGCTCCTGGGTCCTTCCTAGGGCTCCTTCCCTTCTGCCCAGGTCACCCAGGGTGAGGATGTGAAGGTATAGTCCTGGGTCCCATCTTCCCTTAGAGGGCACAGGCCCTGGCCACCCTCACTGCCAAAAACCTTGCAGTGTGAGACAATGAGAGACCCCGTTCCCCCGGAGCCAGGCTCCTGGCCCCTGCAGGGGAAGTCAGAGATGGCAGGGTGGCCCCGGTGAAGGGACCCTCACAGGGGACTCTCTCCTCCTAGCAGGGCTTTACTCCCACTCTTGAGACGCAGTACACTTGTGGGGAACTCAGCAAGCCTGCTGGTCCTCCACAAAGTCATATAGTGAGTGAATTAAACTAGGTTTATCCAGTCCCCTCTCACACCTGGGTTCAAGTGCTTTCTGGCTCCCTGCAGGTATAGGTGAAGTCCCTGCCTCTCCAAACTCGTCTCCAGGCCACTCTTCCAGACCTGGCTTAAGAGTCCCCTTGCAGCCTCCTTGACGCTGTCCTCAGCCACCCTAGCTAATATCTGTCTCTCTCACGTCCCAGAAGACCCTAGCCAGCCCTTGGGAAGGATGTTCACCACCCTGCACTGAAACCCATGGTTTACACCTGTCCAGAGAACATTGTTTTTCCTCAAGCTTTGCTTTGGTGGGGTGCTGTCAGCCTGCCTGGAGAGAGCTTGGCAGGGACGGCCCTTGAGAAGCCCTCCTGAATTTACCATTTATGTCAATAGCATTTCCTCTCTTGGTACCCCCTTCATGGTATCCCATCAGGAAAGATGGGCTTCTTCTCAGAAACGGGCTTGTTCTTAACTCAAGGACATTATTAATCTAGTCGCTATTTTATTTCTGCATTATCCGCCAGGAAGCTCAGAATACATTTGGTAGCTCTGTCTAGCAAATAGACTGGAGCTTCGTTTGCAAACCTTTCTCCAGGTGCATTGTATTTACCTTAATGTTCCTTCATCTTGGTTTCTCATTTATTTTATTCATGCTTCTGATTCTGTTGTATTGCACGTATCTCTGTAAGCTGTCTCAAGTGACTCTCTTCTGTTTACTTTTGAATAAGGCGGGTGATGAATGAAAGAGAGGTTGATAGATACATCCACATGTGCATGCCGGTCTCCCACTGTGCTATGGCCCCTTTCTGTACCCTCAGCGCTCCGTCCCTAGCCCCCAAAACAGAGTAGGGGCTCATACTCCGCTGTGCTGAAAGTTTTCCAATGGTAGTCCATTCATTTAATCTGTACAATAATGCTGCCACGTAAGTGATGTGGTTGCATTTGACCAATGAAGAAACCGAGGCTTCAGGTCCCATACTTGGTAGGTGGTTGAGTCAGGATTTGAACCCACGCTTGTCTGGCTCTTCTCGTTGATTCCACTTTACCTCTTTCCTGAGTCTGACATGCTCCACTCTCTAGGGCTGCACTGTCTATTACGGTAGCCAGTAGCCACATGTGGCTATTGAAATTTAAATTAATCTTAGCTAAAATTAAAAATTCAGTCCCTCAGGTACACTGGCCACACTCCCTGGGCTCCATGGCCACATGTGGCCAGTGGCTGCTGTATTAGACAGTGCAGGAGAGAACGCTGCTCTCAGCATGGAAAGAGCATTTCCCATTGCCTCCCTACACCTATGCTGGGTTCCTGCCAGGAGCCAGCAGTGCCCGAGCTGGACTTGTACTTTCTTTCCTCTGCATCTTTACTTTTTTTTTCGGCCGTGCTGCACAGCTTGTGGGATTTTAGTTCCCCGACCAGGGATCGAACACGCGCCCCCTGCACTGGAAGCGCGGAGTCTTCACCACTGGACTGCCAGGGAAGTCCCTGAGCTGAGTGCTTCTGAAAAAAACATTCCTTGGTTGGGGGGGGGGGGTTGTCCTCCGCACGCAGAGCTTTGGTTTTCTTCAAAATAAAATACTGTATGGAGTTCAGGGGTTTTATGGGTTGGAACAAAATTCAAGTGCAGAGTTACAGAGTGGAGGCTGAAGGGGAGGCCTGGTTGTAGGGTCAGGAGGCTTAGGATGGGGTTGCCCCCTGCCCGCTGCCAGCCCCTCCCCAGAGAGAGTCCATGTCAGATTTCCTCCTCTGGGAGGAGGGGATGGGTGCCCACCGCACTGACTGCTCGAGGGAAGGGCCCAGGGTGGTGGTCCTCCTCTCAGCCCTCCATTCCCAACAGCCCAGCGCCCCTCCCAGGGAAGACCTTGAGGCCTAGCAGGCAGGGTCCTGCCTTACCCGGGGACCCAGGCCGTTCAGAGGTGACTAACACACGTGTCCACAATTGTCCAAGAAGGTAGGTGGTGGCTCAGAGGAGCCCGGGCCTTGGAGTCAAGTCTCCCTCTGCTTCTTCGCATGGGCACTTTGACTCCCATGGTCCTCAGTCTCCTTGTCGGTAAAACACCAGCATGCAGTGACATGGCACTTATGGCACGGCTGACGTTGCCAGGTGCCCGGTCCTTGGCGCCTAGGCTGTCCTTCACGCCCCATGAGCCCCCCCCCCCTCCACCGAGGCCCTCCTGCTGGAAAAAGGCAGCCCTGGCTCCTGTCTCTCCCCTCCGCTCCTGAGTCTGCCTTCCTAGAGCAGAAGCCTGGGCCGCCTCCTGTCCATCCTCCTGCTCAGCCCCCCAGGGGCCCTGCAGCTGCCAGGATGGATCTCTGCGCTGGGGCTCTGGTTTCCAGCCTGCCGCAGGGGCTCTCCAGCTCTCTCCTGGTCATGTGGACGAGGTTTTTTCCACCTTGTTCTCTACAGGGCTTCCCCAGGTCTGTGTCTCCCAACCCACCTCCTGCCCAGAGACCCTCCTCCCGGGAGGCACTTCCCCTCCCATGCCCCCAGCTGGCAGAACGCAGGCCCGGGGCACCTGGCGCACAGAGAGGGCCCCAAGGGCTCTCTTACCTTGTCAGGGTGGGGCTCCTGTTGACCACCTTCCCCTCTGCCCTCAGCACTCTGAAAGAGCTGGGCAAGGAGGCAGTGCCAGGGCTCTGGGCGCGTCGGAGAGCACGGCGGAAGGGCCCCAAGAGGAAACGGCAGAGTCCTCTGGGCCCACGTAATTTATTACAGGACTTTGTCCTTGGGCTCCAGGCACACCCACTCCCACATGGCTCCTGCAGCCCCAGCTAGCAGAGCTTCCCGGCGGTCCGATCTTTAACCCCAGCCTCTTCAGCAGAGAGTCTCCATGGGCCACTGGAGCCCAATTCCACACACCTGTTGCTGGCCACCAGCCAAATCCCACGGTGACCATCCATCCAGGGAGCTGAGCATCTTTCCGGGCATCAAGGGGACTCCAAGGCAGCCCACGCGGGGGCTGTGCTCCCAAACACCCCATGTCCTAATCAGGGTCACATACAGGAGATGCCAGGAAGCCTTACACCAGAGCTAAAGGCCATTGGGGCAACTAGATTCCCAGGAGGGTCCCTGGGAGCAGAGGGGTCTGGCTTAGGCTGGGACTTGAACGCAGCAGGGATTTTTGCTATGAGGCAACACAGATCCTTCCAAAGGAAAGGGCATCAGGCAGTGTGTCCTGGGAGAGGCCAGGCTGGAGGGGACAGGCTGTCCCTGGAAGTGAGGGTGAGGGCTTTGGAGGTGGGTGGAAAATGAGTCCACGGGAGATACCTGCTCAGCTGCAATGCTTTCCCTGGGCCAGCAGAGGCCTCGGGAGTCCTCACTGTTGGCCCAGCTAGAGCCGGTCAGGTTCTATCCCTTCTCCAGGACTTGGGAGGGAGCCCCAGGCAGAGGTGCGAGGACCAGCTATCATCTTTTAGACAGAGTTGAGGCCACAGCAGGGCAGCAGCCCTGACCTTGGGCCTCTTTGGGGGACAGGAGCCAAATGCTGGTGGGAGAGAGAAGGCTAAAGTAGAAGAGCCACAGGGGCACAGACCACGTGGCCCCAGAGAGAGGCAGGGGCCACTGCTGCCTGAGCTTTCTGTGTTTCCTGCAGCGCGCTCCACGGAAGCTTCCTTCTGCTGCACACTCCATTGTTGAGACAGCTTGAAGGAGTTTCTGTTGCTTACAACCAACCAGCCCAGGACAAAGGCAGGGAAGCCAATTGGGAGGTGACTTAAGGAAGGGCCATTTGGAGCAAGCGTGCGCTCCGAGGTTTTCAGCCAGCTTCCCACCCACTCCCCGCAAGCACTGTGTTCAAGATCTGCCCGGCTCCAACTAGCCTCCTGGCCCCTAAAACCTCATCCAGTTCCTGGGCCAATGCTTGCTTCTGGGGGCGCTTCACATGGATGGTGGCTTTTCTGGTTTAGAAAGATACCATTTCACTCCCACAGGATTGGCACTGCTGATCCTAGCAGCTCCTGGAAATGGCAAGCCCCCTACTTTGGGACTCCCGGGACCAGGTTAGGTCCTCTATAGCTCTCATTCCACTGTCCTCTTGCAAAAAAAGGTAGTGAAACAGAATATCTCTGTAGAACAAAATGACTTATAAGACATCTCTCTCCAGAGCCTGTCTTAAAATTTGATAGAAACACATTTGGGATACTTACAAACTCATCTCCTCCTTTTTTTTTTTTTTTTTTTTTTTACATCTGACATTAAATCATAAGCATTTTCTGACACTGTACCAAACTTTAACCACCAGTCTTTAAAGACAGCGTGCTGAGAGAAAGACACATATCATATGATATCGCTTATATGTGGAATCTAAAAAAAATGGTACAAATGGACTTATTTACAAAACAGAAACAGAGTCACAGATGTAGAAAACAAACTTTCTGTTACAAAGGGGTAAAGGCGGGGGAGGGATAAATTGGGAGGTTGGGATTGACACATGCATTCTATTATGTATAAAATAGATAACTAATACAGACCTACTGTATAGCACAGGGAACTCTACTCAATACTCTGTATTGGCATACAGGGGAAAAGAACCTAGAAAAGAGTGGATATATGTATATGTATAAATGATTCACTTTGCTGTACAGCAGAAACTAACACAACATTGTAAATCAACTATACTCCAGTAAAAATTAATTTTTAAAAAAAAGGGCTTCCCTGGTGGCGCAGTGGTTGAGAGTCCGCCTGCCGATGCAGGGGACACGGGTTCGTGCCCCAGTCCGGGAAGATCCCACGTGCCGCGGAGCAGCTGGGTCCGTGAGCCATGGCCGCTGAGCCTGCGCGTCCGGAGCCTGTGCTCCGCAACGGGAGAGGCCACAACGGTGAGAGGCCCGCGTACCGCAAAAAAAAAAAAAAAAAGACAGCATGGTGGTCCAATCTACAAGTGCTCCATTATTTGTGTAACAGTCATCCCTGAATGGACCTCAGGAGGCAGCCAGTCCATCACTATCATGCACAGCACTGCAGTGGACAAATCTGTGCTCACAGCTTTGTTTGCATTATGTCATTACAGGGAGATTCCAGAAGGGAACTTACTGAAACAAGGGGCTTGCATGTTTTGTTGCTAACCTTTCTCAAGTGGCACGTCAAGTCCTCCCTCCCAGCAAACAGTGTCCATATGACTTCAAGGACCTGGCCTGACTGCTGTGTCAGTTGGCAGAGCTCAGAGGGAACACCTGAGGGGCAGTTCTCTGAGAGTCTTGGGTTTTCTGTTGCTGAGGTACCCCAAGCCCTGGAAATCAAGAAGAGAGGCTGGGAAGTCAGGGCACGTTCTTCCCTGTCACATGTGTGGCCAGACTGGGCTCTCCCATGGCCTAGTGCTACTTCCACAATTCTCCTCAAGGTGCAAATAGTCCGCTAACCTTTAAGAATGTGTTTCTGGGCCCTGGCGACGAGGGGCCACTGCGTGGCGGCTGGATCAGGGTGACGTCTGGGGGGACCACTGGACGGTGAGGGGAACGACCCCCTCGGGGATGACTCCGGGGGAACCGTGTCCGAGTTGGAGAAAGACACTGAATTCCAGGAGCATGAAAAGATTCTGTCTCCAGATTTTGTTTCAGTTGCCCAGATCCCTGAAATGCTAGCAGAGGGTGTAGATGGAGTTCAACAGAAACTGGAAAAGTTTTTGGATTTCAAAAGTCTTCAAACCTGTTTAAAGGAAGCCAGTCTACTAGATTATTATGTATCTGGATTTTTGTGGGCAAGAGGAATGGACTTTTCTATTATTCAATATTGAAAATTTATGACTTTACTAGATACGGTACTTCACAATCTTAGAAATTTTTCATTTCTGAAATTGCTATTTTCAAAAGAATTTTATCATAGAAAAAGAAATAGGGACTTCCCTTGTGGCGCAGTGGTTAAGAATCCGCCTGCCAATACAGGGGACACGGGTTTGGTCCCTGGTCTGGGAAGATCCCACATGCCAAGGAACAACTAAGTCCGTGCACCACAATTACTGAGCCTGAGCTCTAGAGCCCGTGAGCCACAACTACTGAAGCTTGCACGCCTAGAGCCCATGCTCCGCAACAAGAGAAACCACCGCAGTGAGAAGCCCGTGCACCGCAAGGAAGAGTAGCCCCCACTCGCTGCAACTAGAGAAAGCCCACGTGCAGCAACGAAGACCCCAATGCATCCAAAAATAAATAAATAAATAGATAGATAGATAAATTTAAAAAAAAGAAATGTTCAATAATAATTGAACTCTGCTTAGAATGATACAGGAAAGCCTATCCAGTAATTATCCAGTAATAATTCTGTGTATCTGACAGATATAAAAACAGGATCTGGAAGGAGGCCATGAGAATTGGACTAAATTGACATTCATTAAACCAGATTTTAATTGTTGTATAGTTTTATGCTTCTTTTCTAATTCCTATACATAGAAAAGAATCTAGAGTAAACAAATTACAAGTTGATGTTTATAGTGTCTTCCAAAATTTTAAATGACTTTACTGTCATTTTATTAGTAATTTGGGGACCTAGCACTTATATCCCAGAAAGAGAAGCTATGTAACCCAGAAATAATTGGATGCAGCAATCAGCCTGTGTTCTCATACCGCTTCTGCACTCTCCCCTTCTACCTCCCTGAAAAATCCACCCCCTTAACAAGACATGGAAAGTTTACTAATGGTCTCCTAAGAGAGACAGAAGTTTGGTTGGGATTGGGAAGGTGGGATTCACATTGTTCAGCACAGTTCTCCCCCAGGCCCTCATCCAGGCCACCAGCTGACAATCGCCTCTTCCAAGCAACCAAACCAACCTCGTTTTTGCTAGAGCCTTTCAACTCTCCACCTCCATGCTCTTCGGTCTCGTGTCCATACACCCCTCACTTGTCAGCAAACAAAGGACAATTTGGATACTCCAGTTACCTGGATTCTCCTCAAGATGCAGGGAGCTGTGTGTATATGTGTGTGTGTGTGTGTGTGTGTGTGTTTTAAATAATATTTGCCTGCCACAAGTAAACGTATGAGAAGATGATAGAAGTTAATATTTGTATTATACACATTATAAAATTAAGTCCACGGGAAAAAAAAAAGAATGTGTTTCTGACTTGAGCCAAAATGCCTCCATGGGACAATCTGTTTCATTCCATTTCTGTCCAATGATCAAACCCATTGTAGTATCACCATAGCAACTAAAACAGAGCACAGTGAGTATTTCATTTCAGCTCTGCCAACATATCATAGAGCGACCTGAAGTGGTTTGTTTCCTGGTAACCCCGAACTTCCCATCTGGTCTACAGCAGCCAAGTTATCCATTAACACTTTAAAATAGCACAGCAGTAAGCATAGACCTCTGTGACAGAGTTACTGTTTAGAGAATTTTATAATTCTCGGTCTCAAAGAGAATGAGCACTTAATGAGTGCTTTTGGTGTACTGGCTTCATTGCATGTGAACCCATTCAACCCTCATCAAAAACCCTACAAATATGGGGTGTTTATCCTCATTTCACAGTAAGAAAATTAAAACCAAAGAAGTTAAGAAACTTGCTTAGGTCACATGGCTAAAAGTGGCAGGGGCAAGATTTGAATCGAGGTCAACCTGACTCCAGGGCCAGTGCTCACTGCACTACATTACACCACACCAACCCTCAAACAAACCTGGACTCCCTCCCCTCCCTCAAAGACAGATAAGACTTCCATTTTTAGAGATTTTTCAGGGAAGGTGCTTCTCCAACTTGCTCATCCTAGCTCAGGATCTGACGGCCCTTTCGCCTTTCATTTCTGTGATCTCCAAAGTGCAACGGCAGAGAAATATCTGGGGAAAAGCAGGGCTTAAATGTTTCCCCAGAAACAGTTATGCACAGTACAGGACTGTAGGTCACAGAAAACATTCTATCTGGGTAGTTCAGAATTTCTCAATCTTGGTACTATTGACACTTCAGAGTAGATTATTGTTTATAGGGGCATTGGGAGGAGCTGTCTTGTGCACTGTGGGATTTTTAGGATTTTTAGCAGCACCTCTGGCCTCTACCAACTATATGCACTCCCCTGGCGGTGCAATCAAATTGTCTCCAAATATTTCCAAATAGGGGGAAAAACCAGCCCCCACTGGGAACCAATATGTAGCTCATAGGTCCAAGTGCAATTACGGCTGGGAAAAAGTGGAGGCCCCCAAGAGCCAGAATGGAATGTCTTCCTGGAAGAGGTGACACCAAAATTGGCCTCCTGGAATGGCAAGAAAATATGGCTCAGAAGATGGGGGAGGGAGCAGGTACAGGGAAGGGGCTACTGGACTGTGTTCCCTAGAGGATCTTGGTTCTGACAAACCAAGGAAATGCCTGTATCATCAGGGAAGCCCAGCTACTGCATCCTCCCTGGATCAGCAGCTGTGAGATAGACACTTCCAGACTGGGTGAAGTTTAGATCCAAAGTCCTGATGGGCCAGGGGGGGGTGTCTACAATCTCTGTCCAGGAGGAATGACTCATTTCTGATTGTGCTTTATCATACCCCATCTGAGGGACCCACCCAGAGGTTTGTCCAAGGGTTAGGCCGCAGGAGGGGCACTGTTGGGCTGCACCCCGCAGGCCTCTAAGGCCTGCCCTTGCCCAGCTTTAAGACCAAAGGAAGAGTCCAGAGTCAGCGACAGAGACATCCATGGTTTAATGGATGGGGGGGAGCCTGAAGCAAGGTCCTGGAGTGACACCCCACTGTGTGCTGTGAACGGCAGGCAGGACATGGTGGCCAGTTTATAAGGGGAAATTGACCTCAGGTTGGCTCATTAGTTACCAGGGAAACCAGCAGAGGGACACGCCCCTCACTGTCTTTTTGATAAGAACAATCATTAGCTGAGGCCTGAGGCAAGTATGTAGGAAGGTCAGTCAGGTGAGTAGAATATAGGTGAAGCAGGCACTGGTTGGGCAGAGGATGTACAGAGAGCAAGAGAACAGCTATCTTGAGTGGCCTGACCATACAGGCACAAAATAAGAGTCCCTTTCTCCTCTCTGGAGAGCTGTGGGCAGTCCAGTGAATAAATCTCAGTCTTGGCCTCTGGCACTTAAAGCCAGGCCACTGGTTGTAAACAGGGGGACCGCTGCCCCATGACCAGAATAATGGCATCCTGGTGACTAATATGATTTCCCTGGGGAGGTTGAAGTAGTGGAAGGGGAAAGCAAAACCTGATTATGTGGCAGCTCAATAACCAGCTAAATGATGCTGATTTTGATGATAATAATAATACTTTGTCCAGCTCTTGGAAGAGGTTGAGGGTGAGAGGCCCATTGCTAAGAGCTTTATTTCGGAAAAAAGAAGCATTAGGATGCTGGAATCTTACCCCTGGCTGAAATGTTCTGTGTGCACCAAATGCTCTGTGTGTCCTCCTGTTCCCACAGCTGGGATACTCTTTTCAGCCTCACTCATGATTAGGATCGGCCACAGAATGAGGGTAAGTGATATGCTTCACTTCCAGGCCCGGCCCGTCAAAACCTCCTGTGCCATTCTGCACTGTCTCTCTTCTCCCCTCTGCTGGTGGCATGCAGAGCACCCAGGAGTGGATTCTGAGGCGCTAGGGGATGGTGGAGCCACAATGTGGAAAGAGCCTGGGTTCCTGAATGACTCCAGGGTGCAGAGTACGCCCACTGACCCCCCACTGCCCATTTACAAGAGCAAGAAATAATTTTTTTGTTTCAAGCCACTAAAATTTGTTGTTGTTGTAATAGTTAACCTTCCATAATTAAAACATGATCCCTCTCCCATCCAAATCGGCCTTTGTCTTTCAAATACCATCACAAATACTCCTCTCCCAGGAAGTTGGCCCTGACTGCTACAGTTCACTCTAGCCTCGCCCACCTTTCAATTTCTAAGGCAGTCGTTACTCAGATCACATGATTTACCTGTTACCATGTATTTTCTTTTTAGAGTAGGACTTCTGATGGATTGTAAGTTTCTCTAGGCAAGAATTATATGTTAGTTTTTTTGTATCTTCACAGTGTCTGATAATAATAATGATAATAACTAATATATATGTATTGTATATATATATATATATATTATGTCCCAGGAATCATTATTTATACATAAACACATTTAATCCTCATAACAACTCTATGAGATAAATACTACTAATATCCCCAAACACAGAGAGGTTAAGCAATTTGTCCAAGGTCACAAGCTAGAAAGTGACAGAGCCAGGATTCACACCCAGAAACTTGAGTAATGACTAAGCTTCCAGTAATTATACCATCTCAACCATAATTGTTTCAGGACCATTAGCTTGTATGTCCAGTGAAACTGCAGCCCCTTTTGGGCAGGGAGCAATGGTATTGATCGCATTTGTTCTAATACCTGAAGCCGGCAAGGTGGAGAGGAATTGTCACCCACCACTTGCTGGCTGAGGGAACTGCAGGTCAGCTGGAAGCAAACTGTGTGGGCAGGGCAGGATTTGCTCTCAGTGCTGGTATGTATTTACCATCCAGAGGCCTGGAAAATGTGTCCAATAATCCAGGAAAACTCACTCACTGCTACTTTAAACTAGTTTTGAAAAAAACAACTTTTTTTTCTGCATAGTCCCTAAAACTAGAGATTACAACTCCTAGTAACGTCTCCTAAATCTTCTTTCAATTTGTATCTTCTGTTAAATCAACCCAGACTATTAGAGACAAAAGGAAGTCCAGGGTCTTGAGGTGGCCCGTTGTGGAACTGTATTTGGAGATAAGACCTTTAAGGAAGGAATAATTAAGGTTAAACAAGGTCATTAGGGTAGAGCCCTATTCCAATCTGACTGATACCCTTAAGAGATTAGGACATAGTCATAAAGAGGGACAAGGCAGAGACAGAGGGAAAAGGCAGCTATCTACAAGCCAGGGAAAGAATCCTCAGAAGAATGCAACCCTGCTGCCACGTTGTTCTTGAACTCCCCACTGCCAGAACTGTGAGAAAATAAATCCCTGTTGTTTAAGCTGCCCAGTCTGTGGTATTTGTTACAGCATCCCTAGCAGACTAATATACCAAGTGATCAAGTTTAACATCTCCTGTGGTATGTCATATTCATATGATGTAATGAGAGGGTATTTCACCTCTGTGGTATTCTTCCCCCAAACCCATAACCCCGGTCTAATCATGAGAAAAATATCAGGCAAACCAAATCGAGGGACATTCTACACAAGGGGTCCCTATTCCCCCAGCCACAGACTGGTAGTTGTCCGCAGCCTGTCAGGAACTGGGCAGGACAGCAGGAGGTGAGCAGTGGGCAAGCAAAGCGAAGCTCCATCTGCCCCTCCCCATCGCTCCCCATTGCTCACATTACTGCCTGAACCATAACCCCCAACCACCGTGGACAAATTGTCTTCCATGAAACTGGTCCCTGGCGCCGAAAAGGTTGGGGACTGCTGTAATCTACACACTATTTTTCCAGGATGCCTCAAAACTGTCAAGATCATGAAAAACAAGGGAAGTTTGAGAAACTGTCATAGACCAGTGGAGACTAAGGAGACAGTAAAATGCAATGTGGTATCCTGGTTGGGGTCCTAGGACAAAGAAAGGACATCAGTAGAAAAACTGTTGAAATTTAAATAAAGTTTAGGGACTTCCCTGGTGGCTTAGTGACTAAGAATCCGCTTGTTAATGCAGGGGACACGGGTTCGAGCCCTGGTCCAGGAAGATCCCACCTGCCGCAGAGGAACTAAGGCCCTGCACCACAACTATTGAGCTTGCGCTCTAGAGCCCACAAGCCACAGCTACTGAGCCCGCATGCCACAACTACTGAAGCCTGTGCGCCTAGAGCCCATGCTGCACAACAAGAGAAGCCACCATAATGAGAAGCCCGTGTGCCGCAACTAGAGGAAGCCCGCTTGCAGCAACAAAGACCCAATGCAGCCAAAAATAAACAAATAAATAAATAAATAATATTGAAAAATAAATAAAGTTTAGAGTTTAGTTAATGGTATGTATCAGTGTTGGTTTCTGGGTTTTGACAAAACTGATGACAAATGGTAATGTAGGTTGTTAATATTAAGGAAACCTGGATGAGGGATATATGGAAATTAAACTATCTTTGCAAATTTTCTGTAAATCTAAAATTATTCCAAAATTTTAAATGTATTATAAAACAAAAAATCCATTTGAGCCCCTGCTTTCAATTGTTTGGGGATCCATACCAAGGATTACATTTGTTGGGTCATAAGGTAATCCTATGTTTAACTTTTTGAGGGATGGCCAAACTTTTTCACAGTGGCTGCACAATTTTACATTCCCACTAGCAACTGTATAAAGATTTTAATTTCTCTATAGCCTCACCAACACTTGTTGGTTTCTATTATTTTGATTACAGTCATTCTAGTTGGTGTGACATGGTATCCCACTGTGGTTTTGATTTGCATTTTTCTAATGACCAATGATGCTGAGTATATTTTCATGCACTTATCGGCCACTTGTATTTATATCTTCTTTGGAGAAATGTCTCCTCAAGTCCTTTGCCCATTTTTGAATTGGGCTATTTGTCCTCTTGTTACTGAATTGTAGGAGTTCTTCATAAATCTTAGATATTAAGCCCTTATCAGATATATGATTTTCAAAAATGTTCTCCTATTCTGTGAGTTGTCTTTTCACTCTCTTGATAGTGCTCCTTTGATGTACAGAAGTTTTTAGTTTGAACCAAGTCCACTTTATCTATTTTTGTTGTTATTGCCTATGCTTTTGGTGTCATATTTAAGAAACCATCGCTAAATCTAAGGTCACGTAGATTTGCTTGTATGTTTTCTTCTAAAAGTTTTATACCTTTAGCCCTTACATTTAGATCTTTGATCCATTTTGAATTAATTTTTGTATATGGTATAAGATAAGGGTCCAACTTCATTTTTTTGGTATGTTGATGTCCAGTTTTCCTGTTACCATTTGTTGAAGAGACTGTTCTTTCTCCACTGAACACTCTTGGCACCCTTGTCAAAAATCAGTTGGCTATAGATGTGAGGGTTTATTTCTGGTTCTCAATTCTATTCTATTGGTCTATATGTCTATCCTTATGCCAATGCCACACTGTTTGGATTAATGAAGCTTTGTAGTAAATTTTGAAATCAAGAAGTGAAAGTCCCCCACCTTTGTTCTCATTCAAAATCGTTTTAACTCTTCATGAATTCCTTGCAATTGCATATGTATTTTAGGACAGGTTTATCCACTTCTGAAAAAAAAAAACACTATTGGGATTATGGTAGGGATTACATTGAATCTGTAGATAGATCATTTGGGGTAGTATTACCATCTAAACAATATTAAGTTTTCCAATCCATGAACATGAGATAGCTTTTTATTTATTTATATCTTCTTTAATTGTTTTAACAATGTTTTATATTTTCAGTGCACAAGGCTTCCACTTCCTTGGTTAACTATATTCCTAAGCATTTTATTCTTTTTGATGCTCTTAGAATTGTTTTCTTCATTTTCTTTTCAGGTTGTTCATTACTAGTGTATAGAAAAAAATTAACCTTTGAGTGTTGATTTTGTATTGCAATTTTGCTCTTCCTAGCAGCATTATTCCCAGTAGCCAAAAGGAGGCAACTATTCAAGTGTTCATCAACAGAAGAATGGATAAACAAAATGTGGTATATACATACAATTGAATATTATTTAGCGATAAAAAAAATGAAGTAATGACACATTCTACAACATGGATGAACCTTGAAAATATGCTGAGTGAAATAAGCCAGTTACAAAAGGGCAAATATTGTATGGAATGTCTAGAATAGGCATATTCACTGAGAAAGAAAGTAGATTAGAAGTTACCAGGGGCTGTGGGTAAGGGAAAATGCGGAGTTATTGTTCAATGGGTACAGAGATTCTGTTTGGGATGTGAAAATTTTTGGAAATATTTGGTGATGGTTACATAACATTATGAATGTAGTTAATGCCAGTGAATTGTACACTTAAAAATAGATAAAATGGCACGTTTTATGTTATATATATATTTTTACTAATATAAAAAATATTTTTAAAAAAGGCTGTGAAGGTCACTTGGTCCAACCATGGTTCCAAAGCTGAACCCCTTTATGACACACAGGTAGTCTCTGCTCCCACACTTCCAGTGATATGGTCCTCACCACAAGCCAAAACCAAAACCAAAACCAACTAAAACAAAACAAAAACAAAGAGCCCTTAACTTGAATAATTATTCAGCCACACACATAATTGTGCGTTGAAGAGGCTTTGCTCAGGGCAGGGCACACACCTATGGTTTCTATAAAAGGCAAGACCAGAATCCACGAAGATATCTCTGCCTGGATCACTGGGCCTAGAGATGGGGCCCAATCATAGCAGGTTGGTCCGGGTAGCTTCCACACCATGGGCAACTGGAGACTGGCACTTCCGGTTTTCAAGTTATGGGCTGTAAGCTTTCAAGATATGGGCTGTGAAGTTAATTTGATATGCTGACCTAAAACAATAAAACAGCCAGTTATTTTGCCAGCAAAATGTTCATTCATGTCCACGACATGCAATCTATGGTGAACTGCAATCTCACCCAGTGAACAAAGGAGAGGTCCATTTTCTTTATAGAGAAGGGGGCATTGGGAGGGGCTGTTAAACGGAGTCCATTGGAGGAAACTGGGAGTTTGAAGTGTAGTGGCTTTTCATTGGCTAAGGTGTGACCGTTTCTCATTGGCTGCCTATTACCAGGCAAGGAAAATTTCTTCCTTCCTCCTGCTGGGTAGTAAAGCAGTAATCTTCTTCCTGTTGGACATGCAAAGATACTTCTTTCTGTCGGGTCTGTAACTGATGTGGAGCAGTAGGGCATAAGAGCTCCCCTTTCTGGCCTTCTGACTCCATTTTAAATGAGGCTACTGCTTATCAATTTTCACAGATATAACATGACAAAATTAAATAGAGTTGTATAGGAGTTATCACGTGGAGCAAGAGTAAATGTTATGTGTTTATTAAAAACCTTAAAAGCTTATTCCCACCCTCTTTCCTTGTCCTCCCTTCGCCTGACAGACACCAATATTTTGTTTTTTATACGATTTTCAAATTTAAAAGATATAGTTACAAATATATGTTCTCCTCCCCTTTTCACAAAAGATGACATACTGTTTTGCACTTTGCATTTTTTCACAGCTTATAAATCTTTTATATATCAGTACATAAGAGAGTTTTCTTGTTTTTTGTTATAGCTACGTAACATTCCACTGTACAGGTGTATCATAATTTTGTGATCATTCCTGTTTGGACATTTAGGTTATTTCCAGTATTTTTCAAATAGTGCTGCAATGAATAATTTTGTAGATACATTATTTGCACATAGTAAAGTATATTTGTAGGATACATTTTCTGAAGTGCAATTGCTAGGCTAAAGGGCATATGCATTTGTAATTTTTATAAACATTGCTAGATTGCTTTTTTTAGGGAGCTACACTAACATACTCCCACCAGCACCCTATGAGAGGGCTTCTCCCTCCATAGCCTCACCAATGGAATGTTATCAGATTTTTGCAATCTGAGAAGTGAAAATTAGTATCTCAATATAATTTTAATTTGCTTTTATCTTACTTTAGTATATATTTTCATGCATCTTAAAGCCATTAAAATTTTCTCGGGACTTCCCTGGTGGCACAGTGGTTAAGAATCCACCTGCCAACGCAGGGGACTCGGGATTGATCCCTTGTCCGGGAAGATCCCACATGCCGCGGAGCAACAAAACCCATGCACCACAATTACTGAGCCCGCAAACCACAACTACCGAAGCCCATGCACTTAGAGCCTGTGCTCCGCAGCAAGAGAAGCCACCGCAATGAGAAGCCGGTGCAGCGCAACGAAAAGTAGCCCCCGCTAGCTGCAACTAGAGAAAGACCACGCACAGCCAAAAATAAATAAAGGAATAAATAAATTTATTTAAAAAAACCTTGTTCCTTATAAAATTTTTTTTCTCTTTTGTGAATTGTCATATCCTTTGCCCATTTTTCTATTGAGTTATTAGTCTTATTGATTTCTAGGGGCTCTATATTCATTAGGGAGATTAGCCCTTTGGTCTATGATATGAGTTGAAAAATACTTTTTTTTAAACTTCCTAATCATTTATCTCTTGGTTCTGATAATGGTGTGTGGATTTTGCTACGCATATGTTTTTACATTTATTTTATTATTTTTTAAAGTTTTTATGTTTAGTCAAAATTTTCAGCCTTTTATGGCTTTTAGCTTTCAATCTTTGTTAGAAAGTTCTTTTCCTTCTATTTTTATGAAGGAATTCTTAGGTTGGGTTTTTGTTTGCTGTTTTGGTTGTTCACATAAATAATGTTATACCACTTATAGTATTCTATGACCGTTTTGTTCACTTCATATATTGTGGAGATCCTTCCATATGAGAGCTAAAGACTCAATTCAATTGTATTAGTGGCGGTGTGGAGTGCCATGGTACTGATGTTTAGTGATTCATTAACCACTATTAATGGGCTTTCAAGCGAGTCCCACTTTTCAATATTACAAATGACTTGGCAGGACACATCTTGCGTGTGTCCTAGTGAGTCATGGGGCTGGGGTGTGAGAACAGTGCACAGACCTGGGGAGCAGGCTTAGAACGCACTTGCTTCTTTCATTTCTTCACCGGCAGGGCCCTCTAGTGGCTCAAACACAAGAAGGCAGGTCAGACTTGGAGACCTGGTTTCTCTGACATAGAATAATGAAATTAAAGGGCCTTGAAATCTTCTGATTCAACTCCCTCATTTGACACAATAAGCTCAGAGCTTGACCCAGAACCCAGATCTCTGAGCCCCCAGTATGAAGCTCTGCCAGTTCCAAGCTGTTCTTTATATTGTGTAACATTTCACTCCGAGACATGTTCATCAAGTTACAGTGTCTCAAAAGGCTGGTCAGATAAATCTTATGTGTCTCTGGGTTATTAGCCAAGGGAAAGAGAGTTCTGGATGGCTGCAAGCTCACTTCTCCCTTCCTCTCTTCTCTGTCCTTATTATCCTTGGTGGGAAAAACAGCCTCCCCCCCTGAGAGCCTCTCTACCACCACCAGCATGGACCAGCTGTGCTGGGACTGGAGGGAGGAATGAGGATTGGAGAGATGGTGGTCTCCAAGATGCAAGGCAGCCAGGACTCAGAAAAGCACACCTGTGCTGCTCCAGGATTTCTCCACTGGGGGCTCTGAAGGACAGCTAGCTGGTGAAAAGGGACTCTGGAAAACTTTCCTGGAGCTGTGTTTGCATTTACAGGCACAATGCTTTGACTAAGACTCTATGTTTATTTCAAAAAGTTTGTCCTGTTTCACTAAGTTAATGGCTTCTTGAGTACAAAAAATAGATCTGACACTTCCTTACAGCCTTCTGGGGCTCCGCACATTACTGTGTGTTCAGTCCACTTCTATCTCTCCATTCTCCAAACCGCCAGGACAGTTAGAATCTTTATGTTAAAATTCAGCAATTATCCTCTTGTAATTACATCGTTTAGCCCAATTACTTTCACGGCTGTTGGTCTTGTACCTTTTGTGAAATTACAAGTTCTTTATTGGCAGGATTTGCACTGGGTTCCCTTCCATTTAATCTCTTCCTGGACTTCTGCCCTATTCACCTTGCCTTATTACACAGGTACAATCTCACCCACTCTCTTTAGAAGAGAGCTTAGATCCTGGGGCCTCTTCTATTAAATGGAAGGAAATGAATATTTTAATTTTGCATCTTGGTTCCAGGCACCATTAATTCCTTTCTCTTATAATTCTCACAACAGCCTGAGAAGATGTCATTCTTACAGCTGAAGGGGCAGACTTGGATTTCAAAGCTGGTTTCCACTATACAGGGGCAAGAATGCCCATGAACTCTCTTGCAAGAAAATGACAATTTCCAGAGAAACCATCCCTCTCTCTTCCTTCTCTTTTCATATCCTTCTCTGGAGCCCAGAACTGGGTTCTGCCAGCATATTCTGACTGGCTAACAAAGGGTTCCAGGATTATCAAAGCTGGAATGTGGCTTCACATTAAAGGCATTTTGAGAATTCATAGCAAAGCTAGCATCAGGGAATTCACATATCTCAACTCCAAGGTAGGAGACGGACCTTTCAGGGCACCACATGAGGCCTTACAGCAGGCTAGGCATGCCCAGAAATCCAGTTCAAGGTGTATGCTTTGTCACTAACAAAAGGCCCTAATTCTGCAATTCTATACCTGCTGGGGAACATTTGCTTATACCTCCTCTGGCCCTCCTCCAATCCAAAGGTAGTAACATTGTCCTCTTTATTTAAGAGAAAAACAAACAAGCAAGGAAATAGACTTTATTTGGGGTATTGCAATAGGGAGAGCACACCAGATATGAAGATCAGAATGTCTAGGTTGTGTGGTTTTGTCTCAGGCTTTCATAGGGAGGAAGGTGGGATGATTTATAGTCGGGATTGATTTGCAATCAGAAGTTTCAATCAGTCAACTGAACAGAAAATATTTATCTCCGTATCTAGCTAGTTTTAGAGGGCAAAGATTTGAACAGGAAGTTTGAGGATCTGAGTCCGCCCTTACGAGCAGGTTCAGAAAAATGGGGAAAGGTCTTTGGCCTTGTCACAGGTAAACAAGGGGGTCTTCTGTAAGTCTTACAGGACTCATGAAAAGGGGTGGAGAGTGAGTTTTACCTAAGAGATAGGGACAAGGATGGTTCTTTACAGTGAGCCGTTCTGGGCACACTGACAGGTCAGGAAGTTTCTAACCTTTGTTGTTTCCGGGGAGCATATAGTGTTCAAGTAAAGTTCAACAGTGTGACTTCCTCAAGATTTCATTAGGGGGGACTCTTCTGGAAGCAAAAACCTGTACTTCGTATTGTTGACCAAATGGCTTTTTAAGATGAAAGTTAAGTCGTTATTTTTAAAAAGAAAGGAAGAAAAATGCCTTGAAAAGAGGCCCTTTTGATCATGCCACTTGGTAACTCAGCCTACCTCGCCAGGTTTCGAACTACAAGTCCCAGAGGGCAATGCGCCACTTCCTCTCCGTACTAAGGGCGGGAATCAAGCGCCTCGCTGCATGATGGGAACAACAGTTAATTTCCGTATGATGGAAAATTTAATTTTAGCGGGTCTTCATTTTTCAGAAGAGTAAATTAGAAGGTCCTCGAACAAGGCGCGGACGGAGAACCCATACAGTAACATTATCATCTCCATGGGGAACAGACCAGGTTCCTCCAAGGGAAGGTTTTAACCTCAGCCGCGGCTCCCGCTCAATTTTCCCAGTAGTCTCCTTTCCGGTCGTGTCGTGCGTCATTACCGTTGCGCCTTCTCATTGGCCGGATGACAGGTGACGGCGCCTGCGCACTGAATTCTTTTGAGGGTCGTGGGCAGGCGCCATTTTGGCCCTAGAGGTGCTTCTGGGAAGTAGTGCGGTGACCCACACACCTTGCCAGCCTTCCGGGTACGGCCTCGCCTGCCCGGGCTTTCTAGGTCGAATTGTTCGCGGCTGCAGCTGTTGCTGCCTTAATCTCCGCAGCCTCCAAGGCCTCTAGTCGGGTGGGAGCCTCTGAGCACCGGGCCGCGCCGTCGGTGGTCACAGAGCCGGGAAGGAGGTGACGGGGGCGGCGCGGGGCGCAGACACTCCCCGCCGAGACCCGCCTGCCATGGACTCGGAATATTACAGCGGCGACCAGTCAGGTGGGGCCCGGACCTAGGGGACAGGGCTGCGGGCGGAGCGGTTATTTGGCCGGGCTTGGCCTCGCACTCCCGCGGGGGAGGGGTGGGGAGGGGAGGGACGCCCCGGAGACTTGCCCTCCGCCGACTGGGTCTAACGTGGAGTGAGGCTGAGCGCTGAGAGCCCGCCGACGGGCTGCGGCCCCCGAAGTTAGAACCTCGGAGAGGGGATTTTAGAGGGACAGTTGTCTTCTGAATCGGCGAAGGACGTTGCTGCATTAGGGAGCCACTTTCATACATCAAACACTTACTGTGTGCAAAGTACGAGGGAAGGTCTACTGATAGGGGATTTTTTTCAGGAGTTGAGAGTGATTTTCGAGAATCCGAGGGAGTTAGCTGTTCAGTGGGGTTGCAGGATCTTATGTAGACTTTTCACTAGGAGTTGGTACTAGTTTGATCTCGCCTGCAAACTAGTTTCTCCCATTAAAGAACAAACACGTAGGACCCGTATTTGAGTTGTATACATATTTTACAATAAGGCGTGTTCCTCTGGGGCTTACTAGCGATTTTTGTTCCTTTCCTTCACCTTGAGATCTTTCCCCTTTCTCCTCACTGAAGTTCTTTCTTTTCCTGTTTAGTCTGTAAACACGGCCCACCCCCTCTGCTAACACCGTGCTAGCCACCGGAGATCCAAAGACGAATAAGGCAGAACCTCGTGGGGAATAAAAACGTTACTTTTGCTTTCCTGTTGTGTCCTAGTTCCATTGAGTATTCTCTATCAAAAGAGCTTAAATAATTTTCTAAGCGTTAATTACTCCGTTGTGTTTTGAGTTCACTTCGATTCCTTATTATGTGATGGCGAATGGTAGTGACTGCAAACACGTTTCCAAACACATACTGCTGTTTTGCTTTAAACGGTTTCCTGATGTTTTCAAAAATAGTTGTCAGTTCATTTGTGTTTTTAAATTACTTTTAAATAAGTAATCATATGTAATATGTGTATATAACGGGCTGAAAGACATGAAAAGTTAGCAATTTCCTGACTTTTCATTTTTTTAGCCATTTTTTGACGTTCATCCCTGTATTCCTAACTTATGCTATCTCGTTGCATCATTTTTAGGCATTGTGTAACGATTTCCTGTTATGCTAGGACAGGGTCTTAGCCTCTCTGTGCCCTCTTTCCCCCATATTCTAACCATTGAAGCATACATTTTCATTACACTTCAGAATTTTTATTATGATTATATGATAAGAATATTAAATATTAAATATATATATTATTTACTCCTTAGCTAAGTAGAGAAGCTCATTAGTATGATACTGATTTCATTCTTACACATTTTTTTGATTCTCCTATAGTTGAGTGCTTCATTTTTAAAAATTTATTTATTTTTAGTAAACTCCTAACCAAGGCTTCCCATATTCTCCAACAACTCTAAATTCCTCTCAGTACAATTTTACTTTGTATTTTTAAAGTATTGGTTAAAGATAGGTAACAATTCGTTTTATAATAGTATAGTAGTATATGCTTTACTTTAAGGAGTTTACACTATTTCTGGACTGGAGTTCCTTGTGTTCTTCATTCATAAACAAATACTGTGCCAGACAGTGTTCTGGGCTCCAGGGATTCAGCAGTGAACCAAAAATCCCTGTTCTTTTGGCACTTTCATTCAAGCGAGGAGAGAAGCACATTAAACAAAACTAACTTGGAAAGTCATGTAGTACATCAGAAGGTGGTAAGTAAGTGCTATGGAGAAAACAGACTCAGTTATTTTAACATAAAGTTGAAATAAAGTGCACACTATTAGTTTGTTGACTTGGTCCTTAGTGATATTTATTAAGCTTCATATTCCTTTAATGATATATTCTCGCTGCCACATGTGTCAACAATACAAGTTATGATTATTGGTATTTATGTAAGTATTGTACTGTTGTCTTATTCCCAGATTAGCATCATTAGTTATGCTTCATCAGTGCTCTTACACTTGTTCTTGCTCTTACATTTTTCTTGATTCATTGTGTTCATTTCGGTTGTAGATGTCGTCCATCTTACACCTCAAGTGGGTTTTTGTTTTATTTTTAAGCAGATGATGGTGGCGCTACCCCAGTACAGGATGAACGGGATTCAGGGTCAGACGTTGAGGATGATGTAAATGAGCAGCACTCTGGATCAGACACTGGAAGTGTAGAACGTCATTCAGAGGTATTGGCTAAACAACATCTTTGGGGAGGCTTTTCCCTTGCATATTCTATGAGACCTGTTTTATTTAGGAGTTGTAGAGACCCTGTCTTAGGGTCTAGGCTTCAAACCCTTCAAAAATGATAGATAACTGCTTTAAAAGTAAATAAATAGGGATAGTCTGGTTACTTATGAAATCACAGGGAAATAAGTATTGATTGAGTCCCATTTTGGATATTAGGCAGTTTCAACTGTGCTTATTGATTCAGAAAATAGGCCAGGCTTTTGATATTTGACTAGGCTTCCCCATTCCCAGAATGATGTCTTAGTGGGGCAGTGCGGATTTGCAATCTGAAGAAACATCAATTGAAATAGAAAGTGATGGTGGTTATCACCTATTAAATTTATATGATTTTAATTTGCTTCCCTGGTTATACAGTCTGTACTGCACAATGTTAACAAAATAAAATTGGGACATTTTCCAATAATTCAGGTGTAAGTTTTTGGTAAACACAAACTGAAACGTAGGAATGATAAAGATGGCCAATATACCATATATTTTGCTTGACTGCACATGCACAGAAAATTGTCCAATTTTAAGTAGTAGATGCAGTTGTTAGAGATTGTATTATTGACTCTGTCCTTTGACATATCACTAGTATATTCATATATCCAACAAATATTTTTTGAGCACCTGCTATGTGTCAGGCTCTTTTGAGTGACTAAATGAGGTTCCACTGCCACGAAAATCCTCTCCTTGGATTTATTTTCCAGCAGGGGGAGAAAGACATTAAACAATATACACTTTTTAAAAAAAAATTTTTTTGTTTTTGGCTGCATTGGGTCTTCGTTGCCGCACACGGGCTTTCTCTAGTTGCAGCGAACGGGGGCTACTCTTTGTTGCGGTGAGCGGGCTTCTCATTGTGGTGGCTTCTTTTGTTGCGGAGGACGGGCTCTAGGCGTGCAGGCTTCAGTAGTTGTGGCATGCGGGCTCAGTAGTTGTGGCTTGTGGGCTCTAGAGCGCAGGCTCAGTAGCTGTGGCGCATGGGCTTAGTTGCTCTGCAACATGTGGGATCTTCCCGGACCAGGGCCAAATCCGTGTCCCCTGTCTGTATTGGCAGGCAGATTCTTAATCACTGCGCCACCAGGGAAGCCCTCCACACTTCTTTTTAAAAATTGTAGTTTGTTAGGAGGTGATAAATGCTGTGGAGAAAGAAGAAAGTTTGAACAGAGTGAAGGGTGCCAAGGTGGAGGGCAGGCTTTAGTGTTAAATAGGGAGGTACACGTAGGCCTTATTGAGAAAGTGACATTTGAATCAAGATGTGGAAGGAGGTGAAGGAATAGCACGTGTCTATGTAGGGGATGAACATTCCTAACAAAGATCTAAGGTGGTAGCCGTTGTGGCTAGAATAAATAGGGGGCAGGTGAGATCAGAAGTGAGAGGAAGGCTTATCTTTTAGTTATTTTGACGTCATTCAGTTTCTGGTACACTCTTAAGCATTTAGACTAAATTCTAATTAAAATGTAATTGATAGGTAGAAATTATTTGATAACATAAACATTGTTACAGTTTATTTAGTGTATAATATCTTAACTTTCCATTTTGGAAAACAGCATCAGGAGATTGACTGATGGCTTCACGCTTCAGTTATAAATGTATAAATGTAGTGTTGACTTTCTTTTTTTCAACTACTTTTTTAATGAGATGGATTCTAAATAAATAAATGTGCATGTTGAAAATTTGGAAATCATATAAAAGTTTAAAGAAGAAAATTGAAGTCAGCATACTCCTGTCACAGAAATGACTATTAACTTTTTTACATTATTTCTCCTGCATTTTTGTTCTCCTTATATAGAACGTATGTATACATTTTAAGTTACTTGTGTTTTTACTATATATGTTATGTATCAATATAACATTTTTATCTCTTCACTTAACATTATACTTAAGTATTTCCCCATGTCGTTAAAGATTCCCACTAAGTGTAATTTTTAATGGTTGCATAATATTTCATAATATGGATGGGCTATTACTTATTCAACAGTTTCCTGATTATTAACATTTAGACTGTTTAGCTGTTATAAATGAAGTCTGCCATGAACATATTTTTGTGCTTTTCGTAGATTTTCCCCTCCAGGAGGGTTATCCTAATTTGCTAAACTTCTAGTAGTTTGAGTGCCAATTGTACCCTTGAAAGAGTACAGTTATATTAAATGGAGCAGTGCAGGTTATAGCCCCCAAGCTTAAAAGATGTGTATTAGTTTCCTATTGCTGCCATAGCAACCTGATATAAATTTAGTGGCTTAAAAAAACAGAGATTTGTTTCTTACAATTCTGGACGTCAGAAGTCCAAAGTGGGTCTCACTGGGTTAAAATCAAGGGGGCACCAGGGTTGTGTTCCTTCTCTAAGGGAGAATCTGCTCCCTTGCCTTCTCTAGCTGTACAGGCCTTGGCATATGGCTTCTTCCTCCATCTTCAAAGCTAGAACTGTAGCATCTTTAAATCTCTCAGACCTTTGCTTGTGTTCTCACATGTCTGTCTCTTACTCTGACCCTCCTGCCTCCCTCCCATAAGGACCCTTTGTAATTATACTGGGCGTACTCAGATAATCCAGGGTAATCTTCCTATCCTTAATTACATCTGCACATCCCTTTTGCATATTTACATGTTCTGGGGATTAGGATGTGGACATCTTTTGTGGGGGCATTGTTTTGCCTGCTGCAAGATGGTACTCACAACGTGATTTTTCCAAATAATGTTTTTCCCGTTTGCATTTTGGAGTTCAGGCTAGTTGTGGTTTGTTTTTTTGGTTTGTTTTTTAATTCATTTTATCTATAATACTCATTCTGCATGTGTTTCTTTAGATCTCTAAGGAAACTGTTAAAAAAGATCAAGATAATATTTTAAAACAATGCAAAAAATATGATGAAAAAAATCAAAATCTTAAAGTCAGGATCAGTAACAGTGCTTTACTGGTCCATATTGGAGCCTGAAGCAAAAGGAAAACTTAGTCGTATGTATGCTAGTATTTAAATTTTGGTATTTTTTTCATCATGGATTTTTGTGTCAAATTTGACCTTTAAAAATATCACCTTTTTTTTTCAAATATCTTTATTGAGATAAATTTACATACCATACAATTCACCCATTTTAAAGTATGCAATTCAGTGGTCTTTAGTGTATTCACAGTAGTACAGCCATCACCATAGTCAATTTTAGAATATTTTCATCACATTGAAAAGAAACCCTTTAGCTGTTACCTCCTTATCACCCCCACCCCCCAACCCCTCCTTGTTCTGGACATTTCATATGAATGGAATTGTATAACATGTGGTCTTTTGTGACTGGCTTCTTTCACTTAATGCTTTCAATGTTTATCCAAGTTGTAGCATGTATCAGTACTTCATTCCTTTTTGTGATCAGTAATATTCCATTCTTTGGATATACCATATTTTGTTTATCCATTTGTCAATTGATGGACATTTAAGTTGCTGCTACTGTTTTTCACATTTGCTGCATCAGTTTACATTTCCACCAACAGTGCACAAGTGTTCCCTTTCCTCCCCATCCTCCCCAACACTTGTTATTTCTTGTCTTTTTTTTTTTTCTTTGCGGTACGCGGGCCTCTCACTGTTGTGGCCTCTCCCATTGCGGAGCACAGGCTCTGGATGCGCAGGCTCAGCGGCCGTGGCTCACGGGCCCAGCCGCTCCACGGCATGTGGGATCTTCCCAGACCGGGGCACGAACCCGTGTCCCCTGCATCGGCAGGCGGACTCTCAACCACTGCGCCATAAGAGCTGGTGTGAGGTAATATTGTAGCTTTGATGGGCATTTCCGTGATGATGATTGATCTTTTCATGTGTCTGTTGGCCGTCTGTATGACTTCTTTGGCCAAATGTCTATTCAGATCCTCTGCCCATTTTGTTATTGGGTTATTTGTTTTTTTAATGTTGAGTTGTATGAATTCTTTGTGTATTTTGGATATTAACCCCTTATCAGATATATTTTTTGCAAATATTTTATTCTATTAAGTAGGCGGCCTTTTTGTTTTGTTGATAGTTTCCTTTGCTATGCAAACTTTTAGTTTGATATAGTTCCTTTGTTTACTTTAGCTTTTGTTTCCCTTTCCTGAGGAGACATATCCAAAAAACATTGCTAAGACCAGTGTCAAAGAGTGCACTGCATATGTTTTCTTCTAGGAGCTATATGGTTTTAGGTCTTACATTTAAGTTTTTAACCCATTTTGAGTATACTATTGTATATGGTGTGAAAGTAATCCAGTTTGATTCTTTTTCATGTAGCTGTCCACTTTTCCCAACACCATTTATTGAAGAGACTATTCTTTCTCATTGTATATTCTTGGCTCCTTTGTTGTAGATCATATGACCATATATGCATGGGTTTGTTTCTGGGCTCTCTATTCTGTTCGGTTGATCTATGTGTCTGTTTTCTATGCCAGTGTTAACACTGTTTTGACTACTGTAGCTTCGTAATATAGTTTGAGATCTGGGCATATAATGCCTCTGGATTTGTTCTTTCTCAAGATTGTTTTGGCTATTCAGTATCTTCTGTGGTTCCATAGAGATTTTAGGATTATTTTTTCTAGTTTTTTGAAAAATGCCATAATTTTGAAATGGATTGCATTAAATCTGTAGATTGCTTTGGGTAGTATGGTCATTTTAACAATATCAATTTTTCTAATCCATAAGCACATAATAGCTTTCTTTTTATTTGTGTCTTCAATTTTTTTTTATCAGTGTCTTACAGTTTTCAGTGTACTCTCCTTGTTAAATTTATTCCTAGATTCTTTTACTCTTTTTGAGGCAATTATAGATGGGATTGTTTTCTTAATTTCTTTTTATAGTTCATTGTTAGTGTAAAGAAGTGCAACAGATTTTTGTATATTGATTTGTATTGTACAATTTTACTGAATTCATTGATTAGTTCTATCAGTTTTCTGGTGGAGTCTTAGGGTTTTCTCTATATATTATGTCATCTACAAATAAAGACCATGTTACATCTTCCTTTCTGATTTGGATGCCTTTTCTTTTTCTTGCCTAATTGCTAAGCCTTCCAATACTGTGTTGTATAAAAGTGGTGAGAGTGGGCATTCTTGTCTTGTTCCTGATCTTAGACGAAAAGCTTACACCTTTGCTTGCACCATTGAGTGTGATGTTGGCTGTGGGCTTGTCATATGGCCTTTATTATGTTGAGATACATTCTCTCTTTACCCAGTTTGTTAAGAGTTTTTGTCATGAATCAACGTTGAATTACTTTTTTTTTTGCATCTGTTGAGATGATCATGTGATTTTTAGCTTTCATTTTGTTAATATGGTATATCACATTGATTGATTTGTGGATGTTGAACCATCCTTGCATCCCTGGAATAAATCCCATTTGACCATGGTGTATGATTCTTTTAATGTATTGCTGAATTTGGTTTGTTAATAATTTGTAGAGGATTTTTGCATCTATGTTCATCAAGGATATTGGCCTGTAATTTTCCTTTCTTGTGTCCATGTCTGATTTTGGTATCAGGGTAATGCTGGCTTCATAAAATGAGTTTGGAAGTGCTCCCTCCTCTTCAATTTTTTGGCACTCTTTGAGAAGGACTGGTATTAATTCTTCTTTAAATGTTTGGTGGAATTCACCAGTAAAGCCATCTGGTCCTGAACTTTTCTATGTTGGATGGTTTTTGATTACTGATTCCATCTCTTCACAGTAATCAGTCTATTTAGATTTTCTGTTTCTTCATGATTCAGTCTTAGTAGCTTGTATGTTTCTAGGAACTTATCCATTTCTTATAGATTGTCCAATTTCTCAGCACACAGTTCTTGGTTTTTATTATCCTCTGTATTTGTGTGGTATCAATTGTAATGTCTCCTCTTTCCTTTATAGTTTTCTTTCCGTCCTCTTTTTTTTCTTGGTAAGTCTAGCTAAAGGTTTGTCTATTTGTTTATCTTTTGTAAAAAAACAGGTCTTAATTTTATTGACCTTTCTATTGTCTTTTTAGTCTCTATTTCATTTATTTCTGCTCTGATTTTTGTTATTTTTTTTTTCTTCTAATAATTTTGGGCTTAGTTTCTTTTTTCTAGTTCCTTGGGGTGTAAAGTTGATATTTGAGAGATTTTTTTTTATGTAGGCATTTATTGCTGTAAGCTTCCGTCCTAGAACTGCTTTGCTGTATTCCATAAATTTTGGTATGTTATATCAATATTTCCATTTTCATTTGTCTCAAGATATGTTTTGAATTCTTCTTTGACTCATTGGTTGTTTAGCAACATGATGTTTGATCTCCACATGTTTGTGAAATTTTCAGTTTTCTTCTCGTACTTCTCATACTCATACTCATTTCTACTTTCATACCATTGTGGTCGGAAAAGAAGTTTGGTATGATTTCAATCTTCTTAAATTTATTAGGACTTACTTTGTGACCTAACATATGATCTGTACTCGAGATTGTTCGTGTGCACTTGAGAAGAATGTGTACTCTGCTCCTGTTGGATGGAACGTTCTGTAAATGTCTGTTCAGTCCATTTGGCCTAACGTGTGGTTTAAGCCCAATATTTCCTTATTGATTTTCTGTCTGGATGATCTATCCATTATTGAAAGTGAGGCATTGAAGTTCCCTACTATTATTGTGTTGATAGTTTATTTCTTCCTTTAGGTCTGTTAATATTTAGGTGCTCTGATGTTGGGTGCATAAATATTTACAAATGGTAAATCCTCTTGTTGGGTTAACTCTATTATCATTATACAATATAATGACTTTCTTTGTATCTTATTATAGTTTTTGGCTAAAAGTCTATTTTCTCTGATTATAAATATAGCTACCCCTGCTTTCATTTGGTTTCCATTTGCATGGAATATCTTTTTGCATCCTTTTTTTTTCAGTCTGCGTGTGTCCTAAAAGCTGAAGTGAGTCTCTTGTAGACAGCATATAGTTCAGTTTTTGTTTTTGTTTTTCCCATCCATTTAACCACTCTATCTTTTGGTTGAAGAATTGAGTCCATTTACATTTAAAGTAAATATTGATAGGTAGGGTCTTATTATTGCCATTTTGTTCTTTGTTTTCTGACTGTTTTGTCATTCCTTTTTTCCTTCTCCCCGCTCTCTTCCTTTGTGGTTTGATGATTTTCTGTTAGCGGTATGCTTAGATTACTTAAAAAAATTTTTTTTGTATATCTAGTATACCTTTTTGCTTTGTGGGTTACCATGAGGCTTATGTAAAATATCTTATACCAGTCTATTTTAAGCTGATAACTTCAAGTACATGCTAAAGTTACACATTTTTGCTCTCCCCCACATTTTATGTTTTTGATGTCACACTTTGTCTTTTTCTCTAGTGTACTACTCATTAACAAATTATTGTAGTTATATTTTTAATACTCTGTGCAATTTTAATTTCTTTAATAATATTTTTACTATGGTTTTGAGGTTTGTTTTTTTTTAGTGGTAGCTCTAGGGTTTACCACATATATTAATCAGAATCAGCTTCAGATTTATGGTAGCTTAATTCCAATGGTATATAGTAAGGTTAGTACTATGTGGCTCTATTCTTTTTCTCTTTTTATAATATTATTGTTATACATATTATATTTATTAATGCTAAAATCCAACAATGCATTGTTATAGAAGTTATTTCCTTAGTGTAATACAGGTTTGTTCCCACCCACCTTCTTTCTACTGTCATTGGTCTTATGTATTACAGGTCCAGCAATACAGTATATACATATTACTTTATGCAACTGTTATATAAATCAGTTAAATTAAGAAAGGAAAAAATATGCATTTATACTGTCTTTCATAATTACACAGTTACCTTTACTGGTGCTTATTGTTTTTTCATGTGGATTCACTGAGGTCACTTGCTTTCAGCCTGAAGAACTTCCTTTAGCAGTTCTTGTATAGTGGGTCTGCTTGACAAATTCTTTCCTTTTCTTGGTTATCTAGAAAAGTTTTCATTTCTTTTTTGTTAATTATTTTTGAAAGATAGCTTTGTTGGTTATAGGATTCTTAGTTGATAGTTTTTATTTGAACACTTAGAATATGTTATCCCACTGCTTTCTGCCTCCATTGTTTCCATTGAGGAGTCAGCTGTTAATCTTACTGGGTTACTCTTATAGGTGATTAGTCAAATTTCTATTTCTATATATATTCTCTATTTGATATGATATTGTCATCATGCCTTTATTTTTTTTAACATGTTTACAAATGGCCACTTTGAAGTCTTTTCCTGATAAATCTGATATCTGGTTGCTCACACAGGCAGTTTCTATTGCCTGCTTTTTTCCTGGTTATGGGTCATACTTTCCAGTTTCTTTGCATGCCTTTTAATTTATTGTTGGAAACTGGACATTTTAGAGTAATTGTTTAGTGACTAGCTGGATGATTTTAGTGAATACTGTTTCCTCACCCACAGTTTTAAATCTCTGGTGTTGCATCCTCAGAGATGTGCAGTTTGGGACATGCTCACAGTCACCTGGGATGACAGTGGTATTAGTAGGGCTCTTTTTTGCTCTTTCTCTGACCACAATCAGCTGTTAAAACTCCACTGAGGGGGCTTCCCTGGTGGCACAGTGGTTGGGAGTCCGCCTGCCGATGCAGGGGACACGGGTTCGTGCCCCGGTCCGGGAAGATCCCACATGCCGCGGAGCGGCTAGGCCTGTGAGCCATGGCCGCGGAGCCTGTGGTCCGCAATGGGAGAGGCCCCAATAGTGAGAGGCCCACATACTTCAAAACAAAAAAAAAACTCCGCTGATGGCTCTGTTATTTCCAGCCATGCCCTGTGTCATAAATTGCTCAACAAGTTAGTCTAATCAAATTCTGGCTCCTTTGAAGGAATAATTTCTGAGGTCTGTGTTTGCTTTGTTTTGACCTCAGGATGGCTCCTCCCAGCTGTATTATTACCTGGTTATCTCCTGCAGACTAGCTGGCCTACAGTTTATTCTGTATTTTGAATCTCCTTCTAAGTGCCTTCCACCAGTTTCCAGTGTTAGTGAAAGTGCCTTAGCCTGAACGTCCCCAAGCTTGGTTACAAATGAAGTTGGTTTCTTTGGGGAAAAATTAGAAGCTATCTACTTTACTGCCTGCTTTTTCCCCAAGCAAAATCTCTGAGCCGGGGCTCTGGAGTTTGTGGTAGGGGGTGGGGAGAGGGTGACGGCAGGTTTCTTTCTGAGTGACATCCCAGTTCTAGAAGCCGAGCTCTCAGTGTGCAGTGGGGATTTGATAGCAGCCTGAGGTGCTCCTGGCTTGCCTCTCTTGGCATGGAACCACTGTCACACAAATTGGGGCAAGGGTGATCAGGGCCCCAGTATTGTCAGTGTGCTGTACCCAAAGCAGAGCCTTCTTACTGTGATTGAGTGCTGGGCAGAAGATGGGAGCCCCCACTTGCAACTATATTTGCCTGGAACTTACCTTCAGCAGCAGGTAGCTGGAGGCAGAATGAGAAATGCTGACATCGGGCTCTTCCTGGGAAGACACCCTGCCCCTGGAAGCTAGAGGGAAAGAGTACCCTTTGTTTTTGGCTGCAACAGCCTGGAGTAGAGCCTTTCTGACTGAGCTGTGAAGTTGAAAGTGAGGAATGGTCTTGGTTCAGATACCAGATACTTCTGCTTCTCTTACAAATTTTTGTAGATCTTCTTGGATAGATGTTTCTTTATTCTCTCTTTGTCTTTAGGACCATTTCCAGGGGTTTTGAATAGTTGTTTTTAAATACTTTTAACCAGTTTCACTGGAGAGTGGGTCAGCAGAGCTTTTCATTTTCATATCAGAAGTCCTCATCTGGCTTCATTTTTCTCTCTTCTAATCATTGGTCAGACCTCTCCATATTCCCCAATTCACATTCCAGAAGAACCCAGGATGCTTTACTTGTCTATTACCACAGTCTCTGTTCAGGCCATTTGGCTCTTTCATCTCACTGGGTCTCCTGCCTGTGTGTGTGTGGGTCCTGTCTGGCCTCCTCTACATGGAGAGCAGCCCAGTGCTGCTTTCCTAAACAGGTGATTCTGAGTAAGCCAGCTGTTGGCATTTGGAGGCAGGCCTGTATATTGCAGGACATCTAGTATCTTGGTTCCCAAACATTAAATAAAATGGTAGTAACATATCCTCTCCAGTCATTGCCAACCAAAAATGGTCCCTCGCATTCACAAATGCCCCCTTAGGGGAGAACCTAGAGCTACCCTTAGGCTGAGGACACTGAAATGGACAAATGACCGTAGAAAGCGTAAGAAAGGAAACAAGAAGTATCCAACAATATAAAAAACTAGTGATTAAAATATAAATAGAACGTTTGTAAGAATGGCAACGCGTCCATTAAAATTGTTTTCAAAGAGTATTTTGTGACATGGGAGAATTCAGTGTGTTACAGCCATTAAATTAATTGTGATTCTAGATCCTTGTTTACTTTTTTAAAGTAAATTAACACAAAGCAAAGATTGGGAAGAAATTCCTTGTAAAAATTAGAAATGATGGTGATCTTTGGGTTATTAAAGGTGATTTTAATTTTCTTTATACTTTCCTGTGTTGGCACATTTAAAATCAAAGGGAGAATAGTTAGAATAACTGTCCCATCATTTTATATGGTTACCTATTTTTACTAGCATGCGTCAAATAATTTAAAATATACTTTAAAATTACAGAAAGGGCACATACAAAGGGCCATGGGAGGATGGGAGGGTGGGCTGAGTGGACTCTGAGGAACGAGTCTGACATTATTGCCAGATGGAGAAGCCAGTTGGGGGTGCTGGTGATGATTCTAGCTGGAGAGAGCCGCAGGTTCAAAGGCCTAGAATTGAGAAGGACTTGTTATATTTCAAGAATGAGTATTGTGACCTGGAAAGTGGGATAGCTTAATGGAAGATGATACTGAAGGAATTGTTTGGGTTAGATGGTGTAACAGCAAATCTCTCTTAGGTGATGATGATAAAATTTTGTATTTGCATAGCTCTTCAGAGTGAAAGGCAGTGTGATGGCCAAAGTGTAGTTTCATATATTGGCTTTGCCACTTAATAACCATAATGACTGTCAGCTCCTAGAAAAATTATTTCACCTCTGAGCCTTAGCTCCACCATCTTGACAGTGGGTTAAAATAATTATTATGAGGGCTAAGTAAAACTTATGTAGCAGCTCTGAAAATTGTAATAGCAGTTATGTAGGGGAGGCAAAATTTTACCCCTACCCATCTTAGGTTTTCAGCTGGAATTCTTTAACAAAAAGACATTAACAAGTGAAAAAAAACCGAGTTTATTAACATGTGCAGCATACATCACACAGGAGAAAACTCAACAGAGAGTAACTCAAAGCAGTAGCTTAGAATTCTAGTTTATATAACATCTTCAACAAAGAGTAATCATTTTGTGGAGAAGTGACAGGACAAAGGAAAGCAGTTCTAGGCTTCCAAGGGTGACAGACTGCGAAGGTAAATATATGGGAAGAAACTAATGTAGTAAAGTTTGTTTGCTGATTGCTCTGCTGGTGTCTTTGGGCTAATGACAGTCTGTCTCCAGTAATGGGAATATCCTGCCTTTTGAAGGAAAAGGAAGGAAGACAGAGAGAGCTACTCTTGTGTTTACTGCTTATTAATTGCCTTCAGATCAAAATTTTTATGTCAGAGGCATATTTTGAGGGGACATAATCTGATTTCCTTTAATTATTTTACAATTAGCCTCTATAGTAATTAGGCAGATTATTTCTTAGGGGGGCTAGTTAAGAGTTAATCTTTATGAGGTTGAGGCCCACTGTTTTAAAGCAAAAGAGACTTACCTTATGAAATGAAATTTAAAAATAATATTCTTAAGTTTAGGCCTGGTTTCTTAAAGAAATGTATATATAAGCAATTGCAGTAATAAGTTGATTACATATTTAAATTATTTGTTTCTAGGTTATTAACATCTTTTGGGCTAGGTTTCTAAATATAGGGATATGAATATCAGGGGAGTTTTCAAGTATATTTATTCTGTGTAGAGCACTTTGAGAACTCAGAATCTTCACACAATGTTGACGGTAGGGCAGATAGGGAAAAGGGGAATGATTTTTTAAAAAATGTTTTGAATAGTCATCACTGGAAACACATTTTTTAATAAAGCAATTTGAGCATGAATGTGACCTAGTTATAACTAGTTGCCAGTTCTAATTTTTTTGTTGTTTTACTTGAATATTCTCTTGGGGACTTCACTGGTAGTCCAGTGCTTAAGACGCCACACTTCCAGGGCAGAGGGCATGGGTTCGATCCCTGTTCTGAGAACTAAGGTCCCACATGCTGCAAGGTGCGGCCAAAAAAAAAAAAAAAAAAATTCTCTTGAACAGTGTGAAATTAGTTGTGGATTGTGGTCAGCTGGTTTTTATTCCACAGAAATACATTGAAGGTAATAAGCATTTAAAAATACAGCTTGTCGGGCTTCCCTGGTGGCACAGTGGTTGAGAATCTGCCTGCTTAATGCAGGGGACACGGGTTCGAGCCCTGTTCTGGGAAGATCCCACATGCCGCGGAGCGACTGGGCCCGTGAGCCACAACTACTGAGCCTGCATGTCTGGAGCCTGTGCTCCGCAACAAGAGAGGCCGTGACAGTGAGAGGCCCGTGCACCGCGATGAAGAGTGGCCCCCGCTCGCCGCAACTAGAGAAAGCCCTCGCACAGAAACGAAGACCCAACACAGCCAAAAATAAATATAAATAAATAAATTTTTTAAAAAAAGAAAACTTTAAAAAAATAAAATAAAAATACAGCTTGTAGATTTCATCTGCATAGAAAAGTAGTGTTCCCTTCCTGAGGTTCTCACAGGAAAAAAGTAGTATGTGGGACAATCGAGGAAGAGGTTGTTTGGAAATGGCACATAGTTTCTCCTTGTTTTCTGACTGTAGGCAAAGCCTAGTGGGCACAACCATCCATCTGTCATTGAAGTTGGTGACAGCCCTGTTAGCTCCAACCTTGCTTTGAATTGAGTAAAGATGGCAGTCTGCGGTCATTTGGATCTTTCCACAGAGACGTTGTGCTAGTATAAGGAAAGTATTCCTATGGGGAGTAGATCAGAGCCCGTAGAAGATTCTTGTTGGTTTTTGCCGTCCTTGTTTACCCTATTTCTTATCAGTTCTTTTGATTCCATCTACACTTCTTTTTTTTGTGTTAGGTTTCAGCCTTTGTCTTTGAGTCTACCAAATTGAGGAGAAGAATATTGTTTTGCTTTGGTTCTTTTTTGTTAAGCATTGTCTTGTGGGTTGGTTTTATTTCAGTGAATTTAATTTGAGTATCTTCTGTATACTGAAGGTAAAAGATAGTTTTTTGATCTTAAGGTCATTTATTCAATCATATTATGAAGATAAATGTGTAAAAAATCACCTTTCAGTGAGGTAGAGATACAGGATGCTATGGGGACATGTAAGAAGGAATGACTGACCAGCTCAGCCTTCATAGATGATGTATTTGAGCTGAGTCTTGAAGGGTGAATGTTTTGTAATTAATAAGATATTTTTGTTATAAATGATTAACAACATGTATTGAATGCTCACAGGCACATGCTAACTACATTACATGCATTTGGTCCTCTGAACGGCCCTCTAAGTTATAGAAACTATTTCTGACTCTGTCATATTGAGGAATTGAGGTTTTGAGAAGTTAAGAAAATTTCCCTAGATTACACAGTAGAAGGTGGCTGCGAGCTAGTGTTTGGACCCCAGGTCTTACCAACACTAAAGTCCACGTTGTGAACTGTCACATTATATTGGGCAGAGTCAATTCTACCTAGAGAGGAGGATGGAAGAGGCTTCAGGAAGGGGGTATTTTTGCCTAGTGTTGAGGTATGAAAAGGACAAGGTGAGGTAAAAGCATGGAGGTAACAGTGAAGTTAGTGGTTCCATGTGTCTGCAGTAAAATTATAATGTGCGGTTAGAATCACTTGGATTAGATGTCAAAATGCAGATTCTTTGACCTCTTCCCCAAGCTTACTGTATTAATATCTGGAGGTGAGAAGCACAAAAATCTGTATGTTTTCCTCCAAAGCTCCCCAAGTTATTCTTATGCAAAAGTTTGGGAACTGCTGCTGCAGCACATAGGGTTGATGGTGGTGAGAGGGCAGAAATGAGTCTGGAGAGGTAGGCAGGAGTTTGCTTCATCATTATAAACTTTTCTCAGAAATTATTTATTTATTTTTGGCTGCGTTGGGTTTTCGTTGCAGCACACGGGCTTTCTCTAGTTGCGGCGAGCGGGGGTTACTCTTCGTTGCGGTGAGCGGGGGTTACTCTTCGTTGCGGTGCGCGGGCTCTAGAGCGCAAGCTTAGTAGTTGTGACGCATGGGTTTAGTTGCTCCGCGGCCCATGGGATCTTCGCGGACCAGGGATGGAACTCGTGGCCCCTGCGTTGGCAGGTGGATTCTTAACCACTGCACCCCTGTGGAAGTCCCCATTATAAACTCTTAGGCTTTGTGTAGACATTTTCTTTTTCTAGTACTCATCAGGAGTGCTTCTGTTTTTGACTGATTCAAAGATCAACCAGCTCTAAGATCAACAAAGGACACTGGTATACATCTTCGTTTTGTTATGTGTGTGTGCGCTTGCTGTAAAGCTGGAGTTTCTCAGAGTCAAAGCCTTGCAGCATTCCAGGACCTACCCTGGATTAACAGCATTGTGTAGTAAAAACTGGATTTCCCAGATTCTTCCTTATGCTTTTAAGATGATATGTATTGACAAACTCCAAGATGTGGATTTCAAATATATCTTCTGGAACTAAGGTCCAGTAAAACATGTTTTTGAAAATGCTCCTATACATATTTCTTCATGGAATTTACTATGTGACTTGGTGTTGAATGTTTTACCAATTTATGATGGAAGGTTGGAATGCAAGTTCAACAGTTTTGAGTTTCTTTTACTGGAAACAGGTGTCCTGAGTTGTTTGGTTCTTTACAAGGACTCCTATTTGACATTCTTATACTACTTTGTAATTTACAAATTGATGTTTGCCTTTACAGCAGTTTTATTATTTATTTTGTAATTTAAAAATGTTAATTATCTCTGTGCATGTATATTATGGCGCTGGTCATAAAGAGTGTGTCACTGTTTGATTGCTGAGATAAACGATCAGATCATTCATTATGGGTAACCAGAAGTTATTTATAACTACAATGTAAATGATCATAAGAGGGAAGTGTGAGGCATTATAGACAGTTCTAAAGCCTCTGAGGACACTTAGAGTGCTCAATTTCTCTGACAGGTAAAATTAGGGATTTTTAAAAATATTATTAAGAAATAGCATTTAAATGGCAGCTTCTACTATTGATTTGTTGTACTCATATTTGACTTTTTAAAAACTGTATTTTGGATTTTTTTTTAAGTTTGCAATTTAGACTAATTGCTGAAACCAGTCTAAAATTTTTGAGTAGTGTTTTGATAACTTTTAAGCTTAACTCTTTTCCCAAACCCTATGATGTCTTCACCTAACTGCCTTCTTTAACTTGAGTCTGTCGACCAGTACTTTCTTACTGCAGTGATTTCCCACGTTTTCCCCACTGTGCCACACATAATGGATAGATACTCAGGATTTTATGAGACTCCTCAAAAATTGATGGGAATTCATAAGTTTCACAATCCTGAATTACATGTAATGTCCTTGTAATGGTTGCTTGTTTGGAATGCATACACCATGTGTTGGGAAGTCCAGGGTAGAGTGTAAGAGATAAGTTTTGGGAAGACTACTCAGTTCATGGTATCTCTCCTTTCTTTAGGAGTGGCTCCCAGTGCTGTGCCCCTGCTCTGGCATTGAGTCACAGAGTAACGACATCCTCTGTTGCCGTGGCCCGTTAGATTATGTCTCCTGGGAATTTAAAATTTAGATCCTGGACACTGAAATTTAGCAACGTGGGAGCTGAGTCATGTTATTGATAGTGCTCTAGTGAAAGGTCCTTGAGTTTCCTTTCCTAAGCTCTCTGAGCTGCCTTGGTTCCTACCCTTCTTGAGCCTTTAGCCATTTATTCCACTTTGATTCTGGAAAGATTGTTCTTTTTTTCTGGAGCTAGCCTGAGATGATTTCTGTTGTTTGCAGCTGAGTCACACACGAACATGTTGTTAGAGTTATGTCATGTGTATGCCATGGAAAGCATTCCAAAAGCCAGTTAACAATTCCCCTTTTGCCTCCTGCTTTAGTTGCCTCTGCTGGTACCTGTATGTTTCGTCTTCTGCCCTCAGTAATGCAGTTAACTTCTTAATTCAGTCATCACAAACTAATTCCCAATACCTGTTGTCTACACACCTTTTATAGCTTAGTCTCATATAAATCACTTCCGGTAGGCTTTCAGAATGTCACACATACCTTCACAACAGTGCATGTTATACTGTATTGTTATGGTATATTTGGCTGGCTCATTAGACAACATTTCCTTAGGTCAGGCACTGAGACATGTTCAGCCTTGATTCCTAGCACCTTGCACGTAGTAGACATTAAACAAATACTTGTTAATTATTCCTCACTTTAAATTATTCTCATTTAACTCTTTTTATTAAATGAGAAAATTAAGTATTTACTTTCTTACACAGTAAGTAAGTAGGTAAGTAAGTAATTACTTAGTAAGAATTTACTGTGATTTTGTATATACCAGACACCATTCTGTGCTCTGAAGCACAGAGTGTGCCTTCTCAGTGAAGAAAACAGACCAAAAAATGCCTGCCTTCTTAGGGCTTACATTCTGGATAGTTAATTTTTTCATCTATATTCTTTTAAAATATAAAAGAATTAAATTCTGAAGTATGGCCAAGAGTAAGCTTCTACCAATATATAGAGTACTATATCTTGTACTGTATCAAAAGGTTCTATGTTATTTCTCCTGTCCTAATTTAATAGATAAATGCCAGTTTCATTGGGGTAGTAGGATGTATGACTGACAAGGAATCCAGTGCTATGCTGTGAGTGTCCCATGATAATAAAAGAAAAATATCTTTGGGAAATTTGAAAAGCTTATTATTTTAGAAAGTTTCCTGAATGTGTTATACTTGAATGAATATGTATAGCAGCTACTGTATGTTTGGAACTCTGTGCTATCAAGATGGCAATGAAATATGGAGGGAAAAAACCCTCAAACATATTTTATAAGCTTATTTTATAATTTTTTGTACTCTTTCTGAAGTTGTAGACACAACATACTTAATCTTCTTTAAATGAGCCCGAAGCAAGTTAAAGTGTGGGTTTTGTGAAAACATTTTAATGCCTTTTATCTTGTCACTGTATATTCTCTTACTGCTTAATTATTTCATTGCGTGATATGGTGGGCATATACTTTATTAAAGGCTCTTTGTTCCTTGAAGATTGATCTGTGGTAAGTTCAGGAAATGTCCGTCATATATTATAAAGAAAAATATTTGGCTCAGGGCTTCCCTGGTGGCGCAGTGGTTGAGAGTACGCCTGCTGATGCAGGGGACACGGGTTTGTGCCCCTGTCCGGGAAGATCCCACGTGCCGCGGAGCGGCTGGGCCCGTGAGCCATGGCCGCTGAGCCTGCGCCTCCGGAGCCTGTGCTCCGCAAGGGGAGAGGCCACAACAGTGAGAGGCCCGCGTACTGCAAAAAAAATATATATATATATTTGGCTCAGTAAACTTTTAAGGGGGAAAACCCAAACACAGAAGTACTTTACTTTTTAAGCCAGAATATTAATTACCATGTTACTGAAAGTAAAGATACTATTATAGAAGGGAAAAAATTCCCCACATTCTAGTTATTAGTATTTTGGTATGTTTAGTTTTATATATTTTTCTCTGCATTTATAAAACATAGCTATAATATCAAATTTGTACCCTAGAGTTTTCAGATTACTTCATATAACATTATTTGTTAGTATAGCTAGGTTAGTCAGTGTTTTCCCTAAAACTTAAACTTTTGTGCCAGGGTTACTGGATATATGTCCAAGACTGCTCTAAGCCTCAGTTTTCTTATCATGAAAAATACTCTCGTGAGGAGTAAACTAGCAGGAGAGACCCTAACATGGTATTTGGCTCTATTAATTGCTCCTCTGCTCCTCTCCTTATTTGTTCAGATTCACTTGGGAGAATGTGCCCTAAGTATAATTTGGCCCTTTCAATAAAGTTTTATAGTTCTCTTCCTTGAAAGAACTTTAACGTTATAAAACCCAAGAATGTTCCTTTTTTAAGAGAACTTGGGTACATGTTTGCTTGTATGTACTTAAAGAATATATTTAGGAGCTAGAATTATATGAGGAAGTTAAGGTTTATTTTTTGTTGTTGTTTAATCTAGCTTTTCAAAGTATAAGGTACCGTAGAGTAATCTGGGGGTCTGTGCTTTACAGATTCATGAAGGCAGGTTATCGTTCCTCATTTTGGGATCTAAACCATGCTACCATTTCACAGATGAATGGCCTTTTTAAAAGTGGGATGTTTCCATATACATATAGGATGAGAATTCTACCTTTAAGCATGCGTATTCCTGCTTTTTTTTTTAAGTTGAAAATTTTTAACATTTTTACTACCAAAGCTTTTTTTGCACTTTCCTAATTTTTTCTCCCTTGATTTTTCAGAATGAACCTAGTGATCGAGAAGATGGTCTCAACAAAAGACATCATGTGACAGACTCTGAGAACGATGACCCCTCAAATCTTAATGCCAGTGACTCTGAAAGTGAGGAGCTTCAAAGGCAAAAGGACAGCGACTCTGAATTCGAAGGGCATGCAGAGCCTCCTGCGAGTGATTCTGAAAACGAGGATGCCAATCACCATGGGAGCGACTCTGAGAATGAGGAGCCCAGGAAGTTACCTGTGAGCGACTCTGAAAACGAGGAGCTGCTTAATGGGCACGCCAGCGACTCCGAAAATGAAGATGTTAGGAAGCCCCCTGCCAGCGATTCAGAGGTTGAAGAGCTCCCCAAAAGTCCTGCCAGTTACTCGGAAACAGAGGATGCTCTAAAACCCCAAGTCAGTGACTCTGAGAGTGAGGAGCCCCCAAGACACCCAGCCAGTGACTCGGAAAATGAGGAGCTTCCCAAGCCTCGAGTTAGTGACTCTGAAAGTGAGGAGCTTCCCAAGCCTCGGATCAGTGACTCAGAAAGCGAGGACCCGCCAAGGCAGCAAGCCAGCGACTCGGAAAATGAAGAGCTTCCCAAACCCCGTATCAGTGATTCGGAAAGTGAGGACCCCCCAAGGCACCAAGCCAGTGACTCGGAAAATGAGGAGCTTCCCAAACCCCGAATTAGTGATTCGGAAAGCGAGGACCCGCCAAGGCACCAAACCAGTGATTCTGAAAATGAGGAGCTTCCCAAGCCCCAAGCCAGTGACTCTGAGAGCGAGGAGCCTCAGAAGGGGCCTGCCAGCGATTCAGAAGCTGAGGCTGCCCCCGGACACAGACAGAAGCCGGTGTCTGATGAGGACAGTGACGGGGAGAATAAGAGAGAGGACACAGAAATGCAGGCTGACCCCCTTCATTCAGATGCCCATGTAGACAGGAAGCGGTTCAGCAGTTCTGACAGCGAGGAGGAAGAACCAAAAAGGCCCAAAATCGACAGTGATGAGGATGAAGAAAAAGAGGGGGTGGAGGAGAAAGTAGCAAAGCGGAAAGCTGCTGTGCTTTCTGATAGTGACGATGAAGAAAAAGCATGTAAGGGATTATTTTGGGCTGTTTATCCTTAGCTTTACTTTTATTTATTTATTTATTTATTTATTTGGCTGCATCGGGTCTTAGTTGAGGCACACGGGCTCTCTAGTTGTGGAACGTGGGCTCCATAGCACACGGGCTCAGTAGTTGCGGCACGTGGGCTTGGCTTCCCCATGGCATGTGGGATCTTAGTTCCCTAATCAGGGATTGACCCTGTGTCCCCTGCATTGGAAGGCAAATTCTCCACCACTGGACCACCAGGGAAGTCCCTCCATAGCTTTACTTGTTGTCTAAGCTTATAACTATGAAGCATTGTTTCTTTTCCTGGAATGTTAGGTCTGTATTCTCTTATTCAACTTGATGTTCTAAAATATCACCAGGACACTGGTTTTCATTGGCAAGTGTTTCGGTTTTTTGTTTTGTTTTTTGTTTTGGTGCTTTTGGCTGCACCATGTGGCTTGTGGAATCTTAGTTCCCCCACCAGGGATTGAACTCATGAGGTTGGCAGTGAAAGCCTGGAGTTCTAACCACTGGACCACCAGGGATTTCCCTCATTGGCAAGTCTTAATATTAAATTTCCTTTGAGTTGTTCTAGCAGCGTTTGTTAAGTTCTGACTGCCTCAAAATGATAAACTAGACTGCATTGCAATGGCAATATGAAAGATTTCTATGAAAATATAAATTTTTTAAAAGATTTTTTATTTATTAATTTATTTTTGGCTGCGTCAGGTCTTAGTTGCGGCATGTGGGATCTTCGTGCAGCTCGCAGGCTCTTCGTTGTCTGCGGGCTTCTCTCTAGTTGTGGCTTGCAGATTTTCTCTCTCTAGTTGTGACGCACAGACTCCAGGGTGTGTGGGCTCTGTAGTTGTGGTGCGCGGGCTCTGTAGTTTGCAGCATGTGGGCTCTAGTTGAGGTTTGCGAGCTCAGTAGTTGTGGCATGAGGGCTTAGTTGCCCCGTGTGGGATCTTAGTTTCCTGACTAGGGATCAAACCCACTTCCCCTGCATTGTAAGGCGGATTCTTTACCACTGGACCACCAGGGAAGTCCTTTTGTTTTTTTTTTTTTACTGGAAAGGGTAATGTTTCAAAAGAATACTTTTACATGAAAACCCACCTTATCCAGAGTTAACTGTGGTCTCTTTGACAGCTAATGCACTACATCCCATCTAGACAGTGACTGAGCTCCCATGGGTACCTGTCTTCAGTTGTTAAACATTGTTGAATGCCCAAATTCAAGGAAGTTTCTGAGGGACTCCATGTCTCCACAAAATATTCCAATCTTTACTACTTGATTACTTTTTTATGAAACATCTTTTTGGGAAAAGGCATTTCTTTATAACCCAACAGTTGTTAAAGGAGAAGGGAAAAGAGCACCACATGTGCAGTTTACTAAGGTAGATGAGAAATTGCAGATTGAGCAGTGATGGATGACTGAGGAACATGGGGATTCCACAAAAGAATATCCAAGCCTTTAGAGTTCTGCTAATATTAGGCAGCATAGAAGGGATTCTACTCTTATTTTCTCTGTTCCCCCAAAGGAAAGGTAGCTATTGATGCCAGTCTTCATCTTTTGGCCACTTTTTCCTATATAGCAGATAATTGTAAGATGACTCTGCATCTTTTAGCTATTTATTTTTTATTCTAAACTGTGTATCATGAGGCCTTTGGTTTTGGCCACGTACTGACATTTTAGAGCACCCGTTGTACTTAGTAATACAGTGACTGGGATGGAGGAAGATTAATGATGTTTTTTTTTTTTTTCAACAGCAACAAAGAAGAGTCGTGTTGTCTCTGATGCAGATGACTCTGACAGTGATGTTATGTCGGATAAATCAGGCAAAAGAGAGAAGACGATAGCATCTGACAGTGAAGAAGAAGCAGGGAGAGAATTGTCTGATAAGAAAAATGAAGAGAAGGACCTCTTTGGGAGTGATAGTGAGTCAGGGAATGAAGAAGAGTAAGTGGCAGTGTAACCTGAACTTCCCAGGGTTCATACAAGGCGGTAGGGAGGGGTTTGTCTTTCAGGGTTTTTAAACTTGTATTAAAATTCCGTGTTGAGGTGTAATACAATATACCCTGCCTAATTTCATGACCTTGGGGGATTCAGGATTTTAGGTCCTGAACTATTGCTGCATGCTACAACATGGATGAACCTCAAAAATATTATCTTAAGTGAAAGAAGTAAAGAGGACATGTTATCTGATTCCACTTATGTGAGGTTCAAGAACAGGCAAAACTAGCCTGTGGTGGCGGAAATCAGGGTGGTGGTTGCCTCTGGGATGTTGATAGGGGGGACTGACTAGAAAGGGCCACAAGGGAACTTTCTGGGGAGATGGAACTGTTCTGTTAGGGTAAGGGTTACGTGAATGTGTCAAAACCCATTGAGATGGACACTTGAGATCTGCATGTTTTACTGTTATTAAATTATACCCTATTAGAAAAATATTTTATGATTCCTATGCAAATGAGAAGAAAGCAAATGAAAGTTTTTTATATTTTCTAGAAATCTTATTGCAGACATATTTGGAGAATCTGGTGATGAGGAGGAGGAAGAATTTACAGTTAAGTATTGGATGGAAAGATTTCCTCTTTGATTATGCTATGCTTTTTTTGTTTTTATGGCAGTGGGTGTCTAGTAGGAGATTCCAATAAGTAGAAATAAATAGCTATGATGTATCCGGTAGAAAAATCTAGAACAAAGGTATTCAGAAAGTGAAATAAAGGGGTCTACAGAGACATAAAAAGAAAATAACGGGCAAAATTGAATTAAAGGGAGGAAGGAACACATTAAGAGACAATGAAACACGCTTTATAATGCTAAAGAGAAAGAATCACAGCAGTTATGGAGCTTCTGATGATAGCAATGGCACGTGAGGTAATTTGGACCAGCCCTTCTGCTACGGACAACTACAGAAGCTAGACAAAATGTTTAAAAAATCTGCTCATCATCATAAGAACTAGGTAACAAAGAATTACTAAGCCAAAAACCAGCAAAAGATAGAAACCTAAAGAGGTAAGCTCAGCATTTACAACTGCTTTTTCTGGGATGTTCATCTACTCAAGCTGAGAGGCTAAATTTATTTTTGATTGCCTCAAGGCTTAAGAGAGAGAACTGGAAGGTCGGGGCCTGCTGAGGTTAGGGGACCCTGAAAACCCCATGCTCTGGATTGAGACTGCTAGGAGTAAGGGTGAACCGGAAGTTAGAATAGCCTTTGCTCAGATTTTAGGCCATCTTTGAGTCATCTAGCAACATAGAGAACCTCAGTCTCAGAAGTTTTTTCGTTTTTTCTTTTAACATCTTTATTGGAGTATAATTGCTTTACAATGGTGTGTTAGTTTCTGCTTTATAACAAAGTGAATCAGTTATACATATGTTCCCATATCCCTTCCCTCTTCCGTCACCCTCCCTAAGTCTCAGAAGTTTGATTGCAGTGATTCTTAAACCATTGGCTGGCTCTCAGCCACCTGACATATGCAAACAGAAATCCTTTCAGGACAAAAGTAACATCATCACAGACCTCCAGTTATTTCTGTAGTTTTTCAAATACACAGTACACACTTATCTGTAACATTTAAAAAGAAACAATAGTAACAGCAGATAACAGAAATAGACCTAGGGGCTTTAGATATAGGAATTTTAGATATTGCCTTTAATATATATATGTTTAGCAAGGTAAAGGATTGAAAAGTTTCTTAGAGCAAACAGTTTTTTTTAAATACCTGAAAAAGAACCAAGTAGAAATTCTGGAACTTTGAAAATACAGTAACTGAAATTAAAAACTTGGTGGATGAGTTTAACAATAGATTAGACGTATTTGAAAAGAAAATGAGTGAACTGGAAGGTAAGTTAGAAGGAACTATGTAGAGGGACTTCCCTGGTGGCACCGTGGTTAAGACTCTGCATTCCCAATGCAGAGGGCCCAGTTTCAATCCCTGGTCAGGGAACTAGATCCCACGTGCATGCCACAACTAAGAGTATGCATGCCACAACTAAGGAGCCCACCTGCTGCAACTAAATAAATAAATAAATAGAAGGAACTAAGGAGCCCGCCTGCTGCAACCAAGACCTGCCACAACTAACTAACTAAATAAATAAATAGAAGGAACTATGTAGAATGAAGCATTGATATTAGTGTGGAAAATGTAAAAAATAAAACATAAATTATGCATGAGAAGGTTTAACAGAGTGACTTGGAATCCCAGAAGGAGAGGGGAGGAAATGTATATGTATATATATCAGAAACAATATTTAAAGAAATGATTCATAAAGCCATAGAGTCTAGAAGTTCTACAAATTGCAAGCAGGATAAAAACAAAGCAATCTACACTTAAATATTGGGTTGACCAAAAAGTTCGTTCGGGTTTTTCTGTAACTTTTTTTAAAAAAATTAATCATTATTTACTTCTGGTTGCACTGGGTCCCCACTGCTGCGCACGGGCCCTCTCCCCGTTGCAGCAAGCGGGGACCACTCTTTGCTGAGGCGTGGGGCCTCTCACTGTGGTGGCCTCTCCTGCCGCGGAGCATGGGCTCCAGGCGCGCGGGCCCCAGCAGCTGCGGCACACAGGACCAGCAGTTATGGCCCGCGGGCTCCAGAGCACAGACTTAATAGCTGTGGTGCCCAGGCCCAGCTGCCCCGCGGCACATGGGATCTTCCTGGACCAGGCCCCGTACCCGTGTCCCCCGCACCGGCAGGCGGGCTCCCTACCACTGCACCACCAGAGAAGCCCGTAACTTTTTAAAAAATTAATTAATTTATTTGGCTGGGCCGGGTCTTAGTGGCGGCACGCGGAATCTTTAGTTGTGGTATGCAGGATATTTAGTCGCGGCACGCGGACTCTCAGTTGCGGCATGCACGTGGGATCTAGTTGCCTGACCAGGGATTGAACCCGGGCCCCCTGCATTGGGAGCGTGGAGTCATAACCAGTGGACCACCAGGGAAGTCCCTTTCTGTAACATCTTACAGAAAAACCTGAATGAACTTTTTGGCCAACCCAATACACCACAGGAAAATTGCAAGAAACCAAAGAAAACAGGAAAGTCTTTAAAGCAGCCAAAGGGGAAAAGATATTACATTCAGAGAGGCAACTGTTATTTTAATAGCTAACTTCTCAACAGAAGTAATAGAATCCAATAACTGCAAACTTAAAAGTTCTTTTATATTCAGTAAAAATTCTTTTCAGGAATGAAGATTCCCTGCCTATTTCATCTTACCAAAATGCCAACTGAAGGAAACACTAAAGGCAGAAAGAAAATCTCAGGTGGAAGGTCAAGGATGCAGGAAGGGAAAAAGAGCAACAAAAGCGTGTGGCTAGGTCTAAATGTGTAATGACCATCCAAAACAGAGTCATGTCTGGTGTGGTTTAAAATGCATATGAAATTAAAACATGACGGCAGTGACAGATTGGGTGTTTACATGGAATTGAAATGTTCACAGGTCTTTGCAAATGTATGTAAAAGTACATTAGTAGTCTTTGGTAAGTTAGGATGTGCATTGTAATCTCTAAAAAGACTAATGGAATGTGTAACTTCCAACCTAATAGAGAGGGAAGAATGAAATAATAGAAGCTAGTCAATCCAAGAGAAAGCAAGAAAAGAGAAAAAGAAATATAGAACGGGGACATTTAGAAAGTAGTACATAGTAAGATAGCAGATATAAACTTTGATAGTATCAGAAATCACACTGAAATATATTAAGTGCTCCAATTAAAGGACAAATTAAAGACTGGATTTTAAAAACCAGCTATATATTAATTTTGAAATTCATCTGAAACAGAAGATAGAGTTGAAAATAAAAGGATGGAAAAAGGTACTCTCTCCGAACACTAGCCAGAAGAAAACTGGTGTAGCTTATATGAATACCAACGACGTAGACTTTAAGGCAAAAACCATTGTTCGAGATAAAGAGGGTCCCTTTATATTGAAAAAAGGGTTTAAAATTGTACCTAGCCGTGTACCTAGTAATTTGGCTTTAAATATGTATAAGCAAAACAAAAATTGACAGAACTGTGAAGAGAATGAACAGATCTGTAATCTAAGTGGAATGTAAACAATGGAATAATCAATACCAAAAAACCAGGAAAGATAGAAAAGAGAAGTGTCTCTTTTTATATAATCCAGATATAAGCCCTTTGGAGATTATAAAAGATAAAAATATCTTCTGTTCAGTGGCTTGCATTTTCACTTTTTAAATGGAGTCTTTGATGAGCAAAAGTTCTTAATTTTAGTGTAAATCAACTTTACCAGCCTTTTCGTTTATGTTGAAAGATTTTTGAATTGTAAGAAATTTTTGCCTATCCCCAAGGTTATAAAAATATTCTCCTGAGTTATTCTTTCGCAGCTTGATTATTTTATCTTTTTCATTTAGTTATATTGTCCACCTGGAATGGGCTTTTGTGTGCAGTATATATGAGATAGTCAAGATTTCCGCCCCCCATTTGTAGTATCTAGTTGAACGAGACTATCCTTTTCCACTATTCTGCCATCTTTGTCATAAATCGAGTATGTATATATTTTCTAATCTGTTTCTGAAGTATCTTTTCTGTTCCATTGGTCTATCCTTGCACCATTAATGCATAACCCTTGATATTTGGTTATTTATGTCCTTTAAGGTTGTTATTCTCTAAGATTGTCTTGGCTTTTCTTGGTTCTTTGTATTTCCATATAAAATTTAAATCAAGCTTTTGCAAAATGTACAAACTATAGACAACATTTTCTGAATGCAATGAAATTAAAAATTAGTAACAAAATTAGCACATAAAAGCACCCTTGCCACCCCCAAATTTGAAACTTACTTGTTAAATAGTTCTTGTGTTAAAAAAAAGTCAGTACTTTCATTACTAAAGCAAGAGAGGATGAAAGTAGATGAATTTAGAGTCTAATTCAAGATGGTAGAAAAATAGTAAATAAACCTAAAGAAAATAGAAAAGAATTCATTCAACAAATATTCAAGAGCTTGTATGCCAGAGATTGTTTGGACATTGCCCTCATGGGGCTTATACTCAGTTAAGCAACATTTTACAAGCATAAGATATGTTTCTCTAGTGTGGAGAGTGGACATCAACTTGATTATGGGTTCAGTTCAGTGTAGAAAACAGCATACTAGGGGAACCATTGGGGAGGCCTTTCTAAGTATAACATGAAAGTTGGAAGCTATAAAGAACAGACTGACCATTTAAATTACACCCAGAAAACATTACCATAAACAAAATCAAACTGTACAGATGTCAGGATTGTGCAGTTCCCGTCATGTAGCAAGGTCTAATTTCCCTAATTTTTAAAGAGATTTTCCATACCAATAAGACAAAGATCCAATGGAAAACTGGCCATAGGATATTGAGAGTTCACAGAGAAAGAGCAACAGATGGCTTTGAAACATGAGAAATGCCCAGCTTCACTCATAATAAGAGGATGCAAAGAAAGCTACAGAGATGCCTTTTGTTTTTTTCAGTCCAGAGATTGCAAATATTAATGCTTGATAACCTGCCGTAGTAGTGGGAAGGTGAGGAAACAGGTGAATTTGTGCTTTCCTGGAAGGAGAGTTAATTTGGTGTAACCTCTGTAGAAGACAGTTTGCAGATGTTTCTCAAAATTTCAAATACACATACCTAAATACCATCAGGGAAATGTTTAAATTATGGTTGCAGTTATTTGGTGAAATCATCTAAAGCCTTAAAAATGAAGAAGGAGACAAGAAAACTAATAACACTAAGGGCTAGGGTGGGAGGGAGGTTTTTTTGCTATATGTCTTTTGATATCTTCTTAATTTTTATTCTTTATGAATGTATTACTTTAAAAATGCAAAAAATTAAGAGCAGTTACATAGAAGAGAGTCTGTAATGAGGTTGCGGTAACTCCGGCTAACTTACCCTCCCTTTAGGGTTTTAACCAAGAAGATTTGGAAGAAGAAAAAAGTGAAACACAGGTAAAAGAAGCAGAAGATTCAGATTCTGATGATAACATAAAGAGAGGAAAACAGTAAGTTTGTTTTATTTTTTAAAAGACTTTATTAAAGAGAACTTTAAAAATGAAGGTAGAGACTAACAAACTTTGTTTTTGTTATTTTGGTTCCTGATTAAGTGTAGGAAAGAATCTTCCATTTTTGTTCTCCCATCTACTTCTCTATATACAGTGCTGTCCAAAAATTATCTGCTGTTGTTATTTTTCTGTCTTTTGCCCTGTGCTCAGCTGTCTTAATTTGTGGGGCTATATGGTTGCCAGGCTTTTAATTTATATCTCACCAAGTAGGTTCTTCTGAAAAATAACCTAATAAAAACTTTTTTTTGAGAGAGAGAGAAAGCTGATTTGGGGGTCCCAGGGGGGATGTTTTAGATACAAAATATTCCTTGATTGTATTTCACATAGTTTTGTTGAGATGGTTGGAATCTATGTTCAGAAGAATCGAGTGTCATGAAAGGTGACAAACATAGAATAATTTGTTACTGTTTATAAAGATGATGCTTTAATTCCTAGTGACATGCAAGAATTAAGCTGAACGAGTTTGGCAGTACCTTTGGAAATTATAAACCATATCATCTTATTTATATGATAGAGGCAGAGAGCATATTAGCTCCTCGTTAAGTGTAAAGATTCAGATGAAAGCTACAAAGTCTTTTTGAGGCTCTTAGCAGATTTATAGATCTCCATCTTTATCTCAGTCACATTATGTTTTGAGAGTTATACTTCTTATCACTAAAAAACAGCGGGATTTTTTCCCTACTTATTCTGTATAAGACAAAAATATTCAGATAATTGAAAACCACTCTTTGCCCGCACAAAAAGGCAATGCAACTAAAACTGAACCATGGAGTGGCAGGCAAAACTTGAAATTTGGAATGTTCTTTTTCAGGCTAACACATGTAAGCATGAACATAGTGTATGAAGGTGTAGGGCTATTAGTATTTAATGTGTAACTGTTGGAAAGTTGAGCATAAAATTTATGATCACTTGTTCTTTTAAAAGCAATTTTAAAAGTACTTGCACTTTAAAAGAAAGTAGCACTTCACTGAGTTAGAATTAAGAAAGTTGGTGGTTCTTAGCTGTCATAAAAGAAAATGTATATTTAAAAGGGAATTTATATTTCACTTAATTTTGGGTTACTGCTTAGCATGGACTTTCTGTCGGACTTTGAGATGATGTTGCAGCGGAAAAAGAGCATGAGTGGCAAGCGCAGGCGTAACCGTGATGGTGGTACTTTTATTAGTGATGCCGACGACGTTGTGAGCGCCATGATTGTCAAGATGAATGAAGCTGCTGAGGTGAGATAGGTCACTTCTAGCTTCATCTTTCTTTCTCCCACATAATTGATTATGTGGCCTTTTTTGTTTTGTTTGTTTGCGAGGCATGTGGGATCTTATTTCCCGGCCCAGGGATCGAACTTGCATCCCCTGCATTGGAAGCATGGAGTCTTAACTGCTCGACCGCCAGGGAAGTCCCTGTTTCGTTTTGTTGTTTTCACCATGCAGCTTATGAGATCTTAGTTCCCCTACCAGCGATTGATCCTGGACCCTTGGCAGTGAATGTGCAGAATCTTAACTATTGGACCACCAGGGAATTCCCGCCATTTTTTTTTTTTTACACTTAATCCTTGCTTAAACTACATTAAAAATACTTTGTTTTTGTTTTTGTTTTTTATAATAAGCATTTACTGTTCTAAATTTTAAGCACGGAAATAATTTTATTTTATTTTATTTTATTTTATTTATTTATTTTTTTGCGGTACGAGGGCCTCTCACCGTTGTGGCGTCTCCCGTCGCGGAGCACAGGCTCCAGACGCGCAGGCTTAGCAGCCATGGCTCACGGGCCCAGCCGCTCCACGGCATGTGGGATCTTCCCGGACCGGAGCACGAATCTGTGTCCCCTGCATCGGCAGGCGGACTCTCAACCACTGCGCCACCAGGAAAGCCCCAATAATTTTAATTTTTAAGTAGTGTGTTTTAGGAAAAAAGTGAAAAGACTAAGTATTAAGTAAAATGGGCCTTTTTAGCTGAATTGGTTTGCTGGTTTTATGGGGGAGTGATTTTGTTCTCAGGTTCTGCTAGTTTACCACAAAGTGATGTTTCTTCACATACAAAAAATTATAAACTCATATTTATTATGTTATAAACCTGTGTCATTCTTTTGTCTCTGATCAAATGATTGCATTTAACTCACTGCATTTAAAAATTCTGCTCAAATTGTAAAAATTGCCCAAGTATTATGTTTAAAAACAAGTCCTTCTCTTTTAGAGACACTTGCTGAAGTATTTATAATCCAAAGACGTGTGTCTAGGATTTGTTGCAAAATTATTCAAGGGTGAAGGGAAAAGTAGCTAGAGAGATAGCTAAATAAGACTGGCCATGTGTGTTTAATTGTTGAAATGTACATGACAGGAGTGTATTATTTTGTTTTGTATGTCTGTAGAATTTAAAATTTTCTGTAATTAAAAAAGTAGGGGAAATTCCCTGGTCACCCAGTGGTTAGGACTCTGCTCTCTCATTGCTGAGGGCCTGGGTTCGATCCCTGGTTGGGGAACTAAGATCCCATAAGCTGTGTGGCCTGGCAAAAAAAAAAAAAAAAAACCTAGGAAAAAAATACCCAAGCAAATACTAAAACCCTTCTTTAATAACATATTCTTTTATCTTTCTTACAGGCCCCATAGCTGCAAAATTATTCTTGATGATAAACCAAATTTTTCCATATGTAATTTGTACCTTGAATGAACTCTGAAAACTTGATAGTTATGCTAATATTTTAAATTAAAATTGTTCCTCTCGATTTGTAGTTGTTAAAACTAGTTATTCTAATAGTTTTGTGGGTTTTGGCTCTGCAGAAAGTCTATTCTTTATGTAATTATTCTTTCTTGTAGGAAAAACTGTAGTGTCTCGGAGAAATTGCTACTTTATTATATTTAAAGTTTAGAATTATAGTGGTTATAATTCACTATTAACAATTGCCCATTTTTCCTTTTTTTTTTTTCAATCTTTTTCTTCCTGGATAGGAAGACAGACAGTTGAATAATCAAAAAAAGCCAGCACTGAAAAAATTAACATTATTACCTACTGTGGTCATGCACCTTAAGAAGTAAGTATTCTGTTTTCTTGGAAAAGTGTTTCCATTTATTTATTTATTTACTTATTTATTTATTTATTGACTACATTGGGTCTTCGTTGCTGCACGCGGGCTTTCTCTAGTTGCAGCGAGCAGGGGCTGCTCTTCATTGCGGTGCGCTTGCTTCTCATTGCCGTGACTTCTCTTGTTGCGGAGCACGGGCTGTAGGTGCGTAGGCTTTAGTAGTTGTGGCTCGCGGGCTCTAGAGCCCAGGCTCAGTAGTTGTGGCGCACGGGCTTAGCTGCTCCACGGCATGTGGGATCTTCCCGGACCAGGGATCAAACCCGTGTCCCCTGCATTGGCAGGCGGATTCTTAACCACTGCACCACCATGGAAGTCCGAAAAAGTGTTCCCTTTTAATGGAATGATATTCAAGCTATGTACTAGTATTCTAGAGAGATTAAAGAATGATTGCCTTCTGTCAATCTACAGAAAAATAATAATGAATAGAATTTCCTAGATTATTACTTCATCGCAAATTTTTCTTACACTTTGATGCATGATGCAAACAGAACAAATAGCAAACTGATATTAATGAAAGAAAAACTTGGAAACCACTTATTTTGTTCTTTATAGACTGTTTAGAGTCTGGTAAAATTGCATCTTTTTTCCCAATGTGATTGAGAACAGAGCAAAAATGCTGGGAGACTACTTGAAGCACATATTGAATAAGACTCATGTGTCCTGTTATATCATGAATTATGTCACTGGTCCTTCTGCAGGTTCTTGCTCACATTCCTGAGCAACTTTGATTTCTCCTTGAACGCAGCAGTAGCCTTCTTTTGATGGCTAAAGAAGTGCATTAGTACACCAATGAGCCAGCCATATGGTCTAGGACTTTCTACTAGAAGATTGCTACCTGTATCCCAACAGAAAAAATTATCTGTGCCAGATTTCATATATATAATGTCATGTTCCCTGTTACCATAATTGATTCTAGTACATAAAATGGAATTTGAATAGTATCAGTATTCATTGGGATTTTTTTCTGCTCGGAGAAACCAGCTCCCTGGTGTCCTGCAAAGAATAGCACAATTCTGGGTTCTGTCTTACTTGAAACAGTTTGAGGATCACTATTCTCATAGATAAAACATTTTTTTTTCTTAGCTGTAATAATTAAAGCTCATTATTCTTACAGTCTGTACCATTCATATCAGCATTACCTTTTGCAATTTGGTGTGGTTTTTTTCCTTTAACACATCATCTTTACCTATCAAGTCTGTTTGTTTCTTGAAAATAGGAAGTAAATTTCATATTGGCTGTTGAAGTCTATGAATAGGTGCTCAGTAAATAATGTATATGAGTCAGTTTTTAAAAGCAGTTTTTGGAAACATCACTAAATCTGTAAGAAAATCCAAAGGAAGCTACAATAGAATCAACATTCATAGACTTGACTTTTTTTTTTTTTTTAATTCTTCCTCTTATTACAGGCAGGACCTTAAAGAAACATTTATTGACAGTGGTGTGATGTCTGCCATCAAAGAATGGCTCTCCCCTCTACCAGATAGGAGTTTGCCGGCACTAAAGATTCGAGAAGAGCTGTTGAAGATTCTGCAAGAGGTCAGAGGCAGATAATCTGACTTGTTTGCTCTTCATTAGTTATCTACTGTGGTTTGTATTATCATAACCTCTGTATTTTGCCATATATTTATATATTCTCTCTGCCACAGCCTATCAGGAGTTTTATTAGGTGTGTTTATTAGGAACATACCAAATAAAATGAGCATAAAAGGAAGGCCTTTGGGCTTCCCTGGTGGCGCAGTGGTTGAGAGTCCGCCTGCCAATGCAGGGGACACGGGTTCGTGCCCCGGTCCGGGAAGATCCCACATGCCGCGGAGCAGTTGGGCCCGTGAGCCATGGCCGCTGAGCCTGGGCATCCAGAGCCTGTGCTCCGCAACGGGAGAGGCCACAACAGTGAGAGGCCCACGTACCGCAAGAAAAAAAAAAAAAAAAAAAAAGGAAGCCCTTTTAAAACTTCGTGTGACTGTGGTATTGAAGGAAAAAAGATCTTGGAGTAGCTCTGGTTTATCTGAGAAGAGTAGTATAGTAGTGGGCATGTTGTAGGGAGGCACTTGAAGTAGAAAGAGCACCAGCTTCAGCATCAGATAAGCATGCATTTGAATCTTGATCTGGGCCACCTTTATGTGGCTGAGACACCTTGGGCAAGCTACTTAACTTCTGAAGGAATTCCCGAGGAACCTGCTACGTGCCAGGTGTTTTTTAAATATATAGGTTCATTTATTCCTCACAACAAACCTGCAAGGTAGGTGTATTATCTCCATTTTACAGATGAGGAAATTAAGACTCAGAGAAGTTAAATGACTTGTCCAAGGTCACATAGCTAGCAGATGGCTGTGGTTGGGTTCAGACTTAGGTCTGTTTGGTTCAGAGGCCTGAGAGGACCCTTGATTTATTAAGCTGCTAACCTCTGAGGATGCTTAGTTCGCACTTTCTCACACTGTTAAGTTTTACTTCAACTCAGTGGTAGTACTGAACTCTCAACTACTGATGTAAACACAAAGTATCTTTGTGTTCAGTGTCCATAGATCCTTGAAAATATAACTTTTTTGTTATTTGTTCTATTGTGAATGAACCAGGTCTTGCAGGCCCTCTAGAGTAGATTGGCAGGACTCCCAGCTTCAGAATGATTAATATGTATGTCTGTGTTTATGTTCCCCAGCTACCTAGTGTGAGCCAGGAGACCCTGAAGCATAGTGGGATTGGACGAGCAGTGATGTATCTTTATAAACACCCCAAGGAATCAAGGTCCAACAAGGACATGGCAGGGAAATTAATCAGTATGTACATTTTACTTTTTGTTTGGTGTGTTTATGTATATACAGAGACATGTATATATAAAAGCTAACTATATTTTTACCAATTTTCATTTAAAATGAGTCAATGAAATGAGTAGGAAAATTTTTTGATACCTTCTTATAGGTACTAAGCTTTTTTCCCTTAGACTTAAAATGCTTCTCAGTATATTTAAGTATGCTATCCAGTATATAACAAGTAAAATGATGCATTTTCTAATCATGGATCAGGAGCATGTAGAGAGAGAGGGATTAGAATGTCAGCCGTGGAGTCGGTCATACCTGGGTTCAAATCCTAGATTTACCACCTACCTTACTGCATATCCTTGGGCTAGTGATTTAAGCTCTAAGCCTTGGTTTCCTCCTCTGTGAAACAGAGAGTTATGTGTTTAGTTTGGGTTGTCTTAAAGAATAAGTGAGAAGGTGTATGTAAAGCATGGTGCCTAGAACACAGTAAGTCTTCAAGAAACGTTAGCCACTGCTGCTATTGTTGTTATTTTTATAATGGTCTCCAAAGCCTTTGTGTGTTACTACTTAATGATAACAGAGAAATCCAGAGGAATCTAACTGAAGTTCATTTACTCAGTTGCCATATTGTTTATGAACACCACATGCGTCTTCATCATCCTCCTTAACTCTTCCTGTGCTTTGTGTTGGAAAGAAATTTTTAAACTTCAACACTAATTTGAAATAGTAACTACTTTTGTATCTGAATACAGTAGTTATTTTTCTGTTGAATGTTTAAGACTATCAAAAGCCTTTCGAGAAATTTAATTTTTTTTATAAACTAGAGGAGTATTGTATCTTCGATCTTATTAATAATCTGTAGTTTATTGCCTATTAAACAATAAACATTTGATGCTTTGATGCAGTGGTTCTCGACGTTCTTTTTGCCCTAGGCAAGAGAGAAGCAAACTGTTCCCACTGGTACCTGTCATGTACTACAGGTGATTCTGAATCCAGGGTTGGGGACAGCGGGTCAGTTTTTAAAGAGATATAGACTCCCCTGAGACTCCTTGCTTCCTTCTTAGTTTGACAACACCTGTGTTCTGTCTGTAAAGGTCCTTTCTTGTTTTGATACAATGCAGTGATAAGAACAAAGACATCAGCTGGCACCTCTGGACTTTTACTGGCTAAACAGTGCGCATGTAGTACTTTTTTGTGTGATCACCTTAGCAGCTTTCTTAGACTTAATGAAGCACAGACCCTACATCTGCACTATGAAAATGTAATTTTTAAAGATTTAGACCATTTTGACAAGTAATAAGGGAGTTGTTTTTGGTTAGAGTAAGAAAGTAGAGGAATTTCAAGATTTTCTGTTTTCAGTATTTGTAAATGATGTGACCAACAAGGGGTTAATATCCAAAATATACAAACAGCTCATGCAATTCAATATCAAAAAAAAAAACCAAAACCATTAAAAAAATGGGCAGAGGACCTAAATAGACATTTCTCCAAAGAAGATATTCAGATGGCCAACAGGCACATGAAAAGATGCTCAACATTGCTAATTATTAGAGAAATGAAAATCAAAACCACAGTGAGGTATCACCTCACACCAGTCAGAATGGCCATCATCAATAAGTCTGCAACTAATAAATGCTGGAGAGGGTGTGGAGAAAAGGGAACCCTCCTACACTATTGGTGGGAATGTAAATTTGTGCAGCCACTATGGAAAACAATACGGAAGTTCCTTAGAAAACTAAAAGTAGAACTTTCATACTATCCAGCAATTCCACTCCTGGATATATATCCAGAAAAAAAATGAAAACTCTAATTCAGAAAGGTACATGTATCCCAGTGTTCATAGCAGCATTATTTATGATAGCCAAGACATGGAAGCAATCCAAATGCCCATCAACAGACAGTTGGCTTAATAAGATGTGGTACATATATACAATGGAATACTACTGAGCCATAAAAAAGAATGAAATATTGCCATTTGCAGCAACATGGATGGACCTAGAGAATATTGTGCTTAGTGAAATATATATTCCACACATAAGTGATATCATATAGTACTTGTCAGACAAAGACAAGTACTATATGATATCACTTATGTGTGGAATCTAGAAAATAATACAAATGAATCTGTATACAAAACAGAAACAGACATACAGACATAGAAAACAAACTTACGGTTATCAAAGGGGAGAGAGAAGCGGGGAGGAACAAATTAGGAGTATGGGATTAGCAGATACAAAATATTATACGTGAAATAGATAAGCAATAAAGATACACTGTGTAGCACAGGGGATGATAACCTATAATGGAAAAAGCATCTGCCAAAAAAAGAATCACGGGCTTCCCTGGTGGCGCAGTGGTTGAGAGTCCGCCTGCCGATGCAGGGGACACGGGTTCGTGCCCTGGTCCGGGAAGATCCCACATGCCGCAGAGTGGCTGGGCCCGTGAGCCATGGCCGCTGAGCCTGCGTGTCCAGAGCCTGTGCTCCGCAACGGGAGAGGCCACAACAGTGAGAGGCCTGCGTACCGCAAAAAAAAAAAAAAAAAAAAAAAAAAAAAATCACTTATGCTGTACACCTGAAACTAAATATTGTAAATCAACCATACTTCAATTTAAAAAAAAAACAAAAGATTTTCTGTTTTCAGGAGACTAAATTTAGAAATTAAACTGTCTTTATGAAATAACACAGCTCGTTGATGACCTTCAAAGTGAGTTAGATGTTACTTTCTTTAAGCCTCTGTGGTGATTACAGGTTTAAGTGATCTTTTTATATTGAATTTTCTGAATCAGCTGGAGCTAGTTGTGATGCTGGTATCATGCTGTGTTTATTCTACAGATGGTCCTGAAATAATGTTATCTTTAAGGAAAGAATGTTCTTAATGCCTAGAATATGACTTTACACTAGGGTATGATTATTTCAAAGAATGATAGTAGAAATCCTACTTTATGGGCTAAATAATTAATTTTTCTCTGTTATAGATGAATGGTCTCGGCCTATATTTGGTCTTACCTCAAACTACAAAGGAATGACAAGAGAAGAAAGGGAGCAGAGAGACCTAGAACAGATGCCTCAACGGCGAAGAATGAACAGGTAGGAGGGAACAGGTATGAGTAAGTGGAGTAAATGTTATTGTTGCGATAACTCAGGGCGGGGGTTGGTAATTAAGATCATTAAGAAACCTACAAGATGGTAGGATTTTGTCTTTCCTCTGCTTGATATGTCTTGTAGTTCATGATACTTTTTAGTTTAAATGTGGTAGTGTACAGTGAAGCTCCACACCCGCTCCCCTCCCAGGCTTTTCTGGTTGGATCTGGCCTCTGCCACCGTTCTGGAGGTTGCTTAGGTTGTTTCAGCCTCTTGCAGAAAAAACTTTCTCAGTCCCATTTCCAGATCCTTAAGAGAAAAAAAAAATTTCGATTTGTATCAATAAACTGGATGTAGTTGCATCCAAGATGGCAGGGTCATTACAGGTGAGTGAAACCTGGTGTGCAAATGATCATTAAAATAAGTAGTACTTTTATAATACAATATTAGGAATTATTTTCCCTGATCCAGTGTAAAGGACCTAATGGTGGTCTAAGTTTGATATTTCATTTTGCTCTTTTTCCTTAGTTATAAGGTCCTGACATTTCCTAATAACTCATCAATTACTTTTTTCCCAGCACTGGTGGTCAGACACCCCGAAGAGATTTGGAAAAGGTGCTGACAGGCGAGGAAAAGTAAGATTTTTGTATTGATTTTCAATGTAGACTGTATTGGGAATGTTCTGCTTGCTGCTTTGTTTTAAGAAAAATAGCAAATGAAATGATGCTCTGTTCACATTGGCAGGGGATGATTCCTAGTGTTGTATTTATTGAATATTCACATTCTGTGGGTACCCTGGAGGTTATAAGAATATTGAGAAATAGTTCATTCAGTAAAGATTTTGTTGCTGCTTGCTATGTGCTGGACTCTCTCGTAAACTCTGAAAATACAGAATCAAACTAAAAGTAGTCCATTCTCTCAGAAAGTCTTTAGAGGGATTGTAGGCAAAGGGGAGAGCTTAAGCAAAGATGGGGGGTAAGCACGCAAGGCCTGTTTTAGGGATGGCAAGTAGTCGGGCAGTAGTACGGTGCCTGAGGTGGTGGAAGACAAGGTTGGAAATGCAGTTGTTGACCAAATTCTGAAGTGCTTTAAGTCAAGATGAGGAATTCTCACTTCTCTTTGTGGTTTCCTAGAAAGTTTTTGAGCATGGACGTGAAGTCGTCAGATTGATTTGGAATGCTTCTGCTGGTAGCACGATGTAGGATGGGTTGCTGGGCAGAGGAACTGAAGGCAGTGATACAGCTAAACTGAGACTGTAACGGAGAAGCAGAAGGGTGAGGAGCCCTCGCAGGTGTGCAACTGCCAGGAGTCTGGCTGGGTGGGCGAGAAGTTGGCTAGAGTTGAAGATGCCACCCAGAATTTTAAACGTAAGCAACTGAGATGATGGTATTACCCTTCACTAGAGTGGAGAGGAGGAGTAGACGTGAAAACATAGATGATGTCTGTTTTGAGCATATTAAATGTAAGGTGACTGAGATAGTCCTATAATTATCCTGTGCGTAGAACTGGAATTTGGGCTAGAGACAGAGATTTGATAGTTACCTCCGTAGAAAAGATTGTTGACTCAAGAGAGTACAGAGTGGGCTTCCCTGGTGGCGCAGTGGTTGAGAGTCCGCCTGCCGATGCAGGGGACGCGGGTTTGTGCCCCGGTCCGGGAAGATCCCACATGCCACGGAGCGGCTGGGCCTGTGAGCCATGGCCGCTGAGCCTGCGCGTCCGGGGCCTGTGCTCCGCAACGGGAGAGGCCACAGCAGTGAGAGGCCCGCGTACCGCAAAAAAAAAAAAAAAAAGAGAGTACAGAGTAAGAAATAAACTGAACCCTTTGAAAAGGGTTGTAGCCAGTGAAGGCCAGTGAGCAGACGTGGTCCTACACGTTGGAGGAGAACCCAGAGGAGAATGAGGCCACGCTGGAGGGGGCCATGGCAGAGGGTAGGCTTCACGGGGGTTTGTGCAGTGAGGGCTGGCAATCAGGCAGCACCCAGATCGCAAAAGGAGAACGAGAAATGAGCTAGAGGGAGCAAGTGTCGTTTGCTCGTGGACAGGTGTGCTGACAGTGGCTTCAGAGGAAAAATAAGAGTTGTGGGAGATTTTCTAGTCAGTTAATGTATATGAAAGTTACAGAAGTTTCAGTTCACGTATATGAAAGTTACAGAAGCTTGATACTAAGAATGGAGTAAACCATACAAGGGAATAGAAACAATTTCAGAATTTTTTAGCCTTCTCTTCCTCTTCTTCCCCCACCCCCGCAAATACCCACCCTCCGTTTACCACTGAGGTGGTTAGTTACCTGAAGGTTGAACGATTCGAATTCCCAGACATCAAATAGGCTTTACTTTTGAAGGATGATAGTCTTAGGTTAGTCTAGCACGATAGTTCTCAAATTTGTACATAAAAGTTACTGTGTGTGATGCCATCCAGTGCCGGCAAGGATGCAGAGAAACTAGATCACTCATCCATTGCTGCGGGGTGAAATGGCACAGCTGCCCTGGAAAATAGTTCGGCAGTTTCTTGTAAGGTTGGACATGCAACCACCATACAACCCAGCACTTGCACAAGATTCTTAGGCATTTATCCCCGAGAAATGAAAACTTATGTTTGTGCAAAAACCTGTCCATTAGTAGTACAGCTTTATTCGTAATAGTCCACAACTGGAAACAACCCAGATGTCCTTCAGCAAGTGAATGGTTCAACAGACCATGGTATATTCATACCATAGAGTACTGCTCAGCAATTAAATGGAACAAAATATTGATAGATGTAACAACTTGGTTGGATCCTCAAGGGCATTATGTTGAGTGGATAAAGCCAATTTCTAAACGTTACATGGTGTATTATTCCATTTATATGACATTCTTCAAATGCCAGCATTACAGAAATTAGTAGATTCATGGTCACCAGGGGCTAGGGACTGGGCAAATGGGGTAGGGAGGTGGACATGTTTACTAAAGGGCAATAAGAGGGATCCTGTGGTGGATACACAAACTTACACACATGATAAAATTGCATAGAACTAAATACACACACACACAGATAAATGAGTGCACGTAAAACTGGGGAAATGTAAATAAAAATTGATGGATTATAGCAACATCAATATCCTGGTTGTAATACTGTACTATAATTTTTGCATGTTGTTACCTTTGGGAGAGACACTGGATCTCTCTGCATTAATTCTTGCAACTGCATGTGAATCTATAATTATCTCGAACTTTTTTAAAAACAAGAAACAGACCAAAAAATTACTGTATGAGTTGCATATGCAAAACCATGTAAACTACTTTATGGGCATACTCAGTCTGGGGGGTCATTTTGACTCCCTGGTTTTTCACCTCACAAGTGAACACGAGTGACTGTTGGACCAGAGAAATTGAGATTCAGAGTCCTGATGGAGGAACCAGCCTTAGAAAGGAGAGATGCGATTATATCTGAAGCTGAGGAGAGGTGAAAAGGAGTCCTGAAAATGCAGGGGAAATTGGCTTTGAGGGGGAAGTTGAGCCATTGGTACAGCAGTGTGAGTGATGACGAGGCCATCTAAGACAGGCAGCAGGATGCTGGAGCGGGTGACTTCGGGAGGGCAGAGGAGGTTTGACACAGATATGCAGCCGAATGGGATGGACCCGGGTGTGGTCGGCTACATAAGCAGCATGCTCTTCTTCCCATTCTCAGGGCTCTTAGACCTGGAGATCCTGGATTCTGTGCCCGGGCAAGGGTCCCCATGCCCTCGAACAAGGACTATGTTGTCAGGCCCAAGTGGAATGTGGAAATGGAGTCGTCCAGGGTAAGCAAGCAGGGGGACAGCAAGGTGGATCTGAAATGCAGATTACTGTTCGTCTTTTACTTCGTGTTCAATAACCCTTAACAGCTCCTAAGGTTTATCTGATTTGACGAGAGCTATTTTCTGGTCACTTATCTAGCCAGATCACTTATTGCTGATGAGGTTTACTTCAGACTTAAAGAAACGTTATCAAGTTGGGAAGTTTCCTCTTATTAATCCCTTTATTTCAACTGAATCTTGAAGCCTAGAGTGTTTTGGTACAGTCGTTTTTTTTTAAGAACCCTGAGAAACAAAACTCACCTGCTTCTGCAACCTACCCCTCCCTTTCTATTCAGCTGTTTTAAGTAATTCTGTTGTGAAGTGTTTATTAGGGTAGACACTTCTGCCATCACTGTAAATACTATTCGGTGATCCTTATTGCTTCTCAGTAATCTTTTTTTATTCTCCGTTCAAACTACTCTTTCTAGCCTGGTATTCTTAAAAAGGGCCTAAGCCGATTGGAAAAGCATAAGAGGCGATTTGCAGAACAGAAACGACTCAGCAAAGTGCACCGTGCTGTCAAGTTCAGCATTGAAGGCAACAGGATGCCCCTGTAGGCCTGGCCCTACCAGAGCGTATCCGGGAGGTATCCCCAAGGAAGCATGCTCTGTGCATGGGCTTGAGTTGTCAGCAGCTAGAGTGAAAACAGTGTGTGTGTGCTTTCTTAACCAGAAAAGGCCAGGACCACTTTTAGTTTATGAAATAATGACCCTAACAGGCACTTAGTGACATTCTAGTCCTCTTGAATATTGAGAAATTGATACGGGATTCGCTTCCTAGAGACTAATAGATAATTACCTCATGGCTAGGCATTTTGGTCTTTCTGACTGGTACCCTTTTTATTAAAAAGGTTTTTGTTAGGGCCTGGAATCCGAGTGGTCTCCCTTACAGGCATGTAATTGGTTAGTAACGTCTTGGTGAAAGGGAGGTGGCTTCTTTTCTTGTTGTCAGTGGCTCAGTAACTGCATTTGAGGGCTCACTGCATAAAGCCTGACACTGAATATTTAGGAGATAAATTTAATTAATACATATTCAGTTCATGGTCAGAAATGAAGAAGACTTTGAAACATTCATAAAGCCAGACTCACTGACCTGCTGTGCTCGGAGGTTAACGGTGGCGCCTTTGCGGCAGTGCCCTCCTGAGCATCTGTCTGAGTGTGTTGCCTTCCTTTTGTGACTCCTCCGTGACCCCTGCTTTGGCAGCTATTTCCACAGACACACTCACCTTCCTGCCGTTTCACTTTGTTGTTAAGCTACTGTCAAAACAAAGCACACAGTCTTACTTAATGAGAATAAATAAAGGGTAGAAGAGCACTGGTTCAGTGCTAAGAATTTCTTCACCTCTACTTCCTTCCCTTTTTTCTTCCCACCGCCCCTTTTTTAGGCCACACCTCAGGGCTTGCGGGACCTCAGTTCCTTGACCAGGGATTGAACCCCGGGCCACGGCAGTGAAAAACATGAAATCCTAACCACTAGGCCACCAGGGAAGTCCCCTTCCTCCCTTTTTTCTTCTTTCCATTTCCATGTCCCTTGATATCCCTCCTTCCCCCCCACCACCCCTGTTTCTCTTTACCTTTACTTTTCTCACTGTCTCTTCCATCCTTTTATTCCTCTCTTTTGTAATACATTTTCCACCCCAGCACACTATTTTGAGAATCAAGAACTATAATAGGGCAGTGAAAAACGTAATAAAAAATCCTAGTGGCCAGTCTTCTTTGGAAGGGTGTGTGCCTGTCTGCTGGTGTTGCTGGTTCTGATCCCACCCTCCCTGTAGGTGATGGGGAGGTGGGCAGAGGTGGCCCAGCCTGTTGCTAGAGCCAGAGGTGGCCAGCGTGATGAGAGGGGAGTTCAAGCAGAGTTCTTCTCCTTCATCCCCAACACTCCCCAGATCAAAACGGGCTGGTATTTATCTTGGCCTGTGTCTGACTTACAGAGCTCTGTCAAAAAAAGAAAAATAATAATAAGGCATGTTTTGGGGGCTGGTAGTCCCATGTTACATTTCAGTAAATTGTCCTTAAACCACCTGACACTGTTTTCCTGTTCAAGAAGTTTCCTTACATATGCACTCAAGGCTTTCACATTGCACAGACACTAATGAGTGTTACTAGAAAACATGTTTCCCAAGAAGAAAATTGGAGTGAGTAAATGGCTTTCAAATGAAACTCTTTTTGTTTTAAATGTAATTTTTATTTTTGAAATTACGAGAGTAAATATACTAGAGAATAAACCCCACTCCCCAAGTCCTGCTCTTCCTCTGTGTAAGTCACCACTGTTAACAGTTTTGATGTGTTACATGTATTTTCAGTAATGCTTTAAACTTAGTTTTTTCTGCTTACAATTGTAGAAAATTTTGAGATTATAAAGAGAAAAATCACTCACCACTCAAAAGCAATTTGATAAAATTTTTGCCTTGTTTTCTATTGATACTTTAATATAATTAAAATTATATTGTATAGAATTTTGATCACTTCTCATTAAACCGCCTTATAGAGTTATCATTTGTAATGGCTGCATAATAGTCTATCATGTGAATATATAATTTGTTTATTCATTCCTCTATGGTTTCTGATTTTTCGCTTCTAAATAATGCAGTAAACTGTGCTACATTGTATGTTTATATGCTAATTTTTTCCATGGAATGCTTTTAAAATAACATTAAAATGGCACAAGCAGTGCATGTTTTTATATAAACTTTTAAATACGAAAAGCACAAATAAAATTAATGTCACTTGTAATCCCACCGTACCTTAATATTAACATTTTGGGTTATTTCTTTCCAGTCCTTTATATACGTGTACATAAACATTATTACTGGTTTGGAGAGGGTTTTGTTGGAGGTGGTGGTGTTTTTTTGTTTTTGTTTTTTAACTTTTAATCAAAATTGTGATCATACTCATTTATACCTTGTTGGGTTTGTGTTTTACTTAACATGGTAATAATTCATTTGAGTTAACATCCTTCAGTGACTTAATATTGTGTTGTAATATGATTGTACCATATTTTTTTAAGCAAACCCATCTTGCTAATCTTTTAGGCTACTTTTGGTTTTTCGCTGATAAAGCAGTGCAGCATACAGCTTTACTGTCCTAAGGAAGTGGTGTAGGGTTGACAAATCAAGAGAGAAGTCATTGAATTTGACAGGCTAGGTACTCAGTTCTGTGTGTTTTCAGGCTTGGGGTAACCAGGCATCTGCCAGATACAAGTCATACAAGCTGTAACTAGGAGTAGATCAGCGCAGCCTGGGCATGTCCCAGTTGCTGAGGCTAGAGGGTCAAATTATTAGAGAAGGTCCTGGGAGTGGACAAGGAGAAGTCCAGGCTGAGGGGTAGAGCTGCTGGGAGTTGGGCAGTTGGCAGAGATCTGAGCAGCTAAGGCTTCCGTTGTGGACTGATTGCAGCTACTAAAAATCAGGGCACATTGTCTGAAAGGAAATCAGATATTTGGGACTGTCTAGAAATCTGGGGTATTGCATGCATAGGGTGATAGTCGCATAACTTTCTCATCTGATAATGAATTTTTATGCTCCCTTAGACTACTAGTGCCCAGGATTAAAATTGATATAAAATAATATTTGAAATTGGGATGTATGTAGAAAATCTAGGATGGATGATCAATGCAGCTCTTGTTCAAGAATGACTTAGAGGTCTTTGCTTATAACTGAGGTGGAAGACGAGTCCAGAGGTGAGATAAGGCTTGGGGGAGGTCTCCCCAACTCAAAAGAACTTCACCACACTGGTACCGACCCTAGAGTGTCTCCTAGTCTCCACCTTATTTTAGCATTCTTTGAATTGAGCTTCACAGGTGATTCAGTAGTAAACATCTGGGGAGAAGAATTAGAAAATCCCATCTATTTTTAACCACTCGACAGTCGTAAAGATTGGAATTGTTAGATTACTGTAGCCAGCAAGAAGAGTTTGCCCTGATCTGACATAAATGGCAGGCCTTTTCAACATTTCTAAAAGGTGTCAATTTCTTGGAGACCACACCTTTTCAGACAGTCTTTTCAAAGTAGAAGAGAAATTACCTAACAAGCAAACCTTTAAACATAAAGGGCAAGCAGAAAGAGATGCAAGAAGTATAAGCCCCTTGGTTCAAGAGAATTAATTTACTTTTCTTTTTGTGTCAAACTAATTGATTGCAAAGTAGTAGTAATAGCAATAATAGCTGCTTTTATTTTGAGCGCCGATTCTGTGCTAGCCTCTGTGCTTGTATTTGTTATTATTATCTTATTCACTTCTCCCAGCAGTCCTGGAAGTAGTTCACACAAGGGGCATCATTTGTACAGGGTTACAGAACCCTGACTAGTTTCTAATCGGAAACTAGAGTTCCAGCAAGCACCTAGCGGTTCTAACCTCATTCATTATGCTTCAGGCTTTTTCTCGATGACTTTCCTTGCCTTAGAAGATCATTGTTTTTTATGCCAGCACTGTTTGAAGGTGTATGTGTCAAGCGGTCACCTCCACATTTGGTCTTTGAAAGGGAGAAGCATACAGTCAAAATGTAATCTGATGGAATTAGGGGGATCGTAGTTTCAGTTTTAACCCCCCTTTCTCTCTTCTAGCAAATTTCCGTGGACTAGAGGCAAAATTTGAAAGTAAGGCACAGATAAGAACAAAATTATTCTCCATTGAGAGAATTTAATATGCTTTTCTAACACTGCTGTGTATACTTGCTCTGTTCCTGAGGTCACCAAAGCTTATTCTGGTTATTCCAGAGCTGGGAGCTCTTCTGTCTGCTGACTTTCAGATAAAAGAAGACGAAAGACAAAACTAAGTGTATGTGTTTCAATAATTTGCTCTTTAATTTTTACCCCACTCTTAGTTTCAGGGGACCTCCAAGAAGGGTATCAGTCGACTGGATAAACAGATGAGAAAGTTCACAGACATCAGGAAAAAAAGCAGATCTGCACACGCAGTAAAAATCAGCATCGAGGGCAATAAAATGCCCTTGTGACTGCCTGGGAGGTTCCCTATCTCTGCTCTTAAGAAATGCGCAATGGACTCTTTGGAGAAAGATGATATTTTAAAAACTTTTTTAGTGTACCTGTAAATGATTCAGCTTGTATCAAATATTGTCATAGGACTTGCATTTATCTCAGTTTTATTTAAAACCATTTGTTGTGCACTTTGTACAGAAGAATACTAGTCCTACTTCTATCAACTTTACACAATAAAATTCCATTCTGGTTTTGGGGGGCTGTCTCTTCATTGTCTTCGAGGATGCATTCTCCATGGGAGTGAAAATTAGTTCTTGGTGAGTGCAGAAAAATTTTAGATATTACAGTGGTTTGTGGCCCTTCAGAGTGTAGACTGCCTAACTGTGGTGTGGTTTGTCTGGTCGTTACCCTTGGTTCCCGACCATGAGCTCCTCCAACCCTTGGGATTCCTGGGTGCTAGGGACATCTTTGTGATACGAATGAGGTGAGTCATGGTAGACCCCTGGAGAGCTTTAGGTGGGGGCCGGTCACCAGAAAGGGCCTACCACGTAATTAGAGGGTCGGGACTTTGGGCAGGCCTCATGGGCTGGGGGCTGGGGGGTACTGGAGATGGACGTAGTCATGTTGCCCAGTGATGTACTCAGTCGTGTCCAAATAGTGAAGCCCAGGTAAAGACTCTGGACACTGAGGCTCTGATTGGTGAACACACTAACGTGCTGAAATGGTGATGGGCCTTGATTCCACAAAGAAAGGGTGCAGAAGCTCCGTGTTTCCTCCCAGACCTCCCCTCACCCTGTGTGTGTCTTCATTTGGCTGGTACTCCTCATTTGAATCCTTTACAATAAAACTAATGTTAAGCACAGTGCTTTCCTGAGTTCTGAGTCATTTTAGCAAATTCTTGAATGTGAGGGGATTGTGGGATCCCCCAAATTAGTCAGAACTAGTAACTAGTCGGTCAGAAGTGGGGATGGACTCCACTTGCAGCCATCATCTCCAGTGCAGGCAGCTCGTGGAGGACTGAGCCCTTACACCTGTGGAGTCCAGTGATGACTTCAGGTGGTCAGTGTCAGAACTGAATTGCAGTATCCTACTGGGGTTGAAACAAAATGCTGACAAAGTCATTTCTTAGTATTTCTCGTTAGGGAAATTTTTAATTATTTGATTTAAATTAAATTTGTTTTCTCCTTGGGGGGGTCCTACAATCTGAAAAAAAAGATTGAGAAATACTGTCTCAGAGGAAACATGGACATAATTAAAAATCACTGTAATTGCTGATAAGCAGCCGGGCAGTTGGGATAGAGAATAATATTGCTTATGGCTGTATTGTTCTATTTTTGTGATACTTTAAAGTCATTTTATTAGTCTCTGCAGACTTATTTATGAGAAGTCACTTGTTAGTCAAGATGACTAAATCCAAGAGTAAGTAATTGATTTTAATTATAGAAATCTTATGATACAAACTGGAGAAGGGTTATCTGGCAATACTGATTTTCAAAAACACGTGAGAATCTTATTGGCGATAAAAGCCTTGGAACAACCAAAAAAATCAGGAAGTTTGTGCCCTTTACTCATAAAAAAAATGATCTCTTTACCCTTACTTTCAACAAATTTAAAAGCACAAATGTGATAGTTGTAAAAAGCAGGTACATAAAGATATCAGGTAATAGCTAACCACCAGATGGAGATGGAAAAACAACTATTTTCTGCAATGGCATTTTTGCTTTTATTTATACCCTCAGAAACACTCGTGAGAACAAAACAAACACAACCATCTACTGAAACAGATGTTGATGATCCTGATCATTAAAAATTCTAAACAAGAAAAGTTAAAATAGTATTTTTTAAAAAAGACTTTAAAGTTATTAATACACCATTCTGGCATTTAATGGGGTAAGCTCCAGTTATCTGAAAATTTCACCTAGGTAGGGTAAAACTGATGGTGCCAGGTGTTAAAGTGATAATCATACCTGGGGAATTCAAAATGTTAAAAAAATTGCTGGTTTCTGTATAAACTACCATTGCTGTGTGGTTCATTTTAAGTCTCAAAACTGGCCGAGAATACTCTTTTTTTTTTTTTTTAATTGGAAATACTTCCAATTTACAATAATGTTGCAAAAGTGGTAAACTCCCATATACCCTTCACCTATATACATGAAGTGTTAACGTTTTGCCACATTTGCTGACAGTTTGCCTCTTGATCCCCAAATACTTATGCATATTTCTCCCCAAAACAAGGACCTTTAGTTTGTCCCAGTGTTGGTGGTGTTAACTTCGGTCACTTGGACGTAGTGGTGCAGAATCACTTTTTTTTTTTTTTTTCAATTAAAAGAAACAGTTTTAATTGTTGATTAATTTTAATTTTGGGAAATCAGTTGTATGTGAATATGTAAAATACACATAAAATTTGCCATCTTAAAGGACAGTATCCAGTTAGTGGCAATACAAGCATTCCCTTTGTTGTGCAACAGTCACTGCCTTCCATCTCTGGAAATCTTTTCGGCTTGCAGAAGTGAAGCTGTACCCATTGAACAGTAACTCCTTATTCCCCTCTCTCCCAAGCCTGGCAAGCACCATTCTACTTTGTCTCCGATTTTGACTGCTCTAGATGTCTCATGTAAGTGGAATCATACATAATTCTTTTTTGACTGGATCATTCATTCAGTTAGCATAAATGTCGTCAAGGTTCTCCTATGGTGTAGCATGTGAAAGAATTTTATTTTAAGGCCGAATAATATTCTATCATGTATATGCCACATTTTGTCTATCCATTTTGTTGATGGACACTTGGGTTGCTTCCACCTTCTGGCTATTGTGAATAATGCTGCCATGAATATGGGTATACAAATATTTCTTTGAAACTCTGCTTTAAATTCTTTCATGTATATAGCCAGAAGTGGAATTGCTGGATCGTATGGTAATTCTATTTTTTAAATTTTTTCTTTATTATTTTTTTTTTTTTAATTTTTTTTGCGGTATGCGGGCCTGTCACTGTTGTGGCCTCTCCCGTTGTGGAGCACAGGCTCCGGACGCGCAGGCTCAGTGGCCATGGCTCACGGGCCCAGCCGCTCCGCGGCATGTGGGATCTTCCCGGACCAGGGCACGAACCCGGGTCCCCTGCATCGGCAGGCGGACTCTCAACCACTGCACCACCAGGGAAGCCCCAGTTATTATTTTTTTTTATTTAATTTTTTTTTTTTGGCTGCATCGGGTCTTAGTTGAGGCATGCAGGATCTTTCGTTTCAGCGTGGGCTCTTCAATGTGGCGCGTGCTTCTCTCTAGTTCTGGTGTGCGGGCTCCAGGGCATGTGGGCCCTGTAGTTTGCAGCACGTGGGCTCTCTTGTTGAGGCGTGTGGGCTCAGTAGTTGTGGCGTGCGGGGTTAGTTGCCCCGTGGCTTGTGGGATCTCGGTTCCCCGACCAGAGATTGAACCCGAGTCCCCTGCATTAGAAGGCAGATTCTTTACTGCTGGACCACCAGAGAAGTCCCTGGTAATTCTATTTTAAATTTTTTTTAATGGCTGCACCATTTAACATTCTCACCAATAGTACAAAAGGGTTCTGATTTGTCCACACCCTCACCAACACTTATTTTCTGGTTTTTTGATAGTAGCCATCCTAATGGATGTGAAATAGTATTTCATTGTGATTTTGATTTGCATTTCCCTAATAATTAGTGATATTGAGTATCATTTTGTATTCTTATTGGTGCTTTGGGTATCTTCTTTGAAGAAATGTCTATTCAAATCCTTTGCCCAGTTTAAAGTAAGTTTTTCCTTGTTGAGTTGTCAGAGTGCTTTATGTATTCTGGATAACTCTTTATCAGGCATAAGATTTGCAAATTTTTCCCCATTCCTTGGGTTGTATTTTCAACTCTGTTAATTGTACCCTCTGACACACAGTTGATTTAAATTTTGATGTAGTTCTGTTTATCTTTTTCCTCTTTGATCGCCTGTGCTTTTGTGGTATCCAAGAAATTATTGTCAAATCCAATGTCATGAAGCTTTTTTTTTTTCTTTTCCATGCAGTTTTTATTTTTGCCTTTTCCAACAATAGTGTTGTTCGTTTTTTTAAATTTTTATTTTACAGTGTTGTGTTAGTTTCAGGTATACAGCAAAGTGAGTCAGTTATACATATACATATATACACTTTTTTAGATTCTTTTCCCCTAAATGCCATTACATGGTATTGAGTAGAGTTCCCTGTGCTATACAGTAGTTTATTAGTTATCTCTTTTATATACAGTAGTGTGTATATGTCCATCCCAATCTCCCAATTTATCCCTCCACCTCCCCTTACCCCCAGTAACCATTAGTTTGTTTTCTACATCTGTAACTCTTTCTGTTTTGTAGATAAGTTCATTTGTACCCTTTTTTTAGATTCCACATATAAGCAGTATCATATGATATTTCTCCTTCTCTGTCTGACTTACTTCACTCAGTATGACAACCTCTAGGTCCATCCATGTTGCTGCAAATGGTATTATTTCATTCCTTTTTATGGCTGAGTAATATTCCATTGTATATATGTACCACATCTTCTTTATCCATTCCTCTGTTGATGGACATTTAGGTTGCTTCCATGTGTTGGCTATTGTAAATAGTGCTGCAATGAACATCGGGGTGCATGCATCCTTTCAAATTATGGCTTTCTCTAGATATATGCCTGGGAGTGGGATTGCTGGATCATATGGTAGCTCTATTTTCAGTTTCTTAAGGAACCTCCATACTGTTCTCCATAATGGCTGTACCAATTTACATCCCACCTACAGTGTAGGAGGGTTCCCTTTTCTCCACACCCCTTCCAACATTTATTGTTTGTAGATTTTTTGGTGATTCATGAAGTTTTTCTTATGTCTTCCTGTAAGAGTTTTATCTCTTACATTTAGGTCTTTGATCCATTTTGAGTTAACTTGCATTTGATATAAGGTAAGCATACAACATTTTTTTTTTTGACATGTGAATATCTAGTTTTCCCAACACCATTTATTGAAAAGATTGTCCTTTCCCATTTAATGGTCTTGGCACCCTTGTTAAAAATTATCTGACCATATATGTCTATTTCTGGACTCCATCAGTCTATGTTTGTCTTTGTGCCAGTCTGATACTTCTTTGACTACTGTAGCTTAGTATTAAAATTTGAAATCAGAAAGTGTGAGTCCTCATACGTCATTCTTTTTCAAGACTGTTTTTGCTATTTGGGATCATTTGAGATTTCATATGAATTTTAGGATGAATTATACTGTTTCTGCAGTAAACATCATTGGGATTTTGATAGGGTTTGTATTGGTTCGGTAGATCACTTTGGGTAGTACTGACATCTTAAGAATCTCCCAATCTATGAACACAGGGTGTCTTTCCATGTATTGTTTTAACTTCTTTCAGCAACATTTTGTCGTTTTCGGTGCACAAGTCTTTCACCTCCTCGGTTAAGTTTAGTCCTAAGCATTCTTTTTGATGCTATTGTAAATGGAATTTTCTTAATTCCCTTTTAGAATTTTTCATTGTTAACATGCAGAAATGCAACAAGTTTTTTCATATTAATTTTATATCGTTCAACTTTGCTGAATTGTTTTATTCTAACAGGTGTGTGTGGGTGTGTGAGTGTAGAATCTATTGGCATGTCTGTATTGAAGAGCATGTCTGCAGACATTATTTTTCATTCTTTTTCTTCTTCCTTTCCAGTTTGGTTGACTTATTTCTTTTTCTTGTGAAATTGCTCTAGCTAGGACTTCCAGTACCATTTGATTAGAAGTCTCAAAAGTAGGCATCCTTAATTTTTCCTGATCTCAGAGGAAAAGCTTTCAGTCTTTCACCATTGAGTGTGATGTGAGCATGTCATGTATGGCCTTTATTATGTTGTTATAGTTTCCTTCTATTCAGTTTGTTGAATGTTTTCATCATGAAAAGATGTTGAATTTTGTCAAATGCTTTTTCTGCATCAGTTGAGATGGTCATGTGGTTTTTGCCCTTTGTACTGTTAATGTGATGTGTTACACTGATTGATTTTTGTGTTTTGAACCATACTTGGACTCTAAGAATAAATCCCTCGTGGACTTCCCTGCTGGTGCAGTGGTTAAGAATCCGCCTGACAATACAGGGGACACAGGTTCGAGCCCTGGTCCAGGAAGATCCCACATGCTGCGGAGCAACTAAGCCCATGCACCACAACTACTGAAGCCTGCTCGGCTAGAGGCCGTGCTCTGCAACAAGAGAAGCCTCTGCAACAAGAGAAGCCACTGCAACAAAGAGTAGCCCTGGCTCACCGCAACTAGAGAAAAGCCCACGCACAGCAACGAAGATCCAACACAGCCAAAAATAAAATAAATTTATTATTATTTTTTATTATTTTTTTTGCGGTACGCGGGCCTCTCACTGTTGTGGCCTCTCCCGTTGTGGAGCACAGGCTCCGGACACGCAGGCTCAGTGGCCATGGCTCACAGGCCTAGCCGCTCCACGGCATGTGGGATCTTCCCGGACCAGGGCACGAACCCATGTCCCCTGCATCGGCAGGCGGACTCTCAACCACTGCGCCACCAGGGAAGCCCAATAAATTTATTTTTTAAAAAAGAATAAATCCCTCTTGGTCATGGTGTGTAATTCTTTTATGTGCTATTGAATTTGTTGGCTAAAATTTTGTTGAGGATTTTTAAAAAAACATTTCCCAGAAATAAAAAACCATGGTTTTGTTGTTGTTAACAGCATTAATCACAGAGTGACTAAAATTTTTGTTCACCTCTACTCTCTATTAATATTACTTGAATATTCTCTTGCTTTTATGGTTAAAATCATTGAACACCTATGATACCTAATGGATGTGTATTCTTGCTTATATTATATGCTATAGTCATATGATTCCTAGACTCTGGCACTGATCTTACTGTTCACTGATATTTCTTACTCAACAGATGGCCTAAAAATCACTCTAATAGCAACTTGTATTTTAACTTTAATTTGGCAAAGTTAGTTTTCTAGCTACTCTGGCAGTGTGGCCTAATTCAACTTCTTAATTTGATAATACACAATCCTATTGTATATAGCAAGAGAATTATCATAACATATTGAGTCTTCCCCTTCTCTACTGGTAGGAATAAAGGGTTAATAATTAACCAAATATCTGTAGTGAAACAATTCAGAATTTTAAAGGCAATCTCTAATTACTCTGTTCTAACATTTGATACAAGTTCTTTATTTTTGAAAATGTGGTAATATGTACAGTTTATCTACGTATAAAGTTATGTCTTAACTAAACTGAAAGTTAAGAGATAATTGTTTAGTATTTATACAACTTTTATTGCTAAGAGCTTTTTTTCTTAGTCATAATACATTTTTGAAAATAATTCTCAAGTTTCGAGAGTTTCGTGTGAGTCCATTATAGCATGAGAAATAGATTGTCTTTTTAGTTCAATAAATTTTATTTTCCTAGGGTTTGAAAATAAAAGACTATCAGCTTATACAGAAATTCAGTTTAACAAACATTTATGTTTAGATCATGATACTTAATGATGTAGGGAATCTCAAGGTGTAGAAAGTATGATCCCAGCTTCAAGATGTTTATAATCTTGGAAATAATTAGAAATGCCTCACTCTAATGATAATAATAATAAGCATCAGTTAGAGATTGTTAGTTTGAACAACCTTACAGTCATCTGATGCATAATCATCTTTGTCATATCAAAATTCAAAAAGTCATTCTGAAGAGGACCTTCACTGAGTTACACGTGAATAATATAGGCCTACAGGTTTATTTACTTTATCGTAAGACATGGACACAAGAGGATTGTTTTTCCCCTGTGTTGAGGATGTTTCCACCTATCTCGTTCAATATCCCCATTTAATTTTCCTTGTAACAATTCTTTTAAACATGGATCTTTTAAAGAACTGATATACTTCCTTATACTGAATTGTGACAATTTTGAAAGCCAATAATATCCTTTCATTTATTTTGCAGGAGGGGGTGTGAATTACTAGCATTAAAGTTATTTTTAAATAACCTTTTAATATTTTAGACTGAAGTAGTGGGTTTTTGTTTTGTTTTTATTGAGATATAATTGACATACATTAGTTTCAGGTGTACACCATAATGATTCAATATTTGTATATATTGTAAAATGGTCACTCACTGCAGTGAGTCTAGTTAACATCCATCACCATACATAGTTGAGAATTTTTTTCTTGTGATGAGAATTTACCAGATCTACTCTCTTAGCAACTTTCAAATATGCACTACAGTGTTATTAACTATAGTTGCTATGCTGTACATTACATCGCCATGACTTATTTATAACTGGAAGTTTGTACCTTTTGATTCCTCTCACCTACTTCACCCATAACCTCACCCACCGTTCGCTGAGAATTTTTTTTTTTTGTCCGTAAGCGGGCCTCTCACTGTTGTGGCCTCTCCCGTTGCGGAGCACAGGTTCCGGACGCGCAGGTTCAGCGGCCATGGCTCACGGGCCCAGCCGCTCCGCGGCATGCAGGATCCTCCCAGACTGGGGCACGAACCTGTGTCCCCTGCATCAGCAGGCGGACTCTCAACCACTGCGCCACCAGGGAAGCCCCGCTGAGAATATTTGAATCAATATTCATCAGGGATATTGGTCTGTAGTTTTCTTGTCTTGTACTGTCTTTCTCTAGTTTTGGCCTAAAGGTAATAGTGGCCTCAGAGTTTGGAATTTGGAAGTGTTCCCTCTTCCATTTTACTTTGGAATAATTTGAGGAGGATTGATGTTAATTCTTTTCATGTTTGATAGAATTCACCAGTGAAGCCATCTTGTCCTGGACTTTTCTTTGGTGGAGGTTTTTGATTACTGTCTCAATATCCTTACTAGTTTTTTTCTTTTCTTTTCTTTTCTTTTCTTTTTTTTTTTTTTTTTTGACTTCACAGCGTGGTACGTGGGATCTCAGTTCCCCAACCAGGAATTGAACCCATGCCCCCTGCATTGGAAGCACGGAGTACTAACCACTGGACCTCCGGGGAAGTCCCTCATTCTCCTTACTAGTTATGGATCTATTCATATTTGTATTTCCTCATGATTCTGTTTTGGTACATTGTGTTTCTAGAAATTTGTCCATTTTATCTAGGTTACCCTATTTGTTGACATACAGTTCATAGTACTCCCTTATAATTCTTTTTATTTCTGTAAAATTAGTGGTAATATCCCTTTCTTGATAGCTGATTTTAGTTATTAGAGTCATCTCTTTTTCTTAGTCACTCTAGCTAAAGTTCAATTTTGCTGATCTTTTCAATGAACCAAGTCTTTGTTTTGCTTTTTTTTCTTTTTTCTATATTTCGTTTCTCTCTGCTCTAATCTTTATTATTTTCTTGCTTTTGCTCTGAGTTTAGTTTGTTGTTATTTTTCTTGTTTTTTACGGTGCAAAGTTAGGTTGTTTTAGATTTTTTTAATATAACAACAATTATAGATTTATCTCTTAGCATTACTTTTGCTGCATCCCATAAGTTTGGGTATGTTGTATTTTCATTTTCATTTATCTCAAGACATTCTCTAATTCCCATTGTGATTTCTTTGAGCCATCAGATGTACTGTGTAAATTCCATATATTTGTGGATCTTCCTGTTTTCTTTTGCCATTGATTTCTTTCGTTTCTTCTGTCATGATCAGAAAAGATACTTTGTATGGTTTCAATCCTTTAAAATTTAGTAGGAGTTGTTTGTGGCCTTACATCTGGTCTATCCCAGAGAATATTCCATGTGCACTTGAGAATAATGTATATTCTGCTATGGTTGAGCGACACATTCTGCATATATCTGCTAGGTCTAGTTAGTGTCTACAGTATTATTCAAGGCCTCTCTTTCCTTACTGATCTACTGTCTTGCTGTTCTGTCCATTATTGAAAGGGGGTATTGAAGTTTTCTTCTATTTTTGTAAATCTGTCTATTTCTCCCTTTAATTCTGTCACTGTTTGCTTTACATATTTAAGAGCTCTGGTGTTTGCTATAAATGTGTGTGTGTTTATATGTTATACATTCTTGGTGAATTGACCTTTTCATCATTATATAATGTCATTCTTTGTCCCTTATAACCGATTTTGACTTAAAAGTCTACTTTGCATATGAAGTGTATGAAGGTTCCCTTTTCTCTATATCCTCACCAACACTTGTTATTTGTTGTGTTTTTGGTAATAGCTCTTCTGACAGGTGTGAAGAGGAGATAGCTCATTGTGGCTTTGATTTTCATGTCCCTGATGATTGAGGATCTTCTCTGTTGGCCATCATTATGTTTTCTTTGGAAAAGTGTCTATTTATGTCTTCTGCCCATTTTTTAATCACATTTTTTCTATTGAGTTGTATGAGCTCTTTACATATTTTGGATATTAACCTCTTATCAGATGTGTGATTTGAAAATATTTTCTCCTAATCAATAAGTTGTCTTCTCACTTTGTTGATTGTTTTCTTTTCTGCACAAAAGCTTTTTAGTTTGATACAGTTCCATTTGTTTATTTTCGCTTTTGTTTCCCTTGCCTGAGGAGACATATCCAAAAAATATTTTTAAGGCCTGTGTCAAAGAGTGTACTGCCTATGTTTTCGTCTAGGAGTTTTATGGTTTTGGGTCTTACATTTAAGTCTTTAATGCATTTTGAATTTACTTTTATGCATGGTGTGAAAGAGTAGTCCAGTTTGATTCTTTTGCATGTAGCTGTCCATTTTTCCCAACACCATTTACTGAAGAAGCTGTCATTGCCTCATAGTACATTCTTGCCTCCTTTGCCATAGATTAATTGCCCATATACATGTGAGTTCACTCTGGGCTTTCTATTCAGTTCCATTGATCTGTGTCTGGTTTTATGCCAGTACCATTCTATTTTGATTACTGTAGCTTTGTACTGTAGTTTGAAATCAGGGAGTGTAATACCTCCAGCTTTGTTCTTCTTTCTCAAGATTGTTTTGGCTATTTGGGGTCTTTTGTGTTTCCATACAAATTTTAGAATTATTTGTTCTAGTTCTGTGAAAAACATCATGGGTATTTTAATAAGGTGTGCATTGGATCTGTAGATTGCCTTGGGCAATATGGTCATTTTAACAACATTAATTCTTCTGATTAATAAACATGATACATCTTTCCATCTGTTTGTGTCATCTTCAGTTTCTTTCATTAGTGTCTTATAGTTTTCTGAGTACAGGTCTTTTACTTCCTTAGTTAGATTTATTCCTATGTATTTTATTCTTTTTGATGTGATTGTAAATGGGATGTTTTTTTAATTTCCCTTTCTGATCGTTGTTATTGTATAGAAGTGCAACAGATTTTTATATATTAACTTTGTATCCTGCAACTTTACCAAATTCATTGATGAGCTTTAGTAGTTTTTTGGTGGTGTCTTGAGGGTTTTCTATGTATAGTATTGTGTCATCTGCAGACATTGACAGTTTTACTTCTTCCTTTCCAATTTGGATTCTTTTTATTTCTTTTTCTTGTTTAATCGCTGTGGCTAGGACTTCCAATACCATGTTAAATAGAAGTGGCGAGACTGGGCATCCTTGTCTTGTTCCTGATCTTAGAGGAAATGATTTCAGCTTTTCACTATTGAATATGATGTTAGCTGTGGGCTTATCATACGGCCTTTATTATGTTGAGGTATATTCCCTCTATACCCACTTTTGGAGACTTTATCATAAATGGATATTGAATTTTGTCAGAAGTTTTTCCTGCATTGAGGTGATCATATTTTTATTCTTCAATTTGTTAATGTGGTGTATCACATGGATTTGCAGATATTGAACCATCCTCACATCCCTGGGATATATCCCACTTGATTATGGTGTATGATCCTTTTAATGTATTGTTGAATTTGGTTTGCTAGTATTTTGTTGAGGAGTTTTACATCTATGTTCATCATTGGCATATAATTGTTCATAGTAATTTCTTATGATCTTTTGTATTTCTGTGATGACAGTTGTAACTTCTCCTTTTTCATTTCTGATTTTATTGAATTTGGCTATCTCTCCTTTTTTTCCTTAATGAGTCCAGCTAAAGACTTCTCAATTTTGTTATTTTTTTCAAAAAACCAGCTCTTAGTTTCTTTAATCTTTTCTAGTATTTTTTAGTCTCTATTTTATTTATATCTGCTCTGATTTTTATGATTTCTTTCTTTCTACTAACATTAGGTTTTGTTTGTTCTTCTTTTTCTAGTTCCTTTAGGTGTGAGGTTAGGTTGTTTATTTGAGATATTTTTGTTTCTTTTTTTTTTTTTTTTTTTTTTTGCAGTACGCGGGCCTTTCACTGTTGTAGCCTCTCCCATTGCGGAGCACAAGCTCCGGACGCGCAGGCTCAGCAGCCATGGCTCACGGGCCCAGCCACTCCACAGCATGTGGGATCTTCCCAGAGTGGGGCATGAACCCATGTCCTCTGCTTTGGCAGGCGGACTCTCAACCACTGTGCCACCAGGGAAGCCCGAGATATTTTTGTTTCTTGAGGTCAAGCCTTGTACAGCTATAAACTTCCCTCTTAAAACCACTTTTACTGTATCCTATAAATGTTGGGTCATTTTGTTTGCATTTTCATTTGTCTCCAGGTATTTTTTGACTCTCTCATTGATTTCTTTAGTGCTCCATTGTTTGTTTAGTAGCATACTGTTTAGCCTCCACGTGTATGTGATTTTTGCAGTTTTTTTCTTATAGCTGATTTCTAGTCTAATAGCATTGTGGTTGGAAAAGATGCTTTGTATGATTTCAGTGTTCTTAAATTTACTGAGAATTGTTTAATGGCCTGGCATGTGACCTATCCTGGAGAATGTTTTATGTGTACTTGAAAAGAATGTATTCTGCTGCTTTTGGATGGAATGTTTTATATATATGTATATCTTTCTTTCTTTCTTTCTTTCTTTCTTTCTTTCTTTCTTTCTTTCTTTCTTTCTCTCTCTCTCTTTCTCTTTTTCTCTCTTTCTTTCTTTCTTTCTTTCTTTTCTTTTCTTTCCTTTCTTTTTTCCATCTGGAATAATGTGTTATTTAAGGCCAATGTTTCCTTTCTGATTTTCTGTCTGGATGATCTGTCCATTGATGTAAATGTGGCTTTTTTTTGGTCATGCCATGCAGTTTGCAGGATGTCAGTTCCCCGACTAGGGATTGAACGCAGGCCATGGCAATGAAAGCCCAGAATCCTAACCACTAGTTCCCTACCAGGCAACTCCAGTAAGTGGAGTTTTAAAGTCCCCTTATATTATTGTGTTACTGTCAATTTCTCCCTTTGTGTTAATATTTGCCTTATGTGTTCAGATGCTCCTATGTTGGATGCATATGTATTTGCAATTGTTATATCTTCTTGGATTGATCCCTTGAGCATTACATGATGTCGTTCTTTTCCTCTTGTTACAGTTTTTGTCTTAAAGTCTATTTTGTCTAAGTATTGCTACCCCAACTTTCTTTTTGTTTTCATTTACATGGAATACCTTTTTCCATCCTCCTACTTTCAATCTGTGTGTGTCTTTAGCTCTGAAGTGAGTCTCTTATAGGCAGCGTACATATAGCTTTTGTTTTTGTATTCATTCAGCCACTCATGTCTTTTGATTGGAGCGTTTAGTCCATTTACAGTTAAAGTAATTATTGATAGGTATGTACATATTGCCATTTTGTAAATTGTTTTGAGGTTACTTTTGTAGTTCTTTTTTGTTCTTCTTTTGTTCTCTTCCCTTGTGATTTGATGACTATCTTTCGTGTTATGTTTGAATTCCTTTCTTCTTCCTGTATGTGTATCTATTATAGATTTTTGGTTTGTGGTTACTGGGAAGTTTATATATAGTAATCTATATATATGTGATTAAGTTGCTGATCTCTTAAGTTCAGATGCATTTTAACAACCTGCATTTTTACTCCCTACCATGTTTACTGTTTTTGCCATCATATTTTACATCATGCTTTGTCTGTGTATCCCTTAACTACTTATTGTGGATATAAATGCTTTTACTCCTTTTGTATTTTAACCTTCCTATTAGCTTTATACATGGTTGATTTCCATGAGCTTTTTCCTTTCATAATTTTCATGTTTCTATTTGTGGCCTTTTCTTTTTCACTTAGAGAAGTCCCTTTAACATTTTTTGTAAAGCTGGTTTGGTGGTGCTGAACTCTTAGCTTTTGCTTGTCTCTAAAGCTTTTGGTGTCTCCATCAAATCTGAATGAAAGCCTTGCTGGTACATTATTCTTAGTTGTAGGTTTTCCCTTTTCATCACCTTAACTATCATGCCACTCCCTTGTGGCCTGCAGAGTTTCTGCTGAAATGTCAGCTGATAGCCTTATGGGAGTTCCCTTATATGTAACTTATTGCTTTTCCCTTGCTACTTTTAATATTCTCTCTCTATCTTTAATTTTTCCCATTTTAATGGCAATGTGTCTTTGAGTGCGCCTCTCTGGGCTGATCCTGTTTGGAAGTCTCTGTGCTTCCTGGACCTGGATGTCTCTTTCCTTTCCCAGGTAAGTTGGCTGTCTCCACTCCACTTAGTTCTTCTTCTGGGGTTTTATCCTGTTCCTTCATTTGGAATATATTCCTCTGATGCCTCATTTTGTCTAATTTGCTGTTTTTATCTCTATGTATGTGGTAGGTTGGTTACATTTTCTGACCTTGGAGAAGTGGCCTTTTGTAGGAGATGTCCTATGAGCCCCAGCAGCACACTGCTCTCTGGTCACCAGAGCTATATGCTGTAGGGGTGCCCCCATTTGGGCAGCGGGCATCCTTTCGTTGTGGCAGGCTGATTACTGTGGGTGGTCTGGTAGGTATGGTTAGCCACCATCCGGTTGGTCTCCAGGCCCTGCCTTGTGCAGATGCTGCTGGCCACTGGTGGGCGGGGCTCGGTCATGACGCTGCTGGATACAGGGCCCCTGGGGTTCCAAGGGCTAGTGCTGGCCCACTGGTGGGCAGAGCTAGATTCTGGAATGTCCTTTGAGTTTGGAGGAAGAGTGATTTATTTGTAGTTCTTGTCTTTGTTGTATGCTCTTTGAGCAGGAAGTTATATTTTTTGGCTAGACGTAGTCTAGAAATAGAGAGGGTTCCCCTGGACCAGTTCTGTGTGAGACTGGCAGAGGTCAGTAAGCACTGGTCTTTTGAGGAGCTTACATAGTAGTTGACCAATGTATTTATATGTAGCCATTCCAAGCTGGCCTCTTCTGAAACCCATGTCAGGAAGAAGTAGGACCAAGTCAAAGAGTCTGTGAGTTCCCAGGGGTCATGGACCAGGTCGATGTGGTTGTCTCCAGTTTGCTGAGCTAAACCAACACACAGCACTTCACATTTTGACATTTATTGTACTTACTTCTATGAGATGGTGTTATCCCTGTTTTATGAAGAAAATAATGCCAAGGGAACAAGGTGCCACCTACCTGGTGAGTGGCAGAGCCAGAATTCAAGCTCAGACCTTCTGATTCCAGATCCTGTGTGCATTCCTGGCCACCTTATCAATTGGATCTTTTCCACATGGAGTATGTGATAACTTTTATTGTTCAGACTTTTCATGCCTTGGCTTTTATTTTCTGATCATTCCTAATGATTGCCATTCTCTTTTTACTGATGCAGTCAGAGAAAATCATGAGGTGGATAAAGCCATTTAAGTGTTTCTTGAGAAATGCTATTGTTCAATATGAAATTTGAAAAGGAATCAAATACAGTAGAGTTTCAGCATAATCATATTAAACTTGGAGGTGAATTCAGAATGAATTTGCTCTCATATCAACCAATTTTCTTTTCTAAAACCTTTTAAAGCAGAAAAGCAAAACTTTGTAAGTCAATCCCATAGCATGGTCTTATAAGGACCATCCTGTACGTTTCTCTACTGAAAGGGAGAGGAACTAAAACCAGCCTTGTGCCTGCTGTGTGTTGGGTTAATTTTTTAATTAACTATAAGAAGTCATCATTACCTTTCTTTTATTTTTTAAATTATATCAGTTCCAGGTGTACAGCATAATTGTTCAACATCTGTATACACTACAGAGTGATCACCATCTATCATTACCTTTTAATAAGTAAGAAAATGTGTTCAAAATGAAATGACAGCCCAAAGTCACACAGTAAATAACAAGCCATCCAAGGATCTGAAGTCAATTCTGCCTCCAAAGCTTTTGGTTATGCTCTGGTGTTTTTGTGGAGGAAATGCTAGCATTTAAATATATGCTTGGAGTTTTTGTGCTGAGCCTGTAGTTGCTCTTGGACCTTGTTAAACTTCTGCCATCTGAAATGAACACCTGTATCCGTTCTCTCCCAGGTCTTGCTGTTTTTGCTCAGTGCAATCACACCTTGAATAACAAATGGAAACCTCAGGACACTGACAAAGCTAAATCCTAATGAAGAGCCTCAGTGGGTCACAACCACGTAGGAGCTGAGATTCAGCCAAACTGGTAAATGGTTTGATGACAATCTCCTTCAGACATCATATTCATTGATTTTCGTTAGAGCTAAGGACCTGGGGGGGACGTTTTGAACTTTGTCCACTACTGGGTTTGATTATTGATTGGATTAATGGGCTGGAGTGGCCCAGACAGAGGCCCACTTGCAGGGATTATGGGAGCCCTGAGAGAAAAGGATTCACCATAAGAGAAGGATCAGGTGACGGAGCAAGCCCGTCTTCCCAAGAAGATGGAATGTTGGAGGGAATGTGCAGTTCCAGGTATGTATGTCCTGACCCAGTCAATCTGGAGATACACCACCCTGAGAAGGCGTATACTTATTCCAAAATTGAGCACTTGCCATTGCTCAAAATATTTAACAAACCGCGACATCATCTTCAGAGTCCCCTGAGTGTCCATAATGGTAAGAAACTGTTCTTTCAAGAAGAGCAGGCTTGGAACAAGAATGATAAGTTATTCAGAGCCACATCTAATTGAGGCAGCTGAATCAAGATAATTATCTTTTGGGTCAAAAACGATGTGTTCTTGTACCCATGAGGGTGCACCTGGAGGAGGCCTTCCCGCCATGCTGTGGGAGTCATCGCAGCCTCCGGTGGCAGAGCTTCATTCTCTACCCACTCACCCCTGCATGTTTTTTACATTATTATTTGTTTAATTGGAAAGTAAAAGCTGCCCATGGTTGAAGAAGAAAACAGTTAACAGTGCAAAGGATGCAAGTGAAAATCTCCCTACCACACACAGGCAGTCACGTTTCCACTCTCTTACGTGAGCATATGTGGTTCTAAGTGGTCCTTTCTAAGAAAGGAAGTGAGGGCCCGGCACCCACACTGTTGTCACCTTTCTCTCCCACTCACCACGCTCCTAATGGAGCGCTCCTGCAGGTAAGACTTTTAGCACTTCGCTCCACAGAGAGGCACAGATAATCAAGAAACGCCCAAGGCAGGCCTTTGGGACTCCCCAGATTCTTAAACACGACCATAGCAGGGAATTGCCACTGCTCTGTACCCTGAAATTTTTCTTCTCCAGCTCTCTCACGTCAGATCATTTTCTGTTCACGTCTACAGCCAGCACTAATGGTTGGACTTCTTTTGGAAGAAGGGAGAGACAGAGGGAGGAAGGGAGGGGGAGAGAGATGAGAGAGAAGAAAAATGGGGGGGTGGCAGAAACAGGAGAGGGGAAGGGGGGGACAGGACTTTTCACTCATGGCTATTGGGTTGTTATGAGTTGAACTGTGCCCCCTTCAAATTCATATGTTGAAGGTCTAACCCCCAGTACCTCAGAATGTGACCTTCTTTGGAAATAGGGTCATTGTAGATGATCAGTTTAAGTTAGGATGAGGCCCTACAGAAGTAGGTGGGTCCCTAATCCAGTCTGACTGGTATCCTTATAAAAAGGGAAATTTGGAAACAGACACACGGGGAGAACACCATGTCAAGAGGAAGACGGAAATCAGGGCGATGCTTCTGCAAGCCAAGGAGTGCCAGAGATTGCCAGCAAAGCATCACAAACCAGGTGAGAGGCGTGAATAGAACCAGCCCTGCTGACACCTTGATTTTGGACTTCTGGCCTCCAGGACTGTGAGAGAATAAATATCTGTTGTTTAAGTCACTCAGTCTGTGGTACTTTGTTAGGGCAGCCCTAGCCAACTAATGCTCCAGTCAAAGGCAAGCTGTTGGCACTCCAACCTCCCACATCAGTCAAGGAAGCCCAACAGTGAGGAGGAAAGTTTGGATTCTGGTGCCAGCATGCCCCTCACCTCCAGTACTTGCCGGCCCTGTCTACTGAATCCCCCCATAAACCTTCCACTTTTCAGTGGGGACCTACGCAGTAACAAGAACCAGATAAACTAAAGGAGGCTGTCACTTGGGCCCTCCCAGTAGTGCCCTGAGGGCAAGACTTAGAAGTTGCAGCCACCTCAAAGTTTGCCTCCTGGAGTCTCTGTGCCAAACGGACAGGTAAATGCTTCACGACGGACTTTTGAAGATGTTCCTCTATCTCTTCTAGCATTTAATGTTGCTAAAGAGAAATTTGCTTATGCCTTTGAAGATGACCTTTAAAAAAAATCTCTAGAAGCTTTCCAGTGTCTATCTTTGATCTGAACATTCACAAGAGTGCGTATAGGCGTGGGTCTTTTTCTACTCCCTTGCTTGGCACTTGATGGGTTCTTTTAATTTGAAGACTTACCTCCTCAGTTCTGGGGCATTTTTTTCTATTATTTCTTCAATAATTTGTACTTTTTCACTTTTTTCTATTCTCTTTTTCTGGTATGCCGTTTAATCAGATGCTGGGCACCTCTATTTATGTGTTTTTTCTCCTTGTGTTATTTATTTATGAATATTTATTTTGTATTATGAGTTGTAATCCTATACTTCTTTATTTTGTTGTTCATATGGATCTAGCTTTGGCCATTGGGAACTCTTTCAGTTGGCTCCTGTGTCTCTTTGGCATAGCCCCATCTGTGTGTGTGTGTGTCTCTGTGTGTGTGTGTGTGTGTGTGTGTGTGTGTGTGTTTTGAGCGATTCCTTCCTTTCTGGCACTATAAAATACTGCAGGCTCATCTTGTATATTTTCTGCCTCAGTCCTAGAATCAGACATTTCTCTGGGGATCCCTGGTTCCTTTTATTGGAGAATAGTATCGGAAACCAAGATCTGGGCACTAGTCATGCTTGTTGCTACTGCGGTGTTGCTGCATCTAGGCCCTCCCAGCAAGAGCTGAGACAGAGCAAGGATATAAATGTGTGTATACCACCCCATGTATATAACCATATCTCTAAATATTTCTCTGTGTAACCACCTGTATCTGTGTTAAGCTAAACATGAATTCGTACTGATGTTTTCAACTCGAATCTATTACCTTATGGATTACTCTAGCCTCCTTCCCTTCCTTATCTGTAAGCTGGCACTCCAACAGGGAGAATCCTGACTTCCACCCTCTGCCATCAGAATTGCTAACCCATACACCTAAGAGAAACAACTTTATCAACTCAAGTTCAGTTGTTATATGCAGTTATTTTTCCCTTTAGTCTTACAGACTCCACTCATTTCCAGCACCTTTACCCCAATCCCCTTAAGTGAGATTGTTTCGTGTATTTGTGATACATGAGACTTTTTTTTTGTCACAGTCTGCATTTCATTGTAGGATTTCCCCAAACTTCTAAATGATTTTTTAAATTTGCATATATTAAGGTTCACTTTTTATACTGAAATTCTATGGGTTTTGACAAATGAATAATATCATGTATCCATCATTACAGTATATAGAGTAGTTTCACAGCCCCACCCCCCCAAAAAAACCCTTCTGTTTCACCCATTCAACCTCTTTTTTCCCCCTAAACCCTTGGCAACCACTGACTTTTTACTGTGTCTAGTTTTACCTTTTCCAGAATATCATATGGTTGGACTCATACAGTAAGTACCATTTTCAGACAGGCTTATTTCAATTAGCACTATGCTTTTAAAGTTCATCCTTGTCTTTCGGTGGCTTGATAGCTCGTTTGAAAAATAATAATATTCCATTTATGCACATAGCACAATTTGTTTATCTGCTCAGCTATTGAAGGACATCTTTGCTATTTATACTTTTTGGCAATTAGCAAAAAGGCTGCTATAAACCTATCTGTGTAGGTTTTGTTTGGAAATAAGTTTTCAAATTAGTCGGCTAAATATCTAGGCACACAATTGCTGGATCATGTGTTGAGGCTATGTTTAGCAGTGTAAGAACTGCCAATCTATCTTCCAAAGTGGCTGTAGTATTTTGCTTTCCCACCAGCAATGACTAAAATTTCCCATTGCTCCACAATCTTGACATTTAGTGTGGTCAGTGCTTTGGATTCCAGCTTCTCTAACAAGCTTGTAGTGGTATCTCCTTGTTGTTTTAATTTGAAATTCCCTAGTGGCATATGATGTTGGGCATCTTTTCATATGCTTGTTTGCCACCTGTACATCCTCTTTGGTGAGTTGTCTGTTTAGATCTTTTGCCCATTTTAAAATTGGGTCTCTGATTTTTTTATTACATTTTTTCTTGTTTAAGGATATAATTTTCAAAAAAAATCTCTTTAAGGAAATTAAATTTTTCTTGTACAGTTTTCTTTTGTTTCCTGAATTTCTCTCTTTCCTCTGGAGTCAGTTTTTCTATTTCTTTGAGTTTTTTTACTTTCACATCAAGGGTTTTCTTCAAATATCCAGTGAGTCTTAGTTTGTATTTTTACCTTTAAATATTCTTTTGTGGAAAATAAATAACACATACCAAAAAAGAAAATATGAAACAGAAATGTTAAGCTGAATGAATTTTTATCCAGATGAAGAAAGTGAACGTTGCCAGTATTACGCTAGAAGCCTTCTGTATGCCTCTGTCTATCAGAATTCTCTAACTTCCTGTCTCCCTCCCCAACCAGCTTATTACTATTCTGACTCAATATAGTCATCTCCTTTTTTAAAAAAGTAGTTTTTACACCAGGCAAATATGCACCTATAAATACTGTGGTTGAGTATTCAGTCATCTTTTAAAATGTGAGAATAAGGTAATGTTTTAAAATACAGGAGGGACTTCCCTGGCAGTCCAGTGGTTAAGAACCTGCCTTCCAATGCAGGGGACGTGGGTTTGATCCCTGGTCAGGGATCTAAGGGCCCACATGCCACGGGGCAACTAAGCCCGTGCACCACAACTACTGAGCACATGGGCCACAACTAGAGAGCCTGCATGCTGCAACTACAGAGCCCATGCACCACAACTACAGAGCCCACACACTCTGGAGCCCACACACCACAACTAGACAGAAGCCTATGCACCACAATGAGGAGCCCGCGTGCCACAGCAGAGGATCCTGCATGCCGCAGTGAAGATCCTGTGTGCCACAACTAAGACTCCACACAGCCAAAAATAAAATAGAATAAATAAATATTTAAAAAACAAACAAGCAAGCAAACAAAAAACAAGAAAAGCTATAAGAATTGGCAGAGCCCACTGACTGGCAGGCTTTGCTTTAGGGTCATGAGGCAAGGGCCAAGCTTTGCACTGGGAATGCCAGAACGAGGAGAACTTGAGGCTGAGATTCCAACATATAACTGCCCTAACCTTCCCCAGGTAATTTATTCAGCTTCTTTACAGCAGAAGAACCCTTCTCATGACTGTCGTGGTGGTATTTAATGCCTTCTTCTCTGGAGGGCAGCACCAGGCCTCTTGCCCAGAATCCTCCCCTAGGTCTCATCCCCTGGGAGTTGGACCTCCTGCCTCCTCTGCAATGACATCCTGAAGAGACAGTTCCTGGTGAGAAGTGGCAAGCAGAGCCCAACAGGCATCTCATCTTCTCAAGGTTTGGAGCACGTGTTCAATAGGATAGCCACCTCCTTCAGAGTCATGGGAGGGGCAGGAATATAAACTTCCTTATATTTAGTCACTTTGAATAATACTTTAGCAGGTTCAGCCCAAGGGTTGGGCACCACAGACCCAAGCAGCAGAGGCATGCTAACTCTTTAAAAGGCATCTCCCCCAACTGCCAAGGAGGCCAGCCTCAGCCTGACATCTCTGCCCCATCTGCTCCTCTACCTGCCTCTCATCTCAAGGGTTCCCTAAATTACCAGCCTGGCTGTGGGGAGCTCCTCATGCTATAGCCTGTTATACAGTCGGAAGTAGCCCACCCTTTGTGCAGAGCTCTGCCCTTCTCCCCCTTTACCACCCAGCCCCCAAAGCTTTATATTGTCCAGCACCTGCCTAGTAGAAGACCAGGAATGTGGACTGACCTCCTACTCAGGGCAGCTCAGGACCTCTGGCCCCAAAAGTCAATTCCAGTGGCAGGGGTTCACTCAATACTGGTGGAACCATTTGTCCAAGCTAATGAGGCACTGGAAAGACTACAGAAAATAGAGTACAATATGGCACAGAGCAATGCCACATCAAACTGAAGTGGAGATGTTCCAAATTTTGAGTCCCAACCGCTTAAGGCTCTCCAGGATCATTTTGCCAATTGATTGTCCTACTGACTCAGTAGACCCCATATCAATTTCTTCATCATTTCCAAAATCCTACCTTTCCTCATCACCCTTGTAGTGAGCTCAAGCATCTGGGGGGGCTGATCAAGAAAAAAGATATGATCCTGAAGTAGCAGTAGCACACAGCATGCTTTATTTGGGCAACACTGACATGTGACATGTGGGAAGTCTCTCACAGCCTGAGACCATCTACATGCTACAGAGGCTACTGCACAGGGACCACCTCCCAGGAGGGGAAGAGGGCAAGAGAATGCTAAAGGAGGAGAAGAATTAAAGAGGGGACTTATGCTTCTAGGCAGTGTCGCTCAGCCATGCAATGGAGAGCATCTGGATCAGAGAGTTCTGGGTTTACTTTATCTGTGGCTAGCAGATGTTGGGTGCAGTTTCCTGGGGTATGCAAAGCAGAGAGGTTCTAAAGAGCTAAAACTCTGTTTATTAGGGCTATATTTAAAACAACTGGATGTGTGAAGTTTGAGTTTGGCACCAGCTTTAGAGCTTACGAATCCTAGCCTGCTATGAATAAGTAAACAGCATAGGATCAATATACAGAACTTATCTTTGGCTCATTTATATAGAACAGCCTGATCAGGAAACAGAAAAGACACAAATCAACAATGTCAGGAATGAGAGAAGAAACATCACTGTTTTACATATATTTAAAAGATAGAAAAAAATACTGTAAACAACTTTATACCAATAAATTTGACAACTTAGACAAATTTCTTGTAAAACACAAACTACCAAAACTAACTCAAGAAGAAATAGATAAACTGAATAGCACTATATCTATTTTTTTAATTGAATTTGTAGTTAAAAATCTTCCCAAGTTCATGGAATAGAAGAATTAATGTTGTTAAAATGTCCATACTACCCAAAGCAATCTACAGATTTAATGCAATCCTGATCAAAATACCCATGACATTTTTCACAGAACTAGAACAAATAATCCTAAAATGTATATGGAACCACAAGAGACCCCAAATAGGCAAAGCAATCTTGAGGAAAAAAAGAACAAAACTGGAAGTATCACAATCCTATACTACACTATACAATCACTATACTACAAAGCTACAGTAATCAAAACAGCATGGTACTGGCACAAAAACAGACACATAGATCAATGTAACAGAATAGAGAACCCAGAAATAATCCCATGCACTTGTGGTCAATTAATCTATGACAAAGAAGGCAAGGGAGAATATACAAGGGAGAAATATACAAGGGAGAAATGACAGCCTCTTCAACAAGTGGTGTTGGGAAAACTGGACAGCTACAGAACAGAAATTAGGACATTTTCTCACACCATATACAAAAATAAAATGGATTAAATGACCTAAATGTAAGACTGGAAACCATACAACTCCTAGAAGAAAACATAGGCAGAACACTCAGACATAAATCGTAGCAATATTTTTTGGATCTGTCTCCTAAAGCAAAGGAAACAAAAGCAAAAATAAACAAATGGGACCTAATTAAATTTTAAAGCTTTTGCACAGCAAAGGAAACATTTGACAAAACAAAAAGCCAACCTACTGAATGGGAGAAAATATTTGCAAATGATATGACAAATAGGGGCTAATATCCAAATATATAAAGAGCCCATACAACTCAGTATAAAAAAAAATAAAATTTTTAAATGGACAGAAAACCTGAATAGACATTTTTCCAAAGAAAACATACATATGGTCAACAGATGCATGAAAAGATGCTCAACATCACTAATCATTAGAGGAATGCAAATCAAAACCACAATGAGATATCACCTTACACCTGTCAGCATGGCTATCAAAAAATATACAAATAACAAATGATGAGGATATGGAGAAAAGGGAACCCTCAAACACTGTTGGGATGTAAATTGGTGAAGCCACTATGGAAAACGTTATGGAGTTTCCTCAAACTAAAAATAGAACTAACATATGATCCAGCAATCCCACACCTGGGCATATATCTGAAGAAAACAAAAGTGCTAATTCAAAAGATATGTGCACCCCAATGTTCATAGAAGCACTATTTACAATAGGTAAGATATGGAAGCAACCTAAGTGTCCATCAACAGATGAATGGATAAAGAAGATGTATACACAGGACTTCCCTGGTGGCACAGTGGTTAAGAAACTGCCTACCAATGCAGGGGACACAGGTTTGAGCCCTGGTCCAGGAAGATCCCACATGCCACAGAGCAGCTAAGCCTGTGCACCACAACTACTGAGCTTGCGCTCTAGAGCCTGCACACAGCAATAAAGACCCAACACAGCCAAAGATAAATTAATTAATTTTAAAAAAGATGTATACACACACACACACACACACACAACTACTACTAAGCCACAAAAAAGAATGAAATTCTGCCATTTGTAATAATATGGCTAGACCCAGAGGGTATTGTGCCTAGTGAAATATGTCAGACAGAGAAAGACAAATACTGTGTGTTATCACTTATATGTGGAATCTAAAAAACTAAATGAATGAACATAGCAAAACAGAAACAGACTCACAGGTATAGAGAACAGACTGGTACCTACCAGTGTTGGGGAATGGGGGGCACGATGGGAGGAGGAGATTGAGAGGTACAAACTACTGTGTATAAAATGGATAGGCTACAGGGATGTATTGTACATCACAGGGAAATATAGCCATTATGTTCTGGGCATTTTAAATGGAGTATAATCTATGAAAATGTTGAGTCACTATGTTGTCCACCTGAAATTAATAGGATGTTGTAAATTAACTACACTTCAATTTAAAAAATAAATACAATTTTAAAAAAATAACTGATTCACTTTGTTATAAAGCAGAAACTAACACACCATTATAAAGCAATTATACTCCAATAAAGATGTTTAAAAATTTTTTTAAATTAAAAAATAAAATAAATAAAAGCCTTCCCATGAGGAAAACTCCAAGGCAAGAAGTCTGGTGAATTCTAGTAAACTTTTAAGGAAGAAATAATTCTACACAAATTCTTCCAGGAAATTGAAGAGGAACGGACACTTGTAAATTCATTATTTGAGACAGCATTATACTGATATCAAAACCAGAAGAAAAAAAAAGACATGAAAAGAAAACAGGAAGTTGCCCCTCATGAAAAATCCATATCAAAATTTTAGCAAATTGAATCTAACAAGTGTAAGAAGATAGTATATCATGACCAAGTGGATTTTATCCCAAGAATGCAAGAGTGGTTAACATTTCAAAATCAGTGTAAACCACCATATTAATAGACTAAAATAGAACCACCTCTCATATATGCAAGAAAAAATTTTTGACAAAATCCACCATCCATTCCAAATAGAAACCCTCAGAAAATCAGGAAAAAGAAGGAAACCCCTCAACCTGATTAAGAGTATCTATAAAAAACCCTACAGCTCACACCCTATTTAAGGTGAAAAACTGAATGCTTTTCCCTAAGATTAGCAACAGGGCAAGGCTGTTCTTACCACTTTATTTCAACATTGTGTTAGAGATTCTTACCAGTACAATAAGGTAAGTTTTTTTTTAAGTCATTTATATGGTTTAGAAAAGAACAATAAAACAGGTCTTTATTCACAAACGATGTGATTATCTATGTAGATAGTTTCATTGACTCTATGGAAGAGTTCTTAGAGCTAATGAGTGAGTTTAGCAGAGTGGCAGGATACAAGATCAAAATGGAAATTCAGTCATATGTCTTTATACTAGGAACAAAGAATTGGAAATTGAATTTTTTAAAATGCATTTTAAAATAGCATGAAAACTATTGATTGTTTATGAATGACTTTGACAAAAGATATGTAAGTCTTGTACCCTGAAAGCTACAATTGCTGTTAGAAACTAAAGAAGATCTAAATAAATCGAGAGATATACTATGTTCATGTTTCAGAAGTCTCACTATTTTTAAGATATCAATTCTCTATCATACTAAGTGAAGTAAGACAGAGAAAGACAAATACTCTATGATATCACTTATATGTGGAATCTAAAATATGGCACAAATGAACCTATCTACGAAACAGAAACAGACTCACAGACATAGAGAACAGACTTGTGGTTACCAAGGGGAAGGGGAGGTGGGGGAAGGATGGAGGATGGATTGGGAGTTTGGGATTTGCAGATGCAAGCTATTATATATAGGATGGGTAAACAGCAAGGTCCTACTGTGTAGCACAGGGAACTATATTCAATGTCCTGGGATAAACCATAATGGAAAAGAATATAAAAAAGAATGTATATATGTCTATAACTGAGTCACTTTGCTGCACAGCAGAAATTAATACATTATAAATCAACTATACTTCAATAAAAAAATAAAATATAATAATAAGAAGCATGAAACACTTAGCACAGTGCCTGGGATATGATAGAAGTTCAGTAAACAGTTATCATGGAAAAAAAGGTATCAATTCTCCTGAAAATTGCTCTGTAAATTTATTGCACTACCAATAAAAATACTAGCAGAATTTTTTGTAAAATCTGACAAGCTGATTCTAAAATTTATATGAAAATGAAAAGGACCTAGAATAGCCAAAATACTTTGAAAAATAATTAATGTTGAATTATTTTTTCTTTATGTTAATTACTTGGTTTAAAGACTTATTATAAAGTCCCAGTAATCAAAATTTTGGTATTGGCATAAAGAGAGACAATTAGATCAATGGAGCAAAATAGAGAGTCTGTATAGACTCACACACATATGACTTTTGCCAAAGATGCTTAGGCAATTCAGTGAGGAAGGATAATCTTTACAAGAAAGAAATCTTTGCAAGAAATCTTTTCAACAACTGGATGTGCAAAAAATTAAGCCTCTGACCTTACCTCACACCACATTCAAAAAATAACCCAAAATGGGTTGTAGACCTAAATATAGGAGCTAAAACTACAGAGCTTCTAGGAGAAAATTTTAGTGACCTTGAGCTTGGCAAAGATTGTTAAACAACACAAAAAGTACATACTATAAAGGGGAAAAAATTAATAAATTGGACTTCCTCAAAATAAACAACTTTTGATCTTCAGAAAACATTGTTAGTTTTCAATCTGTCATGTAAGGAGTTTGACAGTCATCACTGCTGATCTCACAACAAGAAAAAAAGTGAACAAACGTAAAATCAACAACTATTCTTAGATCCATCAGAGTGTCAAGATCACAACTTCTGCCCACAAAATTAGAGAGACAGGCAGATACAGAGAATCACAACTTACAGGAGCGGAAACTCCAAGGAGCCAATACCAGCACTGGATAAGCTAAACTGTAATTGATGATTTGCTGGAGGCTCAGTGAGGACAAGTTTGAGAGTTAAAAACTCCAAGAAGGACAGTCTTATACCCCCAACCCCACTTTTCTGAGTTTTATCTCCAGAAGCCCTACCACATTCTCAGAATCAGAAAAAAAAATCCCCTTATGCTTCTGGGAGGGGGAGGGGAAAATGGCCATTTTGAAATATGCCCAGAACACTCTGTCTTAATAAGTCCTGCCCTGAAGAGAAAGTGGTTTACCAGAGCTTAACTGACCTGGGGGAGTGGAAATACCTAACTCAAGCCTCCTCTAACCTTCTATGTGGGTGAAAAACACGCAACTCCAGCCCCCTCTAGCCTTCCTGTCTCTCTAAGAGAGAAAAAAACAACTGAAAAGCACTTGTGAACGTCACAGCCCAGGATCACAAGCTCATTAAGAGACTGAAACTTAATCATAGGACTATAGAACATGCCCCTCTCTCCACACTTCACAACCACATCAATAGAGATCCTGTTTAATAACAAGGAATACAACTAGAAGAACTGCATGTCTCAGATGTAATTTAAGTAGAAGGCTCTAGGGCAACCCAAAGACAATAGGGGAGACAAAGCAAAGACTCCAGAATATATTTTATCCTCTGACATCTACATCTGTAGCAAACAATAAACACAGCCTAACCCATAGCCAGTTAAATATAAAACTCACATAAAAGCCTATTTACCTCAGTTCATTTTAACCCAGTACCTCACACTGGCTTTTAACAAAAAATTACAAATCATACTAAAAAAAAAACCACATTTTGAAGAGACAGAGCAAGCAATCCAAGTCAGAACAAGAACTGGATACAGCAGAGATATTGAAATTACCAGACTGATAATTTTTTTTAAAATATGATTAATATGCTATGGACTCTAATGAAAAAAGTGGACACCATGCAAGAACAGGTATGCAATATAAGCAGAGAGATGGAAACTCTACGAAAAAATCAAGTGGAAATACTAGGAATCAAAAAATGCTGTAACAGAAGTGAAGAATGCCTTTGATGGACTCATCAATAGACTGTATACTAGCCCAGGAAAGAATCCATGAACTTAAAGATATGTCAATAGATATTTCCAAAACTGAAATGCAAAGAGAAAAAATAATGAAAAAGAATGGAAGAGAATATCCAAGAACTATGGGACAATTTCAAAAGGTGTAACATGCATAATGGAAATACCCAAAGAAGAAAGAGAAGAAATATTTGATAACAATGACTGAGAATTTTCAAAATCAATTTCAGACACTAAATCACAGATACAGGAAGCCTAGAGAATTCAAGAATGATATTCAAGAATGATAAATACTAAAAAATCTACACTTGCGCATATTATATTCAAACTGCAGAAATCAAAGGCAAAGAGAAAACGTGAAAGAAGCCAAGAGAGGAAAACACCTTACCCATAGAGGAAAACGGATAAGAATTATATCAAAGTTCCCTTCAGAGATTATGCAAGCAGGAAGAGAGTGATATGAAATAGTTAAAGTATTGAAAGAAAAAACCCACACCTAGAATTCTGTATCCAGAAAATTATCCTTGAAAAGTGAAGGGGAAATAAAGACTTTCTCAGAAAAAAAAAATTGAGGGAAGTTGTCACGAGTAAACTTGCCTTGCAAGAAATTCTTCAAAGAGAAGGAAAAGTATACAGGTCAAAAACTCAGATTTACATAAAGAAAGGAAGAGAAGAAATAAATGAAGGTAAATTAAAATCTTTTAATTTTCTTATTCTTAATTGATCTAACGGGTAACATTTTGTTCCAAATAATAATAGTGATTATAGGTTATGAATAGGTGAAATGAATGACTGCAATATTATAAAAGATGGGAGAGAGAAGTTGGAACACTCTGTAATAAGGTATTTGCACTATCCATGAACTAGTGTTATTTGAAAGAAGACTTATACTGGATGTAAGTATATATTGCAAACTCAAGGGAAACAAAATTTTAAGTTTTTATAAAAATAAATTTATTTTATTTTTGGCTGCACTGGGTCTTTGTTGCTGCACGTGGGTTTTCTCTAGTTACAGCAAGTGGGGGCTACTCTTCATTGTGGTGTGTGGGCTTCTCATTGTGGTGGCTTCTCTTGTTGTGGAACACGAGCTCTAGGTGTGTGGGCTTCAGTAGTTGTGGCACGCAGGCTCAGTACTTGTGGCTCGAGGGCTCTAGCGCTCAGGCTCAGTAGTTGTGGCACATGGGCTTAGTTGCTCCGCGGTATGTGGGATATTCCCGCACCAGGGCTCGAACCTGTGTCCCCTGCGTTGGCAGGAGGATTCTTAACCACTGCGCCCCCAGGTAAGTCTCAAAAACTTTAAGTTTTTAAAAAAGTATGATTGATATGATAAGAGAGGAGAAAAAAATAATGCAAAATGCTCAGTTAAATCCAGAGGAGGGGACTTCCCTGGTGGCCCAGTGGTTAAGAATCTGCCTTCCAATGCAGGGGACACAGGTTCAATCCCTGGTTGGGGAACTAAGATTCCACATGCCACAGGGCAAATAAGCTTGCATGCCACATCTAGAGAGCTCATGTGCCACACCTAGAGAGCCTACATGCCACAACTACTGAGCCTGCACGCTCTGGAGCCTGCACGCTCTGGAGCCCACACGGCACAACTAGAGAGCCTGTGCGCTGCAACTACTGAGCCCGTGTGCTCTGAAGACCACATGTCACAACTAGAGAGCCTGCACTCCACGACTACTGAGACCATGTGCTCTAGAGCCCATGTACCACAACTAGAGAGAAGCCTGCGTGCTGCAATGAAAGATCCTGCATGCTGCAACGAAGATCCCACATGCCACAAATAAGACCCAATGCAGCCAAATAAATAAATTAAAAAATATATAAATACTAAAAAAAAAGTAAAGGGATGGAGGAAGATACACCATACTAAAACTAATCAAAAGAAAGCTGGAGTAGCTATATTGATTTCAGACAAGAAAAATTATCAGAGATACAGAGAGTTATTACATAATGATAAAGGGGTCAGTTCTTTAAAAAAAAAAAAAAAGATACGTAACATGTATGCACCTAACAACAGAGTGTCAAAATATGTGAGGCAAAAACTGATAGAAATGAAAGGAGAAATACATGAATCCACTTTAATAGTTGGAGATTTCAATACCCTTCTATCAATAATTGATCCAACAGGCACAAAATTAGTAAGGACATAGTTGAACAGTACCAGTCATTAACTGGACCTAATTGACATCTATAGAATACTTCATCCAATGACAATAGAATACACATTCTTCTCAAGTTCACATGGAACATTGACCAAGACGGACCACATTCTCAGCTGTAAAACACCTTAAGCTTATAAGAATAGATAGAAATTGTACAATGTCTGCTCTCAGACCACAATGGAACTAGACTAGAAATCAACAGAAAGGTTAACTGGAAAACCCCAAAATATTTGGAGATTAACAACCCATTTCTAAATAACACATGGGTCCAAGAAGCAATCTCAAGAGAAATTGAAAAATATGTTCAACTAAATGAAAATGAAAACACAACTTATCAAAATTTGTGGGATGCAGCAAAAACAATAGTAGAGGGAAATTTAGAGCATTGAATGTGTATAATTAGAAGAAAGATCTAAAATCAATAATCTAAGCTTCTACTTTAGGAAAGTAGAGAAAGGAGCAAATCAAGAGGAGGAGATCAAGATGGCAGAGTAGGAGCACACAGAGCTCACCCCCTCCCCATAAACAAAATACAAAGTACATCTACGTGTAATAGTTCGCACTGAAAACTAACTGGAGACTGGAAGAAAGGCTCTTGTACAACCAAGTCTGTAAGAAAGATCCACATGGAATCAGGCAGGAAGGGAACAGAAGCGATCAAGTTGGGACCTGTTCCCCCAGGAGGGGACACGGAAGAGGAAGGGATTACACAGGTGAGGCACCCCTTAGGGGAGTGAGTAGTTCAGTCCACATATTGGACACCCCAGCCCTGGGGTCCAACACTGAGCCGACGAGTTCCATTAGCTGGTTTGAAAACCAGCGGGACTAACAGGAGGGTTGTGAGAAACCAAGATTCCACTCTGAAGAGCACACAAGTGCCTGGTTACTCCCGGGAACGAGGCAGAGGAAGCGGATTGAAACTGCACAGGACTCTGGGTGTGCCCCAGCCTGAGCCTAGCACCTGCCCTACCCCACTTGCTCCCCAGCACAGCTCCACACTAGGGCGAGGACTGCTGTGGCTGCGGAAGAGCTCAGTGGTGTGGGACAGAACCAGCTCAGACCCAAAACAGCTCCTGAAGGGGCAAGGGCAGCCCTTACTGACACTTAAGGAGGCAGAACCTCAGGACTAGAATAAATAATCCTAAATTTATGTGGAACCACAAAAGACTCCAAATAGCCAAAGCAATCTTGAGGAAAAAGAACAGAGCTCGAGGTATCTCACTGACTTCAGACAACACCGCAAATCTACAGGAATCAAAACAGCATGGGGGACTTCCCTGGTGGTCCAGTGGTAAGGAATCTGCCTCCTAATGCAGAGGACGCAGGTTCCATCGCTGGTCGGGGAACTAAGATCCCACGTGCTTCAGGGCAACTAAGCCCAGAGGCTCAACTAGAGAGTCCACGTGCCGCAAACTACAGAGCCCACGTGCTCTGGAGACCACGCATCACAACTAGAGAGAAGCCTGCGTGCCACAACGAAAAGCCTGCATGCCGCAATGAAGATCCCAAGTATTCAACTAAAACCCAACACAGCCAAACAACAACAATAACAACATGGTACTGGCATGCACGCACACACACACACACACACACATACACAGAGATAATGGAACAGAGAAAAGAGCCCAGAAATAGATCCACACAAATACAGTCTACTGATCTTTGTCAAGGGAGCAAAGACAATTCAGTGGAGAAAGAATAGTTTTTTTCAACAAATGGTTCTGGAACAACTGGACATCTACATGTAAAAAGATAAATTTAGGGCTTCCCTGGTGGCACAGTGGTTGAGAGTCCGCCTGCCAATGCAGGGGACACGGGTTCGTGCCCCGGTCCGGGAAGATCCCACATGCCGCGGAGCAGCTAGGCCCCTGAGCCGTGGCCGCTGAGCCTGTGCGTCCGGAGCCTGTGCTCCGCAACGGGAGAGGCCACAACAGTGAGAGGCCCGCGTACCACAAAATAAATAAATAAATAAATAAAAATAAATTTACATACAGACCATACATCTTTCATAAAAATTAACTCAAAATGTATCATAGACCTAAATGAAAAACTCAAAACTATACAACTTCTAAAAGATAATTTAGGAGAAAATCTAGGTGATGTTGGGGTTGGTGATGACTTTTTATTTATTTATTTATTTTTCACTGCGTTGGGTCTTCGTTGCTGCGCGTGGGCTTTTTCTAGTTGCGTCGAGCAGGGGCTACTCTTCACTGTACTGTGTGGGCTTCTCATTGCGGTGGTTTCTCTTGTTGCAGAGCACAGACTCTAGGCGCGTGGGCTTCCGTAGTTGTAGCACGTGGACTCAGTAGTTGTGGTTCGAGGGATGTAGAGCACAGGCTCAGTAGTTGTGGCTCATGGGCTTAGTCGCTCCGCAGCATGTCGAATCTTCCCAGACCAGGTCTTGAACCTGTGTCCCCTGCACTGGCAGGCGGATTCTTAATCACTACGCCACCAGGCAAGCACGGTGATGACTTTTTAAATACAATAACATTCTTGAAAAAAACCTGACAACTTAGCCTTCATTAAAATTAAAAACTGCTTTGCAAAAGACACTGTTAAGAAATAAAAATACCAGCCACAGACTGGGAGAAAATATTTGAAAAATGCACATCTAATAAAGGACAGATATCCAAAATATATTTTAAATACCCTCAACAATAATAAAACAAATGATTCGTATTTTAAAATGGGCAAAAGATCTGAACAGGCATCTCACTAAAGAAGATACGCAGATGGCAGAAAAGCATATGAAAGATACTCAAGATTAAATGTCACTAGGGATTTGCTAATTAAAACAACAGTGAGGTAGCATTACGTACCTATTGGAATGGCAAAAATCTAAAACACTGGCAACACCAAATGCTGGTGAGGGTGTGGAGCAACAGGAACTCTCATCCATTGTTGGTTGGAACGCAAACTGGTGCAGCCACTTTGGAAGACAGTTTGGCAGCTCCTTACAAACCAAACATAATCATACCATACAATCCAGCAGTCATGTTCTTTGGTATTTTTCCAAATGTTAACTTATGTTACATAATTTGAAAAATTACAATATGTTCCTACAAAACCTGCACACAGATGTTTTTAGCAGCTTTATTCATAATTTCCAAAACCTGGCAGCAACCAAGAAGTCATTCTATAGGGGATAGATAAACAAACCATGGAAAATCCAGACAATGGAATATTATTCAGCAATGAAAAGAAATGAGTTCTCAAGCCATGAAAAGACATGGAGGAAACTTAAATGAATATTGTTTAGGGAAAGGAAACAATCTCAAAAGGCTACATACTGTAGGATTCCAAGTACTCTGGGACGTTCTGGGAAAGGCAAAACTATGGAGATGGTAAAAAAGATCAGCGGTTGCCAGGGGCTTAGAGGAAGGGAGGGAAGGATGAGTATGTGAAAGACAGAGGATTTTTAGGACAGTGAAAACATTTTGTGTGATACTGTAATGTTGGATACATCTCATTACAGGTTTGTCAGGACCCATACAATGTACAACACAAAGACTGAGCCCTAATGTAAATTATGGACTTCAGTTAATAATAGCGTATCAATATTTAGGGACTTCCCTGATTGTCCAGTGGTTAAGATTCTGTGCTTCCACTGCAGGGAGCGTGGGTTCGATTCCTGGTCGGGAAACTAAGATCCCACGTGCGGAGTGGTGCAGCCAAAAAATAAAAATAAATAAAAAATAAATAAAAAATTTGACCCATCAGTTGTAACAAACACACCACAGCAATGCAAGTTGTCAATAATAGGGGAAAATGTGGTGGTGGTGAAGGTGAGGATATACGGGTACTCTCTCTACATTCCATTCAATTTTTCTGCAAAACTAAAACTCTTGCTTAAAAATTAAAATATTAAAAATTTTAAGTGTATCTACCCCCACTCCCATCCCAGTTAATTTGCTGATTAAGGAGACTAGGGGTTTCTCAATGGTAGAGCCTAGTCTCCCTTAGTCTCAGGTATCTGGGAGACAAAGTCCTATCCAGAAAAAGGGCCTGCCTCAAGGAACCTTCCAGTCTCCTTCTTAAGATATTTGCCAGTCTTCCCTGGTGACACAGTGGTTGAGAATCCACCTGCCAATGCAGGGGACACGGGTTCCATCCCTGGTCCGGGAAGATCCCACATGCCACGGAGCAACTAAGCCCGTGCACCACAATACCGAGCCTGTGCTCTAGAGCCCGCGAGCCACAACTACTGAGCCTGTGTGCCACAACTACTGAAGCCCGTGTGCCTAGAGCCCGTGCTCCACAACAAGAGAAGCCACCGCAATGAGAAGCCTGCGCACCACAACAAAGAGTAGCCCCCGCTCGCCACAACTAGAGAAAGCCTGCATGCAGCAACAAAGACCCAACACAGCCAAAAAAAATAAATGATAATAAATAAAATAAATTTAAAAAATAAAAAGATATTTGCCAAACTTGGTAGGAGCACTGTCAGGGGGTTGGGTGGGGAGAGGGAGGACTAAAGAGCAAAGCTTAAAACTGCTAAAGGGAAGAAACTGCATCTTCGGGGTGGACAAGACAGACCTGTCAGGCTCTCAGTCCAAAGCTGAGAGTGTCTCCCCAGGAAGCATTTGAAACCAGATGGGCTCTGAATCTAACTAAAGTTGCCATCCAGCTTCATCCCAGCTTAGTTCTTTTTTTTTTTTTTTTAATTGAAGTATAGTTGATTTACAATGTTGTGTTAATTTCTGCTGTACAGCAAAGTGATTCAGTTATACATATACACATTATTTTACATATTCTTTTCCATTATTATCACAGGATATTGAATATAGTTCCCTGTGCTCTACAGTAGGACCTTGTTTATCCATTCTATATATAATAGTTTGTGTCTCCAGCTTAGTTCTTTTTTTTTTTTTTTTTTTTTTGCGGTACGCGGGCCTCTCACTGTTGTGGCCTCTCCCGTTGTGGAGCACAGGCTCCGGACACGCAGGCTCAGCGGCCATGGCTCACGGGCCCAGCCGCTCCGCGGCATGCGGGATCCTCCCGGACCGGGGCACGAACCCGTGTCCCCTGCATCGGCAGGCGGACTCTCAGCCACTGCGCCACCAGGGAAGCCCCAGCTTAGTTTTTGATTGAACCAGAAATGGGAAACATTTTCTGATAGGAACAAATATATATTCTTCAATCACTGGTTCCTTTATAAACAGTTTTCAGCATACTGTAAAAATTCCAAGATGGGCAAAGAAACAGGAAAATGAAACCAAGAGAAAAAAAGCCAATATATGTATACCCACAGATGATCCAGATATTGGAATAGGTGACAGTGATTTAAAATGACTATAACAATATAAGATAGAGAAAAAAAATGAATGAAAAGATGGAGAATTTTTTTGAGAGAGATGGAATATGCAAAGAAAATCATATGGACATTCTAGAGTGGAAAACTTTAGTATCCGACATTAATAACTCACTGGACAGATTTCACAGGGACTGGACACAGGAGAAGACAGAATTAGTGAACTTGAAGAAAGAATAATAAAAACTACTCAAATCAGCAAAGAGAGAAATAAAGGAGTAAATGAGGAGGGATTGGATGGCAGGTAATGACCGCTCATATTAAGTCCTCTGTACTAGTTGGTTGTTTAACCATGTGCATGTATAATTTTGATTTCTTTTAAGCACGTACAACATGCTCCTGCCTGATGAAAGGTCCTGTGGGACCTCAGTGCCCACACTCTGGCCCTTGTGCTCCTAGTACAAGATGATGAGTGGGTGCAGGGGAAAGAACACGGGCTAGAACCAGGGGTCCTGGATTTCAGGCCTAACTCCACCATCGACTTGCAGTGAGATGTGGGTTTTCTTGCCTTCTAAATGAGGGTCAAGTGATGAGTGCTGTGGCCCAGTGGGGTGAGGTGACTGGCCCCCAAACAACATCAATTCTCTGGGACCAAGTTAGGCTTTTCCACCCAGTTGCCGCCACCCAGCTCCAGCTCACATGCCTTATCTCAGGCGATGTCTTGTTCCTGCATCTCACTTTGTAATAGAATCAGAACTCTGTCTGTGGAGAGTACATGGCAGGGACGTGTGAGCCACTGGGACCCTGCATTCCCAGGGCTGGTCCCATTCAGCTCCAGCCTCTGCCAGAGCTTGGAGGACACCCTCACCTGCCCCCCTGCACCCCTCCCCAGTTCCTTACTCTGCTGAGATCTCTCCAGGACCGACATTAACTAAAGGGTCCTCGCTTGGAGTCAGACAAACGTGGGGGCAGGTCCTCATCCTCTCCATGCTCACTGTGCATTTGGAAAGTAGTTTCACCTCTCTGAGCCTAAGATGGGTAAAATGGGAGAGCATGTGTCTCTTAGGATGGCCTAGAGGATTAAATCAAACAGTGCATATGAAGGGCCTAGAACAGTCCTTGGCACTTAGCACAGGTCAAGGTGAGCAGGGCACTAGAAAGAATATGGTGTGCTTTCTTTCCCCACATACATAATTGAAAATAAAAATCATCCTAAACCACAAAATAAGTGCAATCAAGTCCATCAAAATTCTGCCTTTCCCATGATGACTACTTTCAATGCCTTTTTTTCCCTCTTGACAGATTACTTTCAAACTCAATTTCTCAGTTGTTTTAGCATCCTAAGTGCGTGCTCACTTGGCCGCCGAGACAGGACTGTAGCCCTGTGGGCGGGGACAGGTGGGGATACCACCAACCACGCGGGAAATTTCCGGAGCAGAGGGCGGCCACTGCCAGCTGCCTGCCGCTCCATGTCCAACCCTGGAGAAGCCCCATGGAGCCCCCAGAGGGCTGGCAGGGTGGGCTCAGGGCTCCAGTCTCCAAGGGCTGCAGCCAGGACCAGGCCTGGCCCAGCACCTGCCCTGGGGAGTCTGCCAAGGGACAAGGCTGAAGTTGGCTAATGATTGAACCATCCCAAATATTGACAGAGCCCAGGTCCTGCCACTGCCCAACCGTACATGACTCCTCTTTCACCTGCGACCTGGCTCCGTGTCACAGAGGACAGAGCAGGGACTTTGGAGCCAACCACACCCCCAGCCGGACTCCCCCGATAGGGACAACTTAGGCATCCCCTCTAGCCTCTTTCCTCTTCATCAAAACGGGGACCCTCAGCAGTTCGCCCCTCTGGTTGGTGTGAGATTTCCATCACACGGTCAGCTGCAGTGAAAGTATTCAATATGGCCACCATCACCCTGACCTGTGGCCTCTCCCGGGACAGCCCTTGGGGCCCGTCTTGCCACCCAGGCTCTCCTGGCCTCCCCTGAGACTTGGCCCACCTGTTCCTGGACCGTTGCCTCCCAGCTCCTGCCAGCGCCCTGCCGTCTCCCCCCAGCTCACTGTGGTCCTTTGGCCTCACTTTGGTTGGCAGTTTCCCATCTGTCCTTCCAGGTGAAGCTGGGTTGGAGGGCTCCTCAGGAGGCAGAACCTCCAGCCCCTCGCTCCAGCAGCCCCAGCCTCGGGTTCTCTGCATGGCCAGCTTCCACTGGAAAACTGAACTCTTCCACTTTCACAGCTGACTTCAGCCTTGGCTGACCTTCCCCTTCTCTGAAAAGGTTTTAGTTACTGTGACCATCAGTCCTGGATTTGCATGAAGGAAAGGAGGGGAGGGAGGAGCTTACCTCAGCGAGTCCTAGGCCAGCAACTGGGAAATGACTGAGGCACTAAATGTAAAATGAGCTGGGCACCTGTTGCACTGTTTTGCTCCTTTTGCTTGTTTAAGATGGGAACTTTCTGTTCTTTAAAAATTTGGTAGGGACTCCCCTGGTGGTGCAGTGGTAAAGACTCTGCGCTCCCAATGCAGGGGGCTCGGGTTCGGTCCCTGGTCCAGGAACTAGATCCTGCATGCATGCCTCAACTAAGAGTTTGCATGCCGCAACTAAGGAGCCGGTGAGCTGCAACTAAGACCCAATGCAGCCAAATAAATAAGTATTTTTTTTAAAGTTTGGTAGGACTCACACACACTAAAACAACATGTGGCTGAAGCTTTTGAGGGGAAGTGGGAATGGCTTTCACCACTTCAATTTTCTTCTTGCATCAGCATTCATATTTTGTGTTTTTTCAGTATTGTATCTATTTCATGTATGTTTTCAAATTTATTAGCTTAAAATAAAATACTTCCTAATTCCCTCCCTTTTCTTTATTTTTTAATTGAGATATTATTGACGTATAACATTATATTAGTTTCAGGTGTACAAAATAATGATTCAATATTTGTATATATTTGCAGTATATATAAGTCTAGTTAACATCCATCACCGCACAGTTTTTTTTCCTTGTGATGAGGACATTTAAGATCTATTCTCTTAACAACTTTCAAATACACAATACAGTATTATTAATTATAGTCACCATGCTGTACATTACATCCCCATGGTGTGTGTGTGTGTGTATATCTCACATTTTATATTTCTATCTCATATCTATCTATCTACCTACCTGTCTCATATTTTCTCTATCTATTCATCCAGTGATGGAACTTAGGTTGTTTCTATGTCTTGGCTATTGTAAATAATGCTGCAATGAACCTGGGGGTGTGTGTATATTTTTGGGTTAGTGTTTTCGTTTCCTTTGGATAAATCCCCAGAAATGGAATTGCTGGCTCATACGGTAGTTCTATTTTTAATTTTTTGAGCATCGTCGATACTGTTTCTCCATAGTAGCTGCACCAGTTTACATTCCCACCAACAGTGCACAAGTGTTCCCTTTTCTTTACATCCTTGCCAACACATGTTATTTCTTGTCTTTTTGATAATAACCATTCAAACAGATATGAGGTGACACCTCATTATGGGTTTTTTTGTTTTGTTTTGTTTTGTTTTTGCGGTACGCGGGCCTCTCACTGTTGTGGCCTCTCCCGTTGTGGAGCACAGGCTCCGGACGCGCAGGCCTAGCGGCCATGGCTCACGGGCCCAGCCGCTCCGTGGCACGTGGGGTCTTCCCGGACCAGGGCACGAACCCGTGTCCCCTGCATCGGCCGGCGGACTCTCAACCACTGCGCCACCAGGGAAGCCCCCATTTATTTTTTAACCTGTTTAATTTATTGGTTTTGAGAGAGTTCTTTTAAATTTCCATATACAATTGCTTATTTCTCCCTGCACTTCTGTCAATTGTTGGCTTATAAATATTTTGAGGTTATATTGTTAGAAGCATATGTTATTTTATCATGATTATACCTTTATACATGATTGATTCTTTTATCAGTATTTAATGTCCATCCTTGTTATTTGTGATATTTTTTCCTTGATTGCCATTTTATCAGTTATTAAAATCACTATCTTAGCTTTCTTTTCATTCAAAGCAATGTGGAATTTCTAATATTATTTTCAGTCTTTCATTGTTTTTTGTTTTTACGCTGTCTGTAAATAATATATTGTCAGGTTTATTTTTTATTCTGAAAGTTCTTTCTTCTTATTGATAAGTTTAACCCAGTTACATTTACCCTTATTATTTCCATCTTACTCCATAGTTTCCATTAACTGTACTTTCTTCTTGTTTCATTTTATAGTTTTTATATGTAAGTCCACATTGAGTTAATTTTTGTATAATTTTTGTGTTCATTTTTTGGCTTGTCAATGCCCCATTGTACCAGCACCATGTGTTGACAAGGGTCTCCTTCCTCCATCGAATTGCTTTTGCATCTTTGTAAAAAAAAATCAGATGGCCATGGCTGTATGAGTCTATTTCTGGATGTTCTATTCCATTCCATTCATCTATGTGTCTCTCTCTCCACCAATACCACACAATCTTGTTCACTGTAGTTAGATTATAATCCATGACACTGGGTAGAATGATTTCTCCTAATTTGTTCTTCTTTTTCTAAAGTGTTTTAGCTACTCAAGGTCCTTTGCCTTTCCATATATATATAGATATAGATATAGATATATAAAACAGTAAGCTTGTTTACAAAAAAATCATGTTGAGATTTTTCTATGAATTGTGTTAAACCTATAGCTCAATTTTGGGAAAATTGACATCTTTACTGTGTTGAATCTTCCATTGTTTCTCCATGTATTTAGGTCTTCTTTAGCATTTTGTAAGTGTCATCACACAGATCTGGTACGTTTGTTATATGTATATCTAAGTACTTCATTTTCTTTAGAGCGATTGGAAGCGGTATTGTGGTTTGAATTTTGGTTTCCACATGTTCATTGTTAACATGTAGAAATACCATTGATTTTTACGTGCTGCTTATTGACTTTTATTCTCCTTCTTTGCTTTCTATGGACAGATCAAGTTTTCTTATGTTGCTTTAAAAGTTGTATTTTTGTTCTTGTTTTGTTTGTTCTTAGGACCGTTTCCAGAGACTTTATTTGTTTGTTTGTTTTAATAATTTTCACTAGTTTCACTGGAGAACAGGTCAGCAGATCTCTTCGGGCTGGGATGCCAGAAGTTCTCTCCCCCACACTAGTTAACCACCTTGACAGGAGACTCACCTGGGGAATCTTTAACAAGGGCAAAGACCTCAGCATGCGGTCACTCTTTCAATCCATCATGTCCCACTGCAAGTGTTGGGGACACTGGCCTTAGGCACTGATCAAGCAGATGGTTCCAGCCCCAGGCCTGGCTTCCTTCCACCTCCAAGCAGTCCCACCTACCCTTTCCCAGGCCCTAAGGAGACAGATCCTGCTGCCTCCTTCTCAGCCATGCCTCTATTCCTTGTGTTGCACGTATAGAACTCAGCGGGTCCTGGTGTCCCCCCTGGTCTGTAAGCAGCAGCTGTGGTTCCAACAAGAGGGATGTAATCGTAAGTCAAGGCCTCCTGTACCACTGACTGATTTGTGCTCTACTTTATCCTCATTGGCCCTGAGCATCTTGGCACCTACCCAAGCAGAAAAGATCCTTAAAGTTCCTTTTGTCCAGTGGCTTTCAACCACAGCCACACATTAAAATGACCTGGGGAGTTTAAAAACTATCAGTGTTTTTGTTCCCCACCCTAAGTCAACTAAACCAGAATCTCTGTGGGTGAAACTGGATGTAGATGTCTTTGAAAGCCCTCAACCACACCCCCAGCCCCCAGGAGACTCAAAAGTACACCGAAGGTTGAGAACCACTGCTCCCAATCTAATCTTTTCATTTGCCCAGAGAACAGAAGTGACTTGCCGAGCCACACGGAGAGTTAGACTCATGTAATGACTTCAGGCTAACTGCCTCGGCTTTGTATCACCACTCTCCCCTTTTGTCGGGTGCATCCTAACTGATTTCTCTCAGTTACGCCTATAAGGCCAGGTCAAGGCAGAGTCAATAGCCTACCACCATTCACGATTGTGTGGCACCGTTCTTTTTGTTTTGTTTTTTTTTTTTTGGCGGTACGCGGGCCTCTCACTGTTGCGGCCTCTCCCGCCGCGGAGCACAGGCTCCGGACGCGCAGGCCCAGCGGCCAGGGCTCACGGGCCCAGCCGCTCCGCGGAACGTGGGATCCTCCCGGACCAGGGCACGAACCCGTGTCCCGTGCATCGGCAGGCGGGCTCTCTACCACTGTGCCACCAGGGAAGCCCGGCATTGTTCTTAAATAGCTTCCCCACACCTACAGCGTGAGTTCCTTCTGGGCTGAACCAACCCCTCTGGGTCTCTGGCTCCTCCCCGCACAGGCGGATGCTGGCCTCCAGAGCCAGCAGGAAGAGTGGGGGGCGACCTGAAGGGCCCTGGCTTGGGAGTCAAACCAAGTTTGAGTTTTGGCTCCACAATGCAAACCTTCCTGAACCTCAGTTTCTTCCCCCATAATAGGAGCTGCAGTCTCTACCTTCAGAGCTGGCTTTACTGTCAGGATCTCTGACTCACACAGGCCCCTTCCAAAGCCCTGGGAGGGACTCTCCCAGTTTTGCAGTCCCATTTTTTATTCTTTTTCATAAAGCGAGCTTCCCCGAATTTTACCGGCTTTAGACGTCGCAAACCTTGGGTCTGCCCCTTCCTACCCTACAGAGTAGTTGCTGTGGAAGGTAAATAAGATCCAGTTCATAAAGTGTGGGGCGCGCAGTAGATGCTCCAAAAATACTTCCCTCCAGAACAGCCCGGAAAAGGGTCGGAAAGACAGACAGATCCATAGCTGCTGTGCTTGCTCCATGCCCTTTTTAATGTCCAACATCTTGGCCATTCAACAACCCAGCCCCCGTCCAAGGGTGTCCTCTGGGGTCCAGACACAAGTGGGGAAGACGCTAAGGCACCTGGCTCTCGAGGGGGGCCTCCTTAGCGTTGATGTAGCCATGGATCCAGTCGAGGTAACGGCTGACTTTGGTGTAAACACCGTAGTTGTTGAGGCGCCCGCAGCCCTCGCCCCAGCTCACCAGGCCCACCAGAAACCAGGTGCCGCGGAAGGAGACGACCATAGGCCCCCCGCTGTCGCCCTCACAGGCATCCCGCGGGTCCCCCAGGATGCCGGCGCACAGCATGTTCTCGGAGATCTTGTTTTGCATGGCCAGAACGCACATATTGTGCGAGACCAGGGGGACCCTGACGAAGTTGAGGACGAAGGTGCGGTTTCTCTTGGCCTCGCTGCGGTAGCCCCAGCCTGTCACCACCGTCTCCTGGCCGACCTGCGTGAGCTCGCGCTCCGACAGGCCACTGTCTGGGAGGCAGATGGGCACAATGGTCTGCGAGAGAGTGGCGGGCCGGGCCAGGTGGAGCAGCGCGATGTCATTGTCACTGGTGCTCTTGGTGTAGTTGGGGTGGACAAACACCTCCTTGATGCCCAGGTCCACTTCCCACTTCTCCCAGCGCCGCAGGTCATACTCCCCTGCAGGGCAGAGGGGCTGTCAGAGTGGGCTTGGGGGAGCCTCCCTCCCCTGGGGCCTCCTGGAGCCAACGTGGCTGCCACGCTCCTGCAGGTCCTCGTGGAGGGACAGCAGGAGTGGTCACCACATATGCCCGGCACTGTCCTGGGCCACATGGTCCCTATCAAGGGTAACAGCCCGTGAGTGTCAGTCCTAAAGGGGCAGAACGGTGGTCTGAATTCAGGACTGGCTCATAGACGGAGCAGTGAGGCCTGGGAAGTGACCGGCGGTGGGCAGTCAGCAGGGAAGCCTGAAGCTCCCTGGAGACCTGGGACATAGACCAGAGCCACAAAGAGAACATGGGACGCCTGCCAAGATGGGGGCAGGGCAGGAGCAGCCAGCCGGACACAGGCTCCACCAGGGAAGAAAGATCTGGACCACACACAAGACACAAGGTCTTCTCAGGCGAGGCTGCTGGTTCCTGGAAAGGGGGGCTGAGGGCTCTGCCTCCAAGCCCAGCCCCGCTGGAGGCCACTGGCCTCTGGTTGTCCTGGGCGTGATGGCAGGGTGTGTGAATCTGGTCATTCACTCTCAGTGCGTACCTTTGCCTCTTTTTCTTTTTGCATAAAGATTGGAGCGAGAGAACCCCCGCCCCCCAGAAACTGGTAGAGAGTGGGGTCTAGGCTCGGGGAGCCCTGGGCTGTTGCAGGAAGCAGCTTGCTGCTGTGCCAGATGCCAGGGCCCCCGCTGCACAGTCCATCCCTGTCACCCTGTGTGAAGCGTGGCCCTGAGGATGTCTTCTGGGTCTCTGCACCCCAGGGTGCTGCGGGTCCACACACACGGCCACTCCGCGTAGTGAGGGTGAAGACACGAGTATGTGTGTCACCTCCTCGCTGGCAAACACACGTGTGTAAGCACCTGGGCACCAGATTCGAAGAGAATCCCTTACGTGCAAACTACCTGGCGTCACTGTGTCTAAAATGCCGCCACAGGAGTGGCGGGGAGGGAGCACGTGGGCCTCTCCCCCCCAGATGCCTTCTGTGCGGCTCTGGTGTCGTCTTGCTCAAGCACTCCGGAGACCAGGCTCCCCACCCGGCCAGCCCGTCTGGGTCACCCCTCCGGCCTGGTTCCAGCCCGCACCTAGCCTGACGATGAGCTTCTTGTGGTCGTCCAAGCAGTGGGCCGCTGTCAGCACCCAGGAGACGTGGACGAGCACCGCCCCGCAGGCCAGCTTCTTCTTCGAGTCCAGCAGGATCACCTGCAATGGGGGGTGGGCAGTGACGGCACCACACGGCCTTCTGACAGCTCCGTGTCAGGGCCCCCGGTCTCAGCACAGCCCCAGGCACTAGCTGCATAAATAGGTCTTCCCTGGGTTCCCTGGTCACACGGGCATGAACTTTTTTGGCATTTTCTTTTCTGCATGTTTGACGGCGTTTGCCTGTTCCAGGGTGTCTCCCCGCCTTTGCCTGTGCTGTTCCTATAATCACCCTCAGCAGCGTCCAGAGACTTCTTCTCACCGCCGGGGGCTCAGGCTGGTCGTCGAGTCCTTTGAGAAGCCTTTGAGGCCCCCAGGCTGCCTTGGGAGCCCTCTCCAGGTTCCCTCAGTCCCTGTCCTGTCAGCCGGCTCTGGTCCCATTGGGTTACCATGTGTTTAGGAGCCTGAATCTCCCGGGGGCTGTGAGCTCCCCAAGACCTGCCAGTCCCCTGCTTTTTTTTTTTTTTTTCTTTTTGCGGTACGCAGGCCTCTCACTGTTGGGGCCTCTCACTGCCGTGGCCTCTCCCGTTGCGGAGCACAGGCTCCAGACGCGCAGGCTCAGCGGCCATGGCTCACGGGCCCAGCCGCTCCACGGCATGTGGGATCTTCCCAGACCGGGGCACGAACCCGCATCCCCTAGCATCGGCAGGCAGACTCTCAACCACTGCGCCACCAGGGAAGCCCCCCACCACCCCCGCTTATTGATCTCTGGACAATTCCCCCCCCCCAACCCAGTGCCTGGCAGAGATGGGGACCAAATAAGTGTTAGTTCCCATGGCGGGGCAGAGGACAACCCTCCCTCCCAGCCCTTTCCCACGCAAAACACCGCTCCCCTCAGCCAGGCTTCTGCCTCAAATACCACCAGCAGAGCATTATCTTTCCAGCTCTTTTTAAAAGCTATACCTCTCCTTCCTGCACATTCCCCCTTGGCCCCCGGTGCCCAGCCCACCCTGCCCGGCTGCTCCTCTCCCATCGGGTTAGCGCCATCTTTCCCTGGAACCCTCCACCCTTAGCACTGCCGCCCCCTGCCCCCCCAAGCAAAGGCTGCACTTCCCTTCCCACTGGTGCCTCCTGAGCAGGAACTGGGTGGGCTCAGTGACTCCTGACCCAGCTGGTGAGCCGCTGTCTCTCTCTCCTCTCACCTGCCAGGGGCTCTCTCCCCATCCGGCCTCCTGCCCACTGATGAGCCGTGGATCTAATTGGCCTTCTTGGTCTACTTGGTCTGTGTCACGTTTCAAGTTCTTGCGTTTCTTCTCCATTCGCTTCCCTGGCCTCCCACAAGGGAACGTCACTGAAGGCAGGGGGAGGCTGCTGAGTGCCTGCTGGGTACTGCTCCCGAGACTGCCCTCCCATCTCTGTCCCCCTCCTGCCAGCAGCCTCCTTTGCTGCCTTGTAGGATAAATGATGCTCAGACGCTCAATTCTATCAACTTGCAAAGCCCCTCGGGATAGTCAGTCGGTTAACGAACAGCGCCACTTAATGGCAAGAGTCAGACCAAGCAGCATCTCTACCTAGCGGTGCGCCCTTGGGCAGGTCGTTAAAGTTCTCAGAGTTGGGACACCCCAGGGCTGTTGGGAGTAATCCCTGAGATGCACAAGCAAGGTCTCAGCGCTGGGATACTGCCGAGCTCCTAACAGAGGTAAGGACTTATGGGGAGGAGGAGACGGACACGCCCAGAGAGCCGCAGAGTGGCTCTGAGCACGGCTGTGAGCTCCAGCCCAGAGGAGAGAGCACTGAGCAGAAGTGAGGGCTGGGAGGCGGGCCAGGGCCAATTCAGGCTGCGATGGGAGATTTAGACTCGCGAGAAGCAGTGGGAAACCATCAGCAGGGGGATTGCCTAGTGACAGAAAATGGAGATGAAACAACAGCGACAAGATTCCAGAAGCTGGACAGCAGAGGGACATGGTAACTGACTTGGCCGACTGAGAAAGCCGAAACCTCAGCCAGTGGTAGGAGACGCTGGGAGCAGGCTGCTTGGCAACACAAACGCCCAGGAAGCCTCCACGTGTCTCTGAAGAAGCTGTGCAGGTGGGGCTACAGCAGGAATGGTGAGAGCTTGTCAAAGAAACTGCTAGAGCCCTAGGCTTCTGTCTCGACCCCTCATCAGTGGCTTGACTCTCCTCTCTGACCCCTGCAGAAGACCCTAGGTGTATTCTCCGCAGACGGTGAACCAGAGACCTGGGGACTCCAGGCACCGCCACAGGGAACAGTGACACGCAAGGCTGACCAGAGAGAGTCACGCAGACATCTGCAGACGGGGCAGATGCCAGTTCCTCTCCCCCTACTCTCCCCAGGGGGCTGGGAGCCAGGCTGGGACCACCCAAGCATGAACTTGGAGGATTACTCTCAGAAAAAAGCCTAAAGACCTAAGAATCTGGGCAATAGGGGTTCTGCCAGTGACCTGGGCCTTCAGATGGTCTCACAGAAAAGCCCACCAGCCAACAGGTCCACCAGGCATTTCTTTGCACCTTCCTGTGAATCTCTAATTACTTTAAAAGGAATAGTTGGCTTCTTTTTTTTCAGTAAAAGGACTGGAGTATAAAGTTGTGGAAAGTTCCCTGAAAGAAGAACACAAAGTCAAAGATACGGAAAATAGAAGAGATAATGTGATAATAAAACTAGAAGATCAATCCGGGGAAAGAGATCTGATTAGGAGGTGCAGAAAGAGAGAACAGAGAAAGCACAGAGCAGGTCATCAAGGAAATAACTAAAGAAATGTTCCTAGAGATAGAAGACACGCATTTCCACATGAAAAGGGCGCTGCACAGTGAATGCAAGAAGATCCACACGGAGGAACAACCTGCTGAAATCATGGTAAGAGCTGTGAAACTCCGACTGTTGCGTAAGTATATCAATCAGATAGAAATTTCAATGTATAAAAAGGAAAGTAGAAGAGAAGGCAGAATCACGGTTCCTGTCTCTCCTCACAGAAGCCAGAGGTGAAGGCGGAAAGAAAGCCGTCAAGAGAGATGAGGAGGACCCTGGAGGCGTGCCCGCCCCATCCGCTCCTCCCTGGGGAGATGCGCTACCTCTGGGTTCTTGCTCCAGGCCACGCCCCCAGAGTGGGCAGCGGCCCCTGGAGGAAGGCGGGCGGGCGAGGGCAAGAGCGGGCAGGAGACTCGCCGAGGGCACCCTCCCTCCCCGTCGGGGCGGCCCGTCTCCTTCGCCTGGGACTCGGCCCTGTGGCTTGCTCACCGCCCGGGCGCCCCGTGCTGTCCCCCATCTGCGGCTCACCCTTGGGCTCGCAGAGCAGGTGGTCGTCCCCCAGGCGGTAGCCGGGCGCGCAGCGGCAGTGGCGCCCGCCCTCCTCCTCCAAGCAATAGTGCGCGCAGCCGCCGTTCTCCGCCGAGCAGTTGGAGAAGCGAGCCTCTGCGGGGGACCGGCAGGAGGGCGCCGAGAGAGCGCAGCGCTCTGCGCGCCCGGCCCCGCCCCCGTCCCCGGGGAGCTCCCCGGCCCGCCGCCCGCCGCCCCTCACCTTGAAGGCAGAAGCGGCCCTCCCAGCCCTGCGCGCAGTCGCAGCGGAAGCCGCCCAGGCCGTCGATGCACGTGCCGCGCCCGCAGCACGGGCTGTCGCACGGGTGCGCCGGCGGCGGGGCCGCGCACTGGTCCCCGTCTGCGACGAGGGGTAAGGAGGGGATCACGGGGGTCCGCCGGCCCCGTCCCCGTGCCCCCAGCGGCCCAGAGACCTCGAGGGGCACGGGCACCGCGGCCAGGGGTCTGGAGCGCACTCACCGTGGTACTTGGACCAGAAGGCCATCTGCGGAGAGAAGGGGCGGTGTCAGGGGCCGTCAGCCCACCTGTGTAGATGGGGAGGCCCCGGGGTCCCTCCCCGGGCTGGCCCAGGTCCGGGAGGCAGCATCTAAGCGGGCAGGGAAGGGAAGGGCTTCCACACAAAGAGGGGTCAACCCCAGCCTCTGGGCAGCTGCACCCTGAGAAAAGCCAGGCTCCTTGCCCCTCTGCCCATCTCCACCCCACATCTCAAACCCGCCCCCCGTCCCCCGCCCGTGCAGCTGGAAGCGTCCTCTGGGCGCTGGCTGCTACCCCAGCAGCCTCTGCAAAGGAATGGACCCAGATCCCCCCCCCCCCAGGGTGCTCTGCCTGCTTCCAGCTCCATCCCTCCAGGCACCGGGCGTCTGCTCTTTCCCTGAGCCTGTCCTCAGAGCTGGGTGACGAGCAGGACATGGTGTGCGTGAGACACGGCTTTTGTCGGTTCAGACAGTCTTCTTTTCTAAGCAGCTCTCTGGTGGCACTTCTGCTGCTGGGCTGGGACCACCAGTCCCTGAGATCTACTGCTTGATGCCCAGGCTGAAAGCCCCCCTGCTGGCCTGGAAGACCCTGGGCGGGGGGTGGGGGTGGGGTGGGAGCGGGGGAGGCACGGGAGGGGTGTGATGTGCCCAGGCTGTGCCTGCTGAAAATTATCTTGGCATCTACTGAGGAGGCCATTTGGGGAAAGAGGCAGTGGAGATGGTGGCTGAGGGCAAGAAAAGAAGCCACCCAGAGGTCCGCCTTCAGCTGTGAGAGCTAAGTGGGAAGGGCATGCCTACAGACAGCTTGAAGGGGACCCAGGTGGTGGCACAACCCCCAGGTCCTAGTCGCTAAAGTGAGCTCTGGGTGCTGGAGGGGGTCTGAGCCTTGTATCAGGAACACCTCCCTTACCGAGCGCATCCTACCGCCTCAGGGCCACCACCACAGGGCCCTGAGGGCCAGAGAGGACGCAGACCCTTTCCTTGGATCCCCTGAGCAATCAGGTTTCACCCCTGGAGTATCTAAGGCACAGAGTGTGTGTGCCCAGACATCAGGGAGTCTTGGGTCACCTGGTCAGCAGGGTGGAAGCAGGGGTGGTGGCCTCTGGATCAGAGGGAGAGAGAAGAGGGGAGGCCGTGGTGGCCAGTCACAGGTGGAGAGGGGGACTGAGCTACCTCCAGTGGGATTGGGTGGGAATCCCTGCCTAAGGCTTCCCCAGAAGCTTCTCACGCTCATTGCAGAGTTCTGTTTCTTGGAGTCCCACGTGCCCTGGCCAAGACCATAGGGCCGTTCACTCCACTGCTGCACCCCTGGCAAGCTGGGAGGGTAAGGGGCTGGTGTCCACCACTTCCCAGGACTCCCAAGGGGCCCCCGGCTGCCGCTCCAGGTCCCACCCCTGAGCCTCACGCTCTGCACCCAGTCGGGCGGCCTTACCGTGTCTTCCATGTTTTGGAAAATCTCCCGAGCTTCCTCAAATTCACAGGTCTCCTCTGTGCACTCGCGCTCCAGGCTGCCGGGCCGCAGCTCCTCCAGGAAGGTGTTGGCGCGTTTGCGGATCCGCAGTACCTGGTGGGCACGCCGGTGGCTGGAGAACACTGAGTCTGGGAGGGAGACAGGGAGCTCGCGTTGGTGGGGGGGCCTGGCTGGGGAGTCCCTGGGGAGGTTTTCGTCTTGGGTCCCTCAGGATTATAATTCCAGGTACCGATACCCTCTCCTCCTCCCAAAGCAGGGGGCCGGCCATCGGAGGACAGGACACTTGACCATTCAGAGTGCGTGCACTGAGGCCGACAGACCTCCCTCCCTCCGAACCCAGCCCGACCTCCGTGTGACCCTGAGCCCATGTCTTTACCTCTCTAAACTTCAGTTTATTCATCAAAAAATGAGGATGGGATAATCACGTAAAACACTTAGTACGGAAATGAGCAGCCAGTGACAAATGCCACGTGCTGCTGCTGTTGTTATTATTATACTGCAAAGGTAAGTGGGCCTCGTTCTCCAGATACACCTTGTGCAACCCCCTCGTGAAGCCGTCCCTCCATCCTCCCTGCCCTCCCCTCCTCCTGTCCCCCTCATGGAGCATTTCCCACACCCTTCCCCTAGGGCAGGCACACCTGGACAAGGCAGACCTGCCACCCGGGGAGCATCACCAAATGTCTCCTGGGCTCTGAGAGGTGTCTGCCTTGGGGGCAGGGGGACAGCTGGGGTGGAGGGACCAAAGCAGGGGAGTGAGCAAGAGAGGCTCGAGGGTGCCGGGACCAGGAAGGGCATCCTCAGGAAAGGAAGATGTGCCAGACTGAGTCTGGACATAGGAGCCAAGAGGACCGCAGGTGGGAACTGGGGCTGGGAGTGGGGAGGAAGGGCCGCCAGGAAGACAGAGCAGCTCAGGAAGAGGCCTAAATGGGAGAAAGAGCCCAGGGTGGCTGCAGGAGGTGTGGGGGGAGGGGCTGCCTAAGAAACCAGGCAGCACAGCTGTCCCGCGGGCCTCCTCCTCTCCACGTCCTGGTCCCCTGGCCGTGGGGACCAGGGGAGGGGTTGGGGCAGGGTAGCGGCCCACAGATGAGCATTTTAGGAGGACAGGCTGCTCTGGGGCAGTTTGCGTGGCAGCGGGGCCTGGCGCTCTCACAGTTGAGGGAGTGAACGGTGGAGTGGGGGGACCCAGGGGACTCTGTGACCAACCCCCCAGGTGGGAGGAAGGACGTGACCCCGCGACCCCGGGGGCTCCCTGCCGTCGCCACAGGACTCAGCCCCTGAGCTGCGGCCTGCTGCTGTGTTCCCCTCGGTTAATTTATCCCTGTTCCCTCAGGTCCGCCTCTCATCTCCTCTCGCCCTGAGGCTCAGGGGAGACGGTGAAAGGTGTGAAGACCCCGAGGGTCCCGAGGAGGGGGGTGGGAGAGTGGCCTTACCGGGAGGAGCTGGTGCGCTGGAAACTCCCCAGATGGTCACGAACAATAAGAAGCTTGTAAGCCGCCACATTCTGAAGTTGCTGCCACCTGTCTGAGGAGGACTTCTGAGCTTCCAGCAGCCGCGCCAGCCCCCGCTCTGCCCCCTTCCCCGGCCCCGGGTGGGATCGCCAGGGCAAAAGCTGGGGTCGGGGGTCCCTGTTTACTATTCAGACACCCACGTGGCGCCTCGGTCCCCTTGTCTATATGGGGCTAAGGTCACACGACCCGAGCCTGCAGGGTGAAGAGAGGAAGTGGAAGGGGCAGTGACCTGGTGAAGATCAAAGGGGACTCGGCACAGAAGGGTGATGGGCAGGTGCACCCAGAACGTTCCTGCCCTCCCTGGGTGAGGATTCGGGGGTGACGCCTCTGCTGATCTAAAGGCCAGGTTAAGAATAATAACTGACATTTATTGGACAGTCACGGTGTCTTTCAAGAAATTTGGACATGGTTCAGAGGACAGGCCACCAAGTCAGAGCGCCTGGTGCAAATCCCAGCTCCAGGACAGGATTGTCGGGCGAGATCCCTAACTGCCCCTCAGTTGCCTCATTTGTAAAACGGGTGGAAAAACTGTATTTCTGCCTCAGAGGGTTATTGTGAGAATTAAATGAGTTAATCTACTTAAAGCTGTTGAATACGTTTGCACATAGCAAATGCTCAGTAAGCATGAGCTACTATTATCTCAGCGAAGGCTCACCACCACCCAAGAGGGAGGTATTAATGTTGTTACCCCATTTCACAGAGGGGGGGACTGAGGCTCACAGGAGAGAAATCGCTTATTAAACACCCACAGCCAGGAAGCGGAAGAGCTAGTGCTTGAGCTCAGGCCTGTGTGGCTCCAGGCCTGGAACCTTAACCCCTGCCACAAACCACCAGGCGCACCACAAGGCCACAGAGGTAGCCCTGCTGGCCGGAAACCTAGGAGCCCCCGCTGCCCCCCAGGCTGCCCCACCGGCACCTCCCTCCCCATCTAACCTCATGTTCCACTTTGCCGACTCCCTCTGAGGCTGATTCTGACATTTGTTTAGAGGGTTTAGAAGTAGAGGTGAGGCTGTGGTGGGGAGCCTGGAGGGCTCCGGGTTCCAAGCTGCCTCTGGCAATGGCTCTGGGGTCTGGAGGCCCTCAGCCGACTTCCACTTCCCTCAAAGTCTGGGAGGAAGGCCCCTGGGAGCCATGGCACCCCAGCCTGAGGAATGCCAGCCAGAGCCTTGGCCTGGCCGGCAGCAGAGCCCAGATTTCCTTTACCCCAAGCTCCAGCCAGCCTCTCAAACCCTGGCTAGAAGAGTCCACCTTCAGCCCTGCTCACCCTCCTCCGGCCCCCCTCACAGACCTGCCTCGAAGGGGACTTACTGGGGTGGACCGCCGAGAAACTGCAAGGTCGCCCTCCTGCCGCCATGACAGCCTGGACCTCGAGTTAATCCATAACTTCAAATATTTGCTTGGCCCTTGGTGCTGAGGCCTCCCTCTCCACAGATAAACAAACAAGTTCCCGGCTCAGGACCGCTGTCTGCCCCAAGCCCACCTGTGCCCATCAGTGGTGCCTGCAGGAGGGAAGGAGGGAAGGGGTGGGCGACGTCAAAACTGTCTACAGACACGGCCTCATTTTAGCCTCATAGCAGCTGGCTGAAGGAGGGACGTTGTCCCCCTTTAGCTGATGGGGACATTTTTACCCGGAGGTACTGCGGTTTGCCTCAGATCAGCACAACCGGTAATGATATTTCATCAAATCTAGGATGCCATTAGTTATAAGATGCATCTATTTTATGTGTCAGCGTAAAAGAAAAGAAACATTGTTAGTTACTCAATGGCCGGCCATCCTGATTACATCATGAAGGTTTGATGTAAAACATGAAAAGATGTGCCTCTCAGGGTCCCTACCACATGGGTGCCAAGCACTCGGCTAAACTCTCAGCTCCAGCCGCTCTGGTAGCTGCCCCCCAAGCCCACACACACGCACACGTGACTGCACACGACTGTTCCCATAACCTCGATTTTGCAGGTGAGGACGCTCGGAAATCTTTTGTCACTTGCCCAAATTCACGGAGCTGGTAAGTGGCGGGCCTGGATTAGAACTCGGGTCTTCCCAGCACCTCTTGGCCACTTCTGTGAGCAAGTGAGAAAAATAAACAGGATTCCGAAAAGGCTGCAGTCAGTTCTTGACCGGTTTGCCAGAAAAGGCAGGAGCAGAAGTAAAGGGTTCGACCTGGAGCCTCTGCCCTGGCCCTGCGGTCCGTCAGCATTTATTCTGTATCTTCCTTCCTGTACCGGGGATGCCCCCACTTCTCCCAAACCCCACTCCCTCCGTGGAGGACTTGACCAAACTCCTCAAACTCCCAGCCCCTGAACGGCTCATGTGACCCTGCCCTGCTGGCCTCTGGTGATGGCACCAGGAAGTCCCCTGACCCAGGAGTCCATCAGATTCTCTCCCTCGGCCCCGAGGAGTATGGCATTAGAGCCTCGTTCCACTGTGAGCCCTGGACTCACAGATTTTTTAATTTTTTGGGCACGCCTTGTAGCATGCGGAATCTTAGTTCCCCGACCAGGGATCAAACCTGCGCTCCCTGCAGGGGAAGCACGGAGTCTTAACCACTGGAACACCAGGCAAGTCCCTGGACTCAGATTTTGAAGCCAGAGGCTAGGCACTGACGTTTCCGACTAAAGCAGACGAGGCTGATGAGGTGGAAGATGTAGAACGTGCAGACAGAGGCTGAGAGTCGCGGGTGGGCTGCGGGCGGGTGGTAGCATCCTACCTCGTCATGACTGGGGCATATCCTACCATTGGCTTCATGGCAGTCCCCTGTGCTCCTGGGAAACCCCCTGTTTCCTTATGTCTCCTTGCAACCAGACGCCTCCTACTGGGGTACAGCACCGTGCCCGGCTGTGGAGTACAAGGCCCTTGTGCTGCCCACACGGCCCACTGGAGAAGACCAGAGGAACAGGGTGACCTTCTAACAAGGCAGACCCACTGGGCGGAGGCCAGGTGACAGGTGCAGATGGCGACGCTTATGGAATTCCGAGGAGAGGGAAATCAGCACAAGTGGGATGGTCAGGGAAGGCTGCCTGGAGGACGCAGAGCTTCAGCTGGACATCAGAGGGCAGGCAGGACCCAGGTAAAAGAGGAAGGGCCCTCAGGAGGGGAGGGGGAGGGGACAGGGTTTGGGATGGAGCCTCGAGGAAGTAGGGAGCCAGCGGCTGTTTGTAGGGTCTGGGGCCACTGCTTGGAGAAGGGAAGTCACGGTCCTGTTAACTCGAGTAGGAAGCATTGGAGACGACGTGCCTGACCACACAAGAGGGGAGGCTTGCAAGCTGAGGAATGTGTGAAAATGCCTCCTGCACCCCTGTGCTTGCTCCAGGGTCCTCCCCCATGGGTCTGCGGCATCACCTCCACTCCACTGCCTGCCACCCGTCACCCCGCCTGCCAAGTGCAAGGTGCTGTGTGTGTTCACAGGGACTCCCGCCCATCTTCCCTTCCCCACCACCTCCTCGCCTCCCATCTGCTCCCCAGCCTAGCCCAGGAGATCAGCTCCATGTGAAGTCTATGTAGGGTCCACCACGGGCCCTGACCAAGAATAAGGGACTCTGCCCGAGGCACCCCCTTCCAAACCAGCCCAGATGCCCACTGGCACCCAGAAGAGCCACAGCACCTGCAGTGGGAGGAGTGACCAGTGCTGGGGTCCGCAAAGGCCTGGAAGGCTGTCCGGAGGCCAGGGGGTCTCCTTTTGCTCTTTACGCCTGTTGGCCTCCTGGGGCGCTGCAGTGCGGGTGCCTGCATCACGGCCTCCGCATTGGCTGCCAGCGCAGGAGACCCGGCTCATCTCCCTGAAGCAGGGAAGGTCCACGCCACCAGCTATTGCCGAGTTCTGCTGGCTCTGAAAGCCTGGCATCACCTGGAGAGTCTAGGTGCAGCCTGGACTCCAGCGTCTCTGCTTACCTGCAACAGGCTTCCAGCAGGGGGCGCTGCTCTGGTCCCACAGAAGGGTCCAGACCGCTGCTCCAAGGTGTAGCTTCACCGGGCTTGGTGGGCGCGGATGACTGACCTTGTCTGACTCTGGGGGTTCGCTTCCCAGGTGTGTCACCCCACATCGGCCCGAATTCAGTCAAGTCGACCCCAGATGCTAGAGCAGAATTTAGGCATCCCAGCCAGAGGTGATTGAGAGACAGGAAGGACGTCTGTGTGCAGGGAATTCCCTGAATTTGTGAGGACCCAGGTGAAGGAACAAGAAGCAAAGGTGTGTGTGTGGGGAAACAGAAAGTCAAAATTATCAGACGGCATCCAGCAGTGGGGTGTTCAAAAACCTCATCTTTGGGGTCAGGCTTACGCGGGTTTAAACCTCATCTTGGCATCTTCCTGGCTGGGTGTTTAACTTCCCTGGGCCCCAATTTCTACTCTGTAAACGAGGCCAAGAATAGCATCCACCTCAGGTGGTTGTTATGAGGATCAAATAGTTTCTACAAGGTGAGCCTGAGACTTAACAGGTGATCGATTAATCGACAACAATTTTCTCTTGTGGCTCCCCAAATATCCCAGAGAGAAGGTGAGGATCAAACCCCCCAGGGGAAATGATGTCAACAGCACAAGGACACATTGATTCTTTTTCTTTTAATTTTATATTGGAGTATAGTTGAGTTACAATGTTGTGTTAGTTTCAGGTGCACAGCAAAGTGATTTACTTATACATATTCATATATCTATTCTTTTTCAGATTTTTTTCCCAAATAGGTTATTACAGGGTCTTGAGTATAGTTCCCTGTGCTATACAGTAGGTCCTTGTTGATTATCTGTTTTACATATAGTAGCGTGCATATGCCAGTCTTAACCTCCCACTTCATCCCTCCCCCACCTCTCCCCCTTGGCAACCACAAGCCTGCCCTCTAAGTCTGTGAGTCTGTTTCTGTTCTATAAACAAGTTCATCTGCATCATTTTTTTAGATTCCACATATAAGTGATATCATATGATATTTGTCTTTCTCTGTCTGACTCACTTCACTTAGTGAGTCCATCCACGGACTCACTTAGGTCCATCCATGTTGCTGCAAATGGCATTATTTCATTCTTTATTATTATTATTATTCTTTTTTTAAAAAATAGGTTTGAGGTATAATTTACATGCAGTAAAATTCACTCTTCTTGAATGAACTGTTCTGTTTGTTTTGACAAATGTCTGTAATAGTGTACCCACCAGCACAATAATTAAATGGGACATTTTTAACACCCCCAGCCCCTGGCAACCACTGATCTGATTTCTGTTGTTTTTTGTAGAATGGCATATAAATGGAATCCTTACAGTATGTAGCCTTTTTAAAACTGGCTTCTTTCATTCAACATGAAGCTTTTCAGATTTATCCATGTTGATGTGTGTATCAGCAGTTTCTTTTTATTGCTGAGTAGTTTCCATTATACGGAGGTACCACAATTTGCTATCCGTTTGCCACTTCTTGGCTATTATTAAATAAAACTGCTAGAACATTCACGCACAGGTCTTTGTGTGGGTATATGTTTTCATTTCTTGTGGGCAAATATCTAGGAATGGGATTGCTGAGTCATGTGGTAAGTACATGTTTACTTTTGTTAAAAAAAAAAAAGAAAGAAAGAGAGCAAAACTGTCATCAAAAGTGGCTTATATTATTTTGCGTTCCCACCAGCAACATACAAATGTTCTAACTGCTCTGCATCCTCCCCAGCATTTGGTGTGGTCAGTTCTTTGGGTTTTGTTTATTAACTGTTAGCTATTCTAATAGGTGAGTTGTAGTATCGCATTGTAGCTTGAATTTTTATTTCCCTGATCACTAATGATGTTAAGCATCTTTTCATGTGCTTACTTGCCATTCATATATCTTCTTTGGTTATGTTACTGTTTAAATCTTTGGCCTATTTTTTAAACTGAGTTTTGAGAATTTTTATATATTCTGGCAACAAGTCCTTTGTCATATAAATAAAATTTTCTTTCAGTTGATGGTTTGTCTTTTATTACTTAACAGTGTCTTTTCAAGAGCAAATATTTTTAATTTTGATGAACTCCAATTATCAATATTTTTTATGGTTTGTGCTTTTGTGTCCTACCCAAGAAACCTTTGCCTTAGATCACATAGGTCACAAAGGTTTTCTCTTATGTTTTCTTCTAGAAGCTTTATGGTTTTAGCTTTTACATTTGGATCTCCAACCCATTTTGAATTTATTAATTTTTATATATGGTGTGAGGCAGGGATTGGTTCTTTTTTTTTTTCCTATGGATATCTAGTTGTTCCAGCACCATTTGTGGCAAACACTATCACTTTCCCCATTGAATTGCCTCAGTACTTTGTCAAAAATCAATTGACCATATATGCACGTGTCTACGTCTGCACTTTATTTTATTCTATTGATCTATCTGTTCCTCCTTATGCCTGCATCATACTGTCTTAATTGCTTGACCACTGTTACAAGATTCCAGTGAGTCATGAAATCAGGCGGTGTAAATCCTCTTTGTTCTTTTTTAAAATTGTTTTGGCTATTCTAGGTCCTTTGCATTTCTACACACATTTTAGGATCAGCTTGTCAATTTCTATGAAAAAAAATGCTTGCTGGAATTTTGAATGGGGTTGAGCTGACGCTATAGAACAATCTGGGGAGAAAAGACATCTCAGTATTGAGTCTTCTGATCTATTAGCATGGTATTTCTCTCCATTTTTTTTTTTTTTTTAGCTCTTTGTTAATTTCTCTCACCAAAGTTTGATAGCTTTCGGTGCATCAGTCTTGAACATATTCTGTTAAATTTATCCCTACTTAACTCATGTTTTCAAAATGCTATTGTAAATGGCATTTTACAGATTACAGTTTACAATTGTTTGTTGCTAGTATATAGAAGTACGATTGATTTTTTAATATGGAGACATTTCTCTTTTTGCGGTTTTATTGAGATGCGATTAACATATAATGTATTAATATAAGGTATACAACATAATGATTTGAGATATGTATATATTGCAAAATGATCACCACAATAAGTTTAGTTAACAGCTGTCACCTCACCTAGTTACGATTTTTTTCTTGTGATGTGAACTTTTAAGATCTACTCTCATGTATGCAATACAGCATTGTTAACTAGAGTTACCATGCTGTACATTACATCCCCAGAACTTATTTATCTTATAACTGACCACCTTCACCCATTTCCCCCGCCCAGCCCCCACCTTCTGGCAACCACCAGTCTGTTTCCTTAATCTATGAGTTCTTTTTTACACTCATTAGTGATGTCATACAGTATTTATCTTGAGATGGAGCTCTTGATCCTGCAAGCATTTGCTAGAGTGACCAACCAACCTGGTTTGTCTGGGACTGTCCTGATTTTAGCACTAAAAGTCCTACATTGGGTAAACTCTTCCCTGGGATGAGAAAACTCCCAGTTTTCAGTGATGGGCACAGAAGGTTAGGGGAAAGGTACAAAACCCAAAGGTGACCCCCAAAAGAGAGGCTGAAAGCCACACTAGTTTTAGTGCCAAATGGACATGGCACTTTCCCTAGTCTCTGTTGCTCATGATGACAACCATGATTTGCAGTTACTGACAATGGATCATCCATTACAAACCACCACCCCACCACTGCCTAGTGATTCCACTTAAGTGCACTGTAATCTAAAGCATGAACATCCACTTTGCCTGTGGACTGACTGTTATGATTTGTGTCGAGACAGTGCTAGTTTAATTTTTAACATGGTGAATATTGTGGCCATGTTTTTAAGAGTTTGAATAATGAAAAGGAAAATGATAACAATACCAATCAATGCCAGCAGGAACCAGACATGATGGTCGTTTAGAAGGCTAAATGACTATGTTACTTTAATGACAGCTGGCATAACACGTACAACTGGGTTAGGGAGGTAAAAAATTAAAAAGAGCATACTGCACAGTATGCAGAAAAGAATTTGGGTTGGGCATGGTGGAAAAAGGAATGTGAAAGCACATGTAGAAACTGATTCTCACAAGTCCCCAATGAGACAGGCAAGTGCTTCTAAATTAATCAAAAGGGTTTTTTGGCCTCCCCCCAAAACAACAATTTGCAGTTGAAAATAATGGCTGCTGGAGGAATCATGCTCCCTGACTTCAGACTATATTACAAAGCTACAGTAATCAAAACAGCATGGTACTGGCACAAAAACATGCACATAGATCAATGGAACAGAATAGAGAGCTCAAAAATAAACCCATTCACTTATGGTCAATTAATCTATGACAAAGGAGGCAAGAATATACAATGGAGAAAAGACAGTCTCTTCAATAAGAGGTACTGGGATGGGACATCCTTGGTGATGCAGTGGTTAAGACTCCATGCTCCCAATGAGGGAGGCCCATGTTTGATCCCTGGTCAGGGAACTAGATCCCACATGCATGCTGCAACTAAGAGTTTGCATGCCACAACTAAGGAGCCCATGTGCTGCAACTAAGGAGCCTGTGAGCCACAACTAAGGAATCTGCGAGCTGCAACTAATAAGCCCACCTGCTGCAACTAAGACCCAGCACAACCTAATTAATTAATTAAAAAAATAAGAGGTGCTGCGAAAATTGGACAGCTACATGTAAGAGTATGAAATTAGAACATTCTCTGACACCATATACAAAAATAAGCTCAAAGACCTAAATGTAAGACCAGAAACCATACAACTCCTAGAAGAAAACATAGGCAGAATACTCTTTGACATAAATCATAGTAATATTTTTTTGAATCTGTCTCCTAAAGCAAAGGAAATAAAGGTAAAAATAAACAAATGGGACCTAATTAAACTTAGAAGCTTTTGTGCAGCAAAGGAAACCATCAACAAAATAAAAAGACAACCTGAATGGAGAAAATATTTGCAAGTGATATGACAGATAAGGGGTTAATATCCAAAATATATAAACAGCTTATACAACTCAACATCAAAAAAAAAAACACCTGATTTAAAAAAATGGGCAGGAGACCTAAATGACATTTCTCCAAAGAAGACATACAGATGGCCAACAGGCACATGAAAAGATGCTCAACATCATTAATCATCAGAGAAACCCAAATTAAAACCACAGTGAGATGTTGTTACCTCACACCTGTCAGAACGGCTATCATCAACAAGAACACAAATAACAAACGTTGGTGAGGATATGAAGAAAAGGGAACCTTTGTACACTTGTTGGTGGGAATGTAAATTGGTGAAACCATTATGGAAAAGAGTATGGCAGTTTCTCACAAAACTAAAAATAGAGCTACCGTATGACTCAGCAATCCCACTCCTGGGCATATATCCAAAGGAAACCACACTTTGAAAAAATACATGCACCATTATGTTCGTAGCAGCATTATTTACAATAGCCAAGACATGGAAGTAACCTAAGTGTCCATCGACAGATGAATGAATAAAGAAGATGTGGTATATATATATATATATATATATATATATATATATAAAATGGAATATTACTCAGCTATAAAAAAGAATGAAATAATGCCATTTGAAACAACATGGATGGACTTGGAGAGCATTATGCTAAGTGAAACAAGCCAGACAGAAAAAGACAAATACTGTATATATCACTTATATGTGGAATCTAAGAAATACAACAAACTAGTGAATATAACAAAAAAGAAACAGACTCTCAGATGTAGAGGACAAACTAGTGGTTACCAGTGGGGAGAGGTAATGGGGAAGGGGCATGCTAGGGGTAGGGGATTAAGAAGCACAAACCACTATGTATAAAATAAATAAGCTTCAAGAATATATTGTACAACACAGGGAATACAGCCAATATTTTATGGTAACTATAAATGGAATATAACCTTTAAAATTGTGAATTATTATGTTGTACATCTGAAACTTATAAATATTGTATATCAACTATACCTCAACAGGACTTCCCTGGCAGTCCAGTGGTTAAGACTCCACACTTCCACTGCAGGGCTCGTGGGTTCTATCCCTGGTCAGGCAACTAAGATCCCGCATGCCACATGACCAAACAAACAACTATACCTCAATAGAAAAAAAAGAAAAACAGTGGCCATTTAATTAGCTTGGGACTGCCACAAGAATGAACGTATTGCTCCTTTCACTGTTCAATGAAACTGAGTAAAGTTACATTTCCTCATTCAGAGGCTGTAACTGAAATATCCTGTGAGTGAAAAAAAGGAGAAAAATTTTGATAACAGATGTGTTGGCTCTTTATAATGTAGAGCTGAATCTATCAGACACTACCAACAATCACACTTTCTGCAGCCCGCATGCCACAACTACTGAGACCACATGCCACAACTATTGAAGCCCGCACACCTAGAGCCCATGCTCTGCAGCAAGAGAAGCCACCACAATGAGAAGCCTGTGCACTGCAACGAAGAGTAGCCCCCGCTCACCGCAATTAGAAGAATCCTGCGCACAGCAACGAAGACCCAACACAGCCATAAACAAACAAACAAACAAACAAACAAATAAATAAATAAATAAAACTGTTTGATGATGTTTGAAGAGGCCATATGGACCCTAAAAATGGATGAGCTGACTGCACCTGAGCTGTTCAGTGTGATGTGTAGGTAGTGACAAAAACGCATATAATGAAAAATGATTCACCTTGCGGGAAATAAAATAAAATGTCACCAGAAAAGGACAACGAATTTAAACAGGATTTTATCATTTCTTTACTAAAACTTGAAATTACTTGTCATTCAACTTTAATTTCCTAAGTTCAAATATCACTGTGCTTAAAATCATTTTCCCTGAGAGGTTTAACTTACAACATCCAGAGTGCTTCAAAATGTCCAAAAAGGACATTTTAGACATGAATATCCTACATAATGAACTTATAGATGCAAAGGAGCTGACAACTTATCTACCAAAACCAGCCTGTAGGTATGAAGCGGATGGACATTTTTGGAGATCTGGAAACTAATCCCTGCAGTCTAAAAACTTGCTATTGTTAGTTAAGACCCTACGTATTCCAAGCTCAAATGATTTTGTTGAGAGAATCATTAGCTTGGTGCCATCACATTGGACTGACAGCTGGAATCAGTGCAAAGTGCGCTTAATAACAGCAGGGTTGCAAGTCAAAGAATTTTATGTTTGACCACATTCAGTTTGATCACTACACAAAAGAAGTGTTTCCTAAAGGCTGCAGGCAAGGAAATAGAAAGAGGTAAAAAGGGCCTTTGTATCATAGAACAGAAATGTCGTTGTTTTTTAAAATTAAATACTGGTAATATCTGTTTAATTAGTCCTATTATATTTACATTCTCCCTTTTAAAAGTCTTACATGTATTTTTTAAAAATTTATTTTGGGGCTTCCCTAGTGGCGCAGTGGTTGAGAGTCCGCCTGCCGATGCAGGGGACACGGGTTCGTGCCCCTGTCCGGGAAGATCCCACATGCCGCGGAACGGCTGGGCCCATGAGCCATGGAAAAAAAAAAAAAATTATTTTGTAGAGCAGTTTTAGGTTCACAGCAAAATCGAGGGGGAAAGTACTGAGATTTCTCATATACCCCCTGTCCCTACACATGTGCAGCCTCCCCCATTATCAACATCCCCACAGCAGTGGTGCATTTGTTACAATTATGAACCTGCATTGACATAACATCATCAGCCAAAACCCACAGCTTACATTAGGATTCACTCTTGATGCTGTGCTTCACCTATTCATCCCTGGCACTACCCCCTCTCCCCAACCCCTGGAAGCTACTGATCTTTTCATTCTGCTCATAGTTCTGCCTTTTCCAGAATGTCATATAGTTGCAATCATATAGTACATAGTCTTTCATATCTATGTATCTTAATACAAAATTTTAGTAACCCATAATGGTTAAAATAAATTGCCCTGTCAGAGGAAAGAAACATTATAAAACTATTTTCCTATTTCTTTCTCATACATATTATTTGCTTAATTCGTCCTACTCGTAATTTTTTTTTTTTTAGATGTTGGGGGTAGGAGTTTATTAATTAATTAATTTTATTTTTGTTGTGTTGGTCTTCATTTCTGTGCGAGGGCTTTCTCTAGTTGCGGCGAGCGGGGGGCCACTCTTCATCGCGGTGTGCGGGCCTTTCACTATCGCGGCCTCTCTTGTTGCGGAGCACAGGCTCCAGACGCGCAAGCTCAGTAGTTGTGGCTCACGGGCCTAGTTGCTCCGCGGCATACGGGATCCTTCCAGACCAGGGCTCGAACCCGTGTCCCCTGCATTAGCAGGCAGATTCTCAACCACTGCGCCACCAGGGAAGCCCCCTACTCTTAATTATAACTAATCCTATTGTTTTGTTTAAACAATAGCAGTTATGTAACAGAAAAGTAAATACAGAATATATCATTTTAAATAGACACCTAGTTTTCATATTACACATATAGAATGTATAATTCTAATAGATATCATTTCAAATAAACCCTTTGTTCATATTTCTATGTTAAAGTAATATAGATATGTACGTGTAGAATTTTCTTACGTATTATATTACTCTGGGTATAACAAATAAGTGTCTATTTTTTACCTATTATATTATCATCGGTTTGGGGGATCTGGTATGGATGTGTCTCAGGTGGGATCTCTAAAGTTGGTCACCACCTCCTCCTCTGCTTGGGCTCTGTTTAAGCCCCAGGGATGCAGAGCCAACTGAGACCGACGTCCAAGGTGCCAGGAGGGAGGTTCCCCAGGCAACCCTGGAGCCGGCCCTACCTAGCCCCGAGGAGGCCCCGTGGGAAAGCTGCCTGGAGGAGGCCAGCCCCGGCTGGACCCCGGGGGCGAAGGACCGGGGCGGGGTGGAGGACGAGGGCGGGAGCGTGGCTGGAATTCCGAGAGGGGGCGTGTGAAGAGGTGGGCGGGGCCGCCGCCCAGTCTCTCCCGGCCGGGGACTGGCCCCAATGGACCTGCGCAGCCCGGGCCTCCCTCCCGGTCACCGCCCCCGTGTGCCCGGCGTCTGCCGGGCCTGTCCTGCGCCGTGGGCCGTCGTCCTTCGGGGCGCAGGCTCTGGCGAGGCCACCGCTCCCGGCAGCGCGGGTTGCCCGGCCCCGCGGAAGTCAGGGGCCCGCAAGGCTGCTCCTGCGGCTGGGCGTGCACGCGGGCCCGCGCCGCTCCGTCCCCTGCGCGGCCGCCGCCACGCCCCTACCTCCGAGGGCAGCGCCGCCGGCCCGCCGGCCGCCAGCCAGCCCGGCGCCCCGCCGCCCAGTCCGGGCGTGTGCTGGCCGCGCGCCTGCCGCTGAGTCAGCCTGTGAGTCAGCGCCCCCTGATCGCCGGCCGCCGCGTCTGGGCTGCAGTCGGGGACCCGGATCGGAGAGCGCGGGGCCGGGGGTGGGGAGTGGGGGGAGGGAGGGAGGGATGGGGGAGAGGGAGGGAGGGATGGGGGAGAGGGAGGGAGGGATGGGGGAGACGGAGGAAAGGAGGGCCACTTTCAAAGCAAGGGTTTGCAACCTGTGGCCTGCGGGCCAAGTCCAGCATCTCATGTTTCTGTTCAGCCCAGGAGCTAAAATTGATTTTTACATATTTTCATGGTTAAGTCCCCCAAAATGACTTATTTTGTAAGAAAAAAAATTATATAAAATTGAAACCTCAGCGTCCATGAAAAATTTCATTGGAACAGCAGTGCTTATTTGTTTATGTATTTTCCATGGCTGCTTTGCACGACAGCTGCAGAACGGAGCAGTTGTGAGGGGCTGTGTGGGCCCCAGAGCCTAGACTCCGCACCTTTCACAGAAGGCGCGCCCCGCCCGGCTGTTAAGAAGGCGGCTTGGTCTGCAGAGAGCACGTCCTGGGCTGGGGTGGGCGGCTCCGGCCTGAGGGGGATTCCCACGCTGGGAACCGTTCCAGCCCAGCTAAGCTATCCCAGGGTTTGTCAGCTGGCGGGAGAGCCCTCGGCACAGGCGCCCTTAGCCTCCTCTGTGGTTGAACTTGCTAGGCCCTGGGGCAGGCCTATACCCTGCAGTGTGCGGGGTCCCCCATGGGACCACACGCACCCAAGCTGAGTGGTTGTCGTCCCTGGTTACCCATTAACCAGCTAGTCCTCGAATCAAGTTTCAAGGAAGTCAGGCCTGCGCATTTATTGCCTGGTGGATCCCAGGAACATGACATGCCCTATGGCTTGCAGCCTGGGGCAAACTGTCTTGGTGATCCAGGTTCTAGCCTTCTGACAGTTGTGGCTTAAGGCAGTCTTTTTCAAACTTTAAAAAAACAAGCCCTCAACCCTCAGTAAGAAATACGTTTTACATGGTAATAGAGTTTCACAAAAACGACCCCTAATACAGTGATGCACTCTTGGCCGTTGTCTATTCCTTTCTCTCTCTCTCATTTTTTTTTTTTTAATGGAAAGAAAAGCTGCCAGGAGATATAGTTTTACAGAAACTATTGTGGAAAGTCTCAAACACAGAAAAGTAGAATAATGTAATCAGGTTCCATGTACCGGTCCCTCAGCTTCACAATGAACGTTTTGTCCATCTTGTTTCATCTACTGTATTCCCGTTTTTTCTTAGAATATCTTTCCTATTTTTAAAAATTGATGATCATGAAACACTCAGTTGATCTTTTGACCTACCTATTAGTGCAACACCAATGTGTTTGGTGATATCCAGACATATCTGTCTTTTCTGTCTTCAATACAAAACATATCAGCAGGAAAGGACCTTCTTCACCTGTTGGCAGAAGCTTCCTGGCTCTCACGCATCATGACCCTCCTTGACTTCCTGTGACCGAAGACAGAGCCCCCAACCTCTACGGGCAATAAGTACACATACCTGTTTGTTATTATCTGATGTGCATCGAATCCTCTGTAACTGTGATAACCTAGGAGCGGGGAAGGGCGGTGGGGTGGGGGAGGGGAGGAACTTGGGGATGGGAAGAAGACTTTTCACTGTGGTGTTTGAATTCTGTTGTATCTATTTTACTTCAAAATTTTTATTTAAAAACATTTCAAACCTACACAGAGGTGTCAGGAACAAATGTAACAGTCCTGTACCCACCACCAAGTTCACATACTTGGCCTTCCTCCCCCTCCCCCTTCCCTCCCCCTCCCCATAGACAACTCCAGCCACCCTCAGCTCTGCCCCTGGGATGAAGCCAAAGAATTAGCATTCGGGGCAGCCCTGAGTTGAGTTATTTGCCATCCTGTAGGCTGCACCCTTTTGATGCTGGCTACCAGCACCTCGTGTTTTTATTTTGAAAATCCCACACGTCATGTCTCCTGGGTCTCCTCCCATCTGGGACAGTTCCACAGTCCTTGCCACTGTGGCACTTTGGCCAGTTGTTTTGTAAGGCATTACTCACTTTGGGTTTGTCTGATGTTTTTTCATTCATAGATTGAGGTTATGCATTTTGGGCAAGGATGCCATGGAAGCAATGTTGTGCCTGTGTCAGGACACCACATCAGGTGTTGTTGATGTGTCTAATTACAGGAATACCTTGTTTTATTGCTCTTTGCTTTATTGCACTTTATTGCATTTTTCACAAACTGAAAGTTTGTGCCAACCCAGCATCAAGTAAGTCTTGTGGCACCATTTTTACAACAGCATTTGCTCACTTTGTGTCTCTGTGTCACGTTTTGGCAATTCTCACAATAGTTCAGACTTTTCCTTACTATTATATTTGTTATGGTTGTCTGTGGTCATTGACCTTTCACGTTCCTACTACCACTCGCTGAAAGCCCAGAAGATAGCACTTTTTTTTAGCAATGAAGTATGTTTAAATTAAGGTATGTACATTGTTTTTTTAGACATAATGCTATTGCACACTTAATTGACTAAGGTATAGTGTAAACATAACGTTTGTATGCACTGGGAAAATAAAGTGCGACTCGCTTTGTAGCAATATTCGCTTTCTTGCAGCGGTCTGCAACCTACACCAAAGTATCTCCCAGGTACGCCTGCACTAGTCATGGTAACTTTGATCACTTAGTTAAAGTGATGTCTTCCTGAGGTTTCTCCACTGTAAAGTTACTGTTTTCCTTTGTAATTAATAAACATCCTGTGGGGAGAATCTTTATGACTATGTAAATATCCTGTTTCTCCTCTTACATTTTCCTTCTAATTTTAGCATCCATCAGTGATTTTTAAAAAAATTTATTTATTTATAGCTGCATTGGGTCTCCATTGCTGTGCGCAGGCTTTCTCTAGTTGCGGCGAGCGGGGTCTACTCTTTGTTGCGGTGCGCGGGCTTCTCATTGCGGTGGCTTCTCTTGTTACGGAGCACGGGCTCTAGGCGCGTGGGCTTCAGTAGTTGTGGCACACGAGCTCAGTAGTTGTGGCTCGCGGTCTCTAGAGCGCAGGTGCAGTAGTTGTGGTGCACGGGCTTAGTTGCTCCACGGCATGTGGGATCTTCCCGGACCAGGGATCGAACCCGTGTCCCCTGCATTGGCAGGCGGATTCTTAACCACTGTGCCACCAGGGAAGTCTGGTGGCAAGAGTTATTACTGTGTGGTGTTTTTTTTAACCAAATGGTGATTTTCCTATTACCATTGTTCTTTCTACATTTGTTCTTTGGAATTCTGCTGTAAAAAAGAGCTGTCTCTTTCCCCCATTTATGTATTTATTCCATTATTTCTATATCTGTATGGACTTTTGGATGTTTATTTCATTCTATAGGTTATAGTCCATTACTATTACCTTTTTATTTTTGCTCAGATTGCACCACATTTGGCTATTGGGAGCTCCTTTGAGTTGGTCCCTGTGTCTATGATGTGCCCCCATCATCCTTGGAGCACTTCCTTATTGTCTGACACAAGATGTTGCAGGCTCATCTTGTACTTTCCCTGCTCCAGAGCTGCGATCAACCCTTTCTCTAGGAGCCCTGGTTTGTTTCACTGGAGAACGTATTTAGAAAGTAAGATCTAAGCATGAGTCAGATTTAACTTGGTTAAATGAAAATGCAGAACTGGGCTGCCGTTGGGGCAGCTTGGGAAGGCGAGGAGCAAACTGTGCAGGGCCGAGAAGAGAGGCAGGGGGCACACAGACTGTGAGACTGAGAGCGAACCAGAGCGAGGGAGGGCAGCTGGGTCCCTCAGTCCTTGGCTGGGAGCACTGTGGGGACCTGGCCTCCATTCGGATAAAAGGATGGATTCAGAGCAGCAGTGCCCCTCCATTGGGCTCCACGCAGAGCTTGCCTCTGGGGTGCACCTGGGGCCGGGAGTTGAAAGGGAGAGGATGATTTTTCTTTTTTCCCTTGCATCGGTACTGCTTGAATTTTTTTTTTTTTTTAAACCACATCATCTATTATTTTTAAAACAGAACAGAAAAGATCTATTCTGTTTTTTTCTTTAACAATGTCTATATTGTTCCCTTTTTCTCAAACTGAACAACAGCGGAGGGGATGTGGATGGATTGTTACAGTGGGTTTCACCCACCGCAAAATGTGTGTGTGGGGGGGGGGGGGCGGGGAGCAGTCCACCTGCACTCCAGTTCCAAATGATGAAAGCCTCGGGGCTCAGAGGGAGAGGGACTTTCAAACTCTTCTGATTGTCACCCACAGTTAAAAATAAAAAATATATTTTACAAGATGTCCTACCATAGAGACACACATTCAACTTAAAATTTCACAACACAATAGTCACTCTTGTTGTGTGTGTGACACTTTCTACCCCATGCAGGTTATTTCCCCCTACTTTGATTTCACAACATACTAATGAATGGATCAGGACCTGAAGTTTGAAAAACACCCCTCTAGGCCAGCTTCTTATTGTGCAAACAGGGAAACTGAGGCCCTAAGAAGGGGAGTGAGGGCCCAAACTGCTGCGGCTTCTCAGGATACATTTGCTTATGGCCTTTAAAACAATGCTACATTTTTACAGCTATTGGGGAGAAATAGGTCTGAATAATAAGAGTAGATTTTTAAAAAGTGTCCAGAGCTGGATGAAATTAGCCTAAGGGTCATGAACCAGAGATTTCCTGCCCTTATTTGATAGCCTCAAATTCCTACTGTTGGAGGCTTTAGGCTCTTTAAGATAAAATAAACGTTTTGTCCTTCACCTACCCATGCATCCACTTACTCAGCAAATGCACACAGCTGGTCCTAGGCAGAAGCAGGCATGCACGATGGGGGTGGTGTGCTTTGCCTTTGGGGTGCTTTCGGTCTCATCGGGAGGCAGCCGTAGAAGCAGCCACAGAGGACCTTGCAGTGACAGAGATGAACAGGGTGGGAGTGAGGGCTGTCAGCCCGGCAGGATGGGAGCGTGGCCATTGGAAAGTCATCTTTCAGAGCCTCAGTTTCCTCCCCTGGAAAATGGGGCAGCTAAGACCTACCTGCCTGAGTCCTAGTGAGCCTGGGAAGCATCCAGCACAGGGAGGCTGGGGAGGGCTTCAGGCGAGCATGGCGGGGAGGCCTGCGGAGGGACAGGGAGGAGAGGAGACAGTCTGTGGGGGACCTGCAGGCCTGAGAGGTGGGACTGGTTGAGGATTTGGGGTCTGGAGAGCAAGGCGTGATGAGAATGACAAGAGGGGCTGGAGACGCAGCAGCCCCAGGATGGAAGCCTTGTCTGCCTGCCACACAATGGAGTTTAAACTTCATCCTGTTGGCAAGGAGGCCACCGAGGTGCTCTGTGAAGGGGAATTGAAACAGGCTGGGACCTGGGACCTGGGACCCATTGCTGCAGTGCTTGCACCTGGACAAACATGTCCTCAGTGATGTTTGCAACAGGTACAAAGAAACTGTGAGAAACTAAATACAGAGAAACTAAATACAAAGAAACTAAAAATAACTGTGTGCATGCACAGCTGGGGCAAATTATGGACAATATGATACAAAAAGACCAAAATCCCAGCTGCCACTTCTGAAGAGCTGGGAGCAAAAGCAGGGTACTGCGCATGCCCCCTGCATGCAGCACCACCAAGGGGGTGGGCAGAGCACCTCAGCCGCCCCTCCGGCCAGACCCCTGGGCACACCCCTCCCCTCACCCCATATGAGGAACCAGTTCACTCCCCACACCCCACACTCGCCCGGGGAGGGAGCGAGCAAGGGAACCTGTTGGTTGTTCTCGCTCCCTCCTGCTCTAGCAGGGGCCCCAATAAAGCCTTTGCCCGGCCTCTTATCAATTTCTATTTATTAAGGAGGCCGAGAACCCTGGTCGGTAACAGAGTGACATGGCCAGATCTGTATCCTTTACCCTGACTCAAGAGATGCCTGCAACTCTAAGGAAACTGGTCAAAATCTGACACCGTGCAGCACTTGAAAGACACCCGGTAAGTTGACTCAAGAATAGAAAACGGGGGCTTCCCTGGCGGTGCAGTGGTTGAGAGTACGCCTGCCGATGCAGGGGACGCGGGTTCGTGCCCCGGTCCGGGAAGATCCCACATGCTGCGGAGCGGCTGGGCACATGAGCCATGGCCGCTGGGCCTGCGCGTCCAGAGCCTGTGCTCCGCAGTGGGAGAGGCCACAACGGTGAGAGGCACGCGTACTGCAAAAAAAAAAAAAAAAAAAAAGAATAGAAAAGGGGGCACTTCCCTGGTGGCACAGTGGTTGGGAATCCGCCTGCCAGTGCAGGGGACACGGGTTCGATCCCTGGTCCCGCAACAAGAGGAGCCACCGCAATGAGAAGCCCACTTTCCAGTTACAGGAGGCAAGCTGAGGCATGAAGGCAGCTGCAGCCTCTCCCAGCCAAGTGCAGGGACCATCCGTGCTAGTCCGAGACCTGGCCCTGACATCAGAGGGAATTCTCCAGCCCTCCATCCTCTGAGGGTCTGCCCTGGAGAGTTGCTTCAGGCTGAGCTCAGGAACTTAGTCCCTGAACCCCTTGGAGGGGCCAGGTATCTGAGCACTTGAGGTGGGGTGTCACAGTGAAAAGGCAGGGTGCTGTACCACACAGATCCAATTGGAATCCTGCTTCAACCACCTACAAATTAGGTGATTTTAGGAAAGTTAGTCAACTTTGCCCTGGACTACAGTTTCCTCATTGTCAAGTGGGCGGCGGGGTAAGTGTGAATGAGGTAATGTATTTAAAGTCTGTTGTAAGCCCCCAGTTAGGAGTCACTCTAAATGTGATCTCATATTCTTCCTTTACAGATGAGGAAGCTGAGGTCAGAGAGGTTAAGGGACTTGCCCAAGGCTACACAGCTGGCAGAACCAGGAGCCCAGTGGTGGTCTGACTAGGTAGCCCATATTCCTCCTAGGAGCTAGCTAGCGCTGCTCCAGACTCGGTTCCACAAGAAGAGCCCTGGCTGGCTGCACCCAGCCTGAAACGACGTGTACCCGGCAACCTAGTCCCAGGGGCCACAGTGTGCAGGGATGAGTCACAGCAACCCACTCCAGCAAGGAGACCCCCTCCTCCCCAGCCTGCTCGCGGCCCAGACCTGGTTGCCAAGCAACAAGACACAACACACATAAACACTCTGGGATCCCTCGCTGTAACAGTGAGGCTGTCTATGGCGCTGCTGTCTTTCCCCTGCCCCTCCCCTCCAGCCCCGGCCCCGCAGCCTTCCCTCCGGCTTTTTCTGGGGCAGAAGGTTTGACCCTCAGGCTAAGAGCTTCCAGACCGGAGTGAATGCGGACTTCCCGGGGTGGATACGGGGCTCTGCCCGGGCGATGAATGGGACGAGGCTACGAGGGGCAGGGTGGAGGAAGGGGCGGCCCAAGGCGTGGGCGGCGGCAGGCAGCGTGGACTTTCACCATTTCGGCTGCGTGAGGTGGTGCCCGGGCAGGGCTCCCTGAGGCCGAATCGGAGGACACAGGATGGTTCCACGATGAGAGTGCGTGCCCATTTCCCAGGGGCACGAGGGGCTTCTGCTCCTCTTGGTGCCTCGAAGGCGGTGACAGCGCCCTGCGTGGGTCCGCAGGACTCCGCGGCTCCTCTCCTCGAACCTGCGCACCCGCGCTTTCCTTACTCCACCTCGCATCACCTGGTTACTCAGTTTAGCTGCGAACGTCTTGAGAGGGTGGCTCCCTGGGCGGCCTCTCGTCTGCACACTTGCCTGCTTGGCCGAAGACAGTTAGCGTGCGCAGTTAGCAGCTATTATTTTAGGACTCCTGTCCTACTCAGGCGCTGAACTTGGGGCTGCATATATATCATTCCATTAACCCTCGCAGCGACATTGTAATGCAGGTATTTTAAAATCAGTTTTATTAAGCTTAGCTGACATACAACAAAATTCAGCAATTTTATGTGTACAGTTTGATGAGTTTTGACAAAAGTATACAAGCTTTTAATCACCGCCACCACAATGTTCATGACATAGAACGTTCCCATCACCCCTCTGTAGACAATCCTCCCCTCTTGGCCCCTGGCAACCACTGACCACTATAGCTTTACCTCTAGACTTTCATATAGATGGAATCCTGTACTCTGAAGTCTTCTGTCTGGCTTCTTTCACTTAGCATAATGCTTTTGAAATTCATTCATATGAGCACTGGTTTGTTCCTTTCTCTGCTAACCAGTTGATGAACAGTTGGATTTCCTGGTTTGGGGCTCTCATGAGAAAAGCGGCTATGAACATAGATGTACAAGCCTTTGTGTGGACATATGATTTCATTTCTCTTGAGGAAATCCTAGGAGTGGAATTGCTGATTCATTTAATAGGTATTATTATTATTATCTCCATTATATACATGGAAGAGTGAAGCTCAGAGAGGTTAAGCAGCTTGCCTGAGCTCCCAGTTTGGCAGAAATTCAAAGTCAAGTCTGACCTGTATGCCAAGTGGCCACCCGTAGAAAACAGGTATTTTTTGAGTTCAAAGTACCTCTTTGGTCAGTAATCACTGTAGTGACGTGTACGTGGGCTGAATTCAGCTGCATTCAAGTTCATAGCCTGACACTGAGCATAAGCTGCTGAGCATGCCATATGCACAGGGACAAAGGTCACTCCTGGAGGGCACTTCAGCAGGTGACTCCTGGAAGCTTAAACGGCAGGGCTGCAGGGTGTTTGTTTGGTAAAGGTGGTGTTTGCCGGGTTTCTCCACTGTAAAGTGACTATTTCCCCTTTGTAATTAATAGTTTGAGAGACTTTGAAATAAGTATCCTGTACCTCATCAAGCTTTCACCCACCAGTTTGAATATCCAACGTGAATTTCCTAACTCCACCATCCCTTTTACATTTGTTGGTTGACATTCTTCTGCGGCTCCTTCACGTGTCAGTATGCCCCATGGTTTATTTTATGATATGGGATAGAATTCATTACTATCACTGTTTTAATGTCCACCATGTCCCACATTTGGCCAGAAGCAGTCCCTTTAAGCTGACTCCTGCGTCCTTTTAACACACCCTCGTGGTTTTCTGAGCGCTTCCTTACTCTCTGGTGTACGATGGTCCGGGCTCTCACACTTCTGCACCAGCCCTGGTCCCCTTAGTGGAGAATGGCAAACAGAAACCAAGACTAGGGCATTAGACATACTCATCGTCACTGGGATGTCTGACTTCTAGGCCCCCTCAAGCTACGGGATCTTAAGGCAGCAGGGTTAGGTGAAAGGTATGGACCAGAGACTGGACTTGCAAGTGAGGGCGCAGCGAAGTCAGGCATCGGCCTGTAAGAGAATCTGTAGTAAGAGCCAGGTTCACTGGGTGCGGGAATCCAAGCCAAACCAATCACAGTGCAGTTTGTCTGCTCAGCAATCTCTCTACAGCTTCATAATTTTATAAACCTCCAGGGATAACATCTTTCAGCTCTTCTTGCTTTGGCATGAATTACTTCCAGGGCAGAGGACCTGAGAGGCTGGTTCTCAAGGACGGTGGTAGAGGGTCAGGGAGAGCGGGGGCAGGCCCAGCAGGGGAAGGGTTGTCTCAGGGGCTCCGGGTGGTAGGTTGTGTCTCCCATGGCGACAGAAAGCTGCCCAGATTTCTCCTGGCACAGACCCTGTGCTGTGCTTAAGGCTGACCGTCAACTGGCTCACGAGAGCCTGATTATCCGTGTGACTCCAGGAATGAGAGGTGGTGACTCGTCTCGTGGGGACACAATCTCAGAGTTGGTCTCCCTGAAAATGACCGTGCCTGCCGGTCGTGCTGGAAGCCCTCCATTCTGAAGGGCTCGCTGGCTCTTAGTCTAGTGGGGAGGGGGCAGTGCTGGGCTTTCTGTGGGCAGCAGGTGCAGACAAGTGCTGTCCGTTTCCAGTGGCTTCCACATGCCTTACCCCGCGGTGTCCACCACAGTCCTGGGGCAGGATGCCTTCTTCTGTCTTCAGATGAGGACGCTAAGCAAGCTGGGCTGAGAAGAGCGGGCACTGGTGTCTGCTAACTCCAGGCTTCTGTGTGGCTCAGCCTGGCCAGAGCTACCAGGCCTGGCCATGGCAGGGCGGCCACCGTTTGAGGACACAGGGAGCCCTGCTCTCTGAGACTGGTCTGAGCAGTCTGGAGGGCCCGAAGGTTCAGTGGCACTGCTGTCTCTTGAGACACTGAACCCTGCCCCGCTCAGCTTCAGCTAGGCTGGCCTCTGATGAAGAACCAGTGGAAGAAAGGCCCCCAACCTTCGTGATTTGACTTGTAGAAACCATCTGCCGAAGGAGCTACATCACACTGGGTTGAGGGGTGTGATGAGCCCTAAGGATGAAGATGACTGACCCTTAACTCACCTCTGCTGGTGCCAGCCCCCTTGATGGTGCACCACGGGGGCTTTGAGTCCTGCAGAGCAGCTCTGAGAGGGGGCTGGGAAGGCTTGGAGTGAAGGACCAATGGTTTCAGGAATGACGAGGCTGAACCTGGAGAGCAGAGCCCTGGTGCCAGGAGGAACCCCCAGGCGTTAGGCAATCAGGGAGGGACCTGGCATCAGGGAGCCACGTGAGACATCAGGCACGAGGGAGGACCGGACAGGTGGACTCCAGTTCAGGGCTGCTTCATGAGGTGTCCCAGGGACGTGGTGACAGTAACCCCAACCTTTCTCTGCCACTTTTTCCTCATAGGCAAATGAGAATAGTAATTCTGCTGAGCTACTCAGGATGTTTGTGAAAACTAAGTGATAATACTTGGTGAATTAAAGAGAGTGGGGAAGAGGCAGAAAGAGAAGGAGAAAGAGGCACAGGAAGAGAATAAGAAGACGGCATAAACAGGAGCAAGGGAAGGGACAGCCAGTCCTCGTTGTGCTGACAGAAGTCAGAAGCGAGGGGCCCGTGGTGTGTGTGGCGGCGGTGGGGGGCACCAGGAGGCCCCAAGCAAACAGCCACCTGCTAAAAAACCTGGTTATTATTGTTCACAGTTTGATGTCTTAAAAGCATATCTTTTACTATAAAGTCTTAGAATGCACTAATGCGGATAAACCATATGATTTAAATACCTATGGGTCCTTTTCCAAAATAGGAAGTTCTCCTCCAACGGTAATCCATAATATTCCGTTGGCACTATAAGCAAAATTAGCTCATGCTGGGACAAGGGCTAAGGGGATGCGAAATGGACAGTCATTCCCTGTAGTATGAGGTTCACTTCTCGGACTTAGGTTAGCATTGGGATCTCCTGTGGTCGTTCTCTCTTTGCCTCAAATACTAAGGGCAAAAAGAAATCTCTCTCTAATGTGTTCCACAGCCGCCAAGAAGCTGTCATTGGCTCCACATATATCCATTTTATGAACATGTTTCATTAAAAAGATTAGAATAAAGGCAAAGTTTTAAGTATACATACCAGCGATTCAAATTTCTGTTTGCAAGTGTAAGGAAAATAAAGTCAAACTACTTAACGCTGTGTTAAGTGAAAAAAGCAGGATATAAAATTACACGCGCAACTGCCTGAAAACTATCTTAAAGTGTATCTAAAACTAAAAAGCAACTCCTCAGCAAAGATCTGCGCGAAGAGAAAAGATTGGATGGAAATACAGCTACAGAAGGAATTAGAGGGTGTTTTCTCTTGTGTTTTCCACATTTTCTATTACTATGTATAGCAGAAAATACGTAACAAATATAATTTTAAAGAAATGTACGTATGAGCAACAGATAAACAGAAGAACTGGAGATGATCAAGATCACAGAAAATTTAAGATAATCCTCTGTTAGAAATCCTTCATATGGCCTTTTACCAAACTCAGAAAACTTCTCAGGCAGTTCCAAGCAGCAGAAATCCCAGAAATGACTTTTTTTTTTGGTTGTGGAAGCACTGTGCACTTCGATCAGGAGATTTACCTTACTAATGTTTTGCTTTTTGAAACAGCAAAGTGCGTTTCCACCGCAACTGCCCTGAGGATGATAGTAATAGACACGCCACCGATCATTTACACAGTACAAGATACGCTTAGGGGTCCTGCTCTGGCTCCCCGAGTCCTGACTCTCCAAGCGCTTCTCAGGCAGACACTGTTGGCCGCTATGCAACAGCCATCCATCCGTCGGCTCCCCTGTAACCTAACCTGGCTTTCTGTCCAGATGTGGCCTGGCAGTGTGCCCAGCCCCAGTGTGGGCCTCATATGGGCTGAACCCACCATAGCAAAGCCGAGTCCTCTGCAGGCACAGGCACGTGGCCCAGCTCCTGCCAATGAGATGCTATTAGGAGTAGGTTCTGCTACTGGTGACAGGTATTTACTCCTCTCTCATGAGAAAGTACAGACTGGGAAGGGGGCTCTGCTTCCAGCTCCACCATTCCTGTGTGTGGCCCCTTGTCCTCACTCTCCAAGATCGCCAGGAGGTCTTCCAGAATGGAGGAGAGGATGAAGACGGAGGGGCAAAAGCAGTGGTCTGCTGAGGAAGGGTCTCTCAAGGCAAGTACTTGGACTAGACACTTCCACTGATTTCCCTTTAGCCTGTACTTACTTAGTCACACAGCCACATTTAGCTGCAAGGGAGACTGGGAAATGAACTCTTTATTATGGGGGGGGGTACCTATGTACTCAGCTAAAATCTGATGACTTGGGAAAGAAAGGGATGAATTTGGGGCCACCATTAGCTGACCTTGCTGCAAAAACAAAAGAGGCAGTCTTCTGGGGGGGAGGGGGGCTGATGTGAGATCATCCTTAATGAAAAGAGAGTCCCAAGCACACCCAGCCTCAGATCTTTGTTTCTAATGTCATCCCCCAATCAAAGAAACCAGGGCTCCTTGGAGAAACGGCTGAATCTATGACTGGGTCAGGAAATAGTCAAGATGAATCTGGCACATCTGTGAAGGCAAGAAAGTAAGGGAGTGCTCAAAAAAGTAAAACAAAAACAAAAACAAAACAAAACCCGCACAGTGATGGGGGTATGTCAAAGGGTCACAGAAGTCGATGGAAAGATCTCCTAATGCCCAAATCTGGAGCTACTTGAACAAAATAATGTGGTACTGTGTTATAAACCAGAGTAAAACATAAATACCCATGAGTTCATAGTAATGTAAATAAATGACTGTATAAGTAAGCAACTGAGGTAGAAGGGACACATCTCCCACGCAGAAGAATTCTATGGAACTCATGTCGATACTCTGCACTCCAGGGAGTGGAGCATATCTCCCCACTCCTCAGGTGTGAGCACGGTGCCTCCTCTGCAGAGAGTACAGTATGGAAAGGGGGGCAAAAAGACTGTAGAAACCTGACGAACCAGACCTCAAACAGGCAATCAAGGTCAAGCTCAACAGTCACAAATCGTGTGGGTAGGATGTATCCTTGACAGGCTGTGGTGAGAATGGCACGTTACCTCTGTGCTCTGCGTCCCCCAAACCCATAACCCTGGTCTAATCACCAGAAAAAACAGCAGACATACCACAGTGAAGGGATATTCTACAAAACACCTGCCTAGTACTCTGCAGAACTGTCAAGGTCATCCAAAACAAGACAAGTCATGGCCAAGAGCAGCCTCAGGAGGCATGATGACTAAGAGTAACGTGGTGTCCTGGATGGGATTCTGAAACAGAAAAGGGACATTAAGTAAAAAAACTAAGGAAATCTGAATAAAGTATGGACTTTAGTTAATGATAATGTATCAATATTGGTTCCCTAATTGCAACAAATGTACCATTTTAATGTAAATATGAATAACAGAGGAAACTGGGTGTGGGGTATATGGGAACTCTCCGTACTATCGTCTCTATTTTTCTGTAAATCTAAAACTATTCTAAAATTAAACGTTTATTAAAAAGAGAGGGGGGGGCTTCCCTGGTGGCGCAGTGGTTGAGAGGCCGCCTGCTGATGCAGGGGACGCGGGTTCGTGCCCCAGCCTGGGAAGATCCCACGTGCCGCGGAGCGGCTGGGCCCGTGAGCCATGGCCGCTGAGCCTGCGCATCCGGAGCCTGTGCTCCGCAACGGGAGAGGCCACGACAGTGAGAGGCCCGCGTACCGCAAAAAAAAAAAAAAAGAGAGAGAGAGGGACTTCCCTGGCGGTCCAGTGGTTAGGACTTGACGCTTCCACTGCCATGGCCCTGGGTTCAATCCCTGGTCAGGGAACTAAGATCCCACAAGCTGCACAGCGTGGCCAAAACAAAGCAAAAACAAAAAATGAAGAGAGAAAGAGAGAAGAGAGAAAGACGCTTTCCCCTCTTTCGTGAGTGGGAGGTCATAATGTTTGAAGCTGAGGCAGCCATCTTCTGACTGCAGAGATAACAATTCACAGCCCTAACCAACTTTGGACCCATCTATTGGATTTCTGTTATGCGAGAACACAAACTTCACCGTTTAAGCTGTTTTTGGTCCCGGTGTTTTGTTCCTTGCAGCTGAGTGCATCTCAATCGACATTCTTCAAATCACTTTCACAGCCACCGCTGTGGTTTACACCTTCACCTCCTTACTTAAGATATTTAGCCCGCTCCAACACCCTTGCTTTTGCTCTCTTCCTTCTCTGCCTTATCCCCTGCCTGCATCTCTTCCAACACCCCAAGGCCAGCAACTCTTGCCATTCCCTAGACAGGGCATGTTCTTTTACACTTCCAAGCTTGTGCATACTTGATTCCCCCTGCTTGGGAATGCCCACTCCTCCATCCTTATTTCTCCCAGCAAATAAATACCCTGAACCAAGTTTTAGCTCACCGTGTGTGGTGCGCAGGATTCTCCTGTGTCCCTGAAAATGCCTGCCCATTGGTGGACATGGCCTGCATAACCCTGGCTACTGCGAATACAATGAGCTGTACTCCTATGGTTAAGTTATGTTGTAGGACAGTGGGTCTGGGTGGGTCTGATCTAATCATATGAACTCTTTAAAGGCAGACAGTTTCCTCTGGCTGGTAGCAAAAGTGGAAGTCAGATATTCAACATGTATAGGGGGATCTGGTGTGCAAGAAATCCTCTGCTGCTGGCTTTGAGGATGGAGGGGGTCACACGGCAAGGAATGCCAGTGGGCTCTAGGAGCCCACAGCAAGCTCTGGCTGACTGCCTGCAAGGAAATGGGGACCTCGACCCTACAACCACCAGGAACCAAATTCTGCCAACAACAATGAGGTTGGAAGCAGATCTTTCCCAGGTACTTCAGATGAGCACTCAGCCCAGCTGACATCTTGCTTTCAGCCTGTGATGCTGACCAGAGAACCCAGCCAGGATGCTGTGCAAACTTCTGACCTACAGAACTGTGAGCTAATAAACAGGTGTTGTTTGAAGCCACTAAGGCTCTGGTCCTTTGTTATGCAGCAACAGAAAACAAACACATCACGCCTCCTCTCGCAAGTTTCCCTTCACTCCTTGGGTACCCCTGTGCCACCTTCCTCTCCACTGCTGTGGCGCTTCATAAACATCCTGCTATAGGGCATGTCACTCGGTATTATAATGATTCATTTACCAGTCTGCTCTCCTCAAAAGATTCTAAGTTCCTGGGAGAGGATGGGACTACCACTTTATCATCGTAATCCCAGGCACAGAGCAGGGAGGCAAAAGCAAAAAATATTTGTGCGATGAAGGTTTCATCCAGGAAAAGAAGGCCTGAGATCACTAATTTGTAATCATATATACTAAAGTAACCCAGGATGCCAGAAATTTAACGTCTAAGCAAGAGTCTCACCAATGTAAAAAGAGACTGGAGAAAAAGAAAAAAGAGACTATTATTAATGTACACGTGGGGTGTTTCTAAGGAACCAGTGGTGGATGAAGTCCCTGGGTAGGAAAGGAAGGAGTGAGCAGAGGTGTGAAGAAAAATCCATCTCCATCTCTAGATTATTTAGTAAACAAGTATTTATTGAGCGCCTGCTATGTGGCCAGGCCAGGAATTGTTGAAAACAATATAGAAGTTTAAGATTTAAATCCTGCCCAAGCATACTGAGATCCTTTCTTTTCTGTGGTCTACCAGGCTTAGATGTTAGAACCAAAAGCAATCTTAAAGACTGATTTTATGCGTACGTAAGCTTAAAATTCCTCCACTTCTTAAATTAGTGGGAGCAATCTGCTTTTCTATTTAGCTGTGTATTTCTGAAGTCCTTCAGCATTAGCCCTTCTTTGTGTTGGCTGCCTAATCCTCCGCAGAGCAGATGAACCACCGTCAGCTCAGTCTTATAGTCATGTAGGTTTCCAGGCTTTCACTGTTACAAAAACCTGCCAATGAACATCTCTGGTCCTGCTCCTTTGACAACACCGCTAATGGGTCTGTAATAAAAACTCCACGAAGGGGATCAGATATTTTATTACATAACATCCTCCTCCTCAGTCCCCGCCCCACGGATGCCAGCTCCCCTGCCCTCTAGGGCCCTGAGTTGGGGCAGGTGCTTACCTCTGGGTGGCTACCCACCCCAACTCTCGGTCTGGAAAAGTCAGGAAGCGGGTGGGACCCACAACGTACCGAGAAACCAAGCAGATGCTGAGAGAGAGGAGAAACGGCACAGGAAGTTGTAAGGAGGTATTTGAGGAAAGAAGAGATGGGGAGGGACAGATACTTTCCGGATCAGAGTAGTGTGGGCTAAAAACTATCGGAATGTACGTTAGTCACATCACAGAGGCCTCCAACGCTAGCACGATGAATCTGTATTTTATCCCGCGGAGCGAGAGGGGGTGAAAATGGCTTCGGTGAAAGAGATTGGGTTTTAGACTCTGCCACGAATTCTGGAGGTGGGGAGTCAACTCATCTCTCTGGGCCGAGATTTCCACATCTGTTAAACTGAAAAGGTAATACTTGCTGGGCCGACCTCGAATACATACATGTAATAACTAAACACAAAACAACTATAAAACTTAGAAGGCTGATCTCCAGGGGGGTGGTTTACGGTCAGGTGACAAGCCGACAAGAATTTCGTAAGTCCTTTAGGAAAAAATTCTGAAACCAGCTCCAAAAACGAAGAGGCAGATGGCTTTTCGCCTGCAAACGACTTGCCATGGACTCGAAGTGGGTCGCAGCCTCTTCTTGCTCTGCTCCTCCCGCTCTGCCCGAAGCCACGCGGGAGACCCTTTTCGAGGTTTGCTTTGGAATCTCGGCGCCGAGGACTCCCGCAGATGCGAGGGGACCGAGATGCGTGCGCGCGTGTGTGTGCGCGCGGCTCACCCGCCGGGAACCGGTAGCTACGACCTAAGTACAAGGCGGCGCGTCAGCCGGGCCCGGGCCGGGAATCTCCGCACGGCGTAGCGGGCGTGGGCAGCGGGACGTGCGTGGACGCATCCGGCCACTGCGCAGGCGCGGACACGCTCCCCTCGGCCTGCGCGCGGCGCTCCGGGCGGGCGCGCGCCCACGGCGGGTTCCGCTCCCGACAGGCGGAGGGCTGCGCGCGCACGAGCGAGCCGGCCGTGACGTGTGCCGCGCTACGCCCGACGTCACGGGTCCGTGTGTAGTGGCGGCCGGGCTGCCCTCAGCAGCGGCTCCTGACGAGGGCGGTGCGGCCGCTGGGTGCGGCGTTCGGGGGTCTTGCGGACTGCGGCGGCGGCGGCAGCGACCACGACCGGGAGGCCCGGCGCTCCCAGCCGCGGAGTCGCCGCTCCCGCCCCTTCTCCGGCCTCGGCGGCGCCCGGCCGCGGCTTCCTCCTTTCCTACCCAGCTTCCCGCGGGCCTTCTGGCCGCGGCGGCGAGAAGCACCGAGGGGCTCCGAGAGGCTCCGGCCGGCCGCCGCGGTCCACGCGCCCGGCCCGGGCTCCATGTGAAGGAAGGACGGGCCTGGTCCCCCGACCCGCGCCCGACTCCTCGTGCGCCCCTCCGGCTCCCGGGGGCCCGCAGCCTCCCCCGACCGGGGGGCGCGGTGACAGGCCGCGCGGGGGCGGAGGGGTGGGCCTGCGGCTCCCTATGTCCCGGCAGAGCGGCTGGTACGTGTGCTCGGGCGCGCGCATGTGTGTGGGGGTGGGGGTGGGGGCGGGGGCGGGGGTGCGGGCCGGACGTGGGGAGGGGGCCGCCGCCGGCCTGAGCGCTGCTCCTGGGGCGGAGGTTTCGCTAGGTGGTTGCCTCGCTCCGGGTGGACGGACTTCTGGCCCCTTGCATCCTGTCCTGAAGTCCAGGTCTGAGCGAACTAGACTGCTGGGCGGTGGAGCTGTCAGACGCGTACTCTGCAGGGCTTTGGGAAGGAAGATTTTCCCTGGTCCTTGGCAGAAGCAGAAATGTTATATGCAGTGAGCGAGAAAGTGCTTGTCTTTGCACTGTTACCGCGTGGTTCACTAGTGGTTAGGGTCGAGGCCCCTTTCTGTTTACGGACCGTTTAGCTAGCACTTATACTTAATGCGCGCCCGGTATTTGTCGTGCGTTGTCTCACTTCACCTTCGAAGCCCAGTGAGGTGGGTACGTGTCTCCCCATTCTACAGTTGAAAAAATCGAGGCTCAGATTCAGGAACTTGCCCAAGGTCGTGCAGCTTGGTAATCTGGGAAAGTCTTGATTCGAATATGATGTCTTTTTTGTAGAACCGTATTTCTGGGTCTTGCGAAAATAAATTTGTGAGGAAAAGGAGAATAGCTGGAAAGTTTCTTCTTGGGAGTGAATTCTAAATACATAGGTAGAGTTCATTTGCCCGTAATGTAGGCTGTTCGATGTGTTTTGCTGCAGCCTAGACAGATGATTTTCTTGGCTCTTCTTTTTAAAAAATTACTTTTAAAAGGTGACTCCATGCACCTTTACCTTTTTTTTGCAGTGGGACTGAATGAGCAGAAATTATTTTCTCTCTTAACAAAAAGAAGAAACAGATTTGGTAAAACTCCATGTTTCTTGAAAAGTTACAATTTTACTTGTGTAATTCTTGATGCCTACAGGGAACTCGCAGTTGGGTTATTTCCTTGAGATTTCCTTATTGCAAAATTTGTTGCTGGATTATGTGGCAATGGCAACACGCTTAGTAATTTGTGCGTTAATTTGTGCAATATTTCTGAGTAGAGTGTCAAAATTTAATGTGTAGAATATTGTAAAAAGTTATCTTTTATTGGTGTGATTTTTTTCTTTTCTTTGTATGTAGCAACTAATGAGTGTTTATAAACGAATTGAAATTCTCATTTTAACATTGGCCTGTACTGTTTCTTTGGTTATGGTTAGGGAAAAGCGAAAGTTCCTTTATATTTCTCTTTACAGAAGAAAGTGTTGATAAATCCCTTTGAGTAGTTCAAGCTTCATGCATAGTTGTAAATGTTTAAGAAATCTGTTGATGCCCCAAATTGTAGTGCTTTATAATTTCCTTTAGTGTATTATCAGGTTTAAGAAAATTTGTAGTTGAATGTCTGTAAGAGAAAAGGTCGAATTATATAGTTAAGAAGTGGATGGTTCACAGATTGATTTGTTGTTTGGTTAAAATATAAATGTATGGTGAGTCTTGTTGAATATATCGTTGTAGAATGCTTATCCAGTCATGCTCTCCATGTGTCTCTCTTTTTTTTTTGCCGTACGCGGGCCTCTCACCGTTGTGGCCTCTCCCGTTGCGGAGCACAGGCTCCGGACGCACAGGCTCAGAGGCCATGGCTCAAGGGCTGAGCTGCTCCGCAGCATGTGGGAGCCTCCCGGACCGGGGCACGAACCCATGTCCCCTGCATTGGCAGGCGGCCTCTCAACCACTGCGCCACCAGGGAAGCCCCATGTGTCTCTCTTGAAAGAAATAACTATTAAAGATTTATCTTAAATAATTGGATTACATTGTAGATTCAATCTTTTAAGCAGTGTTTTAGTTGGAACTTTCATTCCTAGTTTACCTTATTGCTACCAAAGGGGTAAACTATATTTAATAGATGCTATATTAAAATGAAATCATGTTTGGTTCTATGCAGTGCCCACAGCTTTGGTTTCAGGTTGATTTTTTTTTTTTCCCCTGTAGAATCAGAGCTCTTTAGGCTCCCTCCCACCACCACCCCCAAACCCAGCCCCAACTTTTTATTATAAAACAATTTCAAGTACACAGGAAGTTGGTAATATTGAACATCCGTATGATAACTCTCTAGTTTCATTTGTTGACGTCTTGCCGTATTTGTTTTGTGTATAAATATGCGTATATTATTTTTGGTCATACCATTTGAAAACTAAGCTGTAGACATCATGACACTTCACCCCTTGCATCTCCAAAGATAAGGACATTTTCTTACATAGCCAAAATACCATTATTGTTAACTTCCTTAGTTAATACTTTTTATTGATAGTTAATAGTTTCTTATTGATCATTTTTTAATGTAATCTAGTATCCATCCACGTTTAAATCTCCGCATTTGTGCTGCACGGTCTTTTACTGCTTTTTATTCTCAATCCCACCAAACCAGGATCCCATCAAGTTTTATTCACTGCATTTGGTTAAGTCTCTTTGATCTCTTTGAATCTAGAACAGCCTCACCTCCCCCTTTTATTTATTTTTATTTTTTATTTATTTTTATTTTTTATTTATCTGTCTATCTGTCTTTTGGCTGTGCCACATGGTATGTGGGATCTTAGTTCCCTGGCCAGGGATCGAACCCGTGCCCCCTGCAGTGGAAGTGCGGAGTCTTAACCACTGGAATGCCAGGGAAGTCCCATTACCTCTCTCTTTTAAAATGGTGGTTTCTTTTGTTTGTTTTGTTTTGTTTCAGAGATCAAGCCAGTTACCTTATAAAATGAGTCACATTCTGGATTTGTCTGATTTTTTTCCCTCATGTCATTTAGCATGTTCCTCTATTCCCCCTACTCTAACTGTAAGCTAGGTTTAAAGGATTGATTAGTTTCAAATTAAATATTTTGGGCAAGAATAACTACTGGGTGTTGCTGTGTACTTTATATTGCTTCCCATCAGGGGATGTATATTGTCAAGTCCTGTTAATTTGTGATGCTGAGTTTGATCACTTGGTTATGGGGGTTAAGGTGAGGTTTATTTTCCCCATTGCAGTTGGCAAGTAGTCTGGCATGATAAATTAGCACTCTAGTGCTGGCCTGTTCTCCAGTAATCTTTTACCTAATAGTTTTATCTATTGCTGCATCTATTGCTGATCCTTGTCAAGGTAACTTTTGAATTTCAATGTTAACAATCTTTTGTTGGTCTATAGATAGTAACAACATCACAGGAATTGTAAAAATCTGTGCAGCTATATTAATCAGGTTCTGATTTCTAGGATTTTAAAGATTTTTAATCATGAATTCAAGTTATCTCCTCTTATGAATAAAAGGAAACCTGGCCCGAGAAAAATGGGAAAAATTCAATGCCTGTCTTTTCCTGTACTCTTTCATCTGTCTCAAGGAGTGTGAGTGTGTGTGTGAGTGTGTGTTTTGTTTTTTTTTTGTTTTTGGCTGTGCCACGTAGCTTGTGTGGCTTGTGAGATCTTAGTTCCTCGACAAGGGATTGAACCCAGGCCCTTGGCAGTAAAAGCGTGGAATCCTAACCCCTGGACCACCAGGGAATTCCCTCAAGGAGTGTATTTCTTTTCAGTTTTTCTTAGCCAATATTTGTTGCACAGGAATAGCCAGAAATACAATAAAGGGAGAATGGCTTTACTAAAAAACGTTTTGACAAAACTGTCTATTTTCTGGTGTAATACAAAGGAGCACTGGATTGAGAATCAGAAGATCTAAACTCTAGGCCTAATTCTACCATTCTGTGAAGCGCAAGGATTATAAGTTTTTAAGTTTCACCCTGTATTCTTATGTCATAATGATTGTTAGTAAACATTTGTGTATTTCTGATAATGAGACATGTTGGTTACATTTAGAGGCAAACCTCACTTTAATTAAGCCACATAGAAATAAATCAACTATGTGTAATATAAAATTGAATTTATTTCCTGACGAATTAACTGACATTTAGTAGGTGATTGTTTTAATGAAGGGTTCATAATACAACTTACTTAAGTAACACATTTTCTCATTAAAAGTATGATTTAATTCATGAAGCAAGTTTACATGAAGGTTTTCCACACATCTCTTTTATAAACAGGATGAACTGTACATATGGAAATTAAAAAACTTTTCCCTTATTCTCTAAGCGTTGTGAGAGGTATACCTCTTTATACACACACATTTATAAGAAACATGTCTGTATAATTTCATCTTTTTTTTTTTTATGGTACGCGGGCCTCTCACTGTTGTGGCCTCTCCCGTTGCGGAGCAACAGGCTCCGGATGCGCAGACTCAGCGGCCGTGGCTCACGGGCCCAGCCGCTCCGCGGCATGTGGGATCCTCCCGGATTGGGGCACGAACCCGTGTCCCCTGCATCGGCAGGCAGACTCTCAAACACTGTGCCACCAGGGAAGCCCTAATTTCATCTTTTACCTAGGATATCCCTGGGATTTATTAGGAGCATTGGCTGACTTTCTCATTCTGGTTAATCACATATTTGCTTTGTAACATCTCTTGTGTTGTTGCCTTTATTGTGACTTTTGTTGCTTACTTTTTTTGTTATGCATACTTTGTCAGGAGGATAGGGGTAGAATCTTCTTTGGAGTTCCTCTGGTAACTAGCTCATCACCTTTCTTATAAGTGTTCAAGAGTGTTACACTTGAGATTCATAGTCCCATAAATTTAAAAAGCACTGTGGTGTTTACAAACTTCAGAAGTTTTTTCTAGAGTTTTTCCCCCAGTTGTGCAGTTAGTCATTTAGTGTGGACTTTAATTATTAATGATGACCAATTAAAATAATAGTTTAAGATATGATTTTATCAGTATTCTTTTGATAATTCCCAGATTGAGTCCCCTCAGCACTACTACTTCAGGCAGAATGCTCCCTGAGCACTCTGCACCTGCCTCGACCACCCACTGACCGCATTGCACTGTGTGCATTGCACTGTGCACATCTCTGTGCCTTCCACTGGGAAGTTGGCTCTTCAAGAACAGAGGCAGTGTTTTGTTGACTTTGGTGCCCCAACACCGAGCACAATGCCTGTTGCCAAATGTTTATTAAATGAATAGGGAGTTGACAGAAGAGACCTTCTTTCGCACTGTTATAGGAGTCTTAAAAGGTCATGCCTGCCTGAGTTGAACAGGGTGGGGAAGTTCAATAAAATACTTCCATATGCCCAGGGGAAAATTAAGTAATTGTGAACAGCTCTAACACAGAGGCAAGGCTGTGGAAAAGTTGTTGTTTTTTTAAAAAAATATTTATTTATTTATTTGGTTGCACCAGGTCTTAGTTGTGGCAGGCGGGATCCTTAGTTGCGGCACGCGGGCTCCTTAGTTGTGGTATGTGAACTCTTAGTTGTGGCATGCATGTGGGATCTAGTTCCTTGACCAGGGATTGAACCCAGGCCCCCTGCATTGGGAGCACAGGGTCTTGCACCACCGGGGAAGTCCCTCGAAAAGTTTTTGAAAATTATTAGCAGGAGCTAGTGGGAGAATATGAGATAATATTTATTATTTTTGTAAGTCTTTGAGAACAGATCTGCAGTCTAAGGTGAAGCCAGTTTTTAATTGTTTCTGTGCTATTAGTTAAATACTTCCAACTCATATTGTATTTTAGATTTGTGACTTGAAGGTGCTTCGTTATCATTATCATTATTTGATAAGTTTGTGATTACTCTTAAGTTTGACTGACTTGGCTACATTTTAATTGTATTTGTGGAGTTTTAAATTAACCCAAAATATTTTGTTCTTTTGTTTTAATATGAAAGAAATGAGACCAATGTCCTCTGCCTAAATTTAAGGAGAATTAATATGACTTATACGATGACTTTAATGTATTTTTAAATCAGTTTAGGCATTTTATATTAGCCTGTTGACTGCTTTGTAAAATTAGTAATATTTTATTGTACAGTATGAGGTAATGTCAAACTATATTTACAAACTTTCTGACGTGCTTAGACATTAAAAGGAAATGAAAGAAGTAGAAGGTAGCTCAGCCTAGTGTTGATGAAGATTTACTTTGAGAGATGGTGCAACATTAACCACCCGACCTGTGAGCAGTACCTGGCTGCATTCTATTGACTTCACCCCCAAACTACCATGTACCTGCATATATAAATCTTGCCCCATGATATAAGAAAGGATAGATGAGTTATGTGTTCTTAGATCATATAATATATACTAAATAGCATCTCAAAGTTATGTCCCATAGTCATGGACTGTTGCATACTGCCTTAGGGTTAGAAGGTTTACTCAGGGATGTACCTTGCCTAGTGTTCCTGAAGTGAGTACCACAAACTACAAACTGTATTTCATGCTGTTTGTTGAACACTGATGGTAGGTAGGAAGCCTGAGGTCAGCCTTAAATCTGCCATTAATTAGAAATAGACTGTGATAAAGTGACTTCAACATTTCTTTTTTTTTAAAAAACTTTTATTTTTAATTTTTGTTTAATTTTGGCTGCATTGGGCCTTCGTTGCTGCGTGCGGGCTTTCTCTAGTCTGGCGAGCAGGGGCTACTCTTCATTGCGGTGCGCAGGCTTCTCATTGCGGTGGCTTCTCGTTGCGGAGCACGGGCTCTAGGCACGTTGACTTCAGTAGTTGTGGTGCACAGGCTCAGTAGTTGTGGCTCACAGGCTCTAGAGCGCAGGCTCAGTAGTTGCGGCACATGGGCATAGTTGCTCCGAAGCATGTGGGATCTTCCGGCCAGGGCTCAAACCCCTGTCCCCTGCATTGGCAGGTGGATTCTTAACCACTGCGCCACCAGGGAAGCCCACTTCAACATTTCTGAATTTGAAAAAGTTACCCTAGTTGATTTCTTAAGGACCTGCCTAGTCTCTGATTCTGTGAGATCCACAACATAATAGAAAATAGTAAAGAGTCAAAAGAGATTTAAGTTTTCTTGGTTAGGAGGTTGTTAAGATGACAACAGTCCAGGGAATGTTAGTTATAGGGCAGCATTTGGAAGATAAATAGCTCTCTTTAAATGTGATTAATTTGTCAGAATGAGATTTTTTCCTTAAAGGTAGTTTATTGCCAAGTACCTTGTGTTGAACTATGATAACCTATAGTAGGCTCTCAGTAAATTCTTGTTGAAAGAGTGACTGAATAACTTCAGGACTGATGCGATAGACATCAGAATCACTCATAGATCAGTTCAGTGATAAAATCCAGGATAGTAAGCATTGAACCCTAGAAAATAACAGAGAAGAACTACATTATTCTCATGAATGGGGAGCCAAGACTAGTGAAATACATTTTTTGGAAATACTTTAGCCAAAAGAGAGGGAAGATCTTTCTGGAAAAGGAGAAAAAAAGTATTGGAAAACTTGTACATGCAGTCTTTCATGCCCACTAGAAATTTTAAAATAATTTATGGATGTACTTGGATAAGCCCAAAACGATTACATAAAAGAATGAAGCTTTCTACTTCCCAATGGAAAAAAACATTTGGGACAAATTATACATCAGCAAATTTTTTTTTTCCTCAGAACCTTTCTGTATCCTTATTCTTTCTTTCTCCATCTTCACATCTCTAACCAAAGCACAAAAGCACCTTAAGAGTGCTTAGCTTATTTTGTCCTTAGTTAATAAATTGGTATTGGCTTTTGTTAATCTGATACCCACGCTAGTGTTTTCTCTCATGTAAATCTTGCTGTCTTGCAAATGGGAGGATCAAGTAAGGGAGATACAGCTTCTTTAGAATGATGGACACTTCAGCCTGTTTTCAAAGATGGGCAGCTCAGAACCTATTTTAAAGAAGGCTTGATTGGAGATTATGAAAGGACTGAGTGGCCTAGATTTGGTTATGCAGGAAGATTTCAAAAGGGAAAGTTGCAGAGATCTTGGTCAGTAGATGGGGGGAGGCTTGAGTAGTTGCATGAGTTAGGATTCAGTCACAGAAGAAGAACTGCTATGGTATTATGGAATTAAGGGATTTATGAAAGGAGGAAGACCTTGTGGAGTTGTGGGAGAAACTTGGAAACCAGAGTCTGTAAGGGGAAATCGGCAGATCAGAGAAGTCACTAATCAGCCTTCCTGAAGCGGTGGTGCAGTGGGCAAGTCAGAGTTTGCAGGTGAATCTGAGAAGCTAGGTATGCCCAGATGCTGGAGTGAGACTGCACAGTAGAGCTGGTGGAAAGTATGGAAAGCTGTTGCCTCTGCATAGCTACCTCTTCTGTGGTCTTTTGTCAGGCTTCTGGTGGTGGGGCTGAGGTTGCTGTTTGGTCAGCAGGGTTGGCAATCAGGAAGAAGAGCCGCATGCAGTACAGGGGAGACCAGAGACACGGTGCAATCTTCTGGCAACTGTGCATCTAACCATAATCTTCAGAGAGTAATTTCCATCTTTGGCCAGCTCTAACCTGGAACCATGTGGGAAGAGGATTCTGGGAAATGTAGTTTGAACTTAAAAGTTGACACGGTACAAACTGTCACTGCAGGTGAGAGTGGCGGGTGGGAAACCACAGTAGGGGATGTGGTAGTTGCGGGAGTCCACAGTGATATTTTATAGATCTAGGTTCATCCTCCTGTGAGAGAGCAAGTTCTTTAAAATCTCCAGGCCTTTTTCTTCCTCTGTGAAATGGGGAGATAATACCTACTTTACAGGATTAAATGAAATGTTTGTAAAGCATCTAGCAGTGTCAGCACAATGTAAAATATTGTAAATAGTAGCTTTTGTTGTTAGTAGTAGTTGTGGTAGTAATGAGAAGGGATTGAGAAATAGGAAGGGTGTATTTCAAAAGGGAGGGGAGAAGTAGAGCAGATGAGTGGAGATAAGAATGAAGTAGAGGGGCATCCCTGGTGGCGCAGTGGTTGGGAGTCCTCCTGCCGATGCAGGGGACGTGAGTTCGTGCCCCGGTCCAGGAGGATCCCACATGCCGCGGAGCGGCTGGGCCCGTGAGCCATGGCCACTGAGCCTGCGCGTCCGGAGCCTGTGCTCCGCAGTGGGAGGGGCCACAATAGTGAGAGGCCCGCGTATGAAGTAGAATACATGGTTCCTGTATTTGAGAATGTTATAGTCAAGCTGCAGAGAACACATGTAAACATAAAGCATGGTTGGGAAGCTGTTAAGTAAGGTGATATCGTTTAAGAAAAATGACTGCTGTGATAAGTGGAGAGACAGCAAGTGCTGTCATTCCAGGGCAGTTTAGGTTAAGCGGTAATGTATGTGAAATTCCTAGTACACTGGCAGTCCACAGAGGTTAATTATTTTCCACTTCTTATTTATAGAAGGAAAGATGCCCAGATGAGGGGGGTAGGGGAGGCTTAAGCTGGGTCCTTGTTTAGACAAGTAGAAAAAGGGAGGAAGCATTTCAGACAGCAGAAATAGGAGGAGACATAGACAAGGTATGTAGCATTTCATTAACACAGTTTTGGTAATCTGTTTGTAGTTTCTAAAGATTGTCCGTGTTTGCTCCTGCTTGGGCCAATTGCCCACCTCTGGACCATCAGTTATGGTGTGGGACCACACTGAGCTAATTTGGTGACACTTAGTAATCAGGTGGGTGGTTGGAGGTGGTGGTGGTGGTAGAAGGGACAAGCTTCCAGAAGAAGGCCACTATGGATGAGTCCCTCCTTTCGTTATAGTCATTTGGTACAATAATTCTACCTCGTTATTTTTCAGTTCCTCGAATTAAGCATTTTATTCTTTTAATACAATTAATATTTGTATAAGTTAACCACATTTACCAATTTTTTCCAGCTTTTGTTCTCCTGGAATCACTTTCCTTCTTCATGAAGTATATCCTTTAGGAGTTCCTCAACTAAGAAGGGTCTGTTGGTGATAAATTACGATTTCTGTTTGTTGGAAATTTTTAGCTCTTGTTCTTGAATGACGTTTTAGTTGTGAGTGAAAGTCTAGATTGGCAGTTATTTTTCCCTCAGCATTTTGAAGATATTATTCCAGTCTGTTTTCTCTTGTATAATCAGACCTAAAAGGCTGTACGGATATTTTATTAATGATAATTGTTTCATTGTGTTGTTGGAGTATATAAGTGATTTTTTAATGGAAGTATTCACATTGCTTTTTTTTCTTTCTATTTTAATTTTTAAATTCACTGAATGTTTATTGAAAAATCTTAGGAATCAGTAAAATGAGCTTTTAATAAGTTTGTTAATCTAGTTTTAGTTGTTCATGTGCACAGTTATTACTAAAATGTTTGACTGCCTTCTCTGTGTTAGCACTGAAGATAAATAAATTGATCATTGTTCCTGTAGTCATAGACTCCATTCTGGTTGGGGAGAGACAGACATATTAGGGTGACCTCATAATTAGTTATCCAGACTGGGCTACTTTTGAGAGTGAAAGCATGCTATTTTAATAATGATTTTGGAGCAACAAAAATAAACTGGGGAAGACCTGCAAGATGGCAGAGGAGTAAGAAGTGGAGATCACGTTCCTCCCCACAAATACATCAGAAATACATCTACATGTGGAACAGTTCCTGCGGAACACCTACTGAATGCTGGCAGAAGACCTCAGACTTCCCAAAAGGCAAGAAACACCCTACATACCTGGGTAGGGCAAAAGAAAAAAGAAAAAACAGAGACTAAAGAATAGGGATGGGACCTGCACCTCTGGGAGGGAGCTATGAAGGAGGAAAAGTTTCGACACACTAGGAAGCCCCTTCACTGGTGGAGATGGGTGGTGACGGAGGGGAAGCTTCGGAGCCACGGAAGAGAGCACAGCAACAGAGGTGCAGAGGGCAAAGCAGAGAGATTCCCGCATAGAGGATCGATGCCAGCCAGCACTCACCAGCCCGAGAGGCTTGTCTGCTTACCCGCCGGGGCGGGTGAGAGCTGGGAGCTGAGGCTTTGCCTTCTGAGTTCAGATTCCAGGGAGAGGACTGGGGTTGGCTGTGTGAACACAGCCTGAAGGGGGCTAGTGCACCACAGCTAGCTGGGAGGGAGTCCGGGAAAAAGTTTGGACCTGCCTAAGAGGCAAGAAGAGGCCATTGCTTTGGGGTGCATGAGGAGAGGGGATTCAGAGCACCGCCTAAACGAGCTCCAGAGACGGTCGTGAGCCGTGGCTATCAGCATGGACCCCAGAGGTGGGCATGAAACGCTAAGGCTGCTGCTGCAGCCACTAAGAAGCCTGTGTGCAAGCACAGGTCACTATCCACACCTCCCCTCCCGGGAGCCTGCGCAGCCCGCCACTGCCAGGGTCCCATTATCCAGGGACAACTTCCCTGGGAGAACACACAGTGCGCCTCAGACTGTTGCACCATCACGTCGGCCTCTGCCACACTTTAACCCCGTCCTGTTTGAGCAAAGAACAGATGCCCTCAGGTGACCTACATGCACAGGTGGGGCCAAATCCAAAGCTGAACCCCAGGAGCTATGTGAACAAAGAAGAGAAAGGGAAATCTCTTCCAGGAGCCTCAGGAGCAGTGGATTAAATCTCCACAGTAAACTTGATGAATTCTGCATCTCTGGAATACCTGAATAGACAACAGATCATCCGAAAATTGAGTTGGTGGACTTTGTGTGATTTTATCTGTGTAGCTTTGCTTTTACCATTTGCCCTAGGGTTCTGTCTGTCCGTGTTGGTTTTTTTTTTTTTTCTTTTTAAGTATAGTTTTTTAGTGATTGTTGTGATTGTTGGATTTGTTTTTTGGTTTGGTTGCTCTCTTCTTTCTTATCTTTTTCTTTTTTTAAAATTACTTTTACTTTGCTTATTTTTATAATTTTTTTATTTTAATAACTTTCTTTTCTTCCTTCCTTCCTTCCTTTCTTTCTTTCTTTCTTTTGTTCTTTCTTTTTCTTTCTTTCTTTTCTTTCTCTTCCTTCCTTTCTTTTTTCTTTCTCTCTTCTTCTTTCTTCCTTCCTTCCTTTTTTCTTTCTCTTCCTTCTCTCTTCTTTCTTTCTTTCTTTCTCTTCCTTCCTTCCTTTCTTTTTTCCTTTCCCTCCTTCCTTCCTTCCTGTTCTTCCTTCTTTTCTTTCTCTCTTTCTCTCCTTCTCTTGCTTTTTTTCTTCTCTCTCCCTCCCTCACTCCCTTTTCCTCTGAGCCGTGTGGCTGACAGAGTCTTGGTGCTCTGGCTGGGTGTCAGGCCTGTACCTCTGAGGTGGGAGAGCCAAGTTCAGGACATTGGTCCACCAGAGACCTCCTGGCTCCACATAATATCAAACAGCGAAAGCTCTTTCAGAGATCTCCATCTCAACGCTAAGACCCAGGTCCACTCAACGACCAGCAACTACAGTGATGGACACCCTACACCAAACAACTAGCAAGACGGGAACACAACCCCACTCATTAGCAGAGAGGCTGCCTAAAATCATAATAAGGTCACAGACACCCCAAAACACACCCTGGACATGGTCCTGCCCACCATGAAGACAAGATCCAGCCTCACCCACCAGAACACAGGCACCAGTCTCCTCCACCAGGAAGCCTACACAACCCACTGAACCAACCTTAGCCACTGGGGGCAGGCACCAGAAACAACGGGAACTACAAACCTGCAGCCTGTGAGAAAGAGACCCCAAACAGTAAGTTAAGCAAAATGAGGAGACAGAGAAATACACAGCAGATGAAGGAGCAAGATAAAAACCACCAGACCTAACAAATGAAGAGGAAATAGGAAGTCTACCTGAAAAAGAATTCAGAGTAATGATAGTAAAGATGATCCAAAATCTTGGAAATAGAATGGAGAAAATATAAGAAACATTTAACAAGGACCTAGAAGAACTAAAGAGTAAATAAACAATTATGAACAACACAAGAAATGAAATTAAAAATTCTCTAGACGGAATCAATAGCAGAATAACTGAGGCAGAAGAACGGATAAGTGACCCGTAAGATAAAATAGTGGAAATAACTACTGCAGAACAGAATAAAGAAAAAAGAATGGGAAGAATTGAGGACAGTCTCAGAGACCTCTGGGACAACATTAAATGCACCAACATTCAAATTATAGGGGGCCCAGTAGAAGAAGAGGAAAAGAAAGGGACTGAGAAAATATTTGAAGAGATTATAGTTGAAAACTTCCCTAATATGGGAAAGGAAACAGTCATTCAAGTCCAGGAAGTGCAGAGAGTCCCATACAAGATAAATCCAAGGAGAAATAAGCCAAGACACATATTAATCAACCTATCAAAAATTAAATACAAAGATAAAATATTAAAAGCAGCAAGGGAGAAACAAAAAATAACATACAAGGGAATCCCCGTGAGGTTAGCAGCTGATCTTTCAGCAGAAACTCTGCAAGCCAGAAGGGAGTGGCAGGACATATTTAAAGTGATGAAAGGGAAAAAAATCCTACAACCAAGATTACTCTACCCAGCAAGGATCTCATTCAGATTCGATGGAGAAATTAAAACCTTTACAGACAAGCAAAAGCTGCGAGAATTCAGTACCACCAAACCAGCTTTACAACAAATGCTAAAGGAACTTCTCGAGGCAGGAAGCACAAGAGAAGGAAAAGACCTATAATAACAAAGCCAAAACAATAAAGAAAATGGTAATACATATCGATAACTACCTTAAGTGTAAATGGATTAAATGCTCCAACCAAAAGACACAGAGTGGCTGAATGGATACAAAAAAAAGACCCATATATATGTTGTCTACAAGAGACCCACTTCAGACCAAGGGACATATATAGACTGAAAGTGAGGGGATGGAAAAGATTTCCCTGAAAATGGAAATCAAAAGAAAGCTGGAGTAGCAATTCTCATATCAGATAAAATAGACTTTAAAATAAAGGCTATTACAAGAGACAAAGAAGGACACTACATAATGATCAAGGGATCAATCCAAGAAGAAGATATAACAGTTGTAAATATTTATGCACACAGCATAGGAGCACCTCAATACATAAGGCAAATGGTAACAGCCATAAAAGGGGAAATCAACAGTAACAGAATCATAGTAGGAGACTTTGACACCCCACTTTCACCAATGGACAGATCATCCAAAATGAAAATAAATAAGGAAACACAAGCTTTAAATGATACATTAAACAAAATGGACTTAATTGATATTTATAGGACATTCCATCCAAAAACCACAGAACACACTTTCTTCTCAAGTGCTCATGGAACATTCTCCAGGACAGATCATATCTTGGGACACAAATCAGTCCTTCGTAAATTTAAGAAAATTGAAATTAAATCAAGTATATTTTCCGACCACAACATTATGAGGCTAGATATTAATTACAGGAAAATAAAAAATACAAACACATGGAGGCTAAACAATACATTACTAAATAACCAAGAGATCACTGAAGAAATCAAAGAGGAAATCAAAAAATACCTAGAAACAAATGACAAAACACGATGACCCAAAACCTATGGGATGGAGCAAAGGCAGTTCCAAGAGGGAAGTTTATAGCAATACCGTCCTACCTCAAGAAACAAGAAACATCTCAGACCACCTAAACTTACATCTAAAGCAATTAGGGAAAGAAGAACAAAAAGACGCCAAAGTTAGCAGAAGGAAAGAAATCATAAAGGTCAGATCAGAAATAAATAAAAAAATGAAGGAAACAATACCAAAGATCAGTAAAACTAAACGCTGGCTCTTTGAGAAGGTAAACGAAATTGATAAACCATTAGCCAGACTCATCAAGAAAAAAAGGGAGAACACTCAAATCAATAGAATTAGAAATGGAAAAGGAGAAGTAGCAACTGACACTGCAGAAATACAAAGGATCATGAGAGATTAATACAAGCGACTATATGCCAATAAAATGGACAACCTGGAAGAAATGGACAAATTCTTAGAAAAGCACAACCTCCCGAGACTGAACCAGGAAGAAATAGAAAACATGAACAGACCAATCACAAGCACTGAAATTGAAACTGTGATTAAAAATCTTCCAACAAAGAAAAGCCCAGGACCAGATGGCTTCACAGGTGAATTCGATCAAACATTCAGAGAAGAGCTAACACCTATCCTTCTCAAACTCTTCCAAAATATAACAGAGGGAGGAACACTCCCAAACTCATTCTACGAGGCCACCATCACCCTGATACCAAAACCAGACACAGATGTCACAAAGAAAGAAAACTACAGGCCAACATCACTGATGAACATAGATGCAAAAAATCCTCAAGAAAATACTAGCAAACAGAATCACACAGCGCATTAAAAGGATCATACACCATGATCAAGTGGGGTTTATCCCAGGAATGCAAGGATTCTTGAGTATATGCAAATCAATCTGTGTGATACACCATATTAACAAATTGAAGGAGAAAAACCATCTGATCATTTCAATAGATGCAGAAAAAGCTTTTGACAAAATTCAACACCCATTTATGATAAAACCCTCCAGAAAGTAGGCATAGAGGGAACTTACCTCAACATCATAAAGGCCATACGTGACCCACAGCCAACATTGTTCTCAGTGGTGAAAAACTGAAACCATTTTCTCTAAGATCAGTAACAAGACAAGGTTGTCCACTCTCACCATTATTATTCTACATAGTTTTAGAAGTTTTACCCACGGCGATCAGAGAAGCAAAAGAAATAAAAAGAATCCAAATTGGAAAAGAAGAAGTAAAGCTGTCACTGTTTGCAGATGACATGATACTATACATAGAGAATCCTAAAGATGCAACCAGAACACTACTAGAGGTAATTAATCAATTTGGTAAAGTAGCAGGATACAAAATTAATGCACAGAAATCTCTTGCATTCCTATACACTAATGATGAAAAATCTGAAAGAGAAATTAAGGAAACACTCCCACTTACCATGGCAACAAAAAGAATAAAATACCTAGGAATAAACCTACCTAAGGAGACAAAAGACCTGTATGCCGAAAACTGTAAGACACTGATGAAAGAAATTAAAGATGATACAAACAGATGGAGAGATACACCATGTTCTTGGATTGGAAGAATCAACATTGTGAAAATGACTATACCTCTCAAAACATCTGTACATTCAGTGCAATCCCTATCAAACTACCAATGGCATTTTTCACAGAACTAGAACAAAAAATTGCACAGTTTGTATGGAAACACAAAAGACCCTGAATAGCCAAAGCGATCTTGAGAAAGAAAAACGGAGCTGGAGGAATCAGGCTCCCTGACTTCAGACTATACTACAAAGCTGCAGTAATCAAGACAGTATGGTACTGGCACAAAAACAGAAATATAGATCAATGGAGCAGGATAGAAAGCCCAGAGATAAACCCACGCACATGTGGTCATGTTATTTTTGATAAAGGAGGCAAGAATATACATTGGAGAAAAGACAGTCTCTTCAATAAGTGGTGCTAGGAAAACTGGACAGCTACATGTAAAAGAATGAAGTTAGAACACTGCCTAACACCATACATAAAAATAAACTCAAAATGGATTAAAGACCTAAATGTAAGGCCAGACAGTATAAAACTCTTAGAGGAAAACATGGGCAGAACACTCTATGACATAAATCACAGTAAGATCCTTTTTGACTCACCTTGTAGAGAAATAGAAATAAAACCAAAAGTAAACAAGTGGGACCTAATGAAACTTAAAAGCTTTTGCACAGCAAAGGAAAACATAAGCAAGACAAAAAGACAATCCTCAGAATGGGAGAAAATATTTGCAAATGAAGCAACTGACAAAGCATTAATCTCCAAACTTTACAATCAGGTCATGCAGTCAATATGAAAAAAACAAACAATCCAATCCAAAAATGGGTAGAAGACCTAAGTAGACATTTCTCTAAAAAAGATATACAGATTGCTAACAAACACATGAAAGGATGCTCAACATCACTAATCATTAGAGATATGCAAATCACAACTACAATGAGGTTTCACCTCACACCAGTCAGAATGGATGTTGTCAAGAAATCTACAAACAATAAATGATGGAGAGGGTGTGGAGAAAAGGGAACCCTCTTGCACTGTTGGTAGGAATGTAAATTGATACAGCCACTATGGAGAATAGTATGGAGGTTCCTTAAAAAATTAAAAATAGAACTACCATACGACCCAGCATTCCCACTACTGGGCATATGCCCTGAGAAAACCGTAATTCAAAAAGAGTCATGTACCACAGTGTTCATTGCAGCTCTTTTTACAATAGCCAGGACGTGGGAGCAACCTAAGTGTCCATCGACAGATGAATGGATATAGAAGATGTGGCACGTATATATCATGGAATATTACTTAGCCATAAAAAGAAACGAAATTGAGTTATTTGTAGTGAGGTGAATGGACCTAGAGTCTGTCATACAGAGTGAAGTAAGTCAGAAAGAGAAAAACAAATACTGTATGCTAACACATACAGAATCTTAAAAAAAAAAAAAGAAAAGAAAGCTGAAGAACTAGGGAAAGAACAGGAATAAAGACGCAGATATAGAGAATGGACTTGAGGACATGGGGAGGGGGAAGGGTATGCTGAGATGAAGAGAGTGGCACGGACATATATACACTACCAAACCTAAAATAGATAGCTAGTGGGAAGCAGCCACATAGCACAGGGAGATCAGCTCGGTGCTTTGTGACCACCTAGAGTGGTGGGATAAGGGAGGGTGGGAGGGAGACTCAAGAGGGAGGAGATTTGGGGATATATGTATATGTATATTTGATTCACTTTGTTATAAAGCAGAAACTAACACACTATTGTAAAGCAATTATATTCCAATAAAGATGTTAAAAAATAAACCGGGACTGTCCTTAGCAACCTGGGACTTAACAGTTTACTGTACATATGTGCAAATACAAAGTACCATGGGGATATCACAGATAATATAAAATAAAGAAATAAAATTAAGTACAAAAGTATAGGTAGTAATCTAATATTGAAATACTGAAGCTGTATTTAATTAAATAATGATAGCTGTAATACTTTTGATCTTACAGGAATGAAGGATACCTAAATGTCAGCTTAGCCTAATGAAAACATGGCAAAAGCCACAGTGGACAAAAATTTTAGAATTTTCAAATTGGATATGTAGGAGATCATGCCCAGAAATCGGGGAAATAGGGGGCAAAGTGCTCAGAGTGGCAATTCAGTTAATTGGAAAAGGTTTCATGAATAAGTTGTTTTGAGATGAATGTTAGGAGTAAGAATTCCTAAAGAGGAGGGGGAAATAGGCGTTCAGGAGATGAACAGAAGCTAAGGCCCAGTAAGTAGGATCTATCAAGTCCTTTGGGGAAGGCAGGTAGATTGGATTGACTGAAACAGGTGTGTGCTGTGTTATGTTGTGGTAGTAAAGAGATTCAAATTTGAGGTTTAAGGTATTTGTTAATGGCCTAGCTATTTACAAAGTGCTTTTAGGTGCTTCAGGAGATATAAAGATTTGTAAGTAATGTTTCTTGCCCTCCAGGAGCTTACTGTATCATGAGGACACAGCCCGGTACACATAACTTTTTTACAAAGCATGAAATGAAAGGGATTATGGGAATTGATTTGATGAAAATTGGCTAGCTTTGGGGTTTTATGTTGGAGTTTGAGGTTCTGGCAATATATATTGAATTCAAGTTCTGACTGAGAAGTACTATGTTTCATATTATTTGGCAGTTTTGTTTTATATAAGCAATAGAAAGTGTCTGACGGCTACCAGCAAAATGAGTGTGCTCAACATAATCCTATTTTGAATATAACCCTGGCCGTGATTTTATTATACCAGTATAAGGTATACGTATTTGCTTATGTTTTAAGCTTTGGATAGATTTTAGAATTTTAAAAAGACATCAGTATTTTAGAATTTGGTGTTTTGTCATTTTTTAAATCCAGGAGATTAGTGAGGGGAGCATATTGGTACACAGTAGGCAGGGGCTAAGTGTTGGTGGACAAATGAGAGGCAGTATAATGTAGCATGTAAGAGTGGATTCTGAATAAGGTTGTGTGGGTTCCAAAGCTGAACTTAATAAATAAACTTATTATTATTTTTTTGAGTGTTCACTATGCTTTGGTATTGTTCTAAGTGCTTTACAGATATTTCATTTAAGCCTTATAATGAAGTAGGTACAGTTACTGTCCCCATTTTATAGATGAGGAAATGGGCTTTGAGAGCCATCATTATCATTATTGTCAGGGAATTTTGTGACATTTTTGGTAAACTAATGTTGAGTTTTTTCCTCTCTAGTGCATGATAGAAATATCAGGGAATGCCAGTCAGGGTACAAATACGTCTACATTAGCCTACAGTGATTTGAGAGATTTTTTTTTTTTTTTTTTTGGCTGCGTTGGGTCTTCGTTGCTGCCTGCGGGCTTTCTCCGGTTGCCGCGAGCGGGGCCTACTCTTTGTTGCGATGCGTGGGCTTCTCATTGAGGGGCTTCTCTTGTTGCGGAGCACAGGTTCTAGGTGCACGGGTTTCAGTAGTTGTGGCACGCAGGCTCAGTAGTTGTGGGCGCAGGCTCTAGAGTGCAGGCTCAGTAGTTGTGGCGCCCGGACTTAGTTGCTCTGCGGCATGTGGGATCTTCCCGGACCAGGGCTTGAACCCGTGTCCCCTGCATTGCAGGCAGATTCTTAACCACTGCACCACCAGGGAAGTCCCGAAAGTTTTTAAAAGGCCCAAATTTCTTAGAGTATTGACTGAAGAGCTACCCCATTCTCCTTTAAGATCCATTTAATAAAATGTAGGAAAGAATTAAGGTTTGTAGACATTTAAAATAAATTCCCCAACATTCTTAGTATGATTTAAGAACTAAGAAAGAGAAAAAAAAACCCTTAATATATCAACTTAATTTTAACAAACATTTACATAATTACTACTATATGCTAGGCCCATTCTAAGCACTTTACAAACATTAACTTGTTTAATTTCCATGGCAATCTGGTGATGATTATACCTATATAAATCTTCCTGTTACAGATAAGAAAATTAAGGCAAAGAGAGATTGAGTCATTTGCCTAAGATTACACAACTAGTGAGTGGCAGATGCAGATTTCAAACCCAGGCAGTTTGGCTCCACAGTCTGAGCTCCTAACCAGTATGCTTGCTATTTTTATTTTTATAGGGAGCATGACCTGTTGAATGTTAAAATGCAGGTGAGTATGACATAATGTTACAGATCACAAATATTTTGTTACTGTGTTATACTTAAAAAAGGAGAAAAATTAGAATTTGCTTTTTAGAATTTAACCTGCCTTTAGCTCTGAGTTGTTTGGTGGAAGAGAAGGCAACTGACATCTATTAAGTTAGAATCTCTATGTTAGGTATTTGTGTTAGGTGCTATACGTATCATCTTATTCAGTGCTTAAAGCAAACCTGGAATATGACCTCTGATATCTTCATTTTATAAACAAGACCATGAATAGTTGATTGTATTCAGAATGGCAAGAGTTATGAATGCAAGTCCCTGTGTGAATCTAAAACATTCTACTACAATACTCTGCTTCCCAAGGAAACGTGAAAACTCAAATTTGATTTGCCAGATAAACTACATGTCCTTTTGAAATGTCAGTTCAAGAAATAATAAAACATTTTATTAACTAAAAAGTCTTTTAGAACTTGATAACAGAAAGGAAGCAGAAACATCCTAAATATGATGATTATCATGACAACAGGGACCACTAGATGGACATTAGATTTTTCTCTGCCTTTCTGAGGATGTGCAGGCCTGTTTACAAATGATTGCCTGCACATGAGGGTGATCATTCAACCAGTCTGAAATTACATTAGAGCTAGCGCTATTAAGTTATTAAGAATTAACCAGATTTATTGCATCTAGGTAAGTATTTTCTTAAATCATTCTAGAAGGCTGTGTATTGTTGTTATTATATCAGTACTTAAGATGTTTTGGGAGCACTTAAAGTTCTCTTTAAATTTGATCTTTATATGGTTTTGAGTAGATAATATGGTACAAAGTTCAGAAACTATGAAAAGATACACAGTGCAACTCTCACCCCCCAGCTACCCAGTTCTTCCTAACTGGAAGTGACCAATATTACTGGGGAAGTACTCCTTTGAAATTGTCTTCCGAATTTTTGAATACCTGAAATTGGAATGTGTCTGACAAATGATGGCAGACTTTATTTTTTTAGAGTCAATTCATTTGTAGCCTGGCAAATAAAGGGGCCACCAGTCTGCGTAATTTTTTAAAAATCAAAAGCAAGGGGTGTCTGTAAGGTAGTGAGACTTGTGTAACTTATAAATTGGCTTAAAGTCAGTGGTCAGAGTTGCAGTGCTAGTAGCATTATAGAATAAAGTTTGTAGCTGGATTGAGATAATTGACAGACTACACATTTAAAATACGTGATTTGCTAAAATTGGACATACACACCCGTAAAACCATCACCCCATCAAGATAGTGAACATATCCACCACCCCCAGAAGCTTCTTCATGCCCTTTTGTAGTCCCATCACTGTCTTGCCTCTTTCCATTGTCCCTAGGCAACCAATGATCTGCTTTTTGTCACCATAAATTAACTATGCACCTGGTGATGGACATTTGAGTTTCCAGTTTGGGGCTATTACACATAACGCTGCTATGAGCATTTGTGTACAAGTATTTGTGTGGACATTCGCTTTCATTTTTCTTGAGTAAGTATGTAGGAGTGAAATGGATGGGTTGTAAGATTTTGCCAAACTGTTTCATAAGGTGGTTGTACTGTTTGACATCCTTACCAGCAATGTGGATATTTTTGTTGCACAACATCCTTGCCAACACTTAATATGGCCATTCTTTTGGAATCTCATTGTATTTCCCCCCGCCCCTTGCCGACTGTGAAAAGGAAGGAATTTTACTTTTTTTTTTTTTGAGCAGTTTTAGGTTTACAGAAAAATTGACCATAAAGTACAGAGTTCCCATTTACCTCCTCACCCCTCCCAATTTTCCCTATTATTAACATTTTGCATTAGTGTGATATTGATACATTTGTTACATTTGATGAGCCTGTATCGATGTATTCTTTTTTAAAAAATATTTATTTATTTGTTTGTTTATATTTGGCTGTGCCGGGTCTTAGTTGCAACATATGCGGGATCTTTAGTTGCGGCATGCGGGTTCTAGTTCCCTGACCAGGGATCGAACCCGGGCCCCCTGCATTGTGGAGTCTTAACCACTGGACCACCTGGGAAGTCCCGATACATTCTTATTCATTGAAGTCCATAGTTTACATTGGGGTTCACTCTTTGTGTTATTTATTGAATGAGTCCTGACAAATTTATAATGACATATATCTACTATTATTATAATACCCTACAGAATCTTCTGTGGCCTAAAAATCTTCTGTGGTCCACCTATTCATCCCTTCCTCCCTCCCTCCCTGGCTGCCACTGGCAGCCACAGATCTTTTTACTGTCTCCATAGTTTTGCCTTATCCAGAATGTCATATGGTTGGAGTCATACAGTATATAGCCCTCTCAGATTGGCTTTTTTTCAGTTATAATATTGCATTTAAGGTTCCTCCATGTCTTTTTCATGGCTTGAGAGCTCATTTCTTTTAGCACGGAATATTCTATTGCTTGAATGTGTCACAGTTTATTTATCCACTGACTTAAAAAAAAAAAGATCACTCTCGTTACTGTATGAGGGTTTGGAGTGAAAACAGGCTGGTTAGGTGGCAAGGTATTGCAGTAACCCACACAAGAGATGATCATGCCTTGGAATGGAATGGTAGTGGTGGAGATATATATTTAAGGAAAAGCTAACAGGATTTGCTGACAGGTTGGAATGTAGAATGAAAAAAATGAAAGGAATCAGGGCTATCCCCAAATTTTTGTCTTGAACAGCTGGAAAAATAGAGACGCTTTTTTGATGAGATAGTGAAGACTGGGGAGGAACAGTAATGTTTATATTTTCCCAACTTTGTTCGTTTACAATTTTTTCTTTAGAAATTTTCAAAAGTTGCAGAAATGGTTGTAAAGAAGTTTCTTTTCTAATCATTTGAGACTAAGTTGCCAGCATGAGGCTCCATCACTCCAGAAGACTTTAGTTTGTAATTGCTATCAGCAAGGGCATTTTCTTACATATCTGGAATACAGCCATCAAAATCATGAAGTTATCATTGATAGAATAGTATCATCTAATCCACAGAACCCATTCAGGTTTTGCCAGTGGTCTCAGTAATGTCCTTTTTAGCAACACAATTCAATCTAGGATCATATTTTGTATTTAGTGTTTTTCTGTCTGGAACAATTCTTCCATGTTTCCTTGACTTTCATGATCTTGATAGTTTTGAAATTTATAGAGTAGTTGACTCTTAAAATATTCCTCAGTTGAGGTTTGTCTGATGCTTCCCCTATGATTCAATTTAGGTTATATATTTTTGGCAGGAACATCACAGAGGTGATGTGATAGTCTTCTCAATGCATCCCATCAGGTGTAAATGATTTTAATTTGTCCATTACTGGTGATGTTAATTGATTACTTAACTAAGCTTTCTGCCAGATTTCTACTAAAAAAAGGTACTTTTTTCCTTTATAATTAATAAACATTGGGGGGAAAGATATTTTGAGACTAAGTATCTCATTCCTCATCACTTCACCCACTAGTTTTAGCATTTATTGATTTTTCTTGGCTGAATTATTACTACTGATGACTGCCAAATAATGATCTTATAATTTTATTATTATAATTTATAAGTCTACATTCAATAACCCATGCTTTGAATGTCAGAATAAAGGAAAGTCTTCTTCCTCTTCTCCCATTTATTGATTCATTTTTTAATGATGTGTCTGTGGACTCATGGATTCCTTTTTTGTTCAGTAGGTTGTAATCGATCATTATTTATTTTGAAACCCAAATTGTCCCGTATTTGGCTAGTGGGAGCCCATTCAAGGCCGTTCCTGTGTCCTTTTGACATGTCCCATGATTCTTTGCATACTTTCTTCCTGGCACAGTAAGATGTTCTGGGCTTCCTTTGCAGTTACCTGATTCATACATGGAAATAACCCGTATTTTCAAGGATCCTTCATTCCTCTTAGTGGAGATTGGTATTTAGAAACCAACATTTAGCAGGTGTGCTCATTGTGAGTAGGATGTCACTGCTTCCAGGTCTCCATAGACAAAGCTTTAAAACATATATAGGGGGGCTTCCCTGGTGGCGCAGTGGTTGAGAACCTGCCTGCCAATACAGGGGACACGGGTTCGAGCCCTGGTCGGGGAAGATCCCACATGCCGCCGAGCAACTGGGCCCGTGAGCCACAACTACTGAGCCTGCGCGTCTGGAGCCTGTGCTCAGCAACAAGAGAGGCCTCGATAGTGAGGCCCGTGCACCGCAATGAAGAGCAGCCCCCGCACGCTGCAACTAGAGAAAGCCCTCGCACAGAAACGAAGACCCAACACAGCCAAAAATAAATAAATAAATTTATATTAAAAAACAAAAAAACATATATAGGTACAAATGTGTGTGTTTGTGTACATCTATATGTTTTTTTACATATTTCAAAACTGTGACTTATGATGATACCTTCAATCCCAATTCCACACCACAGGATTCATTCTTGCCTTACCCCTTTCCATATTTGCAAGACCCCCAAAGACATTAGATGGAGCAATTGTTGGGTGGGCGGAGGCAGGTGTAATAGCAGCCCAGCATGGTGCTATAATTTTTCCTCTCACCACTTCTTTGCCTGTGTTTTACATGTTGTATTTCCGCTTAGTTCTATATACTTAAAAATTTGTTGAGACTTTCTCTTTTAGCTGCAGATTATTCTTTAAGTATGTTGTTTCACTTCCAAATGTTTGAAGATTTTCTTGTTGTTTTTCTGTTATTACTTTCTGGATTGCTTCCACTGTGGTCAGAGAACATAGTTTATATGATTTTAATTCTTTTAAATATGTTGAAATTTATTTTGTGGCCCAGGATATGGCCCAGGTCTACCTTGGCGAATGTTCCGTGGGTGCTTGAAAAGAATGTGTAATCTGCCATTAATGGGTGGAATGGTGTGTGTGTGTGTGTGTGTGTGTGTGTGTGTGTGTGTGTGTGTGCACTCACACATGTATGTGTGAATTAGCTTAATACAATCATATGTTTTTTAAGGCGCTTAAGAGAAGAAAAAAGAAAACATTTTAATAATCCTCAAACCTACTCTCATATTTCTTTCTAGTGTGCTTCATTTTGTCTATTGGATTTGAGTTACCTCATCTGATGTCACTTCTCAGTCTGAAGAACTCACCTTAGTATTTCTTTCCTTTTTTTTAATTTATTGCCTTTTTTTTTTTTTTTTTTGGCTGCATCAGGTCTTAGTTGCAGTATACGGGGTCTTCATTGAGGTGTGTGGGATCTTTCGTTGTGGCGTGGGCTCTTCGTTGTGGCACGCGGGCTTGTCTGTAGTTGTGGCGGGCAGATTTTCTCTCTCTAGTGGTGCTTGAGCTCCAGAGCATGTGGGCTCTGTAGCTTGTAGCATGCGGGCTCTCTTGTTGAGGTGTGCGAACTCAGTAGTTGTGGCGCGTGGGCTTAGTTGCCCTGCAGTATGTGGGATCCTAGTTCCCCAACCAGGGATGAAACCTGCGTCCCCTGCATTGGAAGGTGGATTCTTTACCACTGGACCACCAGGGAAGTCCCCCCTTATTCTTATAAAGCAGTTCTTGCAGTTAATTCTCTCAGTTTTTGTTTGTCTAGGAATGTCTTTATTTCACCTTCCATTTTGAAGCATAGTCTTGCTGAATATATGATTCTTGGTTGATATTTGTGTTCTTGTTTTATTTTTGTTGTTACTCATGCCATTCCACCTTTTTCTGACTCAGTTATTTATGACAGAAGTTAGTAGTTGTATTTTTCCTCTCTAGCAAAATGAGTTATTTTCTTTCAGCTTTTAAGATGTTCTTTATGTTTGGCTTTCTGTAGTTTAATTACAATGTGTGTCTAGGTGTGAATCTTTTTTTTAAGATTTTTCAAATGACTTTAAAAAATTTTAGGTGTTGATTTCTTGATATTTATTGTGTTTAGAGTTTATTGAGCTTCCTGGATCTGTAGATTCCTGTTTTTCAAGAAATTTGGGAACTTTTCAGCCATTGCTTCTTCAGATATTTTTTTCTGTCCACTTTTTTCTTCTTCTTTCCTTGTGGGACGTGCATTAAAATGTGTTCGTCTGCTTAATGTCTCACAGGTCTCTGAGACTTTGTTAATTTTCCTTCCGTCTTTTTTCTCTCTGTTCTTCAGATTAAATGACTACTATTGATCTCTTTGTGGAGTTTAATTCTTTCTTCTGCCATCTCAGATTTACTGTTGAGTCCATCTGATACACTTTACGTTTGGATATGGTATTTTTCACCTCTAGAATTTCCATTTCAGTTCTTTTTTTATAGTTTCTATTTATTGATGTTTCTTATTTATGGAATAATTTTCACCAGATTTTCCTTTAATTCTTTTAAATATATTTATAATAGCTGCCTTGAAGTCTTTGCTAATTCCAACATTTTAGCCTACCCAGGGTCCATTTCTACTGATAGCTTTTTTTTAATATATATATATTAAGTATGGGTCCCACTTTTTCTTTGCTTGCTTCACTTCTTTTTTTTTTTTTTGAGAACTAGACATATTAGATAATACATTGTAGGATCTCTGGATTGGGATTTTTTTTTTTTTAAACCAACTTGCTTCTACTTAATCCATGGAATACATTGTTCCCCATTCTTGTTTGGCTGTTATTGTATTTGCTTAGTTATTTTTGTTTGTTTTTCTGTTTGTATTTTTATTTATTTATTTATTTATTTTTGACTGTGTTGGGTCTTCGTTTCTGTGCATGGGCTTTCTCTAGTTGCAGCGAGCGGGGGCCACTCTTCATCGTGGTGCGCGGGCCTCTCACTGTCGCGGCCTCTCTTGTCATGGAGCACAAGCTCCAGACAGGCAGGCTCAGTAGTTGTGGCTCACGGGCCTAGTTGCTTCGCGGCATGTGGGACCTTCCCAGACCAGGGCTCGAACCCATGTCCCCTGCATTGGCAGGCAGATTCTCAACCACTGCACCACCAGGGAAGCCCTCTGTTTGTATTTTTAAAGCCAGACTTCCTAAGGGTTGCCCTGTGACTGCATAACTTAGTGGTCAGTCAGTGATAGAACAGAGGTTACACTCAAATACTTCAAGCCTGTAAGGCTTCAGCCATCTTCTGGTGGATGTGTGTGAATTGGAGAGTGCAAATTTAAGGCAATAGCCAAGTGGACCTTACTTTTTACTTTGCACCTGGCCCTCTTGGGTTTCCTCTGTCTACATATGCCCATAGTTTCCTAGTCAGCCAGGGATTTGTACAGTTCATCCAGCACTTCTGTGGCTCTCTCATTTTCAAGATCTTCCCATTAAATTTTTGACTGGTCTGACTTTGCCCCCAGCTGGGACCCTTTCCTCCTCCTCCTAGCAGAGCTACTGGTTTTCCCTGTTCATTTTTACCCTGTTTTTTCCTTTTATTGACAGTGTCACTTAGCGTGACTTTTCATCTTTCACACCAAATCAAATCAAGCCCTTTAGCAAGAGTTGCTGAATTTCAGGGCCAACTCTGCCCTGTTGAAAGTTCTTATGTAGGCCAAACTGGGCTAGTGTTGGGAATCTTCTGACTCCCACTGCTTTACCTGAAGTTCTGGTAGTTTTCCCTGAATAAATACTTCTCAATTTGTTGTTTATCTTTTGGCAGTTTCCAGATCCCTGAAATAGTTGTTTTGGGCAATTTGTCCAGTTTTATTCTTGTTTTTGGAGAAGAGGATTTGCTGACCTTTTTATTCCACATTAACTGGAAGTCCAAGCTCTTTTTATTTTGTCTTCAAAATATACCATGAATCCTTTTTTTTTTTCTCCATCTTCCCTGCTGCCATATTATTCTAAACACTTTAATATACCATCGTCTCCTTCTGGACCTTAAGTAACCTTATAACTGTTTTTGCTGCTTCTGTTTCTCTTACAGTTCATTCTTTAAATAATTTTTTGAGTTTGGGAATGCTTTAGATTTACAGGAAACTTTTAGATAGTTCAGAGGCTTCTTGTATTCTGCACCCAGTTTCCATATTGTTAACATCTTACGTTATTATGATACATTTGTCACAAGTAAGGAATCAATATTGATATATCATTATTAATCTCATATTTTATTCAGATTTTGTTGTCCTTTTTCCATTCCAGGATCCCATCTAGGATGCCAGATTACATTTGGTTTTTATAATGCCTTAATTCCTCTGGGTTGTGGTAGTTTCTCAAACATTCCTTGTTTTTAATGACCTTGACAGATTTGAAGAATATTGACTAGATATTTCATAGACTGTCTCTCAAATTTCATTTTGACTGATATTTTCTCATATTACTTAGTTTATGAGTTCTTGGAGGAAGGCCACAAAGGTAAAGTGCCATTTTCATCATATTTGATACCATCATATTAAAGGTTGAATATAAACTTGATTTATCACTGTGATGTTGACCTTGGTCACCTGGCTGAGGTAGTACCTGTTATATATCTGCACTTAAAGTCATTCCTCCCCTCTTTTGCAAATGAAAGCACACTGTAAGCATTCTTTTTTGTTTGCTTTTTTGCTCAACATATGTTTTTAACTTCAAGCATTGTTTGCTCAATATGAATAAATATCCATGTTTTGTTACATGTATCTGTAGTAATGCAAATGAACCAACTAAATAACATTCAGTTCCTGAATTTATAGTGTATCCATTCTATGAGTGATACACATTTTGGCTGTTACATTTATTCAGCAGCCAATGTGATATTTATTTATTTTTAATATTTATTTATATTTATTTGGCTGCACGGGGTCTTTAGTTGTGGCACGTGGGATATTTTGTTGCTACATGCGAGATCTTCGTTGCGACATGTGGGATCTTTAGTTGTGGCATGTGGGATGTAGTTCCCTGACCAGGGATCGAACCTGGGCCCCCTGCATTGGGAGCATGGAGTCTTAACCACTGGACCACCAGGGAGGTCCCCCAATGTGATATTTAAAAACAAAACAAAAACAAATGCAACCAAACAAACAAAAAACCCCAAATCAAATCATATCTTATCTTTGCTTAAAACCACTAACTGACTTTCTACTGTATTATATATGATAGTCAGACTCCTTTATGAACTTTCTTGGTAGTGGCTATAGCTTACATTTTCATTTTATTTCTTGCCACTCCCCCTTTGCTTTGTAAAGTACTGACCACACAGTCCTTCCTACAGTTCCTGGAGCATGCTAAGCTTTTTGGGCATTTGTGTGTGCTATTCTTTAGCCTTGAGAGTTTTCCCACTGACTCTTCTTCAGACTGATACCTTCTCAGTTTTTAGAGCGCTTACCTATTTACTCATTCACTGAGTTTGTTTTCTTCATTGCCACTTTGTATTCACTTGTATGTCTTCCTCATTAAAGTGTAAGCCCCAAGAGTACAGGGACTTTGTTTACTACAGTATATGTGGCACATAGTGAGTGGACGCTTAATAATTTTTTTTTTTTAAGACATGAGTGAATGGTATTCCTCAAAGCATACGAAATGGAGGTATTTACAATGTTAGTAGATCATTTAAAATACAAAATAAAACCCTACATTTTAAAAGTAAATGGTTGCGGGACTTCCCTGGTGGTGCAGTGGTTAAGAATCTGCCTGCCAATGCAGGGGACACAGGTTTGAGCCTTGGTCCAGGAAGATCCCATATGCCGAGGAGCAACTAAGCCCATGCGCCACAACTACTGAGCCCGTGTGCCACAACTACTGAAGCCTGCGCGCCTGGAGCCCATGCTCCGCAACAAGAGAAGCTACCACAATGAGAAGCCCACGCACTCCAATGAAGAGTATCTCTCGCTCGCCACAACTAGAGAAAGCCTGCACGCAGCAACAAAGATCCAATACAGCCAAAAAAAAAAGGTTGCATTTGAAGGAAAGCACAGTGCAGGATCATTAAGTTTAGATTTGAGTCTTGTTGGGATTTTGCAAGAAGTAAGTGTTTTGGGGTGTTTCTTTGGTATTTTTAAAATTGTAGTAAAATAAAAATAACCTAAAATTTACTGTCTTCACTATTTTTTTAAGTGTACAGTGCAGTGGCATTAAATATATTAGCATTGTTGTACAACCATCACCACCATCCTTTTCTAGAACTCTTTTTGTCTTGCAAAACTGAAACTCAAGACCCATTAAACAAAAACTCCTCCTTTTCTTCTGACCCCAGCCCCTGACAACCACCTTTCTACTTTATGTCTGTATGAATTTGATTAGGTACCTCAAATAAGTAGAATCATACAGTATTTGTATTTTTGTTGGCTGGCTTATTTCACGTAGTAAAATGTCCTTAAAGTTTATCCATGTTGTATCATATGTCAAAATCTACTTCCTTTTTAAGGCTGAGTAATACTTCATTGTATACATATACACCATGTTTTGTTTATCCATTCATCTGTCAGTGAGCGCTTGGGTTGCTTTAACATTTTGGCTATTGTAAATAATGCTCCTATGAAATTGGAAGTACAAAAACCTGTTTGAGTCCCTGCTTTCAATTCTTTTGGGTATATACCCAGAAGTGGAATTGCTGGATCATATGGTAACTTAGTTTTTAATTTTTTGAGGAACCACCATACTGTTTTCCATAGTGACTGCACCATTTTACATTCCCACCAACAGTACACAAGAGTTCCAATTTCTCCACATCTCTGCCAACATTTATTATTTTCTTTTTTCTTGATAGTAACCATTGTAAGGGGTGTGAGATGGTATTTCATTGTGGTTTTGATTTGCATTAGTTTCCCTAATGATTAGTGATACTGAGCATCTTTTCATATTCTTATTGGCCATTTGTATATCTTCTTTGAAGAAATGTCTATTCAAGTCCTTTGCCCACTTTTTAATCATGTTATTTGTTTTTTTGTTGTTGAATTGTAAGAGTTCTTTATATATTTGGACGTTAACCTCTTATCAGATAAATGGTTTGCAAATATTTTCTCACATTCCATGTATTACCTTTTCACCCAGCTGATTGTGTCCTTTGAGGCACAGAAGTTTAAAATTTTTTAAACAGTTATATTGAGGTGTAATTGATAAAAAAATATAACTGCACATATTTAATGTGTACAATTTTATGAGTTTGGACATATATGAACACCCATGATACCATCACCACTATCAGAGTAATAGACATATCCAATACCTCCCCCAAATTCCTTGTGTCCCCCTCACCCCCTTTGGTGGTGGTAAGAGCACTTAACATATTTACCTTTATAACAAAATTTTAAGTGCACAGTACCATATTAATAACTTCAGGTGTTGTACAGCAAATCTCTAGAACTTAATCATCAGAATAACTGAAACTTTATGTACATTGAATAACAATGCCCCATTTTCACCACCTGCTGGTCCCCCAACCCCACAACTATTTTATTCTTTGCTTCTATGAATTTGACTATTTTAGATACCTCATATAAATGGAATCGTGCATTATTTGTTTTTCTATGACTGGATTGTTTCACTTAACATTGTGTCCTCCAGGTTCATCCATGAGATGTTTTAAATTTTGATGAACTTCAGTTTATCTGTTTTTTCTTTTGTTGACTGTGCTTTTGGTGTCACATCCAAGACATTGTTGCAAAAATGAAGCTTTCCCTCTATATTTTCTTTTAAGAGTTTTATAGTTTTAGCTCTTACATTTAGGTTTATGATCCATTTTAAGGTAACTTTTGTATTTGGTGTAAAGTAAGGCTACTTTTTTTTTTTTTTGCATGTGAATGTCTAGTTTTCCCATCGCCAAATGTTTTAAAAACTGTTCTTTCCCTGTTACATAGTCTTGGCACCCTTGTCAAAAGTTATTTAACCAAATATACAAGGGTTTAATTCTGGACTCTATTCCATTGGTCTTTATGCCAGCACCACGTGTTGTTTTAATTACTGTAACTTGGTAGTGCGTTTTGAAATCAGGAAGTGTGAGTCCTCCTATTTTGTTCTTTTTCAGGATTGTTTTGGTTATTTGGCATCCTTTGAGATTCCTTATGAACTTTTGGATGGGTTTTTCTATTTCCGCAAAAAAAAAATCATTGGGATTTTGATAAGGATTGCATTGAATATGTAGATCACTTTGGATAGTATTGACATCTTAGTATTAAGTTTTCTCATCCATGAACATGGGATGTGTTTCCATTTATTTATGTCTTTTTTTTTTTTTTTTGGCGGTACGTGGGCCTCTCACTGTTGTGGCCTCTCCCGTTGTGGAGCACAGGCTCCGGACGCGCAGCCTCTGGACGCGTAGGCTCAGCGGCCATGGCTCACAGGCCTAGCCGCTCCGCGGCATGTAGGATCTTCCCGGACCGGGGCATGAACCCGTGTCCCCTGCATCGGCAGGCGGACTCTCAACCACTGTGCCACCAAGGAAGCCCTATTGATGTCTTTTTAATTTATTTCAGCAGCATTCGGTAGTTTTCGTTGTATAAGTCTTTCACTGCCTTGGTTAAGTTAATTTCTAAGTATTTTATTCTTTTTGATGCTATTGTAAATGGAATTTTCTTAATTTCATTTTCAGATTGTTCATAGTGTATAGAAATGTAACTGATTTTTGTGGGTTGATCTTGTTTCCTGCAGTGTTGTTGAATTTACTAGCTCCAGCACTCTGTGTGTATGTGTGTGTGTGTGTGTGTGTGTGTGTGTGTGTGTGTACAGTCTTTAGGTATTTCTACATAAAAGATCATGTCACCTTCAAACAGAGATCATTTTACTTATTTCATTCCGATTTGGAAGCCTGTTTCTTTTCATGCCTAATTGCTCTTACTACAACTTCCAATGCTATGTTGAATAAATGTGGCAAAGTGGGCATCTGTGTCTTGTTCCTAATCTGAACCAGGAAAAGCTAAGGGGAAATGCTTTCAGTCTTTCACAATTGAGTATGATGTTGGGTATAGGTTTTTCTTATATGATCTTTATTATGTTTAGGAAGTTTCCTTCTGTTGCTAGTTTGTTGAGTGTTTTTATCATGAAAGAGTATTGAATTTTGTTAAATGCTTTTTCTGCATCAGTTGAGATGATTGTGTATTTTTCCCCCTTGCTTCCACTGATATGATATATTACATTGACTTTTCATGTGTTGAACCATCCTGCCTTTTAATAATCCATCCCGCTTGGTTGTGATGAATACTCCTTTTAATATGTTGCTTAGTTTGGTTTCCTAGTACTTTGTTGAGGATTTTTGCATCAGTATTCATCAGAGATAATTGGTCTATAGTTTTCCTGTAATGACTTTGTCTGGTTTTGGTATCAGGGTAATATTGGCCTCATCCAGTGAGTTAGGAAGTGTTCCTTCCATCTGGATCTGGGCTTTTCTTGTTTTTATACATTTATCTGTTTATTTTATTTTTGGCTACGTTGGGTCTTCATTGCTGTGCGTGGGCTTCCTCTAGTTGTGGCGAGTGGGGGCTGCTCTTCATTGCAGTGCATGGGCTTCTCATTGCGGTGGCTTCTCTTGTTGCGGAGCACAGGCTCTCAGCATGCAGGCTTCAGTAGTTGCAGCACATGAACTCAGTAGTTGTGGCTCGCAGGCTCTAGAGCACAGGCTCTAGCGCGCAGGCTCAGTAGTTGTGGCGCATGGGCTTAGTTGCTCCACGGCATGTGGGATCTTCCCGGACCAGGGCTCAAACCTGTGTCCCCTGCATTGGCAGGCAGATTCTTAACCACTGTGCCACCAGGGAAGTCCCTGGGCTTCTCTTGTTTGGAGGGTTTTTTGGTTTTTTTGGGCAATGCCACATGGCATGTGGGATCTTAGTTCCCCAACCAAGGATCAAACCCTTGCACCCCCTGCAGTGCAAGCATGGAGTCCTAACCACTGGACTGCCAGGGAATTCCCTGATCCTTTTTATTTCTGTAATGTTCCCTCTTTCATTTTTGATTCTAGTTATTCGAATCTTTTCTTTTTTCTTAGTCTAGCTAAAGGTTTGTCCATTTTGTTGATCTTTTCGGAGAATCAACTCTTGGTTTTATTGATTTTTCTCTGTTTTTTATCTCTTCTCTATTTTGCTTCTCTCTGCTCTGATCTTTATTATTTCTTTCCTTTTGCTAGCTTTAGGTTTAGCTTGTTCTTTTTCTAGTTCCTCAGGATGTAGAATTAGGTCGTTGATTTGAAATCTTTTTTATTTTTTTAAAAATTTATTTATTTATTTAATTTTTGGCTGTGTTGGGTCTTTGTTGCTCGGTGAGCGGGGGCTCCTCTTCGTTGCAGTCTACGGGCTTCTCACTGCGGTGGCTTCTCTTGTTGCGGAGCACGGGCTCTAGGTGCATGGGCTTCAGTCAGCACGCAGGCTCAGTAGTTGTGGCTCGTGGGCTCTAGAGCACAGGCTCAGTAGTTTTGGTGCACGGGCTTAGTTGCTCCGTGGCATGTAGGATCTTCCCGGACCAGGGATGGAACCCATGTCCCCTGCATTGGCAGGTGGATTCTTAACCACTGCGCCACCAGGGAATTCTCTTGAAATCTTTTTTTTTTAATGTGTGTGTTTACAGCTATAAATTTCTCCCTTAGCATTGCTTTTACTGCATCCCAAAAGTGTTGTGTTTTTATTTTCACTTTTTTCTGGATATTTTCTAATTTACCTTATGATTTCTCCTTTGACTTCTTTGGCTGATTAAGAGTTTGCTGTTTAATTTCTACATATTTGTGACTTTTCCAGTTTTCCTTTTGCTATTGATTTCTAGTTTCATTCATTGTGCTTGGAAAAATTATTTTGAGTTCAATCTTACTAAATTTTTAAGACTTTTTTGTGGCCTAACATATGATCTATCCTAGAGAATATTCCATGTGGAGTTGAGAAGAATATATATTCTGTTTTGGGGGTGGAGTGTTCTGTATATATCTGTTAGGTCTAATTGCTCTCAGTGTTGTTTAAGTCTTCTGTTTGCTTATTGATCTGTGTGGTTGTTCTATCCATTATTGAAAGTGGGGTATTGAGTGAACTGTTGTTATTGTTTAAGTATGTCTATTTTTTTCTTCAATTCTATCAGTTTGCTTTATATATTTTGGAGCTCTGAGGTTTATCATTGTTATATTTTTTTCATCAATTGACCCTTTTGTTAGTGTTTAGTGTTCTTTTTTGTCTCTTGTAACAATTTTTTTTTTTTTTTTGTGATACGCAGGCCTCTCACTGTTGTGGCCTCTCCCGTTGCGGAGCACAGGCTCCGGACGCGCAGGCTCAGCGGCCATGGCTCACGGGCCCAGCTGCTCCGCCGCATGTAGAATCTTCCCAGACCGGGGCATGAACCCGTGTCCCCTGCATCGGCAGGTGGACTCTCAACCACTGTGCCACCAGGGAAGCCCTCTTGTAACAATTTTTGACTTACAGTCTATTCTGTTTGATACTAGTATAGCCACTCTGGTTTTCTTCTGTTTCTATTTGCATGGAATATCTTTTTCTGTCCTTTCACATTAAACCTATTGTGTAGTTAGATCTAAAGTGAGTCTCTTGTAGACAGCATACAGGAGCATCATGCTTTTTAAATTCGTTCTGCCAATCTGTGCCTGTTGATTGGAATGCTTAATTACTTTACACGTAAAGTAATTACTGATAGAGAAGGCATTTTATGTGGTTTTTTTGTATTTTTTTGTCCCTCATTTCCTCCATCTCTGCCTGTCTTTGTGTTTAGTTGATTTTTCTGTAGTGACGCAGTTTGATTTTTCTCACCTTTTTTTTTAATCTATATTCTGTTCTGTTGGGGGTGTGTGTGTGTGTGTGTGTGTGTGTGTGGTTACCATGAGGTTACATATAACATCCTAAAGTTATAACAGTTTGTTTTGAATTGAAATCAACTTAACTTCAATCACATACGAAAACTATTTCTCTATAGCTCTGTTCATCCCTGTTTATTGTTAGTGTCACAGATTACATTTTTATGCATTGTGTTCCCATTAACGTAGATTTAAAATTCTTTTTGTGCATTTGTCTTTTACATCCTGTAGAAAATAAAAAGTGAAGTTACAGTATTGCAGTAATGCCGGTTTTTATATTTGCCCATGTATTTACCTTTACGGGAGGTCTTTATCTTCATATATCTTAGAGTTACTGTCTGGTGTTTCTTCATTTGAACATGAAGAAATTCCATAGCATTTCTTGTAGGGCAGTACTAATAGTAATGAACTTCTTTAGCTCTTGGTAGATACAGAATTCTTCTTTGGCATTTTTTTTCTTTTAGCACTTTTAATGTATTATCCCACAGCCTTGTGGCCTCCACAGTTTCTACTGATAATCTTTTTGAGGATCTACATAATGAGTGAATATTCTCTAGCTGCTTTCAAGATTCTCTAGCTGCTTTCAAGATTCTCTCTCTTTCAGCAGTTTGATTATATTGTGTCTTGCTGTAGATCTGCCTGGGTTTGTCCTACTTGGAATTTATTGAACTCCTTGGATTTGTAAATTCATGTCTTCTGTCATATTTGGCAAGTTTTTGGCCATTACTTCTTCAGGTAATCTCTCTGCCCCTTTCACTCTCTCTTCTTCTCAGATTCTTAAAATGTTTATATTGATATATTGGTCTGCTTGATGGTGTCCCATAAGTTCCTTAGGCTCTGTTCACTTTTCTTTATTATATTTTTCTATTCTTCAGCCTTGATAATTTCAAATGCTCTATATTTAATTTTGCTGATTTGTCTTTTTACTCAAGTCTACTGTTGAACCCCTTTATTTTATTCTTCAGCTCTGGAATTTCCGTTTGGTTCCCTTTTGTAATTTCTTTTTGTTGATAATGTAATTTTGTTTATATATTGTTTTCCTTGTTTCTTTTTTTCTTTGTGTTTTCTTTTAGCTTTTTTTTTGCAATATATGGGCCCCTCACCGCTGCAGCCCCTCCCGCCGCGGAGCACAGGCCCAGTGGCCACGGCCCACGGGCCCAGCCGCTCCGCAGCACGCAGGATCCTCCCAGACTGGGGCACGAACCTGCGTCCCCCGCATTGGCAGGCGGACTCCCAACCACTGGGCCACCAGGGAAGCCCTCTTTTAGCTTTTTAAACATATTTAGGACAGTTGTTTTAAAGTCTTTATCCAGTAAGTTCATTAACTATGCTTCTCTAGAGCTGGTTTTGCCACTTATTTTTCTTCCTTTGAATGGGCCATGTTCTCTTTTTTTTTGTATGCTTTGTCATTTTTTGTTGAAAATTAATCATTTGAAAAAACGATCACTTCTCCCTGCCTTTGCAGACTTGTTCTGTGTCTGTCAGACCAGTCTTTCACTAATAAGCCGAGTGTGCTTGGGGCTTAGGATCAGCCCAGTGTGAAGGCTTTTTGTCTTCTCAGGCCTTTTCTGGGCATACCTTTTGCTAAATCTCCATGTGACTTCTTCAGTTCCCCCATATCCACAACTGCTTTTTTTTTTTTTAATGCTGATCCTAGTCTCTCTACCATTAACCTCCGTTGGAGGTTAATGGGGGTCCCACTGTCTGCATCTTGTACCCCAAACTCTGACCTTTCTGCTATATCTGACACTCCTTTTTTAAAAAGAATTTATTTATTTTGGCCACACCACATATGCGGTCTTAGTTCCCTGACCAGGGATTGAACCTGTGCCCCCTGCAGTGGAAGTGCAGACTCTTAACCACTGGACTGCCAAGGAAGTCCCCACAACTGCTTTTAAAGGTCTTAAATTTCCAAAGAATCTTCCCCTTGAATCTTCTCCTCAGAGCCCTAGATGATCTGTTGTATGTATCATAATCTCTTGTTTCAAGCATTTGCAGGTCTGTAGGCCCCCTGCAGTTTACCCACATAGTACTGGCGTCTTTTCCATCTGAGTTCTGAGTTAGGTACAACAGAGAGCAGTCAGTCCTTCAGGCAGCTCCCAGCAGCTTAGAACACTGCAAACAAATTTGCTTTGTTCCCTCTAGTTTGGGGGAGGGATTTGGGAACCAGGCTGTTTGCTCCTGACCAAGACTGTGTAGGGAGGGGGTGGAGCAAGGTCAAATAAAAATGCCACAAAATTTGTTTCTATTTTGAATGTAGCTTTTACTTGATTAGATATTTACTTGGTTGTTGTAGTCGTTTAACTGTTTTCCAGAGCTCCTATTTCACCAGCTTCCGGCTGATTTTAAATGTTCTGTGGGGGAATAAGGGCTTGGAGCTTCATAGTCCATCATGTTGCTGATGTCACTCCTGAGTATCTTATTTCCTTATATTGCCTAGTAATAGTCTACTGTATAGATAGATCACATTTTTCTTATCAGTTCCTCAGGTGATGGACATTTGGGTTGGTTCCACTTTTTACTCCTGTAAATAATGCTGCAGTGAATCCATTCAGTTTTGACGGAAAGACACTATGCATCAAAAATGTCCTCTCCATTTTATGAAACTTAAGTAATAACATATTAAATAGAAGTGTAAATATTTTAAATATACTTTAAAGATTTAAAGTATGTAAGTATATATGTATAGGCAGAATGGCATTTGTATTGTTAGAATGGCATCACTTTATAGCTCATACATCTCTGTTTAGTTAGTATTTTATTTTTGTCTGGAAATATCAATCAACATTTACATAGATATAAAAAGTTAATTTTTTTCTCTTTGTCGATTATCTATTCTGCATAAGAAGTTTCCTCAAAACTCAGGGGTTTAAAACAGCAAGCATTTGTTCTCTCACAGTTTATGTGGAGCAGGAATCGCAGCACAGCTTATCTGGATACTTTCGGCTCTGGATTCCTTACAAGGCTGCAGTGAGTTTTTTGGCCATGCCATGCTGTAGTCATTTTAAGGCTCACCTGGCGTGTGACCTGCTTCCTCATTCAGTTGGCTGTTGGCAGGCTTAAGTCCCTGTTGGATGTTGGGCGAGATATTGTTTCTTTGCCATGTGAGCCTTTCCATAGGGCAGCTTACAGAATGTTGTCTGGCTTTCTTCAGAGGGTGCTACTGAGAGAGAGCAAGATAGAAGTCAGTCTTCTTGTAACCTAATTTCAGAGATGACGTCTCATTTTTTTTCCTGTTCTTTTTGTTGAAAAGAGAGTCACTAGGTCCAGTTGTGCTTAGCAGGAGGACATTACACAAGAACATGAATATAAGTTTTCAGCATGCCACCTTGTTGAAGTGAATGCTTATAATTGAGGTTTTGGACAGTGAGGAACGCTGTGATATAAAGGCTTTTCCCTAGTCTAAGCCTAAATGATTTTAGATAAAAGACCTTAGATAGGCTGTGAGTGACATGAAATGTGGTCAGTGTAAATTATTTTGTTTGGAAAGCTTCAGAAGATTATAGAGTGTTAATGATATTTCAATATAAATTATAGTTTTCATTTTTAGCATATATTTTTGTGGGTTTAGTGCTTTAGAAAGTTGTTTGAATTATTGAGTTTCAGAAATAGGTTACTTTGTTTTAAGTGTATTTTGATTAGATCCTGGAATGAGAATGATTCCAGGACAAAGGATGTATTTTGGAAAATAAAGCCACATACAATCAAAATTTTAATAAACTTTTTTACATGATACATAGAATATAGGTCATCTTTGCTTCGACTGAATCTTAATAGGCTGAAATGTCATGAGATGCTCTCAATTTACTGTCAGCTTCTCGTACACCACTTTCACAGATCTCATTTAACTTGTAAGTTATTCATGTCAGGACAGTCTTCTAATCATTAGTTTCCTATAAACGTGAAAATCATTAAAATCTTGTTAGAACAGTTTAACAAATTTAGATTGAGTACCAGTTTTGACTGTCGTTTGTTAGTGAGGATAAAGAGTTACATAACATTTGGTTTGATCTCAGTGAATTCATGATCTGCTTGTGGATGAGGGTGTGCTTAATTATAATGAAGTGCACTTTAAATAATTAGTTGTAGTACAGTATGGCAAAATACTGTCACACAGTTGGGCTTTTCTTACCTATATTTTAGTGACATATCTCTGTTAACATGCATGACACTACAGCAGTGTCTTTTCCTCTTTATTGGTCCATGGGCTTTTTGAGTGGCGTGCAAAACTGTCTTACTAATGTCTTGCTCATTTTCTTATAGTGTGAGTATTTGTGTAGACCTTTTTTCCCCTGTTCTTTTATTATTTTTTTTCCCTGTTCTTTTAGATTTAGTTTTTTATCTTTGCAAGCTAACTTCTCTCTTCTCTTATCCCCCACCTCCCACTTTTTTGCTTTCTGTCTTTCATTCGAAAATGCTCAGCGCCTTCTATGAGCCAGGCACTGTCCTGTGCATAGGAGAATCAGTAATCAACCGTATCAATAAAGTCTCTGTTCTTAAGGCTCTTGTGTGCCATTGGGGGTGGAGATACAATAAATAAGTAAATTAACTAAATTAAAAGTATTTTTGTATCATGATAAGCTCTATAAAGAAGCAAAAATAGGATGATGTAAAAAAAATAATTGAGTGAGTGGGAGAAATGTCTTATATTGGATGGTCAGTAGACATGAGCAGCCATTTAAGGACTTGGGGAAAGACTCTTAGATGTAGAAAAAGCAAGTGCAGAGGCCCTAAGTTGGGTGTTGTGAATTGAACAAAGTCAAATTGGTTATGCACAATTACTGTGTTCTTTTAGGTAAATAAAAGTAGCTACCAATCAATGAAGTTAAGTGAAGATCAGCTGCTTCCTTGTAATCTATTGGCTTATAATGAAAGTAAACCTTAAAGTAAATTCTGCCAAATATAATAGACTTTTATTTCGCCAACATTTATTAGCAAGCAACTTCAAAAATAGTAAGTGCCATTTGCTTTGTAAACATGTTAACTTCCCAACTTTCTATCCTTAAGGTACTTCAGCCATACCTTGCATGAAAGATTCACTTGATATATAGATGCAACAAAATTGTAGAGGCAGCAGTTGGTTAATCTTATTGGTGGCATCAAATAATCAGAATCCTCAAAATGAATGACTGACCTTGGCACTATCTTTAAGAATATAGGCTTTTACAGAAATAAACCAACACACCTATGGTCAGTTAATCTTCGACAAAGGAGGCAAGAATATACAGTGGGAAAAAGACAGTCTGTTCAGCAAGTGGTGTTGGGAAAACTGGACAGCCATATGTAAATCAATGAAGTTAGAACACACCCTCACACCACACACAAAAATAAACTCAAGATGGCTTAAAGACTTAAGTATAAGACATAACACAATGAAACTCCTATAAGAGGACACAGGCAAAACATTGTCTGACATAAATCATACCAATGTTTAGGTCAGTCTCCCAAGGCAATAGAAATAAAAGCAAAAATAAACAAATGTGACCTAATCAAACTTAGAAGCTTTTGCACAGCAAAGGAAACCATAAACAGAATGAAAAGACAACCTATGGACTGGGAGAAAATATTTGCAAATGATGTGACCTACCAGTGCTTAATTTCCAAACTATACAAACAGCTCATACAGCTCAATAACAAAAAAAGAAACAGCCCAATCAGAAAGTGGGCAGAAGACCTAAATAGACATTTCTCCAAAGAAGATGTACAGATGGCCAACAGGCACATAAAAAGATGCTCAGATTGCTAATTATTAGAGAAATGCAAATCAGAACTACAATGAGGTACCACCTCACACCGGTCAGAATGGCCATCGTTAAAAAGTCTACAAATAACAAATGCTAGAGAGGGTGTGGAGAAAAGGGAGCCCTCCTACACTGTTGGTGGGAATGTAAATTGGTGCAGCCACTATGGAAAACAGTATGGAGTTCCTTAAAAAACTAAAAATAGAATTGCCATATGATCCAGCAATCCCATTCCTGGACATATATTGGGACAAAAAGATGCATGCACCCTAGTGTTCATAGCAGCACTACTTACAATAGCCAAGACATGGAAACAACCTAAATGTCCATTGACAGATGAATGGATAAAGAAGATGTGGTATATATACGCACTGGACTACTACTCAGCCATAAAAAAGTGAAATAATGCCATTTGCAGCAACATGGATGGACCTAGAGATTATCATATTAAATGAAGTAAGTTAGGCAGAGAAAGACAGATATCATGTGATATTACTTATATGTGGAATCTAAAATATGACACAAACGAATGTACTTACAAAACAGAAACAGGCTCACAGTCATAGAAAACAAACTTGTGGTTACTAAAGGGGAAAGGGGGTGGGGAGGGATAAATTAGGAGTTTGGGATTAGCAGATTCAAGCTAATCTATATAAAATAGATTTTAAGAAAGGTTCTGTATAGCACAGGGAACCATAATAAACTATATTCAGTATCCTGTAATAAACCAAAAGAATATGAAAAAGAATATGTATATATATATATATATATATATGTGTGTGTGTGTAACTGAATCCCTTTGCTGTACACCAGAAACTAGCGTTGTAAATCAACTATCATTCAATAAAAACATTCTAAAAATTTTAGAGAGTAAAGAATATGGGCTCTTATACGTTGTTCATGCAAGAGTAGAGGAGTGTTTCTTTGGTATTTTAGCCGGCCTACTTATTTGAACCCCACCAGTTTCATGAATGAAAACTCATTTCTAATATCTTTCATGCCAGTTAATAACCACCAAAACACACATGAGCATTTTTATCATTTACTATGCAAATAATAAAGGCTCTGATGTTGGGAATAAAAGGAAAAAGGATAGCAGAGACAGTAGTAACTGGAATGTAGCCTTTCTGAATAAATAGTAACTGTGCGTATTCCAATTTTGTCAGTTGACCTAATGTCTTTATAGCACTGTTTCTCTCTAGTACAGGATCCAGTCTAGGGTCAGGATGGATGAAGTTGCCATGTCTCTTTACTCTCCTTGAATCTGCAACATTTCCATAGCCGTTCTTTGACTTCTATCTCACTGGCATTTCTGAGGAATGCAATCTCCCTTTTTGTTTAAATACAGTGTTTCTTATTTTTTATTTGTCTAAAGTTTCTTTATGAATTGTATTTAGGTTATACATTCTCAGAAAACTGCTTAGTTTACGTTGTGTCCTTCTCAGAGTATCACATCTAGAGACACAGGATGTTCATCCATCCTTTATATGTGATGTTAATTTTGATCACCTCATCAGGGACTTGCCCAAATTCTCCACTGTATACTTACTGACTCCATTAAATTTGTTAGAGTGAAGATATCATAAACAGAGTGTAAGGAGAAGACACCATAATGAACATATCCAACAAAATTCCTGTATCTAAAGTTTTAAAAGGTGCAAAATACGTAAGCAGTCATTTTACAAAAGAGGATATCAAAGTGGCCAGTAAACCAATGAAAATGGTACTCAACATCATTAATCATCAGATAAATGTAAATTAAAACTATAGTGAGATATTACATAACCACCAGAATGACTAATAGTGTTGCTGAGGATGTGGAAGAACTGGAACTCTCTTACATTGCTGGTGAGAGTATATATATTTAACACAATCACTTTGAAGAAATGTTTGGCCATAACTGCTAAAGCTAACTATATGCGTGCCTTAGAGATCTAGCAGTTCCCTCCTTGGGTATATATCCAACAGAAATATGTGTTTATGTTTACCAAAAAGCATGTTCAAAGAGGTTCATAGAAGTTTTATTTGTAATAGCCAGTAACTGGAAACAACCTTCATGTCCATCAGTAGTAGAATGGGTAAATTAGTTGAGGTATAGGCTTATAATGGAATATTACACAGCAATGAAAGTGAACAAAATACTCATACAGATAATGTGGAAGAATTTCAGAGACATAAGATATTAAGTGAAAATAAATACAGGGAATTCCCTGGTGGCCCATTGGTTAGGACTCCATGCTTTCACTGCCAGGGTCATGGGTTCAGTCACTGGTCGGGGAACTAAGATCCTGCAAGCTGCACAGTGTGGCCAAAAAAAAAAAAAAAGAAAAAAAAATACAAAGTTTGTCTTGTATGATTCAACTAACATGAAATTTTAAAAGGCAAAACTAATCTATGGCAATAAATGTCAAGATGATGGTTACCCTTGTGGGGAAAGGGTGACTGGGAATGGGTACAAAGGAGCCTTTATGGGTCCCGGAAATGTCTATATTTTTATCTGTTTGGTGGTTATGTGGGTAAATGCATATGTAAAATGTATATTTAAAATTTGTTCACTTTAGGTAAGTTCTGCATTCAAAAACTAAGGGTGGTAGGTAGAAAATGATGTTTATACCTCTGTTCCCTTCTAAGAATTTTATAGATTTAGCTTTTCCATTTAGTCTTTGATCCATTTTGAATTAATTTTTACATATCATTTGAGGTAGGGGTCCAACTTCATGCTTTGGCATGTGGATATCCAGTTGTCCAGCACCTGTTATTGAAGACTGTTTTTTCCCCCATTGTCTTGGCACCCTTGTCAAAAATCATTTGACTGTAGATGTTTGGGTTTATTTCTGGACTCTCAATTCTATTCCACCAGTTTCTCTCCTTATGTCAGTACCCCCACTGTTTTGATTGCTATAATTTTGTAGTAATTTTTAAAATCAGGAAGTGTGAGTCCTCCAACTTTATTTTTCTTTTTCAATATTGTTTTGGCTCTTCAGGGTCTCTTGTAGCTCCATATGAATTTAAAGATCAGCTTTTCCATTTCTGCAAAGAAAGGCCATTGGAATTTTGATAGAGGATTTTGATAGAGATTGCATTGAATCTGTAGATCACTTTTTTTTTTAGAGTGTAATTGCTTTACAGTGGTGTGTTAGTTTCAGTTTTATAATGAGTCTGTAGATCACTTTGAGAGTTTTGTCACCTTAAAAATATTTTGTTCCAGTCCATGAACATGGGATGTCTTTCCGTATATTTAGATCTGTTTCAGTTTCTTTCAATAATGTTTTATAGTTTCCAGTGTACAAGACTTTGTTATTCTTTTGATGCTGTTATAAATGGAATTTATTTCTAAATTTTATTTCTGTATTGTTCAGTGCTAGTGTATAGAAATACAACTGATTTTTCAGTGTTGATCTTGTATCCTGCAACTGTGCTGAACTCATTCATTAGCTCTAATATTGTTTTTGTGAACTTCTTAGATTTTCTGTATACAAGATTGTCAACTGCAAATAGGGATAGTTTTGCTTCTTATCCAGTCTGGATTCCTTTGATTTCATTTTCTTGCCTCATATTCTGACTAGGACCTCCAGTACAATATTAAATATGAGTGGCAAGACTGGACATCCTTGCTTGTCCCTGATCTTAGGGGGCACATGTGCAGTTTTTCATCATTATGATGTTAGCTGTGGGTTTTTCATGGATCCCCTTTATCAGCTGGAGGAAATTTCCTTTTCTTCCTAGTCTTTTGAGTAGGCAGTTGGATTTTGGCACTTGCGTTTTCTTTGTCTGTTGAGATGATCATGTATCTTTCTTTTATTCTATCAGTGTGGTTTATTACATTGATTTTTGTATGCTGAACCTACCTTGCTTTTGTGGGTTATATCCTACATGTTCATGGTGTAAAGTCTTCTTTTTTTTTTTTTTTTTGCGGTACGCGGGCCTCTCACTGTTGTGGCCTCTCCCGTTGTGGAGCATAGGCTCCAGACGCGCAGGCTTAGCAGCCATGGCTCACGGGCCTAGCCGTTATGCGGCATGTGGGATCTTCCCGGACCGGGGCACGAACCCATGTCCCCTGCATCGGCAGGCGGACTCTCAACCACTGCACCTCCAGGGAAGCCCTAGAGTCCCCTTTTTTAACGTTCTGGATTAGGTTTGCTAGTATTTTGTTGAGGATTTATCTATATTCACAAAGTTATCAATCTGTAGTTTTCTCTTGTAACGTGTTTGTCTGGTTTGGTTATCAGAGTAATACTAGGTTCAGTATTTTTTTTTTTTAATAATTGGTGGTAATTCTTTCTTAAATGTTTGAAGCCATCTATCTGGCTTAGGACTTCTTATTTGTGAAAAGTTTTTAAATTTCTAATTCAATCTCTTTATTTCATCCAGGTGATCTAATCCATTGATATACAGTTCTTCATAGTATTCCCTTATCCTTTTTATTTCTGTAAGGTTGGTAGTAATTCTCCTTTAACTCCTGAGTTTAGATATTTGTATCTTCCCTCTTTTTTTCCTTGGTTAATCTAGCTAAAATTTTGTCAATTTTATTGATCTTTTCAAAGAACCATTGCTTCATTGATTCAAAAAATTTCTATTGTGTTTTAATTTTTTTGGTTTGTTTCCACTTCTAATCCTTATTGTTTCTTTCCTTCTACTTGCTTTGGGTTTAACATGCTCGTCCTTTTTTGGTGTTTTAAGGTAGAAGTTTAGTTTATTGATTTGAGATCTTTTTTTTTTTAATATAAACACTAACTGTTACAAATTTCTCTCTCTCTGTCTCTCTCTCTCTGTCTCTCTCTCTCTCTCTCTCTCCTTTTTTTGGAGGGGGCCATGCTGCATGGCTTGCAAGATCTTAGTTCCCCCACCAGGGATTGAACCCAGTCTACGGCAGTGAAAGTGCTGAGTCCTAACCACTGGACTGCCAGGGAGTTCCCAACAGTTATAAATTTATCTTTAAGTTGTACTTTAGGTGTATCAAATAATTTTCAGTATGTTTTGTTTTTATCTTCATTCTTCTCAAAGCATTTTCTAATTTTCCATGTGACTTCTTTTTTGTTCCATTGGTTCTTTAGGAATGTGTCATGTAATTTTCACATATTTGTAAATTCCCCAAATTTCTTTCTATTATCAGTTTCTCATTTCATTGCATTGTTGTCAGGGAACATACATCATATTTCTTAAATCTATTTATACTTGCTGAGATAAGTTTTATTGCCTAACAGGTGGTCTGTCCTGGAAAATGTTGCACATGTATTTGAGAAAAATGTGTATTTTTCTGTTTTGGGGTTCAGTGTTCTATAGATATAGTGCTCTATATCTATATAGCATTATTTTATCTGTATAGCATATTATAGCATTATTTAAGTCTTCACTTTTTCATTGATTTTCTGTTTACTTGTTTTATCCAGTATTGAAAATGAGGCATTGAAATCTCTGTTATATTTGAATTGTTTATTTCAAGTCTATCTTTTTTTTTCCCATGCATTTTGAGAGTCTGTTGTTAGGTGCATACATGTTCATAATTACTATATCTTGTTGATAAGTTGGCAATTTTTTCACTATAAATGTTCTACTTTGCCACTAATAATGATTTTGTAATATATTCTTTTTTATATTTAATAATTATTTACGGTTATAGGAAACAAATTTTAAACAAATTTGCATACATGTTTTGTTGCTGTGATATATGAGACTGATCAATAAAAGACTGTCGAGCATAAAAATATCAATGTATAACATCAGGATAAAATTCTGTGGGGGAAGTGAAATGGAAATATAATTTCAAGGAGTAAAAGGAATGATGTAAAATGTCTGATTGTTAAAGAGCTTGTCTTGTACTTTTAAAATGGATGATGGTGGCTCTCACATCATAATGATGCTTTCTTTTTTTTCCCAACATCTTTATTGGAATATAATTGCTCTACAATGGTGCCTTAGCTTCTGCTGTATAACAAAGTGAATCAGCCATACGTATACACATACCGCATATCCCCTTCCTCTTGTGTCTCCCTCCCACCGTCCCTATCCCACCCCTCTAGGTGGTCACAAAGCACCGAGCTGATCTCACTGTGCTATGCAGCTGCTTCCCACCAGCCATCCATTCTACATTTGGTAGTGTATGTATGTCCATGCCACTCTCTCACCTTGTCCCAGCTCACCCCTCCCCATCCCTGTGTCCTCAAGTCTACCCTCCACATCTGCGTCTTTATTCCTGTTCTGCCTGTAGGTTCTTCAGAACCATTTTTTTTTTTTTAAGATTCCATATATATGTGTTAGCATACAGTATTTGTTTTTCCCTTTCTGACTTACTCGGTATGACAGACTCTAGGTCCATTCACCTCACTACAAATAACTCAATTTCGTTTCTTTTTATGGCTGAGTAATATTCCATTGTATATATGTGCCATATCTTCTTTATCCATTCATCTGTCGATGGACACTTAGGTTGCTTCCATGTCCTGGCTATTGTAAATAGTGCTGCAGTGAATACTGTGGTACATGACTCTTCTTGAACTATGGCTTTCTCAGGGTATATGCCCAGTAGTGGGATTACTGGGTCGTATGGTAGTTCTATTTTTAGTTTTTTAAGGAACCTCCATACTGTTCTCTGTAGTGGCTGTATCAATTTACATTCCCACCAACAGTGCAAGAGGGTTCCTTTTTCTCCACACCCTCTCCAGTATTTATTGTTTGTAGACTTTTTTTTTAATTTATTTTTGGCTGTGTTGGGTCTTCGTTTCTGTGCGAGGGCTTTCTGTAGTTGCGGCAAGCGAGGGCCACTCTTCATCACGATCTGTGGGCCTCTCACTATTGCGGCCTCTCTTGTTGCGGAGCACAGGCTCCAGACGCGCAGGCTCAGTAGTTGTGGCTCATGGGCCCAGTTGCTCCGTGGCATGTGGGATCTTCCCAGACCAGGGCTCTACCCCATGTCCCCTGCATTGGCAGGCAGATTCTCAACCACTGCGCCACCAGGGAAGCCCCGTTTGTAGACTTTTTGATGATGGCCATTCTGACTGGTGTGAGATAAAACCTCATTGTAGTTCTGATTTGCATTTCTCTAATGATTAGTGATGTTAAGCACCCTTTCATGTATTTGTTGGCAATCTGTATATCTTCTTTGGAGAAATGTCTGTTTAGATCTTCTGGCCATTTTTGGATTGTTGTTCTTTTTTTTGATATTGAGCTGCATGAGCTGCTTGTATATTTTGGAGATTGATCCTTTGTCAGTTGCTTCATTTGCACATATTTTCTCCCATTCTGAGGGTTGTCTTTTCATCTTGTTTATGGTTTCCTTTGCTGTGCAAAAGCTTTCAAGTTTCATTAGGTCCCATTTGTTTATTTTTGTTTTTATTTCCCTTTCTCTAGGAGGTGGGTCAAAAAGAATCTCGCTGTGATTTATGTCATAGAGTCTTCTTCCTATGTTTTCCTCTAAGAGTTTTATAGTGTCTGGCCTTACATTTAGGTCTTTAATCCATTTTGAGTTTATTTTTGTGTATGGTGTTAGGGAGTGTTCTAATTTCATTCTTTTACATGTAGCTGTCCAGTTTTCCCAGCACCGCTTATTGAAGAGGCTGTGTTTTCTCCATTGTATATTCTTGCCTCCTTTATCAAAGATAAGGTGACCATATGTGTGTGAGTTTATCTCTGGGCTTTCTATCCTGTTCCATTGATCTATATTTCTGTCTTTGTGCCAGTACCATACTGTCTTGATTACTGTAGCTTTGTAGTATAGTCTGAAGTCAGGGAGCCTGATTCCTCCAGCTCCGTTTTTCTTTCTCAGGATTGCTTTTGCTATTCAGGGTCTTTTGTGTTTCCATACAAATTGTGCAATTTTTTGTTCTAGTTCTGTGAAAAATGCCATTGGTAGTTTGATAGGGATTGCACTGAATGTGTAGATTGTTTTGAGAGGTATAGTCATTTTCACAATGTTGATTCTTCCAATCCAAGAACATGGTATATCTCTCCACCTGTTTGTATCATCTTTAATTTCTTTCATCAGTGTCTTACAGTTTTCGGCATACAGGTCTTTTGTCTCCTTAGGTAGGTTTATTCCTAGGTATTTTATTCTTTTTGTTGCCATGGTAAGTGGGAGTGTTTCCTTAATTTCTCTTTCAGATTTTTCGTCATTAGTGTATAGGAATGCCAGAGATTTCTGTGCATTAATTTTGTATCCTGCTACTTTACCAAATTCATTGATTAGCTCTAGTAGTTTTCTGGTTGCATCTTTAGGATTCTCTATGTATAGTATCATGTCATCTGCAAACAGTGACAGTTTTACTTCTTTTCCGATTTGGATTCCTTTTATTTCTTTTTCTCTCTGATTGCTGTGGCTAAAATTTCCAAGACTATGTTGAATAATAGTGGTGAGAGTGGGCAACCTTGTCTTGTTCCTGATCTTAGAGGAAATGGTTTCAGATTTTCACCCTTGAGAACAATATTGGCTGTGGGTTTGTCATATATGGCCTTTTTTATGTTGAGGTAAGTTTTCTCTATGCCTACTTTCTGGAGGGTTTTTATCATAAATGGGTGTTGAATTTTGTCAAAAGCTTTTTCTGTATCTATTTTGATGATCATATGGTTTTTCTCCTTCAGTTTGCTAATATGGTGTATCACATTGATTGATTTGCGTATATTGAAGAATCCTTGCCTTCCTGGGATAAACCCTACTTAATCAGGGTGTGTGATCCTTTTAATGTGCTGTTGGATTGTGTTTGCTAGTATTCTGTTGAGGATTTTTGCATCTATATTTATCAGTCATATTGGCCTGTAGTTTCCTTTCTTTGTGACATCTCTGTCTGGTTTTGGTATCAGGGTGATGGTGGCCCTGTAGAATGCGGTTGGGAGTGTTCCTCCCTCTGCCAAATTTTCGAAGTTTGAGAAAGACAGGTGTTAGCTCTTCTCTAAATGTTTGATAGAATTTGCCTGTGAAGCCATTTGGTCCTGGGCTTTTGTTTGTTGGAAGATTTTTAGTCACAGTTTCATATTCAGTGCTTGTGTATAATATATTCTGTTTTGTCTGCTATTAGTATAGCTAGGTCTCCTTTGGCTACTGTTTGCATGGTATATCTTTTTACAGTCTTTAACTTTCAACCTGTTTTGTGCCTGAATCTATAATGTGTCTGATGTAGACAGCATATAGTTAGATCTTGTTTTTTAACCTAGTCTGCTAATCTCTGCCTTTTAACTGGTTTGTTCATTCCTCTTATATTTAATATAATTACACATAAGGTAAGATTACATCTGCCATTTTATTTTTGTGTTCTATGTGTTTTGTATCTTTTTTGTTGTTGATGTTCCTCATTCCTCCATTACTGCCTTCTTTGTGTTAAATAGATATTTTGTTGTGTGCTATTTTAATTCTCTCATTTCTTTTGCCATTTAAAAAAATGTATTCTTCAGTCATTGACCTGGGGATTAAAATTAACATCTCAACTTAAAACAATGTAGTTTGAGTTAATGCCACTTAATTTGAGTGGCATACAAAACTTTCCTTTTAACTCCATCCCTCCTCTTTCCTTTGTACTATACAAAGGGAAATTTGTGTATATTGTTGTACAAATTATATCTATATATTGTACACCCAACAACACGCTTATAATTATTGCATTATGCAGTTTCTTTAAACTTGTCTATTAATTTGCTTCTGCTGTTTGTATATAAAAGAGTTCACATAGCCTCACTGCTTATCTTTGGAATTAATTGCTTATCATTGGCTGGCATCTGAGAACTTGGATTTCAGGAGAGTTCCCAGCTGCCTAACTGATAAGAATGGCTTATTGTGCCTAAGCTGCTTATACAAACAATATAGTTTATGCTGAACTCTGGCTTTTCATCTAGGAATCTGGAATTTTTGTATGTGTCTAGTTAGTCTGACATTTAGGCTTTCTCAGGGCCAGTTTCTGTTGATTGCTTTTTCTCTGTGTATGGACTATTATCTTTGTATGTCTCATTTTTTTCTTGAAAACTGGACATTTAAAATATTATAATGGGCCACCTCTGGAAATCAGATTTTTCTCCCTCCCCAGTGGTTTTTTGTTTGTTTGTTTGTTTGTTTTTTGGCTGTGCCACACAGCATGCCAGATCTTAGTTCCCTGACTAGGGATTAAACCTATGTCCCCTGCATTGGGAACATGGAGTCTTAACCACTGGACCACCAGGGAAGTCCCCTCCCCAGTGTTTTTTGTTTATTCTTCTTATTTGTTTGTTTAGTGACATTTCAGAACTCACTTTTTAAAGTCTGTATTCTTTGTCAAATATGGTCACTGAAGACTGCTCTTAGTTTAGCTGTCATCTAATGATTAGACAGAGATTTCCTTAGATACTTCGAACAGATAAGTCTCGAAGTCTTTTTTGAGTGGTTTTCTGTGTGTGTTGGGGCTGGCCTTTAACCTTCTCCCAGGCATTTACAACTCCACCTTATCCTTTACTTACTGCTACACAGAGCCTCAGAGTTAGCCAGAGGTAAAAGCCGAGGGCCTTCTTAGGCCTTTCTTGAGTAAAACAACAGCCTTGGGCATTTGTGTACCTTCTAGAGTCCCAGGAGTCTGTTGGAGCTTTTCAGAGTTCCCTGTTGACATCTCATTTCTCAGCTTTTCTAAAAAATTTTTTTCTTAACCTATTGTTTGCCCAACTATTTTCCCCTTCCTCAGACAGTTGACATATGTTGTCCCTGATTGATTTCAGCAAACACTCCAAGTTCTTTGCAATGGAAAAGCTTTGAGTCAGGTTAAATAAAGGCAGCCTTTCAAATGGGGTCTATCAGCCAGCCATTAGGTAGGTCATATAATGACGGGTTTTTTGGAATCAGACTTTGAAGTCATTCCAGTTCCATTCTGCCCTTTCCAGTTGCTGCCAGGCTGCTCATTTTCATGGTGACTGTGGGCTGTTTGTTTAGATTGCTACTTTGGAGCTGGGAATAAGGGGCAGGAAGATAGGAATAGGGAAGGTCAGAATGCCACAGGGTTCTCTCTTTTTACTCTGACTCCTAAATGCTGTCCAGATTGCTGCAAACTTTTGGTTAATTCCTTTTTGTTGATTGTGATAATATTTTCTTTTATGGAGATTTGTAGGCCTTTACTATTTTGTTGATGGCTCTAAATATGACATTTGCCACTCAATCTTTATATCTGCCATTGCCCTGTGGGAACTTCAGTTTTGTTTTTATTTTTGTTTTTTTGATACTTATTTATTTAGTTTTGGCTGCATCGGGTCTTAGTTGCGGTGCGCGAGCTTCTCTGTAGTTGTGATGCGTGGGCTCCAGAGCACGTGGGCTCAGTAGTTGTGGCATGCCAGCTTAGTGGCCCCGCTGCATGTGGCATCCTAGTTCCCCTACCAGGGATCAAAGCCACGTCCCCTGCATTGGAAGGTGGATTCTTATCCACTGGATCAACAGGGAAGTCCCGGAACTTGAGTTTATTAGATTATCTCTTAAGTTTTTTGACTCTCAAAAATCGTTTTGTTTTGTTTTGCTTTAGCTTAGATAGATAGGAACCTGAAAAGTACTTAGGTAAATTTAATTTAAAATAATAATAATTTTCATTTCCTTCTCAATAATTGAATATCTGGAAAAAAGAAGGCACTTCTCCCCAGCAAAATGTGTATTAATATTGTACATTCACATTAGTGTTGTTTATACTGACTTTTTTCTTTTTGTGGCTACCTCTTCTCTTTCTTCGTCTTATTAACGTGTTCATCTTTTTATGTTCTTAGGCAATAGAGAATGCTGATGAGAGAACCATTTCCCTAATTTTCAAATAGTCAAGCTGGTTGCCATGATGGGTGAGTTCCAACTAAAAGCATTTCTCATCTATAATTAAAGGATAAAATGGGAGGGACAACTTTTTCTCTGTGTGTATGATAAGCTTTTTATGAAGAAATTTTATGATTAAGTAGATTTATGTAATATTTTACATTTATTTACTTAATAGATTTTCAATTAAAGCACTTCTTGTGTTGACTTCTACAGTTTTGGGATAACCAGTGTATGCAGGACATAGTATGGACATTCAAAATAAACTGTTAAGATGGATCGTGATTTTCTTAGAACCTGATGGCCAGAGAGAATACTTGGTAAAGAAACCTGACTTTTAAAGATTGAATAAATGCTGAAGAATGAATTGTTATAATTACTCAACAGTGTAATAATATAGATAGGCTAAAGAAAATAGCTGCATAAAAATAATAAATCATGAAACTTTATAAAAGAATAGAGCAGTAAATCATTGGTGCTTGAAGAGGATATGTTTTACAACTCTTGTGAATTTCCTATGGTGTCATAATGTTAATGGAAAGAGGCTAAAGTATGGGAATGGATTGTGGGTGTTCAGTTTCTATATCATTTTGTTTTCTTCTTTACTCTCTTCTTTCTTTCCTTCTCTTTTCTCCTTGGGGTTGAGCATTCCAATGTGAGGCAGGGATTGGACAGTGAAACACTAGAAAGAAATGGAGCAACTGGTCTGTCCTATCTTAAACGGGGAAAAATGGACTGGGTAGTTGGAAGCTAAGGTTTTAAACTTAGACCAGTATCTTATAACGGTATCTTAATGCTGACATGTATTTGCCAATGTTTGTCTTTGTCACACTTTTACTACCACTTGCTTAACAAATGTATCAATATTGGTCACTCGGATTTCCCTGGTTGGTGCAGTGGTTAAGAATCTGTCTGCTGGGGCTTCCCTGGTGGCGCAGTGGTTAAGAATCCACCTGCCAATGCAGGGGACATGGGTTCAAGCCCTGGGCCGGGAAGATCCCACATGCTGCAGAGCAGCTAAGCCGGTGCGCCACAACTACTGAGCCTGTGAGCCACAACTCCTGAAGACCATGTGTTCTAGGCCCAGTGCTCTGCAACAAGAGAAGCCACTGCAATGAGAAGTCTGTGCACCACAACGAAGAGTAGCCCCCGCTCGCTGCAACTAGAGAAAGCCTGTGTGCAGCAACGAAGACGCAACGCAGCCAAAAATAAATAAATTAATTAAAAAAAATATATTAGTCACTTGTATATGTATATACATGGCATTTAGGCCAAGGAACTTTAATTTGTCTGTGTTCTTTAGTGGGAGGGCTAGCACACTTTCAGTGTGTCTACTCGTGGTAAGTGTGTAAAATAAACCTCCACCTTCCTACTTTCTAAATTTCTCTTCTACAGTCTCTTTTATTTATTTATTTAATTTTTTTAATTTTTGGCTGCGTTGGGTCTTCATTGCTGCACGGAGGCTTTCTCTAGTTGCGGCAAGTGGGGGCTACTCTTCGTTGTGGTGCGCAGGCTTCTCATTGTGGTGGCTTCTCTTGTGGAGCATGGGCTCTAGGCACGTGGGCTCAGTAGTTGTGACTTGCTGGCTCTAGAGCGCAGGCTCAGTAGTTGTGGCACGTGGGCTTAGTTGCTCCACAGCATGTGGGATCTTCCCAGACCAGGGCTCGAACCCGTGTCCCCTGCATTGGCAGGCAGATTCTTAACCACTGTGCCACCAGGGAAGCCCTACTTTCTCCTTTTTTAACCATGAGTGCAGTGCCATCATGTAGTCCAAATTCTCCACTTTTGTCACCTTCGCCTCCAATTCCAAATTGGATATCCTTTTACTGAATTCATACCAACTTTTCATTTTTGTTGCTCTCACTTGCAGTCTGAACTTTATATTAAATTTGAATTACACCATACTTCTCAAATGATACTTATAGTATGCAAAGAACAGTCATTGCTTAAAAACATGTACAGAGCTAGTCACAAGAAACTGTGAATATTTAAAAGTGTGTCACAGATATTTGAATTTTTGATTGAAGATTTTCTCCTGTAGTTTTAAAGTAAAATAAGAATATAAGATACCAAATTAAACATTGCTGATAAATTTTTTATTTGAAATTATTTCCCAAGTATTTTCCGGTTTTCTGCTCAACTCACTGTCCTTTTAACGTTTGTCAGAAATACACTGCTTCTCCTGTGTGACTGTTGGTCAGGCTCTGGGATCCTTCAAGCATCCTCTCTGCCATTTGGATCAACTCATGATCCTATGACGTTTATAACCTGTCTAATTTTCCTAGTACCTGTAACCACCATAGAGATTCTTAATAGAGTAAAACAGTCTAGGAATAGTTAGAACAGTGCTTGTAGTGTATGTTCACCACTTTGCTCGATCCTTTGGGGATTTGTTAGCTTACATCTTATCAAAAGTAAGTTACCTACTGGGTACTAATTTACCATCTGATTCTCCTTCATTCCAGAAAAAGAAGGAATTCAATTAAGTAACCCTTCAGTTGTATGTTATCTCCCTGAGAAGTTACTTTTATTCAAATGGCTCTCTTTACTTTTTTACATGTACTGTAGAAAACGGTATTCATTTTTTTAAACAAGGAAGTTCGTATATGTAAATGTGATAAGAGATTTAAGCCAAAGCCTTCCCAGGCATTTATTTATTTTGGTGTTATAATATTAAACATGTAATGTTAAACATTAAATATTGTGAAAATGCCTAAATTCAAGTGTTTAATGAAGAAAATAAAACATAGATATGTTTAAGAGTTTTCCTTTCCCCAGCATAGAATTAAGGGTCTTACTTTTCTTAAGAAGGTTACATCAGATAATTTTATTCCAGTTCAGATCATTTTCAACTTATTCTTTTTCTAAGGGAGGATTTATTTTTATCAATAAATGACATAATCTGGCTTGGACCCATATACAATACACCTGTTGTTATTACATTATACCCATCTGGCTCAGTTACTGTTTGGCTAAGCTAATATTATGTAGAAATTTTATTTTACAAAGAATACTTTGTGAAGGATTAAAATTTTCTCCAGACCTGGAATTTATTAACAAAACCTTTGGAGCCATTATTTTAATTTTAATATGCAAGTTTTTTTTACTGTAGAACAGAATATATTAAGTGTTATAAAAAATTAACATGTTAGAGAAGTCAGCTATTTGTGTGTTTGAAAGACTGATGAAGCCATTGACTTGCCACATTCTTTTTAATGATCTCCCTTTACAGGATAAAGCATGTTTTAACTACTGCTCTGGAACATAAATTATTCTTCACCAAAATGGTTACATTTTAAAATGTAAGCTGTAAAGTCCCTCAGTTCCTTTATTTACCAATTGGTGATTATCATTAGTAGAGTTGATTTACTAGTGAAAATCAATTAAATTGTCTCTGAAGTTTTCCAGAGGTCATATAGTTGACATTACTAGGAGACTCATGCTTATAGTCTTAGAAATCTCTGATGTGTTTGGTAAAAGTTCATGGTTCATGGTTCATGATCCTTTCATTCAGTTTTATGGATTCATTACTTTTTTCTTGCATTGATACCTTTTAAGTTGTTAGTGGCTGAGACCATTAAATAGTTTGTCTGTTAAATGTAGTCTTGTTGAACCTTATGGTGAAGAAGTTAAAAAAAAAAACTCTTCCAAGTATCAGTATAGGTCTTCATCCACTGATAAAGCGTTTCTTTGTTTCTGACATGAAGTACTGATGAAAGAGAAAAACTCTAAAAGGCATTCCATACTTTGAACATAAATGTTAAATAATGATGGTATTTATAGAAAGTTGTTTATTTTTTCCCCACTTGTTTTAATTAAGATTTTAGATGTCTTGTTGATGTTTTGTTTAGGTGTCGTAGAAAAGAATTTGTCATAACAGGGCTGTTTTGACTCATATGCTAGGATGTTACATCATTAGAAGCATCAGAGTGACTTTACTTGCCTTATAAATGTCTCGTGTGAACACCTATGCGAGTAAGATGCAAGTGCTTGAGTCTAGTGCAGTTTTAATGTTACTTGTCTTCAGTTTTTAAATAACTAAATTTTTATTTCACCAAAATAGCAGGAATGTAGGCATTGAAAATGTTCTAGATGCATTTTTTGCATTAAATTAATGTATTTTTGCATTAAATTTTACTATAAATTTTTGTATTGGTGTCTATGATAAATACATATTGAAATTACAATTCTGTGTATATGTTATTTTAAAAATACCAGATGATCAGCAAGCTTTGAACTCAATCATGCAAGATTTGGCTGTTCTTCATAAGGCCAGTCGACCAGCATTATCCTTACAGGAAACCAGAAAAGCAAAATCCTTATCACCAAAAAAGCAGGTATTTGTCTCAATAATATTTTAATAAATATATATTGTTATTCTATGAATTACTTTCTTTGACTATCCTAATTGTATAGAGGGTTTGTTTAAAGTGATTAGCTTTCACACTTTCGAATCAAGTATTTTGTTATTTGCATACATTTTTCCGTAGGGTGTCTGTTTTGTTTTGTTTTTTTAAATGGTAGTTTCATTTAATGTGGTAACTTCTCTCTAGAGTTGATATTTCATCCAATTCTTAAGGCATGTAACACGAGCAATGGTTTTTATTTAAAATAGTCTATTATTCTGTATATTTACAGATGAAGATCATTTTGATTCTTTTTTAATTAATTTTTATTGGAGTATCATATTAAATTTGTTTGGGATGTCTAACATAAAAAAGTGGAAATATAGTATTCTATATTGCCCTCTAACAGAATTAACAAATGTCGCAGACCCATGATGCCATCACTAATAGATCTTGGTGCTCTTTCCCTTTGAGCCCAGATTCAGCAACCTAATTCTCAGCTCAGCTCTTTGGTAGACACTATCAATTGATTGGAGTTGACACTGAAAATGAAACCTCCTTCCCCCTCTGCTCTATTTTAAATGAGTGACTAAGAAAAAAAAAAGTGATTTAGAAATTCTGGAAATTTTATCTGATCTCTGAAATGATTTATTATTTCGTTACAGAATGATGTCCGAGTCAAATTTGAACACAGAGGAGAAAAAAGGTAAGGAAGGAAACATTATATGTCAGTTTATTGATATAATCAAATGCATGTCCTAGTTAAGACCATTAGAGGTTGTTTTTAGATTTTAATGAAGGTTCATGGCTTACAAATTGAGAATGGAATAGTCCTTGGTAACTGTAATGTGTACTTGGACTTAAGATAGAACCTGTCAAAATTCAGGCTAAACATCAGAAATGATTAATGTTTTTACTTTGCAGTACTAGGAAATAAATAAGGTCACTGCATTTTAAAATTTTTACTCAGTGGAAATTAAATGTATTTCTCCTTATTATAATTGTATCGTCCCTTCAGATACTATATAGAATTTGGGTGCGTGGTCTTAAATTCACAATTTTGATTATTCTCAAGAGACTTTAATCATATGACCTGTATTTAATTAATAACATTGAGGAAAGTGAGTTGGAATGGTGACTCCAAATTACTTAGCGGAGGTGGAAGCCTAGCCTTCAACTGGGTATCTGTATCTCAGTGGAATGGTGGAAGTCATAGTAGTGGTGGTTGACAACAGAATTGCTAAACAAGACCTAATAGGAGTTAGAGAAGATGGGATTTTATTTCTATTATTAGTGTCTCATTAAATTAATTTAATGAAAGATCTGTCCATTTTAAGAAATTTTAAAAGGCTCATAAATCATACAACCTGAAGATGTAAAAATGATTTACACGGAGATGTTTAAAAAAAAGGGGGGGGGACATACCAGATATACCATACATGTATTGTCCAATCTACTTTTTTCCTATTTACAATTCTTTATGGATATTTTCTCAGTTTTTTTTATTCATTGAGCACTATTTATTGAGTACTTACTATATGCTAGGCTATGAAGGGAATAAAGTAAGTGAAATAGACATGATCCCTCCTGTTACAAAACCTACGGTCTAGTAGAGTAGTCTCCAAGCTCAGGTTCATGGTCCCCAGGGGCAACACAAGTCAATCCTTTGTGAAATACGAAGAAAATTCTAAAATTAAAAAATTTTAACTCTTTAAAGATATTTATCTGGGGGAGATGTGCTTACACGATATATATATGTGCTCAGAAATGTTGAGTTGATAAGGGTATAGGAATCAAAATTGGGATCCCTGGAGAACAGCTTTATTCTTTTTAACAGTTTTGATGCATTTCATCATATGGATGTCACATAATTAAGTTTAATCACTTTCCTCAATGAACATTTTACATTGCTCTTTTATGTTCATATAACACTTGCAGCACAAATTATAAAGTGCAGAACATTTAGAGAATTTCCTTTTTATAATTTTTATTAAGATAGAACAGACTTCAGAGTTCTTGAACTTTGTGTTGAAATATTGGTGCACTTGATCAAAAATGCGCCATTGTAGTGTTTAAGTGAATGTTTACATTTTAACTTAATTTTATATTTCTCTATCCAAGCGATAACTGTTGCAAGTATTTAACTATGCCTAAGAAAATAAAATATATAAAAATTCTGTCTATATAGAATCCTTCAGTTTCCCAGACCAGTTAAACTGGAAGATCTGAGGTCTAAAGCTAAAATTGCCTTTGGACAGTCTATGGACCTACATTATACCAATAATGAGGTAAACATGTACAGTTTAACTTTCAATAGTTCTTATTTTGGAAAACAGTGTGTTTATTTAAGAGATTGTTTTAGGATGGTTGTGCTTTTATTTGGGGCTTGATTAAGGATATGGTATTTTAGAGAGGAGTAAGATAACAGAAGTAAATTTTAACTTATTAAAATGAGTTTTTTCATTGTGGAGGATATTGAAAGGTGTTACTGTGCAAATAATTGAGATCTATTAAAGGAGGAAATATATGTATTACTTAGAGGTTTGCTGCTTATTTGTGTTTTATTTTTACTCTTTGTTCTTTATTGATGAACTCTTTTCTTTTCATACTGTATACTTGTCTACAGAGTCAACAGAGCTTTGGTAGTTGGACAGTTTAGTTAAAGCTTAAAGGATTACTTTCATGTTTGTAAGGACGTGATTAGATCATCATGTTTATGTTGGGGGTCAGTACGTGTAATCTTAAGGGCTCACTGTGGCATTCAGGAGCTCTGTGTTCTGGGGAATCCCTTTTGAACCTTCTGTAAAATGTGGATTGCAAATCTCTGAGATTTCTTTCAAGTCCTGTGATCTCAGATCAAGATCTTGAGATTTAAAAAATTTTAGGGACAGTTTAGTTAATTGGTTAATTTGTTATTGTTCCCTGTCGAAAAATACTGTTGAATTTGCCAGGCATGATGGCTATGATTTATGAATTACAGCCCCTCATGGAGTTTATAGACTTGTGGTAGAAGCAGACAGTTAATAATTGATTTGTTTAAATATGTGAAGTTCTTCGAAGGAAATGCATAAAGTGTTATGATAAAGGCAAGGGCAGTAGGCGTCCTATTTAGGTAGTACTAAGGAAGAGCTGAATGAGGTCGTAATATTTAATTGTTGAGATTTGAAGTATGAAAAGCCAACCCTGCAAAGAGTTTGAGGGGAACAACATTCCTGACAGAGAGAGCAGCTTGAGAGCAGAGCACACAGAGATCCTAAGATGGAAAAGACTTGTGTGTCAGGAGTAGAAAAAGTGTCAGTGGGAATGGAGTGACAGTGGAAAGTTCAGTAAAAATTAATTTGAGAAAATGTGAAAGTACTTTGCAAATGTTAAAGCATTGTGCTAATAAAAATATTTGAAATATTAGATTTTCAAATGAATTATTGTTATTTTAAAGCAAAAGAACATGCTAATGTAGCTTGTCTAAAGAAACCACTTATAGCTGAAAGTGGAAAATATTTTGATAAAGTAGAAATCCATATCCAAATAATATTTCTGAACAAAGTGATGAGTATTATACTGTGGTAATACCTTAAAATGTTATTTTTCAAATACTTTTTTGGGTTTTCAGTTAGCCATGAACACCTCTTGTTGCCTGGCCCTATCATGATACTTATTTCTGTTTGTGTTGGCCTGATTTCCATCTGCCAGCCCCTGAGAGTCTGAGGGCTTTTCAGAGGTATGGCTGTAGGGTGTAAGCTGAAGTACATATGGTGGTGGGGAATTGGGATTGGCGATATGAGGCTCAAGGATGTGGTGGGAGGTGGGGATGGATGGGCCCCACTTACCCACGGTGGTAACTAGCTGGATAGGATACCCTTTATGAGGCTCCTTCTCTTCCCTGTCTTCCCCATTCCCTGATCAGTGTTTCCTAGTATCTTTTACAAACATACTTGAATCTTTATCACGTGTTATGATTCTAAGGAACCCAGTTATATCTTTGTTTTGGTCTTGTTTGGTCTAAAATTGTATCATGGAAAACTTTCAAATGCCAAGATACATTGACTACAATATTGTCTTGATCTGTGAGCTTAGTAGTTCTGTCAAAAAAAATGAAGTTAGTTTGACATGATTTGTTCATATTGTACCTGTCTGAGCTCCTAAAATTGCTGTTTCCTTTCTGAGTTCTCCCAATTTGTTTATAGGCATACCTTGGAGATACTGCAGGTTCAGTTCCAGACCACTACAATAAAGTGACTATTGCAATACAACTAGTCACATGAATTGTTTGGTTTCCCAGTGCATATAAAAGTTATGCTTACATTATAATATAGTCTCTTAAATGTGCAATAGCATTATGTCTAAAAAAAAAATCTTACCTAATGATACTTTTATTGCTAAAAAGTTCTAACCATCATCTTAGCCTTCAGCAAACTGTAATCTTTTCGTAATAGTAACATCAAAGATCACTGATCATAGATCACCATAACAAGTATAATAATAATGAAAAAGTTTGAAATATTTGGAAGAATTACCAAAATGTGACACAGAGACATAAGGGGAGTAAATGCTGCTGGAGAAATGGTGCCAGTAGACTTGCGGCAGGGGTGCCACAGACCTTCAATTTGTAAAAAACATGGTATCTGAAGTGCAGTAAAGTGAAGCACACTAAAACAAGGGGTGCCTGCATATAATTTTTTCTAGGGTTTTCTTGAGGATTGACATCAAGCTAATTGATCTGTAGTTTTAGGAACCCTCTCCCATTGTCTAAAAATTGGAAAATGTCTCCATTTCAGTTTCTTTTTCTCATGCTGTCTAAAGGATTTCTGAGAGTGGTTTTGCCATTATGCTGGGTGGTCTCTTGGCAGAAATGTGGTGGAGGAGGCACTGGGGTAACATTACATTGTTTAAAATTGTCTTGCAACTCTGAGTTTCTGTGAGAATCTGTGATTCTGTAAGTTAACCATGTCCTGATTCACATCATGACAAGCCCAGGGCATGTCCTTGGACATTGGGGGCACTAGGGAAAGACTTAACAAGGTGTATTAGTTTCGTGGACTTGTAGACAAAGCTAAAAACTCATTTAGACTTCTTGTTTTTCCAGTTCCATAAATATTTTTTTCTCGTGTGATATAAAATCCTCTGTTCTAAAAGACTATAAACTTCTGGTTTGCCAGAATTGAAACAAGCAAATTTAAGCTGGGATTGGTTGGATCTGTGAGTTAGGCTACTCTTTATCTAATAAAGTGTCAGGTTTGTGTGTATTGTCACAGGAGATAAATGCAGGCAAAAGTAAGTGGGTTTTCTAAGACCTTTTCCATTTTAGATAGGTAGAGGAGGACAAGCCTTTTTATGGGCAGTTTTCATGTTTCACTATGTAAAGTTAGGAAGATAATTAACTTATTTCAAACTTAGGTTCTATTTAATGGGGTTTTGGACTTAATTTTTAGTTTCCTTTCCAGAAATGATTTTTATTAACATACAACTGGATTTATCAGTAATGAGCCAGAGGCAAATAGATTTCATGAATGAGGCCAAAATGAATTCACCAAGCAGGGAAATATTGGGTGACTTATTTAGTATAATTTAGGTAGGGTGGGACTTGTTCGTGACTTTTAGTCCTTGTTTTAAAATTTGTAATAAGTGATCTCAGCACATATGAGGGATTACATCAGCGATATAGACAGTAGTCCAGGCTGCCACTCCAGGTACTCCAGAATGTCCAGATTTCACTTTCGTAAGCTAAAGAAGAGCGGAATTATTTATGTTCATACTTTGTTACTGTGATTTAAATTAGTGTCTTTTCCTTCCAAAGCAGCAGTATCTTGGAGAAGTAAACAATCCAATTATAAATAATGTGTAGTTAAAGTAAACATTCAGGTTTCCCCCTAAATGAAAGGTTGGCAGAACAATCCTCTTCATTGCTTTAAAATGTTTTCTAGTGCTTAAAATATAATTTACAAACTATTAAAGATGGGAACAAGGTGTACCAATATGGTTCATGATTGATAGGAAAATGAAAGGAATTTAATTAAGTAGATCAGACTTGTTCTACGATACCAAACAGTTAATATTCTTTTTTTTATTAGAAAAAAATTCTCACAGAGAAAAAAAGGCCTGATAGTAGCTAAATTGTGACAGTATAAAACTAGCTATATGAACAGAAATTGGGAATATAATTTCAAGTACAGAGTAAGTAAATGTAAGCAGATTGTATGATGTAATTCACATTAGTTCTGCTTTGTATTTGTGTCTGGCAGGCTTTCTTAAAACAAGGAATAGTTTTCATAAAGAAATCTATAGAGAATGAATGCACACCATGTCAGCTAGTGGGTTTGGGTGCAGATGAAGCTTTTACCCTATCGTATTTATTAAACAATATTTACCAAGTATTTGGTTTTTGATGTGCTCTCTGTTCATTGCTGGCTTAGGGGGGGAGTCCTTACCCGCAAGGTATTTGTACTGTAGAGGACCCTTAACTAACTAGGCCTTTACGTTTGATTGGCTTATATACTGTGTTAGTTAGTGCTGGCTCACAAGTATGGAATATGTTCACTTGTTTTTATTCTGTCCTTTCAATGAAACGGAATGTACTTTGAAGATTATTGACAAAGTCATCTTAAGCTACTAAGTTTACTTTTTTTTTTTTTTTTTTTTTTTGTGGTACGCGGGCCTCTCACCGCTGCGGCCTCTCCCGTTGCGGGGCACAGGCTCCGGACGCGCAGGCCCAGCGGCCATGGCTCACGGGCCCAGCCGCTCTGCGGCACGTGGGATCCTCCCGGACCGGGGCACGAACCTGCGTCCCCTGCATCGGCAGGCGGACGCTCAACCACTACGCCACCAGGGAAGCCCCTAAGTTTACATTTTTAAAAAAAGAAGTATTTTGTTTAGTAGTATGAATCATGCTTTTTCCTCACAGGCTGTTCAGGTGCTTTTGTCCCTTATAACATCTGATCCATGAGAGGACTAATGAAAGCAAATTTCAACATTCAGGGGTTACTGTAGGATGGCTCACCCATTTAGCTTACTTGTTTTAGACTGTAGTGGTCAAGTCAGAGATAAGAGTGTCAGGTAGGCTGTAGATTGCAGGTACATTACTGGTGGCACCCCTCCACGGCATCTGTCACTGATGCTCATTGTATTTTGTATGTTGGTAAGCATACCGGGTGAGGACGAGAATCTGTGGTTGCTATAAAAAAAGTAAAACTTTCATCAATGCAGATAAAAGAGAGTAATTTTATTTTACATGGTTTTTGTGTATGTTCCTTAATGCTGTTTTGAGGTGAAGATATTATAACTTAAGTTTAATAATAGTATTGAAATATCCTAGAAAACTGATCTTTAATCTTTAAATGTGTTTTCTAGAAGAATTTAATGTTCAGTAAAGAAAAAAATTTATTAATCCATATTCATTTTATGATTTTAGTGATGGTAGGATGGGAAGAGCAAAACAATCTAAATAACATGTATTCATTCAGAATTTCATTATACTGACAAATCAAAGAGCAAGGTATTTTGAGATTTATAATTCCATAGTAATGGAGATGCTCCTGGGAGGACTTGACCTGGCGAGATGGCTACACAATTCCTATGTTCCCTTTTGTTTAGTTGGTGATTCCATTAACCACCCAAGATGACTTGGACAAAGCTGTGGAACTGCTGGATCGTAGTATTCATATGAAGAGCCTCAAAATATTACTTGTAATAAATGGAAGTACACAGGTATGAATTGGGATTTTGTTTTTTCAGTGAGGATTATAGGATTTATGCTTGTAAAAGTCAATATATGAAACGTAGTTACCTAGAATGCCTGGGTTATATTTGGTAGGGGAAAGGATTCTGATTAAAGCCCTAAAGGGGAAGAATAGCATGAATCTTCTTTTTTTCTTCGTAGGCTACTAATTTAGAGCCATTGCCATCACTAGAAGATTTGGATAACACAGTATTTGGAGCAGAGAGGAAAAAAAGACTTTCTATAGTAGGTAAGAAAGCTAGCGTCGAAATCATGAAATGGGTGATTTCTTGGTTTCATCTCCATCCTTTAAGGTAGGGCAACACCTAAACATAATCCTGATAAATAGCAGCCTATCTCTGTACTCTTTGTAATTTAGTTCAGTTAACTATGTTCTGGTATCTGATGTCCCTTGAAAAGTTAATGTCAAGTATTACACGATTAGCAGTCTCCAGTTTAAATATTTCCTTTCTTAAGATACCCAGGGTATTTTGATGTTTAACAAGTTAAAAGGAAACCTCAAGAGCGTTTTAATTGTACAAATAAGCTGAAGGGAAAAAAATTAAAAGAAGTAATTCTAACATATTAAAATTAATGGATGGACTAAGTTCATACACCTTTCTCTAAGTTTTAGTTATTGCCAAGAATGCTACCAAAATAAAGATTGCTAAGAATTTCCAGATTATGTTTTATAATTACTTTATTAGTCATTAAAAATACACTTATATTTACGTTTATGGTAAAAAGAAAAATGGATCCTGTGTGCTTTTTTTTTTTTTTTTTTTTAAGGAGGCCTATTAGAGAGGCATAGGCTGGGCAGAGGTGCTCTGAACTCCCCAGTTCTGTGCATCTTCTTCAATGTGTATAAAACATTGATAATCTACGTTTTTATATGATAAAAACATTTCATTGCTCGAAAATGGGTATTAAAGATAGCATGAAAACATATGTGAGGGATGAATTTAAAGGGGGAAGTAGGAGACATAAAACAGATGAATAGGGAGGAAGCAGGAAGGGAATCTAAGACTGGTGATAGAAGAGGATTGTTAGTAATGAAAGAAAAGATTAAATTAGCATGTGAACCAACCAGAAAATCTGTTATTCATCTTCTGTTTTGGTACCCAAAAGCTTTTTTATGACTACTTCCTTCTAAGTGTCTGTCTTTTGTCTTACTTTGGGTTTCAGAAGTGTTGGAAGTATGAACAGCAGAGATAATATACAAGTAAAATAAAAATTGCTTGTCTTCATTTGGATGTATTTTGATATAATTTAAATTTTTGATGAAAGAACATTAGGGGTACCTGAATTCAAATTCCAGCTCTATAATTAACCTGAGACCAATAACATTGTCCTCATCTTTAAATCATGGGATTGTTGTAGCAGTCAATTGAGAGAACACTTTTTTTTCTTTTTAATAAATTTATTTATTTTTGGCTGCATTGGGTCTTCATTGCTGCGCATGGGCTTTCTCTAGGTGTGGTGAGCGGGGGCTACTCTTCCTGGTGGTGCCTGGGCTTCTCATCGTGGTGGCTTCTCTTGTTGCAGAGCACGGGGCTCTAGGTGCACGGGCTTCAGTAGTTGTGGCGCAAGGGCTCAGTAGTTGTGGCGCACGGGCTCTAGAGCACAGGCCCAGTAGTTGTGGTGCATGGGCTTAGTTGCTCCAGGGCATGTGGGATCTTCCCAGACCCAGGCTCAAACCTGTGTCCCCTGCATTGGCAAGCGGATTCTTAACCACTGCACCACCAGGGAAGTCCCTGAGAGAACACTTTTAAACTACATTTTGCTTTTCAAACTAGAAAGCAGGACTATTATTAATCATACATTTCTTTATCCTTTTTCTTATCATGATAGTACCTATCATTTTAAAGTAAAAAATTGCTAATTCATCTTAGTTGCATTAGACAGAACAAGCTAAATACATTAGTTAAATTGACATTTTAAATTCATTTTGATTTAAAACTGTACTGAATGTCTCACTCTTATTCTACTAATAAATATTCTTGTTTGACTTCAGTGCCAGCATAAGAAGAAACTGGAAATTGTAAAGTATAAAATTTACTAGTCTTTTCTTGGCACCTCTTTAAACTTGAAATGGCTTTGATAGATATGACCATTATCTTTTTTCCTTATTTATTGATCATTATCTCCTTCAATTATTTTTACAAAAGATAGAGGAAGAACTTCCTTTGGGATGGGAGTATATGCTGGTGTGGAGGTTTTGACCAAGAGTGCATTGGCATACCTATTAATAACAAAGGTTCAAAAAAATGGGTTATCAAGCAAGAAGATGAAGAAATTTTCTAAGCTTTTTTTCTTCCCTGTCTGCTTCAAATAATGGGTATATTTATCTTCGTTTATAAATAGGGGCGTATGGAAGAAATAAAAATATTAGGGACATTGTGATCATAGTTGTTACAAAGCCCACATCAACCACTGACTCAATAGTTCCTAATAATTTTGGAGTCCCGTGTAGAAAAATTATCTTTTTCATGCATATCTCTTGATAATCATTTTGTTCTCTTTCTCCCTATCTCTTCACTAACAAATGCCGACACGTATTACAGTGACCCCTTACATGAGGCAAAAGCCTTTTTTGCTTTAAATCTGACCAGAACTCAAATGCTCACATGATTTCATCATATCGTTTTTATAGTTTAATTTCAAAAAATAAGGAGGAAAGCTGAGAAAACTATGTTAATAAACATAGCATAATTAGACGAACTGTATTAGATTCTCTAATTTTCTAAAGTATGAATAAATTTAAATTCCAGGAATATGGCTTGCCACCAAAAGCCTAATTTTAAGCACCCAAGAATAAAGTCCAGGATTCCAAATTGGAAACATTCTAATGTTGACTAAATGACTAAGAAGTAACCTCACTTTAGGTTTCTAAAGATTAAAGAGCGGCAATGGAAAGAACATCATGTAGACAGATGTGCACAGCATATGTTCATTATGAATAATTTTGCCATCACAACACCCTTGCAAAGGAGAGATTTAGTCCCATGTTTACAGATGAGGAAACAGGTTCATGGCGATTGGATAACTTTCCCAAAGACGCAGAGCTGGTAAATAACTGGAACTGAGATTTAAATTGAGGTTAGACTGTAAAGCCCATATTCTTTCCACTACATCATGATGCCTTCCATAAATTACATTAAAGGGTAACATATACCAGGGTACAAGTGACCTTTGGAAGTGCAGAAGCAGTGGCATTTATCTAAAAATCTTTATTATCAATACAATACTCATAATGCAGTTGTCAGCAGTCAGAAGAACATACCACCTAATAAATATAAGTGAATATTACAATAAGGTTAATAATTACAGTAGGTGGGAGTTTAGAAAGGAATAAAAACATTTGAAGTTTTACAGACATGAGTGCTCTGATAAGCTTTAATAAAAACTAGATTTCAGTTGCTAAAAGCATTCGTATTATAGTCCAGAAATTTTGAGTGTATATTTAATTAAAACAAGAATTGGTTCCCTGCTGGAATTTATAAAATCATATAATTTTTCTCCTTTGAGGTCCCACTAGTAGAGATAGAAGCTCCCCTCCCCCTGGATACATTCCAGATGAATTACACCAGGTTGCCCGGAATGGGTCATTTACCAGTATCAACAGTGAAGGAGAGTTCATTCCAGAGAGCATGGACCAAGTAAGCAAAATTTGGATGTGGTTTTTAATTTCATTTAAAGGGATGTTGTCAGGGAATAGTGTGGTTTGGCAGGTATATGGAGGAGGGGGTATTTGTTTTACCTCTTCTCCAATCCCATATCTTCCTTTATAAGCGAACAAAATAGTAGAAATATAGGAAAAACCCCACTAATTTACATGTGTCTGTGTGCATTCATGTATAAAGAAAGGTGGAATAAGGCTGATTTTCTTATGTTGCTCATCCATAAGTGAATGAATGCATTTGTTTATAATCCTGGGATTAACATTCGGATTTTTTAAAATTAACATTTGAAAGACACAGTAAAACTATAAATATTTAACTTTGTGAAGCTGAGGTTTGTCTACTTTCTAAAACATTTAAAAATGTTTTTTAAAGTTTTGTGGTATTGAAGTATTTTCATGGATTTGCTATTGTTTTCTTAACATTAAATTGGCTGCTTATATTATTACAGGAGTTTACATTTTCTAATAATGTAGCAGTCATGGTGTCATTTGTTTCAATTTGGGTGGTGCCTTTGTTCAGTTTTCAGTAAACAAAATTATGTGAAGTGTTTTAGCTTTTAATTATTTAGATAATAATCCAGAGAGAAAGAAATAGAAAATTCCTATTTTTCTCTTAGGAAATTTTGAAGTTGTAGCCTACCTACAAGGACAACTACTTTTAAAACATTTAAAAATGAATAACTCTGGGGATGACTGCTGTTGGATATGGATTTTCTTTTTTGGGTACTGAAAGTGTTCTGAGATTATGGTGAGGGTTATACATTCTCAGTATTAACCACTGAACTGCACTGTATGCTTTAAGTGGGTGAATTTTATGATACATGAATTATATCTCAATAAAGCTTTTTTTAAAAAACAGTAACTTCTGGTTATATCATGCAGACTCAAGGTGGACCCATTTATTTTTCTAGATGCTGGACCCATTATCTTTAAGCAGCCCTGAAAATTCTGGCTCAGGAAGTTGTCCATCACTTGATAGCCCTCTGGATGGGTAATGTTGATTGTAGTTTTTGTTTTTTAATATATGTGGGTAAATATGCATATATATAACATGTCAAAGTATCAACTCTTCTGTGTTACATTCAGAGGAATGTAGTTGATACTCATCTATACTTACGGCAAATTGATTTTTTCAGTTTGGACAAATTTCTTAACTTCATGGGCTCAGTATCTTTTTTAGTTAAAATGATATCTGATTATAATATTCTGAGTTTCTTGCTAAATTGTGTTTGAAACTAAAGGCAAACTTAGAATTTATGTACGTTTACTTTTAAACCTGTGTTGGTGAAACTGCTGTCAAATTTTTCATAATAGGTTTTGTTTTGGAGATTCTTGAGTTGTTGCACCTGTTCAGGATTACGTTCATTCTGGCACCAAATTATAAATAACATATATTCTTGGTAGTTATGTCCCAGTATTTTGGTCAATTAAAGTTTAAGTACTTTTGTGAGACAGCTGTTCAGGAATATAAGCTGGGACAAGTTGCATCTGTGAATTTTTGGTTACAAGTGCTCCCTCTCTCTTGGTCTCAGTCGGACAGTGTTCACCTGTAGCATGCAAAGTCAATATCTTTATTAAGATCATGACCTATTTAATCTCTGGAATTGCTCTATGAAAGCAAATTTGGAAAATATAACTAATATTGTGTGGAACTTTACGTTTAATTTTTTGTTACCCATATACATGAAACCTTTGTCTGTGCCCATGTCTATCTCAAGATAGATATTTAAAACATTTAAGAAATTCAGGGAAATTGTGTTGTGAAAGCTATATATTGAGTACTTAATATTTGAAAGACAGTGTCCTGAGGTAGATAAGTATAAAATTGATGAGTTAGACATTATTATCTCCTTGTTATAAATGCAGAAATAGTCTCAGAAAGGTGATTTGCCAAGGTTGCAATAGCTAGTTTAAGTGGCAGAGCTAGGATTGAAACACAGGTGTTTCCATGCATCTGTAATTCCAAAATATATCATTCTTACCACTGTACTCTGTGGGTTAATTTTAAAAGCCAGGCTTTTTGCGGTGCATGTGCCAAATAGATGTTTGAAAAGAAGTTCCCCCTTTCTCAGCTAATGTTTCAGAGAGAGCATATATATGTGTATATATATGTATGTGTGTGTGTATATATGTATGTATATATAAAATATATGTTGTTTTATATATGTATGTATGTATATATACACGTACATACAGATAGATATTGGTATTGCATAAAGATTTTTTTTAATGCCTTAAATATTTTGTCTTAAAATAACAAGACTTTTTCTACTTTTAGAGAGAGCTATCCAAAATCACGAATGCCTAGGGCCCAGAGCTACCCAGATAATCATCAGGAATTTTCAGGTTAGACTGTTCACATTCTAAATGTTTAAATGTTATGTCATTGAATAATCTTTTGGCTGGGAGGGCGAGGGAACATTTTAAAATAATCAAATAAAAATGAGTAAATGCGTTTTTCATCATTGGAAATATTTGACTTTTGTATAACTTGTATACAACTTTCTTGTGTGTCTTAATAGACTATGATAACCCTATCTTTGAGAAATTTGGAAAAGGAGGAACATATCCAAGAAGGTATCATGTTTCATATCATCATCAAGACTATAATGATGGTAAGTTTATTAGATCAAAGAACACAACAGTTTGTTAAAAATCTCAGAAACAATAAAAAAAACTTGTTCCTATATCACTTAGCTTTCTGCTTAAAACTTTTTTTAAAGATATTGGATCATAATTAAAACTACAATAACAGCTTTATGCCAACTTACCTCATAATACTTATCTTTCCCTTAGAAAAAAGAAAGGAATAGTTAAAAATGGTATTAATTAGAAAATTATTCCTTGATGTTGAAATGCATACTTGCATTGTCCTTTTAAGGAAAAAAAATTGCTGCCTATAAACTTTGCAATTTTTATTTTGTATTTTAAATCATTATTGGAAATAAGAATAAATATATTTTTTCTCCTTTTTATACAAAACTGAGGGAGTTCTATGCTTTTATGAATGTGTGTGTGTTAACATAAAGGTTATTTGAATTTATATTCAGATTCTGTTTCTTTTTTCCCCACTTTTCTTTTCTGCTTTCACTTTTCTTTGTATTTTTATTTTTTACTTCATGATTCAGTGTTAACAAAGATATTTCTTTGCACTCTTAAAAAATACTATTCTTTTTAAGTTTAAAACATATAATCATATAATTGCTGTTTTAGTTTCTTAGCCTAGTCACAGAACAAATTTCTCTTACGTTACAAATTTTAAATACTTTTAATTATAATATATTAATAAAAGTTGCAAGGTAATTCTATTTTCACTTTGTAGGTCGTAAAACTTTTCCAAGAGCTAGAAGGACCCAGGGGACCAGCTTCCGGTCTCCTGTGAGTTTCAGTCCTACAGACCACTCCTTAAGCACTAGTAGTGGAAGCAGTATCTTTACCCCAGAGTATGATGAGAGTCGAATAAGAAGAAGGGGAAGTGACATAGACAATCCTACTTTGACTGTAATGGACATCAGCCCACCCAGCCGCTGTGAGTAATAGAAATTGGCATAGTGAAATGTGTAGCAGAGCCTTTGCAGAATTTTATAGTATTAAAAAAGAATAAATACCAAGCCAGTCTTCACAGGGAGACCAGAATCTCAAGAGAGGTAAAAATGGTATTTCTAAAGGTGGTTGTAATGTCAGGTATAAGCATGGTATTACTGCTATTACCTTAAATGATTCTGTCCTTTGCTTTTATTAGGAAAATTGTTACCAATTAGTCATTCATTCATTCATTCCACATATCCTTATTGAGTACTTAGCTCTGAGATTTCAAATATGGCCTCTAAGATGTAATCTAATGGGGATAATGATGTGCATAGGAATTCACCAGTTAAGGAGGTGACATGTGCAAGAGGCCATGATATTTTCTGAAAATGGGGAATAGTTCATCTTTGGCTGAAGTAGAGGGTATCTTACTTGAAACAGTGGAAGTAGAATTAGAATGGTAACTAAGGCCGGATTGTAAAGTATTTGAACTTTATCATGTAAGCAATGTATAAAAGATTCATGCTCAAAGATATTTATTGCAACAATATTTTTATACTCTGAATTCCTCTCTTTTGTGCTAGTGTTGTCATATTTTGCTTTCACATCTGCGACTCGCACTACATTGCTGCTATTTTTGCCTTAGGCAACTATATTTTAAAGTGATTAAAAATAGGAGAAGAATGTCTTTTAAATATACCTCCAGTTTATTTCTGTAGATCTTTATGTAGATCCAAGATTCTGTCAGGTATCAAATTCCTTTTGCCCGAAGAATTGTTTTTAACCTTTTCTTGTAGTACGAGTCTACTGGTAATAAATTCTTTCAGCTTTTGTTTGTTTGAAAAACTCATATTTCTCCTTTATTTTTGAAAGATATATTTTTCTGAGTATAGAGTTCTGGGCAATTTTTTTTTTCTTCCAGCACTTTAAAGTTATTTCTCCATTGTCTTCTGGCTTGTATACTTTCTGAGGAGAAGTCTGCTGTATTTCTTATCTTTGTTCCTCTGTATATAGTGTGCTTTTTCCCCCACTGGCTGCTTTCAAGATTTCTTCTTGTTAGAATGAGAACGATGGTCTTTCCAGCTTTCTACATTGTAGGCAGTTGAAAAACTAATTACAGATATTACTGCAATAAAGATTAGAAGTAGTGCATCTTACATAATCAGTGGCATCTTAAATTGAGTGAAAGATGCTATTACGTTTATAATCAGGTGAAAAAAAATCTCACTGGAAAAAATTAGTCATAGGGATCTGAACCTTGTTTGGGTTTAGAATTCTTACAGTTTTCAAAGATGATGATCATTATGAATTTGGGTGAACATGATTTTCCCTTAATATCCAAGCATATTCAATTAAGGATATCAATAATGCAGTAGTCCTTAACCATTGTGTGCCATTGGGCTATTCCATTTTAAGAAAATGTTCTTTTTTAGCACCTCGTGCTCCAACCAACTGGAGATTGGGCAAACTGCTTGGCCAGGGAGCCTTTGGCAGGGTCTACCTCTGTTATGATGTTGATACAGGAAGAGAATTGGCTGTTAAGCAAGTTCAGTTTGACCCAGATAGCCCTGAGACCAGCAAGGTAAGAATCACTGCATAAGCTGCTTTGTCACATTATAAGAAGCACTTTTACTAAAATAAATATAACACATAATAGAATTTTTTGTTTTTCTTCAATGCAAATTATTTGCAAAAAAATAGATAGCTAGATATGTTTGTTTACTTTGTACTATGGATTTTTCTCTTTTAGTACTCAGTTATATTCCTAATGTGATTTAGTGTTGCTTTAGCATACCATCAAGGACTGTTACAAAAGTTATTATTGTTTAGAGACTTTAAAATGTTTATTCCTTGGGAAGTGAAAATTTCAGATTGAAATCACCTTGATGGTCCATGAAGTTAGAATTTTTTTGCTTTTACTAGCAATGCTGTAAAGACTTAACAGTGAGTTCTGTCTTTCAGGAAGTAAATGCACTTGAGTGTGAAATTCAGTTGTTGAAAAACTTGCTGCATGAGCGAATTGTTCAGTATTATGGCTGTTTGAGGGATCCCCAAGAAAAAACACTTTCCATATTTATGGAATATATGCCAGGGGTAAGTTAGTACATCCTTTGAAAATAGAGATATTCTATTTAAAGTCTTAGTTGAGAATAAAGAAAAACAACAAAACTTTGATTATAAAATGTTAAGGACATTTTGGAAGAGTTTTAAATGAGAACTGGGTAATACAATTTTATTTTCTGTCTTCTTCATCTATCTTTGTATTTTTTAACTCGTTTTTTAAAAATACTAAAGTATACTAAAATAGGTTACAGACATCATAGCAGTCTATACTCAGATTTCCCTAAATGTCCTAAAAATAACCTGTAATAACTGGTTTATCCAAACCAGGACTCAGTCCAGGACCACACATTACATTTTGCTGCTATGTCTCTTATTCCTCTTTTAATCTAGAACAGTTTTAGGTGACAGATTCGACAAAGAGACCAAGCTATTGGTGCTTTGTGACCACCTCGAGGGGTGGGATAGAGAGGGTGGGAGGAAGACGCAAGAGGGAGGAGATATGGGGATATACACATAGGTATAGCTGATTCACTTTGTTATAAAGCAGAAACTAACACACCATTGTAAAGCAATTATACTCCAATAAAGACGTTAAGAAAAAAAAAAGAAAGAGACCAAACTAGTTGTTCTGTTGACAGTCTCATCTCATAGATTTCTCCCCTTGCATCCTCATGGTGGTGTTTAGTTTGTTCGTTTATCCCTATATTTCCTGTAAACTCCAAGTTAGATCTAAAATCTAAATTATATTCAAATTCAGTATTTATTCGCATGCATCCTAAATGATGCTGTGCATCCCATTAGGAGACATACAATTTCTGGTTGTTCTACTGGTAGTGATGCTAAGGTGACTGCTTGACTAGGGTGATTGACGTCCTGATTCTTCCATTGTAAAGTTTTGTTTTTTCCTGAAGACGAGAAAGTAATCTGGGCTTACAGCAGTGGCACATAGGAATATCCAGTTCCTTTTCAACTATCCACCTAATGTTTTTAACACAGATTGATAGTCATTGCCTGAGTCAGTAATTTCATTGGGAGGTGAAAAATGTGATTTGCAAAAAACTCTGTCATTCCTTCTTCATTATTTTTAGTATTTGTAGAGTATATTCTAATACTAATGATTTTCAAGATGGTGGTATATATTTACTCACTTAAAAATACATTCATTCTTATAATAGGCAGTATATGTTAGAAAAAGGCTTGATTTATGGGTCTTTAAGGAAATAGCTTATTAGAATTGTATGTAGAATGTACAGGTTGCAGTTTAATCTTATGGATCAATAAAACTGTGGATCAGTATCTCATAGTACAGTTGTCCCTTGGTATCCCCAGGGAATTGGTTCCAGGGCCTCCCACGGCTATCAAAATCCAAAGATGCTCAAGTCCTTTATAAAAATGCTATGTAAATAGTTACAACTACAATGTAAATGCTATGTAAATAGTTGCCAGTGCAGCAAATTCAAGTTTTGCTTTTTGGAACTTTCTGGAAGTTTTTTTTCCAGATATTTTCAATCAGCAGTTGGTTGAATCCCCAGATGAGAGGCCTGCAAATACAGGCCGATTGTAATCGTCTTAACACATCCTCGGTCTTACAACAGCAACAGTAAATTTTACTTTGATTTTTATCTTCATGAATAATTGTTTATAGGGACACCACTGTTATTCATCATTGCTATTTTTTATTTTCAAAGATTATGTTGGCAGTGTAAATTGTTTTTTAAAATTTAGTCTACAGCAGTAATCCAAAAGAAGGAGAAAGCTGTGAACCTTTATTTTAGTACTATCTGTGATGGAAAAAGTGGAAATATCAATTCCCCCAGTGGAAGTAAACTATGATGGCATTGTCCAAGACAGTATATATTAAAAATTAAAATTGTGAAGCCCATGTAGCAAAGTTGGAGGAAGTACTTAGAGGAAAAGAATATAAAATGCTTTTTAATATTAATGATATTTTAAAAGTATCTGTATTTGGACAAGAACAGAAGAAACTTAGAAAAATGAAAATGTATTATGTTGGGATTGTGATTGACTTTTCTCTTATTCAGATTCCCATTACTGTTTGTGCAACAAATATTTAAATTAAAAATAAGGAAATAACTATGAATAAATGTGAATAGAGACCCAGATTGTTGAAGATAAAATTAATTAAAATGGCTCATTGGTTAGAACCAGTTTACATCGCAAATGGAGATATGGGTAATCTTTATATATTTAGCAATCTTAAGACTAAACTAGGACTATTCAGGAAGAGGTGTTAGATCATGTTTCTCGTTAGGTTTTGTAAAGGCAGCTGTCTTTTCAAAGTCTAGGTTATCACTCCTTGAATTTGAAAAGCATGTTACTAAATTAATGATAGTTCACTGGCAATCTAAATGAATTATGTGTATGGCAAGCCCATGGCATACATGGGATGGACGTAGATGTTCCTAGACTTTCCTGAATCTCCAAGTCTGTAAATGATGCTATATAATTTCTTTCATTAAATTTGGTATAATGGACCCCTTTATGCCCTAGATTCAAGCTTTGCCAAAATTGTCATTCCATTCTTCAGTTTTTCCCAACATAACATTCCATTCCTTAGTCTATCTAGAACTACTTTTACACCGGAACCATAACTTTCTTTTATTTCCAATACCTGGCCTAGCAGTTGACTTCTCTCTGTTACTCTTACACACACACACACACACACACACACACACTGTTTTTATCTGACACAGTGCTTTCCAGCCCATTCCAGTTGTTCACACTGAAGAAGGTAATATTTTCATGTTACACAGCAGTAAACAGACTACCCTGATGGAGCTGTTAGCACCATGGGCCACTGGCCCAGCTGCCAGAGGGCCCAGAGGATCTGTAAGTCTGATACTCATTTGCAGCCTACAAGTATCTGGGGGCTTATGGTTTGGAAAGCTCAGTTCTAGCTCTGTAATTTTGTGCATTACTGCAAGTAGAGACATAATAAGTTGACTGAAGAACGAGCCACATTGAGTTATAGGTATGACTGGTTGTCTGGGTTCACTCACTGCCTAAGGCTTTCCACGCGTGTTTGCAAGTTGGGGTCAGCAGAATTGCATCTTGCTGTCCCTTCAGGGATTGCTCATGAATAGTGGAAACAGCAAGTGGCTAAACCTGTAAAATCCAAGGATCTATTTTTATATGACAAAGTACACAGTTTACCAAAATTCAAGGAAAGACAGGAACATTTGGTTATGTTATCTCTAAAAGATTTTGTCCCTCAGGAAGCATTTTATTTCCATCTTTTAAAGTCGTGATTATTTATCAAATTTGCACATTGGAATCAGCAGGGAAGCTTTTTCAAAATTCAAGTGCCTATGTCTCACCAGATTGATTCCCTATTCTCAGAGATGGCACCTCATCCTGCCTAAAACATGTAAGAAAATTAGAAATTCCTTTTTAATTTTCTCATGTTTTGAACTAAAACAGTGAATATATAAAAGAAAAACTTTAAAATCTCACGTGTGTTCTGATCTTCTCATCATACCCATTCTTTCTCCTGAGAAGTAAATTTGCAGGTATCAATAAAACTGTGTTTTAAAAACAGAGTAAGAACAAAATAAATAAAATTAAAGTAGGACGTATATAGAAGAGCAAGTAGGAAAATCAAAAATGTATTCAGGGCAAAAACAATGCAAGATAAAAGTACTGGAGAATTTAAAAAAATACAGTTGCAAGGAACAGGAGATAGAACCAGCATAGTCATAGAAACAAGGGTATCAGTCAAAGAATAGTTTTAAAGGCTTCCTTCCACAATTCTAGTCAGGGAATATAGTAGAGTTTTATGTTAAATTAATGGCATATAATGTCCTTCCTGAGAATTCCTGTGCTGTCCAATTAAAGCCTCCCAGTCATGAACTAGGATTCTCCAAATTAAAATGTCTAGTTTTAAGATAAATAAGTCATGTAATATACAGCATAAGGAATATAGTCAATAATACTGTAATATAGTCAATAATACCGTAATAACTTTGTACAGAGATAGATGGTTACCAGACTCATCGTGGTGATCATTTTGTAATGCATTTAAATGTCGAATCACTGTGTTATACACCTGAAACTAACATGACATTGTATGTCAACTAAACTTCAATTAAAAATAAGTAAAATAGGACTTCCCTGGTGGCACAGTGGTTGAGAGTCCGCCTGCCGATGCAGGGGACCCGGGTTCGTGCCCCGGTCCGGGAAGATCCCACATGCCGCGGAGCAGCTGAGCCCGTGAGCCATGGCCGCTGAGCCTGCGTGTCCGGAGCCTGTGCTCCTCAACAGGAGAGGCCACAACAGTGAGAGGCCCACATACCGCAAAAAAATAATAATAATAATAAAATAAATAAAATATTGTAAAGCAGTTATACTCCAATAAAGATGTTAAAAATAAAATAAAGATCACTTTATTCAGTCGATAAGAATAATAAATACCCATGTACACGTCTTTAAAAATAAAGATTTACTAGTAGCTTTCATTTCAAACCATACTATAGTTTTCTTTCGTTTTCTTTTATCCTAGGGTTCAATTAAGGACCAACTAAAAGCATATGGAGCTCTTACTGAGAATGTGACTAGGAAATACACCCGTCAGATTCTGGAGGGAGTTCATTATTTGCACAGTAATATGATTGTTCATAGAGATATAAAAGGTAAGTAATGAGGTATTTTTTAAGTACACAGTTCTTTTAACGAAACATGTGCTGTGGTTAAGAAATTCAGCATTTAATACATGTACCTTTAAAGTACCATGGGAAAACAGTTCCAGCTAGTTGTGTTGTTCAGGTCGCCACAAGAGGAAAGCTCCCCTGTTGGGGCTCACAGAATCAGTAAAGTTCAAATGAGCATGAAAATGAGACATGTTTTCACATATAGCGCACAGGCATTCGGACATAGCGGTTAAGAATAGGGGCTCTGAATTTGACCTGATTCAGATTCAGGCTTTATCCATCACCAGATGTGTGACCTTAGACGAGACAATCTCTCTATGCCTCAGTTCCTCATTTTTAAGGAGGGTGATAATAGTGAACAGCTCACAGGATTCTTACAAGGATTAAATGAGTTAATGCATATAACATGCTTAAAACCGTTCTTGGTACCTAGAAAGCACTCAAAAGTTAGTTACGGTGATGATGTACTTTATGCTGAGATCATATTTAAAGCTGAGGGATGGACCTCATTACCTAAGGGAGAGAATGAGAAGAGAGACCAAGACTGAGCTTTGATAAACTGCAACTCAGTTAAGCTCACTTTTTAAAACTCACAAACTCAACTGTTTTCATGGATCAGTTACATAAGGTAACTGCATGAAGTGAGACAAAATAGTGGTGGAGGTATGTAAGTTTGAGAGTCATAAAACTCTGTACTGCAAAGCACGCTGAGAGGCTTCATTCTGTAAAAACCAGGTTGTGACCCGAATATAAAGATCACTTTATTCAATCATTTGACGAGAATAATGAACAAATACACAACACACATTTATAAATAATAAATTGAATTTTTTTTTCATTGGTCTTTCTAGGGGCTCTTATGAGCTACCAGGAATTTACTTCCTTTCTGTGGTATATCACGCCCTGAATATGGCCATATTCAGGCTAAAGAGAACATTCCTAACTAGTGTCTGGTCACAGAGTAGGATCTGCTGCACAATGCCTGAGCCAGATCACATGTAAAGAATGGACCTTACTAGTGAGTCTTAGAGGATGACAACCTGGCTCATGATCTGAAAGAAATAAGAGCCTGTCTTTCACCTCAGGGTCTACCCAGCTTAGGCAGACCTCAGCTATCAAGTTCAAAACCCTAAAGCTTAAAGAACCACATAAGGTGGTGACCATTTTGTAGTGTATGGAAATATTGAATCACAATGTTGTACACCCTGCAACTAACATAGTGTTGTAGGTCAAGTATACTTCAATTAAAAAAAAAACACATAGGAAAATGATTTGATTGTGAATTATTCTATTAGGAATAATCTCTATTCGAGCCAGTTTCTCTTTACCCCTGATAATAAGATAAGGTAAAGGAACTGAGGGGAGCTACCCCCCAAGCGGATCCTCCTCTAACCTTGCCAGTAAAATGAGGAGGTTGGAAACAAGCTGATTTAAAAACATTATAGGGGAAATATATTGATAAGAAAAATGTAAGGTATAAAATTGGATAAAGCAGTATGATCTCAAGTTCGTTCTTCTAGGTCATACTTTAATTTTACAATCTCTACATGATTAACAGTGGTTATTTCCAAGTGGCAGAATGAGTGATAGTTGTTTTTCTCCTGCATACTTTTTACTTTTTATGTAATTCCTAAATTTTTATAATGAGCAGTTTTTAAATGGCGAGGGCAAAGGAAAGCTAGTTGATTACTTTTAAGTTTAGACTCATGAGTTCATAATGAAACCTAGGGTAAAAATTAATTGATCATTGTTGCTAGGGAACCAACTCATTATTTAATAATAGGGTTTCTTTATTGGACCTTTCTTTTATGAACTGTACTGAGGACTAAATAGTGGATGAAAGGAAACTTACCTTTATAAAAATATTTTGGCTAACAAATGAAGCAGGAATGATAGAATAGTACCATTTTACAATGACTAACAGATTAGTAGACATAAGCACTAAATGTTAATAGCTGTTAACATCACTTCACACAGACAGTCTGTCATTACATGCTTCCTATTCATAGACTATATCATTATCTACAAAGCAGTTTTGCCAAAGAAAATTTTTTTGCACCTGAATCTGATCAAGCCTCTAGATTCAGCTACCAAATTGGAGAATTATAGAATATATAGAACAGATGAACATGTTAAATGACTCCTTGGGATGGACTCAGCAAAATCTAGACAATAAGAAAGCTATAGGCAGACAGCTTAGACTCTTCATAAACTGCAAAGGAAAAAAAAAAAAGGTTGGAGGGAACTTTAGCAAAAGACTTAAAAGATGTATTAATGATTCTCAATGTAAGGACCTTATTTGGATTCTGATTTTTTAAAGAAAAACAAAAAGACACTGAATGTACATTTAATAATATTAAAGGCGTTACTGTCCATTCTCTTAGGTGTGATAAGAGTCTTTATCTTTTAGAGATATGGACTGAACTATTGATGGATCGCGATGTCTTTCATTTGATTCAGATAGTGTGAGGGGTTCATATGCGGTTCGGTCTGCTTTATGTGTATATTTGAAAACTCTCCTTCATAGCTTACTTTTAACATATCCAAAGTAAGTTTTTGAAAAATTAGATAACTGTATTGGGAACCTGGCTATACATTTTCTCCTCAGCCCTTTGTATGGATGGCCGTTGGTTCAGCATTGGTGATTACTCCCTGGAGATAGCTCTGTCTGTCTGTGACCTGCCTGGGACTGTTCCTTCCCAGCTGGTAACCAGTAAAAACTGGCTTGTTTCTTGTCCTTCCCCAGGTTAAATATTTTAGACACGGTGGCTTTTTTTGACAGAGTCCTTCTTTAAGAATTGGACAGCGGGAGATGTTAAAAAGGCAATAGTGTCTTAGAGAATCACCGGTACCATGGCGTACTTAGGCTTATGGCATGCAGAGAATGGATCCTTAACCCTGCCCAGAGAGAGGCTTTGCAAAGCCTTAATTGACTAGACTGGGAAATTTGCTGGGAGAACAGAAAGACAGGTACAGAAGTTCATGGTGGGGATGGACAGTCTGCATTCTCTCCAGTCTATAATACATTTTCTCCACTATTCACTCTCCTTCTTAGAGGCCATTAAAAAAAAAAAAAAGACAAATAGGGAATTTTAAAAAAAAAAAAAATAATATGATTAAGGTTAGGAAGACTTAAAAATAATTGAGGTAAAATTTAGAAACTAAAATTAGATAAGCTAATAAAATAAGTTGCTCGTTTAAAAACAGGTAGTTTATAGAAAAAGCTAAAAATGAGAATAGAAATAATTTACATAAGAAGAAACTAGACTTACAATCCCAGAAAAAAGATTGAGTTTAAAGAATGATAAAGGGGGGAAAATAGAGAATAAAAATAAATGAACCTAGCTCCTAGATCTTGGTTTCTGATACCATTCTTCAGTAAACGGAGAAATGGCTAATTCTAGAAGTGGTTACAGGGGATACACAAGGTGAGCCTGGAACGTCTTCTAGTACCAGAACGTAAGACGATACTAAGAAACAAACAAACAATCCAGAAATCAAATCAAGCAAGAACACAATGATTGAGGTATGGCAGAGGGACACAGGAGCCAACAGAGAGAGCTCCCCATGGCCAGAGCTGGAACAGCTTGAGCGAAAAGTCATTGGATTATAACCCAAAGTATAAAATTAATATCCATGTGTTCAGACTGATAGAAATGGATGGTTGAATAAATAAATGGGAGAGAAGAGACAAATCTCCCATGCAGAATAATTCCCTTATATGTAACTACTAAGCCTGTAGCATAACTTCTCACTCCTTTACACATAGTGAACTTCTTCCAAAGAGCTAAGTATGGAAAAGGGGAAAGAGTAACTTTACAGGGGAGGGCTCTGCAAACACCACCTCAGCCAGGCTATCAAGGTCAGTTTATAATAAGTAAAATTAAAAGTTTATTATGGAAGTAAATGAAATTTTAAAACAGAAACCTCAAAGCTTGCTTAGATTAGATTTAAAATACACTGTACAGAAACTGAGAATGAAGAATGAAAAGATTTTGATTATGAAGGTCCCTTAAGAGGTTCCTGAGGAGATGCTAGGTCCTCAGGGAAATAATCTATAGACATGGGCTTCTTACTTTATGACAGAGAAATTGGGGCCAAGAGCCTGCTACTGCTTTTCTTCATCCTTCTCTGAACTTCACATTCTTAGCCCTTTCCCCCTTTCTCTTCTTTTTCATCCTCGCCTCCCACTTGCACCAGTCCTTTTCAGTGGGAGAAACTTCTTAGGTCTTGAATCACACAGGTGACTCTAAATATTCAGTGTTCATGTAATAAGTTTTTAATGCACACTGACTGTATGACTGGCATTATGCCAGGTACTGCTCGGAAGGTGAAGAGCAGCCTGATTTTGGAGACAGATTGAAGAGTCTGCTAAGTAATTTTCTGCCGTTGTTCTTTTATGTTGTATTCCAAATTGCCAATACAAATAATGAAATGAGGATATTTCTTATTTTAGGCGCAAATATTCTGCGAGATTCAACAGGCAACGTCAAACTAGGAGATTTTGGGGCCAGCAAACGGCTTCAAACCATCTGTCTTTCGGGGACAGGAATGAAGTCTGTCACAGGCACACCATACTGGATGAGCCCTGAAGTGATTAGTGGAGAAGGCTATGGCAGAAAAGCAGATATCTGGTAGGTTTTGATGGGGGATTTGACCGAAAGCACATTTCTTCTTAACATATTTCCACCCAGGATGGAATTTACTGAGGTAAATTTATTTTTTTGTACTTTTGAAATAGGATGTCAGGATTACAAGGATTAATATCATTTTAACTGTGTGTGTTTGAGGCTTAATAAATGACTAAATAACTAGAGCTTTTGAACCTGTCTTCCATTCTTTAGGAAAGATCTTTTTTTTTTAAACAGAGGACAACTTATTTTTATTATTTATTTTAATTAATTAATGTATTTATTTTTGGCTGCGTTGGATCTTCGTTGCTGTGCGTGGGCTTTCTCTAGCTGTGGCGAGTGGGGGCTACTCTTCATTGTGGTGCACGGGCTTCTCACTCTGGTGGCTTCTCTTGTTGCGAAACACGGGCTCTAGGCACATGGGCTTCAGTAGTTGTGGCACACGGGCTCAGTAGTTGTGGTGCACGGGCTTAGTTGGTCCACGGCATGTGGGATCTTCCCGGACCAGGGATCGAACCCATGTTCCCTGCATTGGCAGGCGGATTCTTAACCACTGCACCACCAGGGAAGTCCCAGGAAGGATTTCATCTTGAGCAAATTTCAGCATTAGAAAGCTATCTTCATTTTATTTCCCTGAAGAACTTTAAAAGTAATTAATCTTTATTATTAGTCTTATAATTCAGTTAACCTTTAATTGCTTAATAATTTTAAGTTAGAACATAAAATGGCCATTTCCTACTTCCCACTGAGAATTTTTTTTTTTAATTTATTTAATTTATTTATTTTTGGCTGCGTTGGGTCTTTGCTGCTGCGCACAGCCTCTCTAGTTGCAGCGAGTGGGGGCCACTCTTCGCTGAGGTGCGCAGGCTTCTCATCGTGGTGGCCTCTCCCACTGCAGAGCATGGGCTCTAGGTGCACAGGCCACAGCAGTTGCAGCATTCCGGCTCAGTAGTTGTGGCTCATGGGCTCCAGAGCACAGGCTCAGCAGCTCTGGCACACGGGCCCAGTTGCTCCGAGGCATGTGGGATCTTCCCAGACCAGGGCTTGAACCCATGCCCCCGGAATGTCAGGTAGATTCCCAACCACTGCACCACCAGGGAAGCCCCGAGAAATTTTTTTGATAGATATGCATTTTAGGCACCTAAAGACAAAGAATTTCTAGCGTTTGTATTCTTTGTAAGATAAAGACAGAAAACAGTTATATTCAATGTCAGGTTAGAGAATTATATAAAGCAAAAATTATAAAATGAATAACATTTTTTGCCTAACAAATTTGAGAGCTTAAATTTTAGTTTATTTTCATTGATGTTTATGTTTAAACTACAGGTTTTTGTTTTTTCTTTTAGCTCAAACACAGGCTGTAGTACTTTATTATTTTTTAAATTTATTTAAGTTTGGCTGTGTTGGGTCTTCATTGCTGCGCGCAGGCTCTCTCTAGTTGCGGTGAGTGGGGGCTATTCTTTGTTGTGGTACGCTGGCTTCTGATTGCGGTGGCTTCTCGTTGCGGAGCATGGGCTCTCCGCGCATGGGCTTCAGTAGTTGTGGTGTGCGGGCTCAGAAGTTGTGGCACACGGGCTTAGTTGCTCTGCGGCACGTGGGATCTTCCCGGACCGGGTCTTGAACCCGTGTCCCCTGCATCGGCAGGCAGATTCTTAACCACTGCGCCACCAGGGAAGCCCTGCTTACTTTATTTAACAATGAAATAGTAATAACAGTAATTTAGTTGTAACAAAGCCATCAACAGAGCAATATAAAAACAAAGCCCAAATTGATTATCTCCTTTAAACAGGAAAAACCACCGTTAGTCTAGTGGTTCTCAAACCTATCCACACATTTGAGGAATGGAGGGAAGGAGGAGGATTGGTGCTTAAAAACTAGCTATACCCAAAGCCCAAATCTGAACAGTTATATGAGAATCTCTCAAGAGTGGGGCCCAGGCAAAGATTTTTGAAGTATTGTCAGGATTGAGAACTACAAGCCTAAAGTAATAAGCAATAAAAACCATGTCTTCAAAGCAATTCAAAAGAAGAAGTTAAAAAAAAAAGAAATATGATAAATTTCTTTCCCCTTATCCTGGGAAAAGGAGGGTAGCCCCTATTCATTTCCTCATTCTTTTTTATTCATTTTTGATTGCCCAGAGTTGAGTTTAACAAACATCAAATATTGGAAGTTATACAAACATTTTACCCAAATTGAAATTCTCAATACTTTACATTTAGAAAGCTCTTTCAAAACAGTACCAGCTTTCAGAAAGAAAAGCACATTTTAAGTTTGCATAGGTGTTTAAACTGTTTGTTAAACTAAGAAGAGTCAATAAAATGCACTAGGAAGTATTTCACTAATAACAGTTGTTATAAAACAATATTCATTTCATGTACCGCAAATTAACTTTTTGGTGCAACAAGAGGAATATTTGAGTGTTTCCCATCTGTTTCTACAACTGTCAGAATTCATTGAAGTCTAGAATCCAAATATAAATTTTTCTTCAAGACTGCATACATAAAATGCTTCCCCTCTAACTGCCCTCTGCCCCTGACAAATCCCTGTTGGGAGGTCCAGTAGTGTCTGCAGGCATATTTATCTTTAAAACAGACTTTCCTCACTTTTCAGGTTTGGGAATGATACCACATCAAGTATGGATATATTTTTCCTTATTTCTTAAGAATACATAAATTCACTTAAAGATGTCTCCTCAAATTCAGAAAACCCCGTTTCTTCAGCCCTTTCTGTCAGGTCTCCGTGTCAGTCGATCTTAATCGCCTCATTCCGGCCCCGAAGCCTTCTTCTCTCAGGTTGTCTTCATTCGCGCCCTCAGTGTCCGCCAGACGACAGGAGCCGAGGGATTCTCCTCCAGTACCCGTAGGGGGCGCGGGGCCGGGGGCTGGTGTCCCCGCTGTTGGGTGCTGGCCGCGCTTCAGGCCGGGCCCGCCGAAGCCACGCGCACCCCTGCGTCTTTTTGGCGCTTTGCGGCGGCCCGAGGACCCCGCGGGGCTGCCCGGGTTGTGGCGGCGGGTTGCGGCGGCGGGTTGCGGCGGCGGCAGCGCCTTGGCAACTCGGAAGTGAGGAGAGGGAGCCGCTGCCGAGGCATGTGGAACCGCCCGCCCGGCCCCGACCCCGACCCCGACCCCGACCCCGGCCCCGACCCCAGAGGCTCCGTGCGGGAGGCCGAGCGCCGACCTCAGTTTTTACAGCCTTTTAATGAAACTTTACGTTTGAAACCAAGTCGTATTTAAATGTATATGGACTTCACGCCTGTTTCTCATTTTGTAGTTAGTTAGCTGACTTCATGATGATGTTGTTTGTGTAAGGTCTTTCTTTTATTTCTTCTTAGGAGCGTGGGCTGTACTGTGGTGGAAATGCTAACGGAAAAGCCTCCTTGGGCAGAATTTGAAGCAATGGCTGCCATCTTTAAAATCGCCACTCAGCCGACGAACCCTAAGCTGCCACCCCATGTCTCAGACCATACTCGAGATTTCCTCAAACGGATTTTTGTAGAGGCCAAACTGAGACCTTCCGCTGATGAACTTTTAAGGCACATGTTTGTGCACTATCACTAGCAGCCAGTAACCTCTCGTGTGCCTCTACCCAGCTCCCATCTATTCATTCACCTTCTCTCTGACTGCACTTTTCTTTTTTATAAAAAAGAGAGATGGGGGAGAAAACAAAGACAAGAGGGAAAGTGTTTCTCTTGATTCTTGGTTAAATTTGATTAATAATAATAGTATCCTGAAGTTTTTATATTTAATCTTTTTTTCCCTTACAAGAACTTGAAACTTTTTTTTTTTAATTTTTATAATGTACTGATGTGGTTCAGAGACATAAAGCACTTTAGTACATAGTCACTCTTTTTAGTACAAAAAGATCATTTGGAATACCTAAAGATTGTAGAGTCTTTCCCTGTGTCACTGACAGATTGGCAGTGATGGGGAGACATGGAAAACAAGGAGAAGAAAATGATGTATAATTTGTAGTTTTTAGTGATAGTATTTAAAATAGATTCTTGTTTGTGGGGTTGAGCCCTAAACTTGAGTTTAGGATAGGTACTCAGCTTAAAGAATATAGGTTCCTTCTTGTATCTGTATTCTTTAGATCCTAACCTCTGTCTACCAAGCTTTTTGCTCAGTAGGACTCTTGATAGCAAATATGAATCTCTAGGAGGTATGTTTGTTTGTTAATCCTAACCAGTATAATAAGCAAATACACTATAATAGACCCATGTTACTGGAATCTATAAACCTTGAGGGATAGCTTTCTGCTTAAAAAAAGAAAAGATATTGTTTTATTTTAAAACAGATATGGGAAGTCAATAAGCAAATCCAAATTAAAAGACAAAAGGAGATTGCTCTAATTAAATGTGTAAGCAGTAGAAGAGACCACATTTGCCGGTCAACAGAAATAATGAAAAGAAGAACTAAGTGTTGTTTAGTGTATTTTAAACTGTGTTCTTTACCCGAGGGGGAAAGTCCCAAAAATCAAGGGGAAGGAGAAATAATCAAAATCATGTATACTATATCTTCCTTTCTAGCTCCTGATTCCCCATAGATAACATTGTTTAGGAACTAAGAGTTTAACCTGCAGTATCCATGTGTTAAAAGCTAGTGTCATGATATGAAACCGTTGTTCTTGTTCTTTGGATCACAGACTACTAAAGCACCTCAAAAAACAGTTAGCATGTAAAACAGTGGTTTTCACAGCTGGGGTGAGGATAGTTTTGCTTGGCATTTGGCAATGACTGGAAACATTTTTGGTTGTCACAGCCAGGAGGATGCTAGAAGCATCTAGTGGTTAGAGGCCAGGGATGCTGCTAAACAAATTAAAGTATACAAGAACAGCACGTCCAGCCCCCCAACAAAGAATTATCCTGCCCCAAATGTTAAAAGTGCCGAAGTTGAGAAACCCTGATGTACATACCAGCCCCAGTTATAAATGAAAATGGCCATTTACAAAGCAGGTTCCTTGCAAAAAGTAAGTTTCAGAGAGTGATGTAATGCATAATGAGGGTTTTACAAGAGAAGATACCACTACTTCAAGTCGAGGGTGAAAGGTCTCAACAAACAGCCAGTAACAATCCTTTCCCTTCCAGCTGCATATTGCACCCAAATCAGTAACTTCCATTTTAGACACAAAATGAACTTAAACACGGAGCCTGTTGAACTCAGTCATCTGTGTGTATTCTTTCCTCAATAGTCAATTCATAATTGTGGGAAAACAAAGGCATATTAAAACAAAGTATTAGCTACTTTATAGGAAGGTTAAAAACTGCCAGGTATTTCTAATATAAGAGCAACGACATTAAGCGGAACGAGACAGCTGGGAAACTCCCACTATCTCTAATGGACTTGCGCTACTGAAAAACATGAATGATATTGGTAATTTGGCCACTTGCAATTTTTTTCAGCGTATTAAAGCAAATGCTAATAACTTTATTTTTAAAGGTCTAGAAAATAGTATTCTTGGAGGCCCTAACTGTGATGCCTTTCATGGGATTCATAAGGGACTCAGGTATTTTGTTTTCTGCTAAAAGGTATGCTCGTTTAGGAACTCTTTTAAAATACTTTGTTTCTGAACTTAAGTAGATGTTGTTTTACTGTATCAAGGTCCTATCTGGCATTCCCTGTAGGAATATTTGAAATTCCATTAGCTAGTCTGAGAAGAAGTCAAAGCACAAATATAGTTGTTAAAGCTTCTCACATACCCTTATAATGAAAGGAAGCAGCTTGCAAGGAAGAACATGAATTACTGGCCTCCTCCCCCTGGGAACTCAACTGCCAAATCTTGTGCTATAAACATAGTCCCCAAGGATGTGGATCTATTATAATTTCTTTATCTTTTATGAGTGAAGGCATCTCTTCTACTTGAGCAGGATCATGGTATCTGGACCAGTGGGCTTTTCCTTTGTTTCTTTGTATTGTGTGGTTGTGATTTCCTTTTGGCTCATTTTTGGTCTATCAGGGTAATCAGCAGTGCAGAATATGAGACAGGTGCTCTTTAAAGAGAAATCTTGGGAGACTGTGAAACCCAAAGCAAAATTGTTTGCTTTATTTTCAGTCTCTTTTTCTTTTTGAAATGCTATAGAAAATAAAATCACCTGAAAAGAAACTACTACTTTAACACTGCTGCACAAGACCTTTGTTTTATAAGAAAAATATTACTAGCTATGGAAAAGTATTGTTCTTTATGAAAGACTTAAGAGTAGACTAATAGTTTACAGAGTTATATAAAAATGTGATGTGAATTTATTTCAGACAAGTTGTAAAGGTACCAAAAACCACAGTAAAAGTTAATATATATAAAAACTACTAGAACAAAAAAGCTTAAAGTGGGGTGAGGTATGAAAGACCAAAATTAAATTTAAAAAAGAAAATTTTCAAAGGAACCACCTCTATCAGGGGCAGTTAAAATAGCACTCCAATTTTTTCTTTCTAATAATTGTATGGATCAACAAATGAAATTTGGACTTTTTAAGATGACTCTAAATGTATTTTGTTTTTTAAATGCACAACTGATTCTTCTATACTGTAATGTTTCTTTGCTGAGGCTGGAAAATGACCTGACTGCTAACTTTGTGCCTTTAAAATGCATTCTGCTTTGATAGTGGCAGACTTTTTGGTGCTGGAGAAGATTCACTAGCAGTCTTATATGTGCTTTTCAGGAAATATCTTTCTACTTAGGCCTTGAAAGATTCAAAATGGCATGATTTAGGCTTGGACCAAATATAAGATCTTTTACATTGCAAACAAAGTGTATTGAATAAAAGGGTTGAGAAATATCATAATGACTAATGGAAGTTTTGATGATAATTCTTTAAAATGTATTTAAAAATATACAGACTTTGAAATTTTCAGTATGACTATCTTTAATTTTCCTCATTTACAAAACATGTTTCTAACCTGAAGAATGGTTAAAGACTACTGCCTTAGAAAGTTTTCAAAGGCACAGTCAACCTTACATAATTTATATAAGAGATGGAAATGTTAATGCACAGGCTGAACTATAAAAGAAAAATTAAAACTTATTTCATAGTAAATTGAATTGGCTTTCACTTGAAGGAGTCTTTATCTTATTCCCAGTAGAAGCTACATTAAAAAGAGGAAACTATTTCTTTAGAGTAGCTTTCTTTGCTACTTCAGCTCTTATATATGTCAGGTCTGGTGTGTCGTATTTCTGAGACGGAGTTGTTATAAGATACATGAAATCATTTGAGAAAATCAAATCTGAGTAGTTTATAGGACAACTAAGCTTGGGTGCAAAAGCCAAGATGTTCGCCAGATGCAAACTCCTTGGCCCACAGCAGAATTCTTTGTCACTGATTTCATTTGGGACCAATAGCATGATATAAAATCACCTGGTGTCAACCAAGTATAGGAATCCATTGATTTTTTTTTTTAAATATGGTGAATCCTTTTCATTTGCTTTTTCAGTATTGTGGCTTATTATGGTACTAAATTAACTTAAGGAGGTCACAGTCTAGGAGGAAAAATGGGCAAACAGTTTCTTTTTTTTTTGCGGTACGCGGGCCTCTCACTGCTGTAGCCTCTCCTGTTGCGGAGCACAGGCTCCAGACGTGCAGGCCCAGCGGCCATGGCTCACGGGCCAGCCGCTCCGTGGCATGCAGGATCCTCCCGGACCGGGGCACGAACCTGTGTCCCCTGCATCGGCAGGCGGACTCCCAACCACTGCGCCACCAGGGGAGCCCCCAGTTACTTATTTTTATGGCATATCCTGAATCTGAAAGTTAAGCAATGATGTTTTAAAATGTTATTTCTTATGAAGTGAGGGAAAGCAATTTTGGGTAACCATTGGCTATTATAAACTAAAATGTCATTAACAACAGCAATTAAAAGTATTCCCAAATTGGAGGGATCTGCGTAGGTCAAGCAGCCTCTCTCTCAGGACTCCCTCTTACAAAACCCAGCCTCTGCTCAAACAGTTCCAGTGATGGGGGCATTTATTCCATTACAGAGTATTTTTTCCTGCTTTTTCCTTTAAAGAAAAAAATATTTTCTTTTGGTCTAAATTGTTAAAATACCCAAAACATTTGATAGAAATTGAATTCTGTCAACAGTGTTATTTATACTAAGATCAGGAAAATTTCTTGAGATCTTATTGTTTTATATGAAGTTTGGCCTTAGTTACAAATGCACTGTTCATATTTATTTGAATTTTAACATTGGTTAAAATGTCAACGGAAAGCAATTTGTTAATTTTTCGTAGTGCCTTTTTCTCTGTATGCCTTAATTTTGTTTTATATCAATAATAATTCAAGTTACCCACCGAAATGAAGGTTTTTCCAAAATCAGTAGGCTTCAAGAGTTGATTTGGCCTTAGACTGTGTATTGGCCCTTAAACGTTTCTTAATGCCTGCTTCTTCCTCCTACCCTTTTCTACCTCTTTTTTTTTTTTTAATATGTTAGAAGAGAAACATTAGCATTGTTCTGTGATAGACACATTGCAGTTTTACTAGACACAAATTCCTAAGATAAGGATAGAAAGAGGTATTCTAATTCTAAAGAGACATAGTGAATTGTGTTCCAGGTTGATTACTTGATTTTCAATCACACTGGCACTGTCTAAATTCTTTGTATGTCGTGGTTCAGTTATGATTTTCAAAGCAGAACTAGAAAGGTGGTTTTTGTCCTAAAGGGGTCAGTTAAATGGTTTACAGATGTTAAGGCAATGAGACTTAGGGCAATGAGCAAGAAATCCAGGGATAGCAAATTCTAATCCTTACTTTATGACTAACATTTTGACTAAAACTCCACCTTACTTTTCTGTGAAATGTGTATGTGTGTGTACGTGTGTGTGTGTGTGTGTGTGTGTGTGTGTTTGGAGTTGGTGCAGGGGTGGGAAGGAAGGAAAGGTGTGAATGTCCAGTTAGCTTAGTCTCTGTTCTTGGAAGAACAGCTCAAATGTGTGTGACCTACTGATGATGGAATGCCAGCACATTTTCCACAAGTAGCTAGTACAAACGGTTGTTTAATAAAGGTATTTATTGTAAATTGCCAAGCTCTTGGTTGCTAAAAGTAGATTAAAATTGAATTTGTATGTGTGTATAATAGCTTATATATAATTCTTAAGTAGAAAGTAATTGGTTTTGCATAGTTCTTCATGAGCTCTTTGGAATAGAAATTCTGCCAGACATTATCAAAACAAGCTTCCTTAGCTTACCAAGTGTTCAAAAGGAAATTTTACCTCTGTTTTGGTTGGCTAGGGAAGGCGTGCTGTGAAGCCACTGTTCCTACTTCATAGTCGTCTTTAGCTTTGCTTTAACTTCTGCCACAGTCTGGACAGGATGCCATAATAGGTGTGAAAGTATCAGGGCCAACCATCCCTCTGTACTCACCTTTCAGAGCTGTAGATGGTAGTGAGCTCTCAGGGGAGTCTAGAGAACCTTCTCTAGGTTATAGTGAGAGCAGACATGGTTTCGTTTCAGAAGGTCAAGGGAGGAGTTGCAGCTATCGTAAAGAAAAGAATAAATTTTACCTGTTGCCTATATGCAGTCTCTTATGTAATTCTTCATATTTTTCATAATTGGGCATTTTAATTGACAGTAATGATATTTTTGTTAATAACAGCAAAGGCATTAAATCAGTGAGTACTATTATTCCCTATGCCTGATGACTTATTGTTTGTATTTACAATCTGTATTATCAGAATCACATTAAACCAAAGCTTTTATATTCTCTGCACATACAGCCAAAATGATTATCACTGTTACTTCTGCCCACCTGTAAGCTAATAGTGTAAAAATGATAAAACAGGTACTAGTAGAATTTGTATCTCAATCTATCCTTCAAGTTAAAGACAGGTGCTCAGTGTTTGCATTTAGACATGCAGGAATTTACTTCAACTATTATGGAGCTATATAGACATTATGAGCTTGAGTTTGTACACGTGCCAATCTTAATTAATGTCACTTGACCATAAACGCATATACATATACCTTGACGTATGATGCCTCAGGTTGGTGGCGTACTTTCTTCCTAATGTCTTAACATTTATGAACTTGTGTTTGACTTGAGGGGCATTTCAGGAAAGCTGTGAAGAAAAGTAGGTTATGGACTTTTTGTGCCATAGACACTTTGGAACGTAAGGACGAGTCTGCTCTCCAGCATACATGCAGAATTTGTCCCCAGGTAGGATTTCTGAGTCCCTTAATGCCAGTTGAGAACAGTAAAGTTTGTGACTATACTGAAAAGCACTTTTGTGTTCACTTATTTATGTAGCTAACAATTGGTGACTTTAGCATTAGCATTACTTGTGAGGGGAGAGATAAGTAACAAAATTACATCCTAACTATATTAGATACTTAGGCTCCAAAATGGATTTGTCATGTTCTCATTTTTTCCAAAGACTTTTTTCCACCTGGAATAAGAAGAGAGAACTAGTGGAAACATTTGAGCTGGAAAGGTTTATGGGCCAAAAAAAAAAAAAAGTGGGCCAAACCCTTGCAATATACCCTGTTCAAGTGAAACTACAGTGTCTAACGATAAGAATACTTCTTTAAAAACAAACAGTTGTTTTTAATACAATCTTAATTAGTAAGTAAAAGGTTTACATTTTTTCTATTGCTGTTGGTTTTAAAATTTGCTACCCTGCATTCTGAAATATTGTAAAAGAGTTAATACCAAAAATACTTTTAATGTCTGACATCTCTTACATTTCACATGGTTCTTTTTATTCAAATATCATTGTAAATAAAAGTAAACTTGGATAAATCTGAGAATAAAGTTTTAATTGTTGCAAACTATGATTATCAATTTGTAAATTTACCCTTTGACCTAATGTACATTTTTAAATGTAGCCATTAAATTCTCTATATTTAATCCATTAGTTTCTCTCTGTAAACGTTTTTAATCTCAGTTGAATGCTGGGCAGTTTATAATTATGTACAAAGGTGTTCTTTTCCTATCAAGGTTGACTTTTTTGCACATTTTTGGAAATGTTTAATTTGTACACTGATTTACTACTCTGACCAATAATCGTTGATGGGTGTATGAGCATCATGAATGCGTGCATTGAACTACTGTCTGTGTCTCTACGTTTAAACTTCTTTCAAGATGTAGCCGTCAGTAACTGCACTGCTATTACTGACTTAAATGGACTTTCTTGCTTTTACAAAGTATACATATCTATGGTTCTATCTTTGTTGAAGAACTCAGGAGTTCGACATCACTTTCTGATTTTATATGTATTCTGAAATCCATGACTAAGTGGCAAGTATGCTTGTAACTCTGTGTATCAGGGGATGTGTGTGTGGAGATGTCTTTTTCTGTCTGTAGGTACATGTATATATCCCAGTAATTTCTTATTTTCATTTCTACATTTTTATGAACTTGTTTTATAAGGGTACTGTTTAGTTAGAATAATTAAATATATATAAAGCTTTCTGAGAGATTATTTACTATATGAATATATTTTCAGCTGGCTGATCAAAAATATTTTTTTAGTTTTGTTTTTAACCATTCAAAATGTATTTGTATTTCCACAATTGGATGCAGATTTACTTAGATATCTATCAATTAAAATACTCTTGCAAAGAACAACATTGAATTCTCTCTGAGAATTCTATGAAATGCAAATTAAGAGAAAAAAATAGGTTTTAAGCAGTAGCAAAAACACTGTCCACTCAAACAGTCTTTGAATTCTCAGAACTATGAAAAAATGTGAGAAACTAAATTAATTTGAAGAGATGTCAAAGGTTTTTATATCTCCAGTTGCTGTTGGCCTGGCCTACTGTTGTTTTTGAATATTTCCTTTATTCTTCCCCAAAGATTTCAACTTTCAGTTTTTTTCTTACTGGGCAAGGTCAGACCTCATTCATAAAACAATATATTGACAAATTCTGATTCTCTGTAATTGACTATAAATTGGTTTAGAAATGTCCAGACATACATTGTGTCTTTATACCGTACTGTGTATTTTAAGTAACTGGCAGAAAAAGAATTGGGAATTAAAGTTCCAATCTGACAATGTTGTTGTGCTTAAGGAAAACCTTGTTTTTAATATGCGGTACCATGTAAAATTACTTATGTTAGGAATAAAGTCCACTGTTGAAGTTGAATGTCACTAAGCTTATTATGTTACAAGGAGCCGATATGATTAGAAAAACCTACCAGAAGCCAGATACAGTGTGGTGTGTGCCACATTTCATGCACATTTTGACTTTGTGTTCATTCAAAATTGTGCTTGTAAAAATGTATAAAATTTCTGAGTTTTACAGATTTTATGTACTTGTTTTTTCTTGCTGGTAAATAGCCTTTTTTCTTTTTAAATCTAATGTGAAAGAAACCATGTTTATATTTTGTTAGTGATCAATGACTTTGTTTATATGGAAATTTGTATATTGTTGGCACCCATCTTTGTTTAGATTTATCGTGCATGAAGGCCTGCAATAATTAGCACAATGAAAATTGCTTTTTCTTACATGTTAGTTCATTTTTTGAAAGATTGTGGTGCAAAGGCTTACTCTAAGTAACCTTCTGGACTATGGAATGAATATAAATGAATGGCACTTTGAGTGTTAATAAAGCTGATATTTATTTCCACTGTGACTGTTTTGTCCAGATCTGTTCTTGGACACATTGCGCTCACGGTTGTCTTTCCTTTGCCTGAGCTGGTCACTTCCTAGGAGACCAGTAATAGACCAACCTAGAAACACTGCAACTAAATCTTCCCAGGATACAAGTTTATAATGTTCTACCCAACATACTCTGGCATAGTTCTCTGGACACTTTGATTACCCAAATCAGAAATCAGTGGTGATTAAAAACAAAGTCTGTTGTCAGAGGGTAAGGAATGGATGCTCCCACAGTATTGGAGATCATTTAAGTTAATGCCGCATATAGAGCAGGGGTCCCCAACCCCTGGGCCACAGACCGGTACCGGTCTACGGCCTGTTAGAAACTGGGTCGCACAGCAGGAGGTGAGCAGCGGGTGAGCGAGCGAAGCTTCATCGCCCCGTCGCTCCCCGTCGCTCGCATTACCGCCTGAACCATTCCCCCCCGCCCCACTCCCCTGTCCGTGGAAAAATTGTCATCCACGAAACCGGTCCCTGGTGCCAAAAAGGTTGGGGAACGCTGCAGAGGGCAACTTAGCAATGCAAGTCAACAGTGTCAATCTTGTATATCCTCTGACACAACAGTTTTGTATATAGGAATATGATTGCAGATGCGCTAAAATATATCCATAAAAGCCCAAAATTGAGGTTCTACATGTCCAACAAAGTACTACAACGGGGTGGCTTGTAACAGAAATTTATTGCCTCAGCTCCAGAAGCTGTAAGACCAAAATTAAGGTGCCAGCAGGGCCTCCCGTGCTCCCTCTGAAACCTGTAGGGGAGTCCTTCCTTACCTCTCCCTAGCTTCTGGTAGCCCCAGGCATTCCTTGCATGTGGCTGTAACTCCCGTCTCTACCTCCTGTATTCATGTGGTGGTCTCCCTCTGTGTGTTTCCCTTTTTGTAAATAAGGACACCAGTCATATTGGATCAGGGCCCACCCTACTGACCTCATTGTAACTTGATTACCTCTGTAAAGACTATATTTCCCAATAAGGCCATTCTGAGCTACTGGAGATTAGGACTTCAAAATACCTTTTTGTGGGGAACACAAACCGATTACAGTCTGCCCTGTGGCCTCTGAAAATTCATATTTTTCCCAGGTACCGAATACTTCCACCCCAGCCCAACTTCCCCCAAAGTCTTAATCGTTCCAGCGTCAACTCTAAGTCCAGTATTTCATCTAAACCACATCAACTCAGATGTCATCATCTAAATTATCCAAATCAATTATGGGTAAGAGGTAAGATTCATGCTGGAGCAAAATTCCTTTCCATCTGTGAACCTGTGAAACCAGACTGGTTATCTGCTTCCAAAGCACAGTGGTGGTGCAGGCAGAGAGGATAGACACTTTCATTCCAGAAGGGAGATGTCAGAAGGAAAAAAGGGACACAAGTCCCAAGCAGGTCTGAAATCTAGCAGGGCACATTTGATTAGATTTTAAGACTTGAGAAGAATCCTCACTGGCTCCATGCCCTGTCTTAAGGAACCTACTGGGGTAGTCGCACCGCCCCCTCAGAACCAAGAAGGTGGCCCAGAGTCAGTGGACCTGCACCCTGGCCTGTCTCTTCTGGGCCTATGGTGGCAACAGCAGCCCTGCTGGCATCTGAACTGCCCTCAAATCATTCTTCCCTTTTCTTTAAGGATAACACATTTGCAGCTGAAAAGCTCTATCCTTTTCCTGCCTGTAGAATACCTGATGTCTACCAGCCTTTCTTCATTTTGTCCCATCTCTGTCCCCTTCCAAGTGGTCAGGGTTTTAGTTGATTGGATCCACAAGTCACAAGCCTAATCTCTTTAGCAAATGGTTGTCCAGCCACACCCTTGGTGTTTTCTTCAGAGCATCCTTTCTAGTTATTTGCCAAATGGATAGGCTGAGAACTTTCCAAATCTTCAAATTCTGGCTCCTTTTTGCTTAACAATTCCTTCTTCAATTTATCGTTTTCGTCTCACATTTAAACTTAGCAGCAAGGAGAAACCAGGCCACACCTTCAACCTTTGCTTACAAATCTTCTCAGCTTATCCAAATCTTATCCAAGTTCATCACTTACAAGTTCTCCTTTCCACCCAACGGAAGCAGTTCAGCCAAATTCTCTGCCACTTTATAACAAGAATCATCTTTCCTCTAGTTTCCAATAACATAATGCTCATTTCCATCTGAGCACTCAGCACAATCACCTTTAATGTCCATGTTTCTACCACCCATCTCTTCAAGGCACTATAGGTTTCCTCTATCGTGCATTGCAAAATTCTAGCCTCTACCCATTACCTGATTTCAAAGACACGTCCACATTTTGGGGTATTTATTGCAGCACTTCCCTTTACCAAAATCTGTACTAGCCTAGGTTCTCAGAGAGGCAGAACTTCTGGGTCACAGTCTGGAGGCACAATTCCTTTTTCCTTCGGAAACTTCTCTTTGCTCTTAAGGCCTTCGACTGGTTGGATGGGACCTGCCCACATTATTGAGCAAATTCTGCTTTAGTTAAGTCTACTAATTGCAAATGCTCATTGCATCTAAAAAAAAAAAAAAGACCTTAGTAGCAACATCTAGACTGTGTTTGACCAAACAACTGGATACCATAGCCTAGACAATTGACGCATAAAATGAACCGTAGCAGGGATTGAGCAAATAAATTGTAGTATATCTGTACAATGGAACTCTTCATCATGTATCATCGACTGAAAGAAAGCAAGTTACACAAGATGTATAGTTTGATCCCACTTTTTGTTTAAAAATAGCTAGAAAAAATATTGAGAGAATATATATGTCACTCAAGTGATGGTTATTACTTTACTTATCTGTAATTTAAAAACTTTTATGATAAATGTGGGTGGTTTTGTTTTGTACAAAATACTTTCCACCCTCCCAGCTTTATTGAGATATAATTGACATAAAACATTGCATGTAAGTTTCAGATGTACAAAGTGTTGACTTGATACACTTACATATTGCAATATGATAACCACTGTAGCATTATCCATCACATAATTACCATTTCCTTTTTTTGTGATGAGAAGATTAAGATCTAGTCTCAGCAACTTCCAAGTATTTATTTATTACAGGTTGTTGTTTTTTTAATGTGGACCATTTTAAAAGTCTTTATTGAATTTGTTACAATACTGCTTCTGTTTTATGTTTTTGGTTTTTTGGCCCTGAGGCATGTGGGATCTTAGCTCCCTGACCAGGGATCCAACACACCTCATCCCCTGCATTGGAAAGCGAAGTCTTAACCACTGGACCACCAGGGAATCCCCGTCTTACAAATATTTAATACAGTGTTATTAAGTATAATCACCATCCTGTACACTAGATCCCCAGAACTTACTCATCTTCTAACTGGAAGTTTTACTCTTTGATCAACATCTCCCCATTTCTTCCCACCCCCAACCCCTGGTAACCATCACTCTACTCTCTGTTTCTATGAGTTCAGAGTTTTTAAGATTCTGCATATAAGTAATATCATACAGTATTTGTCACAAATGGCAGGATTTCCTTCTTTCTCACTGCCGCATAGTATTCCATTGTATATTTAAACCGAATATTCTTTATCCATTCATCCATTGACAGACACTGAGGTTGTTTCCATACCTTGGCTATAGTGAATAATGCTGCAATAAACATGGGAGTGCAGACATCTCCTTGAGACCCTGTTTTTATTTCCTTTGGATATATACCCAGAAGTGGGATTGCTGGATCATATGGTTGTTCTACTTCTAAGTTTTTGAGGAACCTCCATACTGTTCTCCATAGTGACTGTATCAATTTACATTCCCACCAACAGTGTAGGAGGGTTCCCTTTTCTCCACACCCTCTCCAGCATTTGTTATTTGTAGACTTCTAAAAAAAAATTATTGGAGTATAGTTGATTTATGACGTTGTGTTTGTTCCTACTGTACAACAAAGTGAATCAGTTATACATATACCCACTTTTTTAGCTTCTTTTCCCATGTAGGTCATTACAGAGCACTGAGTAGACTTCCCTGTGCTAGACAGTAGGTCCTTGTTAGTTAATCTGTTTTACATATAGTAGTGTGTATGTGTCAATCCCAATCTCCCAGTTATCCCTCCCCCCTGCCTCTTTCACCTCTGGTAACCGTAAGTTTGTTTTTTTAAATTTGCACCTCTGTATCTTTTTTGTAAATAAGTTCATTTGTACCCTTTTTTAGATTCCAAATATAAGCAATATCATATGACATTTTTCTCTGTCTGACATTTCGCTCAGTATGACAATCTCTGGGTCCATCCACGTTGTTGCAAATGGCATTATTTCATTCTTTTTATGGCTGAGTAATATTCCATTGTATATATGTACCACATCTTCTTTATCCATTCCTCTCTTGAAAGCAACATTTAGGTTGCTTTCATGTCTTGGTTATTGTAAATAGTGCTGCAGTGAACGTTGGGGTGCATGTGTCTTTTTGAATTATGGTTTTCTCTGAATATATGCTCAGGAGTGGGATTGCTGGATGATATGGTAGCTCTTTTTTCAGTTTTTAAGGAACCTCCATACTATCCTCCATAGTGGCTGTACAAATATACATTCCCACCAACAGTGCAAGAGGGTTCCCTTTTCTCCACACCCTCTCCAGCATTTATTGTTTGTAGATATTTTGATGATGGCCATTCTGACTGGTGTGAGGTGATATCCCATTGTAGTTTTGATTTGCATTTCTCTAGTAATTAGTGGTGTTGAGCATCTTTTCATGTGCCTCTCGGCCATCTGTAGATCTTCTTTGAAGAAATGTCTGTTTAGATCTTTTGCCCAGTTTTTGATTGGGTTATTTGGGTTTTTTTGATATTGAGCTGCATGAGCTGTTTGTATATTTTGGAGATTAATCCCTTGTTGGCTGATTTCATTTGCAAATATTTTCTCCCATTCTATGGGTTGTCTTTTCATTTTGCTTATGGTTTCCTTTGCTATGCAAAGGCTTTTAAGTTTAATTAGGTCCCGTTTGTTTATTTTTGTTTTCTATTTTCATTACTCTAGGAGGTGGATCCAAAAAGATTTGCTGCAATTTATGTCAGAAAGTGTTCTGCCTATGTTTTCCTCTAAGAGTTTTATAGTATCTGGTCTTACATTTAGATCTTTAATCCATTTTGAGTTTATTTTTGTGTATGTTGTTAGGTATTGTTCTAATTTCATTCCTTTACATGTAGCTGTCCAGTTTGCCCAGCACCACTTATTGAAGAGACTATCTTTTCTCCATTGTATTTTCTTGCCTCCTTTGTCATACATTGGGTGACCATAGGTGCGTGGGTTTATCTCTGGACTTTCTATCCTGTTCCATTGATCTAGATTTCTGGTTCTGTGCCAGTAAATTACTGTTGGAGAGGAGCGAGTGAACAAAGGAACCATAACTGATTTAATGAGCCAGTCACAGCTTCACTGTAGCAGCCGTGCATACTTAGACAGGCATGGTTTAATCTTTGAGACAAGCATGTGCTACTGGCATGACCAACCGGGTATATTATTTGTAGACTTTTTAGTGATGGCCATTCTGTGGTGTGAGGTGGTACCTCACTGTAGTTTTGATTTATATTTCTCTAATAATTAGTGATGTTGAGCATTATTCATGTGCCTATTGGCCATCTGTATGTCTTCTTTAGAGAAGTGTCTATTTAGGTCTTCTGCCCATTTTCTGATTGGGTTGTTTGTTTTTTTGTTATTGACGGACACAGGAATCCCTTTCCTCCACATCCTTGCCAGCATTTTTTACATTTTGTCTTCTTGATAAGCCATTCTGACCTGTGTGAGGTGATATCTCACTGAGGTTTTTGATTTGCATTTCCTTGATGATTAATGATGTTAAACATCTTTTCATGTATCCTTTGGCCATTTTTAGGTCTTCTTTGAAAAAAAGGCCTTTACAGTTCCTCTGCTCATTTTTAAATTGACATTTTTTTTGTATTGGGTTGTATATTTATATATTTTGGATATTAACCCCTTATCAGATATATGGTTTACAAATATTTTCTCCCATTCTGTAGGTTGCCTTTTCATTTTGTTGTTGTCCTTTTGCTGCACAGATTTTTACTTTGTTGTAGTCCCACTTATTTATTTTTGCCTTTGTTTCTTGTGCTTTTGGTGTCGTATCCAAAATGTTGCCAAGACCAATGTCAAGGAGCTTTTCCTTGTTTTTTTTCTAAGAGTTATATGGTTTCATGTCTTTTATTTAAGTCTTTAATCCATTTTGAGTTAATTTTTGGGAGTGGTATAAGATAGGGGTTCAATTTCATTCTTCAGCATGTGGTTATCCAGTTTTCCCAACAAAATTTATTAACGAGACTAACCTTTCCCCATTGAGTATTCTTGTCAAGTATCAGTTCACAAAATATCTTCTTAATTATGAAAAGGTCAGATTAGTCATTCTTCCTCATCAAATCCTTCAGTAACATTAACCAGGTTTGGCAATTAGAGCTTAATCAAAAGCCATATGTTTAAGGCCATTATTTCTTTTCTCTCTCTCCTTTTTTTTGGCTGTGCCATGCGGCTTGCAGAATCTTAATTCCCCAACCAGGGATCGACCCTGTGCTCTGTGGAAGCGTGGAGTCCTAACCACCAGAAAGCCAGGGAATACCCAAGGCCATTATTTTTATTTCTTAGAATTTTCCTTAAAAAAATTCAAGATGTAGTTAGAGATTAATTGCCAATGATACTCATTGCAGAGCTATTTACAATGGGATAACCTGGAACTATTCCAATGCCCCCAAATTAGGGTTTGACTAAATAATGATATTACCATACAACAGAAAATTAAGTAGTCCTTAAACATTCATTTTAGTGAGAGGTGAACAAAGCTTATGTTAGAAGGATATAAAATTATATGTCCAGGTGACATCTTCTTGGTATTAAAAATACCTACTCACAGGAAAAAAGCCTGAAAGAAAATAAACCAAAATATAGATAGCTAGGGGTAGTGTTATGTATGATTTAAATAAGCTTCACCATGCTTTTCTCTGTTTTCCGAGATTTTCACACAGCATGCATTACTTTAATCAGAGGGAAAATATAAAAATGCAAAAGTCAGTTTTAACGGTGTGGTTCCTCCATTACCTGAGGAAGTGAAATTCATTTAGAGCAGGGAACAAAGCTTCAATTTACTGAAGGCCATTTAGCTGAGAGCTGATCTCTACATTGCAAATTTTGTGGCTGAGTCTTGGTCTTCAATTTGCTCAGCTGATCAGCAGCATCTAACACAGTAGATCACTCCCTCCACCTTGAAATGAAATGAATGAAAGGACTTCCAGGATTCCCAATTTTCCTATCTCACTTACTGTTCTTCAACTGGTTGCCCAATTCTCCATCTTCCAGCCTCTTCACTGTGAAATGTTCCCAGACGTTCTCTTTACCTACATTCATTCCCTAGGTAACTTCAATCAGTTCTATAGATTCAATACCATAGATATAATGGCAATTCCCAAGCTTATATTTCTAGGTCCCTTGTTGGATGGAACTTCAGACTTCCATCCAACTGCCTGCTTGACACTTCCTTTGATCGTGTAATAGGCTACTTCTGTGAATTGCATCCTTCCCCAAATTCATACATTGAAGTCTTAACCCTCAATGTGACTGTATTTGAAGACAGAGCTTGTGAGGGGGTGATAAAAGTTAAATGAGGTCATAAGGGTGGGGCCCTAATTTGACAAAGCTGGTGCCCTTATGTGAAGAAAAGACACCAGAGAGCTTGCCCTTCCCTCAGTCCCCATGTGAGGACATAGCAAGAAAGTGGCTGTCTGTGAGCCAGGAAGAGAGCAGGACCTTCAACTTGGACTTCCAGCCTCCAGAATTGTGAGAAAATAAGTTTCATTGTTCAAGTCACATAGTCTGTGGTGTTTTGTTATGGCACTCGGACAGGCTAATAGAGCCACTCGTATTAAATACATCCAAAACCAGTGTTCAAATCCGTACTTTCCGAGGAGAGGACGCTGCCGAGTTCTGGGAGCCGCCCACACAGATTGTTTCCTTCAGGTGTTTCGAGGTCTGGGGAAAGGTGCAGTGCAGCAGGGACCCATACTTCCTGGAAGGACAGTGCAGATCTTGGCCAACGGTGAAATCGTGCAGGATGACGGACTCCGCGTGAGGACCACTACGCAACCTTGCAGTAGCACCCCTTAACAGAGACTTTGAGTGGGGGTCCTGGCCCTCACCAGCAGCAGGCTGGGTGCTGCTCAGTCCCCCTTATTAAAAAAAAACCAAAAACCTGTACCTTCCCTGAGGTACATCATTTTTGCAATTGCTCAGATCAAAAACATTGCAGTTTTCCTTTATTCCTCTCTCTCACCTTCCATATCTAGTCAGCAAATCCTGTGCTATCTTCAAAATATATTCAGACTGGAACCACTGTTCATCACCTTTACCCCAACACCCTAATAAAGCCAGTTATTTCTCAACTGGAGCACTGCAATAGCTGCCCTTGACCTTGCAAAGTCCATCTTCAACACAGCAGCCAGTGCAGAGTGATCCTTTAATACGAAATCAGATTGTCATTTCTCTGCTCAAACCTCTCCAGTAGCTTCTCATTTCATAATAAAATCCAAAGTTTTTGCAATGACCTACACAGCTCTACATTAGTTGTTCTCAGAGTTGAGCATCACAGTCTTCTGGAGGGCAGGATGGTTGCGCCTGCCTGCAAAATTTTATGACTTAGATATTTTGCGTTTGTGCCTTTCCCATCAGTTTTAACTAGTTTCCATATAATGTCGATGCAGCCAGGGGACCCCATTTTGAGAATCACTGCTCTCTATGTCCTGGACCGTCTCCCATCTCTTATAGCCATACTGCTCCCCCTCTCAGCTCCCCTTAAACGCCAAACCTGTGTCGGCCGGCCCCTAGACCCACACTGCTCCTTCCTTGTATTTACATAGGACATCATCTCACTTTCATGACCTTTTTCTCAAATAACACCCCTTCAGCGAGATATTCTGGGACAGCACTGCCTGCCATTCTGGGCTCTGTTTTATTTCTTCCTTAGAGCGCTTAACACATTTGTTTACGACCCACGTCTCTCTGTTCCAAGATGCCAACGCCTTCGCTCTGTTCACTATCCTGCCCCAGGGGCTAAAACAACAGTGCCTGAACGATCGTTAACAGGTACTGAAAAAATACTTCACTGACTAGGAGAAAAAAATGGGGAGAAAGGGCCTGCACCCGGGTACGGTCAGCGGACCGCTCAGCTGCGGGTTCAACCGCCAACGCCTCGCCCGAGCGCCCAGAGGCGGGACTTCCTGTGCGGTGGCCTGAAGAACTTCCGGTGTGAACCGGAAGTTCCACAGAGAGCCGTCTCCGGGGTTCCTCGGCGGTACGGGTTGTTTGCTGCGGACGCCGACATGGGCAAAAGGGACCGGGCGGACCGCGGTGAGACGTGGCGTAGGCGCGTTTCGGGGCTGCCTGCACCTGCCGTCCCTATCATCCTGTGTGGTAGCTGCTCAGGGTTTCTCGGCGGCGGTCGACCCCAGAGTCGCTCGCCGTCGTCACATACTGTCCCGACAGGCCGCTGGGAGGGGGTGCGACCCCTGACCTCCGGGCAGCCCTGCCCCCTGGGCTGGGTGGGCAGCGTTTGAGGGAGAGGACGCCTGCGGCGCGCAGTGGCTCTGGGCTAGGGGTGCTTGGCGCTGGGGAAGTCCGGCTGCAGCCAGGCTCCCCCGACCTGCGGCTAGTCGGTGCTGGGGGAACGCAAGGCCCCTGCGGGGCTCACTTCTGTGTCCGTGTTCGTATCTGCAGAGAAGAAGAAGTCCAAGAAGCGGCACTACGAGGATGAGGAAGACGATGAAGACGACGCCCCTGGGAACGACTCTCAGGAAGCGGTTCCCTCGGCGGCCGGGAAGCAGGTGGATGAGTCCAGCACCAAAGTGGATGAGTACGGAGCCAAGGACTACAGGCTGCAGATGCCGCTGAAGGACGACCACACCTCCAGGCCCCTCTGGGTGGTAAGCACGCCTCAGCCGGGGCCGGGCCAAAGAGTGGGTGCGGCCCAAATAGGAACGCGGGATCGTGAGCTTTGCTTCAGAGCCCACTGGCAGCGAGCTTTCATTTTCATAGACAGTTTGAAACAGCCGAGATAGCAATGAGCATATGCTCGCACACATGTGCTGGCTAGACTTGGGCTTCCTTCCTCTCTAACCCCTCCTTTTGCTCCCCTTTCCCTCTCCAGTTCTGCCACATGTTTGGAAACAACTTTTATCTAAAGAATAAATGGCATTTATTATGTAACATTTTAATTCCCCATTAAAAAAAAACCTAATGAGACATATATTTGCTAGGCAACTTTTTTGCTCAACTTGAAGTAATTAATGTTCTCCATTCATTTGAAATCTAGCCAGAAGGATAGCCAGGAAGGTGGGCTTTTCCTGTGAAGAATCGTGAGAGGCAGCTACTGACTTTGGAAACCTTTTCTTCTATTCTCTCTACTCCTTGTATCCGATTAAAGTAGCAGGACCCACAGTTGGCTGAAGATGTGCTTACAAAAATATTCCTGGTGTTGGCTAGCTTTAGATCACTTTCTGGGCAGCTTATCCTTTCTAGATAGTGATGTGGGAAAGAGTCTAATCGTCTCTGCAACTCATTAGTTTCCTTGTCTGTTGTGTCCATTTGGTGTTTCTCAGGCTCCTGATGGCCACATCTTCTTAGAAGCCTTCTCTCCAGTTTACAAATATGCTCAAGACTTCCTGGTGGCTATTGCAGAGCCGGTGTGCCGACCAACCCACGTGCATGAGTACAAACTAACTGCCTACTCCCTGTACGCGGCTGTCAGCGTTGGGCTGCAAACTAGTGACATCACTGAGTACCTCAGGAAGCTCAGCAAGACGGGAGTCCCTGATGGAATTATTCAGTTTATTAAGGCAAGTGGGGGCTAAGGCTGGCTCTTTTGCCCTCCTTTGTAATGTAGTGATAGTGGGGACAGGTGCTGTACATTGTTAACTTGTAGCAGTCATGAAAATGCCATTCAGATCCAGTGTGGGGAGCATAGTAACCGATTACCCCAGATTACCTCTGGATCCAGCATTGTGTTTTGCTGAGGGCAGACTTCCCATGAGCTGCTCTTAGCCAGTGGGTGCTAACACAGCAGGGTTACTAATTCAGGCCCATTCTGGCCTGGGTTATTTGGGAGTATAGCCCGAAGTGAATGGTGTTACGGACTGAATTGTGCCCCCTCCAGAATTTGTGTGTTGAGGACCTAACCCGTAATGTGACTGTATTTGGGGTAAGGATATAATTAGAGTTAAACGTGGTTATAAGAGTGGGGTCCTTATAAGAAAAGACACCAGAAGGCGTGTGTGCTCTCTTTCTCTCTTCATTTGTACAAGGAAGACGTAGTGTGAGCATAGAGCGAGAAGGTAGCCCCCTAGAAGCCAGGAAGAGAACATTCACTGGAAACGAAATGGCTGGCATCGTGATCCTGGACTTCTAGAAATAAGTTTCTGTTGTTAAAACAACTCAGTCTGTGGTGTTCTATATGGTAACCTGAGCAAGTTAGTACAGATGATAAACTCCATCTAAGTTTGCATACCTGTACGAGACCGCTAGTCAACAACTTCCATGAGGAAAAGTCAAAAAGGACTTCAAAGTTTGAAGTGGATAGGGTTCTATGTGACGAGCACTTGAACCTGCTTGGGTTTGTTCTGAGAGAGAGTGAATACCATTAAAAAGAGCTGGACAGTGGCTTTCGTTGTCCTCGGCTGATCTACAGGGAATTAGATTCAGACCCCCAGATCTGAAGTGGCAGAAGATGAGTGCCACAGGCATCCAGTACAGTAATGAAGCCAATCTCAGAGAAGCTGGCAGGAGCCCTGGAGAGAGTTCTCCTTTCTTCTGATGTGAAAGGGCGCCCTGGGAAAAGGGCTTGCACCTTGTAGAATGAGCCTATTTCAGTACCCTGGCTGTTCTCAGTCTTGGTTGGGAGCTGCCTGTGGGAATGTGGGTGTTGGTTAGTGCAGTGGTGGATGCAGAAGGGCAGCAGTGGAGGCGGCAGCAGCCTGAGATCTGGATTGTGAATTTTCGTGGCTACTGTATAATCTCTGCTGCATTCCATCCTAAAGATTTTTGGGAACCTGGAAGGATTTTCTACCATCAAGAGGCTTACATCTAGTTGGGGAGATAGGAACATTGGTGAGGAGGCCAGAGGCTTCACATTTAATTTACGCAGCTCACAATTAGTGGACACATAACTACCAGCTTTGTGCTGGGATCTGTGGTAGTACTGGTACAATGAGATGAACTCCTGGATTAGGATGGGGCTCTGGGAATGGAGAAGAAAGGGAAAGAGAAAATAAAAGAAAGATTCTAAGCAGCATTTTTTAGATTAAGGGATGTGCATCAGAATTAGCCAGGCAAGAGGAAGGTTTTGCCCTCAAAAAGTAGGAGCTAATAGAAAAGCTCAATTTAGGCAGATCTACCCCCTTTAGGATCGCACATTGGATTTTCCTAAAGTAAAATGAACTCTTCACTTGTTTGATAGGTAGTAAGATGTGCCAGTAATGAACGAGTTCTCAGTGAGGTGCATATTGCTAATTTTGCCTGTATGGTGTTGTCGCTTCTTGCAGTTATGTACTGTCAGCTATGGGAAAGTCAAGCTGGTCCTGAAGCACAACAGGTAAGGGGTTCTGTGACAGGCCCATCCAAGGCACGTTCACCCTCTGCATATCAGGTGGCAAGGAGCTAACACTTGTGGACTGTCTGCTCTGCACTAACACCTACTCCCCCGAGTAAGGGGCTAAAAGGAAAAAGTGAAGTGATGTGGCCAAAACCGGAAATTCATTCACTGATCACTGTATTCCCCTGAACAGTGGAGCTGGGGTTCAGATCCCTGCTAGTTTGTCTTCACAGTGGGGCTTTGCCTGCGACCCTCGTGTGCTATGTCATGGCCAGTAGCTCATATCTCAGATTTGGCAAAGGGTTGGGGGAGGGTGAGCGTGGAGAGAGGCCTTAGGCCGCTATCTCCAGATCATCTTATGAGTGAGCAGTGGAACCTTCTGAAAATGGTGTACTGGTCAGTATGCACCTCCTTCCTCCCTTCTTACAGGTACTTCGTTGAAAGTTCTCACCCTGATGTCATCCAGCATCTTCTCCAGGATCCCATGATCCGGGAATGCCGCCTGAGGAACTCTGAGGGGGAGGCAACCGAGCTCATCACAGAGACTTTCACAAGCAAATCTGCTGTATGTGGCCTCCTGGGTCACCCTTGGGGGTGGACGCATTTAGGATTTTAATTCTCTCAGGTGCTTTTAGGCCAGCATTTGCAGTCTAGTAGTCCTTGTTTTCTTGCAGCTTTGTTGCTCGGTAACAGTAGGGTTAAATGTTTTGTGCAAGTCCAGATCCTGCCTTTCTCTTTCAGATCGCTAAGAGTGCTGAAGGCAGCGGTGGGCCATCCACTTCCCGGGCGACAGATCCACAGGGTAAATCTGACATCCCCACGGACCTCTTTGACTTTTATGAGCAAATGGACAAGGACGAGGAGGAAGAAGAAGAGACACAGACAGTATCTTTTGAAGTCAAGCAGGTTAGTGAACGTACCCCTCCTGGTTGCTTCTCTAAGCCTGTGTCAGAAGCTGGTTCAGCCCTTCATGGACTGTTTGTAGCCTGTGTGAGAGGAAGGAATCCCCATCTGTCCCCAAATTTTGGTGTCTGTGCACTACAGCACCATTCTTCCTGATGGAGTTAGATCTGAGTGTCCTGTTTTTCAGGCTGGGGGGGTCAGTGTTCACAAGTTCCTGGGGAGATGTGAGAAATAGTGCCTGGGGGGCATTTTTGGTGGCTGATTGGATTTAATTTTGTCCATGTCCTTAGTTTGGGGCCCTTAGTCTGTGCTTTAAGCTGGCTCTCATCAAGCAAGATCTGAAATTTAAAAGTCTAGCTAACCTTTTTTTTTTTTTTTTTTTTCTTTAAATCATTAGGCTCCTTAGAATGTGTGCTGTTTGTGAGCACACTTTGGAGTTAACAGGATTATAAAACCTTCATGCTCACTTTCCAGGAAATGATTGAGGAACTCCAGAAACGTTGCATCCACCTGGAGTACCCTCTGTTAGCAGAATACGACTTCCGGAATGATTCTGTCAACCCTGACATCAACATTGACCTGAAACCCACAGCTGTCCTTAGACCTTATCAGGAGAAGAGCTTGCGGAAGATGTTTGGGAATGGGCGCGCACGTTCTGGGGTCATCGTCCTTCCTTGTGGTGAGTGATGCCTGAGTGAAGAAGATGGCTAGGCTGCTCTGTCCGGATCTGCCTTACGCTCTCCCTGAGGGCCTTCCTCTAAATCCCACCTGGTCAGGGAACAGCCAGTGCCACATGGCTCCCTGATTCATGACTTGACGAATACTTGCGTGCCTGCTGTGTGCAGGGCCCTGACCTCCACGCTGGGCATGTAATGGTGGATAGAACAACACTCCTGACCTCATGGAGCTCATTGTGGTGGGGTAGCTCAGACAGTGAACCAATCAGCTAAGCAGTGTATAAAGTCTTGGGCAGTGAGGAAGGATGGTGTTGTGGGAAAGGGCTAGTTTACATCCTGGGCTTAGAGTTCCTCACGCTCAGTCTTGTAAGTTGTGTGTATTTGGAGGCTCCCTAGCACAGAAACTTTGTTTGGTCCTGGACTTCTTATTACAGTGTGCACATCCAAGAAGGGGCTGTGGCAGCCCCCTTGGCGCCCATCTAACATCATTTGTCCTAAGTTGTGTCAGGTCTGGCCTAGGTTCTTGGCCAGAGGCCACAGTAGGCTCAGCTGGTGGCCTACCCCATACTCAAGAAGGCAGACTCTCTAGGGGAGGGGCAGGCACCTTCAGTTTTTTTTTTTTTTTTAAAGCCTCATGGGTTATTTTGATGCACACCCCTGGTAAAGGAAGAATTGCTGTTTCAAGGAATAGCTTGATTTTTAATCTTGATCTTCATACAGTAGGTGGTAGTAAACTCAGAAGCCCCTGGAGTTTCACCTTCCTCTGTCTTTGCCAGTAGCAGCGTACGTACCGCATTCCCAAGTGCTCAGCCCAGTTTGTTGTGTCATCATAGTAGCCGTCTTTTACTGAGTCCCTCCGGAGGTAGTCTGGGTGTTGGGCACACTGTACCCCAGCAGCACTGCTGTCCCAGGGCCTTGGGTGACTTACCCCTCAGCTTTAGTTTTCCCATGTTTAAAATGGCAATAATAGGAGTGTCTCTTACCTATGGTTTATTTTGACAAATGTTGTTTTTCAACATTTAAATGAGATGCACGTACAGTGCTTTAATAGGGCCTGGTGCTTGTGTCTTTTAATTCTCACGTTTGTGTGTGAAGTGTGTGTGCCTCCTTTTTCTAAAGAAGGAAACAGGTTTGGAGCAGTAAGCACCTCAACAGTGTCAGCTGTGAGGATTATTACAAATAATTTTGGCCAGATTGGTGGGCTGAAAAGTCTTTCTGTCTGTCCCTGTCCCTCATTTCAACCCGGCCTTGGGTAGGATTGCCCTTTGGTTTCTCGTAGGTGCTGGGAAGTCCTTGGTTGGCGTGACAGCTGCGTGCACAGTCAGAAAACGCTGCCTGGTGCTGGGCAACTCAGCTGTGTCTGTGGAGCAGTGGAAAGCCCAGTTTAAGATGTGGTCCACCATCGACGACAGCCAGATCTGCCGCTTTACCTCCGACGCCAAGGACAAGCCCATAGGCTGCTCCATTGCCATCAGCACCTACTCCATGCTGGGCCACACCACCAAAAGGTCCTGGGAGGCCGAGCGGGTGATGGAGTGGCTCAAAACTCAGGAGTGGGGCCTCATGATCCTGGACGAAGTACACACCATACCAGGTAAGCAGGCTGAGAGCTGGGCTGCCTACTCATCGTAGAGACAGATTGATTTCCATGAGCGTGGGTGGGTGGGTGGGTGGGGCTTAGTGGTAGGTGGGTGTACACACTGGCAGCTTCCTTAATCACTGGCCCAGAGTAGTCATCTAGAAAGTGATATTTTCTCCCATCCTCCCTCTCAACTGTTGCACCTCAGCTTACCCTTAACCCATTTTTTTTTCTTTTCGGTCATGCAAAAACTAGACTGGGAGCACAAAAAAGTCCTTGCAATATTCGTTTTATTTGAGGACTAAAGTATTGTTCCTTAATATGTTATAGAAGTCCAAGGATTGCCGGCAGTCCTTTCAAACAGCCATATTGACATAATTTATAAACCGTAAAATCTACCCATCGTGAGTATGCGATTCAGGATCTTTAGTAACATGGAGTTGGTGTGACCATCACCATGACCCAGTTTTAGAACATCGTCCTCATACTCGCTTACCATCGGTGTTTTCACCCTTAGCCGCAGGCAGTCACTGAACCGCTTCCTGTTTCTAGAGACATGCCTTTTCTGGAAATATATTCACAGAATCACATAACATGTATTTTCTTTTATCTGACTTCTTTCACTTCACACAGTGGTTTACCCACGTTGTAATACGTACCAATGCTGTGTTCCTTTTATTACTGAATAGCATTCCAGGCAAACCTTTCTTTTTTTTTTTTTTAAAGAAGATGTTGGGGGTAGGAGTTTATTAATTAATTAATATTTTTGCTGTGTTGGGTCTTCGTTTCTGTGCGAGGGCTTCTCTAGTTGTGGCAAGCAGGGGCCACTCTTCATCGCGGTGCGCGGGCCTCTCACTATCACGCCCTCTCTCGTTGCGGAGCACAGGCTCCAGACGCGCAGGCTCAGTAGTTGTGGCTCACGGGCCTTGTTGATCCGTGGCATGTGGGATCCTCCCAGACCAGGACTCGAACCCTTGTCCCCTGCATTAGCAGGCAGATTCTCAACCACTGCGCCACCAGGGAAACCCAGGCAAACCTTTCTTGATAAAACAAGTTAATGGGTAGCCCTGATCAATTACGAAGTGTAAATTAGAGATTACTCTGAAGTAAATGAAATCAGAGGCATTTTCACATAGAGTATTCAAAACATTGTCAAAATGGCCTTTCTATCTGTTTTTTTCTGTGTAATGAGAGCTCCTCCAACACCTCTGGATGTCTGAAAACACCGAGAGATGTTCACAGCAAGCCAGGTAGGGATGAGAGGGGTCTCTCGGGTAGAAGGAAGCAGTCCTGAGGTGGGGAAGTAGTACTTGCATGGCCTGACAATACTGTAGCCCTGCAGCTGGAGGGGAACGTGGAGGAGAGCGGTCAAAGCTGAGGTCGGAGAGGCTTTGGAGCCAATCCTGTAGGACCTGAAGGAGGTCTTTGGCTTGCACTCTGGGTGAGAAGCCATTTGAGGGATTTGAGCTGGGGGTGACATTATCTGATTTAAAGTTATAAAAATATCACCCTGGCTGCTGTGCTGAGAAGAGACTGCAGGAAGCAAGGGTGGAGAGCAGCTAGGTAGGTTAGTTGGTGGAATCCCAACATGAGGCTTGGACCAGTGAGAGTAAAGGTAAACTGATTCTGGTTATGTTGTGAAGGTTAAGTGGGCTGGTTAGATGTGGTTCTGAAAGAAAGAGGAATCAAGGATGACTGTCAGCTTTTGGCCTGAGCCGTCAGAAGGGTGGAGTGGGTTTTGGGATGGGGAAGACTCTAGAAGGTGCAGGTTTGGAGAGAGAAGATCAGGAGTTAGGCCGTAGACATGTTAATTTGATTGCTCTTCCAGTCAGGCAAAGGCAGAAATGTTAGAGAACGGGCAAAAGACATGAACAGATTTTCACTCAAGAGACTATACAGACGCCAGTAAGCACTTGAAAGATGTTCTGCAGCGTTAGTCCCCAGGGAAATGCAGGTTAAAGCCACGAAGAGATGCCACTACAGACCTATTAGAGTGGCTAAAATAAAAAACATTGACAGTACCAAGTACTGACAAGAGTGCAGATCAGCTGGAACTGTCATACGTGGCCAGAGGAAGTGCAAAATGTACAGTCACTCTGGGGAGGTTTGGCAGTTTATTAGAAAATTACCATATAGACCCAGCAGTCCCACTCTGGGCATCTATTCTAGAGAAATGAAAACTTAGGTTCACACAAAAACCTGTGCATGAATGTTTATAGAAGCAGCTCTGGTCGTAATCTCCGAAACCTAGAAAACAACGGAAATGACGGTCAGTGAGTGGCTGGATGGACAAGCTGGCCCCTCAACCGCTGGGACGCTCTGTGGAAAGGAGTCTCAGAGGCTTCGTGCTGAGTGAAATCAGCCAGTCCCAAGAGGTTACAGAGTGTGTGATGCCTTTGGTAGGACATTCTTGAAAAGACAAAACTGTAGTGACGGAGAACAGATGGGTGGGTGCCAGGGTGGGGCGGGGAGGGTATGACTGGACAGGGAGAGCACGAGGCAGCTTTTGGGGTCGTGGATTGGTTCGTCTCCCGAGTATGATGGTGGTGGTGGCTACGCGAGTCTGCACACGTATGAACATGTGTAGAACCACTCTCACCCACCCACCCTCAGAAGAAGTGCAGTTTACTGTGTGATATTTAAAAACTAAACCAAGAGAAAAAAAAAACCTTTAAGGAGAGGGTTGGTATTGGGTCTGACTGGATTGGGAATTGGTGATCTAGAGAAACATTTTTTATAAACGACTTTGGAATTGCTTTATAGCAGTTTAGTTGAAGGCTGTGTTTGAAGCGTGGGGATGTTTGAGGCCTTCTGCCGGAGGATATATTTAGCATACGTTGGTGTTCCTCTTTAACTTGGGCCCCAGGTCTTAGAGGGTGGCAGCCAGGCTTGGGGTTGGTTATCTGGTGATGAGGATATAGAGGTGTACCCCACACAGTTCACTAAGTGTGTCTGTCTCTCCTCTGGTTCATTGGAGCAGTTTGCCTCTGTTTAGGTAGAAGAGTGAAACCAAACTGCTCTAAAGGATTTTGCATTCAGGCCTTATAAGCCCTATGGCCATGCTCACTGGGCCAGAGAGCAGATGTTAAATAGGGAATTCTAGCAAATCAGAGTAAGATTCTGCCATAAACATTTACCACTTGGACTAGGTAGGATGGTGAATCTTTGAGATTTATCCCAGAAGATAAAGATTGTTGTGTTCTTTCATAGATCTTCCAAAAGGAGGCCTATTAAGTCATTATATTAATAAGAAATTCTTATTACAGTACTTGCATATATTAGGTGTTTCCTGCATGCAAGGCACTGTGCCACTTTCATTATTTTAACAAGCATTTATTGAGAACCCATTAAGTACCAGGCACTCTGCTTGGCACCGGAGACAAAGTGGGAGAGACAGTCAGAGAATCACACAAATAAATGTCAAATGGCAACCGCGACATAATGTCTGGCGAAACAAGCCGCACATGCAAAGTACGTACTGTGATTCCATTTACATGAACTTCAGACCGGAGGCAGACCTCCCCTCTGATGACTGAAGTTGGATCGGGGTTCCCTTGAGGGAGAGTGCTGGTGTTGACCAGAGGGGTCAGAGGCGAGACTTCTGGGTGCTGAGAACACTCCCATCATCTGGGTGGTTCCACAGGTATGTACCTGTGTAAAAATTCATGGAGCCATGCACATCGTTGTATGTGAGTTCTTCCCCCGTGACAGCTGTTACGGCTGTGAGAGAACGTAGCAGTGGGACGTGACTCGTTTGCAGGGCCGATGCCTCGGGGAAGGCTTGTTTCTGGCTGCAGAGCGTCCAGGCAGGGTCCCCGCGTTGTGCTCCCCTCGGGTTGATGCAGTCCCCGGGCCGCCCCATCGCTGCCTCCCTGGAGCCCACAGTAGCTTGGGGTTTCCACTGCCTTGGCTGCCATGTCCTTCTGACGTGGGGAACCTGGTCTGGGGGTCCTTGGCTGCCCTCTTTTGGAGCCGGCACAGCCCTTGGACATAAGCCTGACCCTGGTTTTTTGTTTGTTTGTTTTCCAGGGGTGTGTGCAAGCTGTGTTAGGCTTCAGTGTGTGAAACTGTGAGACCTGGGCACTTACTGGGGTTAGACAGCCCTTTGTTATTTTACTGTTCTTATGTTTTTGGTTTGTATTTTGGTGACGTCTGCCCTTCTTTCCCTCGGATTGTTAGGTCTATTTCTTTTTTTTTTTTAATCCGGCCGTGCCACGGTGGCTTGTGGATCTCAGTTCCCTGACCAGGGATTGAACCCCGGCCCTTGGCCGTGAAAGCATGGAGTCCTTACCACTGGACAGCCAGGGGAATTCCCAGGTCTATTTCTGAAGTATCACTAACCTTGCCTTTAATTGGATATAAGATAAGCATGACTTCAGCATTTTTACCTTTCTTCATAGTGTTAAGAGTTTTTAAAAGGTGAGCCTGTGGAAACCTATAAATTGAGTTTTTAAAAATGAATATCTTGTACCCTTTTAGTGTTTATTTAATTTAATTTGATACCTCAGAAAGAATGATAACATTCAAGCGAAAGGAAGGCAAAGGACGTTGCTGGTTGACCAGAATGAATGTAATTGGAAGAGTGTAGAGAGGGATGTTTCCTAAGGTGGGAGAGGTGCCTGGGGTTTCATCTCTCCCTTGTTTCTTCCCGGTTTCTGGGAGGGTGGTGGGAAGCGGAGCTCCTTTCATTCCTCTGGTCCTCCAGATACCCCACCATCTTCCCGGTAACTGAGGTACAGGCCTCAGGGTGAACCAATTCCTTGCATGATTCAGAGCTCAGTGGCATTTTAAGTGTAGGTCATGTTTCAGATTGCCGTTTGTGCTCTTGATAGCCGAGCTGTTGTGAGGGGAGTGCTGGGGTTCCCTAGCTTAGGGCTTCCTCCAGGTCATCTCCCTCTCTTGTTCTTCTTTTCACCCTTCTTTTGGACAGGTCTAAAAGTGGAGATTAAGCATTCGCACCTAATCATTCTTGTCTAGAGCCAGGTTCCTGTGATCCAGAAGCCCGGGGGTCAGCCGTGCAGTGTCCCGGGCCAGTATTAGGTCGAGGCTGTCTTTGGTACTTTGAGCGTTTAAAAAAGTGACAGCGTGAATGCGCCGATTGTTTCCCCAGCCAAGATGTTCCGACGGGTGCTCACCATTGTGCAGGCCCACTGCAAACTGGGCTTGACCGCAACCCTCGTCCGGGAAGATGACAAAATTGTCGACTTAAATTTTCTGATTGGGCCCAAGCTCTATGAAGCCAACTGGATGGAGCTGCAGAACAACGGCTACATCGCCAAAGTCCAGTGCGCTGAGGTAGCTGTCCCCTTCCTGGCACGGTCCCTGGGGGAGGGAAATGGATCAGGTCGATTCCTCGTGGGCAGGTACACAGGTCAGGACCTGAGCAAAAGTGCTGCTGCCTCGTGCAGTACCCTCAGCCCCCCGTGGGGTGGGCAGTCTCCTGCGATTTCACAGATGTGTGAAGCAGAATCACTTGTCCACGGGCACACAGGAAGTGGTCAGGTCAGGAGGCTAATCCAGGCTGGCTTGGCGTTTCATCCTCTTTGGGAGTGAGCACCTCAGGGTACTCCTGCCCACCCTCACCCCGGAGGGATTCTTGCTGGTCCTGCGTGGGCAACCCACAGGCCACCCCCCGTACCAAAGCCTGTTGGTTTTGATGCCCCCAGAAGGCACATGTGACCTTGATTATTTTATTTCTAAGGACCCATTTTCCCTGTATTCTGTGATGAATACCTGCACAGGTATGTGTTTAAAATACATGTTCAAAGAAAGGTAAGTCTTCTCAGAAGGAACAGCAACAGAAATCCTTTCTGGCACCTTAAAATGACTGTCACTCAGTGGCTAGAGTAGGGTGGGCTGTGTCCTCAGAGGGCAGACGTGGGCCTCTCGGGTGAAGGTGAGTGTGAGGAAGCTGTGCAGGTGGACTTGCTCTGTCGAGAAGCTTCCTTACCCTTTGGTTACATCTTCGTAATCAGCACCCACCTTACACAGCATTGTCAGAACTTTTGAGGCGCCTGTTCATCTCTAGTTGCATCTCCCCTCCCCCTGCCAGGGTAACCGCTGTCTTGGAGCTTAGGTTTGTCATCTTGCTTTTCTTTATTATTTTACTTCCTATGTATAATTCCCAAAACATTCATTGTTTAGCTTTGCCTTTTAAAAAATCTTTATGTATATGCAAATAGAATCAGGTTATATGTGTTCTTGTATGACTTCTGTCTTTTGCTTAGTATTTTTTTCTTTGCATAATGCATTATTTTTTTAATGATACATGTAGCTGTAGTTTATTAGTTTTAATTCCTCTGTAGTATTCCATTGGACAAATATACCACAATTTGATAGCTAATGGAATATTACACAGAAGTAAAAATAAAATCTTCTAACGTCGACAGATGTTTGGGTTGCTAAGTTGTTTTTTTTCACAGCCCTGTCGAGGTCTAGTTTATGTTCCATAACATTCATCTGTTGTAAGAAAATAGTGTGATTTATAACTTTTGTGATTTTAGTAAATGTAAAGAGTTGTGCAGCTATGCCCCCAATCCAGTTTTAGAGCATCTCCCCCATCCCCAAAAGTTCCCTTGTGCCCATTAGCAAGGCCCTGCTTCTAGTCCCAACCCTAGGCGGACACTGTCTCTGAATTTGGAGCTGTTTTTTTGTTGTTATGACAGTATTGCTGCATGTATTTTTTGTACCTGTTTCCTGTGTCAGACGTTTTCTAAAGCAGTGTTCACACTGTGGCCTGCGACCACGTAGTAGATGGTGACATCACTTCGGTGCGTCATGATCAGGATAGAATAGAATCTACCAGAGTGCATAATATGTATTAAAGGTATATATTGTTTCCTAAGACTGTGTTTGTGTGTGGGAATGTTTAGCTTATGACATAAACTGGTCCAAGTTTGAAGGCCACTGCTGTGGCAGGTGCACCTAGAAGTAGCATTGCCTGGGTCGGGGGCTTTCCGGATGCTCACTGCACGAGTCGTGTGGAAAACTCTGTTTCCCAAAGTGGTTGCACCAGTTAACACTCTCGTCCAGGGTGAGTGAGCTAGCTCCGCATCTCCAGCACCTAATATGGGAATGTCTTCTTTTAATTTTTACAGACCTGATTAAGTGTGAAATGGTATCTTTTTATGGTCTTAACTTGTGTTTTCCTGTTTACTGAGGACGTTGAGTGTCTTTTCGTATGTTCATTGGCCACTTGTGTTTCGTATTCTGGGAAATGCATGATCTTAAAGATTTTACTGTGAAAAAAGAATTGCTTTGGTTATGAAGAACTAGAAATTCTAAAGGGGTCATAATAGGATATGTCCCAGAGAGAATCAGAAAAGGTAACGACAGCAAAACTTAGATTTGAGCTCAGCACAGAGTTTGACACATAACCGTGTCAGCTAATTCTGCAGTGGCGGCAGCATGAAGAAGTGGTCTGTGGCAGTCACACAGGAGTGGCGCTGGTCGCAACCAAAAGCTCAGTCTGCCAGTGTAGGCTATGGCTTGTTCCAGTGCAAAGCTCCTGGAGGGTCTGTACACAGCCTTGAGACCTTTAGTCATGGCACTTCAGTGTACTTGCCCGAGCTTCCTTTAGTTTGTCAACAGCCAAGCACAGGGCTTAGCAGAGAGGAGGCCCTCAGGAATGTTACTGTCATTCTTATTTAGATGCTCAAATTGTCTCAGTTGTGACCAGTGGGACTACCTTCAAGCTAGTTTCTATGACCATTTGACATGTTCCCATCAGACTTTGAGCACTTCCTTGCTTTCTGGCACAGTAAGATATTTCCGGCTCATCTGGTACTTTCCCTGTCCTGGCCCTGGAATCAGCCATTTCACCATGGAGCCCTTTTAGCAGAGAATGTAATTTAAAAGCCAAGATCTGGGTGCTGGTGTGTTCATTACTCCTGGGATGTCATTGCTAGGCTAACCCAACAGACAGAGCTGGCAAGTGTGTGTGCAGTTCTCTGTAACAGTGCTGTGTGTGGACGTGTGATCTAAATGGGAGGGATTGTTTACACCGCTGGCTGGGAATCTGATTTTCTTCACTTGGAGCTGGTGTGAGAATAATTCCCTGGATATTGATGCATTTTAAAATCTCTGTTATTAACATGTGAGAGTATCCTGGTTCAACACTGGGTATTAGGTTTTGTTTTGTGGTGTGTGTGTGTGTGTGTGTGTGTGTTTACAATATTACTGAGATATAATTCACATACCATTGGTTGTGTCTTGATTTGTTTTAAAGCTAATTTGCTGAAGTTCCCAGTTGTATGATGCTTAAACTTGCATACCGACCCCTGATTCTTATTGTATCACAGGTTTGGTGCCCGATGTCTCCTGAGTTTTACCGGGAGTATGTGGCAATCAAAACCAAGAAACGAATCTTGCTGTACACCATGAACCCCAACAAATTCAGAGCTTGCCAGTTTCTGATCAAGTTTCATGAAAGGAGGAATGACAAGATTATTGTTTTTGCTGACAACGTGTTTGCTCTGAAGGAATATGCCATTCGACTGAACAAGTAAGAATTGGAAAGTTAGAGTAGCCTCCAAAGCCAGTTCAACTTCCCCATGTGACAGTATAGAAAGTGCCTGTTTTCTTCTCGAAGATCTCAGGAACTTCTTAGTATCCAAAGGTCTAGTTCTGTGGTCCCAGGGACCAGGTGAGACAAAAGGGCAGGTGGTCAGAGTCATTGGTTAGAGTGCATGGGAGTGGGGGCCTGGTCACTCTGAGCTGAGGGAGCGGGGGCTAGAGTTGTGATGATGTGGAGCTGGGCTCCAAAGGTGGGCACGGCTTGGCATCTGCAGTTTCAGGCTCAGTGGGTACTCTGCCCAGAGATGAGATCACACTGTATTTGGTCAGGGGCCAGGAAGGCAAGGTTTGGCCCAGCATCTAGAAAGAACTTCTTAGGAAACACCGACCAGGGTCCTCCTTAGCCTACAGCCCCACCCAGATATTGTGTTTAAAACCTGGCTGTTGAAGATTTCCTGCCAAGAAAGAAGGAAGAGGCCTGTGCTTCTGTGCACAGTGATGCAGGGCTTCAGGTGCTGTGAGTGGAGCAGAAGGCAAGGTCCCCTGAGAAGATAAGCCTTCATTCGTTATGTGATGGGTAGGGATGCAGAGGGAAGGGTGGGTACAGAACAGTTTCTCTTCACAAACTGTGATTTAATCACCACATGAGGTCATTGTACTATTCTCATTTTACAGATGAGAAAACTGAGACATAGAAGGATTAAATTGCTGAAATTTCTAAAATCATACCTTTTTTTTAAAGCATTTTTATTGGAGTATAATTCCTTTACAATGGTGTGTTAGTTTCTGCTGTATAAAAAAGTGAATCAGATATACATATACATACATCCCCATATCCCCTCCCTCTTGTGTCTCCCTCCCACCCTCCCTATCCCACCCCTCTAGGTGGTCACAAAGCACTGAGCTGATCTCCCTGTGCTATGCAGCAGCTTCCCACTAGCTAGCTATTTTACGTTTGGTAGTGTATATATGTCCATGATGAGCTGTCACTTCGTCCCAGCTTACCCTTCCCCTCTTCGTGTCCTCAGTCCATTCTCTATTTCTGCGCCTTTATTCCTGTCCTCGCCCTAGGTTGTTCAGAACCATTTTTTTTAGATAACATATATATGTGTTAGCATATGGTATTTGTTTTCCTCTTTCTGACTTACTTCACTCTGTATGACAGATTCTAGGTCCATCCACCTCACTACAAATAACTCAATTTCGTTTCTTTTTATGGCTGAGTAATATTCCATTGTATATATGTGCCACATCTTCTTTATCCATTCATCTGTCGATGGACACTTAGGTTGTTTCCACGTCCTGGCTATTGTAAGTAGAGCTGCAATGAACATCGTGGTGCGTGACTCTTTTTGACTTATGTTTTTCTTAGGGTATATGCCCAGTAGTGGGATTGCTGGGTGGTATGGTAGTTCTATTTTTAGTTTTTTAAGGAACCTCCATACTGTTCTCCATAGTGGCTGTATCAATTTACATTCCCATCAATAGTGCAAGAGGGTTCCCTTTTCTCCACACCCTCTCCAGCATTTGTTGTTTGTAGAGTTTTTGATGATGGCCATTCTGACTGGTGTGAGATGATACCCCATTGTACTTTTGATTTGCATTTCTCTAATGATTAGTGATGTTGAGCATCCTTTCATGTGTTTGTTGGCAATCTGTATATCTTCTTTGGAGAAATGTCTGTTTAGGTCTTCTGCCCATTTTTGGATTGGGTTGTTTGATTTTCTGATATTGAGCTGCATGAGCTGCTTGTAAATTTTGGAGCTTAATCCTTTGTCAGTTGCTTCATTTGCAAATATTTTCTCCCATTCTGAGGGTTGTCTTTTCGTCTTGTTTATATTTTCCTTTGCTATGCAAAAGCTTTAAGTTTCATTGGGTCCCATTTGTTTATTTTTGTTTTGATTTCCATTTCTCTAGGAGTTGGGTCAAAAAGGATCTTGTTGTGATTTAGGTCATAGAGTGTTCTGCCTATGTTTTCCTCTAAGAGTTTTATAGTGTCTAGCCTTACATTTAGGTCTTTAATCCTAAATGTGAATTTATTTTTGTATATGGTGTTAAGGAGTGTTCTAATTTCATTCTTTTAAATGTAGCTGTCCAGTTTTCCCAGCACCACTTATTGAAGAGATTGTACTTTCTCCATTATATATTCTTGCCTTCTTTATCAAAGGTAAGGTGACCATATGTGCCTGGGTTTATCTCTGGGCTTTCTGTCCTGTTCCATTGATCTAAATTTCTGTTTTTGTGCCCGTACCATACTGCCTTGATTACTGTAGCTTTGTAGTATAGTCTGAAGTGAGGGAGTCTTATTCCTCCAGGTCTGTTTTTCTTTCTCAAGATTGCTTTGGCTATTTGGGGTCTTTTGTGTTTCCATACAAATTGTGCAATTTTTTGTTCTAGTTCTGTAAAAAATGCCATTGGTAGTTTGATAAGCATTGTATTGGGTAGTATAGTCATTATCACAATGTTGATTCTTCCAAACCAAGAACATGGTATATCTCTCTGTCTGTTTGTATCATCTTTAATTTCTTTCATCAGTGTCTTATAGTTTTCTGCATACAAGTCTTTTGTCTCCTTAGGTAGGTTTATTCCTAGGTATTTTATTCTTTTTGTTGCCCTGGTAAATGGGAGTGTTTCCTTAATTTCTCTTACAGATTTTTCATCATTAGTGTATATGAATGCCAGAGATTTCTGTGCATTAATTTTGTACCCTGCTACTTTACCAAATTCACTGATTAGCTCTAGTAGCTTTCTGGTAGCATCTTTAGGATTCCCTGTGTATACTATCATGTCATCTGCAAACAGTGACAGCTTTTTTTTTCTCTGCGGTACGCGGGCCTCTCACTGTCACGGCCTCTCCTGTTGCAGAGCACAGGCTCCGGACGTGCAGGCTCAGCGGCCATGGCTCACGGACCCAGCCGCTCCACGGCATGTGGGATCCTCCTTGACCGGGGCACGAACCCGTGTCTCCTGCATCGGCAGGCAGACTCTCAACCCCTGCGCCACCAGGGAAGCCCTGACAGCTTTACTTCTTCTTTTCCGCCTTGGGTTCCTTTTATTTCTTTTTCTTTTCTGATTTCTGTGGCTAAAACTTCCAGAACTATGTTGAATAATAGAGGTGAGAGTGGACAACCTTGTCTTCCTCCTGATCTTAGAGGAAATGGTTTCAGTTTTTCACCATTGAGGAGGATGTTGGCTGTGGGTTTGTCATATATGGCCTTTATTATGTTGAGGTAAGTTCCCTATATGCCTGCTTTCTGGAGGGTTTTTATCATAAATGGGTGTTGAATTTTGTCAGAATTTTTTTCTGCATCTATTGAGATAATCAAATGGTTTTTATCCTTCAGTTTGTTGATATGGTGTATCACATTGATTGATTTGCAGATATTGAAGAATCCTTGCATTCCTGGGATAAACCCCACTTGATCATGGTGTATGATCCTTTTAGTGTGTTGTTGGATTCTGTTTGCTAGTATTTTGTTGAGGATTTTTGCATCTATGTTCATCAGTGATATTGGCCTGTAGTTTTCTTTCTTTGTGGCATCTTTGTCTGGTTTTGGTATCAGGGTGATGGTGGCCCTGTAGAATGAATTTGGGAGTGTTCCTCCCTCTGCTATATTTTGGAAGAGTTTGAGAAGGATAGGTGTTAGCTCTTCTCTAAATGTTTGATAGAATTCCCCTGTGAAGCCATCTGGTCCTGGGCTTTTGTATGTTGGAAGATTTTTAATCACAGCTTCAATTTCAGTGCTTGTGATTGGTCTGTTCATATTTTCTATTTCTTCCTGGTTCAGTCTTGGCAGGTTGTGCCTTTCTAAGAATTTGTCCATTTCTTCCAGGTTGTCCATTTTATTGGCATAGAGTTGCTTGTAGTAATCTCTCATGATCTTTTGTATTTCTGCAGTGTCAGTTGTTACTTCTCCTTTTTCATTTCTAATTCTATTGATTTGAGTCTTCTCCCTTTTTTTCTTGATGAGTCTGGCTAATGGTTTATCAATTTTGTTTATCTTCTCGAAGAACCAGCTTTTAGTTTTTTGATCTTTGCTATCGTTTCCTTCATTTCTTTTTCATTTACTTATGGTCTGATCTTTATGATTTTTTTTTCCTTCTGCTAACTTTGGGGTTTTATTGTTCTTCTTTCTCTAATTGCTTTAGCTGCAAGGTTAGGTTGGTTTTTCGAGATGTTTCCTGTTTCTTAAAGTAGGATTGTATTGCTATAAACTTCCCTCTTAGAACTGCTTTTGCTGCATCCCATTCGTTTTGGGTCGTCGTGGCTCCATTGTCATTTGTTTGTAGGTATTTTTTGATTTCCTCTTTGATTTCTTCAGTGATCACTTTGTTATTAAGTAGTGTATTGTTTAGCCTCCATGTGTTTGTATTTTTTTGCGATCTTTTCCTGTAATTGATATCTAGTCTCATAGCGTTGTGGTCAGAAAAGATACTTGATACAATTTCAGTTTTCTTATATTTACCAAGGCTTGATTTTTGACCCAAGATATGATCTATCCTGGAGAATTTTCCATGAGCACTTGAGAAAAATGTGTATTCTGTTGTTTTTGGATGGAATGTCCTATAAATATCAATTAAGTCCATCTTGTTTAATGTATCATTTAAAGCTTGTGTTTCCTTATTTATTTTCATTTTGGATGATCTGTCCATTGGTGAAAGTGGGGTGTTAAAGTCCCCTAGTATGAATGTTTTACTGACAGTTTCCCCTGTTAGTATTTGCCTTATGTATTGAGGTGCTCCTATGTTGGGTGCATAAATATTTACAATTGTTATATCTTCTTCTTGGATCGATCCCTTGATCATTATGTAGTGTCCTTCTTTGTCTCTTGTAATAGTCTTTATTTTAAAGTCTATTTTGTCTGATATGAGAATTGCTATTCCAGCTTTCTTTTGATTTCCATTTGCAGGGAATATCTTTTTCCATCCCCTCACTTTCAGTCTGTATGTGTCCCTAGGTCTGAAGTGGGTCTCTTGTAGACAGCATATATGGATCTTGTTTTTGTATCCATTCAGCCAGTCTGTGTCTTTTGGTGGGAGCATTTAATCCATTTACATTTATCGATATGTATGTTCCTATTACCATTTTCTTAATTGTTTTGGGTTTGTTATAGTGGGTCTATTCCTTCTCTTGTGTTTCCTGCCTAGAGAAGTTCCTTTAGCATTTGTTGTAAAGCTGGTTTGGTGGTGCTGAATTCTTTTAGCTTTTGCTTGTCTGTAAAGTTTTTAATTTCTCCATCAAATCTGAATGAGATCCTTGCTGTGTAGAGTATTCTTGGTTGTAGGTTTTTCCCTTTCATCACTTTAAGTATGTCCTGCCACTCCCTTCTGGATTGCAGCGTTTCTGCTGAAACGTCAGCTGTTAACCTTATGGGGATTCCCTTGTATGTTATTTTTTGTTTTTCCCTTGCTGCTTTTAATATTTTTTCTTTGTATTTAATTTTTGATAGTTTGATTAATATGTGTCTTGGCGTATTTCTCCTTGGATTTATCCTTTATGGGACTCTGTGCTTCCTGGACTTGAATGACTGTTTGCTTTCCCATATTAGGGAAGTTTTCAACATATTCTCTTCAAATATTTTCTCAGTCTCTTTCTTTTTGTCTTCCTCTTCTGGGACGCCCTATAATTTGAATGTTGGTGCGTGTAATGTTGTCCCAGGGGTCTCTGAGACTGCCCGCATTTCTTTCCATTCTTTATTCTCCTCTGTGGTAGTTATTTCCACTATTTATCTTCCAGGTCACTTCTCCGTTCTTCTGCCTCAGTTATTCTGCTATTGATTCCTTCTAGAGAGTTTTTAATTTCATTTATTGTGTTTCTCATCATTGTTTGCTCTTTAGTTCTTCTGAGTCCTTAAACGTTTCTTGTATTTTCTCCATTCTATTTCCAAGATTTTGGATCATCTTTACTATCATTACTCTGAATTCTTTTTCAAGTAGACTGCCTATTTCCTCTTTATTTGTTTGGTCTGGTGGGTTTTTACCTTGCTCCTTCATCTGCTGTGTGTTTCTTTGTCTTCTCATTTTGCTTGCCTTACTGTGTTTGGGGTCTCCTTTTCAAAGGCTGCAGGTTTGTAGTTCTTGTTGCTTTTGGTGTCTGCCCCCAGTGGCTAACGTTGGTTCCGTGGGTTGTGTACGCTTCCTGGTGGAGGGGACTGTTGCCTGTGTTCTGGTGGATGAGGCTGGATCTCGTATTTCTGGTGGGCAGGATTGTGTCTGGTGGTGTGTTTTGGGGTGCCTGTGGCCTTATGATTTTAGGCAGCCTCTCTGCTAACGGGTGGGGTTGTGTTCCTGTCTTGCTAGTTGTTTGGCATAGGGTGTCCAGCGCTGTAGCTTGCTGGTTGTTTAGTGGAGCTGGGTCTTAGTGTTGAGATGGAAATCTCTGGTAGAGCTTTCGCTGTTTGATATTACGTGGAGTCGGGAGGTTTCTGGTGGTCCAATGTCCTGAACTTGGCTCTCCCATCTCAGAGGCACAGGCCTGATACCTGGCCGAGCACCAACACCCTGTCAGCCACACAGCTCTTAAGGAAAGGGAGTAAAAAAGAAAGAAAGCAAAAAAGAAAAGGACGTTATTAAAAAATAAAAAATATTGTTAAAAATTAAAAAAAGTTAAAAAGTAATAAAAAAGGAAGAAAGAAAGAAGAGAGCAACCAAACCAAACAACAAATCCACCAATGGTTACAAATGCTAAAAACTATTAAAAAAAAAAATTGACAGAACCCCAGGAAATGTGGTAAAAGCAGAGCTATACAGAAAATCACACAAAGTCCACTGCCTCAGTTTTGGGATGATTCGTTGTCTATTCAGGTATTCCGGAGATGCAGGGTACATAGGTTGATTGGAGATTTAATCTGAGGCTGCTGGGAGAGATTTCCCTTTCTCTTCTTTGTTGGCACAGCTCCCGGGGTTCAGCTTTGGATTTGGCCCCGCCTCTGCATGTAGGTCGCTGGAGGGCGTCTGTTCTTCGCTCAGACAGGACGGGGTTAAAGGAGCAGCTGATTCGGGGGCTCTGGCTCACTCAGGCCGGGGGGAGGGAGGGGTACGGATGTGGGGCGAGCCTGCGGCGGCAGAGGCTCACATGATGTTGCACCAGCCTGAGGCGTGCCATGCGTTCTCCCTGGGAAGTTGTCACTGGATCCTGGGAACCTGGCAGTGGTGGGCTGTACAGGCTCCTGGGAGGGGAGGTGTGGACAGTGACCTGTGCTTGCACACCAGACTTCTTGGTGGCTGCAGCAGCCTTAGCGTTTCATGCCCGTCTCTGGTGTCCACGCTGATAGCTGCGGCTCACACCCATCTCTGGAGCTTGTTTAGGCGGTTCTCTGAATCCCCTCTCCTTGTGCACCCCGAGACAGTGATCTCTTGTTTCTTAGGCAGTTCCAGAATTTTTCCTGGACTCCCTCCCGGCTAGCTGTGGTGCACTAGCCCCCTTCAGGCTGTGTTCACGCAGCCAACCCCAGTCCTCTCCCTGGGGTCTGACTTCTGAAGCCCGAGCCTCAGCTCCCAGCCCCGCCTGCCCCAGCGGGTGAGCAGACAAGCCTCTCAGGCTGGTGAGTGCTGGTCGGCACTGATCCTCTGTGCGGGAATCTCTGCTTTGCCCTCTGCACCCCTGTTGCTACGCTCTCCTCTGTGGCTCCGAAACTTCCACCCCGCCCATCCCCGTCTCCATCATTGAAGGGGCTTCCTAGTGAGTGGAAACTTTTCCTCCTTCACAGCTCCCTCTCACTGGTGCAGGTCCTGTCCTTATCCTTTTGTCTCTTTTTCTTTTTTCTTTTGCCCTACCCAGGTACATGAGGAGTTTCTTGCCTTTGGGGAAGTCTGAGGTCTTCTGCCAGCGTTGAGTAGGTGTTCTGTAGGAGTTGTTCCACATGTAGATGTATTTCTCATGTATCTGTAGGGAGGAAGGTGATCTCCATGTCTTACTCCTCCGCCGCTCTTGAAGGTTTCGGTCCATACCTTTCTTTAATGTAGGAAAGGTTTTACATTTTTTTTTTTTTTTTTTTTATGTGGTACGCGGGCCTCTCACTGTTGTGGTCTCTCCCGTCGCGGAGCACAGGCTCCGGACGCGCAAGCTCAGCGGCCATGGCTCACCAGCCCAGCTGCTCCACGGCATGTGGGATCTTCCCGGACCGGGGCACGAACCCGTGTCCCCTGCATCGGCAGGCAGACTCTCAACCCCTGCGCCACTAGGGAAGCCCAGATTTTACTTTTTATCAAAGTAACAGACTTAACAAAAACCAGCAGTTCCTTGCACCTGTCTTCCTACTCACAATTTCTCTTCCCCAAAGATAGCCACTTTCAACTCTCTTCTCTATTTACCTTCATATTTCTAAGTAATAATTTATATAGTAATTTCTTGATTATTAATTGTAGAAATTGCTTATTAATTTCCTACCATGGGAGTTGTGGATTTAGCTCTCTTACATATGCTACTCCATCTCCTCCCCCCACTCCATCCTCCCAGTGTATTTGGGGTTACGTTAGTGTTCAATGTTACATTATTTTGGCTGTGTAAGTATTGTTCAAGCCAAGGCAGATAGTGTACCATGCTTACATTTTCCTTTGTGTTAACATTTGTTTTTCCTGAAGTTAATAATTGCCTTGTTATTACTTTCGCTTGGTTTTCTATATAATTACTAATTAGTCCTTTTCAGACTCTTCATGCATGATAAACTCCTTCTCAAAAGGGTCAGATCCATCAGGTAATCTCTCGATTTCTTTTCACTTTCTTTCCCTGGTGGATCCCTTCCAGTTCTTCATCCTCCACCAGCCTCAACCAGCACTTTATCCTCCTACTCTGCATTGGTCTGCTTGCTCTCTAGGATTAGAGATGCTGCCTAACTGTCCCTCTGACATGATCCTGTGAATTCCTTGTGCCTCTTCCCTGTGTTGGAGCCCCTGTTGCCGAATCTCAAGTGTCCTCTTTCTTGGTCACTCGTTTTGATGGAGTGTATCGTTTAGTAGATTTCTGAGAGAAGGTACGTAGAGGAAAAGTTTTTAAGAATTCGCTTGGAGATGTCATTATTCAGTCTCACACTTGATCAGTAGTTTGGCTGGGCCTCAGAATGTCAAAAGGCAGGGCCCTTTTCTTGGGGCTTCCAATGCAGCTGCTTGCAAGTCTGATGATCTGTTCTGGTGGTCCTGTGTTCCTTCTCTCAGGAATTTAGAATCTGTTTTTTCATTTTTGGAAATTTCAAAACAATATGACTAGTGTGATCTTTTTTTCTTTCATTGTGATGGACACTCAGTAGACCCTCTCAGTCTGGAAACTCGTGGCCTTCAATTCCAAGAATTTCTTTCTGTTTTTTCTTTGTTACTCATCTTCTCCGTTTTTTCTTTTCTCTCTTTTTTGAATTCCTGCTGGTCAGATGTTAGATCTTCTGGACAGCTTCTCCAATTTTCTTTTCTTTTTTCTTCTTCTTTTTTTTGGCTGTGCTGCACGGCTTGCGGGATTGGGATTGAACCCGGGCCATGGCAGTGAAAGTGCCAAGTCCCAACCACTGGACTTCCAGTGAACTCCCAATTTCTCCCATTTTTTATCCCTTTTTCTTCCAACCCTATTGAAGCTTTTGTTAATTTCCAAGAGTTCTATATCGCCAGCTGTTTTGTTTTTTGAGTAAGTACAGTGTCTTATCTGAGGCTGTTAAAGCTTTTGAAGCTTTCTTCTATTGCCTACACTGTCTCTCTTTTCTTCAGGTGTTTTGATTGTTTCAGCTCTATCTTTAGAGACCTTCTTCTGATTTTTGGTAGTCTTTGGCTCTAGTTTCTTATTTAACGGTCAGTCGCTAAAAAGCTGATCGGCCTTTGTGTATAGCTTAGCGGGTTTGCCAACCTATGGCCCTCTCCACAGCATGATCATGCAGGGACCTGGCTAGTTTGTCAAGAGATTGCCAGATTCCAGTATCTCTGGGCCTTTTCTCTTGTGCTGGAAAGTTTCTCCAGAGAAGAATCTTCTGGTCTCCTAGATACCAGCCTGTGGTGGGGGAGAGAAAAGGGAATCCCCGTCGTTTTTCACTTTCAATCTTGCTTTGCCCTCAGCTCTGCCTGAGGTCCCTAAGTGTAGACCTTCCTGTTCAGAATCTAGAAAGTAAACTTCCAGTTCTCTGCCAGGTGGGAGGACGCATGCCTGGCTGTCAGGGTTGGGGTCTGACACTTTTCCTTATGCATGTATGCTGTCGGTCCTTCTGCCTGCAATCCTACCCTACCACCCACCTTCCGAGGCAACTGGCGATTAGATCCTGAACCCTTCTGTGTTCTGTGTAGAAAATTGTCTTGTTTTGTATTGGTTTTTCCCTCCTGCTGGCTTGGGCTTCTGCTTTCTCTGGTCTACTACTTTAGTTTCCATGCCTGTATCCATCTGTTTTTCAGTTTCCACAGTTCTGCTTCCATTATTCTGCTATTACTTCTGTTCTCTTTGCCCTTGCGGGTTTGTGTTTTTTTTAATCCTTTACTACTGTCACATTAGCGTCTATTTGAGAGGGACATCAAGACAGTGCATATATTTACTGTGTCTGATTTAAGAGCCATCCTCCCTCCTATCCCCACCCCCATTCCAGTACTCCATCCTGACTCTTCCTGGAGCCTCCCTCAAGGGGGACATTCATTTGCCTGGCACTGTCAAATCTGAACCAATCTGGCATGGTGAAGGGCAGCAGGTTGTGGCTCTCTCATGGGTACTAGAATCGTAATTACAACTTTTACTTATTATCTTCTTTTTTCCTTTTATTTGGTATTTCTGGCCTTTAAGTGTATGAAGTGTTGTTGTCTGTCTCATTTTCTTGCTATACAGTGGTCCTTTGGATCCTGAGCTATGCTCCATTCTGTAACTTGGGACTGGTGTATGGCAGGGAGTCTCTGAGTTTCTGGTTTGTTTCGACCTTACTGAGAAAGAAATAGGTGTCACTAAAGTACTTTGCAGGAGAGACTCTTTGGGTTGTTTGATAGTGTGAGGTGGTGGGTAGAACATGAACTTTGGAGTCAGACACACTGGATTTGATTCCCAGCTCCTCCTCTTATTAGCTGTGTGACCTAGGGAAAGTTCTTTACCTCTCTGAACCTCCTTTTGTTCCACTGTCACATGGAGTTACCATCACCTACCTCAGAGGATTCCTGCATCTGGTAGGTGTTTAACAAATGTTAGGTCCTCTTTCCGAAGGATGGTTACCCTTCTGTTTCATTTCCTATATGAGAGAACCTTCAGAAACTTAGGGCTCACCACTATTTGAGTTGTTTTTCCTGATGACGAGCGAGGAGAAAAAGAACCACCTGAAAACCTGGGTATCAAGAGACAGGCTGTTCTGAAGAGTGCAGTTTCCCGACCTTTTTCACAGCATGACGCATACAGAAAATTAGAAGATTTGCGTGGTGCCCCGAACACTCTCACAGGCCAGGCTTGCCGTGGTTAGGGAAGCATCCAGCTGTCCCAGGCCCTGCCCAGCTTCCCCACCGGCAAGGGGGCTGCTCTCTCGGGTACACCTGTACCCAGTTTGTAGCACAGTGTTGGGAAGCACGTGTGGAGTATCAAAAGTCGTGCTTCCTGAGCCTTCCATGGGCACTGCCCGGGGATAGCTCGTGGCCTCAGTGGTGGAACAGCCACTTGGGTCAGCCTCCTTAGGCTCCTGACCCTCAGTTCCTCGTGTGTAAATTGGGAACATGAAACCTACCTTTCACAGTTTCGAGGAATATCGGCAGGCATGGATGTTTTTTTCCCAGGGTAGAACCCAGCTGCATGTTTGGTGTGGGTGGGCCCTGTATGCCTGCTAGCTGTCCTCATCGTCCTTGTCATTGTCATCGTCACCATCACTGTTATTGCTGACCCTTCGGAAACTACAAAACCACATCATTACAAGAAAAGCAGAGGAATGGCTTTGCCAGGTGCCATTGAGGTTGTCAGATAGGGTTGTACCCTTTGGCACAGAGCTGGAAACTCAAGAGAAATGTTTGTGCTTAGTGTTATAGAGGGTCCATGGGGAAAAGTCTGGAAGGGGCTCTTTTCTCCTTTCTTGGAGAATGCTTGTTTGATTAGGAAACAGTTCCTTCCAAACTTTTGTTTGCAAATAGCAATGTTTTCTTTGCTGCTCCCATTGAGCTTCGTGAAATCTAGGGGATTCTCCTTGTATAGACACTAAGCTTAGCGTGAGAGATACTGAGGCAGGAAGGAGCACAGGCCAAAAACAAAAAGGTGAAGGAGGGAATCTTGAAAAGAGTAGTGATCTGCATCTTGGCTCAGAGTGGAAAGGGTGCGGTGTGTGTGGTTTGGAAAGGCGGTGGGGAGGGTCTGTAGGCTCTCACTTTTGTGGCTCTCTTCCTGATGTTTTTGCATGACAGAGGGCTTCCTGGAAGAGAGGAACCTTGCAAGATCTCCCTTTCCCTCTGACATGCTTTCAGGATAATTGAGGAGTGATTCTGTAGTCTTCCTAACACAGCTTTGTTCTTCTCTAGACCCTATATCTATGGTCCTACATCCCAGGGAGAAAGGATGCAGATTCTCCAGAATTTCAAGCATAACCCCAAAATCAACACCATCTTCATATCCAAGGTCAGTGTGGCATGCAGCAGCCCCCGGGCCTGGGGGACACTGGATGATTTCTGGGCAGTGAATTGGTATTTGTTGAAGGAACGTCACATGTCAGTTTTCATTCCCACGTGTTCAGTGTCTGGGGGCAGAGGAACGTTGCCTGTCAGGTAGTGGAAGAAGCAGATGTACGGTTTTAATGTACATAATCTATATTCCTAACTCAAGGAGTATATAATCTAGCAAGTCCTTTTGCTTGACTTAAGTTTTTCCCACCTCTTTTTGGGATACACGAATTTTGAGTTGTATTTTCTTTATACAAGGGGGAAAAGTTCATTACCTACTATGGCAAAGGTTGGCATTTGCATAAGGTTCTCTTTGTGGCATTGGAGATTCCTGTGGGTCGTGGGCAGCTTTTGTCCTGGCTCCTGGTATGCCTTGGGGGTGGGTGGTGAGTATAAACACAATGCAGAATCATGTAGGCCCAGCTTGGTGATGGCTTTAATTTGCAGTTAGAAGTGGTGGCCCAACAGTTTAGAATAGTCATTCAGGTTAGAACAGACCCAAAGCCCAAAAGAAATGAGATTTACCTATAAAGTGATCATGGATGGGTCAAGCTTTTATTTCTGTGTCTGGGAACTTTGATGGTTGGATCCCCTCCCCACCCCCCTCCCCAAGCTAAGGCAGCTACCCAGAGTCAGAATCCAGCCCACTGCAGGCAGTGGCCCCTCCCAGGTCACGTGTCCGACCTTTGCTGTTTGCCTCAATAGCCTCCAGTTAAAATTGTGGATGGTTTTGTGCAGACCCATTTCTGTAGCAAAAAATAAGAAGAATCACTCACAGAGAGTCTGTTGATAGGGCCCTCTTGTCTCTGGGTCCCTAGCAGCCACACCAGGACTGTTGCTGAGACAGATGGTTAGGAGTCAGGTCTCGACAGCTTCTATAGGACAGCTCTTAGGAGAACATGCTAGGTCCTTAGAGGCCTGCGTGCATCTGAAGGACCCCGGTACAGATTGAAGAGGATAGGGATTGTTTTTCTGAATTACCTACAGAGCTTATTTAAATTTGAGGCCAGTTGACTTTTTTTTTTTCCCTTTTTGACTCATATATAAAAACCTTCCCAGGGCTTCCCTGGTGGCGCAGTGGTTGAGAGTCCGCCTGCCGATACAGGGGACGCGGGTTCGTGCCCTGGTCTGAGAAGATCCCACGTGCCGCGGAGCGGCTGGGCCCGTGAGCCATGGCCGCTTGAGCCTGCGCGTCCAGAGCCTGTGCTCTGCAACGGGAGAGGCCACAACAGTGAGAGGCCCGCGTACCGCAAAAAAAAAAAAAAAAAAAAAAAACTTCCCAGACTCACAGCTGGTTCATTTCTATAGGTGGGTGACACATCGTTTGATCTGCCAGAAGCAAATGTTCTCATTCAGATCTCATCTCATGGTGGCTCCCGGCGGCAGGAGGCCCAGAGGCTGGGGCGAGTGCTCCGAGCAAAAAAAGGTACCTTCTGCTCCAGGCGGTCTGTCTTTTCAAACCACTTCCGTCAGGTGTCTGTGAGGGTGAGCCTGTGCTCCTGGGCTAGGTAGACCCTGAAGGGGATGGACGGGGGTCCCAAAGCAAGGACCAAGGTCTCCTTGGCCATTGTTATTTCTCATGTGCTGGGGTTGAGCATGTGGACGTTTTCCATGGCAGCTGTCTGGAGGTCACAGTCTGAGCTGAGTGTTTGTGTTGGTAGATAGAGGAGCCAGGTAAGACAAGGAAACAATTGAATTCAGAGTGCGTGATGGTGTAGATGTAGAAGGCAGAAAGCAGAGCAGAGACCACCAGTGCAAGTGTAGGAGCTGGCAGCTGTCCCCTGAACCTTGAGTTAAGAGTAAGGGGAGGGCTTGGTAGGAGCAGCTTGGGCAGCCACAAGGTGGATACCTTGCTCATAACCTGTGAAGAGTGGTCCCTTGAGTGGCAGTTTACAGCAGGGACATCACAAGCTCAGTGAATGAGGAAGCAAGAGTCATGCTTCCTCTGCTTGTTAACTGCAGTAAAGGAGCCCAGAACCCAATCATGGGCAGAGTAGAGACTGACGTTTCTGCTAAGAGATGGCATCCTCTTAGCAGACCAGGCAGGTCCTAAAACAAGGACACAGGCCCTGTCCTCAAGGAATTCACTAATCTTAGGAAGAACTTGGACTGCTAGGATGTTTGAAAGTGACAGGATTAGTGGGCAGGTGTTGTAATTGTACTGCGTTTGAGTATGTTTAGGAAACAGCTAATTGATTGTGTTTGAAATGGAGACAGGGCAAGTTAGTGGAAATAGCAAACATGGACTTGGGCACCAGACCAACTGTGTGACCTTGGGCAAGTAATTTGACCCTCTGAGCTTTGGTTTCTCATCCAAAGTTGGAGTGACAATCCTTACCTTGCAGGACTGTTAATAATGAGGAATAAGAGTACATAACAGAATATAATAGACTGCTGGATAAATCTGACTAGCATATATGAAAGTGTCTCATTACTTATTCCTTACTCATCACACACAAAGCTAATTTGAAAATCCCTTTGAATTTGATTGGAATTTTGTTTTTTAAATACTGTTTGACTCATTTTACAAGGCCAGTATTACCCTGATGCCAAAGCCAGAAAAGTTTACTACAGAAAAGAAAATGACAGGCCAATATCCAATGAATACAGTTGTAAAAATCCTCAATAAAATACTAGCAAACCAAATTCAGCATCATATTAGAAGGATCATTCACCATGATCAAGTGGGATTTATACCTGGGATGCAAAGGAGGTTCACCATATGCAAATCAATAAATGTGATATATCACATTAATAGAATTAAAGACAAGATCATATGATCATTTCAATGGATGCAGAAAAAGCATTTGACAAAATTCAACATCTGTTCATGATAAAAACTCTTAACAAATTAGGTATAGGAGGAAAGTACCTCAACATAACAAAGGCCGTATATGACAAGCCCACAGCTAACCTCATACTTAATAGTGAAAGATTTGAAAGCTTTTCCTCTAAGATCAGGAACAAGACAAGGGTGCCCAGTCTCACCAGTCCTATTCAACATTGTACTGGAAGTCCTAACCAAAGCAGTTAGGTAAGAAAAAGATATAGAAAGCATCAGAATTGGAAAAGAAGTAAAATTTTCTCTATTTGCAGGTGACATGATTTCATACATAGAAAATCCAGAAGACTTTACCAAAAAAAAACTGTTAGATCTATTCAATGAATTTGGTAAAGTTTCAGGATTCAAACTTTACAAAAATCAGTAGTGTTTCTGTACACTAATGACAAATTATCTAAAAAAGAAATAAAATGATTCCATTTACAATAGCATCCAAAACAATAAAATATTGGGGACTTCCCTGGCAGTCTAGTGGTTAAGACTCCGAGCTGCAGGGGGCACGGGTTCAATCCCTGGTCGGGGAACTAAGGTCCCACATGCCACGCAGCCAAAAAACAAACAACAACAAAAAGAACCCATAATAAAATATTTAGGAATAAATTTAACCAAGGAGGTGAAAGAGCTCTACACCGAAAACTACAAGACATTGATGAGAGAAATGTAAGAAGATAAATGGAAAGTATCCTTTGTTTATGGAGTGGAAGAATTAAAATTGTTAAAATATCTATACTACCCAAAGCCGTCTGTAGATTCAATGCAATCCCTATCAAGACTCCAGTGGCATTTTTAACAGAAGTAAAAATAACAATCCTAAAATTTTTGTGGAACCACAAAAGACCCCAAATAGCCAAAGCAAGTTCTGAGAAAGAAGAACAAAGCAGGAGGCATCGCACTTCTGATTTTAAGTTATATGATAAAGCTGTGGTCATCAAAAGAGTATGTTACTGGCATAAAAACAGACTTATAGATCAGTGGAACACAATCCAGAGCCCAGAAATTAAACCCATGCATATATGGTCAACTAATATTTGACAAGAGAGCCAAGAATACCCAGTGGAGAAAAGATAGTCTCTTTAATAAACGGTGCTGGGAAAATTGGATATCCACATGTGAAAGGATGAAATTACCCCTGTCTTACACCACTAGCAAAAATTGACTCAAAATGGATTAAAGACTTAAATGTAAGGCTGGAAACCATACAACTTCTAAAGGAAAACAAAGGAAAAATGCTCCTTGACATGGGTCTTGGCAGTGTTTTTTTTTGGATATTACACCTAAAGCTTAAGCAACAAAATAAAAAATAAGTGGACTACATCAAACTAAAAAGCTTCTTCGCAGCAAAAGGAATGATCGACAAAATGAAAAGGCAATGTATGGAATGGGAGAAAATATTTGCAAATCGTATATCTGATAAGGGGTTAATAGCCAAAATAAATGAAGACCTTATACAACTCAATAGCAAAAAAACCAAATAATCCAATCAAAAACTGGGCAAAAGACCTGAACAGACATTTTTTCCAAAGAAGATTTACAAATAGCCAACAGGTACATGAAAAGGTGCTAAACATCACTAATTATTAGGGAAATGTAAATCAAAACTACAATGATGGATGTGAACTAAACTCACCGAGGTAATCATTTCACAATATATGTAAGTCAAATCATTATGCTGTGTACCTTAAACTTATATAGCACTATATGTCAATTTTATCTCAATAAAACAAAGGGAGAAAAAGGAAAATATTTGATATAATATACTTAGCCCTTTTCTTTGCATCTCTGAACTCTTGTAAGACAAGGAAACAGTTGAATTCAGAGGCAGTACACAGATACTTAACTTACTGACATTTGAACTGTGAAGCAAAAATATTCAGATTTTCCTGCAGGATCAGATTTTATAGGCTACAGTATTTTCTGTCCTAGTTACTATGATAATTCTGTTACTGGGTTTTCTCTCTGAACCTTTTTTATTAAAGTAGTTTTAGCATAATGTTTTCAAAAGGTTTATCCATATTGTAGCATGTATTAGTACTTCATTCTTTTTTATTGCTGAATAATAGTCCACTGTATAGACATACCACTTTTTTTGATTATTAGTTTTTAAATTTTATTTATCTTTTGGCTGTGTTGGGTCTTTGTTGCTGCATGTAGGCTCTCTCTAGTTGCGTCGAGCAGGGGCTACTCTTCATTGCGGTGCATGGGCTTCTCATTGTGGTGGTTTCTGTTGTTGTGGAGCACGGCCTCTAGGGCGTGTGGGCTTCAGTAGTTGTGGCTCTCGGGCTCTAGAGCGCAGGCTCAGTAGTTGTGGTGCACAGGCTTAGTTGCTCCACGGCATGTGGGATCTTCCTGGACCAGGGCTCGAACCTGTGACCCCTGCATTGGCAGGTGGATTCTTAACCACTGCTCCACCAGGGAAGTCCCTGGACATACCACTTTTTAAAATTCATTTATGGACATTTGGATTGTTTCCACTTTCTGGCTCTTAGAATAATGTTTGGGTCATGTAGTAACTTTATGTTTAACATTTTAATAAACTGTCAGACTGTTTCCAAAGTGGTTGTACCATTTTCCATTCTCACCAACAGTGTATGAGCCTTTCAGTTTCTCCACATCTCCTTGACAACAACCGTAATCATCGTTTTTCATTCTAGTCATCCTAGTGTGTGCCAGGTAGTATTTTGTCATGGTTTTGACTTGCATTTCCCTGATGACTAATGATATTGAGCTTTTTTCATGTGCTCATTGACACGTGAATCTTCTTTTTATATCTTCTTTGGGGAACTGTCTGTTCAGATCCTTTGTCCTTTTTATAATTGGTTTATTTGTCTTTTCATTGTTGAGTTGTAATAGTTTTTTGTATTCCCTAGATTCAAATCTCTTATCAGATATGCTTTGTAAATGTTTTCCCCAATTCTGTGGGTTGTCTTTTCACTTCCTTGATGGTGTCCTTTGAAGCACAAAAGTTTTTAATTTTGATGAAGTCCTCGTGCAGAATCAGGGCAATGGCCCCTCTGACTGCAGAGCTCTCCCACTGCAGTACTTGCTTTTGAACCCTGGACCCTTAGTTCCTGCCGTTCTAATAGCTAATATTGTCCTTTTATGTGCCCTCCTCCAGGGATGGTCGCAGAGGAGTACAATGCCTTCTTCTACTCGCTGGTGTCCCAGGACACACAGGAAATGGCTTACTCAACCAAGCGACAGAGGTTCTTGGTAGATCAAGGTTACAGCTTTAAGGTATGTCAGCATTTGGTCTCTGGTTGGAGTAGGACCGAGGCTTTTTTGTACCCAGCCCTCCATGAGAAGTGGGGGGCCGCTGTCAGCATGACCAGGGGACAGATTTCAGGCAGGCACAGGACATTGGGGGACATGAGGGTACCTTTGTCCTTGCATGAATTGTGGGGAGCTTTGAAGGAAAAATGTTGTGCAGGATCCCTCCTGTTTCCAACTTCTCACAGTGAATGGTCAAAGAATGGGGCCTCTGAAGTAAGAGGCCTGTGGAGTCTCAGCTTGTTAACTTTTTACAGTTGTCTTGAAGAGAAAACATTAGATGTTGGTGGGAAAATGTGCTCGCCTAGTAGGACTCGAGATGAAGGAACTGTGGCTATCACTGTGTTAGTCTAAGCCCCTCGGGGTTACTTTCTCAGGGGGTGCCCCCTCCAGGTAGCTGGGAGAGTCTGCCCTTAGTCATCTGGTAAGCCTGGGCCTCAGTGGGCCTCACAGACATCAGAACCATCCATGTACTGTAAATCTGGTATTTTAATAGTTTGGGAAATTCTGAAGCTTTGGCGAACTTTCATTGGCTAAGGCATTTGCTTTCTTTCCTATTGACACAAATACTAAGTTTTTGTTAGGATTTAGTGTCCCAAAGGGTTTTTACTTGTGGTAGTGGGTGGAGGGTGCTGGAAGCAAGGGATTAAAAGGATATCTTAGAACATATAAGTTCCCAGGTTCTTGTTTGTGAAAGACTGTAGGCTGCCTTTTCAGATACTTTAGATTGTATCTTTTTCAAATTGGTTTAGGGCAGAACTAATTAGGGAACTAATAGAGTTCCCTTTATTAGCCTTAGAAAAGAGGACAGGGTTGTCTGATCCCTCCCCTTTTAGTCAGAGGCAGTGACACTTTTCAGACTTCTCATGCTGAACTCTAGTTCAGGACACTTGGGACAGTTTTCCAAAGGATTTTCATTTCGACCTTTTTATCCCTCTGTGTAACGTTCGAGCTGATAATAGCATCCATACCTCCTGATTCCCAGGAGAGTCGTAAGGGTAAGAGAAGCAGCGAATCAGGAAGTGCTCTGGGTTCTTTGATGGGTGAGCTTGACAACATGGTACCTGAGCACATGGTTGTCTGTGTTGGTTGGAGCTGCCTTTGCCTTCCTCACCTCCAGGGCTGCCTGCTGAGAGCAGCCAGGTTAGGGTTCCCAGAATCTGGACCCTGGTGATCAGGCCAGGGCAGAAGTGTCTCGTATCTGTACTCCAGATCTGTGGCCACCTGAAGGGTGCAGCCAGATACTTCTAGGAATTTTCTTTTAATTAAAATTATGAGAAGAATGAGAGAGAGAGAGAGAGAGACGAAAAGAAGTTCCTTTTCTGACTCACCAGTCCCCAGCCTTTTTGGTGCCAGGGACTGGTTTCATGGAAGACAATTTTTCCACAGACCGGTGGGGAGAGGGGGTAATGCGAGCGATGCGGGGGGGATGGTCCAGGCAGTAATGTGAGCCGTGGGGAGCGGCAGATGAAGCTTCGCTGGTTCTCCTGCCGCTCGCCTCCTGCTGTGCGGCCCGGTTCCTGACAGGCCACGGACCAGTACTGGTCCTCAGCCCAGGGGTTGGGGACCCTGCTATACGTAATTAATCCAAGCTTTCTGCAGAGATAGGTAGGCCTTGTAGTAAGTTATCTCCAAAGAAATGAAAACCAAATCTCCACCATGCTTTTATCTTTCTCTTTTGGAAGAAAAATCTTATAAATCCATTCTTAATATCATATCATTTATAAGTGTCCCTCCTGCTGGAAGCCCTGGGTGCCAAGCCTGGAGGTTGAAGGCCTTTTTAAAGGTCAGCCGGCTGTGCCTTTCGGTTTTTGGTCCTTTGTTTACCTGGTGCAAGGTGGGAAAACTACCAGAATGGTTGTTTTAAGATTGCCAAGATTCCTGTTGATCTTCTGTAAGTGATCATTTAGCTGCCATGTGTTGGGAGCAGAGTTTTCTAGAATTTCCTGAACCTCTCCTGCCTTGCAGTCATTAGTTAAGCTCCTTGTTGACAGTGGCTCTGAGGCTGGTCTCTGCACTGCCTAAGAGGAGCTCTCCGTTATTAGCCACCTGCTCTGCTGGGCCTGAGGGGGCAAGTGACCAGACCAGGTGAGCCCAGGAGAAGGCGGGCGGGTCCAGGGAGAGAAAACAAGAGGGTTCTGCGCTGCAGGTGATCACAAAGCTTGCCAACATGGAGGAGGAGGAGTTGGCATTTTCAACAAAAGAGGAGCAACAGCAACTCTTACAGAAGGTCCTGGCAGCCTCTGACCTGGATGCTGAGGAGGAGGTGGTGGCGGGAGAACTTGGCTCCAAATCCAGCCAGGTGAGTTGAGTGGGTGAGGCCCCAGATGTCAGTTCTCCCGAAGGACAGCATCTTAGACACACATACGCCTGCACAGTCCTTTGTGTGTATGTGCCTGTGTGATTTTCTTAAGAACTTGGAGACTAGAGAAGAGAATCGAAAACACCCCTGCTAACTGTACTGTGCGCGTCTGTCTTGTTTTATGTGTCTGAGCACACGGCGGGTGTGGTTGGTCTCCTGCTCTGTTCACATAGCAGTCTGGCGTAAGTATTTGTTAGTATTTGGATGTGGGAGCCCAGGCTCTGCCTAGGGTGGCTACTGGAAGGAGCGTGATGGATCTGGGGCTGCCTTTTTGGCCTTGGGCGCGTCACCTTATCCCTGGCTTCCTCCTCAGTAATGAAACTGAGCCTTCCAGGCTGTAAAATGGGTCTGAGAATCAACTCGTATTGTAGTTTCGTTCTCTGAAAATGCGCAACTTTTTAGTTCTCTGAAAATGCGCAACTTTTCAGTTATTCTGCACATACTTCTTGAATGCCTGCTATGTGCCAGGCAAATATAATACAGTATGACTAATGAAAGTATCATTATGAGGAATTCTTACTATCAGGCCCTTCCAAGGAGAGAAGTACCGTTTCATCAGGTGCCTTTGAAACTAAGTTGGTGTTAGAGCTGGAAAGTGAGCAATGGCTGGAACAAGGGAAGAAGGAAGCAGTGTCACCAGGGAGGTGCTGCCCTCCCCGCAGCCTGAGACCTTTCTGTCCCCAGACCTGGGGGTTAGGGGCTGGGCCTCCTCCTGGGCACTCTCCACGGGAGCCCAGGGAAACTTCCTGTTTCTGTGTCTGAAGGTGGTGTCTAGTCAATTCCACCTCACAGTGGGTCACCCAGGGTGAGGCTGTGCAAGGCGTGGCTTCAGTGCCTGTCTGTGTACCTTGTTTGGAATCTGGTGCGAGTGCTGTCCCAGGCTCGGGGTCAGACCCTTGACTTGTGTGATTTCTGTTCATACCACACATGTCAAGCAGATGTGGTTATCCCCATTTTACAGATGAGTTCATTGAGGTGCAGACATTCAGTATTTGCCCAAGGCCACCCAGTGAGACACAGAGCCAAGATTCAGGCCCAGGGCTAGAAAGGATTTCCAGTTGATTCAAAGACTTATGATGGGGTCTCAGGAGATTTTGAGGGACTCCTGCCCTCACTGTTAAAATTCCGTTTAGAAATTGTCATTAAGAGAGGCAGGGTGGTGTATGGCTAGGTGCAGGGAATCTGAAGCTGACTGCCTGGGTTCAAGTCCCATCTGTTTAAGAGTTATGTGATCTTGGACAAATACTTCATTTCTCTGTGCCTGTTTCCTCTTCTGTAAGATGGGGATTATAATGGTTGTGAGGATTAGATGAGGTAAGACATGTAAATAAGTATAAGCTGCTTAGAACAATGCCTGAGACATACTAAGTGGTCAGGAAGTGTTATTTTAAAAATAATAAAATCTATGAAACTTTTACAAGTTTTATAAATTTATCTTATTATGATTATAAATGTTATAGGAGGAGGGTGTTTTGCTTTGTAAACTAATGGTGGGCCGGGTCGCCCTGCAGGTGTCTCGGCGCTTCGGCACGATGAGCTCCATGTCTGGGGCCGATGACACAGTGTACATGGAGTACCACTCGTCACGGAGCAAGGCTTCCACTAAGCACGTGCACCCGCTTTTCAAGCGCTTCAGGAAATGATGCCCATAGGGTCACGTAGGTAAAACTTGGGTGCCTAGCGCCAGCATTGGAAAGGGATTTTAAACATAGCATTTTCTTTCCACATCTGCGTTCTTTCCAATAGCATCGGCCAAACCAATCCAGATTCAGTATCTGTTGACTGTGTTGAAGAAAATGCATCAAGAGCTTGATTCTGTCTTCCTGGGCATTCCAGGGTTTGAAAGTGGGAGTGGGGGGACTGTATTTTTTGTTTTTTTCAGACGGGCAGTGGTCATTCCTGTACATAAAATTTTGTAATATTTAGGTGTATTTATCTTAATGTTCTCCTGAATAAACGGCACTGGGATGTTTAACCACTCTTCATCGTATGCCTTGTTCTTACACCTTGTCACAGGCATGGGCTATGTCTAGATGACAAACCTCCATCAGGGCTCCACTTGGTGGCAGGCCCAGAGGAATTAGACGGGGCCCATCCACAGGGAGCACCGGAGAGACGAGAAGACTTGCCCGTTAGTGTGCAGCGTTGACAGGGGACGGTGGTCCAGAGCGACGGAGGAGCTTGAGCAGTTTGCAGTGCTGCCTGGCCCCTCCCTGTTCAGCTCAGGTGGGTTCCATGGGAGGCACCGCAGCTGTAGGTCCTCTAGGTCACCCGAAGGCCATCACCTTCGTAGGGAGCCACAGTGCACACAGCTTCTGATGGTTGATCTTCCCTGAGAGAATCAACTCTTATTTCTACCCGCCCAGATACATTGTTGATGTGGCTGAGAGGCTGGATTCCTCTTCTAATAGCAGTTTAGTACCCTTGGATCTTTAACGGCTGGTTCGTCTATTCTGAAAGATGTCTGGGCTTTTCTTCTCTGTTCCTGGTATGAAAGAAAAGGTGTTCAGGAAGACACACGAGGCAGGATTGGTCCATAGAAGACAGGCAGGCATGCACAGGCATAGGTCGTGAAGAAGAACGTGTTATTTTGAGGAGGCTCGTTCTAGGAGGCGGCAGCCCCGCACCTGGGGACTGTTGGAAGCCTGTGCTAACTAAGGCCGCTCGACTTGGAGTCCTGCCCACCCCTGCCGCCCGGCAGCAGTGATCCCAGCCGTCATCGCCCACTTGGGGAGAAGACCACATTCATTCTGTCGAGTGCTTCGGAGCAAAAGCCACCTTCCCTGAATTGCACTTCACTGAGCTGACCTTTTGGGGACAAACGCACTCTCACAGTCTGCCCAGCAGTTGGTGCTGACCCACGGAGAGCCACTGTGTCCGTGCAAACCCTGGAAATGGCTCCCAGCAGCCGGACCTGAGACCTGTGCTCTGGCACATCCGTGCTAAGGCCACTCACCCCAGTGGGTGGCACCCAGATGTCACAGACTGGATTATAACCAGTATTATTTCCAGATTCTCATATCCTGTCATGCTTGAGATACTCAAGCAATGCCAAGCACTTCGTGTATCTCCTTGTTGCTCACTGTTTTCTTGTTCTCTAACCTGTCTACAGATAACGTTGAATTTTACCCAAGCCCTGTGATCCTGGAAAACTGGGACTTTCAAAGAACCACACACCCGCCTGTGCCCCCACCCCCCGCCATCTTTTGTGTTCCGGAAAACAGCTTACCGCAAAGAACCACCTTTCCCCATGTCTGAGATAAGGCTCATGGGTGCCCTCCTTGTCTACCAGTGACAAGGCCAGACACAGACCTTCCAGATTCCCATTCTTTGCTTCGAATGATTAGCTGAAGCGCTTGTCCCCACTGATCAATTGGAACAAAATGCTTGTTAACCAAACCTTGGTTAAGATTCTCTCCTTTCTGCAGGCCCCTGACTTTTGGCCCACGCTCAGCCTACAGCCCCTCCTGAGTCCAGTGGGATTCAGGGTAAAACACTGTCTGATCTGCCATCTGCCATTGCCACTCCCATTCATCCCACTTCCTCAGCCCCTCCTGTGTTTCCTCCTCCCTATAAAAGAAAAACTTTTTTGCTTAACTCTTGAGATGCTTGCTGATCATATGGTCAGTGTGTTTTCTCTGTTGTAATAGCTGCCCTCCCTTTTTTGCAGCAATCCTTTCTAATAAAGTCTCTCCTTGCCAAGTTGGGATTAGTTTTTTATTTGACACCATGTAACAAATTCCTATTTATCTCTAAAAGTAAGTTGAGATGTATCATCTCCAGGAAACCTAACTCCTGCGCCTACCCCTAAAAGTGTTTCCTGTACTGTGCTATGTCCTTTATGCTGTCCTTTTTTTTTTTTTTTTCATTTTTGGTGTTTACATTTTTGTATCCTGTTGGTTTGAGTTCTATCTGTACCCCAATATCTGGCATATAGGAGGTATCCAGTGACTATTGAATTGGACTCTTTTCAAAGTTTATGGACTTAAAAGGAACACAATAACCCTGCCTGCTTACACCTTGAGGGAAGTTGTGAGGGAACCTCTCACTGGTAACCATCTATCCTGTTATCCCTTCCTGCTGCCTTTTCCCTGAACCAGCCCTTATACCCATGGCAGATGGAATTTATAGGACAAGGTACCAAATAGGAGAGCTGCACAAAGAGATTTGCTGAGGGGCCCTGAGTCTTCCACTGAGCACTGTTCTGCACATGCATGTAAAGAAGCTACCCAAGGCTGGGGAAGGAACCACATGAAAGGATCCGGGGGAGCTTATCCAGGGCCTGGACTATTCCTGTTCTCACCAGCCAGACTGAAAATCCTCAACTCACAGGGCATCTGATAGAGTGTTCGGCAAGGTTTTGCTTCAGTATTGTGGAAAGTTAGACCTAAACTAATGCTGCATGAGTCCTAACAAAAGTTTGAAGGCAAGACCCAAAAGGATCCAATTACTTCCAAGTAACTTACTACAATCCAGGACAAAGCTAATTATTACAGCACAAAAATATCTAGCAACCAATAAGGTAAAACTTGCACTGTCTGACATCCAATCAGAAATTACCAGGCAAGCAAAGAGCCAGGAAAATACAACTCATAATGAAAAGACTTGTTTCCATACTCTCTCTGACATTTCTTATTTGCTTGCTCTGACAAAGTAAGCTGCCCAGTGGAGAGGCCCACATGGCAAGGAATGGAGGGAGCCTCAGTCCAATGGCCCATGGTGGACTGAATCCTGCCAATACTCACAGGAGTGAGCTTGGAAACTGTTCCTCTCTTGGTTGATCCTACAACCAATGACTACATTGGTTAGATGACTACAGCCCTAACCTACCCCTTGATTGTATCCTGTGAGAGATGTGAACCAGAGGACACAGCTAAGGTCCTGGATTCCTGATGTGCAGAAACTGTGAGATAATAAATGTCATTTTAAGCCACAAAATTTTAAATTTTAAAAACTTTTAAATTAAAAAATGTCTTATTATCTACATCTCTTTTTTTTTTTGGCGGTACGCGGGCCTCTCACTGTTGTGGCCCTTCCCGTTGTGGAGCACAGGCTCCAGACGCGCAGGCTCAGCGGCCATGGCTCACAGGCCCAGCCGCTCCGCGGCATGTGGGATCTTCCCTGACCGGGGCACGAACCCGTGTCCCCTGCATCGGCAGGCAGACTCTCAACCACTGCGCCACCAGGGAAGCCCCTACATCTCTTTTTTAAGAAAGAAAATTGACTGCTAAGTTCTGGAGATGGATCGTGGTCACGGTTGCCCATGATTACAAAGCAATAGATAACTAATATAGATTTTGGTACCAAGCGTGGGATGCTGTTGTAACAAATACTCAAAAATGTGGCAGTGGCTTTGTAATTAAGAAGTGGGGAGAGGCTGGATTTTGAGGAACATGTTAGAGAATGCCTAAATTACCTCAACAGACTATTAGTGGAAATCTGGACTTTGAGAACACTGCCAGTGAGTGCTTAAAAGGAAGTGAAGAAGCTGCTACTGGAAACTGGAGGAAGGGGGATCTCTATTACACAGTGGCCAAAAATTTAGTGACACTGTCATCTGCAGTTATATGGAAAGCAGAATGTGTCCAATGAACTTTGTGGTCTAGATTTGCAAGATTTGCAAGCAAAATGTTCAAGTAGCCACCTGATTTCTTCTTGCTGCTTAAATAGTAAAATGTGAAAGGAGAGAGAAAAAGTGAGGGCAGAACTGTTTTAAAAAGGAGGCAGAGAGGACACTTTTTGTGCAGGGAAACACAGATAAAGACGGCAGACTATGCTCTGTGACCACAGTGGAATTAGATTTAAAATCAGTAAAAGAAAGATCTGTTGGAAACCCCCAAATATTTGATGAGATTTCTTATTAAAAACTATGCAATCAAGAAGACTATTGAGGGCTTTCCTGGTGGCACAGTGATTGAGAATCTGCCTGCCAATGCAGGGGACACAGGTTCAAGCCCTGGTCTGGGAAGATCCCACATGCTGTGGAGCAACTGGGCCCGTGAGCCATAGCTACTGAGCCTGCGCGTCTGGAGCCTGTGGTCTGCAACAAGAGAGGCCGCGACAGTGAGAGGCCTGCGCACCACGATGAAGAGTGGCCCCCGCTCGCTGCAACTAGAGAAAGCGCTCGCACAGAAATGAGGATCCAACACAGCCAAATAAATAAATAAATGAATTTATTTTAAAAAAAACTATCGAGAAATATCTTCAAGTATTGAAAGAAAAAACCCAACAACTTAGAATTCTATACCCAGCGAAAAGATCTTTCAAAAATAAAAGTGAAATTATTCTTCAGATATAGGATTGCTGAAAGAATTCATTACTAGCAGACCGGCACTAAAGGTCATGTTAAAGGAAGTCCTTTGAGGAAAATATAATGCTAGTTAGAATTTTGTATCTACACAAAGGATTGAAGACCACTACAAACTACCTTGATAAATATAAAAGGTTTTCTATGTACATTTTTTTAAAGGAGAACTGATCTCTAACTTCTGGAGATGGATAGTGGTCATAGTTGCACAACAGTGTGAATGTACTTAATGCCACTAAATTGTGCACTTAAAAGTGGTTAAAATGGTAAATTTTATGTTTATGTATATTTTACCACAATAAAAAACTAAAGATAACTGTTTAGAACAAAGGAAATGTATTGTGGAGTTTATAACATGTAAAAGTAAAATGTATAACAACAATAGTACAAAAGCCTAGAGAGTAGAAGTTGATGTGTACTGTTGTAAGGTTCTTGTGTCATACATAAAGTGGTATAACATTACTTGAAAGTCGCCTGTGGTACTGAAGCAACCACTAAAATAACATAAAGAATTATGGTTAATAAACCAATATAGAAGATAAAATGAAGTCATGAAAAATAATTCTAAAGAAGTCAGAAAAAGAGGAAGAAGGAAATAAGGAGCAGATGGGATAAGTAGAGAATAAATAGGAAATGGTCTAAACGCCCTCATTTAAAAATCAGAAATTGTCAGATTTTTTAAAGAAGAACAAAATTATGCTGCCTACAAGATTTAATATTACGATGCAAATAGGTTTAAAGAATGGAACAATATATACTATGCTAACATGAAGCAAACGAAAGCTGGAGTAGCTATATTGGGCCAAGTGGATTTCAGAGCAAAGAATATTACCAGGGTCATTTTATAAAGAGGAGCTAATAATTCTAAACATTTATGTCCCTAATTACAGCTTAAAAATACTTGAAGCAAAAACTGATACACCTGAAAGAAGAAATAGAAAAATTCACATTTCAGAGATTTTAATACCTTTTTCTCAATAATTGATAGAATAAGTAGACCAAAAATCAGTAAAGATACAGAAGACTTAAACAACACTGTTAACCAACTTCACCTGACTGACATTTATAAAACACCACCCAGTAACCGCAGAATACACATTCCTTTCAAGTTCGTACAGATCATTTACTAAGATTCAATTCTGGGCCGTACAACCAGTCCCAATAAATTTAAAAGGATTCAAGTCACACAAGCTCTGTTCTTTGACCACAATGGAAGTAAATTAAAAATCTGTAAAAGATCTGTGGGAAACCCCCAAATATTTGAAAACTAAATAACACAATTCTAAATTTAAAAAAAAAAATCAAAGGGAAATTACTATTTTTGAATTGAGTGAAAATGAAAACTACATTTTATATATATATATATATATATATATATATATATAAATTATTTATTTCTGGCTGTGTTGGGTATTCGTTGCTGCACATGGGCCTTCTCTAGTTGCTGTGAGCAGGGGCTACTCTTCGTTGTGGTGTGTGTGCTTCTCATTGCGGTGGCTTCTCTTGTTGTGGAGCACAGGCTCTAGGCACATGGGCTTCAGTAGTTGTAGCACACAGGCTCCATAGTTGTGGCTTGTGGGCTCTAGAGTGCAAGCTCAGTAGTTGTGGCACATGGGCTTAGTTGCTGTACGGCATGTGGGATCTTCCCGGACGAGGGATCGAACCCGTGACCCCTACATTGGCAGGTGGATTCTTAACCTCTGTGCCACCAGGGAAGTCTGAAAACTATTGATTTTGTTTATAATTTTCTGTATATTATGTTTTGACATCTTAAAAACTGTTCTGGTTGGGGAGAGATACCCCTTGCTGAGACTAGCATATTCTGTTTTTTGTTTTTTGAAAATTGAAGTATAGCTAATTTACAATGCTCTGTTAGTTTCTGGTATACAACAGAGTGATTCAGTTACATATACATTTTTCCATATTCTTTTCCATTATGGTTTATTACAGGATGTTGAATATAGTTCCCTGTGCTATATAATAGGACCTGTGTTTATCCATTCTATATATACTAGTTTGCATCTGCTAACCGCAAACTCCCAATCCATCCCTCCCCTTTCCCTGTTGGTAACCACAAGTCTGTTCTCTATGTCTATGAGTGTTTCTGTTTCATAGGTAAGTTCATTTGTGTCATAGTTTAGATTCCACATGTAACTGATGTCATATGGTATTTGTCTTTCTCTTTCTGACTTACTTCACTTAGTATGATAATCTCTAGGTCCATCCATATGGCATTATTTCATTCTTTTTTGTGGCTGAGTAGTATTCCACTGTGTGTACACCACATCTTCCTTATCCATTCATCTGTCGATGGACATTTAGGTTGCTTCCATGTCTTGGCTATTGTAAATAGTGAGCCTAGCCAATTCTTGAGACAGTAAAGGGCACAGCCAGGAGCATGTCTTTGATTTACAGACTAAACAGTCCAGAGCCATATCTCCTCTATCTGGCCCATACACCCCAGGAGGCAATATACTCTGTCTTAATCATCCCAGGGCCAGGTACCAGGCAACTAGGGACCACCCTTACAGTGTAGAGCCAGCTGAAATTATTCAAACTAGAGAGTTCTAAACTGTTCATTCTGCCCTGCCTTGCCTGTCCCACAGAAACTCCAATAAAGATTCTAGCTTCGGCTTTCCCCTTGCTCCTGCTTTCTGTGTGCTGACCACTCTGAGGCTTTCCCATGTGGCCCTACATGGAACGGTATGCTGTGCATCCAATTTTAGGACCTGGGAGCATAATAAATTTGTTTTCCTGAGCCTCTTGTGTGTTGCCTCTTGTGGCTACACTTGTCAATCACATAAAAGAACACAGAACAAAAAACAACATACCGGAGGGGGACCTTCAAGATGGAGGAGGAGTAAGACGTGGAGATCACCTTCCTCCTTACAAGTACATCAAAAATATATCTACAAGTGGAACAACTCCTACAGAACAGCTACCGAACGCTGGCAGAAGACCTCAGACTTCCCAAAAGGCAAGAAACTCCCCATGTACCTGGGTAGGGCAAAAGAAACAAGAAAAAACAGACAAAAGAATAGGGACAGGACCTGCACCTCTGGGAGGGAGCTGTGAAGGAGGAAAGGTTTCCACACACTAGGAAGCCCCTTTGCGGGCGGAGACTATGGGTGGCGGAGGGGGGAAGCTTTGGAGCCATGGAGTAGAGCGCAGCAATAGGGATGCAGGGGGCAAAGCGGAGAGATTCCTGCACAGAGGAACGGTGCCGACCAGCACTCACCAGCCTGGGAGGCTTGTCTGCTCACCTGCTGGGGCAGGTGGGTGCTGGGAGCTTGAGGCTCCGGTTTCAGAGTTCAGAACCCAGGGAGAGGACAGGTTGGCTGTGTGAACACACCCTGAAGGGGCTAGTGCGGCACAGCTAGCCGGGAGGGAGTCTGGGGAAAAGTCTGGACCTGCCGAAGAGACAAGAGACCATCGCTTCACGGTGCACGAGGAGAGGGGATTCAGAGCACCACCTAAATGAGCTCCAGAGATGAGCGCGAGCCGCCGCTATCGGCTTGGACCCCAGAGACGAGCATGAAACGCTAAGGCTGCTGCTGCAGCCACCAAGAAGCCTGTGTACAAGCACAGGTCACATCCACACCTCCCCTCATGGGAGCCTGTGCAGCCCGCCACTGCCAGGGTCCCATGATCCAGGGACAACTTCACCGGGAGAACACATGGCGCGCCTCAGACTGTTGCAACGTCATGCTGGCTTCTGCCACTGCAAGCTTGCCCCTCTTTCTAATTATGACTACTGTACCCCTCCCTCCCCCCAGCCTGAGTGAGTGAGAGCCCCCTAATCAGCCGCTGCTTCCATTCCCTTCTATCTGGGTGGGAACAGATGCCTGAGGGCGACCTACACGCAGAGGCGTGTCCAAATCCAAAGCTGAACCCCGGGAGCTGTGCGAACAAAGAAGAGAAAGGGAAATTTCTCCGTGCAGCCACAGGAGTAGCGGATTAAATCCCCACAGTCAACTTGATGTACCCTGCATCTGTGGAATACCTGAATAGACAAAAAATCATCCCAAAATTGGGGTGGTGGACTTTAGGAGCAACTGTAGACTTGGAGTTTGCTGTCTGTAACTGATTTGTTTCTGATATATATGTTTACCTTAGTTTAGTTTTTAGCGCTTGTTATCATTGGTGGATTTGTTTATTGGTTTGGTTACTCTTCATTTTTTTAAAAAAAATATTTTTTTATGTTATTATTATTATTTTTTCCTCCCTTTTCTTCTGAGCCATGTGGCTGACAGGGTCTTGGTGTTCCCGCCTGGTGTCAGACCTGAGTCTCTTAGGTGGGAGAGCCGAGTTCAGGACATTGGACCACCAGGGACCTCCCAGCCCCACATAATATCAATTGGTGAGAGCTCTCCCAGAGATCTCTGTCTCAGTGCTAAGACCCAGCTCCACCCAATGGCCAGCAAGCTCCAGTGCTGGATGCCCCATGCCAAAAAACTAGTGAGACTGGAACACAACCCCACCCATTAGCAGACGCTGCCTAAAATCATACTAAGTTCACAGACACCCCAAAACACACCACAGGAGGTGACCCTGCCCACCAGAAAGACCAGATCCTGCCCCACCCACCAGAACAGAGGCACCAGTCCCCTCCACTAGGAAGCCTACACAAGCCACTGAACCAACATCACCAACTGGGGGCAGACACCCAAAACAATGGGAACTAGAAACCTGCAGCCTGCAAAAAGGAGACCCCCAAAACAGTAAGTTAAAGAAAGTGAGAAGACAGAAAAGTATGCTGCAGATGAAGGAGCAAGGTAAAAACCTACCAGACCAAATGAAGAGAAAATAGGCAGTCCTTCTGAAAAAGAATTCAGAGTACTGATGGTAAAGATGATCCAAAATCTTGGAAATAATAGAATGGAGAAAATAATAAAACATTTAACAAGGACCTAGAAGAACTAAAGAGCAAACAAACAATGATGAACAGCAAAATAAATTAAATTAAAAATTCTCTAGATGGAATCAATATTAGAATAACTGAGGCAGAAGAATGGAGAAGTGACCTGGAAGATAAAATAGTGGAAATAACTGTCACAGAGCAGAATAAAGAAAAAAGAATGAAAAGAATTTAGGCCAGCCTCACAGACCTCTGGGACAACATTAAATGCACCAACATTCGAATTATAGGGGTCCCAGAAGAAGAAGAGAGAAAGAAAAGGACTGAGAAAATATTTGAAGAGAGGATAGGTGAAAATTTCCCTAACAACAGGAAGGAAATAGTCAAGTCCAGGAAGTGCAGAGAGTCCCACTCAGGATAAATCCAAGGAGAAGCATACCAAGACACATATTAATCAAACTATCAAAAATTAAATACAAAGAAAAAATATTAAAAGCAGCAAGGGAAAAACAAAAAATAAAATAGAAAGGAATCCCCATAAGGTTAACAGCTGTTCTTTCAGCAGAAACTCTGCAAGCCAGAAGGGAGTGGCAGGACATATTTAAAGTGATGAAAGGGAAAAACCTACAACTAAGATTTCTCTACCCAGCAAGGATCTCATTCAGATTTGAAGGAGAAATTAAAACCTTTACAGACAAGCAAAAGTTAAGAGAATTCAGCACCACCAAACCAGCTTTCCAAAAAAATGCTAAAGGAACTTCCCTAGGCAGGAAACACAAGAGAAGGAAAAGACCTACATAAACAACCCCAAAACATTTAAGAAAAAGGTAATAGTAACATACATGTCAATAATTACCTTAAATGTAAATGGATTAAATGCTCCCACCAAAAGGACATAGACTGGCTGAATGGATACAAAAACAAGACCCATATATATGCTGTCTACAGAGACCCACTTCAGACCTAGGGACAAATACAGATTGAAAGTGGGGGATGGAAAAAGATATTCCATTCAAATGGAAATCAAAAGCAAGCTGCAGTAGCAATTCTCATATCAGAAAACAGACTTTAAAATAAAGACTATTACAAGGGACAAAGGAGGACACTACATAATGACTAAAGGATCAATGCAAGAAGAAGATATAACAATTGTAAATATTTATGCACCCAACATAAAGCACCTCAATACATAAGGCAAATGCTAACAGCCATAAAACGGGAAATCAACAGTAACACAATCATAGTAGGGGACTTTAACACCCCACTTTCACCAATGGACAGATCATCCAAAATGAAAATAAATAAGGAAACACAAGCTTTAAATGACAATTAAACAAGACGAACTTAATTGATATTTATAGGACATTCCATCCAAAAACAACAGAATACACTTTCTTCTCAGGTGCTCATGAAACATTCTTCAGAATAGATCATATCTTGGGTCACAAATCAAGCCTTGGTAAATTTAAGAAACTTGAAATCGTATCAGTTATCTTTTCTGACCACAACGCGATGAGACTAGATGTCAATTACAGGAAAAAAAAAAAACTGTAAGAAATACAAACACATGGAGACTAAACAATATGCTACTAAATAACCAAGAGATCACTGAAGAAATCAAAGAGGAAAGCAAAAAAAACCTAGAAACAAATGCCAATGAAAACACGACAACCCAAAAACCTATGGGATGCAGCAAAAGCATTTCTAAGAGGTAAGTTTATATCAATACCATCCTACCTCAAGAAACAAGAAAAATCTCAAATAAACAACCGAACCTTACACCTAAAGCAATTAGAGAAAGAAGAACAAACCACCCCCCCAAAGTTAGCAGAAGGAAAGAAATCATAAAGACCAGATCAGAAATAAATGACAAACAAATGAAGGAAACAATAGCAAAGATCAGTAAAACTAAAAGCTGGTTCTTTGAGAAGATAAACAAAATTGATAAACCATTAGCCAGACTCATCAAGAAAAAAAGGGAGAAGACTCAAATCAACAGAGTTAGAAATGAAAAAGGAGAAGTAACAACTGACACTGCAGAAATACAAAGGATCATGAGAGACTACGACAAGCAACTATATGCCAGTAAGATGGACGACCTGGAAGAAATGGACAAATTCTTAGAAAAGCACAACCTTCCGAGACTGAACCAGGAAGAAATAGAAAATATGAACAGACCAATCACAAGTACTGAAATTGAAACTGTGATTAAAAATCTTCCAACAGACAAAAGCCCAGGACCAGATGGCTTCACAGGCAAATTCTATCACACATTTAGAGAAGAGTTAACACCTATCCTTCTCAAACTCTTCCAAAATACAGCAGAGGGAGGAACACTCCAAGACTTATTTGACAAGGCTACCATCACCCTGATACCAAAACCAGAGAAAGACGTCACAAAAAAAGAAACTACAAGGCAATATAACTGATGAACATAGATGCAAATATCCTCAACAAAATACTAGCAAACAGAATCCAACAGCACATTAAAAGGATCATACACCATGATCAAGTGGGATTTATCCCAGGGATGCAAGGATTCTTCAATAAAATCAATCAATGTGATACACTGTATTAACAAACCGAAGGATTAAAACTTCATGATAATCTCAATAGATGCAGAAAAATATTTAGACAAAATTCAACACCCATTTATGATAAAAACTCTCCAGAAAATAAGCATAGAGGAAACCTCCCTCAACATAATAAAGGCCATATATGACAAACCCACAGCCAATATCGTTCTCAATGGTGAAAAACTGAAACCATTTCCGCTAAGATAGGGAAGAAGACAAGGTTGCCCACTCTCACCACTATTATTCAACATAGTTTTGGAAGTTTTAGCCACAGCCATCAGAGAAGAAAAAGAAATGAAGAGAATCCAAATCGGAAAAGAAGACGTAAAACTGTCACTGTTTGCAGATGACATGATACTATACATAGAGAATCCTAAAGATGCTACCAGAAAACTACTAGAGCTAATTAATGAATTTGGTAAAGTAGCAGGATACAAAATTAATGCATAGAAATCTTTCATTCCTATACACTAACAATGAAAAATTTGAAAGAGAAATTAAGGAAACACTCCCATTTACCATTGCAACAAAGAGAATAAAGTACCTAGGAATAAACCTACCTACGGAGGCAAAAGACCTGTATTCAGAAAACTGTAAGACAATGATGAAAGAAATTAAAGATGATACAAACAGATGGAGAGATATACCATGTTCTTGGATTGGAAGAATCAACATTGTGAAAATGACTGTACTACCCAAAGCAATCTACAGATTCAATACAATCCCTATCAAACTACCAATGCCATTTTCCACAGAACTAGAAGAAAAAGTTGCACAATTTGTATGGAAACACAAAAGACCCCGAATAGCAAAAGCAATCCTGGAAAGAAAAACGGAGCTGGAGGAATCAGGCTCCCTGACTTCAGACTATACTACAAAGCTACAGTAATCTAGACAGTATGGTACTGGCACAAAAACTGAAATATAGGTAAATGGAACAGGATAGAAAGCCCAGAGATAAACCCAGGCACATATGGTCATCTTATCTTTGATAAAGGCAGCAAGAGTATACAATGGAGAGAAGACAGCCTCTTCAATAAATGTTGCTGGGAAAACTGGACAGCTACATGTAAAAGAATGAAATTAGAACACTTCCTAACACCATATACAAAAATAAACTCAAAATGGATTCGAGACCTCAATGTAAGGCCAGACACTATAAAACTCTTAGAGGAAAACATAGGCAGAACACTCTGTGACATAAATCACAGCAAGATCCTTATTGACCCACCTCCTAGAGAAATGGAAATAAAAACAAAAATAAACAAATAGGACCTAATGAAACTTAAAAGATTTTGCACAGCAAAGGAAGCCATAAACAAGACGAAATGACATCCCTCAGAATGGGAGAAAATATTCTCAAATGAAGCAACTGACAAAGGATTAATCTCCAAAATATATAAGCAGCTCATGCAGCTTAATATATATATAAAAAAAACCCAATCCAAAAATGGGCAGAAGACCTAAACAAACATTTCTTCAAAGAAGGTATACAGATTGGCAACAAACACATGAAAGGATGCTCAACATCACTAATCATTAGAGAAATGCAAATCACAACTACAATGAGGTATCACCTCACAGTGGTCAGAATGGCCATCATGAAAAAGTCTACAAACAATAGATGCTGGAGAGAGTTTGGAGAAAGGGAACTCTCTTGCACTATTGGTGGGAATGTAAATTGATACAGACACTGTGGAGAACAGTATGGAGGTTCCTTAAAAAACTAAAAATAGAGCTACCATATGACCCAGAAATCCCACTACTGGGCATATACCCTGAGAATACCATAATTCAAAAAGAGTCATGTACCACAGTGTTCATTGCAGCACTATTTACAATATACAGGACATGGAAGCAACCTAAGTGTCCATCGACAGATGAATGGATAAAGAAGATGTGACACATATGTACGATGGAATATTACTCAGCCATAAAAAGAAACGAAATTGTTATTCGTAGTGAGGTGGATGGACCTAGAGTCTGTCATAAAGAGTGAATTAAGTCAGAAAGAGAAAAACAAATACCATATGCTAACACATATATATGGAATCTAAAAATAAAAAGGTTCTGATGAACCTAGGGGCAGGACAGGAATAAAGCGCAGATGTAGAGAATGGACTTGAGGACACGGGGAGGGGAGGGTAAGCTGGGACAAAGTGAAGGAGTGTCATTGACATGTATACTCTACCAAATGTAATATAGATAGCTAATGGGAAGCAGCTACATAGCACAGGGAGATCAGCTTGATGCTGTGTGACCACCTAGAGGTGTGGGATAGGGAGGGTGGGAGGGAGATGCAAGAGAGAGGGGATATGGGAATATATGTATACATATAGCTGATTCACTTTGTTATACAGCAGAAACTAACACAACACTGTAAAGCAGCTATACTCCAATAAAGATGTTAAAAAAGGAAAAACCAACATACCAAATTTGGGGAATGCAAGCAGTGGTACTTAGAAATATATAGCATTAAACTATATTAGTAAATAAGAAAGGTCTGGGACTTCCCTGGTGGTCAGAGTCCACTTTCCAATGTAGCGCACATGGGTTTGATCCCTGGTCAGGAAACTAAGATCCCACATGCCATGGGGCAACTAAGCCCACATGACACAACTAGAGAGCTGGTGTGCCACAAACCACAGAGCCCACACACTATGGAGCCCACACACCACAACTACAGAGCCCACGCATCCTGGAGCCTGCATGCCACAACTAGAGTGAGAAATCCCACACACCACAACTAGAGAGAAGTCCATGTGCCACAACTAGAGAGAAGCCTGTGTGCCACAACTAGAAAGAAGCACACGTGCCACAGTGAAGAGCCTGGGCGCCACAACACAAGGTGCCACATGCTGCAATGAAGATCCTGTGTGCTGCAAGTAAGACCTGATTCAGCCAAAAAAAGAAAAAAAAAGTAATAACAAATAAATATGAAAAAAAGAAGGAAGATCTGAAATCATTGACCTCAGCTTCCAATTTAAGAAACTACAAAAAGAAGAGCAAATAAAATACAAAGCAAGCAAAAGGAGATAAAAATCAAAACAGAAAGTCAATGGATAGAAGCAAAACAATATAGAAAACCGACAGAAACTGAAACCTGGTTCTTTGAAAAGAAAAGTAAAATTGATAAACTTTTAGCCAGACTGATCAAAAAAAAAAGACACAAAATACCAATATTGGGAATGAAAGAGATGACATTACTACAAATCCTACAGATACTAAAAGGATAGCAAGTGAATATTATGAACAACTATACATATTCCTTCCCCCTAAAAATACTTCTATGAAGAGAGCATTACTCTGATAATGAAAGCAGACATAGACAGTTCAGGAAAAGAAAACTACAGACGAATATCCCTCATAAATATAGATGTAAAAATTTAACAAATCGAATCTGTAATAAGAATAATACATGATGGCTAAGTGGATTTTACCCGAAGATTGCAGGTTGTTTTAACATTTGAAAATCAATCAATATCACTCCTCATGTTGAAAAACCATCTGATCATCTCAATAGATAAAAAGAAAACATTTGACAAAATCCAACCTCCTTTCATAATAAAACCCAGGAAACCAAGAATAGATGAAAACTTTCTCAAACTGATACAGGGCATCTACAAAAAACCTACAGTTAACAGCATACTTAACGTTGAAAGACAATGCTTTCCCACTAAGGTCAGGGACAAAGCAAGTATGTCCATTCTCACTACTTTTATTTGACACTGTACTGGAGACTAGCCAGTATAATAAGGTAAGAAAAAAAAAAGTCATACAGGCTAGAAAGGAAGGGATAAACCTATCTTAATTTGCAGGTGACTTGATTATCTGTGTAAAAATCTCATGGAATCTACAGAAAAATTTTCTGTAGTACAGATGAGTGAGTTTAGCATGGTTGTAGTATATATCAACATATAAAACTCAATTACATTTTTATGAACTGGCAACAATCAGTTGGAAATTGAAGCAAAAGTACTGTTTATAATAGCATAGGAAATTAGAAATGCTTAGGGTTAGTCTTCTGAAAGATATCAATTCTGCCTATATTAATTTGTAAATTAAGTCTATTTTAAATCAAATTCTTTACCAGGTTTTTCAAGGGAATTTACAAACTAATTGTAAAATAACTATAAAAACATAACACAAAACAGCTCATACAGCTCAATATGGAAAAAAAGACCGTATCAAAAAATGGGCAGAAGACCTAAATAGACATTTCTCTAAAGAAGATATACAGATTGCTGACAAACGTATGAAAGGATGCTCGATATTGCTGATTATTAGAGGAATGCAAATCAAAACTACAACGAGGTATCACCATACACCCCTCAGAATGGCTGTCATCAAAAGGTCTACAAATAATAAATGCTGGAGAGGGTGTGGAGAAAAGGGAACCCTCCTACACTGTTGGTGGGAATGTAGATTGATACAGCCACTATGGAAAACAGCATGGAGGTTCCTCAAAAAACTAAAAATAGAGTTGCCATATGACCCAGCAATTCCACTCCTAGGCATATACCTGAACAAACTATAATTTGAAAAGATACGTGCACCCCTGTGTTCATAGCAGCACTCTTTACAGTAGCCAAGACATGGAAACAACCTAAATGTCCATCGACAGATTAATGGATAAAGAACATGTGGCATATATACACACTGGAATACTGGAATCAGCCATAAAAAGGAATGAAATAATGCCATTTGCAGCAACATGGATGCAACTAGAGATTATCATACTAAGTGAAGTAAGTAAGAGAAGGATAAATATATACATTACTTATATGTGGGATCTTTAAAAAATGAACTTATTTACAAAACAGAAACAGATTCACAGACATTGAAAACAAATTTATGGTTACCAAAGGGGAAAGGCAGGGGAGGAATAAATTAGGAGCTTGGAATTAAAGATACACGCTACTATGTATAAAATAGATAAACAGGGACTTCCCTGGTTGTCCAGTGGTTAAGACTACGCCTTCCAATGCAGGGGTTGTGGGTTTGATCCCTGGTTGGGGAGCTAAGATCCCACATGTCTCGTGGCCACAAAACCAAAACGTAAAACAGAAGCAATATTGTAACAAATTCAATAAAGGCTTTAAAAATGGTCCACATCAAAAAAATCTAAGAAAAAGAAAAAATAAACAACAAGGTTCCCTACTGTATAGCACAGGGAACTATATTCAATTATTCAATATCTTGTAATAACCTATAATGGAAAAGAAGCTGAAAAAAATATATACGTATATGTTTGTGTGTGCATATATATATAAAACTGAGTCACTTTGTACACCAGAAACTAACAACATTGTAAATCAAATATACTTCAATTAAAAAATAAACAAAAATATTAATGTGATAATTTATAAGAAGAGTGCTGTAGGCACAGGAACAGAAAAATACACCAGTTAGAATGAAATTGAGAGCCTGGAAAAGGACATTATTGAGAACTTGATCTGTGCTAGAAGTAACATTATGTGAGTATATATATACACCTTCATACATCTATATCCATTTTAATATTCATCTAATATCTCCCTTCCTTCCTCCATTCCTCCCTCCCTCCCTTCTCTCCTATCTATCTATCTACCTATCTAATCTATCTATCTGTCATCTATCTCCCCATGAGTTCACATTGATAGCTGTAATTCCAGTTCAGGGCACAGGGTTTATTTTATCCTTACTTTCATATTTACAACTCCCTTCTCTGACAGTGAGAAAACTGGCTCCCATTTACACAATATATTTTTTATTTACTCAGTCCTAGAATGTACATAAAGTAGTTTTAGAGGTGTTAATTTTTGCCTCTGTGAAAAATAAGCCTACTAATTAGAGTTCAGTGCTTGTTTAGGGATGTTTTGGGGTTTTAGCCTGAGGACATGTAGTCTTAATACTGTGTTCAAATGTTACCTGGGTTCTTTTCCCAATCTCCCTTCAGTGTGGTTATGTTATTCATTTGATATGCAGTTTGGTTCATTTGGGGGGAGGGATTGGGTTAAATTTTAGTTTTATTAAATTTTCCCCTTACTTGATGATTTTACTTATTTTCCTTTTTTGAGTATGTGAAACACTAACATGGTTCCAAAAGTCTGGATTGTACCAAAAATTATATTCAGATAAGTGTCTTTCTCCCACCCATATTTCCTCTGTCTTTTCCATCCATTTCCTGACATGCCCCATAGGTATCCAGTCTTAGCTTATCTTGTCTGTTTCTTTATGGTCAAGTGAGTAGACACATGTATATTTTCTTATTTTTTCCTTTTTTATTTTTATTTCTTCTTTCTTACACAATAGGTAGTATACTGTAGATAACCTTTTTTTAAAAAAAGTTTATTTATTTATTTATTGGCTTAGTTGTGGCATGCGGGATCTTTGATGTGGTGCGTGGGCTTCTCTGTAGTTGTGGTGCGTGGGCTCCAGAGCACGTGGGCTCTGTAGTTGTGGTGTGTGGACTCCAGAGTGCATGGGCTCTGTAGTTGCAGCATGCGGGCTATCTGGTTGTAGTGTGCAGGCTTAGTTGCCACGTGGCATGTGGAATCTTAGTTCCCTGACCAGGGATCGAACCGGTGTCCCCTGCATTGCAAGACAGATTCTTAACCGCTGGACCACCAGGGAAGTCCCTCTAGATAACTTTTTGCACTTTGCTTTTTGTTAAACTTAACAGTAAATTCTGGAAATCATATCAATTCATAGAGATTTTCCTCTTTCAAAAAATTTTTAAAATTTTATTTTTTATTGAGGTAACAGTTTATAACACTATGTTTCAGGTATGCAACATATTTCTACTTTGCTGCTCACCACCAAAAATTTAGTTTCCATCTGTCACCACACAGTTGATCCCCTTTACCCATTTCACCTTCCCCCACACCCCTTTTCCTCAGGTAACCACCACCAGAAAGAAAAATACCAAATTATTTCACTCACATGTGGAATATAAAAAAGAAACAAAAGAATCAACCAAATCCTCTGTCCTTTTTTTTAAAAAAACAACTTCCATTGTGGGAATGTACCATTGTTTATTTAGCTGCTGTTATTATGGACCGAATGTTTGTGTCCTCTCAAAATTCCTGTGTTGAAGTCCTAACCCCCATTATGATTGTATTAAGAGTTGGTGGGGTGCGCCTTGGGAGATGATTAGATTTGGATGCGGGTAGAACCCCTTTCATGGGATTAGTGCTCTTATAAGAAGAGGAAGAGACACAAGAGCTCTCTCTCCATGAGTCTGTACAGGGGAAAAGACAGGTGAGCCAGAGAGAAGGCAGCTATCTGCAAGCCAGGTAGTGGACCTTCACTAGACATCAAATCTGCTGGCACCATGATCATGAACCTCCCAACCTTCAGAACTGTGAGAAATAAATTTCTGTTGTTTAAGCCACCCAGTTTATGGTATTTTGTTATGGTAGCCAGAGCAGACTAAAACAAAGTGTGGCATTTGTATTGTTGAAAATATTCTGCAACTGCAAACAATGCTTTGATAATAAGCATTATGCGTATTTTCTTATTGTCTGGTATATCTTCAGGGTAAATTTCTAGAAATGGGATTGCTAATTCAAAAGGTAAGTGCATGGGTAGTTTTGTTAGATACTGCCAAATTCCCTTTACAAAGGTTGTACTAATTCACATTTCCTCCACCAATTTATGAGATGCTTGTTTATCCACTTCCTCACCATCAGAGTGGGTTGTCATTTTAAAAACTTGATAATGCAATAGGTGAGAAATGGTATTTTTGTGTAGTTTTAATTTGCTTTCCTCTTATGAGTGAGGTTGAAAAAATTTTCATTTTCATATATAATTTTTTGAATTACCTTTTATCTTTAGCCAGGGTTTCTTGTTTTTATGTTTGCTTTTTCCCTCTTTCCCCCTCAATTTTTAAGTTACTTATATACTGGCATATTGGTCTTTTATCTATAATGTATGTTGCAAATATTTTCTTCCAGTCTGTCGATTGTCTTATGACTTTGTTTATGGTGATACTTGCCATGAAAAATCATTATTTTTTATTTTAATCAGATTTATCGGGAGACTTCCCTGGTGGTGCAGTGGGTAAGGCTCCGCACTCCCAATGCAGGGGGCCCAGGTTCGATCCCTGGTCAGGGAACTAGATCCCATATGCATGCCACAACTAAGAGTTCCCATACCACAACTAAAGAGCCAGCAAGCCACAACTAAGGAGCCTGCCTGCTGCAACTAAGACCCAGCACAACCAAATAAATAAATAAATATTTTAAAAAATTAGCAATCTTTTTTCTTTTAATGCACTTAGTGAATCTCGATTTGAGTCATAGTTAGCAAGCCTCCCTCTATATGCAGATTAAAGAGAAATTCACCTAGTTTTCTCCTAATGCTTATATGGATTCAGTTTAATTTTAGATCATTTGGAATTTATTCTTGAATATGGTGTGAGGTATAGCTCAATCTTATCCTTTCCCCAAATGGCTAACCAATTGTTCCAGCATCATTTATGAAAAAGTCCATTTTTTGCCCTAGTGATTTGAGTTGCTACCTTTATCATATACTAAAGTTCCATATGTACTTGACTTAATTTCTGATTTTTCTATGATAGACTTGACAAACTGTGATAATGGGCTTGTTTGTCCAAGTGCTAGCACCACACTGCTCTAATTATAGATGTTTTATAGTATGTTTTGACGTCTTGTAGGGCTAGTCACCTTATATCTTTTCCTTTTAGAGTTTTCCTTGCTATTCTTGGATTGCATGTTTATTTTTCCATATGAAATCTAGCACCAACTTGTTCCATTAAAAAATCTTATTGTTAGCCAAGACATGGAAACAACCTAAATGTCCATCGACAGATGAATGGATAAAGAAGATGTGGTACATATATACAATGGAATACTACTCAGCCATGAAAAAGAATGAAATAATGCCATTTGCAGCAACATGGATACAACTAGAGATTATCATACTAAGTGAAGTAAGTCAGAAAGAGAAAGACAAATACCATATGATATCACTTATATGTGGAATCTAAAGTATGACACAAATGAACCTATCTGTGAAGCAGAAACAGACTCACAGACATAGAGAATAGACTTGTGGTTACCTAGGGGAAGGGGGATGGGGGAGGGATTGATTGGGAGTTTGAGGTTAGTAGATGCAAATTATTACATGTAGGATAGATGGAAAAAAAGGTCCTACTATATAGCTTAGGGAACTATGTTCAATGTCCTGGGATAAACCATAATGGAAAAGAATATAAAAAAGAATGTATGTATATATATATATATATAACTGAGTCACTTTGCTGTACAGCAGAAATTAACACAACGTTGTAAGTCAACTATACTTCAATTTTTTTAAAAGTAAATAAAAAATCATTGTTATTTTTATTGGATTGCATTCAATTTATAAATTAACTTAGGGAGACCTGACATTTTTATAATATTGAGTTATTTTACACAAGAACAAGAAATGTCTTTCCATTTGTTCAAGGCTACTTTTGTTTTGCTAAAGTTTTCCTCATGTAGATGTTTTTAGATTTATTATATTTATTCCTAAGTAATTTATCTTCTCTGTTGTCACATAGATGGGGTTTTCTCTATTATAGACTCTTACCGGTCATTGTTTGTATAGTTGAAGGCTGTTGATTTCTATATGATAATTTTACAGCCTGCTACTTTATTGAAATGTTAGGGTTTTTTTTGTTTTTTTGTTTTTGCGGTACGCGGGCCTCTCACTGTTGTGGCCCCTCCCGTTGCGGAGCACAGGCTCCGGACGCGCAGACCCAGCGACCATGGCTCACGGGCCCAGCCACTCCGCGGCCTGTGGGATCCTTCCGGACCGGGGCAAGAACCCATGTCCCCTGCATCGGCAGGTGGAGTCTCAACCTCTGCACCACCAGGGAAGCCCGAAATGTTAGTTTCATCATTGATTCCCTAGAGTTTTCTGTGTACATTAATATCATTTGCAAAATAGAGATAGTTTTACTTTTCTTTTCCAAATCTCATGCCTGTAATTGATTCTCTTGTGTAATTGGCTAATACCTCTAGTATAATGTTGAATAGTAGTGGAGACAGTGGGCAAACTTACCTTGTTCCTGATCTTACTGGAAAGTTCTATTTCCCCATTAAATGAAATGCTGGCTTTAAGTACAAAGGTGTGTGTGTGTGTGTGTGTGTGTGTGTGCGTGTGCGTGTGTGTGTACATGTGCACATGTGTGTATTCACATGTTAAAAAATATCCATCAATTTCTATTTTCTTGAGTGTTTTTAACAGGAATCAGTAATGATTTTTGCCAAAGGCTTTTCAGCATCTGTGGAAATAAAGAGATTTTTCTCCTTAAACCTATACATAGAGTGTGTTAGTTAATTTATTAATATTTAATCAACCTTGTATTCCTGAATAAATCCCACTTGGATATGTTGTATCATTTTTATAGTGTGGTGTTGGATTCTGTTCATTAGTATTTTATGTAGACTGTTTTCATGAATATTCATGAGTGATATTTGTAATTTTCTTTTTCTTTATCAGGTTTTTGTATTATTTCTCTTTTATAAGAAGAGTTAAGAAGTTTTCCTTCATTTTCAAAGCTCTGGAAAAAGTTGTGAAGAACTATGACTATCTGGTCTTTGAAATCTTCAAAGAAATTTTGGTGAAACCTTAGGCCTTTGTCCTTTTTTATATGGAAATTCCTTGATAAGCTTCTCTATTTCTTCTACGGAAATTAGTCTGTTTAAACTGGCTGTCTCTAATGGGGTCAATTTTGATGAACTGTATTTTATTTTTTTTAATTTATTTTATTGAAGTATATTTGATTTACAATGTTGTGTTAATTTCTGCTGTACAGCAAAGTGATTCAGTTACACACAAACACACATATATATGCATTCTTTTTCATATTCTTTTCCATGATGGTTTATCACAGGATATTGAATATAGTTCCCTGTACTATACAGTAGGACCTTGCTGTTTATCCATTCTGTACATAATAGTTTGCATCTGCTAATCCCAAACTCCCAGTCCATCCCTCCCTCACCCCAGGCCCTTGGCAACCACAAGTCTGTTCTCGATGTCTGAGAGTCTGTTTCTGTTTCGTAGATAAGTTGCTTTGTGTCATATTTTAGATTTCACATATAAGAGATATCGTGTGATATTTGTCTTTCTCTTTCTGACTTACTTCACTTAGTATGATAATCTCTATGCATCCGTGTTGTTGCAAATGGCATTATTTCATTCTTTTTTAAGGCTGAGTAATATTCTATTGTATATATGTACCACATCTTCTTTATCTATTCATCTGTTGATAGACATTTAGGTTGCTTCTGTCTCTTGGCTATTGTGAATAGTGCTGCTATGAACATTGGGGTGCCTGTATCTTTTCAAATTATAGTCTTGTCCAGATATATGCCCGGGAGTGGGATTGCTGGATCGTATGAAAGTTCTACTTTTAGTTTTTTAGGGAACTTACATACTGTTTTCCATAGTGGCTGCACCAATTTACATTCTCACCAACAATGTAGGAGGGTTCCCTTTTCTCCACACCCTCCCCCGCATTTGTTATTTCTAGATTTTTTTTTTGCGGTACACGGGCCTCTCACTGCCGTGGCCTCAGGCTCCGGACGCGCAGGCCCAGCGGCCATGGCCCACGGGCCCAGCTGCTCCGCGGCACATGGGATCCTCCCGGACCGGGGCAGGAACCCGCGTCCCATGCATCGGCAGGCGGACCCCCAACCACTGTGCCACCAGGGAAGCCCCCCAACCAGAGATTGAACCCATGCCCTTGGCAGTGACAACATGGAGTCTTAACCACTGGACCGCTAGGCATTTCCCAAAGAAATAGGATTTTGATTTACTACTCAGAGCTATTGTTTTTTGATTCCTCAGCTCATTAATTTCTGCTTTCATTTTTATTATTTCCTTTCTCCTTTCTTAGCTTTTTGAGCTGAGAACTGAAATTCTTTCATTTTTATTGACAAAAATGTTTAAGCTACAAATTTTCCTCTGATCACGCTTTAGCTAAATTCTACAGATTATGATATGTAGTTTTCATTATCAATTTTTAAAATAAATATTGTTATTTTGGTTTGTATTTTTCCTTTTGCTCAAGGAGTTTTATAGGAGGCTATTTAATTTCCATGTGGAAGGGCCTTTTGAAAAATTATTGTTAATAATTTCTTGTTCTTTGTTCCAGTACCATTTGTTGAAAGACTTTCTCCATTGCATTGCCTTTGTTCCTCTGTTAAAGATCAATGACTGTATTTGTGTCGATCTATTTATAGGCTCTCTATTCTGTTCCATTAAAATACTTGTCTCTTCTCTTGCCAATACCACACTATCTTGACTATAGTAGCTTTATATAAGTCCTGAAGTTGGATAGCGTCACTCCTCCGACTTTGTCCTTCAATATTTCATTGGCCATTCTGGGTCTATTGCCTCTCCATAAAACTTTAGAATCAGTTTGTCAATAGCCGCAAAATAACTTGTTGGGTTTTTGATTGAAATTGTATTGAATCTAGAGATCAACTTGGGAAGATCTGGAATATTGGCAATATTAGGTCTTCCTATCTATGTAATGGATTATCTCTCCATTTATGTAGATCTTCTTTGATTTCTTTTATCAGAATTTTGTAGTTTTCCTCATGTAGATCTTGTACATATTTTATTAGATGCATACCTCATATTTCATTTTGAGGAATGCTAAAGTAAATGTCGTTGTGTTTTAAATTTCAAATTCCAATTGTTCATTACTAGTGTATAAGAAAACAATTGACTTTTATATATTAACCTCGTATCCTTCAACCTTACTATAATCACTTATTCATTCCAGGACTTTTTTTGTTGATCCTTTGGGATTTTCCACATGGGCAATCATGTCATCTACAAACAAAGAAAGTTTTATTTCTTTTTTCCCAATCTGTGTATCTTTTATCCAGCCCCCTCCTGTATTTTTTACCTTATTGCATTAGCTAGGACTCCCAGTATGATGTTGAGCAGGAGTGGTGAGAGTGGACATCCTTCCCTTATTCTTGTTCTTAGCAGGAAAGCACCTATTTTCTCATTATGTATGATGTTAGCTGTAGGTTTTTTGGTAGATGTTCTTTATCCAGTTGAGGAAGTTCCCCTCTATTCCAGTTTGTTGAGATTTTATCGTGACTGGGTACTGGAGTTTGTCAAATGCTTTTTATGCATCTGTTGATGTGATCATATGATTTTTCTTCTTTAGTCTGTTACCCTAATTGATTTTCAAATATTGAACTAGCTTTGCCTACCTGGAATCATTCCCACTTGATTGTGGTAATTCTTTTTATACCTTGTTGGATTCAATTTGCTAATATTTTGTTAAGAGTTCTTGCATTCATGTTCATGAGAGATATTTAAAAATATCTTTAGTTTTCCTTTCTTGCAATGACTTTTTCTGGTTTTGATAATAAGATAATGCTGGCCTCATAGAATGAATTAAGAAGTATTCCCTCTGGTTTTCTTTTTTGGAAGAGATTGTAAATAATTGGTATTATAATTTCTTCCTTAATGTTTGGTAGAACACACCAGTGAACCTATCATGGCCTGGTGCTTTCTGTTTTGGAAGGTTATTAATTATTGATTTTAATTATTTTTAAAAAATTAATTAATTACTTTTTGGCTGCATTGGGTCTTTGTTGCTGCACTTGGGCTTTTCCTAGTTGTGGCAAGCGGGGACTGCTCTTCGTTGAGGTGTGCGGGCTTCTCATTGCAGTGGATTCTCTTGTTGCAGAGCACAGGCTCTAGGTTCGAGGGCTTCGGTAGTTGTGGCATGTGGACTCAGGAGTTGTGGCTCGCGGGCTCTAGAGCACAGGCTCAGTAGTTGTGGCACACAGGCTTAGTTGCTCCGTGGCATGTGGGATCTTCCCGGACCAGGGCTCAAACCCCTGTCCCCTGAATTGGCAGGCGGGTTCTTAACCACTGTGCCACCAGGGAAGTCCCTGATTCTAATTCTTTGATATAGGCCTCTTTAAATTGTCTGTTTTTCCTTGTGTGAGTTTTGGTAGATTGTGTCTTTCAATGAATTGGTCCATTTCATCCTGGTTATCAAACTTATGGGCATAGATTTATTCATAATACTCCTTTTTAATCTTTTTGATGTCCATGGCTCCTCTTTTATTTCTGATGTTAGTAAGATCTGTCTTCTTTCTGCTTATTAGTTAACATGGCTAGAGGTTTATCATTTTTATTGATCTTTTCAAAAAATCAGCTCTTGATTTTATTCATTTTATCTTTTGATTTCCTGTTTTCAATTGCATTGATTTCTGCTCTGGTTTTTATTATTTCTTTTCTTCTGCTTCCCTTGGATTTAATGTGCTCTTGTTTTCTAATTTCCTAAGGTGGAAACTAGATTATCTATTTTAAATCTTCTTTCTTTTCTAATATATGAATTCAATGCTATACATTTCCCATTAAGCACCACTTTCATTACATCCCACAAATTTTGATAAGTTGTATTTTTATTTTCACTTAGTTTGAAATGTTTTAAAATTTATCTTGAGACTTCTTTGATTCATGAATTATTTAGAAGTGTTTTGTTTAATCTCCAATTATCTTAGGGTTTTCTAGATATTTTTCTGTTAATGATTTCTAATTTAATTCTGTTGTGGTCTGATAGCATATTTCTATTCTTTTAAATTTGTTAAGGTGTATTTTACTGCCAAGAATGTGGTCTATCCATATATACACTAATATGTATAAAATAGATAACTAATAAGAACGTGCTGTATAAAAATTTTTTTTTAATTCCACTTTGCTTGTTGTTATGGTTGAAAATAATACTGGAAATTTCACTGTGTGTAGTCAGGGGGAAAAAAAGAATGTGGTCTATCTTGGTGAGCGTTCTGTGTGAGCTTGAGAAAAATGTGTATTCTGTTGTTCAATGAAATCATAGATAGATGTCAATTAGATCCAGTTTGATTGATGGTACTGTTCATTTTAACTATATAATACTGATTTTCTGGCTGCTGGATCTGTCAATTCCTGATAAAAGGGTGTTGAAAGCTCCAACTATGATAATCAATTCATCTATTTCTCCTTGCATTTCTGTCAGTTTTTTCCTCACGTGTTTTGACACTGTTGTTAGGCACAGACACAGTAAGTATCATTTTGTCTTCTTAGAGAATGACATCTTTATTATTACCTAATGCCCCTCTCTATTCCTAATAATTTTTCCTTATTCTGAAGTCCATTTTGTCTGAAATTAATATAACTACTCCAGCTTTTTTAAAAAGTGTAAGCATGGTGTATCTTTCTCCATCTCTTTTTTCCAATATATCTATATTTAAAGTGAGTTTCTTGGAGAAAACATACAGTTGGGTCTTGTTTTTTTATTCACTTTGACAGTTTCTGTCTTCTAAGTGTTATATTTAGACCATTGATTATATATATTTTTATGTTGTAGTTATTCAATTGTTTTTTTTTCTTTCGTTTTTTTAACATCTTTATTGGAGTATAATTGCTTTACAATGGTGTGTATAGCAAAGTGAATCAACTATACATATACATATATCCCCATAACTTCCTTCTTGCGTCTGCCTCCCTCCCACCCTCCTTATCCCACCCCTCTAGGTGTAGACCATTGATATTTAAAGTGATTATTGATATGGTTGGATTGATATCTTACCATATTTGTTTACTGTTTTTTATTCCTTGCCCTTATTCTTTGTTTCTCTTGTTTTTCACTCTTTTTCTGCCTTTTCTGGTTTTAATTGAACATTTTATAGAATTTTATTTTCTCTCCTCTCAGCATATCAATAATACTTCTTTGTTTGCTTTTTTAAGTGATTGCAATATTCATTTACAACTAATTCAAGTCTTTTTTCAAATAACAGTATACCAATTCACAGGTCATGCAAGTACCTTATAACCAAGTATTCCTAAATCTTCCCTTCTGTCCCTTATAACATTGCTGTCATTTGTTTCACTGATCCATAATCTATCATCACTGGATACTTTGTTGCTATTTAAAAAAAACAAAACTGTTATCTATTAGGTCAATTAATAATAATAAAAATAAAAGACTTTATCTTCATTTATTCTTTCTCTCAGCTTTTCCTTTCTTTATATAGATCCAAATTTTTGACCTACATTATTTTCTTTCTTTCTGAAGAATTTTGTGTAACATTTCTTGCAAAATAGGTCAAATGGTGACAAATTTCCTCATTTTTATTTGTTTAGAAAGTTTTTATTTCTCCTTCACTTTTTTTTTTTTTTTTTTGGCCACATTGTGTAACATGCAGGATCTTAATTTCCTGACTAGGGATCGAAACTGTGCCCCTGCAGTGGAAGCACAGAGTCTTAACCACTGGACCACCACGGAAATCCCTTTCTTTCACTTTTTAAGGATAATTTTTCTGGGTACAGAATTTTAGGTTGGTGGGGTTTTCCCCAACACCTTAAAATATTTTACACCACCCCTTTTTGCTTGTATGTTTTCTGAAGAGAAGTCTGATGTAATTATTATACTTGATCCTCAATAGGTAAGGTATGTTTTTCCTTTGGCTTCCTTCAAGCTTTTCTGTTTGTCTTTGATTTCCTGCAGTTCAAATATGGTATGTCTAGGTATTGGATTTTTTTTTTTTTTTTTTTTTGGTGTTTATACTGCTTGGTATTTTCTGAGCTTTTGGATGAGTAGTTTGGTGTCTGTCATTACTTTTGGAAAGTTCTGTCATTATTACTTCAAATATTTATTTTGTTCCTTTCTTCTTTTTTTGGTATCACTATTATACATATGTAATACCCATTGTTCTTGGGTATTCTGTTGTCTTTTTCATTCTTATTTCTCTTTGTATTTCAATCTTAGAAATTTCTGTTGTCGTTTCCTCAAGTTCACTGATTCTTTCCTGGGTTGTGTCCAGTCTATTGATAAGCCTGTCAAAGGCATTCTTCATTTCTTTATAGTGTGTTTTGTATTTCTAGCATTTCCTTTCAGTTCTTTCTTAGTGTTTCCACCTCTCTGCTTACATTGTCCACCTATTCTTTCATGTTGTCTACTTTTTTCACTTATCATATTAATCATAGTTATTTTAAATTCATAGTCTGATAATACCCACATCTCTGCCATGTCTGAGTCTGGTTCTGATGCTTGCTCTGTCTCTTCAAAGTGCTGCTTTTTAGGATGCCTTGTAATTTTTTGTTGAAAACCTAACATGATACACTGGGTAAGAGGAACTGAGGTAAATAGGCCATCAGTGTGAGGCTTCATTTTTATCTGGCCAAGATTTAGGCTGTGTTTACTATTTTTTTTTTTTTTTTTTTTTAGTGGTACGTGGGCCTCTCACTGTTGCGGCCTCTACCATTGCAGAGCACAGGCTCCGGATGCGCAGGCTCAGCGGCCATGGCTCATGGGCCCAGCCGCTCTGCGGCACGTGGGATCTTCCCGGACCAGGGCACGAACCCGTGTCCCCTGCATCGGCAGGCGGACTCTCAACCACTGCGCCACCAGGGAAGCCCTGTGTTTACTATTTTTGTAGCTGTAAGTGTCAGAGGCTAAATTTCCCCTGGTTTTGTTGGGTTTGTCTCCTTTATCATACAGGAAACCTATCCATGTGCTGGTAAGATTTGGGGAAGGGGATTCTCTAATCTTATGATTAGGTCTAGTCTTTTAGTGAGACCACACCCCTGTTCTGTGACCTTCTGAAGTGCTTCTCAGCTTTCCCCCCACTTATATAGCACAGGAAGCCCAGAGTGGGGCTGCAGTTGGGTATTTCCTTTCCTTGAGCTTGGCTAGGCTCTAGTAAAACCTCAGTCAGGCTCTGGTAAAATAGTTTCTCTTGAAAGCCTTGTTAAGAACAGAGTCATTTGGTGTATTTTCTCTCCCCCTTCTGGCAGTATGGGGGGATTTTTCTCTGATCTTCATTGAAAGAACCTGGTAGAGCTCCTGGAGGTGAAACTCAGGAAAGTGTGGGTCCTCCCTAAGGCTGAAACCCCTGGTATTTTTACAAGCTCTTCCAGATCGAGCCTCCAACAATTCATCAATCACGGTTCAAGTTTCCCTGGTACTGGTTCCCACAGAGGTTGTGCTCTTGGGCTTCATCTTTGGTAAGCTGTGATTCACTGTGTCCATCTGTTGGTTTCACCAATTTATGGGACAGCAGTTTGCCTGTGACCTCAGTCCTCTGCTGGATCTAAGAAAAAAATTTTTTTCAGTTTGTTAAGCTTTTCTATTGTTGTTAGTATGGGAGCAATGACTTCTGAGCTCCTTACCTGCCAGATTGGAAACTGGAAATCTGGGTTGTCATTTCACATTCTTTTTTTTTTTTTAATTTAATTAATTAAATTTATTTACTTTTAAAAATTAATTTTTATTGGAGTATGGTTGCTTTTCATTTCACATTCTTGATAGTGTCCTTTGAAACATGAAAGTTTTTAATTCTGATGAACTACAACTTACTTTTTCTTTTGTTGTTTGTGCTTTGGTGTCCTGTCTAAGAAACCATTGCCCAATCCAAGACCATGAACATTTACCCCTTATGTTTCCTTCTAGGCATTTTATAGTTTGGCTTTACATTTTAGATGTTTGGCCTATTTTGAGTTGTTTTTTGAAGTAGGAGTGTAACATTCTTTTGCACGTGGATATCCAGTTGTCTGAGCGCTACTTGTTGAAAAGACTGTTTGTTCCCCATTTAACTGTATTGGCACTCTTATAAAAAAAAGCAAATTTACTCTAGATGTATGGGTTTGTTTCTGGACTCTAAATTCCGTTCCATTAATGTAGATGTCTATTATTATTCCAGTAACACATCATCTTGATTACATAGTAATCCTGATTATGTAAGTTTTGAAATGAGGAAGTATGAGTCCCCCAACTTTGTTCTTCTTTTCAAGATTGTTTTGGCTATTCTTGCATTTCCACACAAAGTTTAGCTTTAGCTTATCAATATCAGCAAAAGATGGCCACTGAGATTTTGATAGGGACTACATTGAATCAGTAGATTAATTTGGGGATTATTGTTATCTTAACAATATTGTCTTTCCAAATCACATATATGGATGTTTTTCCATTTATTTAAGTCTTCTAAAATATCGTTCAACAACGTTTTACAGTTTTCAGTGTCCAAGTCTTGTACTTCTTTTGTTAAATTTATTCTTAAGTATTTTATTCTTTATGATGCTATTATAAGTAGAATTGTTTTCTTAATTTCATTTTTGGATATTTCATTGCTTTTATGTAGAAATACAACCATTTTGTATACTGACCTTGTGCCCTGCAATTTTGCTGAACTCATTTACTAGCTCAAATAGTTGTTTGTGTATGTGTGAATTTCTTAACTTTTCTATTATATATAAGATCATGTCATTTGCAAGCAGAGATAGCGTTACTTCTTTCTTTCCAGTGTGGATGCCTTTTTATTTCTTTTTCTTGTCTAATTGCCCTGGCTAGAACCTCCAGTGCAGTGTTGAATAGAGGTGGCAAGAGCAGACATCCTTGTCTTATTTTTGATTAGGGAGAAAGCTTTAGTCTTTCTTCATTAAATATGAAATCATTTTTTAATGGATGCCTTTTACCAGGCACCTGATTATTATCATCTCCATTTTTCAGATGAGGAAACTGGGGCTTAGAGAGGTTGACTAAGTTGTCAGATCACATAGCTGGTAACTAGAAGACTCAGGATTTGAACCTGTTTGGTTGTCTCCAAAGGCTTTTTCTTGGTAGTTCCCCCTCTGCCTGGGAGTAGCCAGCAAGGGGAGAGAGCTCTGGAAAAGAAGGGGAGCAGTGAGGGCTCGGTGGGTAGAAGATTGAACTTTCTCCACACTACCACTGACCATTCCAATACCATGTCCACCTCCCACCCTGAGACAGTGGCACATTCGGTGTGTGGCCTGTCTCTCTGCTTTTTCATCAGCAGCCATTGCTGAACAATGGCAACATTCTCTGCCATCTGAGGTAGGTCCTGCCACTGTCTCTGCCTCTTCTCCAGAGGGCTGGGGAGTCCAAGGTAAAGCGTTTGCTAGGAAATTAATATGTTGGGTGCAAAGAAATGCAGTACTGTTTCTTCTCCAGCCACACAATATTGCTTCACGAAATGCTAGGGCATTTTTCAGAGACCATTTACTCCCCAGGCTTTGCCCTCAGGTTATGGAACCTCTGGGGCAGTTTCTTCATTTATAAAATAGGGATTTTTATGAGAATTAATTGAGACACTGTGTAAAGAGTTCTGTATAATGCCTGACATGTAATAAAGGCTCAATAAATGGTAATTATTATTATTTTAACACTTTTCCTTCCACAGTTCAAAGGAGAACAGTTTAATTTTCAGTAAGCTGTTGCATGCTGAATACTGGTCAGTGTGCATTTCAGTGCCTACATTCCTCTTACTTTGGGCCCTACTCTGAATGCTGAGAGGATTTTCATGGACAGTGGGAACCTAAACAGTTCTTCCCATTGGCCTAACAAGGCCTCCATGGAGCTAGGGTGACTTTATGGAAAAATACCAATTCTTATTCTAGGGGGAGGACTGTGGATCTTTAAAAAGGATGGTAAGTAAAATGCCAACAAAGCAATGGTGGGAACCGCAGGCCTGAGCCCCAGAGGATAACTGAGTTGAGAGTCAGCCGGAATGTCTGCTTCTCCTCCTGTTTCCATCAGGCACTCCTGTCCCGGGAGCTCCAACACATGGAAGACTCTGAGGTCTCCTGGTCACTGCTTGGCTCCTCTGGAAGCCCTGTCCATGGGCACGTGGGGAGGGAAGGGCAGGGATGGTGGGATGCTGCCTCCTACACCAGACACCGGGCACTCCTACGCCCTTGCCCGGATGTCAGTCAGCCTTTGTACGCTCTCTGCAGGTCAGGAGGAAGCTCAGAGATGAGCTGTGCTGCCTGGAGTCCCTGGGCCATGCCACCTCCATTCTAAGACCTAGTGCAGTGTTGCATCGTGCTGTGTGGTGCTGAGCCCAGATTCACACCACACAGATCGGAGTTTGAAGCCAGATAAAACTCGGTTCTAGTCCCAGTTGTGTGACCTGGACAAGTAATATCTCCTCTCTGAGCCTCAGTTTTCTCATCTGAAGAGGAGGGGACAATAAAATGTTGTTGGAGACCTTATGGAATATGGTGGTGGATGATTGGAAAATGTTACCTTGTTCTTAATTGCTTAGCCTCACTGGGCCTCAACTTCCACGTCTGTAAAGTGGGGATCATAACTGTGCAACTGTAGACCCCACAGTAAAAGACAGAGCCCAATCTAATTATGTCACAGGCAGGATATGATGGTAGAAGACAAATGGAGAGTGGGATGGAAAAAGAGGAAATGTTCTGTGGGGTGAGGTGGCCAGATGGAACTTTGCTGAGGAATGAAACTTGCCATGGGGAGTGATTCTGAGACAACCTGGGACTTGGGACCCAGGACCCTTTGCTGCAGTGCTAGCATCTGGACAGACATCTTGAGCAACAGAATACAAAGAATCCATAAGGAACTAAAAATAACTGCATGCATGTGCAGTTGGGGCAAATTATGGACAACAAGGTACAAAAAGACCAAAAATCCCAACTGCAACTTCTGAGGATCCGGTCACAAAAGCAGGGAGTCAGGAGCAAAAGTAGGGTACTGCACGTGCCCGCTGCACACAACATCACCAAAGGGGTGGGCAAACCACCTAAGCTACCCCTCCCGCTGACCCCTGGACCCACCCCTACCCTCAGCCCATATAAGGAACCAGTTCACTCCCCACACCCCACACCCCCGGTCGGGGAGGGAGCGAGCAAGGGAACTTGTTGGGTTGTTCTCTCTTCCACCCCCTGCAGCAGGGGCCCCGGTAAAGCCTGGCCTGAATTTCTTGCCTGGCCTCTTATCAATTTCTATTTATTAAGGAGGCCAAGAACCCTGGTCGGTAACAATTTAACAGGCAGAGAGGAAGCCAGACACTGCCTGTGGGGTGAGGGATGGTGCAGAGAAGCCCAGAAGGAGGAATAGTGCTAGCAGAAGGAGAAGCCCTATTCTGGGATCTTCCAGCTGTACCTCGCTTCACTGGGAATCCATGTAGCCCACCGTGGGCTCTATGCTGACAAACCATTGACTAAGATGAGACAAGTGCATGATAAAATCAGTCCTAAAAAGGGCAAAAAAGTGTTGAGGGCATAAAAATGGACTGCAAAGCCAGCCTTCTTATTCCTATGTGCTCATTCACACAAAACCGTGTTCATGAATGTTTAGAGGGACTTTATTCATAATCGCCCAAAACTGGAAACAACTTAAGCATCCTTCATTGATCAGAGGATGAACAAGCTATCCCTATAATGGAATACTACTCAGAAATAAAAAGGAACAAACCACTGGTAAGGAAACAGCATGTAAATCCTAAATGCATTATGCTAAGGGGAAGAAGCCTGACTCAGAAGGCTGCCTTCTGTATGGTTCCACAGATAGGATATTTTGGAAAAGGGAGTAGCTGGAGTTGACTATAAAGGAGCATAAGGGAATTTTGGGGGGTGATGAAGTCATTTGATGTCCCCACTGTGGCAACAGTTACACAACTGCATGTGTTTGTCTAGACTCATAAAACTGTGCATCAAAAAGAGTCAATTTGAGGGCTTCCCTGGTGGCGCAGTGGTTGAGGGTCCGCCTGCCGATGCAGGGGACGCGGGTTCGTGCCCCGGTCCGGGAAGATCCCACATGCCGCGGAGCGGCTGGGCCTGTAAGCCATGGCCACTGAGCCTGCGTGTCCAGAGCCTGTGCTCCGCAACGGGAGAGGCCACAACAGTGAGAGGCCCGCGTACCACAAAAAAAAAAAAAAAAAAAGAGTCAATTTGAAATTATAGCTCAGTGGATAAAGCACGTGGGAACTGGTGTCCAGGTGGATGAGTGCACATTTTAGTCAACTTTTCCTGGTATTTCCCACAGCTTCTAGCCTAGTGATCTTCACACAGGAGGAGCTCAATAATCACAGATCACAACAAATTCATTGTAGCCTCATCAAATTCTGTGGTGGATGGAATACATCATATGATATTTCCAGACCTAACTATGATTGCTATCAGTGCATGTAAGGAAAGAGGCAGGGCAAGAAGGTGGAGAGAGCATGCGGCTGGGAGTCGAAACTAGAAATGTCCTGGGCCCTTGCCTGCCAGATGACTTTGGGCAAATCACTCCAGTAATCTCTAGGAATCAATCACTGATCTGTCTAGCCAAAGGGTTGTTGAACGGGTCAACTGGAAATAACATATGTTGCAAATTATAAAGTATTGTACACAAATCAGATATTCGTATTGTTATTGCTATTGTACTTTCAAACAGGGAATGTGAGTGTCAGGATTTAAGTGACCCGTCCAAGAAAAGAATCCTAAAGTGAAACCCCATCCTTGGCCACATCTTCTGCGCTTCTCAAGTTAAGGGAAGAGTTGATGCTCTTAAAACACAGTAGAAAGCAAGCCTTGAACGAGCTATTCTAGGCAATTTAGAAGCCAATAATATGAAGCTTGCAAGCTACTTAACTTATGTGAGCCTCTGTTTCCTGTTTGTTGTAGGGAATCCATTTGTTGGACAACAAAATGTTAATATACAAAGTACCTGCGTCCTGTGTGCCATGGCTCGTGTGAGGCATCAGGACCCATGCAGAGCAGAGAGGAACAAGTGTGCAGAGCCTTCAGGACTGAGGCAATGGCTAGGCCATCCTAGAGGATGACAGAAGGAAGCCCCGAGGCCTTGGTGGTCTCTACCACAGTCTTGTTCAGTGGACAGCGGGGTCACAGATTCATCTAACTGCTGGGAAGTAGTCTGGCTAATGTCAAAGTCATGTTTTACCATTGCAGGAAATGTTTCCATTTGATAAGCAGGTGGTGTAGAAGTGGTGATGGGACTTCTTTATTTTGCTGACTGAAACAGAAATTTGTTTGGACAGTTTTGAGTGTCACCATATGTATTAGCTCTGTCTTCGGCTTGGGGGAATCCAACCACGAGTGAGACACAATCCCAGCCCTCAAGAGGTTTATAGTCCTAGACTCAGGCTAGGGAGCTGTTATGTAAACAAGCAAGCCCTGTCGAGGGGTAGAGGGTTACAGGTCCATGAGGGACCCCGGGCAACCTGCTGATAATTTCATTTCCAATGTCTACAGGGAGAAAACAGGCTGGTAAGGTCAATTTAAATGTTTGATACATTGAGAGTTCGCTCTCTTATTGTAAATTCATCATTTAAGTTACTCAGAATTTAATCATATTGAAAGTTACCATTCCTGGCAATCAGGTATTCTCCTTCATGAGGCTCTGACAGAACAGAACCTCTGTGGGACTGAGGACCTCACCCTGAGCCATGATTAATTCACCAGGTAAACGCCACTTTGTAAAGGGGAAAAAAGTGCCAACTCACCTAGCTGAGAAGTTAGGGAGGGGATGATAGGTCCCTTCTGGGAAGCTGGGCTCCAGCGTCTCAAATGAGGGTGTCAGGTCTCTCCCGCCTTTGTCTGCAAAGCCCCAGTTGGGTGCCTCTGTGTGTGACAGCTGGCTCACAGGGGGTGACAGATTGCAGTCCCCAAAGAAGGCAGTGTCTGCACCGATTGCTCTAGCAAACTCCCTGGAGGGCTCTGACCACCCTGGAGTCAGGGACTCCCCCTGCAGCCAGCCCCATCCAAACTGAGGTAGGAGATAGATGGGCCCCTGGGCTGAGCAGCTGGGGAGCTTGTCAAACAGAGTAAATTGGAGCTCTATTTTCACTAAACACGCCAAGGACAAAGTTAATAGCAGGAGCTGAGCTCTGCTGGAGTAAAGAGCTAGGGGGACCACATCTATGACTCCTGAGGTCAAGGAGACCACCCCGACTGCACATGTGCAGGGAGGCTCCTCTGGGGTCAGAAGGGGAGGGAGCGCCATCCCACAGTAGGTGTTGTCAACCTCCCTGTAAGCCTCCACGCTGGAATCCATCTTGGCAAAAAGATGTGCACGCATATTGTGGGGAGGGCCCTAAAGACAGCACAGATGTGGGAAAAGAAGTGGGCTAATTATCCAGAAGAGAACAAAGACCAGGAAGAACTGCCCCACATTAGTGATTTAAATCACCTCTCTGGCAGGCTTCTCATTCGGGACACACACACTCTTCTCTGGGTGTGTATTTCTGCCTTGCTGTTGTCTTAAATAAACAAACCGTTTCTCTGTGTGCTCTGCCACATGTTGTGCTGTGTCTCCAATAATAAACTTTGTGCCCATTTTTGCAGTTTTTGCTTCCTTGAAACAGGATTCCTGCTTTTCATCCAGGCTACTCAGGTTCAGCCTCTGGGTAGGGAGATAAGATCCTGCTTCAAGACTGCTCACTGCTGTCTCTCCGAGAACAAAACCACTTGGACCAAGCACTTTCAAGCAGGGCAGCTTTGACACGGGGAGGGGTGGCTCTACAAAGGAAAGGAGAGTGAGTGAACACCACTCACCTCCTCCTGAGGCCTTCTGGAGACAAACAAGGAGCCTCCTGCCTGCCTTTCAGGAGGTACTACAAAGTCTCGTTCTGTGTTATCTATCTACAACAGTAGTATGTGAGAAATGGTGAAAGCCACGAAGCATGTGCCCTACTAACGCAACCAGCACTGGCCTACTCCCAATTCTCTTCACTTACACACAAAGCAGGTGCAGTGAAAGGAAACTCCAAAGCCGATTTGGATTCCAGTGTTAACTCCGGTCCTACTAAGTCAACGCTTTTCAGCAAGCCTCTGAAGCCTGTTTCCTCATATGAAATGAGGCTAATGTGCCCATGTCACAGGGTAGTTGTGAGAATGAGGTGGATTAAGGGGTGCAGAAGTGCCTAGAATAGTGCCTGATGCTCGATACATGTCTACTAAATATGTATTTGGCCCGTATTAAGCACTTGTATTTAACGCGTGTATTTACATGTAAGAACATGTATTCAATAATACTACTACACATATTACCCACGTGTTTGGCAGCTTAACAACTGCTTCTAAGGCTTTGCTGGTTGATGAACCCCACTGGAGAATTCCCACATAGCTTTCTCTCTTTTTTTTTTATTTATTTTTTTGGCCGAAGTGCACGGCTTGCGGGATCTCAGTTCCCTGACCAGGGACTGAACCCGGGCCGTGGCAGTGAAAGCCCCAAGTCCTAACCACTGGACCACCAGGGAAGTCCCCCCACATACCTTTGCAGGAAGTTTTTCCTCTTTGCCTGAACTAACGGGGATTGTTGTGGCCGGGTGTCAGCAGTGCCTTAAATAGCACCTTCTTATTCACAGGAAGGAGGATTTGAGAACTTTCAGTTCTGGACTTTGTCTTATTTTCTTGCTGTTCTGTCTTTTTACTGATGGGTCTGGGGAAGAAACAAGATCACACCATTAATTCGTTTTTAAAAGACATCATTGATTCTTCAAATGAAACCGGACAGTGGGCAAGGAATCCGAGCACAGGAAACGAGCATGGGTGAGAGATATTTCACCCAGACGGGAGCAAGCTTGGTAAATTATTCCTACCCCACCATGACCAGCAAGTTTGGGTTTTGGAATTCAGAACCTTGCTTTCTAGAATGTCTTGTACGGTAGTTATCTTTTCAGAGATCCAGTTTGATCATCCCTGTTCTATTCCAAGAATACTTCATTGAACTTTGCTTACCTAACAGCGCCCATATTCCAGTTCTGCATCCTGAGATGTGTCCGAGGTCGCCTTGATTAGAGTTTTGAGAGATGTTAAATACTATCTCTTGGTTTTACTTCCACAGATGACTAATAATTTGTGTGTTTATTTGTCTAACTTTCAGAGGGCAATCTTATTTTCCTTTTTTGTTGGGTAAAGGCAGCTCATTGTTTCCCTAAGTACTGCCAACAGACTGGTTTTCTTGAGGGAAAACATCTGTACAAAGTCTGGTTTCAGGTCATACTTGGACAGATGGTGCTGTTCTGTGTACTTGAAGTTGGAGTCTCATTTCTGTTTCTCTTGCTTACTGGGGCGGTGGGGGGGGGGGAAGGAACAAACACATGGATGGTATTTTCCTATTCTGGAAAAAATTTTTTTCAGTTATTTTTTACTTATGTTTAAGATTGTTATAACATTCCATCCTTTATTTCCTCCCCACTAGAGTTCCCCACAGCTATGAGACTCATTTGTTTTAAATAACCTTTTTTTTTTAAAAAAAAAAAAATAAAGCAATATTCATTAGAAGGAAGTTGGATAGACCAAAGTAACAGTTACTTTTACAATTATTTTTGATTAGCACACAAAAAATTCTCCCAATCTGAATGATTTAGTCTATGTCTGGATTCAAGTATGTTTTCCACTAATAATAGTTAGCCGCAAAACAGTATCCTGTTCTATTGCAGAATTTCTGATTGATAATTTATACCAATGTACTGAGGCTCTAAAATAGCCTCTTGCTTTCTTTCACTGAGCTTGAGGCAAATATCAAGAACGGATAACTTTATTTGTATCCACAATTTTGAAACTAGCTTTAGGAGACATGAGAGCAGGGGTGCTCTGTGAAAACCTGTGTCTATGTACCGTGAAATCGTTCTTCCTCCTTATCTTTCTTTATATCCTTTTCCCTAATAGAGAACTAGCTGTGTTTTAAACCATTATATACGTAAATCTATTTTGAACAGTTCCTTGTCTAGAATGGACTGAATTGCCTTTTGCATATATGGTTCTTTAATGATTTCTTTGCTCCTGAGGAGCAGTAACCCTCAGAAATACTTCAAAAAATCTCTAGGAACAAAGTGATTGTGCCATTCTTCATACTCTGCCTCTTGAATCTGAGCCCTCTCTTCAAACCTTGCCTAAAAGTCTCCTTCTTTCAGGAGGTCTCTCTCCTGCACCATCGCTTCCTACCTTATAAGTGGATGTGATCGCCCTGCCCACAAATTCCAATCATATTCTCTACTAGTTTTATGGCACTTATGCTAATCTGGTGTGTATTTGTGTACTGTTTTATTCTTCTTGTGGGTTATGAGCTCCTTAAAGGCAGGTTTAATATCTTATTCTTTGAGCCCCTTGCAGCTACAGTGCCTTATAAATAAGAGTTGCTAAGTATTTATTAATCAAATTCTAGAAACGGAATAACTCTGGTCTTCTTTGTTTCACTTACTTACTTAACAAATATTTAAATGAAATGTACATTTAACAGAGTTGTAAAGGTACAAACTACTAATCAAAAAGTAACAATACTTCGTAGACTTTTTTTTTTTTAACGTTTAGATGCAGGAGTACAAACTGTTATGAAATCTTTAAATAATGTTCTCAGTTTTCAGAGTAAGTTGTTGAATTGCTAGCTTAGAATCTGGGCTCCCTTCCTGAAACCAGATGACACATTTCTTGCCCCTCCCATGCCAAGGGCCCCTCCCATGCCAAGGGCCCCTCCCTCTTTGTGGGCGCGGGCTTCCCTTCTGCAGCTTGGCACTGAGATCTAAACCTATATTGGCAAAGTCCTCTTTCTTCTCACCTTCACGTGGAGGTGTGTTCATTTCTCTAAGCATTGTGCAACAGGACCAGTCCTTGTGGGAGACCAGAAAAAAAAAAGCCAAATGTTCAAAGAAAAGTCCCTCACCCCTCACCATACTTCTCACTAGCACTTCCAATGTGTACTGTGTGCTCGGATAAAACTGAGACCCATAAAATCCATCAATAGAGACAGCATAGTTTTCATTATGGAAACTTGTGCTAAAATAATAATGTGGTCATTTTACAATACTGTGAACTACTGCAAGGTCATCTAACATTTTTGTTCTCATTTTGTGATTGAATTATAATTGTACAACTTGAAATCACAAAGAAGTGTTTTTTAAAATACAAAAAGAGCAAATTAGCGTTCTTCCGTAAACCCTCTATAGTAATTTTTAAGGAGGGAAATAATTTAAAATATCCCAGTAGGCTTTTCTTTCTTTCTTTCTTTTTTTTTTTTTTGGCCATGCTTGGAAGTGGGGTTGACCTTAAAACTTTTTGGTCTCAAAGAACGCTTAATTAATCTGATGTGAAGAAAAAATAATAATCGCTTTATTTCTCTGGCAGTCTAATCACAGACCACCCCCTTTTCCCCAGCCTTAGGGGAGGGAGCGTTTAATAACGGCCTGTGTAAACTGATGCCCAGGCCGTAAGAGTTCGCAGGAGCTCTGCTCGAACAAGTTAAAACCAAGCAAAGAGCAAAGGGCGGCCCTCGAAACAAAAAACTGCTCAAAGCAGCCAACGCAGTGGATCGCAATGGCTCTGCTGGCGCGGATCCTCAAAGCCCGTCTGAGCCCGGCGCCCGAGCGGGGCCCTTGGCAGCCTCGGCCCACGGACGCCAGGCTCCCGGCGAGGGCGCGGGCCGAGGACAAAGGAGTCGGGCGGCCGGGGGCGCCGCGGGCCGGGGGCCGGGCAGAGGGACCCCGGAGCCTCGCCGCCATGCCGGGGCCCCGGACCCTCGCCAACCTGGTGGAGCTCTTCTGGAAGGACGGCTTCAGCCGCATCCACGAGATCCAGGTAGCTGCGCGCGGGAGACCGGGAGCGCGAGGGGGCTCGCTCCGGCGGGAAGGCGCCGGGGACGAGGCCCGGGGAGGGAGCGCCGGGAAGGGGAACCGGGGAGAGGAAACCGGGGAGGGAGCGCAGGGGAGGGGACCCGGGACAGGATCCTGCGGAGGAGCGCCGGGGAGGGGACCCGGGACAGGATCCTGGGGAGGGAGCTCTGGAGAGGGGACCCGGGAGAGGATCCTGGGGAGGCAGCTCCGGAGAGGGGACCCGGGAGAGGAAACCAGGGAGGGAGCGCCGGGGAGGGGATCCGGGGAGAGGATCCCGGGGAGGGAGAGCCAGAGAGGGGACCCGGGAGAGGATCACGGGGAGGCAGCGCCGGAGAGGGGATCCGGGGAGAGGAAACCCGGGAGGGAGCGCCGGGGAGGGGACCCGGGGAGAGGAAACCGGGGAGGGATTCCGGGGAGGGGGCGCCGGGGAGGATTCCAGGGAGGGAGCGCCGGGGAGGGGGCCCGAGGAGGCACCGGGGAGGGGCGCCGGAGGAGGGGGTCACGGGCAGGGGCCGCCCTGGAGCCGCTGCTCCCCCATGCGCCGTACGCTCCGGCGGGCTGGCCTGCGGAGTCGGGGCGCCGAGAGCCGCCGCCCGGCCTCCCGGGACCGTCCCGAGGGAGGCCCGTGAGCAGCGCCTCTCCCGCGGTGGGTGACAAGCCCTGCGGGTCTTTACGCGGCCGAGGACAGGTTGCGTTTGTTCCTAGTCCTTTTTGTTTGTGTTTTATAATTGAAAGAAAACACAACAACTTAAAAATAACAGCGAGGGGTTCGGAGGCTCCGAGTTACGTGATCTCTAAGTGATGGGAAGACAAACGAAAGTTCGTGAACCTCGGCGTCAAGCCAGGTCTGGGCAGGGACTTAGGAAGAACCCAACCGGTCCAGCAACCCCGTCGGAGTGTTGGGAGCCCGCTCGTTGTACGGTGGCTCACCTTGATCCTGAGTTTTGCCCTTCCCGTGCCCACCTCAAATCGCGTCTTTCATTGCAAGGTGATCCCCACCTTTCAGCGTCGTCAAATCCATTCTCTCCCATTTCCTGTGGTAGCTGCTCGCTGCTTGCCTCCGTCATTTTCTCAGGGCTCCCACCCCAGCACCCGCTGTGATTTCTGGGACCTGGGCCTTTTGACCTCGTCCAAGAACACCCTCCTTCCCCACTACTCACTTCTTTTTGTTCAGAGCTTACCCTTCAACCTTCAGAAACTTCTCAGAGGAAGCTTTTTGTAACCACCCACCTGGGTTTTGGTCATTCGTTCATACATTCATTCCCTCAACCCTTAACCTACATGATGGCGCAGAGGCCACAGCTACAGCTGGAGAAGCAGAAACTTCATTGATAGAAAAACAAAACCAAAAACAGTGGGGCAAGAGGAACAATCTTAATTTGACTGAAATTCCAGTTGGCCCCTCCTCTCCGTGCCCCACATGAACTCTACACGATTTCTCCCCAAACATGTTTCTGGGGGTCAAAAATGATTTTTTTCTGTTCCATGTGGAATCTGAACATAAGGTATCAAGATGATAGTTTTCAAATACGGTAAAAAAAAAAATTGTTATTTATTTATTGACAAGTTCAATACAGGTTGCTGTAGACTGGAGCATTGGTTGTTTACTAGAGCTGGTTGTTCTAGTAAAACCCTCTCCCCGAGCTCTCCAGGTCACCCATAAGGCATTTCTAAGGAGGAAGAGAATTATTCTGTTACCTCAAGTCCAGTTTCCTTTCACTCAACTTGTGATCACAGAATGCTGTCTCACAAGGGATTCATCTATAGGGTCCAGGTCTTTCACTTTACATGTGGAAAAGGCCCCAAAGTGTCAGCTGAGTGACTTGCCCACAGTCACATAGCTGGTTAGTGGCAGAGCAGACACAGTGATCAAGGTCGCCAGGTATGACAGAGCAGGAGGGTCCTGCGTTACATAGCAGCCCTTTACAAGCACCTGTGGAATCTTGGCCAATCAGTTCTTCTCTCTGGACCACAGTTTCCTCCTCTGTGCAGGAGTCTAACAATCCTCATCCATCTCACGGGTTATTGTGAGGTCGTGTGATCAGGGCTGTGGAAGGGCTTTGTAAACTGTAATAATAACCAATACATAAGAAGAATGAACAGTTCTGGAGCTCTTTTCATGTGCCAGGCACAGTTTTAAGTCCTCCATGTGAGGTAATCTCTATTATTTCTCCATTTTGCAGGTGAGGAAACTGAGACACAGTGGAACCTAACTTCCCAAAGTCACCCAGCTAGTAAACTGTGAGCTGAGATTCCAACTCCAGAGTCTGTGCTCCAGCTGGCTACACAAACTGAGTCTGTGGCTGACTGTATCATTCCTTGGCCCTCCACCAAAAAGGGCCGTAAACTACCTGTGTCCTTCATCTCGTTCTTTTTGCCCCTTGGTCAGTGGCTCCCTTGTCTGATTGTGCCCATTCAGTAGCTGGATGTGCCCGAGGAGTGGCCCATCTCCCAGTAGTTCCGGTAACAGTCATCCTATCAGAGACCTGGAGAAATACCCTTTTGGGGTCACCTGTTTGTTAGGCAGAGTGATCCCTTGGCACCTGACACATCCCAGTTGAGTCTGAGTGTCTTCATCTCCAGGCAGCAGGACTTCAACTAGGTCCACAAAGAAGCAAACAGCTTCTACCTGAGGGCAGAAGAGTGGAGAGATGACAGACCCTCTGGCCCGCCATTTCCGTGGTTGAGAGTTGGGGTGATAAGAAATGTTGGCAGATGCCAAAGAGGGGTGTAGTCATTTTCCCCATGCTTAGCCCTGCCTATGTCATGCTTTTTTTTTTTTGACCACACCACACAGCATGCGGGTTATTAGTTCCCTGACCAGGGATCTAACCCATGCCCCCTACATTGGAAGCATGGATTCTTAACCACTGGACTGCCAGGGAAGTCCCCATGCCTATGTCATGCTGAGCCATGCTGGAGGGTACTTTCTCTCCTTCTTTCTTTAATTATTTAACCCATTTACATTTATTGTGATTTCTTTTTTTGGTAACAACTTCATTGAGATATAATTCACATATCATACAATTCTCCCACTTAAAGTATACAACCATCACCACAATCAATTATAGAACATTTTCATAACCTTAAAAAGAAACCCCATATTGTATTCTTTAGCAATCACTCCCCAACCCTCTCATTCCCCCAGCCTTAAGCAACCACTAATAATTTACTTTCTGTCTTTATAGACCTATTCTGGACATTTCATATAAATGGAATCATATAATGTGTGGTCTTTTTTGTCTGGCTTCTTTCACTGAGCATAATGTTTTCAAGTTCACCCATGTTGTAACATGTATTAGTACCTCATTCCTGTTTATGAACAAATAATATTCCAGTGTGTGGATAGACCACATTTTGTTTACTTATTCATCAGTTGATAGACATTTGGATTGTTTCTACCTTTTGGCTGTTATGTTTTCATTTTTTGGGTATATATCTAGGCGTGAAATTGCTGTGTCAAATAGTAACTCTGTATTTAACCTTTTGAGGAATTGCTAGACTGTTCTAAAGTGGCTGCACTATTTTATATTCCAGCAACAGTGCAAGAGGGTTTTGATTTCTCCACATCCTTGCCAATACTTGTTATTATTACCTGCCCTTTTGATCATAAGCATCCTAGTATGTGGGAAGTGATATCTCATTGTGGTTTTGATTTGCATTTCCCTAATGACTAATGACATTGAGCTTCTTTTCATGTGCTTATTAGATATTTTGATACCTTCTTTGGAGAAATGTCCATTCAAATAATTGCCCAGTTTTTAATTGGGTTATTTGTTGTTGTTGTTTTTTACTGTTGGGTTATAGTAGTATTTTTATATATTCTAGACATAAATCTCTTATCAAATATGTACTTTGCAAATATTTTCTCCATTCTAGGGATTGTCTTTCACTTTCTTTGTAATGTTCTTTGACGTTACGCACATTTTAAAATTTTGATGATGTCCAATCATCTGTTTTTTTCTTTTGTTGCTTGTTCTTTTGGTATCATATCTTAAGACACGATTGCCAAATCCAAGGTCATGAATATTTATCCCTATGTTTTTGTCCAAGAGTTTTGTGGTTTTAGCTCTTGCATTTAGTCTTTGGTCCACTTTGAGGTAGTTTTTGTATGTGGTGTGAGATAAGGGTACAAATTATTTTTTGTTTGTGGCTATCCAATTTTCCCAGCATCTTTTGTTAAAGAGGCTATTCTTTCCCATTTAATTGTCTTGGCACCCTTTTTGAAAATCCATTGACCTTAGATGTATGGGTTTATTTCTGGGGTCTCAATTCTATTCCAATGACTTAGATGTCCATCCTTATGCCAGTAGCACACTGTCTTCATTACTTTTATAGTAACCTTTGAAATAGGGAACTGTGAGTCCTTCAACTTTGTTCTTCTTTTTTAGGATTGTTTTTGCGGTTCTGAATCACTGGAATTCTGATAGGGATTATGTTGAATTTATGGATCAGTTTGAGAAGTATTGCCATCTTAATAATATTAAATCTTCCATTCCATTGACATGGAATAAATAAATTCCGTTTATGTAGGTCTTTAATTTCTTTCAATGATCTTTTGCAGTTTTCAGAGTGTAAGTTTTACACTTATTTTATTAAATGTATTCCCAAGTATTTTATTCTTTATGATGCTATTGTAAATGGAATTGCTTTCTTAATTTTATTTTTGGATTGTTCATTGCTAGTGTGTGGAAATACAATTGAATTTTGTATATTGATCTTATATCTGGCAAGCTTACTGAACATGTTTTTTAGCAGATATCTTAGAATTTTCTACACGCCAAATCACGTCACATGTGAATAGAGACAGCTTTACTTCTCCCTTTCCAATCTGGGTGCCTTTCCTTTCATTTTTCTGCTGGGGGCATTTTTACAGGTTTATTACAGATTTCCTGCAGGGAGCTTTCTTCACAGGGCAGGCTGGGCGGCTGCTGTGTGTCTGAATGAAAGGGGCAGGCAGACCCTGTTTGACTCAGGACAGTCAAGACCCTGCAGTTCATCTACATCCACATTCCTCTCACATTGCTTCACACAGCTAAGGTTTTTTTAAACACACATCTTTAAAGAACTAAGAAAACTTCTATGAATATGATTAATGATGTGAAAATATGTTTACCTCAGGAATACTTAAAGCAACCACTCTGTTTTTGTTTTAATTAATATTTTTTGGAGTAGAGTTGATTTACATTGTTGGGTTAGTTTCTGCTGTACAGAGAAGTGAATCAGTTATACATATACATACATCCACTCTTTTTTAGATTCTGTTCCCATGTAGGTCATTACAGAGTACTGAGTAGAGTTCCCTGTGCTAGACAGTAGGTCCTTATTAGTTATCTAGTGTGTATATGTCAATCCCAATCTCTCAGTTTAATCCCTGCCCCCTCCTTTCCCCCTTGGTAACCGTAAGTAAAGTGGCCACTCTGATTCAGTTCTGCATAATGCAGAGCTTCCCTCTGCCCCAGTTTTCTGCTCCCCTAACATCCAGGAATGTCCATGTCAAAGGTATATCATATCTGTGTATTTTTTTCCTTTTCTGATTTCTCCATGGTTTTGCAGCAGAAACATACACGGGAATATGGAAAAATCTTCAAGTCTCACTTTGGTCCTCAGTTTGTAGTATCTGTTGCAGACAGAGACCTGGTGGCTCAGGTGCTCCGGGCAGAGGGGGCCGCGCCCCAGAGAGCCAACATGGGGTCCTGGCAGGAGTACCGAGACTTACGGGGCAGATCCACCGGGCTCATCTCCGCGTGAGTATGTGAGGCCAGGCTGAGACATGAGCAGGAGCGGGGAGCCCAGGGACGCTCCCCCTCCCTGAACGCTGGGCTCCTAAAAACAGCTATTAATAAAGCACAGAACTCGCAGTGGAATAGTATCAAAAGAGCCTCACGTGTGATCTCCCCAAATCTCCTAAAACCCTCTGGGAAGAGATTTGGTGGCAGGGACAAGGTGGGGAACCCACTAGCCGAGTGATGGAGAGGAGCCATTTTTCAAGGAACACTTTGTGGCTTTAGGTGTCCTTTCGGTGACCACTGAGGGGGCTGAAGCTCACAGAGCCCATCTGTGGACAGGGGTGAGGGTGGTGAGCTGTTTTAGGAGACCTCCAGAAGGGGCTACGAACTTCAGCATTGATCGCCATGTGATGATGTTCCTGCCTTATAACAGACTATGGTTATTATACACCTTTGTGTCTTCCAAGAGTGAATCGGTACAGCCTCAGGTAGGGAGGAGAAAACAGAGCATCTGCAGATCCCCTGGTCCAAATCCCTTTGGTTTAGAAATTCTATTTTTGGCTCTTTTGATATACATGTCCTTACACATGAACTGGGGAGTAATACCATCACTCCCCTCTCTTTGCAGTGTCTGTCCTGTCTTCATCCCCTTTGGGCTGGCAGATCTTGTTGACTCTTTATTGCTGGGAAATTTTTGCAGAGATACTCTGAATTCCTTCCTAGAATATCACTATAAGTAAGATTATTTGGAATTCACTTTATTCTAGGGAGGGTGAACAGTGGCTCAAGATGAGAAGTGTGTTGAGACAAAGAATTCTGAAACCGAAAGATGTGGCCATTTTTGCAGGAGAAATCAACCAAGTTATTGCTGATTTAATTAAAAGAATCTACTTCCTCAAGAGCCAGGCAGAAGATGGGGAGACTGTGACCAACATCAATGACCTTTTCTTCAAATATTCAATGGAAGGTAGGTGAACTCAGGAGGTGGGGAAGATGGAAGAATGGACATTTTACCAAAATATGGTTCTTATCACTCATTGAGCATCTCCTGTGTCCCAGACAATGTGCTAAGCCCTATACATACGTACATGTAATTGTCACAGTGCTCTAAATGGAACCAGGTTGACTGACACTGTTTTACAAATGGGGGAACTGAAAAACTAACCCCCATTTTTAGTGGCAGAAACTTAGTTTCAAATTGACGTCTCTCTAACTCAAGAACCATGCTCCTAATTACTACACATTTTGTTTTAGCATAGTTTTAAAAGCAACAGGAGTCTAGAGGGCATGTACCACAATCATTCTAACTTTTAAAATCCATGTTAGATGGGTAGCACATTCCCATGGTTCAAAAATCAAACCCAAAAAGTACTTATGGAAAAGTCGCCCTCTCTCCTGACCCAGCTAGGTCACCAGCTTCTTCAAGGGATATTGTATTTACATACAAAGAAATATGAGTATGAGTGTGAGCATTCTTTTTACTTAAAAAAAAATCGATAGCATACCAAATATTTTTTCTGTACCTGGGTTTTTGGAGAACTCTATTAGCTTTCCCATTTTTATTTTTATTTATGGCTGCATTGCGCGTGCCATGTGGAACTTCCCTGACCAGGGATGGAACCCGTGCCCCCTGCAGTGGAAGCACGGAGTCTTAACCACTGGACCACCAGGGAAGCCCAGATTTCCCATTAAAAAAAAAAAAGTTTCTTCAAATTTAAGTTAACTTTTTAAAGTTCTGGTATTAATGCTCTCTAAAAATAGTAACAAAATCAACAGAGAAGTGTTGTAAACACACTGAAAAATCCTCCCCATCCCTGGTTCACAGAGGCCCTTTCCTCTGCCCCCTTAGCTCGTCCTGGGGCTCCCCGAAGTGTGGCCAGGAGGAGCCACCTTTCAACTCCCCAAAGTTGGGCAACTGGCTGAAAGGTTGGGAGTTTTGCCTTGTGGGTCTTGAACAGACTGTTGAGCTGAGGACGCACTGAGGCAGAGGGTTTATCAGCATTGAACCCACAGCGCCCTGGGGGTCAGGACCTGGTAGAGAAAACCTCAGGGGTAGGCACCTGGATCACTTCTTTTTTTAATTTTTATTTTTTTGGCTGCACTGCGAGGCTTGTGGGATCTTAGTTCCCCGACCAGGGATGAAACCCAGGTCCCCTGCAGTGGAAGCGAGGAGTCCTAACCACTGGACCACCAGGGAAGTCCCTGGACCACTTTTGAAAGTTACATTTATGGCCAGGTATCGTATATTGATGCTGTGAATGGTCTAGAAGAAGAAGAAGAAGGGTTGTAACCTCTCTCCCGCGCAGGAGTGGCCACCATTCTTTACGAGAGTCGTCTGGGCTGCCTGGAGAACAGCGTCCCGCAGGCGACAATGGACTACATCGAGGCCCTGGAGCTCATGTTCTGCACGTTCAAGATGTCCATGTACGCCGGTGCCATCCCTAGGTGGCTCCGCCCGCTCATCCCCAAGCCCTGGCGGGAATTCTGCAGGTCCTGGGATGGACTCTTCAAATTCAGTAAGAGAAAAGTCAGGGCACCTTTTGTAGAAGCAGATGGACCTGACTTTCCTCCTAGTTGTGTATCTAACACTCACACAGACAGTGGGTATTACTGTAGGGGATTCCCCAATGGAGTTACGTGCTATTTTGACTCAAGAACTTTTAGATTGGTTTCTCGAATGAGCAAAAAGCACGTGGGTTGTGACTACAAGTAATGTGACAGATTTCTCACTTTTTAAAAAAATAAATTTATTTATTTAATTTATTTATTATTTTTGGCTGCATTGGGTCTTTGTTGCTGCGCGTGGGCTTTCTCTAGTTGTGGCGAATGGGGGCTACTCTTTGTTGTGGTGCACAGGCTTCTCCTTGTGGTGGCTTCTCTTGTTGTGGAGCATGGGCTCTAGGCACGCGGGCTCAATAGTTGTGGCACGTGGGCTCAGTAGTTGTGGCACGCGGGCTCAGTAGTTGTGGCACGCGGGCTCAGTAGTTGTGGCATGCGGGCTCAGTAGTTGTGGCTCACAGGCTCTAGAGCTCAGGCTCAGTAGTTGTGGTGCACGGGCTTAGTTGCTCTGCGGCATGTGGGATCTTCCCAGACCAGGGCTCGAACTAGTGTCCCCTGCATTGTCGGGTGGATTCTTAACCACTGCACCTCCAGGGAAGCCCTGAAGAGACGATTCTTAACCAAAACTTCTTTCAAAAGAAACACTGTTTTCAAACAGGCCAAATTCACGTTGACAACAAGCTGAGGGACATACAGTGCCAAATGGACCGAGGGGAGAGAGCGAGAGGGGGCCTGCTCACGTACCTCTTCCTCAGCCAGGAGCTGACACGGGAGGAAATCTACGCCAACATGACCGAGATGCTGCTGGCTGGCGTGGACACGGTGAGCTCTCAGCTTTCCTTTCTTCTCAGCAGAGCACAGTTAAAGCTGGGGGCCTTTCCGAGGAATCCGACAGATGGCAGATACTTTAAGAGGACCATGCTTGTTTGTACTAGCTGAATGTCTGCTTCACTGCTGAGGGTCTCCAGGAGAAAACTCGACCTTTTTTCTTTTCTTTAATATAAATAAAGGTGCACGATGAATTCTGTAAATAACATAACCCAATTCTATTACCACACACACAAAGTAGCAATATGTTTTAAAGTTTAAAATCATTCCTGATTTGCAAACATTTCTCCATTGTTTCATAATATCAGAAACGAAGGGACTTCCCTGGCGGTCCAGTGGTTAAGACTTTGCCTTTCAGTGCAGCGGGTGTGGGCTCGATCCCTGGTCGAGGAGCTAAGATCCCCCGTGCCTTGCGGCCAAAAATCCAAAACATAAAACAAAAGCAGGAGTGTAACAAATTCAATAAAGACTTTAAAAGTAGTCCACATCAAAAAAATCTTAAAAAACAAAAAAGAAATGAAAAGGGCACAGACATTAAAAACCCTCTTACTTATCATTCAAACTATTCCGGGCTATGGAGAACTTCCCAGTTCATTTGATAAAGTCGGCATAACTTCAAAACCTGCTAAAGAAAGCATAAAGAGAGAAAAGTTTACTAAGCAGTTTGACTTATGAATATGCACATATATCATTTTTAAATCCTAGTGAATAGATTCAGTTCGTGGAGCAGATGAATAATACGCTATGACCAACGAGGGCTCAATATCAGAATGAAACAAAGCATTGCCCGTTGATTTGGAGGCAATTCCCTACCCTATTACTAAGTGAGAAATGAAGATGCAGGAAAGCATGCATATCCTGTGTTCCTGTTAGTAAGACAGTGGCCCCCGTCCCATCTGTCCACGTGCACGTGTGTATCGCTGATTGCTGGACGTGGAGGAAAGTATGGAGCCTGCACCCTGGACGGTTAACATGGGTTCCTGGGCTGGGGCGGGGCTGGTACAGGGGTGTGGAAGCCAAGTTCCTTCCAAAAACTTATGTATAATCTGATACATTTACTCAAGTCTAAAAAATGGTATATTTGTGGGTATATGTACAGAAAAAGTTTAAAATTTGCTAAAAGAAAGTGGTGAAATAAGAAAAAGAAGGGCCAGGCTTTTGGTAATTGGTGGAAGAGAAGTCAGTTGAGTGAAATAATTAAGATTAAGACAGTAAATTTGGTGATTTACTGTGTCTCCAACGCACATCTGTAAGCACCCTTCTGTTCACACAGAATCCTCTGAGGTAGGTGTTACTGTCTTCATTTAACAGGTGGGGAAATGAAACAGCTAAGCTTCCCTCAAGGTTTTTCCTTCACAGGAGTGCTTCCCGGACTTGAGGAAAGCACAAATCTCCTTTTTAGAGGTAGACAAAAACCCCATGGTTGACATTTTTATTATGAAGTCACTTAAACATGTAAAAGCAAAAAACTTCACATAAAGTCATTATTCTTATGGATCATCTTTAACAATAAAACAAAAAGTATATAAATTAAATACAAACGAATCAATGCGGACAATGCAAGCGATGAAAGTTCTGATTAACCGTGTGAATGTGACAGTGTGGGTTTGCTTGAGTGGAGAAGCAATGATGGAATGAACGGCCTTGTATCTAAGCTGATTCAGATGCATGCTACTGTTGCCCCCTGGTGGTAACTAAGAGCATCACCGTGAGACGGAGGGCAGAGAGGACTCGTTCCTACGTGAAGGGAACATCTTGAAACTTCACGCTCATTTTCTAAAATGTTATTTTAAAAACCCAACTTCATTGCAGCATAATTTATGCACGATAAACTGCATCCATTTAAACGGTACAATTCGATACAGATTGTTGACTGATACAGGAGAAGCACAGATGCAATCATTTTTGAAACCAGCACTGAAGTTAAGATACTGGATGTTGCTACCACCTCTGCAAGTTCCTTACCCCCATTTCAGTCCATCCCTCCCATAACCCCTGCCCCCCCCACCCCCCAACCCCCCCCCCCCCGGCAACCGCCTTCTGACACTGTGTCATAACAGTTTGCGGTTTTCTAGAAATCAGTTTGCATTTTTCTAGAAATTTATATAAATGGAATTATACAGTATGTATTTTGTGTCTGACTTCCTTCACTCAGCAAAATGATTTTGAAATTCATGGATGTTGTTGCCTGTAAAAGTAGTTTATTCTTTTTTATTACTGGACAGTATTCCATTGTATGGCTATACCACATTTGGTTTTTCCATGAATATGTGATTTTAATAGAAATTTTCTGTTCTCTTCATAGGAAGCATCTAAATTATTTCCTTCTCATTTATAAGGAAGAACTTGCACGTTACATTGTATATTACAGGAGAGCTTGCCCTCTAAAAATACATAATATCTATTAGAGGGAAATAACATCAGTATGGCCTACTTAAGTTAGATTTTTTTTAGGTGAAAGAAAGGGCACTTATACTGTGGATTTTCCTTGTTTACAAGAGAGTGTACTACAGTCACATAGGTAATAGTATTGATTTTAGTGAAAATCTTGGAATCTAGGGTATAAAATAGAATTATTTATTCTCAATAACCAGAAATGTAATTCTTCAGTTTAGGAAGTGGTATAAACAATGATACTGCTTTGTGCAAATGCCATTCAATCCTTATATGGTGCTTTGCTTGATAAGTGCGTGGGAACAACGATGGACCAGTAATAGTCCTGTGACCACCACCTCCCATCCCCCTCTCCCCCATCTCTTCTAGATTAGGGCAACCAGAGCAGCCCTTGCCCAGCCATGGGCCTGCAGGATGCAGTTCTCGGGCTGATGGGCAGCCTCAGGTCCTTTCTAGCAAAACTCAGGTGACCCTTGTAGAGAAGGTCGAAGAAAGTTCTAGGCACAACTTCCAGGCTTGACCAGCGTTCCTACGTGCTCTCAAACTCCATGGAAGAAGAGGCAGATTGCTCTTCAATGATTTTTTAAAGTTCCAAAATAATTTTTCCTGTGGCTCTTCATTGAAAGAGCGCTTGAATCCCATCGTTGATGTTACTTTACAAAAACCTCTGTCAGTTTTTTTCCAGGAGGAGTTAAGGGAGATCATCTTTTGTTTCAGTAAGCCATAAAATGCTCCGATGGACTTACATGGGCGTGGCTTTGCACCTGTGCTTATTCTCCCATGACTTCACGTCCGATGTTGCCTGCGCCTGAAATCCTTGATTTTACTCACCCACGTGCCTGTGTCTGCCGGTTTCTTTATTAGACATCGTTCACGTTGTCCTGGGCAGTGTATCTCCTCGCGAGGCACCCGGAAGTGCAGCAGACCGTGTACCGGGAGATAGTGAGGAATTTGGGGGAAAGGCATGTTCCCACGGCTGCAGACGTCCCCAAAGTCCCACTGGTCCGAGCTCTGCTTAAGGAAACCTTGAGGTAAAAGGCTCACCAAAATTCATGTCAAAAACCGTGTCCGTTAAGTCTCTGATTCTTTATCACGATGAATGTGCTTTTGACCTAAAAACTGGGTCCTAAACCAATACTCCAGCGACCCTCGGTGGCAGAAATGTTTAGGAAGGAGGGACTCATGACCATTTTATTTCCTCTCTGCCCTCGACAGAGCAGCAGAAAGGCGATTCTGTTTTACACTTAGAAATATTCATTTCTTCATAAAGATCTTTAGAGCCATCCTCGAACTTTGTCCTCACTCTAGACATTTGTTTCATCAACTGTTTCCCAGTGTGTTCCTCTGGGGATAAAGCAGAACAGGACTGACTGTCAGGAAAATGTTCTGGGCTGAGTGGCCAGTTACTGGACGTGCTTACTGCACTCCTTGTGTGAATGTCTAGTCAAGGTGCAGACACCAAGTAGTGAGGCTTGTTTACTTCCGGACAGGACTTTACTGACCCTGGGAAACGCTGGAGCGTGAGGGATACGGGTGGTCTTGGGCAGGCTTGGGTGGGAGGTGGGATTAGGTGACTAGTGAAGGTTCTTCCTCCTGTGAGGCTCAGGATCGTGACCACAGCATGCCTCTGTGGAGGAAATGCTGTGACACGGAGCAAAGGTTATTCACAGAGTACACACTAAAATAATGCTTTTAAACCTGACTCGATAATGATATTTCAAGTTGGCTTGCATCTTCCATCTTCAGCATGCTGTTTAATCTCAAAAAAAAAAAAAAAAAAAAGGAGAGAGAGAGAAAGAAAGAAAAAAAAAAGCCAGCTGTGTGTTAACTGGTATTTGTCAATTAAAATTTATTCAGTTGGGCTTCCCTGGTGGCGCAGTGGTTGAGAGTCTGCCTGCCGATGCAGGGGACACGGGTTCGTGCCCCAGTCCAGGAGGATCCCACATACCACAGAGTGGCTGGGCCCGTGAGCCATGGCTGCTGAGCCTGCGCGTCCGGAGCCTGTGCTCCGCAACGGGAGAGGCCACGGCAGTGAGAGGCCCGCGTACGGCAAAAAAAAAAAAAAAAAAAAAAAGTTTATTCAGCGTTTTCGTAGGATCACTTCCCAGAGAATCCAAAAACTGATGTAGCATTTCTCAGAATCTATTTCTTGGAGCCCTGAGTCCTATGAACTATTCCTTGATAAAGGGGTCCCACGCTTGCACAGATTTCAGAAATTCAGCATTATTCCTCTTGGAACTTGCCCGGTGGTGCAGTGGTTGAGAATCCGCCTGCCAATGCAGGGGACACGGGTTCGATCCCTGGTTGGGGAAGATCCCACATGCCGTGGAGCAACTGAGCCCGTGTGCCACAACTACTGAAGCCCGCGCGCCTAGAGCCCGTGCTCCGCAACAAGAGAAGCCACTACAATGAGAAGCCCATGCGCTGCAACAAAGACCCAACACAGCCAATAAATAAATAAATAAATTTATTTAAAAAAAAAAAAGAATTATTCCTCTTGGGAGCACAGTAGCATTTTAAAGGCTTTGCTTTGTGTTCTATAAATTTTTTTTGACTGTGAGGCCCCAGAATACTTGCTGGGAAAAGCTAGGGAGCCCATGAAGATCCTTGCAAGATTTCCTGGTTGAAACTGTAGCATGTGTTACTTTTTAGAAAATGAAAATGGCAATATATCCAGACTTTTAAATGTTTAGTAACATATTTTGAAAGTCACCGCTCCCTTCCTGTCCCCGTTGGCTCTTTCTAGGCTGTTTCCAGTGCTGCCGGGGAATGGCCGGGTCACCCAGGAAGACCTGGTTGTTGGCGGGTATCTGATTCCCAGAGGCGTGAGTTTGGCGGACGTGGCGGGGCTGGGCTGAGCAGGGGCGGTTGGATTGGAAATTTGCTTCCACGTTTCGGATGTCCCTGTACCTAAGCAAATATCTGTAGATGTCCTTTTCTTCTGCATATATTTTTATGATGAAGATGGGGCTTTACGAGCAAGGAGATGTGGAGTGTGTGATGCTGCTCTGGCAAAAACAAAGGCAGATATTTCTGTAGCTCGCAGGCCTATTCAACCCTCCCTCTCCACCCCCACCCCCACCCCCCGCCGGAGGCCCCATGGAAGCAGCAGTTCCCTCCGGGGAGAGTTTCTGAAGGACTTGAATTGCCTTCTCTGTGGCTGCGTTGATGTTCATTCCGGGTAGGGTGTGAATTGAAGGGGGACCTGCCATCCCGGGTCTGCATGGCCTCTTGGGCCCTTACATGACTCATCCTGGCCCGAAGCATCTCTGGAGGGTCGGTCCAGCTGGGGCTATGGCCTCTGCTCTGCTTTCCCTTGACTAAGTTCTTTATTACTTTTCTGGTGAAAACGGTTTGCTCAGACCCAGCTGGCCCTCTGCCACTATGCCACCTCCTACGAGGATGAGAACTTCCCTCGGGCCAAGGAGTTCCGGCCTGAGCGCTGGCTGCGGCCAGGAAACCTGCGCAGGGTTGACAATTTCGGGTCCATCCCCTTCGGCTACGGGGCTCGAAGCTGCATCGGGCGGAGGATTGCAGAACTGGAGATCCACCTCCTTGTGATTCAGGTAGGGCCTGCGGGCTGGGCTTCATCCAGGTGACTGGGCTCCGTTGCTGGATCAAGACTTAGGGGAAAACAAGGAAACAGGATTTTGAAAACTTTCAGAGCTTCCTGTTAAATCTCTTTTATGTGTTAAAATGCCTCCCCTCCCCCTGCAGTAGCCGCCTGTAGCCCCATGGCCACCTGCCTTGTTCCTTTCTTCCTTGGAGTCACATGGGCAGAACTGGGATGTGTGTGTGTGTGTGTGTGTGTGTGTGTGTGTGTGTGTGTGTGTAGCAGGGGTGGGTGGTTACAGGAGCCCAAGCACTCCCACAGGGGTTCTGCAGAAAGGCTAGTGGAAGGTGTCCAGCAAGCGGCCCTCAAACATTATGGACCATCCCGTCACCAGGAGCCCCTCGAAATCAGGTTCCTGGGCCCCGGCCACAGAGAGAATCACTTGGTGGGTCTGGGGTGGGGCTCTGGGCGATTCTGATGTCAGTGGTCTAAGGAAGTGCACGTGGTGGGGCACGGGGGATCTCTACTTCTGCTGGTGGCTGTGTCTGCTGTTTAAGCCCCGGCCTCCCAGGCCTCCTTCCTTCAGAGCTTGTCACTGTCACCGTCACCATGGAGGAAGTCACGCTCACCCCCTGCCGCCCCCTCAGCACCTCGTTTTCTGTGAATCAGCCTTTTAAGCAGGGAGGTGGCTCTCAAGCTTGTTTGGGTTTTGAAACACCAGCAAGGCTTGGTTTTGGTGAGAGAATACCTTCCATGCAAATCTCTAAATGCTCAAGTGTTTACTTCTGCGCTTGTCCAGTATCTGAGCTCAGGCTGCGGCAGGAACTAAATAATGTCTGAAGGAAATTTCATGAAAGAAAAGCCCGCAGTAGAGAAAATTCTATCCATTAGCCTTTCCTGCAGATTTGGGGAGCCTGCCATGGAAAACCTAGGTCCAAGTTTCGGGAGCTATGACTCCAGGCTTTGGAAGCACGCGGGGATGACCTGGGGACCCATCTCCCCATTTCACCGATGAGGAAGCTGAGGCTCAGGGAGTTGGAGCCACTTGCCACGGTTGCCGCGTGGCAGGTGCAGGGCACGAGGCACGTGTCCTGTCTCCTGCCTGCATTTCCCCTCATGTCACTGGGGTGTTTCCTGCAGGCCGGCAGAGCCCAGGGCAGAGCACTCAGGGGTTGGGACCTTTACGGACGATGGCATCAGAGAGCGTAATGGATGGGGAAGCCTGGCCGGCCTGTGGGGGATTGTGGGCATGGGAGGCAGGCTCAGAGGGCTGGAGGAGGTGAGGGGCCACGGCCACGGGGTGGGTGTGGAAGGGGGTGAGGAGGACACCAGCCGGGCCCACCTGGCTCTGGTGGGAAAGCTCCGGGGACCTGGTGAGACCAGCAGAAGCGGGCACCGGCCTGTCCCTCGGTCGTCCCACCTCTGTGGGCACATGGGTGGCTGCAGTCCTCCCAGGCGAGAGGTGTCTCTTCCAGGGCAGCTGTCCCGGGCAGCGGTGGGCCCCATGGACGCTGGCCAGACCCAGTCATGCCCAAGGTGAGAGGCATCTCCGTGTGGAGGATGGACTCCAACCCCAGCTCTGCCAGTTTGTGGTTCCGACACTGCTGAGCATGTTTCCTCATCCACAAAATGGGCCAAATACCTGCCTTTTGGGTGTGTGAGGAATAAAAATAGTCTAAGCAGAGTCTGTGTTGTCTGCACACCTGCTCTCAGTGTCTGCTCACGGGGACTGTGTTTGGGAAGGTCCTGGCCCCATCAGTGCTGCTGTGTGTTCCACAACCATGTCTCCGACGGGCAGAGGCCATTTCCAGGCAGCCTTTCGGGGGGGCTGACTGCTTGCTGGATGCTTCCCGCTTCTGACGGCCTGGACAGCCATAGTGGATGCTGAGGGCATGAGGGCACAGACGGTGGAGTGGGAACAGGGTCAGAAACTGGGTGTTTGGTGGTGGTGATGGGGGTTTTATTTGTTTGCTACTATAACATACACGGGTACCTGCTACAGTTCTTGCTTCAAGAGCCCTCATTTCTACTTGTGCAAGTATAGAGAGGGAACATCATTGTTTGTAATTGCCAAGAGGAAAAAAAAAAAGAAACAGAAGGCACAAATAAACAGTACTAGGAATGAGAAAGGAGACATAGCTACAAATGCAGTTGATCTTTTTTTTAAATCAAGAAAATACTGCAAACAGCTTTTTTACCAATACATCTGAAGACTTAGATAAAATGTACAATTTACTAGAAAAGGTGTAAATTACCCAAATGGGCTCAAAAGAAAGAGAACAGACCTTGAATACATTGAGTCGGTAGTAAAAATATCTACCACCAAATGTTCCAGACCTAGACAGTTTTATTGGCAAGTTTTATCAAACCTCCAATGAACGGGTGGAGGTTTGATAAATAGAAATACAAAATACAAACACAAATAGAAAATAGAAAAAGGAAGTCTTGTTTTTATGAGACTTGTATAACCTTGAGAGTCACAACCCGGAATGGATAAAATAAGAAAGAAAAACTACAGGCCAATCTGATTTATGAACAAAGATGAAAAATACCTTAAATGAAAAATTGGCAAGCCAAATCCAGCAATGTATGGACCAGAAATGCACCGTCACCAAATCAGGTTTGTTCAGGAATGCAAGAATGGCCCACCTCAAGACAGAATTCACCACAATGACAAATTAAGGGAGAAAAACTTTATGACCCTCTCCCAAAATAATTGATAAAATTCAACACCCATTCATGAAGAAACTCTCTTAGCACACCTGTAATGGAAGGGCTTTCGTTAAGCAAATAAAGAGTGTCTATCCCAACAAAACAGCGACTTATGCCTGTGGCCTATGGGAGGGGAAGGTTTGGCTTTAATGCTGCAATATTAATGTGTTTCCTTGAAATCAGGAACAAGACATTCATATTGCATGGAGAGTGGTTAGAGGATACACCCTTGCTCCTTGGGAACTGGAGACTTGAGGTGGAAGGGGGGCCTTGTTTTTTGGCTTTTACATCTCCTGTGTAGTTTTCATTTTTCAATGAGCATGTACTGCCACTCAGAAAGGAAAAAGGCCCTGTGGGATGTTGGCCATGGAGTGAGGAGACCTGTGTGTGATTCTTTCCTCTGCCACATGGGAATGCGCGAGCAGTCCTGTGAGGTCAGAACAAAGGGTCAGAGATTAGATGTTGAGGTGAAGGCATCTCGATGCCAGAATGTTCTAGAGCTGCCTAAATACAGGTCATTCAGCTTGGCTCTCTAACAATGACAAAGTAATGACTTTAGCCTGTGTCTTCAGTGCAGCCCTGCTCCCTGCCTGACCTCCATCCCCGGAGCCCCAACTCACCCAGAGGACCCATCAGTGGGTTTTGCTGCTTTACCTGGGAGACCGGGCTGGAGAGTCAGGGTGGGCTGGGATGTTTGCATCCCATGTGACAATATAGGTTCTCCAGCACTGATGCTGTCTTAGGAGGTTGGAGCAGGGGAGGGATGAATGGCTGGTCTGCTACCCTGCACTGTCCCCACCGGCCCTTGAGCAAGGCCCTGCCTCCCCTCCAGGAACCAATGTAGTTTTGACAGAGGTCCTTAGAGCAGGTTGCCTTTTGGGAGATTAGTGCTTGAGGCTGACAGATACTTAAGTGTTCTTTAAAACGTCCCAGTTTCACCCTGAGAGGTAGGGCTGCTTCTCCTTTTGAACTGCAGAAGTGAGAAATGGAATCAAAGGTGCAAATGAAGAATATTTAAATTAAAGACAGTAATGGATAAAGTCTGACGGCTGTGCCCCTGCTGTGTCCTTACCACCACTGAAGTGGCTGCAGACTCCAAACCAGCAGGAACCCTGGAATTTCACTTTGTTCCTCTTTCCTCCTTGCTCCTTTGATCCCTTCTTTTTCTAGACCTACAGCGGAAGTAATACAGTTAGAACTTTGAACTAGCTAATAAAGTGTAAGTCATTTGAACATCTGGTACTGAACAAAGTTCATGTGCCCGACGCGCAGTGAGGCCAAACAAACCAACATGTCTGAGTTTCAAGCAGAGAAAGGTTTATTGCAGGGCCAAGCAAGGACGTGGGTGGCTTATGCCCCCCAAACCCCGAACTCCTTGATGGTTTGTGGGGAGAAGCTTTTACAGGCAAAATTTGGGGTAAGGGCTGCAGGGCTGATTGGTTGGTGGTGAGGTAACTGGGCGGGGCTCCAGGAATCTCGTGCTCATCCTGAAGTTACCATCCTCCACCTGGTGGGGGGACCTTAGTTCTGCAGAAGTGCTCAAAGATACTGTAACGTATATCTCTTGAGGAGGAACCAGAACCCAGCCCCAAGCCTGCACTGTTGTTTCTTGACTGCTCCTCCCTTGTTTCTGCATCCCCTCCCTTCCCTAATTAGTAACTGCTCGAGTCCCCTCTTTGGAACTCAGGGAAGGTCAAGGAAGTCGTATGAAGCCTATTTCCTCCAAGCAGGAAATGGGGACATGGAAAGGTTTTTGTGCCCAGGAGCCCCACAGGGTCCTGCTCAGTTTAAATTCTGATTGCGTATCTTTGTCCCATGGGCCTTGTTGCTCAGTGGGCATGCTGGGCTCCTGTATAGGACCTGATGCCCTGTTTCCCACATCTCTCGTTCCCTTGGCTCCCTGCAGCTGGGGCTGTCACAGGAGTATGGGCACTCCAGCAGTGCTGTGAATTTTCTGCTTCCCAATTTTGAAGTCCTTCTCTCTCTTTCTCTTCTTAGTTGCTTCAACGTTTTGAGATCAAAATATCTCCATGGACTAAAACTGTTCATGCAAAAACCCATGGGCTTCTGATGCCAGGGGAGCCCATCCACGTGCGTTTTGTTAACAGAAAGTGAGCCTGGCGTTTTCACCCAGCTGCCAGACCGACACACACCAGGTGTTCGTGGGCCACGGATGATGGTGAGGGAGAAAAGGATCCCTTCTGGGGGCTGTCTTGGTTATAAATTGGCCTCCTGGTTTCTGGGAGGCTTTGAAATCTTTATGCAAAGTAATGTGAGAAGATTGCTTTACTTTTGCATACCAGAGTTGCCTTTTCTTTTTTTTTTTTTGGAGAAACAGCTGTTGCGAAGCCAGTGGCACTGAATTCTCATGCCTCATACGGTGTCTTACCCTTGGACTCACTATTCACTTACCCATAGTCTCCTCTGCATTTGGGCCAGGAAATGTTGGCATACATATAGATTCAGTGCTTGAATATACCTTCTCTAATACTGCATCCGGGACTGCCTGTTAGGATACAATTCCAACTTCTTGTTTTTAATTTGAAGAGGAAACATTAAGAGACCTCTGTAGAACAGACCTGTGGTTGCCAGGGGGGAGGAGAGGTGAGGGAGGGAAGGATTGGGAGTTCGGAATTAGCTCTATAGCACGGGGGGCTATATTCAATATCCTGTGATAAACCATAAAGGAAAAGAACATGAACAAGAATGTGTGTATGTATAACTGAGTCACTTTGTTACATAGCAGAAATTATCACAACACTGTAAATGAACTACAATAAAATAAGTTAGAAAAAAAAAAAAAAAGGAATTCCTCTCTAATACCATAATTACGGGAAGAAAACACCCAGGCGACACCAAGCCCCAGATTTAGATCCTGCAGCAGGGCTCCGAATTAAAAGGACCATATTCTTATTTTTTTCTCCAAACTAATATTTCTTCTTCTAGTCATAGCTCCTAAAGAAGTTGAATATTAGTTTTTTGGTTTGAAAGAAATAATCAATAAGAAATAAAACACCTGGGGAAGTCAAGAATAATCAGATTTTCTAACCGAATCTAAGTACTCAGCAGATGTATAAGAACTGAAAATCTGAGCACGTGAAATTTCATTGCCTACATTGAGAAAAATGAATTAAACAAACACTGTGGAAAACAGTGTAACTTCAGAACATTTTTATTTCAAGGAAAAATAAATATGTAAATGGACATTCTCTAGACAAAATCATATTTTTATCTTCATAGTCTTATTTTAAATATCCAAACTGGAAATGTGATCCAGCTGTTGGTGCTGACATAAGGCTCTGACTGAATGCCTCGGGTGCCTAGGAGCCTTCGAATGTTCTGTTGCTCAGCTCATGCCACCTGTTGGTCGCTAGTAAAAAAACACAATTTTATAACATTTCTCTCTGTGCCTTCATGCTTGAGACCTCTTAGTCTCAATTCCATAAGTCTCTTTACATAATCCTTACCCTCAAATCACTTTCCTATGAATATATACCATAAATCTTTCTTCCCCTCTTTAGTTGGTCATTCTGCAAAGTAATCCTTAAATAAAATAGAAATAGTATCAATTTCACATACCATATTTGTTTGAGTATGTAAAGCGCGATGACTGAATAACTTTAGTGTGAGTGCTGTAAAAATATGTAGAGTTAAATATGAAATTATGTCATGAACTGAGAAAATGTTGGATTCCTTTGAGTTAGCAGTATATATATTAAATTTTATAAACTAGATACAATTTTATTCTGTTAGAGACTGAAATTTAAAAATATTGAGACACCAGGAAACTTGAGGTGAACTCTTATTCTACAAGGTGACCCTCTAGTGATGTGTGGCCCTGCCCAGGCATGGGCACAGACAGGTGGGTCGCACCTGTGCCCACCTCTTGGTCTCCACAGACAGAGAGAGAGGCAGCCAGACCTTAGGAGCCCCCTGGTGTGACCAACGGGACGTGCATGGCACCAACTGTGAAGCATTCTTGCCAAAGAAAGTGAAATCGAATCAGTTGAGTCTCTAGATCCACCAGTTTATGGGAAATACAGGGTATAGAGGGGCATGTTAAAATTCCCTGCGGATGCAATCAGCAAAATCCAGCCCATAGCAAAGTCTACAGGACAAATAACTTTTATCTCCCCAACAAATAAGTGACAAGAAAAAAAGAAAAAGAAGAAGGGGGAACTGTTATAGATTAAGAGATTTAAAGGATAATTAGGGAAATTTGAACAATGTGTATTTGATGATATTAAGGGATTATTGTTACATATTGTTGTTTACATTAACAAGAGAGATCTTATCTTTTGGAGGTCTTCCTTAAAGATATAAATATGTAATGTTTATGGATGGAATGTTATGATATCTTGGATTTGCTTTAAAATAACCCAGCTTGCTGTGGAGGGTGGGTAATGTGTGTGTGTGTTGGGGGGTGGGGGGCTGGGGGAGGAAAAGATGAACCAAGATTGGCCCGATGTTGATAAGTGTAGAAGCTGGGTGATGGGTACCTGGAGGATTCACGCCTCCATTCTCTGCTTTGTGTCCACGCGAATGTTTCCATAATAAAAAGTGTCTTCAAAAACCAAAGACTTGATTGACTAATAATCTCATAGTTCATTTCTTTTTCAAACTGTTTACAAACCAGCAAAACTGACTGTAAATTAGGTTCTTCAGGGACCTATACCTTCTCTTTCAATAATTGTTAGAAACCATCGATTTAACTACCTAAAGTACAATTGTTGTGCTCAGATTTGAGTGACCTGCCAGACAGGGGTCAGCTAGCCCTCGTAGCTGAGAAGCCAAGGCAGGGCACAATTCCAGGGGTATTAGTAAGGAAAGGGGAGCAGGGCTAGGTGCTGCCACCAAGGAGGGGTGAAGTTGGTAAAAACTGTTAGGTAGCTAGTCAGACATGAGCGGGTGCTGCCCCATCCTGGAGGGGGTCATCTCTCCCGGCCCCCCCACTGGTAATCAGAGCACGGCCAGAGATCCTCCCTCTTCCAGTCAAGGACCACCGCTGAGTTTCCAGGCTTATCTGCACTAAGCAGGATAAAATCGCCAACACAGGTTGGTGCAGGGGCACCAAGACCTAAAAAGTGACTCAAAGTAACCCAGGGCCCATTATGCCGTATTTATAATAAATTAGCATTGCGTTTTTTGCCCCGCCCCTTCCCCCATGCTTTTCGCTTGGGTACTTCTCGGTGGTAAGCACCTGCGCAGTAAGAGAAACGTCATATAACCTAAAACTGTCAATCAACTTGTCAGTCAAATGACGTAGGGCGTGGGGAGGGACTGCCACCACTCTGATAAGCCCAGCCCTGCCCTGACTGCAGGGCTGCTTCTGGAGAGCGTACTTATGCTTTGCTTCATAAAACTTGCTGCCTAAACCTGCTCTCTGTCTCTTGACTGAATTCTTTCCCTTGAGAGGACAAGAACCTAGGAATCGCCGGTCGGCCGGGAATAAAACCACTGTTTGTGGGACAGTAGGGGGTGGTGAGGGCCTGCGGAGTACGCTCCCTGCAGGAAGGTTTTCAAACTCCATTTCTAAAAATGTGCTGGTCAAAACTAAAGGGGTCAGCAACTGGCCAGGCTGAGAGACGGGCAAGGCAAGGGGTACCCCCGGAGGCCCAGGAGCCGTGCCCACGGGGACTGTGGTGGTCACAAGCAACAGGCAGACCCGGGGGGGACGGGAGCTGGGGCCAGTCACCAAACTGAAGGAAGAGCTGATCAGCCAGGAACCAGGAAGCTCTGTCCAAGGGCCTTGGCTGCAGGATCTCTGAGTGACCGGCATCCCAGCTGGAGGGTCCCCTTCCCCAAGGCGTTTGACTGGCTTGCCTTGTGATCCATAGGTGCCTTGACCAAAGGAGGAGGGGGGCGGTGGGAATGCCCAGCTGGCAAAACCAGAGCTGCCAGCAGACCGGCATCCCCAGCTCCTGGCTGGGCAGAATTCTCAGGGTGAGACTGAAAACAACATACCCTCTCTCACGGCCGTCCCTTCGAACCGGTGCTGTGGTCACTTCTAGCCTCAGATGAAATCTTGGGCAGTTTTAATACGTTTTAGATCACTCCTAGAAAAGGAAAAAACCTCCAGTTACTTTTAGCCACTGTAACACTCTCAATCACGGATGAAAACATCCAGTCCGGTGTAAATAAACATCCCAGAACTTCGTGTAAAGTTGGGCACTTCCACTCCCCCAGCTCTGGGCAGCTCCGGCTGGGAGCCTGAGGAGGGGACGGGGGGAGGTTGGCTTCTTCTTCCTTTTCTGCGTTGCCCCCACCCCCCACCCCGCAGCCCTCAGGCTATCTGTCTTCTCTGAGTTTGGAGCTGTCAGGAGGAAGGAGGGCGGGAAGCTTGCTCCCGTCTGATGCAGGAGACTTGGCATCAGGCTCTCCGGCCTGGGCGGGTGTCCCTCCACTCCTCTGGGGCTTCCTAAATGAAAACCTGCAGCTGCAGGGCCTCTCCTCCAGGTGGCTTTGTGACTGTCCCCTCAGCCCTGGGCATCCAGCCTGGGTCCCATGGCCCCTCCCAGCTCTCCTCCTGGCCAGAATCTAACCCCCTGCCTGACTCCCTGTTGTCCCCACCCTAGAGGGTGTCATTTCCTCCCCGTGTGTCCAGTGCTGCGTGGGCTCACTTTCAGGTGGTGGGAGCTGGCCTCAGGTCTCGGGAGCCCGCAGACTCCAGGCAAGGGGGATCAGGCTCCCTCTGAGTGGCTCTGGAAGCCCCCCTCACTCAGCTGGGGGAGGGGAATGTGGGGTCCCTGCCACCCACTGCTCTATTTGCAGCTGTTGCAGCTTACCTGAAAAGAGACATTCTGGGTAGGGGGGGAAAGGTCCTGGTCCCTTGGTCGCTGCTCCTGTCCACAGATCTGGGGCCTGGCTTTGAGCTGATGCCGGGGATAGGACCGCCCCCACTGGATGTCAGCCGCCAACACGGAGGTATGTGCCTGGGCTTCCTGGCTCTTGCAGACCAGGGGCAGCGCCGGTGTAGAATGGACACTGAACCCTGCCTGGAGTGGAGTAGGGTTGGGGTGGGCGGCAGTTCCTGACAGCTGCTTAGAGCCCCGTGTCTTCTAGTTCTGCAAGCTTTTCATTTAAAGTGCTAATTTAATTGTACTGGGATCTGCATGGTGTGGAGACTTGCTCTGTGGCCTCATACAGGGTTAATTTATGAAAATGTTCCATGATGCTTGCTGGGTTCAGGGCTCCACATCTGCCTTATTATGCCAGGCTTGCTGTTGTGCTGTTGAAAACATCTGTATACTTCTTAATGTTTGCCAATCCATCACTGAAAATGGTGTATTAAAAATTCCCACTCTGATTGTGGAGTTGTCAGTTTTTGCTTAATATAGCTTGAGTTCATGTTATTAGATGCATCCGAGTGTTGTTTTATTTTCCTGGTGAACTGTTCCATTTATCATTATATGGTAATGCTCTTGGTCTCTCCTGGTACTTTGGCCTTAAAGTCTATTTTTATCTGACAGTGATTTAGCCATTCCAACCTTATTTGATAATATTTACGTGACATTTCTATTCCTATTAGTTCCTGTCTGCACAGTCTTTTACTTTCAATCATATAGTTTTCTTTTGTTTTAGATGTGTCTCTTGTAAACAGAGTGTAGCTGGTTTTTTAAAAAATCCCACTTGGTGATCTCTGTCATTTAACTCTTTTTTTTAAAAAAAATTATGTTATTCAAGTATAGTTGATTTACAATGTTGTGTTAATTTCTACTGTACAGCAAAGTGATTCAGTTATACACATGTATACACTCTTTTTCATATTCTTTTCCATTATGGTTTATTGCAGGATATCAAATATAGTTCCCTGTGGTCTACAGTAGGACCTTGTTGTTTATCCATTCTCTATGTAATAGTTTGCATCTGCTAACCCCAAACTCCCACTCCATCCTTCCCCCACCCCCTGTCATTTAACTTTTAACCTTTTTGTGGTCACTGATACATTTGAAATTATTTTTAACTTTTTATTTTGTGCTTTCTTTTTATCTCCTCCTCCTCTTTGACTCTGTTTTCCTGACTTTTGGTTTCTTTATAAATTTACTTATTTACTTCTGGCTGCGTTGGGTCTTTGTTGCTGCACGTGCGCTTTCTCTAGTTGTGGCAAGCGGGGGCTACTCTTCGTTGCGGTGCGCGGGCTTCTCATTGCAGTGGCTTCTCTTGTTGTGGAGCACAGGCTCTAGGCATGCGGGCTTCAGTAGTTGTGGCATGGGGGCTCAGTAGTTGTGGCGCACGGGCTTAGTTGCTCCGTGGCATGCAGGATCTTCCCGGACCAGGGCTCGAGCCCATGTCCCCTGCATTGGCAGGCAGATGCTTGACCACTGCACCACCAGGGAAGCCCTGACTTCTTTTTGACTGGATTGAGTTGTCTTTCCTTTACCTCACCCTACTGACTTGGAAATTATGCATTCTATTTCTACTCTTTAATGATTACGCCTAAAATTTTAACACACATGCTTAACAAAGTCTAAAATGACTCCGTATCTCTGCTTCTTCTTGAAGGTCACCCCCTTCTGTTTTATGTTTTTGTCATCCAGTATTTTAATTTCACCTTTCCTATCCTCTATATTACTCATTATTGTAATTATGGTTTTATATAGTAAATACTCATTTATTTCCTGCATCTCGGATCTTCCTTCTGGTTTTAATTTCTTTCTTCCTGAAGTACATCACTTAGAAGTTCTAGCAATAAAAATCTGTTAGTAGTAAACTCAATATTTTACTGGAAGTCTCTTTATTTTGTGCTCATTTATGTCATGTTTTCAAATTTTATATAAATAGTGCACACTGTATCACTCTGCAGCCTGCTTTTTTTCTCCTCTCAGCATTGTTTTAAGTGAGTTATTCATGTTGTTACATGTAGCTCCGTTTCTTTCATTTTAACTCTTTATAGTATTTCATTATATTAATACAGCACAATTTATCTATCTGTTCTCTTGGAAGAAGACTTTTTTAAAATATCTTTAGAATTTTACCTTTTTCTTCTGGTACAGTGCAGAAGTTTACGATCGCAGCAAGTATGTATTTATTCCCAGTTTTATAACTATCAATCATCACAGCTTGAAATTAAATTCATGCATAATCACTCATCACAAACAAATGAAGTACAATCATCCACAATCCAACGAGATGCATCCACTTTAAATTGCATCTAAAATTGATTTATCCTTCATCAATTAAAAACGTTTTATAAATGGAATAGAAAAAAAATTTCCAGATTTGTGAAACTAAATGGGGACCAACACTCAGTAGAAGTAATTAACAGAGAGGATCATAAATTTTTAAAATCTCAGGAACAAAATGTGTAATAGAAATTTAGAAACTAGTTTACTTTTGTCAGCCAAATACAACATTATAAACAACAGCTGCATCTGATCCAGAAATTTCCTGTTACTTGGACTCCTATCAACAGAAGAATGCAGAATTATTCTATTATAACTGGTTGGATCATGAACTATTAGCAGTTCCAACTGGTTCATTTAGATGTTTCTTTTTAGTTATGCTCTTACAATTTCTAGTTAATATGGTATATCTAATTATAATAATTTAACTACTTGGAAAGTTAAAGTACATACCAGAAAGGAACATGCCTACAGAAATACAAACACAATTAAGAAACATAATGTTTTCAACTTGGAAGAAGACTTTCAAGAGAATTTATTTTATAATTATATAAATTATAATTATAATAGAAAATATTTATTTTATAGTAGAAAATAATTCTATTTATTTTATTTTTTGGCCACACCATGCAGCATGTGGGATCTTAGTTCCCTATCCAGGGATTGAACCCGTGTCCCCTGCATTGGAAGCGTGGAGTTTTAACCACCGGACCACCATGGAAGTCCCTCTATTTATTTTATAATTTATTTTATGATAACTGTTTTTATTGTATCTTTATTGTGAAAAATTTCAAACAACCATCATAAATAGAGTAATGAACCCTGATGTATCCAACCTCAACAAAAGTCAACTCATAATCAATCTGGCTTTATGCATATTTCCACTCACTAGATTATTTTGAAGCAAACCCTACACATAGTATCATTACATCTGTTAATAAACCATAAGGATTATTAAAAGAAAAACCTCAGAATACCATAATAACACATACAAATTTAATGATTCATTATTATTATTAAATATCCAGTCTGTGTTCAAACTTGTAGTTGTTTCATGACTATAATTTAAAAAAATAGTTGGAATCAATTCAAATGAGACCCAATCACTGAGACTGACTGATATGTCTCTTAAGTGTCTTTTAGGGTTCTCTTTTTCTTCCTCTTTTTTCTTTCTTTTTCAAGATTTCCTTGAAATTTATTTGTTGAGGAAACCAAGGTGTTTGTCCTGTGTAATTTCCCACAATCTGAGCATTGTTGATCTCATCCTGCAGTCTCACTTAGCATGTTCTTCTATCCTCTGTTTGTCCTGTACATTTGTAGCTAGAGCTAGAGGTCACCTCCTTCTTGAGTCATTTAGTTGAGTATAAAACTCTCTATTAATGGTTATTTTTTCTCAGCTTTTTTTTTTTTTTTTTTTGCCGTACGCAGACCTCTCACTGTTGTGGTCTCTCCCGTTGCAGAGCACAGGCTCTGGACACACAGGCTCAGCGGCCATGGCTCACGGGCCCAGCCACTCCACGGCATGTGGGATCTTCCCGGACTGGGGCACAAACCTGTGTCCCCTGCATCAGCAGGTGGACTCCCGACCACTGCACCACCAGGGAAGCCCCCTTTATCAGCATTTTGAAGATATTATTCTGCTGTCTTTAGGCTTTGGTTATTGCTATTGAGAGGTCTGAGGTCAGTCTATCTGTACTTTGTAGCAATTTATCTTTTCTCTCTGGCTGTCCTTGTCCTTAAAGTTCTCCAATTTCATTATTTTTATTTCTCTTACTTACAGCTCATTTTACTCCCTAAATTAGAAGATTCATGTCCTTCATCAATTATGGAAAATTCTCAGCCATTATCTTTCTGAAAAACTGTTCTTTCTCCTCTTCTTTCCATACATTCCTTCAGGAACTTCTATTAAGCAGAAGTTGGACCTCTCATTCTGTCTTCTATGTCTCTTATCTTTTCTTGCAAAATTTCCATCTCCATCTCTCCCAATTGGCACTCTCAGGAATTTCTTCATACTTATTTTCCAGTTCACTATTGCCCTCTTCAGCTGACTTGTCCATTGAATTTTCCATTTCAATAACCATTATTTTCCATCCTATAAACACTATTTGGTTCATTTTTAAGCAAGCCTAGTAATATATTTTAATAGCATCTTGCTCCTATATCATGCTCTGACTCCTTCCTTAATTCTTTGATGACCTTCAATGTAATTACTTTACAATCTGTATCTACCTGTTCTGTTGTCTCCAGTTCTTGGGAGTCTGGTTCAGTGGCTCCTCATCTCTGTTGGCTTTTGCTCACAATGGCTTGTTCCTTGCTTGCTCTGTGGGTCTGGACTGCACATCCCCGTGGGTGGGGCCTTAGCTGTAGAACACATGCAGCCCATACTGAGGGTGGGTTCCCTAAAGGAGCTCTATAGTTGCTTTTGCCAGATACCCCAGTGATGTTCACAGCACAGAGCTGCCGTTTACTTGTTTCTCAGCATTGGGTTCCTGGAAGGTCAATGCATGAGGGCGGGCCTGTGGCTATGTATCCCCATGGGCACATTTTAAGACAATTTGAGACAAATTCTTTTGTAGCCCCCCCTTTTTTTTGCCACTGGACAGATTTTTGTGTATTCTTTGAAAGTGAAAAGGTTTAAGGCTCCTAGCTTTTTATGAGGGCGGGTGCTCAGTTCTAATCCCCCTCTGCTGTGCTCCGGCTTCTCTTGCCTTCATGATCATTGAAATGCAAGCCCTTTGGAAACTGCTAACCTCCCCCATCCAAGGCAGCCAAAGTGTTAGCCCCCCCCACCCTTTTATTTTGGACTTTGGTGTTCTCCATGTGGTAGAATAATGTCCCTCACCCCAAAGATTTCTGCATCTTAATCTCCAGAATATGCTAGAGGACATGGCAAAGAGGGAATTGAGGGTGCTGATTATCTGGGTGGGCCTGATAGAAGGAATCACAGGATCCATATAAGTCAGGGAAGGAGGCAGAAGAGGGTCAGAGGGTGGTGTGACTACAGAAAAATGGTCAGAGGAAGGCAATGCTGGCCGTGAAGGTGAGGTCGGGCCCTGAGCCAAGGAATGCAGGTGGCCTCCAGAAACTGCAAAAGCTACGGAAGTTGATCCTCCCATAGAATGCAGCCCAGTGAGACCAGTGGTGGACTTCTCACCCTCAAAACTATAAGTACATAAATCTTATGTCGTTTTCAGCCACTAAGTTTGGGGTCATTTGTTATGGCAGTGATAGAAAATGAACACACTCTCCAAAATGTTTGGCTCTAGGTATTTTTACTTTTCTGTGGACCCATCCATGTATTTCAAAGGACATTTATTATATTTCTTGCAGCATTTCTGGGTATTTCATAGCAGGGTATTTTCGCTCTGCAGTCTATCACATTGCCGGAAGCAGAAGCCCCTGCCTTCACTGTGGAAAGGTTCATTATATCTTTATTCCCAGGCCCGTTTTGTTTGGGTCCCTGCATTGTATTCTCAATCCACAAATGTCTCCTGTCATGGGAACATAAGGCCAGGAGGAGGATTAGTCCACACTTCCGCATGGGACGCCTTTAGGAACAGACACAGATGTGGGCAGAGAAGCTGTGAACTAGAATGATCTTGACGGGTCCCAAGGTCAGCGTCACACATGACTGCTCTGGTTAAAGGCCCATCCCTGTTAAAGGGATGATTGTAGAGGGGAAGAAGATTGTAATCACTACCGGATGCTTTGTGTTATATCAAGGCTCTAATTTAGCTCTTGGATAATAAAAACCTTCTCTAGAACTCTCTGGTTTGTTTCATCCTTGGACTCTGCAAAGGAGCCGGTTCTGCTTTGGCCATCGGGTGGGTGGAAGGTGGGAGCAGAGGTCTCTGCAGAGAGAGGGAGTGAGCGCTGGTCCTCAGGGCAGGTCGTGCTGTGACTGTAATAAAACCACAAGTGCTCTTGGTACCCAGCGTGGGTTTTAACATGTCAGGCATGTGGTAGGTGGTTCTGTTAATATTACCACACATGGATTCTAAATTACAGCCTCAGTGAGAACCTAAGATTACAGCAATCCTTGCAGAACTGCCCCCCTGCCCAGTTCCCCAGGGCCTGAGTGGGACCAGAGAGGAAATGTCCAGGGGACCCCTGCTGGGACATGATGTCAAGACAGCCCCCAGGGACCTCCAGGGGTTCGAAATTGCCTTCTGTGTGAAAGAAGGTGGGCCCAGAAGATTTTTCATTCAAAATTCTATTTTTAAAAAGGAAACAAAATAGTGTTTCGGCTTTTGGTAGAGATGGAGAGAAGTAACACCCTCCTCCAGGGTGTGGAAGCAATTTCCATAAATAGATGATTCCCGAGGAGCAGCGTGAGGGTCCCTGAGCAAAGAATCTTGCCTCAGGGAGGGAGGCCATGGGGAGCACTGTGAGGGTGTCCCATCTTAGGAAGCAGGTGGCATCCGCTCGGCTCCAGAGTTCGAGTCCCCTGTCACCTGCATCCTGAACATCGTTGCCAGATGGGCGACCCCCAGCCCTGCTCCCATCTTCACCCCGCCCGAAGCTCCTGACCCCTGAGACGTCTCCCAGCTTTGCTGCAGACAGAAGAAGCTTGGGTCTGCCCAGACCTCCGTGCTGTCCAGCTCTTGACCTTGGCGAGCACTCAAGGACCTTGAGGGCTTTGCATAAACACAGGGATAGGGATTGCTACTTTGCTTGGTGGGGATTAAATAAGACCATGTCCGCAAAGCACCTGGCACATAGCTGGACTCACTGTGCATGCCTTTCCCTACATTGCTTAACGCAGGGGCCTCACAGAATCACTGCTTGGTACAATTTGCAGCTGATTCCACATGAGGGTGGGGAAACAGTCGACTTCTGGGTCCCGGTTCAGCGTGGTGGCCGAGGACAGGAACACTGTGTACCGTTAAGTTTGGTCCTGGGGGACTGAGCCATTACGAAGTCATGGTCCAGATGGGAAATGAGGTCCAGGAGGTGTTGGAAACCACTCGGGCTGGGTGTCGGGCACATGCCTGGCTTGGTCCTGGCTGTGCTGCTGACAAGCTGCAGGACTTTGTGAAGTGACTGGATCTCCCAGGCCCAGGACTCCCCAGCTCACGGAGCTGTTCTCGGCTACTGTCTGGTCCATGGAAAGAAGGTTATAAACCCCAGCTCCTTGGGTCTGCCTTTGACTGGCAGCTCCTGCAATGCAGCATCTCCACCTTGCACCCCTCTCCCCTTGCGGTCCTGATGCTGCCCACGGCCTGTCACCTGTCGGGCATCTCTCTGCTGGGGCTGCAGCCGGCTCAGCCCTGACTCCTGCCTGGTCCTACGCTGAAGCTAGTTCATACCACCTGGCTCACAGGAGTTGATCGTATGTTCTTTTTTTAAAAAGTTAATTTATTTTAATTTATTTATTTTTGGCTGTGTTGGGCCTTTGTTGCTGCGCGTGGGCTTTCTCTAGTTGTGGCGAGTGGGAGCTGCTCTTCGTTGTGGTGCATGGGCTTCTCATTGAGGTGGCTTCTCTTGTTGCGGAGCATGGGCTCTAGGTGCGCGGGCTTCAGTAGTTGTGGCACGCGGGCTCAGTAGTTATGGCTCACAGGCTCTGGAGTGCAAGTTCAGTAGTAGTTGTGGCACACGGGCTTAGCTGATCTGCGACATGTGGGATCTTCCCGGACCAGGGCTCGAACCCGTGTCCCCTGCATTGGCAGGCGGATTCTTAACCGCTGCGCCACCAGGGAAGCCCTGATCATATGTTCTAAGCTAACTTTAGAACCACTGCAGGAGTATTTACACAAAGGAAACTAGCAAATTCTACGGCAATGACTTCCGATGCCAACTCCCCGGAGCTGGGCCAAACTTCACAGGTTGAAGGCACCGTCTCCACTAGACGGCCCTCACTTCAGTCCCAGATGCAAGTTCTAGGGTCCCCAGGCCAGGCTCCCTTCTAATCAGCTGGCTACAAATGTGGAGGTTCTCACCACCCCCTCAGGTCCAGTGGTTTGCTAGAACGATTCATAGAACTCAGGAAAATGCTATACTTAGGGTTACAGTTTTTTTATGACACGGGGACCCAAATCGGAACAAAGGGAGAGATGCATTAAGGTGTCGTCCCCAGGGACACGCTATCCTCCTGGCACGTCCCTGTGTGATGATACGCAGAGTACTGCCAACCAGGGAAGCTCCCCTGAGCTTTGGTGTCGGACTTCTTATTGGGGTTTCATGAAGTAGGCAAGAATGATTGAATCGTTGCCCGTGTGATTCCATCTCCATCCCCCCTCCCCTACTCACACTCCCCAACCCCCATCATCACTCCAGGTCCCAGCCCTGTAATCACATTGTTGGCTTTTCTGAGTCACCTTGTTAGCATAAACCAGCAGGTGTGGTCCAAGGGATCCATCACCGCTAACAATAACAGGTAAGGCTTGGGAAATTCCAAGGGTTTCTAAACCCTTGCTGCCCCCAGGAACTAGGGACAAAGGCCAGTCAAATTCTCTATTACTCAGCTTCAAATCAGCGCCCACTCCACACGGCGTCCTTCTTGGCGCCCCACTCCTGTTTCCTAGCGCGAACACTTGGGCGGGCCAGACTCATCTTCTGCCTCCAGTCAAGGTCAAAGGTTGGTAGCAAGCCTCTGGTCAGGGGTCACTGGTCCAACCAGTGGGGCGGGGTGGTATGGGTCATAGGACGTGAACCATGACCCCCTAATCTTCGTCTTTAGCTGCAGCTACGTACAGGCCTTCACTGGGGCTCCTGGAAGCGTGGGCACCAGGATTGGAGGGTCTGCTGAGACAGGGAAGGGATGTCAGCTAAGGGACCAGGTGGGGAGGTTTTCCTTGTGGCTCCATTAAGCCCTTAACACCACAGTTTCCTCCCAGGGAGGCTGATCTTGTCTTTCCTTTTGTAAATTTCTTCCCGATGTTCTCAGGCTCGCACACAGCAGCACAGCCTGGCCCACGAGGTCTCCTCCCCTCCTGTGACTCCCTGAGACCGAAGACCCTGGATCCGTGTATTTTCAGAAATCAAGACATCGATCAACGTTTGTCCCAAAAGCAATAACTATGATGAAGTACCTACTACGTGCTAGCTCATGAGTAGGGAGAGGTGTAGAAAGCTTCAGGATAGCGCTGTTGGGTAGAAAGAAACTGTGAACCACGTAGGCAATTTAAATTTTTCTAACCGCCACACTAAAAACTTGAAAAGAAACAGGCCAAATGAATTTAAATAATGTATTTTATTTAACTCAATATACCCAAACTATTACCATTTCGACATGTAACCAATGTGAAAATTGTTAATGAGATATTTCACATTTTTTCAAAATATTCAAAATCTAGTGACTATTTTATGCTTATAGCATGTGTCAACGAGGACCAGCCCCAATTCAAGGGGTCAGTAACCTCCTGTAGCCTGTGGCTGCGTATTGGACAGCACAGCTACAAGTTGATTATATGTATAGTTTATATATTTTAAAATTATATATATTACATATTTATTTCTTTTCTTGTACTCAGTATTTCATAATGACTATAAGGGAAAAGAATCTGAAAAAGAATATATATACATATATATAACTGAATCATTTTACTGTGCACCTGAAATTAACAGAACATTGTAAATCATCTATACTTCAATAACAAATAAAATTATATAGATCACATATTTACCTCTTTGGTCTTATATATATGTATAAATATGATATGTTCTCTTCTCTGGAGGAAAGATGCTGGGGAAAACCGTCTTCAGGAGGCCTGGTGCCTATATCCTGGCTCCACTGTTTGCTGGTAAGTTACCAGCCCTCCTGAGCCACTGTTTCCTCATCTGTGGAATGGAGCTAATAACACAGGAACAGAATTGCTGGGAGGGTTAAACGAGCTGCTCTGTGGAATATGGTACAGAACAGGTGATTGGTTAATACCTAGCTTGTTCTCTGTTCTCAAGGACTTCAAGTCATGACACAGATCCAGATATTAAGTTGGCTTCTGACCCACCTTGACCAGAATTCTAACGAAGAAATCACAGCCAACAAAGATCAGGTTCGTTGTGCAGCAGGTAGAACGCCAGTTCTGTGGGCTGTCAGTGAGGCCCGATCAATGTATCAAAGTTATCCACGGTCAAACACATCAGGACTTCACAGAGCCTTAAGGTATTGACAGGAGGTGTTGTGAATCTCTGAAAGTGGGATGTGTCCAGATTCCTTTGACCATGTAGCTTTTTCTATAGAGCCTCTCAAGGAGAGACAGGGAACACCTTGGTGGGCTCCCTGCTGTTTATATCAATTATAAGAATCAACCACACGGAGCATGCCTTAAACTCACTTTATTCCCTTGACTGCGCTGGTTTGGGTTTAACACGTTCAGAGCAATTTATGCTGGAATGGAAGGGTTGCCTAAGAGTATGGGCTTTTCAGACAGGTTAGATAGAGCATCCAAGATTCACAGAGCGATGCAATGTTACAGCTGGAAGACTCAAGACTGCCTGCTTCCACCGCTGCCCCTCCCGGCCCCCTCCAAGCACATGGCTTGACCGCCTCTGTCCCATAGTGCTTCTGTGAACATTGGGGTGCATGTACCTTTTTGAATTAGAGTTTTAGTCTTTTCTGGATATATGCCCAGGAGTGGGATTGCTGGGATTCCATATGTGGCAACTCTAGTTTTAGTTTCTTAAGGAACCTCCATACTGTTCTCCATAGTGGCTGAACCAATTTACATTCCCACCAACGGTGTAGGAGGGTTCCCTTTTCTCCACACCCTCTCCAGCATTTGTTATTTGTGGACATTTTTTTTTTTTTTGGCCGTACCACGTGGCTTAGCGGGATCTTAGTTCCCTGGCCAGGGATTGAACTCGGGCCCCCTGCAATGGAAGCATGGAGTCTTAACCACTGGACCGCCAGGGCAGTGCCTATATGTGGGCTTTTTAGTGATTGCTATCGCCAATGTTGAGTGGCTCTGCTGGCATTGTGTGCTTCACAACTTTGGCAACCACAGACCTTAGGTGTGTGCGACGCACTGGCAAAAACATACGTGGACTGCTGCAGGCTCCGTGCCCCGGTGGGAACAGATGCTGCCACGTGGGGTCCCCCCTGAACTGCTCAGAGCCCCTGACTGGGCTTCGGCCCCTCCTCCCAGGCTCCCAGGCGGCCTCACTCGTGCCTGTAGACGGTTCTCAGGGTTGCTGCTCTCCTGAACCCTGTCTGGGTCGCTGACTGCTCACAAGGCGGGGCTGTTGCTGCCGCATCCCTGCCCTGGACGCCGCCTCTTTGGGGGCTGCTGAACTCGGGGGCCCGCTCGCCAACTGCCCCGCCGCATGGAGCTCGCCCAGGTTTGGTTTAGAGATGGGGAGAAGGCCCCTCCCCCACTCTGAGCCCAATCTGTCGGCTCACCTTGAGCCTCTGAAAATAGGAGCCTCCCGCCTTCCTGCCTCTCCTGCCTCGGCCCCCAGCGACCCTGACAGCCGGCTCCTTAAACGCCTGGGGCGTCTCTGGCTGCGTCTCCTTGAGAACAAGCACTTGGGATTTCCCAGGACCTTCGCAGTCCTTGGCTGTCTCAGTCCTCACCCAGCCCCCGGATGCTCGTTACCCCACTCCTCATATTAGAAAACCGAGGCTCAGAGATACGGCAGTGCTCGTTCAAAAATCATAATGATGGCGAGTCCCAGGTCTGGGTTTGAATCCACCTTGTCCATGCAGTCCACAGGGATTTATTGAGCACCTACTGTGTGCTGTCTGCATCCAAAGCCCACGCTCTTCCTACACTGCCTGCTGCCTCTCAAAGTGCTGCCCAGGAGCGGGTCAGAACAGGAGGCTTGGGGTGGGGATGGGGGGGAGGTGGGTGCCAGGCCCGAGGGGATGTGCTTGTGCCCTGTCTCACCACTAGATGGCGATGCTGGCCCGGCCGCCCAGCCTGTGCTGGGGGAGCAGCGTCCAGCCCTACAGCCGCTTTGGGCCCTGTTGTTCATGAAAGCAGGACAGCCTTGGCAGTGCTGGGAGAGCACTTTAAAGAGGCCAGCAAGCCACCCCCGAGAAGTTCTTGTCCGTGGAAAGCTGGAGCCTGAGGGGACTCTGAGACTCCCCCGCTCCTTCCTGCATTTTGGTTTCTCGGAAGTTCCAGCTGTGGGAGGTTCAGAAGGCCCAAGAAGGTGCTGGAGGATAGACCCTAAGCCCAGCTTCTGGAAGGAGGTCGATGGGGATAATCCTGGAAGCCTGGGGTTAATTTGGGGGGCTTCCCCGCCCCCCGTAAACTTAATTTAAAAACGTTTCAAGCCTGCAGAAGAGTTGAAAAAATAGTACAATGGGGACTTCTTCCAGTGGTTAGGACTCTGCGCTTCCACTGCAGGGGGCGTGGGTTTGATCCCTGGTGGGGGGAACTAAGACCCAAAAAAAAAAAAAAGGTACAATGAACACCCATTTCTACCTCACCTAGATCACCGCTTAACATGCGGACACACCAGCTTGGTCTCTTTCTCACTTGTGCGTGTGTGTGAACCACATGAAAGTCAGTTGTAGACAGGACACTCCTCCCCCTCCCCCCATCAGTTCACCTCAGCTTGCCTCTCCTAAAAGCAAGGCCATTCCCTCACTTAACCATGATGCTGTTCTTTTACTTTTTAAGAAAAGAAAGGAAGGGAAAATGTATCTGGCTTAAGACCTTGAAAGATCTCCAGTGAGATATCGTTGCCACGAGTGAAAACATTGAGACGCCGAATGTTTAAAAGATCCATCCCTGGGAGTTCCCTGGTGGCCCAGTGGTTAGGATTCTATGTGTTCACACTGTGCCCCGGCTTAAACCCCTTCGCTGTGCGGCAGAAATGTTTTAAAGATTTCTTTTAAATTGAAGTCTAGTTGATTTACAGTGTTGCGTTAATTTCTGCTGCACAGCAAAGTGACTCCGTTATACATAGCTATACATTCTTTTTCATAGTTGTTTCATTATGGTTTACCCCAGGGTATTGAATATAGTTCCCTGTGCCCTACAGTAGGACCTTGTGTTTTATCCATCTTAGACCACAGGTCTGTTCTCTATGTCTGTGAGTCTGTTTCTGTTTCACAGATAGGTTCATTTGTGCCATATTTTAGATTCCACATGTAAGTGATATCATGTGGTATTTGTCTTTCTCTGTCTGACTTACTTCACTTAGTATGATAATGTCTAGGTCCATCCATGTTGCTGCCAATGGCATTATTTTATTCCTTTTTATGGCTGAGTAGTATCCCATTGTGTATATGCTGTATAGCAGAAATGAACACAACATTGAAAATCAACTATATTTCAATAATAAAAAAAGATTCATCCCTCTTTCACTTGCTTTGAGAGAAGTTTTCAGCTTGACGGCGGACTAGGCTTGGTGTTCCTGAGGACAGGTCTGTGTCTGACCCACCAGCAGAGGGTGAATTCACAGAAGACAGCCCCTGGGGCCCTGGCTGGGCGGGAGCTTCGTGCTGGCTCAGTGCCAGACCAGGGCCCAGGACATTCTTTTTTTTTTTTGCGGTATGTGGGCCTCTCACTGTCGTGGCCTCTCCCGTTGCGGAGCACCGGCTCCGGACGCGCAGGCTCAGCGGCCATGGCTCACGGGCCCAGCCGCTCCGCGGCATGTGGGATCTTCCCGGACCGGGGCACGAACCCGTGTCCCCTGCATCGGCAGGCGGACTCTCAACCACTGCGCCACCAGGGAAGTCTCCCCAGGACATTCTTAATGCAGGCCCTGCCCACGGCAGCTTCCAGGAGCAGGAAGGGGCTCAGCTGCCCCCAGGGTTCCAGCAAAGGGCCTGGGAGGGTGATTCTCAGAATGAATGGTGGCTGAATGTCCTTTTCTGTATCCGAGAGCTGGGCTGGGGGTTAAACTCTGCCCCTGCTTAAAGAGAGCAGGGGGCGGGAACTCTGGACAGAGGGGTTTGGAGCCAGATCTTGTTTGTGGAGAAGATGGGGAGAGGGCGGGGCACAGAGGTGGGCTGAAGCCTACTGTTCCGGACCCCAGGCTCGAGCTGGCTGCACATGGCAGTGGGGGTGGGCGGGGCTGAGGAGCTGCTGTTTGCTGGGAAGAAAAAGTTCCCTCTAGCACATGTGGACCCCAGCTTGAGTGGATTCTTCTAGGCGCAATTACCCTAAGCATTTCCCTGGCCATGGGGCTGTCTGTTACAACAGCTGGGGCCTTGATGGAGGACAGGCAGGCCCTTGGGAAGTCAGGGACCCCCTCCGTGTGGCTGCTTACACGTTCAGTGACCTCTGAAAGGAGTCTCTGAGTTTCTGTCCCTCCAACCTGTCCTGGTCAATCCGTCTCAATCACACACAAGGCCAAGCCTGGTTTCCTGACCTTATGACGTCTGAGTGACACACACACACACACAAACACACAGTTCTAAAAAAAAAAAATAATGAATGCACAGCTACATCCAGGAATGCACCCAGGCATTACAAAGCTTCCAGGAATTCATTCACATGAGCTGGGCGTTGATCTGGCACTGATTGGGACGGGGTCTTGGTGGCGTCTGGTCCCACCCTGGGTGCCGGGGCCGGAGGGGTTTCTGGTCCATGTGCTCTACCCCACAGCCTTTTGGGTGTCCTGACGGACCTTTCTTTGGTGGTCTCCTCTCCAGAGTGAGGGGAGAAGGGGCCACCTTTGCGTCCTCCTGGACGATGCTGTTAGGATGCAAGCCCGTGCCTCCTGGTGTGCCCTTTTTCAGCTCTGTGCTCTGAGGCAGGGTTATTTCTGGGGAAATAAACAGCCAGGGACACGGAGCAGCTGGTTGCCTCCCCTTCCTTTGCAGCCCAGTCCTAATTTCTCTGCAAACACACCGCCATCCGCTTTTGCCCACCACATGTGAGGCCAGACCAGGAGGGAATTCAGTAACGCCCTTTCCTTGGGTCCATGTCTTGGTGGGCCTGGCCATGATGGACTCCCGGGGTAGACAGATGACTCACTGCTGGACCCTGGGAATGTCAGCCCTCCCTTACACGCTCGAGGTGAAGCTGATGAGTCATCAGTGCCAAAGTGACACCTAAGGGTGCCTGGCTACTGCCACAGAGCACTGATTCTCTAACCTTTGAGTCTCAGGAGCTCATTAAACTCTTAAAATTATATGAGACCTGGGAGAGCTTTAGAGGATGTGGATTCTATCTATAGATATTTAGCATCTTAAAAATGAAAACAGAAAATTTAAAGCCATTCATTCCTTTCACTGAGTGCTCAGCAACCTAAAACAATCATGTATATATATAGACCGCTATACCAAAACCTCATGGTAATGACAAACCAAAAATCTATAATAGATATAGACACAAAAAAGAAAAAGGAATCCAAACACAACACTAAAGAGTCATCAAATCACAAGAGAAGAGAACAAAAGAGGAAAGGGAAAAAAAGACCTACAAAAACAAATCCAAAACAATGAACAAAAATGGCGATAAGGACATACTGTGCATATCAATAATTATCCTAAATGTAAATGGATTAAGTACTCTAACCAAAAGACATAGACTGACTAAATGGATACAAAAACAAGACCCACATTTATGCTGTCTACAAGAGACCCACTTCAGACCTCTCACCGAGTGCTTTTATTCTCTGACCCTCAGCTGCTTTTAAGTGTGTCCACTGCCGTTGGTCACTTTTGCTCTCCTCCCAGAAGCTGCAGGCTTTAGGACCCTCCACCCCTCCAATACGCACGCACATGCAGCAAAAGGCTCGCTCCTATGGTGCAGCTGTCTTAGTGAGCTATGATGAGGTCACCTAAGTGTTTCTCGCTAAAGTGTGAATGACTGCCAGCCCCAGAGCTGCCAGGAAAAACCTGACTGGAAGAGGAGGCATGCTCAGACAAATACTTCTCTCCCTCTCTGGCTTTTCTAGCCATGTGACAATAGAAAGAACATTCTACCACCTGTGGGAGTTACTGTGGAGTTTTCGACTCCAAGTTCCTGGACTCTTTCTGCCCTTCAGAGCTGCTTCTCCTCTTCCACGTCTAGGCCTTTAAAAAGACACTCCCAACCCCACTAGTGTGGTGGGAGGCCCCAGAAGTGGGGCTTGAGTACTGTCTCCAGAACCTCAAATTTTAGTACCACTGTTTCCTGTCTGTGGAATCTGAAACCTTTCATCCTCAGTTTACCTTTAAACCACTGCTCTAACCTACTTTGAATGGCTCTTTGACTCATGCATGTAATGTCACTCAGATTCACTGAGTTACGCAGTTTTCCCCAAGGTTGACGCTCTTCATCAGACAATATAAAAAAAAAAAATCACATTCGAGAACACTGCCACCCGTCTCAACAGAAACATCCTCAAATATTTGGAGGCTGTCAAGCTCAGGACGGCAGAGATGAGTTTTCCAAATTTCTAATTTTCGCTTGAATGCTCGGATTTTTTCATTGGTGGCAAATACCGTCATTGTTTCCCTTGAAATGACAAGCTCACTTTGTTCCTTTTCGAAGAAATGTCTGTCAAATACCCAAGTCTGAATAACCATTGTGTGTTTGTCATTCTTTTAGTTCAAATGAGATTTCATTCTTTCAAGTTATTGAAAATGTTATTTTCAAAATGTTACTTTCAAAAATGTTACTGCATGAGAAAAAGCATCCAGATCGGCTCACACCACAAACAGCCCCGTAGGTGCTTCTCTCCCAACAACGGTGGTCTTGGGGTGCCCCGTAGAAGAACTCTAGGCCACCTTGAATTCCATACACTTAATATTTTTTACGGCTTCATCAGGGAGAATCTTCTTTTAAAAAATTCTTTTTCATACTCTTTTCCATTAAGGTTTATCACAGGATATTGAATATAGCTCCCTGTGCTACACAGTGGGACCTTGTTTATCCATTTCCTATATAACAGTTTGCATCTGCTAACCCCAAACTCCCAATCCATCCCTTCACCAGCTCCCTCCCCCTTGGCAACCACAAGTCTGTTCTCTATGTCTGTGAGTCTGTTCCTGTTTCATAAATTCATTTGTGTCATATTTTAGATTCTACATATAAGCGATATCACGTGATGTTTGTCTTCCTCTGTGTGACTTACTTCACTTAGTATGAAAATCTCTAAGTCTGTCCATGTTGCTGCAAATGGCATTACTTCATTCTTTCTTATGGCTGAGTAATATTCCATTGTGTATATGCACCACATCTTCTTTATCCGTTCATCTGTCGATGGACATTTAGGTTGCTTCCATGTCTTGGCTATTGTGAATAGTGCTGCTGTGAACATAGGAGTGCATGTATCTTTTCGAATTATAGTTTTGTCTGAATATATGCCCAGAAGTGGGATTGCTGGATCATATGGTAGTTCTATTTTTAGTTTTTTAAGAACCTCCATACTGTTCTCCATAGTGGCTGCACCAATTTACATTCCCACCGACAGTGTAGGAGGGCTCCATCAGGGAGAATCTTAAGAGGAACTGGCACATGTGATGGAGAATCACATGGCCACTGCTGCCTGAGCAGTGCAAAGGCCCGCAGCTTTACCCACTGCTGTTTTGTGCTCCCGCAATGCAAACACCGGCAAAACTCAAGTGACGTTTCAGTGGGACCATGAAAATAATTTTGACCTCATGGACTCCCTTAAGGGTCTCTTGGGAGTCCAGCTTGCCTGGACTGTGCTTTGAAACCCTGCGGGCGGGAGCATCTGATATGTTCCCTCAGTGTTTTCTTAGCACGGCTCCCAAGGCCCCATGGGCTGGGCTCCTGGCAGAAGCTCCGTAAGTGCCCGCTGGCTGAAGGCTTGGCATCTCTGTGAGGCAAGTTTAGGGAACAGAGTCTGGATAAAGGAGAAGTTAATGCCCAGAGCCAGGGGACTGCTCTCTGGAGACTAGTAGGTTTGGGGAAGTGCCCAGGCATAGGTATTTTCTAAATATTTAAATGATTTTAAAATCCCACCACAAGAAAACTAACTCCAGGGCTGTGAAGCCAAGAGCAGAGAGGCAGCCCAACTGCAGGGGCAAAGCCACAGTCTTCTCTCTGCTCCCCTGGCTTCTCCTTAGAACAGTCTAGACGGGGCACCTTGACCTTCGACCACAGGCCCTGGGCTGTGTTGCTGTGTGGCTTCCAGGGCCCTCCTGAGGAATGTGCCCTCAGGGGCCCAGGCAGGGATGAGGGCACTGGCACCACTGGGTGCCATTGGAATCACAGAGGAACAGCTCCTGACTCTGGAAGGGATGTGGCCACAGAGCGTTGGAGCTGCACCGGTCAAGGTTAGGAGGCCAGGGAGCTGTGAGTGCCCTGCCCTCCAGGCCTCCATCAGGGGTCTCCCTGCAATTCTCATCCTGAGAAAGACCTGCAACCCCCCAGAACCCTCTCTTTGGCCCTGCTTCACCCCAGGGGACCCTTAGTAAGTCACCACTGTTTCCCGGAGTAGCCGTGATTTTAATTCTGTGCCCAAGTCACACCCCGAGACAGGCTGACCAGCTCCAGCCTCTGTGGCCCCGGCCCCGAGCACTGTCCAGGCACAGGGGTCAAGGCCCAGAAGCCCATGGGCTCCATCATCATCCATGAGCCTCCCTCCTCGGGCCGTATCTGTGGCTTTGAGGAGGTGGCTGGTGCCAGTGAGGACAAGGCTTTTCTGGTTCTGGGAGATATTTTTGATTTAGTTTTTGTAAGTGTCCTCTGCCCTCCAGAGAACAACCCCTGGGCTACTGGTCTGAAAAGCTTCCCCGGTGATTCTACTGCATGGCCTGGAGAGAACTTGGTTTGTTTATTTATTCCTTACAATTGACTATTCAGCAGGAAACCAGGGAAGATATTTATTTTTGCGGTACGCGGGCCTCTCACTGTTGTGGCCCCTCCCCTCGCGGAGCACAGGCTCCGGATGCGCAGGCTCAGCGGCCGTGGCTCACGGGCCCAGCCGCTCCGCGGCATGTGGGATCTTCCCGGACCGGGGCACGAACCCGTGTCCCCTGCATCGGCAGGCGGACTCTCAACCACTGCGCCACCAGGGAAGCCCAGGGAAGATATTTTTGAGATCTAGGTGGAAAGCAGAGCTATGTAACCCCACCTGAGGTTATGCAATTTAAAAAACTAGCAGTATGTTCCTACGTAGCTTACATATATAGATTATTCAGCCAGGACTGTATTTGAAATTTGGTTAACACTTTCATTGATTATGTTTATCTTCCTGTAATCAATTTCAAAGAGGTATTTGAAATCTCGAAGACCAAGTTTCTCAACAGCATTACAAGCTTGTAAGAAAAGTAGCATTACTTTATGATGACATGAAGGGTAGAGAAACCATTTTTGTGTTTCCACAGGCTTACGATCAAATTTTCCTGAAACTTGGAATCCTGGGTGTCTTTGTCCGCTCAGGCTGCCATAGCAAAATACCATAGGCTGGGTGATTTAGACAACAGAAATTTATATCTCACAGCTCTGGAGTCTGGAAGTCCAAGATCAAGTGCTGGCTGATTCAGCTCCTGGTGAGAGCTCTCGTCCTAGTTTGTAGTTGGCCACGTTCTTGCTGCGTCCTCACCTGGCAGAGAGAGGGAGCAAGCTCTCTGGGTGTCTCTTATTATAAGGGCACTATTCCCATCATGAGCTCCCGCACCCCATTATCTTATCTAACCCTAATCACCTCCCAAAGGCCCCATCTCCAAACACCGTTACATTGTGGGGTTAGGACTTCAACATATGAGTTTTGGGAGGACACAAATATTCAGTCCATAAAACTGGGCTAAAAGCAAGCCTTAAAAGTTAATTTACAGTAAACATAGTGAGAGAACTCTAGAGAAGTTTACCTAACTCTGGAGTATGTAGTTACGTACATTACAGGGAGTGTGAGGCCTAGAAAACTGGAGGCAGCCATCTCTAGGTTGCCTGGTCCCTGGAGGGGTGTACTGATACTGCAGAAATTAAGTGTGAGAATCCAAGGTCCAAGGAGCAAGTGTGTCTTCCCTCCTCTCAGGAACTGCTCTGTGCCCTGGTTCAGGAGTGCCCTGCTTGCTGGAGATTTTCCATCCACTCCTGTCATATCACCCAGGTAAGGACCAGAGTGAAGAAGGCCACGTGCTTATTATTTACTACAAGGTCGTTAGTGAGAAATCTGTCTCAGATCCAGAACACCTCATATGTGCATTTGGGATAAAATTAATAAAGATGAACTTCAAAAGCCAAAAATGTTAAGTAAAAAAAAAAAAACAGGAGGTGCTTATATACAATGGAATATTACTCAGCCATAAAAAAGAATAAAATAATGCCATTTGCAGCAGCATGGATGGACCTAGAGATTATCATACTAAGTGAAGTAAGTCAGCCAGGGACAAATATCATTTGATATTGCTTATATGTGAAATCTAAAAAAATGAACTTATTTACAAAACAGAAATAGAGTCACAGATGTAGAAACAAACTTATGGTTACCAGAGGCAAAGGGGGGGAGGGATAAATTGGGAGATTGGGATTGACACATACACACTACTATATATAAAATAGATAACTAATAAGGACCTACTGTCTAGCACAGGGAACTCTACTCAATACGCTATAATGACCTATATAGGAAAAGAACCTAAAAAACAGTGGATATACGTATATGTATAACTGATTCAATTTGCTGTACAGCAGAAACTAACAGAGCATTGTAAATCAACTCTACTCCAATAAAAATATAAAAAAAACAGGTGAAAAGTTATGTATGCTGAATGATTATAACTAGGCAAAATACCCTCTAGATAGAAGAAAAAATAAAAAAGAAATGGCTGAAATGATTAACATGATGGCAGCTGCAAGGTGACACATTTGGTGATTTTAATCTGTCTTTCCTCCTAAGGTTTTCTTAAAGAGTGTATATTAATTTGACAATTGAAAAAATTAAAAAGAAATCCTTTGCCTGAAGGTCACAATGAGTCCAACGGTGGAATGGCTGGAAGCAGGACCTCAGTCCTTGTCTTCTTTGAAGAAAGAATTCAGCAAAGAGACCAAGATTGTGAAATAGAGACGGCTTTTATTAGAAGCACAGTATGTGTGGAAGAGCACACAGGCGAACTTGGAGTGAGTTGCACGCAGTAGCGGCGGCTTAGGTTGCTCCTATGGGGGGACGTCTTCCAGGTTGTCTCTGGCCAGTCATCTGGAAGTGTCAGCAGGAGACTGGTTGCAGCTGCTCACCTGAGGCCTATCTATCTCCTGCCTCAACAATAGAGAATCTCTCTGTGTTAGTTATCTATTGCTGCGTTACAGGTTACGCCAAAACACAGCAGCTTCAAACAACACCCTCGTTATCTTTCAGTTTCTCTGGTCAGGAGTCCAGGCCTGGCTGAGCTGGGTCCCCTGGCAGCCCTGGGCCAGACGCGCCACCAAGGGTCTGGGGTCTGGGGAAGCAAATATTACAAATTGAACTTGTAAGTTATACTAAGCTCATGGAATATATTTGAGTGTCTTGTTTCTCTTTCTGTTTTTCGATTTGGGGTTTCATACATGATTGCTAACGGTTTTCGTTGTGACCGTGCTCTCCCTGTGCTTGTGTGAATCCAGATCTCACAAGCCCTGGAGGTTTGCATTGCGGACCTTGGTCTTCTTGGCAGCGTTTATGGTGTGTTTGGAGCTGGTTCCAGCAGTGGCTGGAGAAGGGGTTGCAGAATTTCTTGGCAGTCAGAGTCTTCCTTGGGGAGATGCATTATCAGGCATGATGGCATGGGGTAGGGGGACCATGGCTTGTACTATTCAGTAAGATGAGAATGAAATAGAAGCCCTGTTATTTTTTATTTTATTTTATTTATTTATTTATTTATTTTTTATTTTTTTTTTTTTGCGGTACACGGGCCTCTCACTGTTGTGGCCTCTCCCGTTGCGGAGCACAGGCTCCGGATGCACAGGCTCAGCGGCCATGGCTCACAGGCCCAGCCGCTCTGCGGCATGTGGGATCTTCCCGGACCGGGGCACGAACCCGTGTCCCCCGCGTCAGCAGGCGGACTCTCAACCACTGCGCCACCAGGGAAGCCCAGAAGCCCTGTTATTTGAAAACACAAATGCTATCCATGCAGGGACATGCGCCCTTGACCTGGGGTCTTGGTGACAGCTGGGCCCTCTGGCATCTGCTGCACACCCGTCTCTCCGGGACCAAGGTCTTCTGACCTCCTCCCACAAGTGTAGCCTCTCAGGGAGTTTGTGTGTGTGGGGTCCTCCAGGTTCCCAGAAAGGCCTTTAGGGACTCGCGGCTCCTGGCCTCCCTGCCCAGTCATGATTTGGCTGACCTGCCCCTGGACTGGACCCTGGTGGGCAGGGCTGGGCAGGGCCATGAGGAGCTCACATTTCCAACCATCAGCTCCTTTCCTCTCAGGAGAATCCTATGAGCAGCCCTCAAGCCCTCAGGGAGCGGCTGCGTCCTGCATCCAGGAAAGCAGCCCTGTTCCAGGCCTCTCCCTGAGGACACCCCGCCCCTGCCGGGGTCCCAGCCCCTTAGCAGCACAAGGACTATTAAGTGGACGGATGTGGTTAAGTATGCGAGGCTTTCTAGGGCAGGGCTTCCAGACCTGAGCTGTGGAGGAGGGTTGTGGGGAATAAGCACAAGCACAGACTGGTCATGCCAGCATGTGGGGCTCCCGAGAAAAGCTTTTGGAACTAGAGGATACGTGTGTCATTGGAGGCCACCTTCTCCAAAGGCTCGAAAAGCTACTGCTTAAACTTCGGGTCACAAATCCTACACCAGTGGGTTCTTGATTCCCAGTCATTAAGAAAACATACCAGACTGTTTATAATAAAAATGGGGAATGGCCAAAGGTCCAAGAGGGGGATGCAGTGCAGACGGCCATGGCTGCTGAAACACAGCAGGGGTGTGTTTGGAGAGAGCATCGCAGACTGCAGGGGTGCACTGGGAGGCTGCGAGCAGAGCTGGGCAGGAACAAAGGGTGGCCCGATCTCCACCCAGGCCCTGTCCAGATCCCGTCTGGAGAGGGCACCGCCCCTGGCACTTCTGTCAGTGGACACCCACTGCCACCCTCCCTGGGTCCTCAGTTCCTCTGCTGGGAAAGATGATCTCACCAGCTTGGTGACTCTGGCAGAAATATGGAGTCAGCCAAGCCTGAGCAGAGACTGAGTCGTGTAACCTCCCTTGGCCAGCAGGGAGTGAGGAGGGAGAGGGCTTAACTTTCTCCTGCCACATAGTGGGAGGCAAGGCCTGGATCCCACCAGACGGATAGGGAGTGAGCTCGCTTGGCTGATAGCACCAAATATCAGGTGTCTCCACAGTGGCCAAGAAGCCGTGCTATTTTAACCATGCATTTGAAATGCCTGGTAAAAGAATTCTGTATGTTTATGTTGTTGATTATTATATATATATCATATAGAATACATTTAATATACAGGTTACAATTATATACAATATAGTAGATAACATATACATATATATATATATATATACTGTTCAACAAAAGCATCAGAGCTGAACATAACAGATCATTCTTGCTCTTTTTCCAATCTTACAAAAACATGTATACAAGCACTGGCTGGATTGTGGTAAGCCATTGGAGCTCACTGTTTATATTGTTCTTTCGAGCTGTTGCTATTTGAGTTCAGAAGAAAGAAACTGTGGTAGAAATGCCCGTGGAAACACTCATTCTCTAATCTACTTGGTTTTATTCATTTTGAAAGACATGTATCTTCTGGTGGCATCAGAGGCTTCTGACGTCGGTTTTCAAGATGGTGATTCCCACCAGGAAACCTCTAAGAGCCCATGGCAGAAAACATACAGTTTGGGAATGACCAAGGTTTATGTCAGAGCTTGGAATAAGTACTGAACCCAGTCTGGTGGAGTTATGATTGGGCTATCCTGTCCAACATTGGGACAGTCAGATAAATAAGAACACAGACCATTCATTTTGCCCCCCACACTTACAATCACTCTATTTTAAGGTCTGTGCCAAGCACAGCTGACAGAAATGGAGGTTACAGTCTGGTGGAAGAGACAACACATAATTAGAATGTTATAATGACCTATACTTCTTAAGAGTATGACTACTGAGCCAGTGAGCCACAACTACTGAAGCCCGCGCACCTATAGCCCATGCTCCACAACAAGAGAAGTCACCCCAATGAGAAGCTTGTGCACTGCAACGAAGAGTAACCCCCGCCCACCACAACTAGAGAAAGCCTGCGTGCGGCAACAAAGACCCAACGCAGCCAAAAAAAAAAAATAGTATGTTGGTGGCTGTGAAGTCCCAGAATAGACTCAGGGTATCTTTCTGGAGAGTTGATTCCGTTCTACAGGAAATAATTTAAAATCAAATAATGTTATAATAACCACAGTTGGGAACAAAACCCACTTGGATATATTGTGGAGTAGAATGTAAAATATGAAGTGGATATTGGCGAAAATTGTGGAGTAAGGACTTCTGAAATCTGTCTCTGTAAGAGCAATGAGAAAGTTGGCCAAAAAGGTCAGAATCAACTTTTTTAGAACTCTGGAAATTAACCACAGGCTTGCAGAAATCTGGGAAATACTTATTCAAGAGAAATGGCAGAATCTTGGTAAAAATGATGGGCTTTGTGGCATTTTATTCAGTCCTAGTCCTATCTACTATGATAGTTTTGAAAAATAACAGCCCCATTTGCAGTGAACATCAGCAGTCTGGCAGCCACCTAAGGGAGCAGACCTGGCCTGGAGCTCTTTCAAAACCCCATCACCAGAGAACTGTCATTGTTTGACCTGCTGGTGGTTCCCTGGAAGATCCCTTTTACAGGGCTGTCTGTATCTGACCAGACTCTGAACACACACAGTGTGAAAAACCTTTTCCCAGGAAACATTTGTTGAAAACAATTACAGGCAATTGATAACAGCTGGGTTAAATAATAGACTAATCAAAAAGCTTAATAGGAAAAGCTGCAGAATGAGATGTCCAGAGGGGTGTTGAAAAGCTCTAAAATATTCCTGGGAATCTAGAAGGCCACCTTCATGCGTAGGGCTGTGAGCATGCTCAGAGCTGTATGCAGACTCAAGAAAGACCTGAGAAAGCTCAAAATTCTCACCTCTGGCTGGTCTTGAGGCTCTGTGAAAGCAGGAAGTGAAGGCTGTAGGAGTTGTAAACTGCCTGGCTGAGTGTGAAGGCACATCCAACACACACACACACACACACACACACACACACACACAGCCCTTCAGCACAGACTGGCAGACTTACTGGTTCCAAGTGTTTAAGGAAATCTCTATCCAATCATTAACTGATCACTAGGCTAACTGAGAAGAAACTTCAGAGACCACATATGACAAAGAATACCCTACTATGTAGAAGTAGTTCAAAAAAGGCAGTAAACAAACAAAACAAAAACTCAACTACAACAAACAGCAAAAAACAGCAAACCCTGGGGAGATGGAGAGCTTGTTTTTCAGAATTGCCATAGCATATTATTTCAAATGTTCAGTTTTTCACAAAATGTTCTCAAAAAATTATGAGACATGGGAATTCCCTGCTGATTCAGTGGTTAGGGCTCAGTGCTTTCACTGCTGGGGCCTGGGTTCGATCCCTGGTCAGGGAACTAAGATCCTGCAAGCTACATGGTGTGGTCAAAAAAAAAAAATTATGAGACATGAAAAGATACAAAGTACAACCCATTCACAGGAAAAAAGCAATCAATAAAAACTGTCCCTGAGGAAACCTAGATGTTGGACTTACTAGATAAAGACTTTAAATTAGCTATTTTAAATATGTTGAAAGAACTAAAGAAAACCATGTCATACTACAAGAAAACATATGTATAAGTAACATATAATTTATATATCTTTATTGATGTTCTCTATTTGTTGTGACATCATTCTCATGCTTTCCTTTAGTATAATATGGATATATATACATATAAAATAAAAGTACAATAACTAATATGAAAACTTCACCAGAAGGGCTCAACAGTATATTTGAGCAGACAGAAGAAAAAAGTTAATGAATTTGAAGATAGAGCAATTGAGATTATCTAGTCTGAGAAGCAGATTAAGCAGAAAGAAAAAAGAATGAAGAAAAATTAACAGAGCCCCAGAGACCTGTGGACACTGTGAAATATACCAGCATATGCATAGTGGGAGTCTCAGAAGGAGAGGAGAGAAAGAGGCAGAAAAAAATATTTAAGATATATTGGATGAAAACTTCCAAAATTTGATGAAAGATATTATTTCATATTTTTTATATATATATATATATATATATATATATATATATATATATATATAAAACTTCCAAGTGCTCAAAAAACTTCAAGTAGGGTAAATTCAAAGAGATCCACACCTAGATACATCATAATCAAATTCTCAAAAGACAAAGAATCTTGAAAGCAGTAAGAGAGATGATTCATCACATATAAGTGATCCTCAATAAGTTTAAAAGTTGATTTCCCATTAGAAACAGTGAAGGAAGCAGTGGAACGATAAATTCAAAGTGGTGAAAAAAAGCCCTCAAACAAGAATTCTATATCTAGCAAAACCCTCTTTCATAAATGAAGAATAAATTAAGATATTTAATTTACTCATACAAGCAAACACAGAGAGAATTCATCACTAGGAGACCTGTCTTATAGGAAATATTAATGGGGGTCCTTCAGTCTAAAATAAAAGAAACACTTCACAGTAACTTGAAGCCAGTGAAGAATGAAAAGTACTGGTAAAGTAACTACATAGTTAAATATAAAAAAGACTATAAACGTATATTGTTATTAACTCTTTTTTTCCCATCTGAACTGAAAGACAACTGTATAAAGCAATAATTAGAAATCTGTGTTAATGGTTACAAAATGTATAAAGATGTAATTTGTATGAAAGTAGCATCATAAAGCAGAGGGGAAGGAATGGAGTTTTATTGGAAGAAAGTTTTGTATATGATTGAAACTAAATTGGTATTAATCTGAACTAGATTGATATAAATTAAGATGTTAATTGTAATCCCAGAGTAACCATTAAGAAACAATCTTTGAAAATATATAGTAAAAGAACACTAAGAGAATAAAAATGTTATACTAGGAAACATCTATTTAATACAAAAGAAGGCAGAGGAATAGAGAAACAAAAAAATATAAGAAATATAGAAAACAAAAAATAAAAGGGCAGATGTAATTCCAACCCTATCAATGATAACATTAAATGTAAATGGATCAAGCAATCCAGTCAAAAGGCAGAGATTATCAGACTAGATTAAAAAAAATAAACAAATAAAACAAAACAAAATGAGACCCAACTATATGCCATCTACTGGAGACATGCTTTAGATTCAAAGATACAAGCTGATTTAAAATAAAAGAATGGAAAAAGATGTGATGCAAACAGTAAAGAGAAGAAAGATGGAATGGTTATACATGGAACAAAATAAACTTTAAAAATGTTACTCTAAGTAAACAGGGACATTTTATAATGATGGACGTGTCAATTCATCAGCAAGACATAACATTATAAACATATATGTACCTACCAGCAGAGCCCCAAAATACATGAAGCATGACATATTTAGAAGGAGAAATAGATAATTCAAGTAATAGCTGGAGACTTCATATCCCATATTCAATAATGGATAGAACTAGACAAAAAATAAATCAACAAATAGAAGACTTGAATGTCACTATAAACCAGCTAGAACTAACAGCCATCTATAGAACTTTCCACCCAACAAGAGTAGACTATACATTCTTCTCAAGTGTACCTGCAACGTTCTGAAGAATAGACCATTTGCTAGGCCATAAAACAAACCTAAATAAATTTTAAAGGATTGAAATAATACAAAGTATATCTTCTGACCATAATGGTATAAAATTGCAAATCAATAACTGATAGAATTTTGAGAAACTCACAAATATGTGGAAATAAACAACGTACTTCTAAATACCCAGTGGATCAAAGAAGAAATCACTCAGGAAATTAGAAAACACTTTGAGATAAGTGAAATGAAAGATACAACATATCAAACTTACAGGATACAGCTAAAGCAGAGTTTAGGAGAAATTGATAGCTGTTAACACCTATGCTAAAAAAATAGAAAAATCTAAGATCAATAGCTTAACCTTCCACTTAAAGACACTAGAAAAAGAATAAAGTAAACCTAAAGCAAGCAAAAGGAAGGGAAATAATAAATATTAAAATGAATATAAGTGAAATAGAGAACAGAAACACAGTAGAGAAAAATTAATAAAACCAAAAGTTAGTCCTTTAAAAAGATCCTCAAGATGGACAGTTATAACAACTTTGACAAAGAAAGAAGAGAGGAAACTCCAATAACTAAAATCATAAATGAAACAGGGGATATTATAGATTTTTATATATATATATATAATATAATAGGGGATATTATATATATTTATATATATATAAATCTATAGATTTATAGAAACAAAAAGGATTATAAAGGAGTACTATAAATAATGTATGACAATAGATAACAGATAAAATTGATAAAGTTTTAGAAAGACACAAACCATCAGAATTGACTTCAAAAGAAAGAGAAACTCTGAATAGACTTAAAATAAGAAAAGAGACTGAATTAGTCATCAAAAAACTACCCACAAAGAAAAGCCTAGGCCTAGATGGCTTTATTGGTAAATTTCACAAAACATCTAAAGAAAAATTAGTACCAATTCTTCACAAACCTTTCCCAAAAATAGAAGAGGAAGGACCTCCCAAATCTTTCTATAAGGCCAATATTACTCTAATAGCAAAACAAGACAATGAAATCACAAGAAAATGCCAGATAATCTTTTTTTAATGAATATGAATACAAAAATCCTTAACAAAATACTAGCAAACCAAATCAAGCAACACATGAATAGATTTATATCCTATAAACAAGTGAAATTTATCCCCAGAATGCAAGATTGGTTTAATATCCTGAAATAATTAAGGTAATACACCATATCAATAGATTAAAAACAAAAACCACATGGTTATCTCAGTAGAACAGACAATAAGGAAAACCATTAACAAAATCCAGCACCCTTTCATGATAAGACACTCAACAAAGTAGGAATAGAAGGGAACTTCCTTGGGACTTTCCTGGCAGTCCAGTGGTTAGGACTTTGCCTTCCAGGGCAGGGGGTGTGGGTTTGATACCTGGTTGGGGAGCTAAGATCCCATATGCCTTGGGGCCAAAAAAACAAAAACCATAAAACAGAAGCAATATTGTAACAAATTCAATAAACACTTTAAAAATGGTCTACATCACTTTGTTATAAAGCAGAAACTAACACACCTTTGTAAAGCAATTATACCCCAATAAAGATGTTAAAAAAAAAAAAAAGGAACTTCCTCAATCTAATAAAGAGCATCTATAAAAGCAAAACAAAACTAAAACAAAAACTCCAAACCTACAGTTAACATCATGCTTAATAGTGAAAGACTGGATACATTTCCCCTAAGATCAGGAACAAGAAAAGGATGTCTGCTTTCACTATTTCTATTCAATATTGTACTGGAGCTTCTAGCCAGGGCAATTGGGCAAGAGGAAATAAATGGAACCCAGACTGGAAAGAAAGAAGTAAAACTTTCTCAGTTCACAGATGACATGGCCTTTTGGATAGAAAATCCTAGGGAATCCACAAAAAATTATGAGAACTAATAAATGAGTTCAGCAAAGTACAAGCTCAATACACAAAAATCAGTTGTATTTCTATACCTTAGGAATGAAAAATACAAAAACGAAATTAAGAAAACAATTCCACTTATAATATCATTAAGGGGAATAAAACACTCTAGAGTAAATTTAACAAAAGATGTATACGATTTGCACGTGGAAAACTACAAAATACCACTGAAAAAATTAAAGAAAACTTAAATAAATGAAAAGGCATGCCTTGTTCGTAGATCAGAAGACTTAGTATTGTTAAGATGGCAATACTCCCCAAATAGATCTACAAATTCAACACAATCCCTATTGGAATCTGAGCTGGCTTCTTTGTAGAAAGTAATAAGCTGATCCTAAAATTCATATGGAAACCCACAGGACCCAGAATAACGAATATTTACAATAGCCAGGACATGGAAGCAACCTAAGTGTCCATGAACAGATGAATGGATAAAGAAGATGTGACACATATATACAATGGAATATTACTCAGCCATAAAAAGAAATGAAATTGAGTTATTTGTAGTGAGGTGGATGGACCTAGAGTCTGTCATACAGAGTGAAGTAAGTCAGAAAGAGAAAAACAAACACCATATGCTAACACACATATATGGAATCTAAAAAAAAAAAAAAAAAACGTTCTGAAGAACCTAGGGGCAGGACAGGAATAAAGACGCAGATGTAGAGAACGGACTTGAGGACATGGGGAAGGGGAAGGGTAAGCTGAGATGAAGTGAGAGAGTAGCATTGATGTGTATACACTACCAAATGTAAAATAGATAGGTAGTGGGAAGCAGCTGCATAGCACAGGGAGATCAGCTTGTGCTTTGTGACCACCTAGAGGGGTGGGATAGGGAGGGTAGGAGGGAGACGCAAGAGGGAGGGAATATGAGGATATATGCATGTGTATAGCTGATTCACTTTGTTATACAGCACCAACTAACACAACAATGTAAAGCAATTATACTCCAATAAAGATGTAAAAAAAAAAAAAAGCAAAAGAGGTACTGTGAAGAGCAGATAAATGAAGTGTAAGCAAAAAATAAAAAATAAAAAAAAGAGAAAAAAACAGTGCCAGAGTACTTACACTTCCCAATTTCAAAACTTACTACAAAGCTATGGTAATCAAGACAGTGTGGTACTGGCATAAGGATAGACATGTAGATAATGGAATAGATGAGAATTTGGAAATAAACTCTCACATTTACAGTCAATTGATTATCGACAAAGGTGTCAAACCAATTCAATGGACAAAAAAGTAGTCCTTTCCACCTACTTTGGTCTTATTATAAGGATAGTGGTTTCATTATTGGTATAGTTTGCATTTAGAGACACGGATTCTGGACCAGGTCATATGTGCATCCTGGACTCTGCCTCTGCCTGTGTAACTCTGTCTTGATCTTTCTGGCATTTAATTTCCTCATATCCAAATTGGGGTAATAAGCTAATTTTAATTTCTTAAGAGTAAAATGTTTCAGGGATTCCAATGATGGAATCTTGTGCCACTGGATTCGTTTTCTCAAAAAAAAAATCTTTTGAGATGTTATTTGTGAAAAATCCAGTCAAATAAAATTTATTTGACTATTGAAGGACCAGGCTAGTTAGCAGCTATGCTCATGCCAGTCTGACTGCTACTACTTGTTATGTCAACACCAGCCAGAATGCTAGTCAGTTTAATTTCTACAGATGGCAGCTTCAGCAAATATGATATTATTTAGGAGAAAGACTTATATCGTATAGTACTGCTCTCTTTTCTCCCAAACAAGAGGATGCTTTTGAGTGTGTGGTGAAGATCATCAATAATATGAATTCTAGAATAAGCACCATCAGTTCACATGTTGGAATTTCTCATACTATGTTTGTAATACCCTTAACTTAGGTTTAACACCCATTTCCCAGAGGTGAAAAACATCTGGTTATCACCATCATTTTAGGTGAACGTCTCAAAAATTTATATTTGTTTTAAAATGTAATATTTTGAAATACCATTTTGATGTATATTTTGCCTTCCTATGAGTTTAACTGTGTTAGATACCTCATATACGTGGAATCTTGCAGTATTTGTCCTTCTCTGACTGTCTTATTTCACTTAGCATAATGTCCTCCAGGTTCATCCATGTTGTTACAAATGACAGGATTTCCTTTTTTTTTAAGGCTGAATAATATTCCAGGATATTTATATATCACCCTTTCTTTATCCATTAATCTGTGTAAGCAGGAAATAGAAGGGTGGTTGCGTTGGCTGGGGGAGAGGGAAATAGGGTGTTGTTGAAATTGTATAAAGTTTCATGCAAGAAGAGTAAGATCTAAAGATCTGCTGTACAACAGGGTGCTTATCAGTACAGTCCTAGGCACTTAGAAATTTGTTGAGAGGGTAGATCTCACATTAAGTGTTCTTACCACAAAAGAAAAGGAACACAAAGATGCTTTTGGAGGTGATGGATATGTCTACTACCTTGATTGTGGTGATGGTTTCACGTGTATATGCATGTATCCAAACTCATCAAATCGTATACATTAAATATGTTTGGTTTTGTATATCAGTTATACCTAAATAAATCTGTTTTTTTTTTTGTTGTTGTTGTTTGTTTTTTGCGGTACGCGGGCCTCTCACTGTTGTGGCCTCTCCCGTCGCGGAGCACAGGCTCCGGATGCGCAGGCTCAGCGGCCATGGCTCACGGGCCCAGCCGCTCCGCGGCATGTGGGATCTTCCCGCACCGGGGCACGAATCCGCGTCCCCTGCATCGGCAGGCGGACGCTCAGCCACTGCGCCACCAGGGAATCCCATAAATCTGTTTAAAAAAAAAAAAAAAATCCTTTCAATAAATGGTGCTGGGACAACTGGATGTCCACGTGCAAAAAAAAAAAAAGTTTGATTCCCTACCTCAAGCTATATATAACATTTAACTCATACTGGATTAAAGATTAAAGTAAGAGTTAATGCTACACAAATTTTAGGAGAAAATATAGGGGTGACCTTTATAACTTTGGATTTGGTAATGGTTTCTTAAGTATGACATCAAAAGCACAAGAAATAAAAGTAAATAAACTGAACTTCATCACAATTAAACCCTTTTGTGCTTCAAAGGGCACTTTGAAGGTAAAGTCCAACCCACAGAATGAGAGAAAATATTTGCATAATAGCTGAAAAGTAGAAACAACCCAAGCGTCCATCAGTGGATGAATGGATAAAGAAAGTGTGGTATATTCATACAATGGAACAATGTCAGCCATAAAAATGTACTGATTCATGCTATAACATGGATGAACCTTGAAAACATGCTTGGTGAAAGAAGTCAGTCACAAAAGGGAACATATTGTATAATTCCATTTGTAGGAAATGTCTGGAATAGTCAAACCTATAAAGACAGAAAATAAATCAGGGCTGCAAGGGATGCGGCAGCTGGTGGGGGTAATAGCTTAAAAGGTGAGGGGTTGCTTTGGGGGGGATGATGAAAATGTTCTAAAATTGATTGCGGTGATGATTGCACAACCCTGTGACTATATAAAAACTATTGGGTAATTGTATGGTATTAAATTGTATGGTGTTAAAAATGCATACGAGTGCTTTAGGAGAAAAGTTGAGACTCCAGGAAACCGTGCCCTTGTGTAATGCTCTGTCAATCCATATTTCAATCTATATTTTCAATATAGATTCAATCTATATCTCCTAGACCTTTCAGCAGAGACCTCTGAGGATATCTGTGGGTCCTGTAACCCATGCCAGAAGAGAGACGAGTCCAGAATCCCAGGCAAGGTTAGTGTGATACTAGTGTTCATGGACCCATGAGGGCAGGGGGTCCCTTCAAGCTGTCAGGATGCAGGATCCCTTGGGCTTTGCGAGGCTTGTCAGCTGGACACACTTTCCATGCAGGTACTCTCAAGAGAGGCCTCCCAGAGCCCCGTGGCTGTAATCCCCCTGCAATGTGAATCAAGTTCCCTCTGCTAAGCTCACAGGCTAAATGGTCAGCACAGCTGAGGGCCAGCTCATCTTTCCCCCAGGACGTGTAGCCGCAGGGATCCTGAGCCCTTTCTGAACCATGGTAGGCTGCTAAGAATAGCGAGAGTACAGTATGTGAGCCTCTGAAGATCTGGCCATGGAGTCAGGAGTATTCACAGGCCTTCCTGGAATAAGAGCTCTTCAGCCTGCAGTATTGCTTTGAGAATGCCCTGTGGTCGCTCCTGTCAAAACTCAGCCTTAACTTCCCCTCCTCCAGGAAGCATATCTTGATTTACCAAACCTCTCTGATTGAATTTCTCAAACGACTGAACACAAATTTGGCTGATGAATAGATCATGAACAGGTGATGTCTGTCAGGTTTTGAGGGAGGACTCTGGCCCTAGCATCTCCTTTGGGGCCTATTAATCCTCTTTTTGGACAAATTGACATATAACATGAATGTTAGTTATAACTCTTTTTTTTTTTTTTGGCCATGCCTCGAAGCTTTTGAGATCTTAGTTCCCCGACCAGAGATTGCACCGGGGCCACGACAGTGAAAGTGCAGAGTCCTAATCACCGGACTGCCAGGGAATTCCCAGTTATGACTCTTCGATTGTAAGTGACAGAAACCCAGCCCAAACTTGGGTAGTAACTGGGGTGATGGAAGCAGAAACTCAGTGCTACTGTGGGAGGGGCAATCCTTTAACGAAGGAGGTGCCTTTTTTAGAGGAGGCAGTACTGGGCAGAAAAACAAACGATGTCTATTACATGATGCTGACTGGATTCTTTGGTGCTGAAGCTGCTCCGGATGAGCTGCTGAGAGAGCGAACAGGGGAGGACATTTACTATTTTTTGCCTGCCCAACACCCTCTCTCCCATTCCACAAACCACTCCAGTTTCTTTTTGGGAACCACCCTACTCCTGCTCTCAGCCCATGTGCTGGGATGAGACCCCACCCTAGCCAGGAATGGGACACATGACTCAGACTGGCCAGTCACATAGTCCGTTCCCTGCAGCCACACTGATGGTCCCTGTGAGTGTCTTTAGGGCCAGGGCAGTGGGTCACTCAGTTCTGGGTCCCTGACAGCAGCGGTTCCCAGACATGGAGGGCCCTCAGAACACCTAGGGGCCCCTCCCCAGATGCACTGAATCTGCAAATCTGGGGCTGGTCTCAGGCATCTATAGTTTTGATAAGGTCCCTGCGGAACATGGATGATTAGGCTCGGGAATCATCGTCCCACTGTGTTTGTGTACAGCAGGTGCTTTAGAGCTGCTGGTGTCACGCAAAGGGCCGGAATCTGTTTTTCAGGTGTACTTGTACTAGCTGGCTTTGAGTCGCTCCTGGAAGTAGAGCAGCCAGGACTCTGTATGTGTTGAGGTGGTCCTGCCACTTTCAGCTGGTGATCTACGTGCTCCCTGTTTGGTGAGATGGCCTTTGCTGATGGGAACAAGGCCTCCTATTCCAAGAGCTGGCAGAGCTCCAGGGGTCTGGGACACCTGAGAAGACAGCCAGGTTGAAATCAGCCCCAATCAGGCCACTTCAGGATGACTCAGAACGTCAGGCCTTCTAAAATTAATCTGTGGCCACATCTAAAATCGGCACCTTGCTTAGAGGCACTGGCCTCTCCTTGCCCCACAGAGGGTTTGGGACCATGGGTGAGCTGGGCCTGGACGTGCTCCATCTTTCTGCCCCTCAGACATTTGTCTGACTTTAGACTTGCTAACAGACAGTTTTCCTTCTCCTTTTTTTCTTTTTATTTATTTATTTTTTTCTTTTTAAATTCGCTCCCTTCTAACTGCAAGCAAAGGTTATTTTTATGACCAGGGCTTTCATTTCTCAAAAGGAGGATGACAGTCGGCAGATACTTTAGTACCATGTCCTTAGTTCTTACTAATGGAATTTAGGTGCAAATTTAATCCCAAACATTAAGAGCCCTTTTTTTTTTTTTTAAAGATTTTTTTTTTCTTCCTGACTAAAAGGGTTGAATACAATCATTGTAAAAATTTCAGATAATACAGTTCTAAAGAAGAAAGCAATAATTACTGGAAATTCCTCATCCAGGAAGAAACACTTATGGGATTGTGGGTGCATTTACTTCTAATTTTTTTTAAACAAATACCTAAAGCCCACAGATTAAAACAAATTAAAATGCATAATTTGCATATATGGAAATAAATGTTAAGTCCAAGAAAGTCTTTGGATTCTTCGTGCAATACGGGCTCCTAGAGGGAAGAAATCAGATATTTGGAGTCTCTACATCAATGTTACTATAGGACCTGCCAGTTTCCAAGTTTTCTCCGAAGTCCTGAGAGACAAGTGTATCTATCTCTAAAGCCCGAGCCTTGGAAAGGTGAGTCTGGGGACTTCCTTGACGGTCCAGTGGTTAAGACTCTGCCCTTCCAATGCAGGGGGTGTGGGTTCGATCCCTGGTGGAGGAACTAAGATCTCACATGCTACCATGTGCCAGGGTCAAAAAATAAAAAAAAATAGAAAAGGGTGGGTCTGCATCTGGAGGCCAGGCTGAGGGGGTGCGGAGGGAGAGGATATGCAGACACCCCAGGATGTGCCCTATGACACTAGGGGATGGGGCCTAGGGTGCTGAGGGCGCAGGTATAGGAAACAAGCGGCCCTTTGCTTTCAAAGCCTGGTTTGGAAGAGTACGATTCCATAGACATAGGGGACCAAAAGACCCGGTTTCAGAGTCTCCCTCCCTGGCTCAGTTACATCATCCACAAAATAATAATAAAAACAACAACAAGAGCTATTTTCACAGTGGGCATTAAATGAGTTTAGCATCATCCTGGCATGCGATTAGCACTCCACAGATATTGGCTATTAATATAAGTGGCTGCTCTCTTAGAACCACTTTCTCGAGTCTAGCGGGCGCGTCCCGGGCTCACCGTGGTCCCCAGAGCAGAGTGAGCGCGTGCTTGCACAACAGCCCACAGCGGGAAGACTTGGAGTGTTCCCCTTCTGGTCCTCCTCTTCCCATCCCTGTCTCCCTTTTTACTTTCGTTCCCACCCCTCCTACTTTCCACACCAAAGAGGAACAGGAAGTGAAAGCAGTAAAAGTAGAAAAAGAAAAGGACCTTTTCCTGTAAGTTAGGGATGTCTCCTGCTGCGCTGGGGTCCCTCAGTCCTGATCTCGGATTTGGGCTCTTTGAGGGCAGCCATCAGGCCTTCCTGTGAGTTCCGTGTAGAATTCCCCGGATAGCAAGGCTTAAATTAGCTCTTGTAAGATTCTGGTCCCGGCCAGTCTTATTCATTCTAGCGCGATGGAGTCTGACTGTCCCTCTCCCTCCCACACCCGAGACGGCTCTCTCCTGGAGATCCCACTGGTTCAGGTGCTCCTTAGCGATGGGAGGGCTTTTGGAGGACCTAAGGGATGGTGGCAGGGGAAAGTTAGTGACCGTGGATCCCACATAGCGTGGAGCTGGCTATATTTTGTAACATCTCCTGGACGCTAGGCTCAGACAAGCTAGTTCCTTTAGGGCATGCTTCAAGTGCACCAAGGGTTCCGTCTATACTAGGCAGGACTCCTAGGAGATAAAGTGGCAAATCATAATCGTCACTGTCACACAGCAACTGTTAATATAGCACCTACAATGAACCAAGATCCATCCCAGGCCTTCTATGTACCTTATCTTACTTAATAACAAGAAGTACCACGTGTAATATGTGTCTTTTATCTCATTTTGCAGATGAGGAAACTGAGACTCAAAGAGGTTAATGTTGGGACTTTCCTGGTGGCGCAGTGGTTAGGAGTCTGCCTGCCAATGCAGGGGACACGAATTCGATCCCTGGTCCGGGAAGATCCCACATGCCGCGGAGCAACTAAGCCAGTGCGCCACAACTGCTGAGCCTGCGCTCTAGAGCCTGTGAGACACAACTACTGAGCTCATGTGCCACAACTACTGAAGCCCACGCACCTAAAGCCTGTGCTCCGCAGCAAGAGAAGCCACCGCAATGAGAAGCCCGCGCACCGCGACAAAGAGTAGCCCCCGCTCGCCACAACTAGAGAAAACCCGTGCACAGCAACGAAGACCCAATGTAGCCAAATAAGTAAGTAAATAAATAAATAAAATTAAAAAAAAATAAATTAAATTAAATTAAATTAAAAAAAGAGGTTAATATTTGTTCAAGGTGGCAAAACAAATATTGACCATAGTCTGTCTGATCTGAAGATTAGTACTGTGAGATATGAGAATATTAACTGAAGGGTGGTGCATGACTGTGAAAAATTGGAAATCGTCCTTGATTTCCAGCAATAGAGTAACAGTTAAATAGCATGTAATACATCTATACAGTGATTAAGATCGATGTTGCAGTATTCATTAACATGGGAATATTTGCACAGTATATTCTTATTTACTTATTTATTTATTTTAAAATTTATTTATTTATTTATGGCTGCATTGGGTCTCCTCTGCTGTGCACGGGTTTTCTCTAGTTGTGGCGAGCGGGGGCTACTCTTTGTTGCGGGGTTCAGGCTCGTCACTGCGGTGGCTTGTCTTGTTGCGGAGCACGGGCTCTAGGTGCACGGGCTTCAGTAGTTGTGGCTCACAGGCTCAGTAGTTGTGGCATGCGGGCTCTAGAGCGCAGGCTCGGTAGTTGTGGTGCACGGGCTTAGTTGCTCCGCGGCATGTGGGATCTTCCCAGACCAGGCGTCAAACTCATGTCCCCTGCCTTGGCAGGGGGATTCTAAACCACTGTGCCACCAGGGAAGTCCTACACAGTATATTCTTAAGGAGAAATAGTCTATATAATGTGATTTCACTTTTGTAAGCTAAAACAGATGTTGTAGGACCTTACAAATATTAAGAAGAACATTATGCATGCATGGAAATATGTCTAGAAGGATACAGGCCAATGTGTTAATCTTGGGCCTTTGCAATGTGAGGTTATGGGTGATTTCTACTTCCTTTTTCATTGTTGACTTGAATTTTCTAATTTTCCAAAACACCCAAGTATTATTTATTTATTTATTTTGATGTTCCCCTTTTAAAAAAAATTTTTATTGGAGTATAGTTGCTTTACAATGTTGTGTTAGTTTCTGCTGTATAGCAAAGTGAATCAGCCATACGTATACATATATCCCCTCTTTTTTGGATTTCCTTCCCATTTAGGTCACCACAGAGCGCCGAGTAGAGTTCCCTGTGCTATACAGTAGGTTCTCATTCGTTATCTATTTTATATATAGTATCAATAGTGTATATATGTTAATCCTAATCTCCTATTTCATCCCCCTCCCCCGTATTACTTATTTAAAAATGATAGAAGAAAAGGGGATACTGGTCTGGGAATAAGGAAATACAGTGCTCTGATGCCAGCTCTGCCACTGATTTGCAATCTTGGGCAAGTCCTTTTTGTTCTGGGTTTTGGCATCTTCATCGGTAACATGAGCAATCTGCGTAGTAGACAGGAAGGCCCGTGAGGCCTGGGACAATGTCTATTTTGTTTTAGAAGTGTCTGTACACTTATTAATGAGTAAATTAATGAGTGATACAAGAGTCGAGAATTAAGAGGGCTGGTGGCGCAGAGGTTGAGAGTCCGCCTGCCGATGCAGGGGACACGGGTTCGTGCCCCGGTCCGGGAAGATCCCACATGCTGCGGAGTGGCTGGGCCCGTGAGCCATGGCCGCTGAGCCTGCGCGTCCGGAGCCTGTGCTCCGCAAGGGGAGAGGCCGCAACAGTGAGAGGCCCACGTACCGAAAAAAAGAATTAAGAGTTGTGGTGGGTGGGAGAGTTTCAGAGACACGACATGTAGCCGTGGTCCTCAAATGTGGTCCAGAGGCAGAAGACCTGGAGGTTGTGAACTTTTTATGGATACTATGAATAATCATGAGACTGGTCTCTGTTACATTCAGTTCACCAGCACTGGAAGCTAGTTCAGAGTGCTGGGTTTAGTGTTGAACAGACTTGGACTCCAGTCCCAGTGTTGCTGTTTGCCAGCTGTGAAGTCTTGAGCAAATTATATATATATTTTCTAAACCTGTTTTCTCACCTGTAAAATGAGAATAATAATTAATACTGAGCTCATAGGGTTGCTCTGAGCATTTGAACAATCTGTTTAGAAATTAGTTCAAAATGGTAGACTGGGAACTTCCCTGGTAGTCTAGGGGTTAAGACTCCGTGCTTCCACTGCAGGGGGCACGGGTTCTATCTCTGGTTAGGGAACTAAGATCCCACATGCCATGTGGCACGGCCAAACAAACAAACAAACAAACAAGATGGTAGACTGAATTCCAGCTACTTTTTCCTATCCCAAATCCTTAGAAACATCAGAAAAGATAAATACATATAATCCATAAGTGATCTGGCAAAGTGGTAACCTCAGTGGATTTGACATTGCAAGGAATTCCTGAAAGAAGAAAGATGGTGGAATTGGAAGAAAGAAACCATTGCCTAAAATGTGTGTAGGAGAGACCTGCCAAAGAAGGTGGGAGTGGCTTTGAAGGTGCTTCAAGCTTGAAGACAGTGGATGGGGGTGGTGGTGAATGACAGAGTAATGGCTTCAGATGTTGCAGTAGGAACAACCAAGACAACCAGCAGCCTACTCCTCCCAGCCCACCTTCCCTTAGCCAAATAGCAGCAGCCTCCATCATTCAAATGTGGGCACTCAGGCTAGAGACAAGGCAATACCCAGGAAGAATGGGCACTGGGTAATGGCACACTTTTCCATCAGCGTTTTTCTTACCCACTGTCATGCCTCCCACACAACGATGGGAGACATTAGCCATAGATGGGGTAAGAAGAATCTCAAATCCAAGATGAGCACACAGCCAAGAGTCATTAAACACTGAGGAAAAACACTGCCGTGAAAGAGGCACAGAGCACAATAAACAGAGGAACTGACACCCAAAGAAACAGAGCTATAACAGAGCAGATAGATTAAACATTTACAGTAAGCACAAACGTCCTCAGAAAGTTATTAGAAGAAACAGTCTGATATCTCAGAAATAAAAAATGACTCCAAAGCATACTCAATAAATGGGCTATGAACAGGTTGGATACCTATGGATAATAGCCTATAAATGAGCTGGAAAATCAAGTTGAGAACTTCTAGAATGCAGTGGAGAGAGAGAGAAGGAGAGAGGGAGAGAACTACAAGTTAGGATATATGAAGGCTAGATTTAGAAATTCAATATCCATGAAACAGAAGTTCCAGAAAGAGGGAATAAAGAGAGTGGAAATGAAGAATACTAGAATAAATACAGGAGGAAATTTCTCAAATTGGCGAAAGGCTAAAGTCCTCACAGTGAAAGGGGCCATCACATGACAAGCAGAATAGAAAATTAGGTGATGAACAGACATGTAGGATGAAATTTAGAACACGAAGGACAGAGCAAAGCAAAGCAGATCAATATCAGATTCAGCTGCGACACTGCGTGCTGGGATATCTTCAGAAGTCCCAGGGGGAATGATCTGAACTGGCCAAGCTATCATTCAAGGGTGGGGGCAAAATATATAAAGACAATTTCAAGCATCCAAGGATGATCAAATAAATCATCTTCCATCTTACCTGTGAGAGGATGCATTCCAACACAATGAGAATAATTCCAAGAGAAAGCTACAGGATTTAAGAAGCATACATAAAAATTAACTCAAGCCTGTTCTCTATGTCTGTGAGTCTGTTTCTGTTTCATAGATAGGTTCGTTTGTGCCATATTTTAGACTCCACATATAAGTGATATCGTATGGCATTTGTCTTTCTCTGTCTGACTTACTTCACTTAGTATGATAATCTCTAGGTCCATCCTTGTTGCTGCAAATGCATTATTTCATTCTTTTTTATGACCGAATAGTATTCCATTGTATATATGCACCACTTCTTCTTTATCCATTTATCTGTCAATGGACACTTAGGTTGCTTCCACGTCCTGGCTATTGTAAACAGTGCTTCTATGAACATAGAGGTGCATGTATCTTTTTGAATTATAGTTTAAGACAAAACTGTACTTGTTGGCAGGTAGTACAACCTTCTACCTAGGTAACCCAAGAGAGTTATTTGGCAAATGATTAAAATGAATAAGAGAATTCAGCATGCTGGTCAGGTTATAATAGCTTCAAGCTAGCATAGGCCTTTCCTGCGGCCCAGCAATAATTAAGTTGAAAGTGCCGTCACCAACACCACCACAAACCATCATTAGTGATCTTACTTTCTTCACCATGCTGCCCTTTTAAAAGTAAACCCTCCAGAAAAGCCATCTTAAATCCCTAACCTCTCTGGTTGAATGTCTTTCCTCCAGAGTGGAGGGAGCAGATGGGAAGAAGGGTGCAGCCAGCAAAGGGGCAACCTTGGTGCCGCCTGGAATCTCCCTCTTTCTGGAAGAACTGCTATTTCAGGCAGGACCAGAGTTGGCAGCACAAAAGAGCACTTGGCCAGCAGTGAGAGGATTGGGAGGCCAGAGAGAGAAAGTGATGAGGTTAAATAATGACCAGCAGAGGTGCAGCCACAGGCCAGGTCTCACGGGACCACCTCTCTGTGGTGGGAAGCGCCTCTCCTTCTGGGCCTCTGCCTTCCAGGGCTCAAGGTCTCCAGAAGCCACGGCCCAGCATAGGGCAAAGTCTGAGGAACAGAAGGGTTAATGCCTAAGCCAGTGGTTCTCAACCTTTGGTACCCGCAGAACCACTGGGAATAGAGGAACACCAAATGCAGATGCCAGGGCACCCCACTCTCCAGAGTCTACCTCAAGGAGCTCCTGAGGGGGGTCCAGTGTACATCAAAGCAGGGAAACCCTGCCCTGGAGTTATGCACGAGTGGAGTCTGGGCTTCTCTTGCTGCACTGGCCCTTAGGCAAGGGCTGGCAGCTGCCCTGACCACAGCAGGGCCTGGCTGCCTGAGCTGCAGGCTAAGAAATGTGTGACATCGTCTCCCCACTCCGGGCACCCCATCATCCGCCCCCTTTGCCCATCTCCTGACTTAATTGTTTTTTCATCATCTCATCATTTCCACCATTTATTTCATGTTTTAAATTTTATTTCTTAAATTGAAGTATCCACCCTTAATGACAGGAACAAAGAATTGTAAGAAAATCTGAATGCTCAGGCCAGCACCCCAGGGCAATGAAGTCAAAATCTCTGTGGTAGGGCTGGGGCCTCAGGGTTTCCTGAAGTTCCCCACGTGATCCCATGTGCAGCCCAGGCAGCCATCCCCTAAGGGTGACCCATGGGCCTCGCCAGTGATTGGTTCAGGGATGGGTGTGTGACCCAGTTCTGCCCAATGAGACGTGAGAAGTCTTGGGGGTAAGGCGTTTGAAATTCTGTCAGTTCCGGAGGATTCTTCAGTCGTAACAAGGAATGAAGTACTGACCCATGCGACAACATGGACGCTCCCCCAAAGCATTAGGCAAAGTTTAAAAAGCCAGGCAAAAAGACAACATATTGTATTATTCCACTCACACGGAACGTCCACAAGTGGCAAATCTATAGGAACAGAAAGCAGATGAGTGGTTACCTAAGGCTGGAGAGAGGAAGAGGATGGGAGAGTGACTGCTTCATAGTTACGGGCTCTCCTTCCGGGCTGCTGACATTGATCTGGAATTGGGGAGCGCTGATGGCTGCACATCATCGTGAGGGTACGAAATGCCACTCGGGGTAACTTTTGTGGTGTGTCTTTCCCACCCCGACACACACGCAAAGTACAGCTGTTCTCTGAGAGAGTGCCTGGGAGAGATGGTACCTCTCTGTGTCAGGGGAAGACGAGGTGAATCCCCAGATCCTGTGAGCAGCCTGAGGAAGGAGCCAACACGGAGGAAGGTAGAGCAGAAAATGGGGCAAAGCTGGTCACAGATGGCCTGGCTGAGCCGCTGAATCCGCACGTGCCCCCGGGGCCCATCCCGCTTCCAGGGGCTCTGTTATGGTTGACGGTAAATGCCCTCTGGTTTAAGGTTGTTTGGCTCAGGGTTTAAGATCACACATTTGGCTTTATTTATTTTTATTGCCTGTGCCACATGGCTTCTGAGATCTTAGTTCCCCGACCCAGGCCTTCGGCAGTGAAAGCGCCGTGTCCTAACCACTAGAGCGCGAGGGAAGTCCCTAAGATCAAACGTTTCGGATTTTCCTCCTCATTTGATGGTGCTGCTGTCTCACTGGGCTGAGTAGGCTGCTGGTGACCCAGCGTGAGCAGTGACCTATCTCCCCGCCCAGGACTTGAGTCAGACTTACGAAGAGCCTGGAATGGGCGCAGGGGGGGCCCATCTGTAAGTGTGGCTGCACAGGGCTGGCTGCACCCACACGCAGCCTGTGGGGCTGAGTGGTGGCCTCTGCGAGAGGGGCCCCTGAGAGTGATCCACAGGCACATGTGAGTGCCTTGGTGCCAGGCCTCATACCCCAGACACTGCCCACAGGCGGGCAGCACGGGGGGACCCAGCTGGAGAAGGCGTGTATCCCCAGAGGGGTGGTTAGAAAAGGGGGATCAGCCTGTGAGACTTGGGCTGTGGCCTCGGGGTGGGGCTTGGCCCACAAGCCTGCCTTCCTGGTCCTCATGGCTGGACCACACTTAAGAGGGGCATCCAGGTGATATAGTCAAGGATGAGGGCCATTGACTTTGAACAACCGTTTCTCTTGGTGCTGAGCCAGTCTCACCCAGAGCTTAATGAGAAGATCCTGGGTTTCCCACGGCAATGTCCCCAGTGGGCCGGGACGTGCTAGCCTCAGGGAGGGGAACCTAGGCCCTAGGCAGCTGAATTTTCACTGTCAGTTCAAGCACTGGTGTCTGAGATGAGCACACTCTACCTGTCCCCAGAGTTGACTGAAAGAAAAACACACAACGTAAAAATTGTGAGTTTTAAGTTTTATTTGGAGACCTTACTGGGGACTACAGCCTGGGAGACAGCCTCTCAGGAGCTCTGAGGAACTGCTCTAAAGGGGTAAGGAAGGAGTCGGGATATATATGAACTTCTTTGCTGGTAAAAACATGTAGTCAAGCAACAAAAGATTACTACTAATCACTAAGAACAGACATTTCAAGCTGATGACATTAGCACTTTCCTAAGTATGGAAAGATGCAAGATCCAGGGTCATTTGAAATTCTTCCTTAGATACACATCTTAACTATCTAGGGATCAATATAACCAAAGCACAGAAAGTTCCTGTTTTTCTCCATCCTGAATCTCCCGCAGGGTGTGCCGTTGCTGGGCAGCTGCAGTGGTCGATGGCCTGATCCCTGTAGAACTGGAACGGCTGGCAACATTTTTTTCTTTACACCTGGGACTGGGTGACACCAGGTGGCCTCTGGGCCTGCCTGGCTGAGACCACCTCCCCATGGTGTGTCCAGCAGCTCTCAGAGCCGCTCCGTCCCTTCCAGCTCTCCTGGGCTCAGGCCTCCGTTCTGCAGGGGCTCTGTAAGAGGAGTGCACTTTGGCCCTTGAATGGAGGGGCAGGTGTCTCCTCAAACTGCCTCCTGTTTTTCTGGAAGGAGAGCAGCCTCAGTCTCATTCTGCGGGAGGAGATGACTAGTGTGTCCGGGACTTACAAGACCGAAGGGAAAATTGCCACAAGCCTCAGGACCAACTTCCACTCAAACTGGGCCTTGTGCGTGAGCCAGGCATTTGGAGAGATGCAAGCCAGAGGCTTCCTGGCATGGCTAAGACTGGCTCGGCTTTCAGACCAGGGGGGCTTCCAGGCTCATCCTGGGAGTTAGTCACGCCCACCCCCTTGCTGATCTCACTACCCATCCACACTGATAAGCAGAGTCCCAACCCTGCAGGGCTCCTCTCTGCGCATCATCCCCACCTAACCCTTCTCCCTCCCCTGGGGGCTAACGTGCACCTCCTCCCCCCCAAGCCCTGGAGTTCCTGTTCTATTGCTAAGATGTGCCTACATCATTAACCTGGGGGCCAACTTCCATCTCCTTCTTCCCACAATGGATGGACACGGGCACTAGACCGCAAGGCTCCCCCTGAGTCCTGCGTCACCCCTCCCAGCCCCATTCCATCTGGACATCGAGACCCTGGAAGACTCCCAGCGTCCATCAGATCCCCATCAGGCCCGTGCTTCTTCTCACTCATTCATCCCCCTCACCTATCCCCCTCCACTGTTCCCCTCCTCCCAAAGTCCTGTCCTCTCTCTGTCTCCCCCTTTCCCCAACCCCAAGCCCTCCTCTGTTCTCTGATGCCTTGGTCCCTCTACTTAAACCTGTGCCAGTGTCGGGGACTAATGGGCAACTACTCACGTGGTCTAAATCCTGCCTCACCGTCCCCCGACTCCCCACCTTCTATAGTCGACTAGTACCGGGCACTGGGCAGGCCCGGGCACCTGCTTGCCTCATCTCACCTTATCCTCACGACAGACTCCCGAGGAGGTGTTTGCATGCTCTCACAGCCGGATGAATGAATGAACATCTGCCTTCCCGCAGGTGTGGGCTTCTCCAGGGTCTCTGCCCTAGGCTCTGACGCACAGTGAGGCTGCCACAGGGACGGCTGAAGGAGGGGCAGATCATTCTGTGGTACTGGGGACTGTGGGTGACTGGGTTTCAGGAGTGAGGGGATGAGAAACCAGGCTGACTTGTCAGGACAGACATCCTGGACTGGGGTAGGCGGCGGACAAGATGCTGGGCTGTTGCCCTAGATACTCCCTGGGCAGGCAGCTAAGAGGCACTGAGCTCTTCCCTTCTATCCATCTTTCCCTCCCTCCTTCCCTCCCTCCCCCCATCTACCCATGTAGCTTGGTGTAGCTGTCCACAGGACATGTGGGTACCACAGCTCAGTGGAGCAGACCAGGAGGAGGACCAGTGGGCTTCGATAAGGACTGAGAGAAAACAGGGAGCAGGTTCTAATACCAAGGGGTCAGCTTGGCCAAATTACTGCCCAGAGGAAATATGGGCACAGGGAGGCCTGATATCCTGATTTTTCTAGAGAATCCAGAAATGTGAGTTTTTAGGTACACTCTCCTGATTGTTAAGTGTTGACAACTAATCACATTTAAAACACTGGACAGGCCCCAGCTGTGTGAATCAGGCAAAACGTGTACAGGCTGGAATCAGCGCAGGGGCCGCCAGTGCGCGGCCTCTGACATGGGATCCACAACGCAGGCTTGGAGTCAGAGGTAGAGCCTGCTAGTGCACCGGCTAACTGAAAGATGTGGGGCAAAGCACTCAGCCACTCTGAACCTCAGTCTCCTCCTCTGTAAACTGGGGTGAGATCTACCCACCTCGCAGGGATGGTATGAGGGTTAAACAGGTAACGCAAGACAGGCGCCACACACAGCGCCTCCTTGGAGCGACCCCGCCCCCCACAATGATGGCTGTTGTCGCTGTTTCCCATCACAGTGGTGAACGTCGGCCCAGGGTCAGGCCCGGGGGCAGCGCGGCAGCGAGGACCCTCCCAGGCAGCCCCTGCAGGCTTGCTAGTGCCGGCTCCTTGCGGCTGGCCCTCCGCAGGCCCCAGGACCACGAGGAGGACGAGGGGCTCCCAGCCAGGACCGAGACTTCCCCTTCCCCTCTCCTTCCTCCTTCCCCTTTCCTCCTTTCCTAGTTCTCTTCCTTTACTTCTGCTGAAAGCGAAAAGGGAAGTTTAAAAAAGCAGAACAAAGGTTTTGGTTATATTTTTTAAACTTCTTTTCTGGCCGCGCTGTGCCGCCGCACGTGGGATCTTAGTTCCCCGACCCACAGGGTTGGGGGGAGGGGGGGAGGACCCGCGCCCTCTGCAGTGGAAGCGTGGAGTCTTAACCACTGGACCGCCAGGGAAGCCCTTGGTTGTATTTTTTGTTTGATTGCTTTTTAAGCGTATTTCAAGTCTCAGTTTTCGGAAAAGTCAGCATAGGTCACGGGGTAAGTGCAGGGAGTAAAAGTTGTCTTCGTGGGAATCAGAGCCCGGGGCACTGGGTCCTGGAGACCCCTACTCTCAGAAGCGTTCCTCCTCCAAGCCTCTGCTCAGTGAGTGTTCTGGGGGCTGCGGGGCTGCGGGGAGGAGGCGGGGGGCGGCTGGGGTGAGCGCAGGGGCAGGGGTGGCCCCTTGGTCCCCAACCGTACGTGTCGCAGACTCTCCTGATTGCTTGAGTCGCCCTCAGTTCGTTTCTGTTATTTGACTCCTAGAAGGAGTTTTCTGGGTTTCAGGCAACAGTGCCTGGTCCACATTCACTGTGGGTCCCCAGTGTCTCTGCTCTGGGTCTGGGAGCCCCAGGTCTCTTCTTGCCTCCTATGGTGTCACTACAGCTTCTGCCTCTCCTGTGACTGCTGTCTGTCCAGCTGCCCCTCGCTGGGGCCAGTGGGCAAGGGTGGGGGCCTGGGTCCTTGGCGCTGCTCCGGCTCTTGTCCCTGTGTTCTTCCCCTCCCCTCCCCCTCCCCTCCTTTCCTCTCAATCTTTTTCTCAGTGTCTCAGTATCTTAGTCTCTCTTTCTCTGTGCTTCCACATGTGTTATCTCACTGCTGGAGGGTTTCCGCCTCACAACTCCTCACTTCAGCATCCCTTGCTGACCAGCTGATCTTCCCTAGGTTTCTCAATTCAAAGAAAAAAGAACCGTGTGGGAGGGGCCTCAGAACACTTCTGGTCGCTTGGGTTCACCATCACTGCCCATCAGGTCTTTGGTTGCTGGCCTGCCCATGGACTGATTGCCTTGTATGGGCCAGGTGTCAGTTCCAAGTACTGTGTGACCTTGAGCAAGTTCCTGCAACCTCTCTGAGGCTCCGTTTATCCCACCTGCCAAATGGGGACCCTCATACTTAACTTACAGAACAAAAATGTAATCCTGGGGATGTGAATTCCTTGAGGTCAGGAACAATGTCTTATTCACCTCTAGATCCTCAGATTCAGATTCATGATAAGCGCTCAGTAAATATCTGTTGAATTAAGTTGTTTGTAAGTGGTTTATGTATGTATGAATTAAGAATGCTTTTTGCTATGAAAAACAGAAAATCCTCTTTATAGAGGCCTAGTCATATAGCAAGACTCTTCAGACCAGGTAACTGCTTGCATTGGTTTAGCAACTCCTGATGTCAGTGCAAGCTTATCTGCAAGTCTCTTGCTTATTGCCTTGTGACCACAAAATAGCTGCTGTGGCTCCAGACATTTTATTTGTATTCAAGGAAGCACAAAGGAGGAAAAGCTGCATGTTTCCCTTTAATCAAAAAAAGCAGAACCTTCCCAATCCCAGAAAATTTTCACTTAATTCTCATTTCTATGTCAAATGTCCACTCAGTTCCAATGGAGGCTGGTAAAGTAAGTATTTAACTCTCCCAGCCTCTTTAAAGGAGGTGGCAAGGAACAGGGGAGAGAAATCTTATCATTTTAGCCGACTGCACTCTGCCCCAGTTCTTTTCCTCCCGCTCTCCTCCCTCTGTTGGGATTGTGGGATAGAGGTATTTTGTGAGGATTGTGCCTGGAGTACAAGAGAGAGAAGTTCAGGAACAGGACTCAGGCCTGGGGGCAGGAGGTTTGTGTTACTGGAAGTGTGTCCATTGGCTAGACCATGGCCCTCTCTGGACTGGGGCTTCCAGGCTCCTTAGTGAGGTGGCTGAACAAGATGGTGTCTGAGGGTCTTCCAGCTCTCGTGGTCTAGCTTCGTGAGAGCACCGTGTGAAGGCCAGAGAGGAAGGGAGAACGGAGTGGGAAGCAAAGAGTTAGAAACAAATATGTGTGTATATGTGTGCAGAGCTGTAGACATGTTTGTAGGCAATGGGAACTGAAATGAGGGACTGAAGCATCCCCAGCACTGGGCTAGCCAAGACAGAAGTGAGAGAGCTGTAGGCTACTGTGTGTGACAGTATCCCCAGGCTGGCAGTACCCCCTGGGGGCAGTACGCCCAGGGAGGCAGTAACCTCAGGTGCGCAGTACCCCAGGTGGGCAGGACCCCCAGGTGGGCAGTACCTGGGCCTCAGAGATGGTTCCAGCTCCCTGGCTGGACCAGATTGTGAAGCAGAGAAAGCAGCATGGACCAGCCCTTCATTTTCTGTCGGGAAAGAATGAATCAGGGCATCTTGGACTCCTCCCTCCCGCCCCTTCCTTCTAGGGAGGCACTTCTTATTTATCATTAGTTCTAAAGCAATAAGAATATCTTCTCTTTATTGAAGTCATTTGTGTTTTCTGCTTTTTCTAAAAACCAAGTCCGGGCCTATAGCAGTGTTTGCCATCTCTTAAAGGAAGAAATTCTCCCTTACCCCAGGCGTGGGCCTAAATTATATTTTAAAAGTAGCTTTGTTTTTTAATATCATATTTCGTTTATGAGAATGAAATAGGCTTCTAAAGAAGTGACTCATTATGGAAAAATACAAAAACAGAATTTGTGAATTTTTGCTGTTTTTCACTAACCTTGTACATTTTCTTGCTATCCAAGAAAGAAGAAACTACAACTGACTTCATTGTGAGCTCTTTACTTAAAACTGTGGACTAGATTGTTTTGGTCATAATGTTTCTTAACTATATAGAAATATAAAATTAAGCATAAACTTCTTATGCTAATAGCGCTTATACTTTTGGGTACCATAAAACCAAAACAAATTTAGAAATCATATATAAACAGGACAACGCCAGTAAAATTCAAAACAACATTAATTTAACATGAGGGATAGTGATGTTTTCCTGAAAATTAATAAAACCTTACAGTAGGACTGGGAGGCATAAGGCTTTATTTTGTTTTTCCTTTTGTTTTTGTCTTGTTCAGCATGGCTATACTTCTAAAGACAAAGAAATTAAAAATAAATCTTAAACTTTAAGAGTTTTAGTCTTCCAAGTAATACTAGTAATGTAATTTCGAAATTATTTGATTCGTGTTGTAGGAGACAGTAAATAAGTAATTACACTAATTGAAACAAAAATTATCAAGTTAAGGGGGAAAAGATACAAACATGAAAACAAAGAGGGGGGAAAAGCCCTCTAATATTAAATTTGAATTGGGACTATCAATAAGAACATATGGTTTTTACTTATTTATTTATAAATATTTATTTATTTATTATTTATTTGGTTGCGTTGGGTCTTAGTTGCAGCAGGTAGGCTCCTCAGTTGTGGCTCACTGGCTCCTTAGTTGTGGCATGAGAACTCTTAGTTGCAGCATGCATGTGGGAGCTAGTTCCCAGACGAGGGATCAAACCTGGGCCGCCTGCTTTGGGAGTGTAGTGTCTTAACCACTGCGCCACCAAGGAAGTCCCTGGTTTTTTTTTTTTAATGTGAATTTTCTAGCTCTGCCCATTGAGAGGGCCCAGGAGCAATCATATCTCGGTAGCAATGAGCACACCTAGCACCCAGATTTTAGATTCTAATACCATTTTCCACTGAAAGAAATTAGAACTCTCAGAGAAATGGCTGACTCCAGGGATGGAGAGAGAAAATACAAGGTGAGCTTGCCAGAAAGAAAGGAAGCTTTTTGTGATGGTAAATTTTATACGTCAACTCGGCTAGACTATGGTGCCCAGTTGTTTGGTCAAATATTAATCTAGATGTTGCTGTGAAGTTGTCTTGTAGATGTAATTACATCTACAATCAGTTGACTTTAAGTAAAGGAGTTTATTCTGGATAATTTGGGTGAGCCTCGTCCTATCACTTGAAGGCCTTAAGAACAAAAAATGGATCAGAAGGCATTCCACCTCCCTGACTATAACATAAAAGTCCCACCCGAGTTTCCGGCCTGCTGGCCTACCCTACAGATTGCAAACTTGTTTGTCCCTACCATTGTGTGAACTTATTCCTTAAAATAAATCAAATACGTATATTATTGGTTCTGTTTCTCTGGACAACCCTGACCTTGAAAGACTAATAGGGACGTATCAAAAGGACAAGGAACCAGCTAAATGGGGCTCCCACCAGCCAAATTTGGAACAATTTGAGCATCAAAAAAGAATAAAGAATGAACTGATTAAAAACATTGAATAAATAAAGACCCATGAGACCATAGCAATGTTTAAAAGGAAAGAGAGAGAAAGATGAAAAAACCCACCTGATTTACTACCTCATTTACTATTATGACTGTTATACCAATTCCTTATTCTGGAAATAAAGAGAAAAAATTAAGCATTTATACTATCTTTTTAGCAGGGAATGTAGAAAGAATGTTAGTAAACAATTATTTTTCAATCCCCAATGAAAGAATTGATTTGAGAATGGATCATCAATGGATGCTAAACCTCCCTTAATTGAGAGTGTGCTAGGGATCGGGGACTTGCATGGGGCCAAACTACCATCCTGCCTCTCATCTGCTAATTGCAAGATAAAAACATGCCTTCGCAGTGGGAAGAGCAGGCTGTCACCAGCTTAGCCAAACCGAATATCACTACCAATGGGATTGGCTGACATGAGGCACCTCCTGTAGTGATGTGGTGTGAAGTGCACAGCATCACGGGTCAGGTAAACCTGCCAAAGAGTGTTTAGACTCAGCTTCCAGTTTATAAGAACTCCAGGGAAGCAAGTCAAACCAAACCCCAAGGAGACACAATTCAGAATATGGGACATTCTATAAGACAACTGACCTGGTTTCTTCAAACAAGCAATAGCATATTCCCCCCAAAAGGTGGGGCCTATTCAAAGTGGACTAAAATGTCTCAGCAACAAACGCAAGGTGTGAACGTTGCTTGAATCCTGGTAACAAAAAACCCCATATATATATGTATATATATATACACACATATATATACATATATATATAAAGGTGTATATATATAAATACTTTTATACATACATATATGTCTTTGTGACAGCTGGTAAAATTAAACTTAATATGGATTGGATATTAGATGATATTAGACATATTATCGTTGAAATTTTTAGGTGTGACAGTGGTAGTGTAATTTATGAGAATGCCTTATTCTTTGGAGATGCACTGAAGTCTCTAGGAGTGACGTGTCATGATATCTGCAGCTAAATTTCGAATGGTTCATATATATTATGTATATATTGAAATTATATATCATATATAAAAAATATATATGTTATATATAATATTATATACATGGTTTATATATAAAATGTATATATAATATATGATGTATACACTATATGTCTACAATGTATGTATATTTTTTAACCACATATATGTGGCTAAGTGTTTACAACTCTTGCATCGAGGTGATAGGTATATGAGGGTTTGTGGTATTATTCTTTCCATTTTTCTTTGTTTGTGAGATTTTCCATTAAGAAAAGTTGGAAAAAACTGTAGAATCAAAATAACAACGTAAATGTAATGTGATGGAAGATGTTCATACCTTGTAGGGTAGCACTTGGTTGCCAGCTCTTGCTGCCGTTTTAATTTTCAGGTGCCCACAGGACTCGGTGTCATGAGAAGACTCAATTCTCCAAGTACTTTCTCTACTAAAACTATGGTCAAACCTTTTTACCGGGCATTATGTAGTTGTTTGGCCATCTCTTGATGCCAACAATGATGTATAAAATCTTTTATATTTACCATGAGATACAGTACTTGGTGACAGTATGACCCTAAATGGAAACATAAACTCCAGTCTGCTGTGGCTGACAGGTCTCAGTTATAAGGTGTCATGCAGATAAGGCAGGTACCAACATGGGTGGCTGCCCAGTGGGCCTCCATTCTATTCAGGGCACTGATTATGGCTCTGTGTCAGTTTTAATACTCACTTTCCCAGATTCCCTGTTGCTAAGCATGACATGTGACTCAGTTCTGGCCAATGGGATGAAAGTAAAAATGATTCATTGGGTGGGGCTTCTGGGTAACCTCTGTACAAGGGACACAGTTGGGGGGCATGTGGCTTCAATCCTTTACTCTTTGGCTCTCCTGTTGTCCCCCACTAAAACTGGAGGTGTAACAGACATCTTGCAGCTGTGACAATACACGTCCCACAGACTATTACTAGAGTAACAGAGTCAGAAGATGGAAGGAAACTGTGTCCTTGATGACATCCTGGAACAGCTGCATTTGCCCTGCACTGCTTTTCCTCAGATTTCTTAACATCTAGGAGAAACAAACTTATATGTGTTTAAGCCAGTGTCTGTTAACTTAACTTGCATATAAATACATCCTTGAATGATTCATTTAAAATATACTAATGTTAGATGTTTACATTATCATATGTGCCATGAATGTTGATGCAAAAATTCTTAACAAAATATTAGCAAACGGAATTCAGCAATATATAAAAAGAACTATATACCATGACCAAGTGGAGTTTATTCTAGGGGTGCAAAGCTGGCTCAATGTTAGAAAAATCAATGTAATCCATCATATTAACAGTCTAAAGAAGAAAAATTATATGATTGTATTAATGGATGCAGAAAAAACATTTGACAAAATTCAACACCCATTCACAATAAAAAAAAAAACTCTTAGAAAACTAGGAGAGAGGACACTTCCTTAATTTGATAAAGAACACCTAAAAGAAAGCTACAACTAACATCATACTTAATGGTAAAAGACTAATGCTTTCACCCTAACATTAGGAACAAGTTAAGTATGTACACACTTACCACTGCTACTCAACATAGTACTGGAAGATCTAGCCAGGGCAATATGTAAAAAAAAAAGACAACAGAACAACCAAACCAAATCAAAACAAAAACAATAAAACCCAAACAAACAAAAAAAGGAAATTAAAGGCATATAGATTGAGGAAGGTAGAGATAAAACTATCCCTATTTGCAAGTGACATATTGTCTACATAGAAAACCCTGAATAAAGAAGACAAAGAAAACCTAAATAAATGGAGAGACATATAGTGTTCATGGGTTGTAAGACCTAATGTGAAAAGATGTCAGTTCTCCCCCAAATTGACATACAATGCAATTCCTCTCAAAATCCCAGCAAGAAATTTTGTGGGTATAAACAAGATTATCTTGAAATCTATATGGAAATGTGAAGGAACTAGAATGGCTTTTTCATTTCAGCCCCAACTATTCTGACACCAGTGGATGTACTGCCATACAATTCTGACACTACCCACCCAGAGTTAGCCCAGACCTCACAAATCAAAGGTCAAAGTCACCAGCAAGACTACTCCCACTCCGGACTCCAGCTGCAAGCGGGGTCCCAGGACACCTGCGCTTCTGATGAACTGCCTACAAATCCGGGGGTTCCCACCACTTCTGCAGATTAGATGATTCACTAGAACATCTCACAGAACTCAGGAAAACACTATACTTATGATTATAGTTTAATTATAAAGAATACAAATCGGGAACAAACAAATGAAGAGACACATAGAACAAGGTCTGGGGGGAACGGCAGATTTTTTGTGCCCTCTTCCTGTGGAATCAAGGCACATCAACCAGGAAGATCCACTGAGCTTCAGTGTCAGAGTTTTTATTGGGGCTTTGCTATGTATTGAATCATTGGCCATGTGATTGAACTCAATCCCCAGTTCCCCTCTGCTTCCCCTGAGGTCAGAGTTTGGGCTGATATGACACGGCTCAAAGCCCCAACCCTCTAATCACGTGCTTAGTCTTTCTGGTGACCAGCCCCCATCAGGAGTCATTTCATCTTTTAGCATAAAATCAGGTGGGATTCGAAATAAAATCTGGTGGGATTCGAAAGGGCTCATGAATAATAGACATTTCTATTACTCTGGAAATTCTAAGGATGTCTTCTCTCTTCCAGGAACCCAGGACAGATGCTAGTCAATTCTTTATTATATGATAATAGCTAAAACAACTTTGAGGAAGAAGAAAGTATGAGGAGACCCTCTATCTGTTGTCGTGACTTGTTATATAGCTAGCTTTATTCACACTGTGGTATGAGCAAAGGAATAGACCCATAGGTCAATGAACAAAACAGAGGACCTAGAAATAGACCATACAAGTATGGCCAACTAATTTTTGACAAAGGTAGTAAGAAAATTCAGTGGAGGAAGGAAAGTCTTTTCAATGCATGGTGCTGGATCATTGGATATCAATAGACAACCCAACACCTCACATCTTTTACAAAAATTAACTCAAAATGGATTGTAGATTTAAATATAAAACATAAAGCTATCAACCTTTTAGAAGATGAGATAGGAGGAAATCTTTGGGACCAAGGGTTTTGTGAAGATTTCTTTTTCTTGTTTTTTTCCTCGGCCACGCCATGCGTCTTTAAGTATCTTAGTTCCCTGACCAGGGATTGAACCGAGGCTCTCAGCAGTGAAAACGTGGAGTCCTAACCACTGGACTGTCAGGGAATTCCCAAGAGTTCTTAAATATGACGCCAAAAATTCAATTTCTGAAAGAAAAGAAAAGGATACATTGGATTTCAAAATTAAAAGCCTTTGTTAAAAAATATCCTGTTAAATGGATGAAAAGAATTAGCTTCAGACTGTGGGAATATATTTGCAGACCACATAGCCAACAAAGGACAATGATCTAGAATATATAAAGAGCTCTCAAAATTCAACAGTGAAAAAACAAGCAATCTGATTAGAAAATAGATAGAAGACATGAAGAGACATTTCACTGAAGAGGATGTACAGATGGCAAATAAGCACTGAAAAGGTGTTCAACCTCATTAGCCATCAGGCAAATGCAAATGTAGACTATGATGAGTGATTACTATACACCTATCAGAATGGCTAAAATGAAAAATAACACCAAATGCTGGCAAGGATGCAGAAAGCCTGGATCTCTCATACTTTGCTGGTGGGAAGGTACAATGGTACAGCCACTCTGGAAAACAGTTTGGCAGTTTTTAAAAAAAGGAAACATACGCTTATCATATGACCTGTCGATTGCACTCCTGGCTATAAACACTCTGGGATAAATACCAGAGGGATAAAAATTACGTTCACACAAAAACATGTACACGATTGTTCATAGCAGCTTTATTTGTGGTTGTCAAAAACTGGAGTCAACCCAAATGTCCCTTAATAAGTAAAGGGCTAAGCAAGGTGAGGTATGTCCGTCCATATCATGGAATACTACTCAGTAACACCAAGAAATGAACTATGGATGGATGAAAAAAGCCCATCTCAACACATGGCATTCTCTATGAATTCCATTTATACGACATTCTTGAAATGACATCATGGAATTGGAGAATGAATTAGTGGTTGCCAGAGTGGGAGGAGGGTTGGAGGAGGGTATGACCATGATGGGACAGCACCAGGGAGGGCTTTGTGGGACGGGATAATTCTGCATCTTGACCGTGGTGATAGTTACTATGAATCTGCACGTGTAATGAAGTGACAGAAAGCTATACACGTATATTGGACTAACGGCACATTCCTGGTTTTACATTGGATCATAGTTATGTAAGATATTACCACTGGGGGAAATGGGGCGGAGGGTACATGGGATCTCAACTACCTTGTCACTTCCGGTGAAACTGTCATTATTTCAAAATTAAAAGTAAAGAGTAATGGCCTATATGGAAAAGAATCTTAAAAAGAGTGAATATATGTATATGTATAACTGATTCACTTTGCTGTACACCTGAAGCTAACACAACATTGTAAATCAACTCTACTTCAATAAAAGTTAAAAAAAAATAAAGTTAAGGAAAAAAATGAAAAGTAAAGAAAAAAATGATGGCAAAATAAAAACTTCTTCAGAAAAAAAAATTATTAGGATGGAGTGTATCAGGACCCACAACCCCAATTGGAGAATCACGAAGTGGGGGCAGAGGGGCTGGGATCGAGCCCTACTGGGTGCAGATACATCCTGGTTGCCCGGCAGGTGCACTGATGAAGTGAGCTGTACTCGCCCCAGAGGAGAGCGCCGTCTAGTCAAAAGGGTCCAGGTAACGTAGCATCCCGTGCTCTCTGCTTCCCACTCTCCTCTGCTTTTTCCGAGCACTCAGTGCATCAGTGCTGTTGGACACGGGGCACACGGTGATGAATAAAGGTGGAGGTCTCCTCCTTGGAGGGACAGGTAACACAGTGGAAGAAGAGGTATCGGGTCCCAGAGCAAAGGCGCTGGCCCAGCTGGCGGACTTGGGGAGGTGTCCTGGGTGGCAGGAGTCTTGAACTGGGTTTAGAAAGATGAGCTGGAAGCAGTGAGGCAAAGAAGGAGATGCTGGTCATTTATTCTACAATCTCTGGGGAGGCAGTGAAGGGTAGGAGAATGGCATGATCTGATGAACATTTAAGAAAAATCTCCGTGGGCAGTGGAGAGGGCAAGTTGGTTTGGGGAAGGCCAGGGTCCAACCCAGAGGACAATGCCGGGGGGAGGTGAGGGCCCTGGAGGAGGGCAGACTATGGGCACGCGGAGAGGGTTCAGATGGAGGTGGACCTGGGGGCTGAGTTAACCAGGGCTTTGTAGATGCAGCATAGATACAGTGGTTCCAGAGCCCCGGCCAGGCCCCCTCCAAGAATGCCTGGAACTCAGCTTCCTCTGGGCTGCCAAACTGTCCCCGCCTGGACCCTGGGGCAGGGTGGACCCTGCCCTGGGCTACCTCATATCCTTCTCTGAGCTGCCAGGCCAGGAGTCTGCTCACTGCTTGGGAATGTCTTAGTTTCTGCAGATGGCTTGCACGGGGTCAGGCTTTTTGAGTGATGCTTGCTGCAGGGACCCGCACCTCCCCCTTCCCCCCAGGAGCTGCAGCACCTCCAAGGGGTGTCTACGTTGGTGTGGATGCAAAAGTCATTCAAAGTGTGTATGCTTGTTCGGGTTTCTCTCCCACTTGTAGAAGTTTTGGCAACAGCATTTTATGATATTATGGATGATCGTCTACTATTGGGTGCTTCACAGGGTGTCGTTAGTCTCCTTCCAGACTGAAGACTCCTTGTGGGCAGGCACCTTGTGGGCGGGATTCTCCTGTGTGTGTCCCCAGCTCGCAGGGCTGGCTGGCTCAGTGCTGGCTGAACACTGACCGGAGATTTCACTGCTTGGTCGGCTGAACTACTCCAGCCTTTGTCTCTGCACTTAGAGGCAGGCTGTGCTGGGGCCTTATTAGGCTGTTAAAAATCACCTCCCTGCTCCATGTTTACAGTGGGGTTCACGTAAACTATATATATGTGTATGTGTAAATATACACACACACAGGATAGTATTTGGAATGCTAACCACTGTTTCTCTTATCAGCAATTTGTTACCCGCTACCCTCCCTGGTTCAAACAAATGAGCTCTCTGCTTTCATTGCTTCAAGGAATGGATCAAATTCTTGGCTTTTGACTTTTATTTTATTTTTTAATTTTTAAATTTTATTGAAGTGTAGTTGATTGACAATGTTGTGTTAATTTCTGCTGTACAGAAATTATACATTTAAATACATTCTTTTTCACATTCTTTCCCATTGTGGTTTATCTCAGGATATTGAATAGAGTTCCCTGTGCTCTACAGTAGGACCTTGTTGTTTATCCATTCTCTATATGATAGTTTCCATCTGCTAATCCCAAACTCCCAATCCACCCCCCCCCCACTCCTTGGCAACCACAAGTTTATTCTCTATGTCTGTGAGTCTGTTTCTCTTTCATAGTTAAGTTCATTTGTGTCACATTTTAGATTCCATGTATCAGTGATATCATATGGTGTCTGTCTTTCTTTTTCTGACTTATTTCACTTCGTATGATGATCTCTAGGTCCATCCATGTTGCTGCAAATGGCATTATTTCGTTCTTTATATGGCTGAGTAGTTTTCCATTGTACATATATCTACTACATCTTCTTTATTCATTCCTCTGTCAATGGACATTTAGGTTGTTGGCTTTTGATTTTTAAAAGTCTGGACCTGTTTATAAGCCAGTAGGCTGGGGATGGTACCTGACAAGTCAGTCGAGAGCAAGCGTGCCTCCTTTCAGATCAGAAATCTATTCTGAAGGTGGGATTGTGGAGAATCGGAGAAGAGAATGTGGCTTCTTCTAGGTTCAGAAAGAGGCCCCGACCCTGCCGCCAGGACCGATCCCCGGGGACAGGGAGAGGGATGGAAATCTGGGTTTGGGAGAATCTGAGAGCAGAGTACACTTTGCCCAGAGTCCCCAGCTGTCATGTGTAAGCCAGGAGAAACCTGCCCATCCTGTCTGGGCAGTGGGCCCTAGGGAAGCTTCAGAAGGTTCCCTGAGGCCCCAACATGGAGGGAGAAACAAAGTGATTCCTTAGGTCTGTTCTGAGAGGCTGCCAAAGCTAGGTGTCCTAAAACTCAGTCATGAGGGAAGGGGGCTCTTTCTCCCATGCCCTGGAACAGACCCACGATGCAGCTGGATGGCTGACACAAGGATCCCAGACTGGAGAGAAGGGCGGGAGAACGATGCTATGGTATGTGGAAGTGGCCAGGAGACACACATGAGGCCAGAGCTTTCTATGCCTGGAGACGTGGGAGCAGGGGGCAGGGGGCAGGACGGACCTGCCGGGGAAAGAAAGGTTTAAGAGTGAAGAGTAAAGGGAGTCAAGTTTTTCCTGCACAGCCAGGACTGTGGCTTGAGATCTGTCCCCACTACCTTTGAATGCACATCTTTTCAGCCATTTTTTATTTAAGGAAGCATTGTTGTGTTTGGGGGGTAGGGGGAAGGACCCATTGAATTGGACATTGTCAGATGTTTACTTAGAATGAACAAAAACTATTATTATGTTTTCTGTCCCACTCTGTAAAATATAAAATGCGAGAAACATGATTTCATTGCAAGAGTGATGCTGGCCACCTGCGCCCTGTGAATGTGCATCACTGTCTGCCCGCCACACCCCTGCCCCCATAGGTCCACCAGTGAGAGCTCGGCTGAATCCTTGGTGCTTCCACCAGCCCCTGGGGGCCAGGAACTAGGCTGGGGTGGTAGAAGCTGGCTTTAGAAGCAATACAGGTCTGCAGGAAATAAGTGAATTATGCACGGTCAAAGACGTATAACCATAAGCAAATGCAGCATACTTAATGCAACAAATGTCAGAGAGAGAGGAGGTGACAAGGGTGGGGCATATATGAAAAGACAAAAAGGCAGGTGCCTTGGAATGAGTGCAGCCTGCCCGCTGATAAGCCATCAGCTCCAGCTACTCTCCAGGTAGGTCTCCGTCCTCTGGTGCTGTGTGCCTTCCCTGAGCTTGGGGGTGGAGGGGATCATGCCCAGGGCCAAGTGCAGTGGCCACATCCCGGTTACATACGCTGAGTGACTGATCTGTGCCCAGCTGATGGAGGGCATTGGGGGTCAGAGCTCATCAGACCCAGTGCCTGCCCCTCAGGAACCTCATTTGGAGGCTGTGGTTCTCCAACTGAGCATCAGGTCCACTCAAAGGCAACCAGAATTCCATGCAGGTGTTGTCACTTCTCAACCTGGGGTCTGAGCGAGAAGTGATTCTTCCCCTTAAAGGATCATAAACTCCTCTCCCAGCTCCTATTATCCCCATGGCCAGGAGGAACACAGTGGATGCTGAGTTAGTGAAGAATTGGGTCCCAGAGTGCCTTCTCTTCACTATTACAGAATGACATTTGGGGGGTGGGTGCTAGGTGTGTGAGAAAGGCAAGCACAGGATTCTGGGGAGCCTAGAGGAGGGTCACTTAACCCTGCCTGAATTCAATGGGTGGAAGAAGGCTCTCTGGAGGAGGAAACAGGTGAGCTGGGTCTGAAGGGTGAGGAGGGGTTGTCAGGTAGCCAGGTGAGGAAACTAGGGTAGGAAAGTTCGGTATGTCTGTACATGTCCTCAGGAAGGACACATTCAAAGCTCCAGTGCATGTCGGAGCCTGTACGGGCATGGGTGGGATGAGCTGGGCAGCTCCTCTCCATTCAGGTGTCTGTCTGCATCCAGTATGCTCAGGAGGCGAAACATGCAGCTGTGCCCACAATTAGCTTTTAGGCATATACGATGAACCTGAGTAGAAGAAGAGGTAGGAGGAAAAGACAGGAAGAAAAAGAAAAATTTGCCATGAGGAAAGGAGGAGGAATCTGAGGCAAGGGAAGAGGTGGTTCTGGGCAGAGTTCCGGTTGCTCTACATCTTCACCAAAGATTGGTGCTGTCAGTCTTTTTAGTTTTAGCCATTTTGGGGAGTGTGTCGTGTTAGCTCATTGTGGTTTTAATTTGCATTTGCCTAAAGACTAATGAAGTTTAGCGTCTTCTCATGTGCCTATTACCACCTTCTTTGGCCAAGGGTTTCTTCAAATCATTTGCCTTTCTTTTTCCTGTTTTTTTTTAATGTTTTTTTTTAAAAAAATGGATTGTTTGCCTTCTTCTTATTGAGTTACAATAATTATTTATATATTCTGGAGCCAAGTCCTTTGGTAGATATACGTATCATGGGTAGTTTTTATCTGAGGGGATTACTTCTTCATTTTCATACAGTGTAATGGTGTCTTTAGAAGAGCAGAGTTTTTAAATTTCAAAGAAGTTCTATTTATCAATTTTTTTTTTTTTTTTTTTTTTTGGAGTACGCGGGCCTCTCATTATTGTGGCCTCTCCCGTTGCGGAGCACAGGCTCCGGACGTGCAGGCTCAGCAGCCATGGCTCACGGGCCCAGCCGCTCCGCGGCATGTGGGATCTTCCCGGACCGGGGCACGAACCCGCGTCCCCTGCATCGGCAGGCGGACCCTCAACCACTGCGCCACCAGGGAAGCCCTATCAATTTTTAATGGTAGCTTAATATTAAAACATACCAAAATTTAGAAATTAACTCATTTAACCAACCCATGCTTGGACATTTAGGCTGTTTCCAACTTTTCACTATTTTTCTTGTAAGGAATGTCATTGTACTTATAACTGTTTCAAGGATAGTCTCAGATGCATCTTAGGGTGAAAAGGTTTGTAAGGCTTTTGTTATACACTCTGAAAATGCTTTCCTAAAGGGCTCCTCATACACTGTAAATGAAGTCCAGTTTCAAGGAACTGGCCAGTCCTCTTAGTATTCCTTCCCAGAGCTTGCTAGTTTGTTCATAGATAAATGAAACTTTAGAAATGCTTAAAAACATACATGTGCAATCTTGTCATGACACTTTGTTTAGTAAACCATTTTTTCCCCTAGATAATACAAAGACAATTATAATAAATTTCCAGTGAGCATTTCCAAAGGCTGGCATCTTACTTCTAAAGGAACTCAGCCATGATTTTTTGAAGGATTGCTGGGCAAAGGGCTATTTGCTTTTCTGTACCTCTGTTGACCCATCTCTAAAGCTGGCAAAGGTCAGCCTACTCTGTCTCACTAGCAAAGAGGGCCACAAACCAGAGACACTGTTCCTGACTCTCAGGACAGGATGTCATGATAGTAACCATTTGCTGAGGCCACTAAGCCCTGGGCAGGGACTGCTAGGTTACCTCTAATCCTCAGCAAAAGCCTTGCCTGGTGATACTCTTGCTTCAATTAAAAGGAGCAAGGCAGTGACTGGCCCAGTTCACACCACTAAGAATCACAGAGCTGGGGCCTTTTGGCTCTGAAGCCTATGCTGCTGTTGTCATGTTTTTGGTCTATTACCTTTCAGCCACACCATAGACCACACACAGGTCAACAAATGTTTAAAGACACGGGGGAGGAACACAGGGAAGTCTATTATCTTAAACATTTTTTTGCTCTTGGAGATTTCATTTGCCGGTGGCCAAAGAGAGTTACTGGTTTTTGCTGGAAGCCTTGGAAATATCCTGGAGCTGGTTGGTGGCCCGGTGACTGGCCTGTTCCCCAGCCCCTCCTGCATGCCCTGGTTAAAATGGATGAAAACTGGAGCTGACCATCTGGGTCAATAGGTTTGGAAGCAAGTAGGTGGAGCCTGGAGACAGGTCCCCTTTCAGAAGGTCCCCTGGAGGGCTGTCTTCCTATCTCTGCAAAGGTCCCCTCCAGGATAGTGGACATGCCCGGGAGAACAGATAGGTATCAGCACTGAGGACCAGCTTGAGCCCAGGCTGTGAATGGCATGTCCTTAGCCTCTTTCCACCTGTATTCTGAACGCCTACTCCTTAACTAGGTACTCGGACGTCCCAATTTGCCCAGGACAGTCCTGGTTTAGGTCTAATATCCCAGTGTCATTGTTTTTTCCCACTTTCCCTCAAAACTATCCAAGTTTGGACATTTCATCTTAATTCAGATGGGCCAGATAGAGGCACTCAAGAGAAACTCTAACTTGAGGATACTTGCGTTAGGGATTCACCAGGGTTGTCTCTCAGAAGAACATTATTTTGATAACGATATATCAGTCATGACAACTGCAGGTGACCTCACATTGGCTTTAGAAAGAAAACAAATGTATTGGTTGGTTTAGTTGGATAGTGGGAGGTAGGGAGTGGGCAGGATTCAAGCATGACTGAAACCACGTTCTCAAACAATATCGTTATGACTGTCTCTCTGCCTCTGTTTCTCTCTCTGTCTCCGTCTCTCCAACTCTCAACCCTTGTTGACTTCATTTGCTAGGCAGGATCTTTCACACGGTGACCAAGCTGACTTCTGGAGGCTCCACACTTACATCTCATGTATTAGCAACCCCAGCAGAAAGAGGAACTTCTGTGTCCTACAGGCATATATTCCTACAAGGCCAGGGAAGACTCTTATTGGCTCTACTGGGGTCATGGGCTCATCCCTGAGCCAATGGTTATGGCCTGGGTGAATGGCTCACCTGGGGTATGTATGCATCATGGTGCAAGGGACAAGGCAGCATCAAAAAAGGACAATTAGCTGGGCAGAGTAAATTTATAGCATCTGCTCATCACTGTACAGAGCCACCATTTACAGAGTCACTTCTAATATTCCAGGAGCTTTATATATATTGTTCTTTATTTCCACAACAATCTAAAGAGTGTAATACACTCGCATATTACAGATGACGCTTGAACAGTTTAAATGACATACCCAAGGATGGGCAAGTGGTAAACTGAGGAGCTGACTTCTGACTCTAGGTCTGACTGGCCCTCCTACAATGTCATGGTGACATTTTACACTTGGAGGGAGTGAGGATAATTTGAGCCAGGGGCCCTTCTTGGACACCATATCACACATATGCTGCCTGAAATAATGCTTCTGGAAAGACATATCCCCTTTCGGTTCTGCCTGTAGATTCTTCTGCATCCTCCCTGCCTCTCTAAAAGATGAAGCCAGCTGTCCCAGGAGGAAGGTATGAAGATGGTCTGTTCCCCATTCCGGAGATGGCCAGGTGCTAGGTGATCCCAGCACAGGACCTAGCAGCCTTCGGGTAAACCTGTCTTCTTCAAGTCTCCACCTGTAAGAGAATGGCACAAAGTTCTACTGCTACTGAACACAGGATTACTCTGACTGTCAAAAGAGTATAAAGCAAAAATCTTGCTTTGTAAGACAGAATGATGCTGGTGATGCTAAGAGTCATAGTGCCATCTCAGAGCGTCTGACTCAATTCTTGAAGGATAGAGGGAAAACATCACGCAGTGCTCTTTTTTCTCCAAGGGACAGGAGGACTTCCCTTTGCCCACCTGAGTCCTTCATGGTTTAAAAAATCATTTCCCCAGACCTCACTCTTCAGACATGCAGACCAGCAGGTACGGCACACACTCTTTCACAGTGTGGTTTCCCAACCAGTGTCCCAGGGAACAGTTTCCTCATTTCAATTTGTGTTTTTAATAGCATTTCTTTCTGATGACAAAAATAGTATACAAAAAAATTTGCAAAATAAAAAAGGAGGAAGGGAAAAAAAGACCAAACCCATGCCGAACTGCTCACCCAGAGATAGCAACCACATTTGTTTTTTTAAAATTAAAACAAAAATTTTAATTAAGTGTGGTTGAGTTACAATGTCGTGCCCATCTCTGCTGTACAGCAAAGTGACTCAGTTATCCACATACAGTTTTTTATATTCTTTTCCAGTATGGTTTATAACAGGACACTGAATAGAGTTCCCTGTGCTCTACAGTAGGACCTTATTGTTTATTCATTCTCTGTATAATAGTTTGCATCTACCAACTCCAAACTCCCAGTTCATCCCTCCCCCTCTCCCCCCTGGCAACCACAAGTCTGTTCTCTATGTCTGTGAGCCTGTTTCTGTTTTGTAGATAGGTTCATTTGTGTCATATTTTAGATTCCACATATAAGTGATACCATATGGTATTTGTCTTTCTCTTTCTGACTTACTTCACTTAGTGTGATAATCGCTAGGTCCATCCTTGTTGCTGCAAATGGCATTATTTCGTTCCTTTTTATGGTTGAGGAGTATTCCATTGTATACATGTACCACATCTTCTTTATCCATTCATGTGTCGATGGACATTTAGGCTGTTTCCATGTTTTGGCTATTGTGAATAGTGCTGCTATGAACATAGGGGTGAATGTATCTTTTTGAATTATAGTTTTGTCTGGGTATATTCCCAGGAGTGGGATTGCTGGCTCATATGGTAATTCTAGTTTTAGTCTTCTGAGGAACCTCCATACTGTTCTCCATAGTGGCCGTACAGACTTACATTCCCACCAATAGTGTAGGAGGGTTCCCTTTTCTCCACACCCTCTCCAACACTTGGTATCCGTAGACTTTTTAATGATGGCCATTCTGACTGGTGTGAGGTGGTACCTCATTGCAGCTTTGATTTGCATTTCTCTAATAATTAGTGATGTTGAGCATCTTTTCATGTGCTTACTGGCCATCTGTATGTCTTCTTTGGAGAAATTTCTATTAAGGTCTTCTACGCATTTTTCAATTGGGTTGTTTGTTTTTTTGTTGTTGAGTTGTATGAGCTGTTTGTATATTTTGAAGATTAAGCCTTTATCTGTCGCATCATTTGCAACTATTTTCTCCCATTCCATAAGCTGTCTTTTAGTTTAGTTTTTTTTTTTTAATGGTTTCCTTTGCTGTGCAAAACTTGTAAGTTTGATTAGGTCCAATCTGTTTATTTTCATTTTTATTTCTATTGCCTTGGGAGACTGACCTAAGAAAACGTTGGTACAATTTATGTCAGAGAATGTTTTGCCTATGCTCTCTTCTAGCAGTTTTATGCTGTCATGTCTTATGTTTAAGCCTTTAAGCCATTTTGAGTTTATTTTTGTGCATGGTGTGTACCAACCACATTTGAATATCAGTTGGGACTATACTGTTGTAGAATTTAATATACTGTATTATTCTATTAACAACACATTATAGCATTTCCCCATCACGAAAAAGTAGAAGTGTTATTGTTTTGGTAAACATTTCATGTTTGGCCATACTGTAGTTTAATCACAGCTGGTAATAGGCCTTTGTGCAGAGGCCTGGGGTTGGGCTTTGGAGAGCTGGAGGGACGCAGGGGCTGGGAGGCCTGCGCTAAAAGGACAGAAGGAGAGGTATACCAATAATCCGTCAGATATTTGCTTGTCTGCTCGTTTATTCCTGCCTCGATATTTGAGGGCTCTGCTGGGCACCAGCCTCCCCTCCCTGTTCTCCTATCAATGCCCGCTTCAGGTTGTTAACATCACCCCCTCAAAGAGCCTTTCACCACCCCCAGACCCCATCAAGCCCCTGCAACAGTGAACTTTCGAGGGAGGGGCTTCATTGCTTGCACCAGTGGCAGAGCTGAGCCCAGACTGGTACTTAGTAGGTGCTCAGAAACGTCTGGAGACTGAAAGAGAGAGTGAACATGAAGAGTAACAAGAACAATATAATAATAGCCAACATATTGTCAATTTTGTACTATTATAATGGGATGCATATCTTTGTGATGAAAGCTTTGCTAAAATTTTATATTTCCTATACTTGGGATTCTAGGGTTGAAGAATATGGGTATTTTGATGATTCTTAATATATACTGCCAGATTGCTTTCCAGAAATTCTGTATCTGTTATACTCTCAGAAGCAGTATGTGAGAGTATCTGTCTCTCTGGTTTTAAGTAACATAACTTAAAAAACGATTTGCTGATTTGATGAAAGTGAGGGCAGGAACGGTATCTCATTGATTTAATGGACAGTTTTTTTCTTTCTTCTTCTTCTGGTAAGACTGAACTTTTAAAAAAAATTATTTATTTTTTTCGGCTGTGTTGGGTCTTCGTTGCTGCACACGGGCTTTCTCTAGTTGCGGCGAGCGGGGGCTACTCTTCGTTGCAGTGCGTGGGCTTCTCATTGCGGTGGCTTCTCTTGTTGCAGAGCATGGGCTCTAGGTGCCCGGGCTTCGGTAGTTGTGGCTCGCGGAGTCTAGAGCGCAGGCTCAGTAGCTGTGGCACATGGGCTCAGTAGTTGTGGATCGTGGGCCCTAGAGCGCAGGCTCAGTAGTTGTGGTGCACAGGTTTAGTTGCTCCGTGGCATGTGGGATCCTCCCGGATAAGGGCTCGAACCCATGTCCCCTGTACTGGGAGGCAGATTCTTAACCACTGCGCCACCAGGGAAGCCCAAGACTGAACTTTTAATACCTATGTATTGATCATTTGAATTTCCAATTTTGTGAACTGTCCATTTGCCCATTTATTTGTAGAAATCTTAATGTTTTTCTTATGAATTGTGAGTTCTGTTTTATTTTCAAAGATATTTCTTTAGTTTCTTACACTTCAATTTTTTATGTCAACTTTCTTTTCAAAACGGAAATAATTTTTTTCCTGATGGTGAAAACAATGGACTATCTTGGTAAAAAGTAAGACACTAGAGAAAACCATAAAGAAGAAAGTAAAAATTGCCTACATTCCTACCCTTTGGCCTATACTAACATTTTTTGAGCATTTCCTTCCAAACTTTTATCCTGTGTGTTGACGGTATTTTTTGAGGTTTAAAAAAATTGAATTTTTGCGTACCCTCAAACAAGCGTTTTTTTAAGTCAATACTTCCTCCAGTGGTTTTGTGCTTTAAAAAGTCTTTCCAATCTAGAGATCGGATAAAGAATTATCCTTTTTAAAGATAAGAGCTGTGCGTATTTTTTAGTTATGAAGGCAACATAGCATATTACAGAATATTTAGGAAATTAAGGGGAAAAAATCAGCCATCATGCCTTGATTGTATCACATCTATTTCCTTGTGCATGGTTCTTTCGAGTCTTTTATCATGAGCACTTACTTTTATGTTGTTGCAAGGAGAGGGCATGCACGATTTCCTATCATCTCCTTTTCACTCATAATTATACTTAAGCATTATTTTCATGTTGCTACACAATCTCTGTAATTGTTTAAAACGATCCTCTAATGGTCTCTCTGGTCACCGTGCTGTCTAGCTAACCCTATCCTGCTGATAACCATTTAAGTTGCCTCCAATTTTTCTGTCAAGTGGTATTTTGAAACACCAAAGTCCAGTGAAGCAGAATCTCCCACTGTTCCCTGGAGGCTGACTGTAATATGATTTGACTTCTGCTCATTTCCTCCTTTCCTCAGAGGAGGACTGGAAGAAATCGCTCTTAGAGAATGGTTAGAAGAATGCCAAACATAAAATTAGGAGGAGAGGGACCATGAGGTGAAAGCTTGATGAGCTTTTAGGAGAAAGCTACCTTAGAAACTGCACTGTTTAGGTTTTGTTCTTGTAACTCAGGAATCGGGCATGAGTTTATTATCATAATAATTTTGACAAAATGCCTTCCCCTCATGCAGTGCTTGGTGCTTTTCCTGGTATGCAGTTCTGTGTATCAGCTGAGGGCCTTAGTGCTGGAGGGCCTGGGTCTGAATCTCTGCTTATCTCTTTGACCTTGAGCAGCTGCAGAGCCTCAGTCTGTCTTTCTGCAAAAAGGAATAATAATAGGCCCGGAGGACTGAAGTCCTGAGCACTCTTGGGGAAATACCAGAGGAGTAGCCAGAGAGGTTGCAGAGGAGCCTTCCCGGGGAGCACAGGCCAAACCTTTTTTTCCTGGGCCTCGGTTTCTCCATGAGTATGGCAGGCTTGGTGTATGGTCTGCAAGAGCCTTTCCTGCTCCTCCCAGAAGCCTCCAGGGGGCCCCTGCCCTGGCTCCTGCCTGGGTGCTGGACATGTCCAGTCCTCTTCAACAGGGCCTCCAGGACTCCTCTCAGCATTCAACTCAGCCCACAATTCCTGGGACACACCCTGACTTCCAGGACGGCAAAGTGCTGTGGCATCCTTCCAACCCCTGACATGATTTTGGGGAGGGGTGTGGGTGGGATCAGTAAACCCAATGCATATTTATTAATTTTGAACAAGTGTCATCGGTCTGTTGGCAAAGTTGTCATCGGTCGGTTAGCAATAACCTTATCTTCTCTTTGGATAATGACAATTACTCATTTTTCTTCCAGCAGGGCATAGGAGATCACCCAGTGTATAGTGGTTGGAGAGCCTGGGATGTGGAGTCAGAGGTCTGACTCCAGGCCTCTCTGTGCCTCGTTTGCAAAATGGGAGAAATACTAGCACCTACTTCATCGGGCTGTCCTGGACACGGACCGAGATAATGCCTGTCGATGAGGCGCTTAGCAGAGTTCCAGGCACACAGGAAGGCTCAGTACTGTTAGGCTGCTGTTATTATAATAATTATCCGCAAATTAGAAAACCGAGCGCCTGTTTGGCAAGGGACTAGGCAAGGGGAACAGTTCACAGGTGGCGCCCTGAGAGCCCAGGTCGAGAAGGGTGAACCTAGAGGCCAGGAGGAGGCCGAGCGTCGAGAAGGGGGGCCAGAGGTGAGCCCCGGGAAAGAGAGGCGTATCCGGTTGGGCTGCGCGCTCCAGCCCGGGCTCCCTGATCGCCACACACTTTATCTTTGATTTTTGACAGCACCCTTCTCCTCCATCTGGCCTCCTTTCCGGGGCTGAGGAAAGGAAAGACGGCCCGCGGCGGCGCCGGACCTAGGCCTGTCGTATTCGTCCCAGCCCCGGGGCGGTGTCATCGGAGGGTCCCGGGAGTCCCGCTCGCCACCTCAGCCGCGGCGACGGTGGGCGCCGCTCCCTCCTCGCTGGCCGAGCGGTTCCGGCGCCCGGGTGGCCCTTTAAAAGGCCGTGTCTTGTCCGGAGGGGGCGGCGGGGGGCGCTGACCGCCGCCTGAGGCCCGGCCCCTCCTCCCTCCCCCTCCCTCCGCCAGTCCGTCCCTCCCACGGTCCCTGTGTCGCTCGCTAGCTCGCTTGCCGGGCGCACGCTCCGCCTCCGCCAGTCGGCTCGGCGGTCTAGTGCGCGGTGTGGAGCGGGAGCCCGGGCCGGACGCGCGGCCGGGGGCCGGGGCTGGGGGCTGGGTAGATCGGCGCCAGCCACCGGGCAAGCCTGAGCCGCAATGGCTGAGATGGGCAGCAAGGGGGTGACGGCCGGGAAGATCGCCAGCAACGTGCAGAAGAAGCTCACTCGCGCGCAGGAGAAGGTGAGCGAGCCCGAGACCCTGCAGCCGCGCCGTCCGGACACCTGTCCCCCACCCCCGCGCCAGGGGCTGGTCCTGACCCCGGGCCGGGCCCTGTCACCTCCAGACGAGCGCTGCCGAGGGCCTTCGGGGGTCCACAGGCTGCGCCCCCCGGCGTTCTGGGTGCCCTTTGCCGTCCGCGTCCTCCGTCTCCTCTCACCCCCGGCGGGGTGCAGGAGAGGGCGCAGCTGTCCCGTCACCCCCCCCACCCCCACCGCCGCCGCTTTGTATCTTCGCGGCACCTCTGCAGAGGAGCGGCGGCCCCCGCTCTTCTCCGGGCGCGAGGTCCAGGCTCACCCCGCCCTGGAGGCCGAGGCCCAGAGGCTGGGAGGCGAGGTGGCGCCCCTAGCCCTCCGGGACCACTTGAGCCCTGCGGGCGGGGCCGGCGCTGGGGCGAGGGGGGTCTGCCCCTTGTCCCCAGGGTCGCTTAGTTCCGGGAATCCCGAGGCTGCCCCTCCGCTCGCGGGTGCTTGCGCGCCGACTCCAGGCCTCTGAGCGCTTCCTGCGCTCGCCGTTCCCTCCTCTCCACCCGCCGCTCCACCTTCTGTCCCCGTGGGCCGAGGGAGGGGTCAGGTTTCCCTTCCCGAGAGGTGCCTGCGACCTGGAAGCTCCGGCCCGGCTCCCGGGGAGCAGAGAGCTGCGCACCCATCGAGAGGTGCCCTCGCCAGAGCAGGGGCTTCGTGTTTCCGGCCGCGGGGAGAGAGGGTGGCGGCTCTGGCTTTGGGAGCCCACGGCCGGGGTGGGGAGCCGGCCCGGAGGAGGGGCGGCAAGCCGCCGGGGGTGTGGAGGGCCCCGCAGGAAACCCGACCCCTCGGCGCGGAGAGCCACTGTTTGCAGCCGGGGCTTCCCGTGGCCCTCGGACTGTGCAGGAAACGCGGGATTGGGCGGCAGGGGTCCGCGCCCGCCCGGCTTGCTATCCCTAGCCGCCTCTGGTTTATTGAATTGGATCACGCCAGCTGCTGACGCCACTTCCCCTGCCGACTCCAACTCTGAAATCTGAGATTGCAGAATCAGTGCTGCTGCCAGGGTGGCCCCCCGGTGCTCCCCTGGCCGGGTCTGTCCCCTCTGCCGCCCGATCCCGGAGACCGGCTGGCCTTCCCCCGCCAGGCTTGTGGCTGTTTATAAACAATGACTTTTGCAGCCGAGACCTGCGGGCTCCCTAAGGATGCAGCCACGTGACAGTGGGGGTGGGGGTCGGGGTGAGAGCGGCGGCGGCCTCTGGAGCTTTCCCCCGCGCTTCCCTCCGAGTCCTGCAGCTCATCCTTGCGGTCCCGAGCTAAGGAGGTGGGTGGGTGGTGTAGAGGGAAGGGCCCTCAGCCAGACTCCAGATCTGGCCTGTCCCAGCTGTCCTCCTCCCCTCCCCAGGGCGGGACGAGGGATTAGAGTACCACAGATAGCTGGCTGGGGGCTGGGAAGGCTTCAGTCGCCCAGGTTGGGGGGAGGGAGGGGCAGATGCCTCTGCCCTTGCTCCCCTCCCACGGCTGGGTAATCCATTTAGGTGCCTGGAGCAGGCAGCTCTGGGTCTAAGCCTGCTTCCTGCCCCCGAGGGGCTGAGGAAGATGAATGGGAAGCCTAGGGAAGGCAGAGGCAGTTTCCCTGCCCCCAATCCAGTGACGCCTTACTCTTCCCCGGCTCCCCTTTGCTTTTGCTGTGTCCCCGTTGCCCTACTTGCCTTGTTTCTGCAGCAGCATCTTTCAGTAATTTCAGGGGCAGTAGGCATGGGCTGTGTCCCCTCCGTGTACATGGCGAGAGGTCATCATTGACCCCACTGAGCTGCCCCCCCCCCTCCTTAGCCTCTGTTCTGTGGCTGTGGGCAGTTGGTGGACAGCTGGTCAGCTGTGGATGCTGGCCGTGGCCAAGGGCCGGCCCTGCCCGAGCCTGGGCCTCATGGGACTGGAGTTGCTTAGCGTTCTTGCTGTTCTCTGCCCCGTGGGCTCTGGTTGGGAGATCTTCCCCAGCGGAAGCCAGAGCAGCACCACGGGCATCCTGGCCGAGTCTGGGAAAGTAGCCTCCCCTGTTGGCCCAGCTGCAGCCCCCTCCCAGGAAGCCCGATGACTTGACCCACGCCAGTCTCTCTCCTCTGCCCTCCGGAGGCTCAGAGTCTGCGTTGCCGCCTCGGTGCCGCTGACCTGGCTATCTCCTCGGCATCTTCAGGTGGCCCTCGGGACCATGTGTAACTCGCAGTGGCAGTGGTCTCATAGGCACCCAGCCCCACCTCGCCTTGGTCAAATCTATGAGTAAAGGGGCAATTCCAGTGGTCCTGTTGCCACGGCAGGGTATTTCCTGAGCAGGGACAAGCAGGCGCTTGGGTGGAGGGCCTAGGTTGTATCTGCATAGGAAGAAGGGCCCCCATGTCTCCTCTTCTTTTCCGCACCCTCGATCTCCCTCCCGTGTCTTCTCTGTCCAGTTGTCCACCAGGATTCAGAGGGGGACGGTGAGGCGTGGGACAGCTTGCCCGCTGGTGCCCGTGGAGCCAGCTCTCCTGTCCCCCAGCTCAGTGACTCCCCGCTGGGCCCTGGCATTGCCCAGTGACCCGGCAGCATCCATCACCGGTCTGGGTGCTCCCTGGGGCTTGGGCAGATCCGTGTGGGCACCCAGCATTCACCTGGCCCCAGCGGGTGCAGAGTGACTGTTACGAAAAAACAAGGGCGTTTGGGGGCTTGGCTTGGGAGCCCTGACGCAGGCTCTGGGTGAGCTGATTTGTCCCGTGTGTGCTCCCTGGCCTTCCCTCATTCAGCGAATCCCGCCTGCGCCTGGACCTGTGCTGTGTGCCTGAGCCTGGGCTGAGCCCGGGGTGCTGCGGGGAGCAGGGTGTATGTGGCTCTGGCCGGCGTGGAGCTTACTGTCGTAAGGTCCTGAGGCCTCTGGAGGAGGAGGGTGTGAGAGGGTGTGAGACCACAGCGGAGGGCTCCCCGGGGTCCGCCAGCCAAGCATGGCACTGTCACCGCTCACCTCCCAGCCCCCAGCTGCCCCCAGGGTGCTCGGGTGCAGAGCGTGTGCCTGGAGTTCGGACCCAGGTACCATGAGGTCATCTTCCCGTCGCGTTCGGCTTGTCGGATCCTCTATAAATGACTCTGTCCATTTTTGGGCCTCAGTAGGTGGCTGAGCAGAGCCAAGTTGGGGTGGAGCCTGGGTCAGATGACAGAGAAGATTAGGGCTTGGTGGGCTGGGTCCCAGGGGTGATGGGACGGTTGGGGAGAAGGGACAGGTGAGGTGGGGGTATGCTCTGGCCTGCTTGCCCCGAGGTCCACTGCCCAGTAGTCCTCACGGGGCATGCATGAGAGACGCCGGCCTGTGCTGGTGGAGCCGGGCCCACGGAGGGCGCAGGGGAGGAGGCTCTGCCCACTGTCTGCCCCCCGCCGCCGTCACCCCGCCACTGCCCCGGCGCTGCTGGGAGTGGGGAGGCCTGGCCCCGAGGGGCAGGGCCTGGGGCTGTCCGTGCACGCAATAGCGCTGGCGTGTCACAGCAGATGCTCCCTAGAGGGAAGGTGCAGTGGCAGTTATCTATAGGACCCCGACACATGGCCATGATGGGGCCACGCTCATCTGGGTGGTCAAGGCCTCCCGTGCCGTAGCCACGGAGGCCTCCTCAGTAGGAGCCAGGCCTTTGCCACCGGCTCTCATGCTCACGGTGGCCTTGAGAGTAGCCACGCCACACAGAAGGCAGGGGGCAGGGAGCCCGCTGAGTCTGCTGGACGGCCTCTGAGGCCCCGGGCCCTGGTCAGCAGTGGCTCTCCTCGGCCCCGACTTTCCACTGTCCTCCCCATCGGGGTGTCTGTCTCGCCCCTGAGTGTCCTCTCTCTCGTCCCCTCCCATGTTGGCTTTGCCTCCGTCACTCTGTACCTCCCTGCGCTGTGTCTCTTTCCTCTGATCTTACACAAGTGTTTCTGCACCTCTCCAGGCTCGGATCAGCTTCTCCCTGAACCCGAGTTATTTATGTAGATGGTTCATCTTGCCGGCACTGGAGAGAAGGCTCCTGAGCTAGGCGTCATCTCTGGGTGGGGTGTTTCTGGGGGCTCAGTGGATGTTTGGCTGAGGCCTGTGGGTGTGGGGAGGTTGCAAGCGTGACCTCCAGACTTCCCGGGCCCCGGCGGGCGGGGGTGGGCTGGGCCTCACCCCACTCCATCGAGTCTGCTGGCTTGTGGCAGGGCCCAAAGCAGGCTGTTTTGCCCAGGTCGGCTCACTGGGCTATCTCGGGCTTGGGGAAGGTGTTCCCCGGGGGCGGGGGGAACAGCTGTGGGTCAGGGTGCCTGTGGAGTGGGGGAGTGAGCCGCTGGTCACCCAGGGAAGGGGTGGGGTGTGTCGGGAGCGGAGAGGGGTACCTGGGCCGTCGATTTGGGTTGGATGTGATCAAGTCTTGAATGCTGGTGGGATCTGTGGATTCTGTGGACTCTCAGAGAGGCTGAGGCCTCAACTCTTCACCCTCCTTCTTCCGCAGATGACCTCGCCGTGTCCCCTTCTCACCTTCGCTCTCTGGCATTGCCCAGGCCCTTGCGCCTGGATGAGGCGATCTCTGCCCAGCTCGCCCCTCACCAAGTTGTGCTTCTGTCCCCCCCTTTCTGCCTTAGCCCGGCCTTGCCTGGGCTTTTGCCATGAGGTTCTAGAATCCCTGGGTCCTACCCAGGGGCGTGTCAGAGACAGACCCCGGGCATGGGCTCGGTAGGCAGCAGGTGGGGATCCTGGGTTCCCCTGACCAGCCGGGACCTTGGGCAGATGGCAGGACCCTCCTGAGCCCAGTTTCTTCATTTGTGAAGTGGGGGTAATGCTGGTTCCCCTTCACACGCCCGTCGTGGAGAGTAGGGCCTCGGACAGTTGCCCGTCACACAGCAAGTGCTCAGTGAGCAGAGCCGCACGATGACCCAGAGACCTCCCTCCCTGCCAGGCCCTTGTCCCAGCCCTTCTCCCTGGAGTGTCCATTACAGGCCTCTGCAGACAGCTAATCCCTGCTGAGCCCCTGAAGGATCAGGATTTGTAATGTTGTCCCAGCCCAGGGTGATATGTGTGTGTGTGTGTGTGTGTGTGTGTGTGTGTGTGTCCCCGTGTCTGTGTGTGTGTGTGCAGGGGAGCGGCGTGTGGCGGGGGAGGGAATTGCACAGTTCCGGGGTTGGGGCGGGAACTGGACTCAACTACACGTAAATCCGGTGGCCCTGGGTAAGTGTCCCCCCTCTCTGGGCTTCACTCTGGCCATCTGTAAAGTGATCACGGGGTTTGCTTCTTCATTTACTGGAAAAACCCACTGTGTGCTGGGCACCATCTTGGTTCTGTAGGGCTGAGCAAAACCAAGCCCCTGCCTGCCTGGAACTGACGTCTCGTTGGGGGAGACACTCAAGAAACGAAAAGTCTGGTGGCAGGTAGATACAAGAGCAGGGCAGGTTTTCCTCAGTGGAATGTGATGGCTCAGATCAGCCTTTCCTGAGCATTCCAGGGCCAGGTGCTCACATGGTGCAAGGGATTGGTTTGGGGAGAGGCTGAGCGGAAGCTTCTGGCTCCAGGTGAGAGGGCATCTGGGGGATGATGCCTTCCTGTTTGATGTCACCCTGCTATGTGGTTTTCTAAAGCTCCTTTTTATTTATTTATTTATTTTTTGCGCGGCATGCGGGATCTTAGCTCCCCGACCAGGGATCGAACCTGTACCCCCTGCATTGGAAGCATGGAGTCTTAACCACTGGACCACCAGGGAAGTCACTAAAGCTCCTTTTTTGGCAAGTCTCCTTTTGGGATTAAAAATGCAAAGAAAAGGACACCAGAGCTGAAGGCACTGACAGTGCAGGCCAGTGCTTCTTTGTGGGCGGGGGCTCTCACCCAGGATGTAATAGGAGGTGGGAGGGGCCAATAAAAGAGGAGGAGGGAGACACCAAAGATGGCCCATCCCGGGGAGGACCACTTAAAAGATTTTCACATGAAGCAGCAACTCAGGGTGGTGGCAGCCACACTCTAGGGAGCTGGGTTTGAATCCCTTCCCACACGTTACTACCTTTGGGCAGGTCACATTGACCTCTCTGAGCCTCAGTTTCCTCAGCGGAAGTCAGTGGTGAGAGCCACAGAGAATGCTGTGTGGATTAAATGGACACAAGTGAAGGGCAGGGCTGGTGGTTCTTGTGCCGGGGATGGGGCATGCCTCGTGGGACCTGGCTGGCATCTGGGGCTCCTGGGGCCTCCCCAAAGAGGCTGCCACCTCCCAAAGAGGCCACATCGTTCTGGACCGGGCAGCGAAGCTGGCTTAGTGCTGAGGGCTGGCAGGGGTCAGGGCTGGGGAATTGAGAAGAGAAAGGCAGGCTCTTCCTGTCCCAAGGGAAGCCTTTGTCAAATATTAACTTAAAAATAACCTGGTTTGGGGGCTTCCCTGGTGGCGCAGTGGTTGAGGGTCCGCCTGCCGATGCAGGGGACGCGGGTTCGTGCCCCGGTCCGGGAAGATCCCACATGCCGCGGAGCGGCTAGGCCCGTGAGCCATGGCCGCTGGGCCTGCGCGTCCGGAGCCTGTGCTCCGCAATGGGAGAGGCCACAACAGTGAGAGGCCCGTGTACCACAAACAAAACAAAACAAAACAAAACAAAATCAAACCTGGTTTGTCGCACACCTGCTGAGTGCCAGGTGCTTGGTGAAAATTCTCATCCACACTGCAAGCAGGGAGGTCATTATGATACCCATTCAGCAGATGAAGAAACTGAGGCTCAGAGCAGTGGTGTGACTTGCCCATGGGCTGTCCTGGTCCACTGTCTGGGGTGCTACCTCTTCCTTGGTGAGTAGGCCCTCAGGCCAGGGGGAAGGCCCAGATCATGCAAATAAGATGCGGATCTCTATCCAGGAGGGAAGGCCTGTCTGGGGGGGCGGGGTGTCATTTGACAGATTTTCGTCCCAAGATGTTCCCCACCATTAAATTAGATCTGGGGCTGCTTGTCTGCCCCTGGGTCCCCACGTGGGGTCTAAGCTTATACTTTGGGATGTGGCCTTTCTGTTTTGGGGGTGTTTGGTGGGCCCTGGGGTGAGGGGACAGCCTGGGGTTTCCTGAGGCAAGTCTAGGGACAGGAGTTCGTACCTGCAAGTGAGGACAAATGAGGTGATGTGTGTGTGTTTTCCCAAATATGAAAGCTGCATCCGCTTTACTCAATATAAAGGAACACCCTTTATCCTGAGATTGTATCTACTTTTGTTCATATTGTTGCAACAGTGTTTCTTTTATGAAATGATGGTAATTCTGGTGGTTTCTTAATGTTTTGGGGGAGGAAATAGTCATAATACTGACCGCACCCCCCCTTCCTGCAAAACACACACACACACACACGCACACACGCACACACACACACATACACACTGGCCGAAAAAAACACACACACGCGTGCACACACACACACAGGGAAGATTTTCCTGGTGTGGAATCTAAAAGTCTGGGGCCCAGTGCCCTGGGGCAGTTTGCTGCCCACCCTGTGGACTGGCCGCCTGGAGCTGGGGTGTTGTTGGCTGCTCTCCTGGGTCCAGGCTTGAAGCAGGCCCGTGGTGGCCTGGGGCAAGCCCCCTAGAATATCTGCTCCACAAGGGTGGGTCCTGCCTGCTGCAGTAGCTGTGGTGCCCCCAGCTCTGCACACAGTAGGTGCTCAGTGCTTCCTTGTTGACGGGATGCTTGGATTCTTCAGGCAGGTAGAGGCAGGCTGACGGCTGGCAGAGGTCCGGGAGGCCCTGGGTTCAGGGTGTAGGGTGGGAGGGGGAAGGGCAATGTGGCTGCTGGATTTCAGGCCCCCAGAGAGCACAGGAGGCATCAGAGCCCAGGTCTTGGGGTCAGGTGCAGGGGGCGCATCTGGCCCTGGCACAGGCCATTCCGAGGGACCCCTGGGCAACGCTGCTTAGAACCTCCTCCGGCTGTAAAATGTCTCAGGTCTGTGATGGTGCTACCCTGAGCCTGGGGCTGCAGTGCTTGGGCCCAGACACTCGAGTTCTCAGGAGTGGGCTGGGGCCCTGCTGGAGAGCCCTCCTTGGCTTCGGGCCAAATGCCAAAGAAGGGTTGGCCTGGGCCGTCTGCAGGGGTCCTCTTCTGACCTGAGAAAGTTTTGAGGTGACCGGGGTGCCGGGGATCCCTGACCTGGAGGTCTGTGTGATTTGCTAGACCTGAGACTCATTGCCGCCCTCAGACCCACTTGGGCTTGCTCTCGGCTGGGCCTCTTCCCTCTGCCTCCTGGACCTCACCTTCAGCCCCAGTCCCTGACCCCAGGTCCCAGTGCCACGGCAGATGGGGTGGGATTGGGGCCACAGCGCTGGTGGAGGGTGGGCATTGGCCTTGGGTGCTGAGACCTGTCCGTGGTGCCCCTGGGAGTAGACATTTGTGCCCTGTCCCCCCCATGCTGTGCCTGGGGTGACTGGCTGGGTCTCTGCTGCTGTCCCTGCTCTGTGGACAGGGGGCGAGCTTGCAGACATCTCCGCCTCTGCAGTGCAAGGGCCGCAGTAAGGCGGGGGCTGAGCCCCAGGGGCTGGGAGTGAGCGGGCGGCAGCCAGCAGCAGCCACCGCAGTGCTGGGGGAGGGACTTGTCACTGTTGTCACTGCCAGTGGAGCTGGGGCTCTCAGGCCCTCAGAGGCCCTGCAAGCCCCCCCACCCCCACCCTGGAGCCCCCAGGGCACCTTTGTAGGGCCATCAGAGCTGCCTCCTCGCTTTAGATGCCTGGACTTCTGGCGCTGAACTAGCTCTTCTTCCCCTTGTCATTCTCTCCTTCGTGGCCTGCCCATTGTGGGCCAGAGGGCTGAGGTCTGAGGGCTGAAGGCACTGGGAGGAGAAGAGCTGGCCCCTGCCCTCCAGGAGCTCCCAGCCCCACACCCAGTGCCCATCACAGCACTCGGGGGAGGTGAGGGGAAGGACATTGGGGTCCTGAGGAGCCTCCCATCAGGCCTGAGCAGTCAGGGAAGACTGCTTGGAGGAAGTGGCATCTCCTCTTGAGGGAGTGACCTGGGTTAGGTTAGAATCCAGCTGTGCCCAGGAAGGTACGGGGGGGTCTGGGGCAGGGCTGCCATCCTGGAGTCCACTCCATCAGGGCTGGGGTCACAGCCTTCCTGGAAAGGCTGCTGTACGTCCTGTACCTCCTCCCAGTATGTGCAAACCTGCTTCTCTCTGTTTTGAGGCCACAAGGTGACACTGCGGAGGGGATGACACTGCTAAGCCTGTCGAGCTGGACAGCTGGGAGGGGTCAGTGGGCCAGCTCACCCCTGTTCAAGGCACCCCAGTGTGCTCCGCCCTTTGAGGCCAGACCAGATGGCCAAGTGGGGGATCCCCTAGGTCTTGGATCAGAGCCGGGGAGGGTCCTCAGAGGACGAGGGGTCATGCCAGCTGGTGGGAACGCTGGCTCGGAGTGCAGACTGCAGGGCGAGGAGTGCACGGCAGTAAGGTGACATTGTGTGCATGAGTCTCAGGGCCAGTGGCTGGCTGGTGAGGGGTCCAGGGCTCCACCCAGGCCTGTGCTTGAGGAGCTCTGCAGGGGCCGTGGGGCCGGAAGGCGGCTGGGGTGACGGGAGCGCCTTGCCAGCCCTTTTTCCGACAGCTGCTGCTACTTTCTTTGGACCTTTTGGTCACCTCGGCCTCTCCCCAGGACTGCGACCAACATGCTGGAGCCCTGGCGAGCCGGGTCCCGTCGCTGGGCACTGAGGACAGACCTGGCCCAGGGAAAGCTGGCCCGAGGGGTCTCCCTGCTGCTCCCACCCCAGCCCCATGTGGCCGCCCCTACTTCTCTGCTCCGAGACGGCATCACCTCTCTCAAGTCGTGTCCTCCAGCCTGTCAGTAACTATCTCGGGGCCAGATGTGGGTGATGGAGTGGATGAGGGTGCTGAACTGGGCCCCGGATCCCTGGCAGGTGGGCAAGAGTCAAAGAGAGATTGAACAAGGGAAGGGGAGGAAGGAGGTTGGGGTGAGTGCGGGAGAAAGACAGACCTGGACAGAGAGAAGGGAGCATGACCCCAGTGACCACCCACCTGCTCTGGGGTCCTGGGCAAGTCACGCCCTCTCTGAACCCCTATTTCCTCCTCTGTAAACGGGAATGGGAGTTCCTGCCCACGGGCTTTTGGAGAGGGTCCAGCAGGAAGGAACATGATCAGTGCCCAGTGCCTGGTGGTGGTGGAGGAAGTGATGCCGTCAGTGCCTGGCGGGGAGGACGCACAGGTTCTGTTCCAGGGAGCATCTTGGGGAACCCTGGGAACCCGCAGGTAGGGACCATGCTGGCTTTTGTGTTCTGATGACTGGATTCTTGAAACTGAACTGCAGTGCATTTTTGCTTCCTTTCTTTCCTGCATAGGCCGAAAACACTAAATCGGGAGGGGTGGTGTTGCCTCCCCCAGGAGGGAAGCCAGAGCCCCCCTGAGCCGGAGCATGATTGAATGGGTGGGGGGAGGGCAAACAGTTCCAGGTGGGCTGGGTTGAGGGGCCTAATGAGGGGAGGGACCTGGGGACATAGGTGAGGGGTCTCCCATCATTCATTCATTCGTTCATTCGAGGAACCCGATGCACAGCAGAAAGAGCTGGGGCTTGAGAGATGTGGGTTGAACCCTGGCTCGGTCACCGAGCCTCAGTCGCCCACCTAGGAACTGGGAAGCATGAGATGCCCCTCCCAGTGAGGGAAGGTGAACTCCGGGACTCCTGTAAGTGATAATGGTGGAGCTGAGTTCTGCTGGGTCCAGCTGGGTCTGGAGGTCAGGGTTAGCATCTCCGTGGCGTTTTGTTTTTTACTGAGAACCCTCCCACTCGCTGTTTTTCATTTGTTCCTCTCAGTGGCCTGTGAGGTTGGCGGGACTGGATTATGGTTCCACTTGGCAGATGAGAGCACCGGAGCTCAGGGAAGCCCTGGGATTTCCTCCCTCCCAGTCTTGGACTTGGCGCCAGGTTGGCCTTTCCTGGGAGCTGCCACCGCCATCCCTGAGCTGGGAGAGGGTGGTTGGAGGATGCTTGGAAGAGATTATTGTAGTGCAAATGTGAACGCTGAAATGTTTTCCAGTAAAAATCAGTGGGTGGGGGGCTTCCCTGGTGGCGCAGTGGTTGAGAATCTGCCTACCGATGCAGGGGACACGGGTTCGTGCCCCGGTCCGGGAAGATCCCACATGCCGCGGAGCGGCTGGGCCCGTGAGCCGTGGCCGCTGGGCCTGCATGTCCAGAGCCTGTGCTCCGCAACGGGAGAGGCCATAGCAGTGGGAGGCCCGCGTACCGCAAAAAAAAAAAAAAAAAAAAAAAAAAAAATCAGTGGGTGGGGGCTGCCTTTGTGGGGCGAACACCTGGGGAGCGGTGTGTGTGTGTGTGTGTGTGTGTGTGTGTGTGTGTGTGTGTGTGTGTGTGTGTGTGGTGTGTATGGGGGAGGGGGGCTGGCCTGCTAGAGGAGAAGGTGACCCTGCAGAGCCACCTTGGGACTTTCCACATGGCCCCTGGGATCCCCCATGACTCCACCAGGCAGGTGGGGGAACCTGGCTTCATGCAGGAATCACGGGACTCCAGAGGGTCAGGGTCGGATGTGGAAGGAACTGTCCTGACTTGACTCCCAGGGGGAGCCTCAGGTAGAGAGAGACCTGGGTGCAGATTGAAAACAGAGTTGGGGAGGGAGGGGAATCCCACGGCGGGGGAGGGGAGGGGAGAATTGAGGAGGAGTTAATGGCCAGGAATACAAGTGGAGTTGATCTAAACGGAGAAATAGAATCCACAATTAATTGGGTGCATTTGCTGAAACTGGGACAGGATGAAAATATTGTTGTTTGAAATATAAACTAAGCCAGGAGCTAGTTCATAAGTTGTGTGTGTGTGTGTGTGTGTGTGTGTGTGTGTGTCCCTGCCACCCAGGCCTCCTGGTGGAGGGGACCATGGGCCTGGCAGTGGCCACAGCCAAGGGGGGTCCTGGGCCCTTCCTGTGGGTCTCGGGGGCGGCGCTGTCCTGGGTCTGGTGGACCAGGTGGGGGCCATCCTGGTACTGCACTGAGGAAGCTGCACCGAGGCGTGGGTGCAGGGCTGCAGGGCCGCCTGGGAGAGCTGAGTCAGCACCCTGGGAAACCCATGGTCAGCAGCAGGACAGAACCTGATTCCTGCATCCCAGCTTTGAGTCAGTGCACCGTCGGGTCACACTGTCCTACTGTGTGCGCTGTGGGTGGAGGTGAGAGACCAGGAGAGGCCACACCCACATCCTGCAGCCTGGATCCGAGCTCCTGCCCCCTCCCCTCCACTGGGGACTTGGGCCAGTTACTCTACCCTTCTTATTTCGATGTGCTCCTCCATACAATGGGATGACCGTCCTCCCTGCTAGACCCGAGTCTTCAGTGGTGGAAGCTGGTCCCGCTGTGAATGTGTGATCCTGACACCCTCACACAGTAGGCACTTAACGCTGAGTTGGGCTGTGAGGCTCCCTTGCACGAGGGATGAAAAAGGCTTCTCGGAGCATCTTACATAGCGTGGCAGGTGGAAGGCCCATGTTCAAATCCCAGCCCTGCTCCTCCTAAGCGCTTGACCTTGGGCAAGTTACCTGTCCCCTCTGAGCCTCGGTTTCCCCGCATGCGAGGATTTAACGGGGGAAGAGGTGTCTCCATTTCACAGCCGAGGACACTGAAGGTTGGGGTTCCAGCTCTCGGGTGGGGTGGGGGTACTGAGGCGCCTTGGTGGGCGTGGGGTGTTCAGCTGTGCCCATGCCCTCCGTGTGTGTCCAGTTGGGCCATCCTGCCCAAGTCTGGGCCAGCCTTGGCCCAGCAGTGGTGGAGCCATCCAGGTTCAGCTTGGGATCCAGATGGTGAGGCCTCGTGGGAGGAAGGAAGGGGAAGGTGTTGCCCAGAGAGGGCCCGGCAGGGGCCAGGTGACACCGTGGACCCCTTCCCACCACTTTTAGGCCTCCCCCGACCCCTATTCCGTCTCCCTGTAAGCAGCAGGAGTGTCTTCCAGCTTTTAGATGCTCCAGAAGTGTCCAGAGCTGCAGCATGGGCTGGCCAGGAGCCGACCTCCTGGGGTCTGGGGCTGGGCGTCCACCCCAGGCCATGCCCTGCACTGCTCTTTTCTGCTCTCCTCCTTTGGCACATTGCTGTGATTTTGTGTTTTTTTTTTAAAAAGGAAGTGGGTAACTCTGACTGCCAGCTCAGCTTTCCCTTACTGTTGAACTGTGTTTCTCCTGGGAAAGCGGGCCCTGGGGGAGGAAAGGGACAGGTGGGTGTGAGCAACCTCCGCAGCAGGCCCAGACAGTGAGCTGGCACTGGCTGTGATTTCTGGGGGCCAGGGCCCTCTTTTGTGGGTGGGTGTAGGGAGTCTCTGCTACCCCTCCGTGTCCACACTGCCTCAGCTCTTCTCAGGGAGGGACGTGGGTCAGACCCTGAAGACCTCCTTAGCAAGATAGACTCCAGGGCTGATGCTCTGTCCCAACCCTGGGAAGTCAGAGATGGAGGGGCCTTTTGCGCTCACTTGGTCCTTACCTCCCGCCTTTCAGGGTAGAGATGGGACCCTGGGTGGTGACCTGCCCAGACCTCTGGTGGCCCCTGCATTGTCCCCTGTGGTCTCCGGGCTGGCAGGGGGAGGCCCCAGCTCCTGTCCACCGTGTGCTGATTTCCTGCATCTGCTGGGCTGGGAGGACCAGTGCCTCCCCCTCAGGCCCCTCCCTGCCCACAGTATTTCTCTACCCCGCCGCAGCCCAAGACCAGTTGTGCAGGGTTAGCAGGAGGGAGCCTGGGAAAGCCCCTCTTGCCCGCTTACAGTCAGCGCCTCTGCCAGGGGCGGGGCCACCACTGGACTCCCACTCTGGGCCCCTCTTGTTTCCCGCACCCTGGTTTTCGCCCTTGCTCTGACTATGCTCCCTTCCAGCCCCTCCCAGCCCCCTCGCAGTCTTCCCCCAGCCCCTGCTCTAGTGGAAAGCAGTGGCACTGGCCCTGGCCCCCTCTTCTGCTCTGGGGCCCTGTACCAGTGAGTCCCCAGCCTTTGATTCTGCATCTGCAAAGTGGGGTGTCCTCACAGGTAGTGGCAACTTGGAATCAGGCCAGGGCTGCGTTAGGGGAGCCCTTAGGACAGCTCCGGGGCAGCCGAGGGCCTGGGAGGGACCACAGGGCCGGGGTGGGGAGAGGTGGGGCGAGGGGGGAGGGAGCCGGCCCTCCCCCGTGCTGTGTTGTGGGCAGGGCATGTGTCTGCACTTGGCAGGACTGGGTGGAGCTATTTAAAGCTGACTCTGGGCATCAACTCCTTTGAGTGACAAAAATAACAACAATAACCAAAATAAAAGCACTAACATGTTGGGAAAAAATACCACATGTCTTATGTCCTTTAGGTACTCTTTAATAGTTCCAGGTCCACAGATGTGGCCATGGAGGATTCCGAGTGGTAAAATGAATGAATAGCCTGGTTGCACATTGAGGCCAAACAGACATAGGCAAAGGGCCGAGGGCATTCAGAGGAATGAGTGAAGCCTTGTGCCTGGGGTGGGGGTCAGGGAAGGCTGCCTGGAGGAGGTGATGTGAAGGGCCGGCTTGGCCTGGCCTCAGTAGGGAAGTGGTTTTCTGATGAATATCGTGGAGGTGGCCGTGGTCCTGCCGTGTCAGACCTTTGCTTGGCCCCAGGCAGGTGGGTGGAGGCGAGACCTTCACCTGCCCTGGCCTGGCTCTGGCTCTGTGCCCCGCTGAGTTGGGGCTGGGCTCGTGCTTTGCTGCATCTCCACACAGGCTGTTCCCCGGGAGCCCAGCAAGCAGCTGATATGGGGCTGGTGGGAGGTGGCTGGGCTGCAGGGGCAGATTCCACCCCTCTGCTGGTGGCCGGCGTCGTGGCGCCTGGGGCTGAGAATAGCACCCACACTCGCATGGAGGGGACAGGTGGGCCGGCGGTGGCTGGGGGTGGGTGGAGCTGATGTCTCAGAACAGGTGGTGTGGAGGGCTGGGCGCAGGGCGGGGCTGTGCGCGTCCTCTGCTGGCCCCACCCAGCACGGAAGCAAGTGGCCGGCGGGTGACCTTGTGGCTGGGAGCCCTCCCTGACCCCTCTGTAGAGTGGGCGGCATCCTGGGCTCAGCGCTGGGATGTCAGATAGCAAGGCCCATCAGGGCTGCTTGTGGGTCGCCAGAGGCCAGTACTCTGAGCCGCTGTTTGGGCTCCAGGGGGCCTTTACCAGTTTACCCTTTTACCAGGGGTCAGGGTAATGGTGGTGGGACTGGCAGGGCCCCTGCAGAGCCAGGGGGAGGAGGCTGCTGAGGGCGGTGGGACCAGGAACGGGAGGTGGGCTGGCTGCCGTGCAATGCTGTGTGTCAGCCCGAGTGAGTCATGGCGAGCAGGTGCTTGGGGCGCCAGGCACCAGGCACAGGAAAGGGATGTGTGGGCTGGAGGGGTGGTGGAGGTGAGGGAACGAGGTGGGAGCGGCTGCTAGAGCTTTCTGGCTTGGGTGGGAGGAATCCCAGGTCGACATAGGGGTAAAGGGACAGGGGGAAGCCAGCCCCTGCTCTGTGCTGGACCCTCTTGGCTACACAGCCCCACTTCATCCTTACACCCCCTTGAGGTCTTGGCTGGGTTTGCTGATGGGGCTCAGGGCTCAGAAAGGTGAGCCCTGGCCCCCTGGCCCTGCCTACCTGCCTTCCGACACCTCTGGGGACCTCAGACTCACTGTGACCCCCAGGTGTCCCCACCTCGGGTGATTCAGGCTCCTTCCCTCTTGTCGCTCAAACCTGGCGTCCCCCTCAGTTTTCTCCCTGTCCCCCCATCCTTGAGCACTTCTCGCCATTTCCTGTCTTGGCCCTAAACCATCATTGCCTCTCACCTGGGTCACTGTAGTCACCCAAGTGGGCTCCCTGCTCCAACCTGCTCTGCAGTCTGTTCACACAGCCACCTGGGCTCAGATCTGTGGGTCAGATCACAGCTCTCCAGAGCCTCCTACCCCCCGCTGGAGTTTCAAAGCCCTGTGGCCTGGCACTGGCTGCCAAGGCAGTTTGTGCAGTGGTTGGAGGGTCTAGCCTCTGGAGCCAGGCTCGGACTTTGGATCCTAACCACCCCGCTGGCTGGCTGTGTGACCCTGGGGAGTTTTTAAGGCAGTGCCTCAGTTTCCATGTCTGCAAAGTGGCGATAATAATAGTGCTTCCTTCCATGCGAAGGGCTCGGCACCTGTGTGCAGGGCATCTTCCTCCTACGTCTGCCCTCTTGCCCTCTTTCACACTCTGGCCTGCTCTTCCCACCCCAGGGCCTTTGCACTTGCTGTGCCCTCTGCCTGGCGTGGTCTCGCTCCCTCATCAGGTCACAGAGGTCACGTCCCTGAGCCCCACCCTCTCCGTGCCCTGCTATGTGTTTGTTCAGAGACTTCCATTGCCACTGGACACGCCTCCCCCTTGGAGCACCGGCCCTTCCAGAAGCCCTCCTACCCACATGGAGGCCTGCTTCTGGTTCTGGTTCTGTGGACATCCAGGAATGGGCTCAGACTGGCGGGTGGTTCCTGAGGAGAGGGGAGCCAGTCATGACCAAGCCTGGGCCCCCTCCTGTGCCCCCTTGGGGCTCCAGGGCACCCCATGTGGGCTGAACCCCTCCCAGGTCCTCCCTGCGAGGAAAGGGGCTCCTTTAGAGCCATTTTGTTTGGGAACCAATAGCCAGGTTCAGATTCTAGCTCCTGTTTACTTAGCCCTGAGACCAGGGGCATTAGGCCTCAAGTTTTTGTGTTTTTTTCTTTCTACAACATATTTTTATTAATTTACTGCCTGATAGTTATCTATAATACCTTTTTTTTTTTTTGGCCACACCGCGTGGCATGAGGGATCTTAGCTCCCCGACTAGGGATGGAACCCAGGGCGCCTGCAGTGGAAGCGTGGAGCCCTAACCACTGGACCGCCAGGGAAGTCCCAGGCCTCAAGTTTCCTCATCTGAATACCTCCCTCTCATGGGATTTAGCGAGTGCTTGTAAGCCTCTCCGGACACCTTTGGATTAGCGGCTGCGTCTGATCTGTGGCTGCCTCCGCCCCGCACAGGCCCAGCCCAGCCCCGCCCCTCCCAGCACCCCCCAACCCCTTCCCCATCCCAGCTTTGGCCCCTGCTGCCTCTGCTCCCCGGTGCTCTGTTCTGGGCTGTTCCAGCCTCCTGCACCCACCGCAGCCCACCCTAGCTTCCTCTGGGGTCAGGGTGGCCCTGCTCTGGCTTCTGGCCACTGGCTTATCTGCTGAACAGGCTGGAATTTCAGGCTTCCAGGGAGGGGAGGGGAGAGAGGAGAGGAGGGCAGGGTTTCTTGGCTGGAATCATCTGGAAACTCCTTACCTGGGAGTAAGTAAACTGGTTTCGACCAGACTGTCATATTTCAAGGCGCTGTTGTGGGTCTGACATACATGGCGGCCAAGTGTTTGTGTACCAGTTAAGGACGTAAAAAAAGAAAACCAAACATCACTTTTCACTCTCGCCAGTATTTCTAAAGGAAAGGAAGAATCACTAAAAGAGGAAGGAGATAATTTTAGAGTGACAGTTTCCCAAGAAAGGCCCGTCGGCTTCCTTAGTCGGTCAGCCGTTCTTACCAGGGCCCACAGGAAAGGGTGATGAGTCTCTGTGGACTGGTGTCAGGGGATAGCGACTTCCAGAACATGAGGACTTGGGAAGAAAAATAGATCACCAAGTGGGGTGAGGCCCTGGCGCTTCAGGGAGGCTTGGGAGGGGAACCTGGAAATGTTTTTCAGTTTTGTATTTCACTGCAAAAATGTTTGCAAACTTTGCATTCTAATACATAATCTGTGCCGCTTATGTCACAAAAGTGGTTTCTTTACCAGTCAAATCTTTGGAACGCTGCAAGGTGGAGCAGGAATCTTTTGTAGTAAACAGACACGCTTCCTGTTACCCCCAGGCGGCTCTGTATCCCTGTTTATGGATCACAAGTTGAGGGATTTCCCTGGCGGTCCAGTGGTTAGGACTCCGAGCTTTCACTGCTCTGAGGGCCCGGGTTCAATCACTGGTTGGGGAACTAAGATCATGCAAGCCCAGTGGTGCGGCCAAAAGAAAAAAAAAAAAAGAATCACAAGTTGGGTTTCGGTTTTGAAATCCATCAGGTTCGGGGTCCTGGCTCTGCCACTCATTAGCTGAGTGACCTCTCTGAGCCTGTTTCTTCATCTGTAACATGGGACCAACAGTCACACCTTGGGATGATCCTGGTGATATGAGTCCACCTGTAAGGCAGTGTCAGGGGTGGTGGGACCCCCTCAAGTTGGGTCCTTGGCCAGGGCTCCCTGGGGTCGTGCCTTGCACTATGATCTTTGTGGAGCTTCGAAGGAGGGGCAGATGCAGTCCATGGGGAGCTTGGCTGGGCGGGTGCATGGCTGAGAGATGACATCCGATGGTGAGGGGTACCCCCCTCCCCCCCCGGGTGTGAGCTGAGCTCACAGACTTCCCCTGAAAGGAAGGCGGGTGGCAGCCTCTCCTGTCACCTCCTCCAGCCAGCCTGGGGAGACGGAGGTGCCGAGCAAAGATGGGGGCACAGAGGAACCAGGGAAGGGGGCTGTCTCTTGCGGGCAGCCCTGCGTGTGTGCCGGGCTGGGGAGAGGGAGCTGGAGTTGGGACGCCCTCTCCTGAGACCCGCCGGCCCAGAGGTGGCCCTTCCCGGGCCTGGAGCCTGGCTTGCCCCCCCTGGGAGACTGTTGCTTTCCCTTTCTCTGGTTTTCTCCCCAGCTCCCTTCTGCATTCCGGATTCTTCTTTCACACCGTCTCCTGGCCTCCGCTCCGCTCCTTGCCTGGCTCTGTGGCCTCCGTGTGGTTCCTCCTGCCACCTTCCTCCTGTGTCCGGAGGCGACTGAAGGGCCGGGGCAGGAGCCGTGTCCGGGAGCGTGTGTGGGGCTGTGTGCAGACACGTGGGCGAGCACCGGCACGCGGACACGCGAGTGTGCACACGGGCCTGCGTTGGGGGGCGTTCTTGCCTTCTGGGGTTGGAATGTTGTTCCTGGCTCTTGCCCAAGGCCGGCGTTTTAACATTTATCTTTCTTAAAAAGTCATTGCCTTTTGGAGAAGTCGTCAGGCTGAGCCTGATGTATGGCCAGCCTGGCACCGCAGGAGGGCTGAGGAGTGCTGTTGGAGGGCCCCTTGCCATGCGTTCTGGAAGCCCTGTGCTCTGGACCGGCTTTCCGGGCCCTGGGCTCTGCTCCCAGGCAGGAGCCTGAGCCGCTCCCCACCGCTGCCGGTCACAGCCGGGCCAGCGAGGCCAGACCCCTCGTTCTAGCCGCTCTCTGCCTGGTGCCCACCCAACGCCAGGGTGCAGCGGCCGCTCTGGGGCTGTAGCCGTGTCACACTGGCCAGCAGATCGCCAGCCTTGGGCGTGAGCACTGTGGTTCTGGAGGCAGAGGTACCTGATGCGTCTGCGTGAGTGAGTTCACGGGCCCTCGGCGGGAGAGGCAGCCTCGGTGTAGTCACCAGCCCGCCGCGGGCAGGGGCTGCAGCCCAGGAGCGGCAGCCGGGGAAAAGGACCCAGGAGTCAGGAGCCCTGGGTCCAGTCCTGGCCGGCCCAGTCTCCTTGATACAGACCGGGGTTCTTGGCCTTCCGCGAGCAATAGAAACTGACTAGGGGCCAGACCAGAAATTCAGGCAAGGCTTTACGGGCCCTCCCCCCCGCCCCTCCGCTGCAGCTGGTGGGAGCGAGAACACACAACAGCTTCCCTTGCTCGCTTGCTTCCTGAGGGGGGAGAGCTTGTTCCTTACATGGGGTGAGGGTAGAGGTGTGTCCAGGGGTCTGACCGGAGGGGTGGCTGAGGTGCTTTGTCCACCCCCTTGGTGGTGCTGTGTGCAGGGGGCATGCGCAGTACCCTGCTTTTGCTCCCGACCCCCTGCTTTTGCTCCAGGCTCTTCAAAAGTGGCAGCTGGGTTTTTTGGTCTCTTTGTATCTTTTGTCCATAATTTTGCCCCAACTGTGCATGCACACAGTTACTTTTAGTCCCATATAGTTTCTTTATATTTTGTTGCTCGTGGAGAGGTATGTCCAGGTGCAAGCATTGCAGCAAAGGGTCCCAGGTCCCAGGCTGTCTCATTCCCATTCATGAAATGGGGGTGCCAAGGCCCACTGGAAGAAGAGGCCCAAGGGGTCCAGATGGCTGCACAGTGCCAAGAAGGGTTCGGCCAGGCCAGCAGGGCATCCCTGGGCTAGGGTCGACTGTCGGAGGAGCCCATCGCCTCTGCATCCCCAGGGCTCAGTCACCGGGTGGTGTGGCCTCGGCCTCGGCAGGGACGGACCCAGTGGGCAGCTGCAGGGCCTTGAGTCTAGCTCACTTTCCACAGCAGACGAGATCTGGGCCACACTTGCTCAGCCACGGCGTCCTGGCTCTGCTCCTTCTTTGCCCTGTGGCCAAATTCCTTCCTTTTCTCATCTCTAAAGTGGTGGTGAGAATACATAGCTCTAGGCCTGGCATGAGATGAAAAGAAAGACCTAGGAACCGGACGCCCAGGAGCAGTGAGCACACCTCTCCCCTAAAGGGACCCTGGGCTTCTTGGAGGAATGGCTGATTCTAGGGCCGGGGCAGGGACCCGCTGAGCCTGGAGCATCTCGTAGTGTCAGGAAGCAAGGAAGTGCTCAAAGACTAGTGGAGGCGTGTCCACAGGCTCCCACTGGCAGAATTTAGGACAGTTTGAGCGTGAAAAAGAATAATGATGGTAATAGACTATAGCACATTGAATGCAAAACGGAGGCAAGAGTCCATAACAATATCCCCATAAAGGCAAGACCGGGGAAGGACTTCTTTATAGCACGCCAGGTAATATAGAGGAGGTGATAGAAGCCCGCGATAACAGTTGGTTCAGGCAAAGATGAGAGGCACAGAGCTTCTCAGACTTTAATGCACACAGAGCCCTAGGGGACTTGTTAAAATGCGTCGTCGAATCCAGCAGGTCCAGGGTGGAGCCTGAAATTCTGTATTTCTGCCAGGCTCCCAAAGGGCTGTGATGCCGCTGGTCCGTGGACCCCACTTTGGTATAACTGAATCACTTTGCTGTACAGCAGAAATTAACACAACATTGTAAGTCAACTATACTTCAATTAAAAAAAAAAAGCAATGTGTGAACTATGAACTGTGTTTGGATCCCAGATCAAAAAACAAATAACCCAGACCTAAGGGAGATTTGGGGGACAACTAGGCATGTTTGTATATGGACGTATATTGGGTAATAGTAATAAGTAAAGAGGAAACATCGGGGGTGCCATGGTACCACGGGGATTTAGGAGAACATTCTTATTCTTGGAAATGTGCCGACATAAATGTGCCGACGTCATTAGGGGTGAAGGACTCGGGGTACAGGGTCATGATGTTTGCAGCCTACTTTCCAGTGGTTGGGCTAACGTACAAACAAGCGAACTAAACTGTTTCAATAGAGAGAAAGAGAGAAAAATTGTGGCCTGTGGTAACAATTGGTGAGTTTGGGGAAGGGCAGAGAGCAGTCTGTTGTACTCTTCTTTCAACTTGTTTTGCCATTTATGTGGGTTATATTTCAAACTAGAAGTCAGGAGGGGGCCTATGCAATGTGGCCGTGCCTGGTGGGCTGGGGCTTACCTCTCCCCTCTCCCTCCTTGCTCTGCTGAGGCCCTGCCCACCTGGCTCCTAGGTTACTAGAGGGTTGGGAGGAGTGTGGGGACAGGCGTCCATCACAGGGGGCCCGGGGGGCCTGGGCAGCATCTGGGCTCGAGGACCATGAAGCCGGCCCATCCCGCTGTTTGGAACAGAGGATGGAGCCGTCGGGCAGGAGTCAGGGGGTCACCCCAGGGTGTCGGGGAATGAGCCAGAGACCCTGAGGCTGTGGAAAGTTGGGGCAGAATATCCTGGGAGGGGGCAGCTCCAGCCACCAGGTGGCCTTTGGTCCAATTCTGATGGCCACCTCTTCATTTTTGCCTCTTGGCGTGTCTCCATCCGAATGGGTCCCTGCTGTGTGACCCCTGGGAAAGCCTGGCCTTCCACCTGCCCATCTGCCTGTCTGTCTGTGTGCCCCTGCCTGCCTGGGAGCCTCTGTGAGGCTGCAAGGACGTGCATCCTGTCGCTGTGGTCCCCGGACCGCAGGCCCTGCCCAGAGGAGGAAGTGCCGTGGTGACGCCCAGCCGCCCGGGCGCAGCTCATTCCGTGACCAACCTCAACCGAGGCCGTGGCCGTGGAGGTGCCAGAGGAGATGATGAGGAAGGTGAAGGCCTGCTGGGGTCTCAGCGGCTGGGTGGTGGGTGCCCGGGGGAGCTGAACGCTCCTCTGTGTGTGTGAGCGTGAGGGCTCCGGGTGCTGGGGGAGGCGGGAGGAGGCCTCCATCTCTGCTGGTCTCTAGAAGGGCTTTTCTAGCCTGGTCCAGAGCCTGGGGACCAGGGCTTCTGTCCTGGGCCCCTGGGCTGGGCTTTTCTTGCCAGCCCTGTGCTACATGTTCAGATGTGGGCATGTGTCCCACACATGCAGGGGGCGGGCCACGCTCTGGGAGGAGGGAGGGGTCCAAGCGGGGCCCCTGGGGTCAGCCGAGGGGTGAGTGCCTGCACGCTTGCTCCCCTGCACTGTGTTGGCTGGGCTGGGGTGGCTTGGAGGGGGCCAGGTCTGCTGGGTGCCCCTTCTCCAGTCTGGAGCTTGGGAGCAGCCCTGTGCTCACTCCTGACTGTGAGGCCCTAGGCTGTGTGTCCTGATTTGCCTGCCATATGTCACGTGGAGCCAAGGACACTTACCTGTGAGGAGGGGGCCCGTGGTGTCTGTAAAGTGCTGTGCTCGGTGGGCAGTGAGCGATAATTTGTCCCTAGTTCGAACGAGACTGGCCCCGGGGGCCCTTTCTGTTCTTCTGGGTTTGGTGGCCGGGTGTGTGGCACAGCTGGTCTGTCCCCTGGGGCCACTGGCCATCCAGGAGGAGACGAGGGGGCCTGGCAAGGCCCGGACGAGGCCTCTGGGCCGTGAGAGGGGCTGGGGAAGGGGCACCCCCCTCCCCCTGCAGCACCCCGGCCACAGGAAGCTGTCGCTGAGCCCTGGCACTTAGAGGCACTCAGCCGTGTCCTGTGAGCCTCCTGCCCCACCCAGGGAGGGGCCGCTGGCCCTGGGTCACAGCCCAGCCCGGACAGGCTGACCCATGGACGCTGTCGGGGAGGTTCGTTCTGCCACCAGCTCCCCTTTTTCTGCCCTGCCCGGGGCTGGTCCTTCCGAGGCTCTCCATACCCTCTGCTATCTAGCTGCACTGAGGATGTGGTGAGAGCAGACGGGGTGGCACCGATAAGGCTTCCTGGACCGCTGGGCTTGGGCTGAGCAACTGCGACCTTGGTGTCATCTGTCGCATCGTCAAAAAGGCTCCCCTTTGTTTATTACAGGGGAGACATGCATGATGAGCGTGTGCTTAGCGTGACACAGGAGAGTCTGGGGCTCCCCTCTCGGCAAGGAGAGGGCTGTGAGCTTGTGTGTGTGAGGGCTGGACAGAGCTACCCTGGGGCCTCTGTGGGGGTGGGGACAGATCGGGCATGGCCCAGCGGCTTTTAGGTGGCAGGGTGATCGGGTGCAGTCTGGGCACCCCAGAGGCTGGTCAGAAAGGCCTCTTCCCCAGTGTGTGGGGCGTGGCAGGAGGCCCAGCTATGGAGGGTGGCAAACAGGATAGCCATCGGTGCTGTGGGGCTTTACTGCAACAAATTTTGTCCTGGTCCCTGGCCTGGGGCAGGTGGTGCCCAGCTTGTTTTTCCCCCAGTAGCCACACTGGGAGCTCCCCCTGAGGACGAGGACCCAGGCTGTGTGCCCTCCTCCCCTTGTCTGTAAAGTGGGATGGGTACAGTGAGCAATAAACAAGGCCAAGGCCAGCACACACTCACTGGGCGGTGCCCTGAGCCTCGACGGTGCCGTGGGTACAGTTACTCCTGTGTCAGAGGCAGGCACTGAGGTGTAGCGAGTTAAGCAGTTAGCCTGAGGTCACATGGAGCCGTGCTGGTCACCGCCTTCCACACTGACTTTGCAGGGCTGGGACCTACTGGAACCAACACACGTTACCCAAGACCAGACCTCAAATTCGTGTGAATGCCAGATCTCACCCTGATCCTAACAGCCACCTTCATGGTGAGCCCTCTGCGTGTCAGGCTGAGGACTTTCCATACACGACCCTCTCATTTTGCATAACAGGAAACTGAGAGGCGGACTGTTTTGTTCAAGGTCAAGACTCTGATCTCAAAGTTCAAAGCTCAGATGAGAAGGAGTTGTGTGTCCACCCTGTGCCCAGCCCTGTAACGGAGCTGGGGACACAGAGAGGGCTGGACACTGTCCTCGATCTCAGGCTGTGCAGGCTTGGGCAAGGCCAGAGGCAGACACTCAGGCAATGAGGAGAGTTGGTACAGGCCCTAAGTGGTACAGAGTGGGATGGAGGAGGGAAAGGGCAGGGGCAGCTTCACAGAGGAGGTGTCGCCTGAGCAAGGTTTTGGAGGATGAATAGGAGTCTGCTGTGTGCACATGCATGCCCTTGCATTCAGGTACAGAGTGTGTGCAAGTGTCTGATATCTTGGGATGCCATCTGTCTGGACTGGGAGGGTGGGTTCGTGTCAGGTCCAGCCATCAACTGTGTGAAGGCTGTTCTGAAAGTCTTTTAGGGGATCACCTGTACTTGGGTACCTACTATGGGCCAGGTACAGAGACGTTTTACAGACATGAGCCTTAAGGTGGGCGCCAATGTCCTTTATTAAAAAAAAATTAATTAATTACTTGGTTGCATTGGGTCTTTGTTGCTGCACACGGGCTTTCTCTAGTTGTGGCGAGCGGGGACTACTCTTCGTTGAGGTGCGTGGGCTTCTCATTGCGGTGGCTTCTTTTGTTGCGAAGCACGGGCTCTAGGCGCACGGGCTTCAGTAGTTGTGACTTGCGGGCTTAGTTGCTCCGCGGCATGTGGGATCTTCCTGGACCAGGGCTCGAACCCGTGTCCCCTGCATTGGCAGATGGATTCTTAACAACAGCGCCACCAGGGAAGCCTGCTAACGTCCTTTTTATTTTCCGACAAGGCACTTGAGGTTGAGAGAGATGGTCAGAGTCCCTTTTCTCAGGGTTCTTCTCACCACCTGGCGTAGTCTCACCATGGCTGGCCTCTTTCTCGAGGCCTGAAGCTCTCTCTGGTGGCTTCCGCTGGCTGGGGGAAACCCACAGCTGTGTTGGATGCTTGGGGCCAGGTGTGCATGTCTGTGTGTACATCGGGGCCTTGGTGTTCTCAGGAGCCCTGATAGCCGGGCGGGCACTGGTGACTCCACTGATGGAGGGCATCTCCTCAGGGAGAAGGAGAGGCAGGGGGTGGACAGGCTCACTTTCCAGTTCTCCTGCCTGATGGTTTGCTCCAGTGGCCCCTGCTGACTTCTGCAGGTTCTTTCCCACCTGGTGGTCCATTTCTCTCTCTGGAGGTGGTGGGGCTGTGGGGTGGGCGTTGATGGGGTGAGTCACCTACTTGTGCTCAGTGTCGAGTGGGCTGGGCATCCCCACAGCTCCACCCTGTTCCCATGGGGCCAGCCGGATGTGGCTGCCAGGGGGATGGGGAGCCTGTGGATTGAGGGAAGTGCCCGTTTTCTTTCTTTTACTTTCTTCTTCTTTTTAAAACTCTTTTCTTGGCCACGCTGTGCGGCATGTGGGATCTTAGTTCCCTGACCAGGGATCGAACCTGCACTCCCGCCATGCATTGGAAGCGCGGAGTCTTAACCACGGGACTGCCAGGGAAGTCCCAAAGTGCCCGTTTTCCTGCTCGTGGTTTTGCTTTTCTCCTCTCAGTCCCGTGTTGGCCCTTGGCATCCAGCTGCACTTCGCCCATGGAGTGTCCTGACTGTTGTAGCACAAAGTTGTTGGCGGGCTGCTCCCCAGTGTGCACCGCTGCCCCCGCACCTGCCACTCTCACCTTTCCTCTCCATCCTTTACGACCTCTAGTCATCTTGAGCGACTTGAAATTCCCTGGTAACGGACCTCATCTTTCTGGTCCTCCTCGCCTTTGCTGCAAGCTCTCCCCTCCGTCTGAGCTGCCACTTCCCCCTGGAAGTCTTCCTTGATTGCCCGGCCTGGATAGGATCTCCATCCTGGGCTCCCGCAGACTCTTGTACCTCCCTCTCTCTTGGGACTGGACACACGTCTGAATGATTTGCTGACCCAGCAGAGATGAACAGGGCTGGGCACAGAGCGGGAGTTTGGCAAGAGATGGCCGAATGCATTGCATGATGAGAGAGAGGGTCTGAGAGCTGACTGGCCTCGCCCTGGCTCCTGGGCAGCTGGGGGAGGGGGAGCGGGGCAGCACAGGCCATCTTAGGGTCAGTCAGGGGTGGGAAGGGTCCAGGCTGTGTTCTGGGACTGGGCATCCCTCGGTCTAGGACCCTGGCCTGGCATTCCAGCCCCATCTGGTACTCATCCCTGCCAGGGGCCCACTTGTTTGTCTACTCCACCTGCCACCCTCACCCATTACCACCTGCTTACTTGTTATTCTTGTTGGGTCTTGGCCGCCGTCTCTGCTGACCATCATCTCGGTGTTGTCCTTTTTGCTTGCCTGCCCAGGCCTGTGGAGGGGCATCTTTGCCTCCCTCTACCCCTGCACACCCCACCTCCTGTCTCCCTCAGTATCCCCTTCCTGTACTCCCATCTCATGTTTTCCTCTGCTGTCTTCCCATTGCCCTCACCCTTCCTTGCTTCTTTATTGTCGCTCTCTCTCTCTGCCCATAGAGAACTCTGGGATTGGAGGGACAGAAGCTGGGAGAGGGGAGTCTGGGAGAGCCTGGTGGGCCAGGGCTTCCTCTCAGGCTCCTGGTCCGGCTCCCTCTTTTTCTAGATCTTTCCCCCTCTCCCGGCCTTGGGTCTCTCTCTCTCTCTCTCTCTCTCTGCCTTTACCCACCCACCTCCCCATCTGTGTCCTCAATGCCCTCTCTGCTGACACAGCTGAGAAGGGACAGCTGTGACTCACAGAGGGGCGAGTCTGCCTCTGGGATTTGGGGAGTAGAGTGTGTGGCCGTGAGCCCACGTGTGTGTGCCCTTGTGTGCCTGTGTGTGTGAATGCACGTGTGCCAGTGTGAGTGCCAGGGGTGGGAGGGAGTCTAGATATGGGCTAGAATGGGTCACAACTGAAACTCTGGTCAGATTGGGAGCTGACTCCCAGGGACTGCAAGAGCCTGACGCCCAGCCACCCTCCCTGCCCTCCTGGTCCTGGGGCGGTCACTTCCCTGCCCCTCCGTCTGGTATTTATGAGCCTTGGGCCCAGGAAAAGGAGTCATGTGGGGAGGTGGGGCTGCCCCTACTGGCCCCCTCATGTTCAGCTGCCAGGGTGGGGGCGGAGCACCCAGGGGTGCAGTGTAAGTTCAGCTAGGAGGGGCGCCCGACCCCTCATACTGCTGTTTCGGTTACTACAGCAAGTCTGTCCTAAGTTCCTCCTCTTGACTGATGGGTGAGCCCTGTGTAGAGGATGAAGAGGGTCTCAGTCCTGCCCTTGGGGGTCACAGCAGCCACAAGACCTCTGATGGTCCCGGTGCCCTGGGCTGGCTGGGTGATATTGGCCATGGGCCTCCCAGACCCGACCCTGGCTGGGGTGGGGAGGGGTCTGTGGTATTGGTGACAGGGCCCTCTTGGTTTGGCTACTTCTCTTCTCAGAGTAACACACTTTGTTTCTCCCTCTGCCTTGGCAGGTCCTCCAGAAATTGGGGAAGGCGGATGAGACAAAGGATGAGCAGTTTGAGCAGTGTGTCCAGAATTTCAGCAGGCAGCTGGTGAGTGAGGGTGGCCCTTGGCCTTAGGGAGCTTGTGAAAATGGAACGGTGGCTGCCAGGTGGAAAATGTCAAGAGCTGAATTTCTGGGCTAGGGGAACTTGAGAAGAGCGTCAGTGTGGGCTGGCGAGGTCACGGAAGGCTTCTTGGAAGAGGGAGCGTGTGGGTGTGGACCGTGGGGGAGAGGAAGGAGGGGCAGGGGTATACCTTAGGTCCTTGGTAACACTTAAGGTTGGGGTGGGAGCTGTCATTAGATTGTGCCCAGGCTCTGGGAAACCTTGAATGTCAAGGCAAGTGGGATCTCTAGAAGCTTCTTGTGAGGAGAGTGGTATCTGCAGGGTTTAATGTGGGAGCAGAGCAGACTGGCTTTGATTTGGGCACCTCGATCAAAGTGTCGACCGTGCCTGGCTGAGTGGCAAGCTCCAGGCCTGGCCATTTGTAGATGGCTTGTGGGTGCCTGTAACAACCCTGTAAGGCAGCTGGTGTCACTGTGCCCCTTTCACAGATGAAGCAGTTGAGGCTCAGAGAAGTTGGGTGATTTGCCCAAGGCCATCCAGCTTTGGGAGTGGATTCAGACCCATACTTGTCTGATTCCAAAAACTGCAAGGGACTTGAAGGGCATCCTTAGCAATTCCTTTTACAGGCCAGGGGCCGGTGACAGGAGGGCCTTAATTATGTCGACAGCCTGGGGGCAGTGGTTAGATCCAAGGGAGGACTTCCTGACCAAAGGGCTCTAAATGCCCTGACTGGGTTGCACCTGAGGCCTTCCCCGCTCAGGTCTGCTAAGTCTAGAATAAGCTGCTTTGGTGGCTGTGTCTGAGCGTAGTAGAAGAGGAGAATGAAATGACCCTGGCAAGTGTCCCCTCACTGGGCAGGGCCAAGGAGGCAGGGAGAGAGAGCTGCGCCACGGCTCTGTGGCTTCTGCAGACCAGCCCCAGTGAGTGACAGATGGGGATGGGGGCCAGAGGAGGCCACAGGAATGGGCATGGCTGTGGGGAGTGAGGTCAGGGTCTCAGCTCTGCTAGGAAAGGGGCCAGGTGGGCCTAGACAGGGGCTGGGAGGGCCCAGGCCTCTTCCTGCTTGTCCACACCTGACGCCTCAGAAAGCACGGAGGGTACCCACCACAGCCTCTGCGGCTGGAATGGAACCTCTGGCGGAAGGGGCCTCCTTTGGAAAACTCTGACAGCCCGCTGGCCAGGGCCTGGGAGCAGCTGGGAGAGGGCCGAAGAGCATGCTGGGAGAGGGCAGGGGTGCATGCTGGGAGAGGGCCAAAGAGCATGCTGGGAGAGGGCAGGGGAGGAGCTGGGAGAGGGTCGGGGAGCCTGCTGGGAGAGGGCAGGGGTGCATGCTGGGAGAGGGCAGGGGAGCAGCTGGGAGAGGGCAGGGGAGCAGCTGAAAGAGGGTAGGGGTGCATGCTGGGAGCGGGCTGGGAGCATGTTGGGAGAGGGCCAGGAGCATGCTGGGAGAGGGCCGGGAGCATGCTGGGAGAGGGCGGGGGAACAGCTGGGAGAGGGCAGGGGTGCATGCTGGGAGAGGGCAGGGGAGCAGCTGGGAGAGGGCCGGGGAGCCTGCTGGGAGAGGGCCGGGGTGCCAGCTGGGAACGGGCCCAGGACCAAGTCTACCCTCACCTGCCAGAGAAGCTGAACTGAGGGGTTCCCCAGAACAGGGCTGGGAGCCCCCATGGCTGCTTGTCCCCCAGGCCAGGAATGTTTCAAGGCCCAGAACAGAGACATCTGCTGGCTGTGTGGCTCTGTGTGAGCCCTTGCCCCTTGGGCCTCACATTTCTCACTTGCAAAATAGAGGTTTGAACAAGAACCCTGAAGTTCCCTCTGGGTCGCTGGCTCTGGGCAAGGAGTCACCCACTGATCTTTGCCCAGAGGGGCTGGGGAGTGAGGCCAGGGCTAAAGATAGCCAGTGCTGGTGGCTCCCTGGCTGTGGACATGGGTGGTCATTTGAGCTGGTGCTCTGCCCTCAGGCTGGGTGGGGTGGTCGGCTTCTCAGGGGCCAAGGGTGGAAGCAGGGTGGGCAAATTTAAGGTCTCGTTTGAGGCTTGGGGTAACCCTCCCTTAGGAGTTAGGGCAGCTGGGCAGTTCTGGATTTGATTGGTGTGTGGAGATGACTAGGACCTGGGGGTGGGTGGGGTTCAGGATTTACAAAGGTGTGAGGGTCACTATTCTCAGGGGAGTGAATTCAGGGAGCTGCAGGGCTTGGTGGGGGGTGGGGGGGCAGCTTGGGAAAGGCCAGGTGAAGCTTGAGCACAGGGAGCCCTGCTTTTCACCTGGGAACACCAGGCCTAGCGGGTCAACCCTAGCTGAGTTCAGGATGGCAGGGAGTTTGGGCTTCAAGGAAGTGAATCTCCCACCCCTTCCTATGGGGGTGGGTCCTAGGAGAGGGTGTCGGTCACCTTGCTGTCACCTGCTCTCACAGGGACCCGGTTTACATAACTCCTCTGGGCCTGCTCAGTGTTAGTTGCGACATCCCTGCCCCTGCGTCCCGTCCCTGCACTGTGAAACCCTGGAGGGCCCACTCACACTCCCGCCCACCTGAGTGCTTCAAACCCAGCTCAGGCCCTCCCGGAAGCCATCCTGGGTCCTCCAGGTGGCCCAAGCTCTTCCTCCTAGGAGCCACCTGTACCTTGCACCCCAGGGCTCATCGTTGCTGTTTATCTGTCACTGAGGTGGGGCAGGTCTGATTCCTTCTCATCCCCCAGGATCCACCCAGGCCTCTGCTCCAAGGGGGCTTTGCTGGCTATCTGTCGTTTGAAGCTCCTATGGCATTGATTGCAGAGGGGCAAGAGTCAGCTGGAGCCAGAGAGGTCCATGCAGGGGAGGACTTCCCTGCCCCCTGGATTCCCTGGGAAGATGGGGGCTGACGTCAGGGAGGCAGGGAGAGCCTTTGGAGGGAGGTTCGGGGGACATGGGCTGCCTGCTGGCCACCCCATGGAGCCGCACCTGCCGTCAGTCCCAGGCTGTGGTGCCCTTCCAAGACTCCCAAGTCCGGAGCCAGGAGAGCAGGCTGAGGGGCAGGGGCTCCAGAACTTTATCCTTCCCCAGCTGCTCTGCAAGGCGTTTGTTAGAGCCCAGGAGCCTCCGCCGAGTTGTTTGTCAGAGCCAGTGTGGAGGGGAGGTGGCTTGGGCGCCCGCCTGAGGCGACAGCTGGCTGGGGGCCCCGGGGTGGGGGGCGTCGACCCTGGGCCCAGCTGCAGTTGGCACAGGGCGGGCCTTGCACATCTGTACCCAGCGTGCCTGCTCACAGCGTGGCCTTGTTTGGGAAGCACAAGGGGCCCTGGTACGGCCTGAAGCCTGGGCAAGTGTGGCAAACCCCCCCCACCCCGCCACGGGCGACCCCTTTCTCAGGGTGCATTGGAGACAGACGCTGGGGGACTCTGGGGAGGGGAGCGAGGTGATGGAGGCTAAGCTGGGTCTGGAAGATTCTGTGACATCAGATGAACACAATAACATCACATCACAAACATATTTGAGTCTTCATCTCTACCACCAGAGCACTGAGTTGTGAAGACTGGGGAGGCTGCATCAAGGCTGCATCAGGAATGGGGTGGACCCTTCCTGGTTCCCCAGTCCCATGGGGTCCACATGCGATCCCTGAGGGAATTCCAGAGAGGTTTGAATGCTTGTGGATTGGCCTTTTGTTTCGTACTTTAATCTTCAATCAGCACACCTCAAACTTGGATGTTCCTAAGAATGATATGTGGCCAGGGTTTCCTTCTTTTAAATGTGATGTGCTGAAACCCTCCTTGCACAGTGTCTCTGCTGTCCCATGGAGGCGTTCGTCATAACGAATAGGCAGCTTCCTGTTCCGGCCCCTTCGTGACCCATCCGGCAAACTGGGGCCTGAGTGGCCAGGTATTGGAGGTTCTCGCCGGCTCTCCCAGTGCCCGTGTGACCCTGGGCAAGTCATGCAACCTCTCAGTTTCCTCTTCATTAGGTGGAAACAGTGGTGTTGAGAGCTGGTGTGTGGAAAGTGCCGGCCCCAGTGAGGAGCTGCTGCCCGGAGCTCTGAGGACACCAGGGCAGGAGGAAAGGGCTCTGACTGTAAAGAGGGGGGCCTGTTTGCAGGGGGACAGGAGAGGTTTGAGGGTGCTGGGGGTGACCCTGTGCAGGGGGGCTGGGTCCCTCCCTGCCCTCGGCTGGAGCCTTGACCTGCAGGGGTGGACCACCACCTTCCGTCTCCTACGGGAGCTCCAGGCTGGCCGGGTGGAGCTCTGTAGGGGCTCACGTCTCCTGGGACTGTGGCTCGATGCTGTCATCTATCTAACCCTCCACCAGGGGGAGGGACTTCAAAACAAGGTGTCACTGAGGTGTAGGCTGGTGTCAGGGTAGGGAGAGCCCAGGAGGTCTGCCGTCACGGCCCTCCAGAGGCCCCGGTCTCCTGTGTCCCCCTAGGTCCCCCATCATTGTTCTCAGTGTACAGCCCACTTCCTGAGGCTGGCCTTCACGACCTCGGGCCCGGCCCAGCTCGCTTAAGCCATTTCCCTGAAGGCCTGTGATGTGCCAGGCGCCCCTGCAGGCACTCCACGCACATTTGCTTGTGGTCTCCCAGGCTGGGGTCATTCAACCCAGTTGGCAGGCAAGGAGACCGAGGCTTAGAGAGGCTACGTGTCTAGTAAGGGACAGAGCTGGGTCTTCACGGCCCCAAAGCCTATGTGTGCTTTCTCCCGCTTTCCACGCGGCTTCTGAAAACTTCAGCATCTCACTGGCGGTGGCCTCAGACTTTCCCTGCTGGCCTCAGCCTGCTCGCCCCTCCTCGCACCTGGAGCTCAGCTGTCCTGCTCCTGCCTTCTGCGGTGCTGATGGCCAGAGGGAGTTGAGGCTGTGCCTGTGGTTCCACCCTCTCTGCTGGTCCTGCCTGCTGTTCCAGGAAGTCCCGGGAGCTGCCCTCCCAGCTCAGGGTGCTTCACTCCCTGGCCCATTCTCCCTCATCACCCTTTCCTCCTACATCTTCCCTCTCAGCTGGGCCAGTGTCCCGAGAGGCCTGGACATGACCCCCATACTTCTCTGCGCTCCTTCAAAAGGCCTTCTCTTCCGGACCTCTCCTCTCCCCATCAGAACCCTCCTGACCCTGGTGGGATGCAGTGGGAGTCCACTGGCCTCAGGCACCAACCACCTAAGCTTTCAGGACAAGGTGCTGGGTGGTTCCTGTACCCCCGATCGTGTTCCTGGGCTTGTTGGTCGCCTGGTTCATGGTTACCCGAGGGCAGGCCTGCCACACGCTGGTCCCATCCTACACCTGGGCTGTGCGTGTGTGTGTCCTTCAACCGTCCTCCAGTGTCTCGTCCAGGGTGGAGGGGTCTCTGTCTTCTTGCCTTCCTTACAGGGCTGAGAATAGTGTCTGAGAGAGAAGGTGCTGACACCCTTGGGTGAATGTTCCTTCGGGCACAGGGCTCCCGAGAGGGAGCTCGGTGTGTCAGTGGCCAGAGAGGCGATAGCTGCCGTGCCCCGGCGCGGTATCCTTTAGGCCCCCAGTGCCTTGCCGTGGACAGCCCATCCGTGGCAGGTGTCCGGGAGGTGCAGGAGGCAGAGGGAAGGTGTGGGCTGTGCCCCAGGCCCTCACCTTCTTCTCGTCTGCCTCTTTGCAGACCGAGGGCACCCGGCTGCAGAAGGATCTCCGGACCTACCTGGCCTCAGTCAAAGGTAAGGGGCAGACCTGGCCTGGATGGGCGGGCTTCCTGGGATGCAGAGAGGGGGCCCTCCCCATATGGAGCTGATGGGCGCAGAGCTGGGAAGGGGCAGCAGGGCTGTCAGGGATGTCCACCTACCTCCTGGGACTTAAGGGGTGGGGCAAGGGTAACCCCCACACCCCCCCAATCAGGGGTCCCCATGGCCCTGGCTGCAGCATGGCCCTTCTGCCCCACAGCCATGCATGAGGCCTCCAAGAAGCTGAACGAGTGTCTGCAGGAGGTGTACGAGCCTGACTGGCCTGGCAGGGATGAAGCGAACAAGATCGCTGAGGTGAGTGTGGGACCGGTGGCCTGGGCCCTTCCCCAAGGGCCCTTCTGACCTCAGCTGGCCGCCCGTCGCACCCTGCGGCGCCCTCTGGGACCAGCCCTTCTGGTCCTCATGTGCTGTGTGCTCTTGGACAAGTCCACCTCCCTCTCTGACAGCCCTCGCGCTGAGATGGGTTTCCTGATGCGATCCTGAGGCACCTCTCGTCTCTGTGCTGTGTCTCCTGGCTCGGGAAGCCTCCCTCCCTGGCCCCACCAGCCCTGGGCCTATCTGATCCTCAGGGTCACGTTTTGAAAAGGCAGGAGGTGTGACCGCATTTTATAGATAAGGAGGCTGAGGTTCTGAGGAGCCGCCCAGCCGTGAAGCGATGGGGCAGAGCTGGCCCCCGGGTCCCTGGGAGGTGAGAGCCGGACTGGCTGTGGGCCGGCTCCCCTGGTGCGCGCTGCTGTGTTCTTGTCTCCCGCAGAACAATGACCTGCTCTGGGTGGATTACCACCAGAAGCTGGTGGACCAGGCGCTGCTGACCATGGACACGTACCTGGGCCAGTTCCCTGACATCAAGGTGAGAGGTGCTTGGTCTGTCCACCCTGCTGCGGCCTGGCAGCCTGTGTCGGGGAGCTGGAGAGGGAGAGAGGGACGGGGGTGCCGGGGCGGGGGAGAGGGCAGCCCCGGGCTGAAGGCAGGCCTCCCCCACTCGCCTGGCACTTCGTCCTCCAGGGCTGCTCCCTCTGAGACCAGCCTGCCAGCCCCCAGACCTGGGCCTTTCTGAGCTGGAAGCCCTGTCCCTTTGGGTCTCCAGACTATGGAAAGAGACCTCATGGGGCATGTAAGTGTGTGGCCGTGTCCCTGTGGAGTGCCTGCAGGGTTGACGAGGTGTATTAGGGGGCTGGAAGGCCTGGGTGTGTGTGCCCTGTGTTAGGCTCTGTGTGCTTGGAAGGGAAGGTGTGTATAGTTGTGCGTGTCGCCTCTTACCTGGGTGTGTTTGTGCGACGTCGCGTGTTCAAAAAGCCAGCTGCCTTTGCTGGGCCTGGGTGAGTTAGGACCCGTCAGTGTGCCAGGATCGCCGCCGAGGTGACTGGGACCCCAGGTGCTCCGGACATGCAAGCAGAGTTGTCTGGAGCTCAGGTGGTGACCGTCGTGCTGGACCCGATCCCCTGGGTGGGTGGGTGCGGGGGTCCCGGTCCACGCTGGCCACCTCGGCCACCCAGTGCAGATGCCTCAGGCTCCCGAAGGTGCCTTATGGGGAGAGTAGGAGGGAGGCAGGTGGTGGTGGCCCGGGGGGAGAGAAGCCCGAGGCCCAGGAGGCCTCTTTAAGGAGCTGAGGGCCAAGGGAGGGGGCTCATCGGACGCGGCTGGCAGGAACTGACAAAAATGGTTCACTGTTGCGAGGACCTCCATAGAAGAAAGGACCGCAGAGGGCACGGACTGCCTCGAAGGGTGAGCTCTTTGCCACCAGAAATGTCCGAGAGACAGTTGCAGGCACGTCTTAGACGGACTTGAGCCTGGAGTCGGCTGCCCTGAGCCCTCCGGGGGCATCTAGGTCACCGTGCCCGTGACCCAGTTTCCCTGGGTCAGCATCTCAGCGTGGGCGCCAGGCCCTGTTCAGCCCCCTCCTCCTTCTGTCCCCCCAGTCACGCATCGCCAAGCGTGGGCGGAAGCTGGTTGACTACGACAGTGCCCGGCACCATTACGAGTCCCTCCAAACCGCCAAGAAGAAGGATGAAGCCAAAATTGCTAAGGTAAGGCTGGGGGTGTTGGGTGCTGCCGGGGAGTCTTCAGGGAGTGGCAGGCAGCAGGGCCGCAGGGGTCCCAAGCCCTCCCCCGGGGAGCCTTCTTCCTGTGCTGCGTTCACCGCACCCTTGGCAGGCTTGTTTGTCACTGCGCCCTGGCCCGCGGGCATCCTCAACCCCCTTGCCAGATGGCTTCATGGCTGGGGACTAGTCCCGGTAGGTCTGGCCGAAGAGCTGGGGTGGGGACGGCGCTGGGCCCAGGGCCTGAGTGAGAGGCTCTTGTGGGCCCCTGGGTGAGGCCCCCCTCCTGGCCCATCCTGTAGTGCCGTCCTGTCCCCTGGCCCCTCCGCCTGCTCTGAGGCTGCTTTCCAAGATGAGAACAGGCCTGGCTTGGGTTTCACTGGCCCGGCCCCTCCCGGCCTGGCGTGCTCCGGCTGGAATTCCTTCACCGGATCCCAAGCGACCCTGCCACAGCTGGAACGAGCCGGGTGGGGGTGGGGCGGAGGTTACACACACACTCTCCAGGTGAGGGTCTGCGGGCGGAGACCCCCCCCCCACCCCGCCCCCGCCGCCCTCCGCCCAGCCCGGGGCAGGACTGCGCTTGCTGAGCCCCTCTGCCCCTGCTAACGATTCTCACATTTTGCTTTGCAGTTGGAGTTCACCCCCTTCTCCGCCCCGCTCGGGGCACCCCTTAATTCTCAGCCTCGGGGCCTTTACCTGCTCTGGGGGCCGGCCCTCTGGAGGGTGGCAGGTGTCTGTCACTGCACTGGAGACTGTTTGGACGTGGTGTTTAATGTCTGTGTCTCTGTTTCTTTCTCCCCACCTCCCTCCTGTTTCTCTACTCCTTGGCCTTGACCTTGACCTCCCCTCCCCACCCCCAGCCTGTCTCGCTGCTTGAGAAAGCCGCCCCCCAGTGGTGCCAAGGCAAACTGCAGGCTCATCTCGTAGCTCAAACTAACCTGCTCCGAAATCAGGTGACACTGGCTTCTAACCTTGCACGTGCTGGCGCCTTCTGGTTTGTCGTCCTGTCCTTGGTGCTGGGTGGTGCTGGGCGCCCATCTGCCCAGACGCCCTGGGGGGGGGGAGGGGCGGGGGCGGGGGAGGGCTCCTCCCGGGTTGGGAGGCAGGGCTGTTTTCATTATGTCTCTGCTGCGAGAGCTCCTGCTTCTGAGATTTGAGGTCCAATGCAGGAAGCGGATAGAGGCTGCGGGCTCTGCTTGACCTGGGATGGGCCCACCTCTTTTGCGTGGTGCCCGGGGCTCTGGTCATCCTGGGACCGACTCTGAAATCCTAGCCTCCAGGAGCCCAGGAAAGCCTCGGAACCTTTGTCCTCTGTGAGGGCTCTTGCGGGGAGGGATGTGGTGTCTTTAATGCATTGTCCTTCAAGCTTCATAAGAACTGTGAGGTTGCCCTGAATTTACAGAGGAGACAAACCTGCCCAGAGAGGCAGAATCTCCTGCCCAAGGTCTCAGAGCCGCTTAGTGTCTGAGTTGGGGCTCACCCGACTCAAGCTCTGGGTCATTATCCTGGCTCCCTGGCCCGGGGCTCCATGTGGGTGGTCCTGCCACAGCTGGCCAGTCATGGTGACCCTTGTAAGTGGACCTGTAGGCCCCATGGTGCCCCTGGAGGGGACGCCGGGAAGGCTCTTCAGTCCGGCTGGGATGCTGAGACCTGGGGCCGAGAGGATTGGCTCTTTGTGAATTTCATGGAGGGCAAACAGTCCGCGTCACAGTGGTCCCTGAGGGCTTCCTGGAGGAGGCTCTTTGTACGAAAGTCATGAGTGATGACTACTATCCTGGCAATACCTCGGAATGGGCCGGGCCCTGGGTGAACACAGTGTGGCCGAGGACCACGATGCAGTGCCCTGGGAGAGGTGGCCTCGTGGTTCTCAGTCCAGTGAAACTGACCAGGCTGTAGCACCCCTTCGTGGTCCTGGGGTGGGGGCAGGTGACAGAGGCCCCACCCAGGAGGTGGGGTTTCGCTCTGGGCAGCTGCCCCCTTTTATCTGGGCCACCTTCTGATTTCCTCACCTTCAGCCCACACGTATTGAATGCCTGTGATATGGAGAACTCTGGGCTCCGCGTGGGCTTGTGGCTACCTGTTGCCCGATGTCTTTTAGGCCAAAGCTGTGGGCCGACTTTGGAGGTACTGAGCTGTTGACAGCCTTACCTCTCCAGGGTCTGCGGTAAATGGCTGGGGGAATCTTGGAACAGGCCCGTGTCCTCCCCTGCTGCAGGAGGTGGAGGAGGGCCGAGGGGCTGGAGTGGCCTGTCCTGCCTGTAGAGTTCAGGACTTCTGGCCGGAGGGGGAATGGGGCCACTCACCCAGAGCCAGGATTTCTGCATAATTTTCCCTGAGACGGGTTTGGCACAGTTGCCAGGTGAACATTTTTGTTCTGTGGGAGAAGCCCCTGGGAGACTGTGGGGCTTGGGGTGGTGGCCTTGGCCGCTTTGGGGCTCCCGGGATGGGTGTGGTTGGGGATCCTGCTGGAGGGCCCCCAAGCCCGCCCTGGAGGATCGGTCCTGGAGGATGGCCGGGGGAGGCCAAGGCACTGGGATCTCATCTTTGCATGTTGGATTGCAGATGTTTCGCCTTTCGGCCAAATTCCCATTTGGATCGTTTTCATTTGAGCTTCTCCTCCTTCTGCCCCACCCTGCCTCACGCCTGGCTGGAGCCTGGGGAGCCTTCAGGCCTTTGGCTGGCAGTGGCACTTGGGGTCCCGGGGCTGCCCTGCTGGCTGACTTGACTTCGGGGAGACAGTGCCACCTCCTGAGGCTGTGCTCTCCTGAGCCGGCCAGCTCCGGATGTCCCCTGGGCTGCTTCTGAGCTGCTCTCCATGTGTGCTGGGGCCTCCCCAAACCTGCCTGCAGGGCCCCGGGGCCCTGCTGCATGGCGAGCTTTCCCACCGCTCTCCACGTCCGCCAGCGGCGTGTAGTGGAGCCACCAGGGCTGCAGGGTCTCCCCAACAATGGACAGCTCTCCCCCGACCTCCTGCCACCCCTAGTGTTTCTGAAAGAGCCAGGATGTGAGGAATGTGACTCAAAGGGAATAAAAGACACAGGCCCTGACTTCTAGGAACTCTAAAACGAAGCCACCTTGTCCTTTGCAGCATTGCTGGGTGTGTGATCAGCGCTTGGTGCACAGCTACGAGCTGCTGTGCCGTCCGCCGCCGTCTTGGCTACGCTTGTCCATTTGGGGAGTTAGGACGAGCATCGTGGGGACCAGAGTGGTGGTCTCTGTGGCTGCAGGAGCCGGGGCGGTCAAGGTGGTCCTGGAGGATGTGGGACTTGAGCTGGCCTGTGGGTACTTGGGTGGGAGGCCCACGTGACAGTGCGAGGTGCTGGAGGCTGGAAGTGTGGGTAGTGGCCCCCCATCAGGCACTGGGATTCTCAGAGGACTAAAGCAGGGATGATGCGGCCCATGGCCTGGAGGGCACCGCAGATCTGACCCATTCCAGGAGTGGCCTGAGGCATGCATGCTTAGAGACGTTTCTTTTATTTCCTATTCGCCCTTTAATTTTTTTGGATAATATTTGTTTTTATTAGTATTCTGTGGACTCCCTTTAATTTTTAAATGAGATTTTAAAAAGTGAGGTGAGGAGCCCTTGCTCACTCTAGCAAGTTCCAGCAACCTGAAGGCCATGTAGTCAGGGGCATGGTGGCCCTTCTTCCCTCCAAACCCCACCCCCACATTCACCACGGCTCGGCCCCGGCACAGCGGGGGGTAGGCCCTGACTCGGGCTGATTGATGCTGGTGCCTGAAGCTGGATGGGACAGCTGGGGGGGCTCAGGTTGGATGGGGCAGCTTGGGTGTGCTCTGTGGCAGCTGGCGGTTCCGGCCAGTTGGCCTGCGAACGTGAGGCTGCCGGAGGGGAGTTTTCTCCTGGACGGGGCCTCCACGTTCGTTCCTGGGCTGTGACTCAGAGCCTGAAGCCAAGTCACCCCCCCTGAGTCACTGTTTCCTCCAGCGCCCTCCAGAATGTGTTAGCCGAGCCCTTTCTGGGGCCGGGGTCTGTGACTCACCCTTACCCTCGGCTCAGCCCTCGCCAAGCTCCTTTCTTGGGCTCTGTGATGGGGTCTTAGCGCCACCGCCTGGTGGGTGTGGGCAGGCCTGGAGGGCGCCCGGCCAGCGCCCGGTCCCCAGGCCTCGGGAGTGGGTGCAGGCCCCCTGCCCAGCAGCCCGGCTCCCTCCTCCCCTGCCTCTCCCCTGCCTCTCGTGGATGTGCCCGATCTGCTGCCTCTGGCCTCAGTCTGGTGGGGAAGGGTCACAGAGGAGAGAGGGGTCGGGAGAGGGTAGGAGAGACTCTCCCAGGGAGGCCAAGTCAGGCTGGTGGTTGAGGCTGAGTAGGGGCCAGACCTGGGAGAGGAGGGAAGGAAGAGTCAGAGGGGCCGGCACGAGAGCTGGCGGCATGCGGACTCCTCGCCTGAGAGAGGCTCCCCTGGAAGTGAGCAGGGTCCCACCTGGCTGGGTCTGGGGCCTCTGCCCTTCCTGTGCCTCAGCCCCCTTTGTCCCTTGTCTCATGCTTTCTTGCTGTGCTCCTCTCACCTCCATCTTGGCGCATCTGGGCCAGATGCTGGGGGGCGGGGCGGGTTCTCCCTTTGGCCGCGGCTGCTCTGCCCGGAATGCCCCCGACGGGCCTGGCTGTAAGGGCCCGAGGGGCTGCATATGGGGAGGTCTGCCCGGGCGTCCACATCCACTTCAACCTCCATCTTGCCCGAGCCCTGGTCCCCGTGCACTGGGGCGGGGGGGGGCGGGTCTTGGGAATGGGCGTGGCCTAGCCTGGGTGAGCTGGGACGGAGGCCTGGCAGAGGGGAATGACCCGTCCCGCCCTCCAGGCCGAGGAGGAGCTCATCAAAGCCCAGAAGGTGTTTGAGGAGATGAATGTGGATCTGCAGGAGGAGCTGCCGTCCCTGTGGAACAGGTGAGGGGCGGGGGTTGGCGGGCAGAGCCTCGGCCGCCCTCCCCTCCTGAGGCGGCATGGCCATTCTGCGTGCCCTGCTCCGTGCCCTCCCAGGGCTGGGTCCGGTGAGGGTGGAGGCGAAGCAGCCCGTGTGGCTCTCCTGGGCTGCCCGCCCTGGTCTGCAGTTCACCTGGCCCTTCTTCCCTCCCCCCTGCAGCCGTGTGGGTTTCTATGTCAACACATTTCAGAGCATCGCAGGCCTGGAGGAGAACTTCCACAAGGAGATGAGTAAGGTAGTGACCCTGGGCTGTGCTCCACCTGCCAAGGGCCAGGGTCAGAGGCATGGGTGGGCCGAGCTTCTTCTTCCCTGCTGGGGTTGGACACATGCTGGTGACCACAGGGGGACCCTCTGGGCCCCTGAGAAACAGTGTCAGGGCCCAGTCCTCAAGGAACAGAGTGTCAGGGCCCAGTGGGAGCTGCTGGGTGCTCTGGGGAGGCTGCGAGTGGGCCCCAGGGGTCCAGCCCCGGCCCCGTCCCAGCTCCCAGTTCTATTCTCCTTGCCTGGGTGGAGCCCACCACCCTCAAACTGGAAACGTGCTCTCAGGCAGCCTTGGCCCAGGGAGCTCAGTGTCAGAAAATGGTGGCAGTTTTCCAATTTGTAGGCAGATAAGAAATAAATTACTAAAATTTTCCCAATTAAAAAAATGTTTTAAGTTTGCTCTACCTACAGAATCTGGCGCAAGAAGGGGCCTGATTAGCTTAAATTCCTATGTTGCAGCTTAACTGGCAGTTAAGCTGCAAAGCTGCGTTGGAGAAACGTGGCGTTGGCAGCTCCCTCCCTCCCTGTGCCCTGGGCCCCGGCCAGCGCCCGGTCCTGGGCGCTTTGTCTCCTGGGCCCAGAGGAATGAAGTGATTGTGGGGCATTCCAGGCCCAGGGCAGGAGGACGGCTTTTGCCAGCTTGGGGCCTGTCCTGAGTGACCACCCTCAGTATGGTTTCTTGCCTGGTAGGCCTTCCCTTTCCTTCCTACTTTTTCTTCTTCCCTTCAAAGATTTGAGACAACTTGTAAAAAAAATTTAAAAAACAGAGAGAGGTGTTTTGGGAAGAAAACATTTATGTAAAGTGGGAGGAAAATTCAGTTCTGGGCTTCCTAGTGGCTAAAGCAGAGGGAAGTATACTCAGTAAAGAGAATCACGAGGTGCATGGGGTAAGCCCCTCGTCTTGCCTGGGCTTTTGGTGAAACCTCTGGCAGTTGTAACGTGGCCTGAAAGCATCCTGGCAAGTGACTTCAGCAATTAGGATCAACAGTTAATTTGCCAAAACAATTGAAAAAACTTAAAAACAGTACAAGCTCTATGGGGCATTTTAAGAAACGCCCCGTAAGTAGGAAGAAGAAAAAGGTGGTCCCAGAAACAGTAGCTGTTCGCAGGGCAGCCGACTGCCTCCTCCTTTTTTCCTGTGGGTTTTCTGGGACAGCTGTGCTGGTTCCCTGCCCCCAGTGATGGGAAGAGAAGAGCTTGCTCCTGGTTGGGGCAGGGGCACAGGGGAGGGGCTGGTGGGGAGGAAGAGAATCAGGGATGTTGTTAGGGAGAGGGGGGCTGTTTGGTGGCCCCCAGCCAACCGGCTTGCTGTCCCTCCTGCAGCTCAACCAGAACCTCAACGATGTGCTGGTCAGCCTGGAGAAGCAGCACGGGAGCAACACCTTCACGATCAAGGCCCAGCCCAGGTGTGTGATGCCCCCCCTCCCCTGCCGAGGGCCGCTGGGGGCTCAGGGAGGTGAGGGCTGGGGCTGGGCTGTTTGCTGAGGTCCTTTCTGGCTGGGCCTCCCTGTGCTCAGGGGCGCAGGTGAGGGCCCCCCTCCTCCTCCACCCCGTGCCCCCTCTGGGAAGGAGCTACCGGGGCAGCCTGCAGCTCCCCTGCCTGGGCCTGGCTTCCCTATCTGTGCAGCTTTGCAGGTGGGCCCGGGGACTAAATGATTCAGCCCAATGGGAAGGGAGCCTCCTCGTAGAGCGGGGGCCTGGTCCCAACCTTATCCGAGGCCCCGGATGGCGGGGAGAGGGGCGTGCCCTTGTTCCTGCCCTCTGCCCAGAGGGGAGCCCTGCTTCCTGGGGCGAGAGCTCCAGGGAGGAGGGGAAACACCTGGGCCTTGGCTGTGGCCCGTGGGAAACCACAGCAAGTCTGAGATTTCCCTTCCTTTCCGTCCGTGAGCATCGCACCGCAGTGTGGAGAGCAGCGATGCACCGCGCCCTCCTCGGCTACAAGGCGGGGTGATTGCATCTGGTTCTTGGGGTAATTAGGGTGTCCCCTAGGAGGAGGAAGGCAGTCAGTATTCAGTGAACGTCACTGTCCCTCTTGTCCCCTGCAAACACAGTATGTGTGAGGGAGGGGGCGGCCCACAGGGTGCCCGGGGGGCAATAAAGGCCAAAACGTGTTTCCCAGGTCACCGCCTGGCCTGGAGGTCATGGTGGCGCGTCCAGGATGGGTGAGGAGGGTGGAGGGCGCCGCCCACCCGGGCAGTGCAGGCAGCGGGGACCAGGCCGCCTTGGGAAAGGGCTGGTCTGAGGGGAGAGGAAGGGCCTTGGAGGCTCGTGAGCCTCCTTTGCAGCAAAGTGGGCAGCCAGGTTGCCACCTCTCCCAGGGTCCCCTGCTGGCCCGCTGACCCCGGTCCTTCTTGGGCCCCAGAGCTCCTGTGGCTGGACCCCGGGCAGGGCGGGTGGCCAGCGCTGTCCCGGCCTGAGCCGCCTGCCGCCCGCCAGGTCCTGCTTCAGGGCAGCGTCCTCTTTTTGCTTGTTTCGTGGGCACCACCTCAGCGTGCCCGGCAGGACACGGAGGCCAGCGGGGGCCCCAGGACTGGACAGCCGGGGCCGTGGGCAGGACTGGGCCCTCTTCCCGGCCTCCGGGAGTTAGGAGGGCTTCTGCTCTTAGCCCTCCTCTGAGCAGAGGGGCTGCCGATGAGGGAAGGGAACAGGCCGGGCCCACATCTGCATTTCCCCCAAACGAAGGCCTCAACGTCCCGCCCGTCCCCACAGAAAGAAAACTAAACTGTTCTCGCGGCTGCGCAGAAAGAAGAACAGGTACCGGCAGTGAGTGCTGTGTGGTGGGGGCCTCGGAGGCCAGCACCCCGGCCCCTGTGCATGCGCCTGGCCCTGCCAAGGGCGCCACTAACCCCTAACTTGCCTTCCTGTGTGCGGTGTGCGTGTTGGGGGGCAGAGGGCAGAGGGGTGTCGGTGGGAACGGAGGGCGAACAGACCGCCTTAGCACGTTCCTCTTGGGCTGCGGCCTGACCAGGAGTGGAGGATGCGGCCAGAAGGGAGGTCCGGAGGCTCCGGGAGAGGGCTGCTGTAGCCCCGCGGTTTGTAGGAATTCTGTGTGTGTGTGCGTGTGTACATATGCTGGATGTATGTGTATTCTTTAAGGAGGCAAAGACGTTCCCATAAAACACATTCAGTAAAGGTGAGAAGGAACCAGCGAGTCTCCCACGCATCTGTGCCATTGTCTGGCCCCCCGCCATGCTCGGGCAGGTGATGGGGTCACTAGTTTCTGTCTGTCCTTCTAGACCTGCCCGGTCCAGCACAGTGGCCGCCTGCCTCATGTGGCTGGTGAACACTGGAAATGTAGCCAGTGTGACTGAGGAGCTGAATTTTTAATTTATTTAATTTAAACAGCCACCTGTAGCTGGTGGCTGGTCTCAGTCAGCACTGTTCTAGAGTTTCTTTAGGCAAGTACAGCATAGATTTTTATTTTGCACCCAGTAGCGGGCCGTGCACACCGTGTGTCCTTGTTGGTACTGAGACTCGACTTGAGGGCCTCACCCTCTCGTCCCCGCTGTGAAGACACCCCCCCCCCCGTTTATTTACTCCTCTGCCCGTTGCCTCTGCCGGTTCCCCGGGTTCCCCGGGAGGACCCGTGGGAGCAAAGGCTCGGGGCCTGGGGAGCGGGGCTGGCTGTGCGCTGGCGTGAGGGGTGGACGGCAGGCAAGCTGGCCCGGAGGCCCGTGGGCTCAGGCTGAGGAGCGGGGCCGCCCTGAGCACAGAGGCTGCTGCGTGACGCGTGGGGGTGAGACTCACTTTGCTTCTAGGATGCGTGGCTTTCTCCTGCTGTGGGGCTCGGCGCCCCTGCACCTGGTGGAGGCCTGAGGGAGGCTGGCCGGCCCCTGTCGGCGGCTTCCGGCTCCCGCCCTGGTCCCCACCCCCAGCCCCGGGGCCCCGCAGATCTCAGCTTCCCCGCCGGGGCCCGCAGACCTCAGCTCCGGGTGTGGTTGTCACTGTGTCCAGGGCAGGCCCTGCTGCGGACACCTGCCTGTTCCCAGTGCTCACGCCTGTGTCGCCTCATTTCCACCCGTCCTCCTGCCCACGAACGTGCAGTTTCACACGTGGGTGCACGGGGACACACACTTGTGCACACGTGGGCGTCACGTTTTTCCAGTGAGTCTGGACACACACGTGCACCCTCAGTTTCCCAGGATCTACGTGGACACACACATGTGCGCGCACATTTTCACACACGGGTCCCCAGGGCATTGGCACGTGCACACACCCTGTCACACGCACACTCCTTCCTGGACGCCATGGCCTCCCTGCATCCGGGCCCCTCTCTTGTCTCACCTCCGCAGTGACAACGCCCCTGCGAAAGGGAACAAGAGCCCCTCTCCTCCGCCTGATGGCTCCCCTGCCGCCACCCCCGAGATCAGAGTCAACCACGAGCCCGAGCCAGCTGCTGCGGCCACCCCCGGGGCCGCCCTCCCCAAATCCCCGTCTCAGGTAGGAACGTGTCTCGGTGGCCTGTCCCCTCCCTTCCTTCCTCTGCCTCCTGCTCTGCCGCCGTTCCCCTCCATCCCTGTCCCCTGTCCCTGCCAGCCCTGGCTCCTCTCCGTGGCCCCGGCCCCTGCCAGGGTCACAGGAGCATCTGTGACCGTCTGTCTCCTCCTTAAGTGTCCCCCCATCCCCACCTGCTGTAGCCTCCCCTTCTCTCCTCTCCCCTGGCCTTTGGGCTGCTTGACCTTCTCCGTCTTCCTTTCCTCCCGAGACACAGTCTCCAGGGGAGACTGCATCCAGTTCTGCGCAGGTGGCTGCCTCCCCCTCTTCCTTGCCTTCTTCCTTGCGGGGGGCCATGCGGGACCCTGAAAGGGGCATCGCGAGGAGGGGCTCAGTGAGGGGAGAGGGAGGGGGAAGCCCGCTCCCCCCGTCAGTTTTCTCCAGGTTTCTGCAGCGTCCCTGGGAGCTGCAGAGGGAGAAAGGAGGGGTGGGGTCCACCAGGCAGGACCACCTGAGCCCTGCTAGGCTGTCCCCGGGCCCTGCGGCTCCTGGCCCGCTCGACAGCTGATTAGAAGAGCCATGCTAAGAGGGTGTTGAGAGCCTGCACTTGACTCGAGCACTTGCTCGGGGCCGGACCCCGCGCCAGCCTTTCTGTATTTTCATTCACTGTCCTCACAACCAGCCTGTAAGGCAGATGCTCTTATCACCCCAACGACAAGTGATGAAACCCAGGCTTGGGCGGCGGGGGGGGGGTGACTTGCTGTGGTCCCCGAGTGGGCAGGTGTGTGGCCCTCTGCGGGGCCCTGGCTGTGCGCTGGCCTCGGGGGTGACGGCCAGAGGCTGGGCTGCAGCTCCTCCAGGGGTTGGAGTGGGCAGAGGGCCTGGGCGTGCAGGAGCAGAGGCAGGGGGCTGGACGCCCGGCTCTCTCTCAGCTCCTGTTTCTCTCCTCAGCCTCCCCCGAGGGCGGTGAGAGCCAGATCCTCTGATGCCAGCCCCTGGCGGCCCCGCAGGCCCTTCTTTCCTTCTTTTCTGCCCTGTTCTCTCCTCTTCTCTCTTCTTTCGCTCCCTCGCCCTCCGCCCTCCCCTCTCTCTGCGCAGGGTTTCCGACCGCCTGCTCCGGCCCCTCCCGGGAGCCCCTGTGGTCTCGGTGTCCATGTCTCGGGGAGCAGTGGCTCTCCTTGTTTCGTCCTCCTCGGCGGCCGGGGGTGTGACTAACGTGGCTTTGTCTCTGTCTGTCTCCCTGGCCCCCATGCTCTGCTGTGCGGCCCCCCAACTGCTGCCGACCCCCAGCTCCGGAAAGGCCCACCGGTCCCTCCGCCTCCCAAACACACCCCGTGCACGGAGGTCAAGCAGCAGCAGACCCTCAGCCTGTTTGAGGACACAACTGTCCCTGAGATCAGCGTGACCACCCCCTCCCAGGTCAGCCGCGGCCGCCGCGGCCCAGCTCTCTCTCCCTTCTCTCGCTCTTTCAGAGTGCGCTTGGCCTTCCCCCCCTCCCACCCCCGGTGCCTCTGCCTCAGGAGCAGGGGTCGGCTCTGGGCCTCTCTCTCGCACGTCCCTCCGTCCCTCCACCCGTCATCCCTCATCTCTGAGCACGTGGCCAGACCTAGGGACACGGGCAAACAGTCCTAGTAGAGACCGTCAGCTGTGCAGTGGCCTCTCCGTTCCATTGATGCTGTGGCCAAATGGGGCAGGGAGCACGGAGGACCTGGGCCAATCAGGGAAGGCTTCCTGGAGCAGGTGACGTTTGCCTACGAGCAGACACCGTGCGTTGGCCAGAGGTGGTAGCGTGCGAGCGTGTAGGTCAGGACGGGTGAGGGACAGGCTCAGGATCTGCTGGGAGTTCCGTGCGCGTCAGAAGAGCACTGCTTGGGCGGCGGTGAGGAGGTGACTCGCAGGGTTGGGAACACCTGCAAGGCGCTGAGACTTTAGCTCCCAGAGCTGCTGACCCCACTTGGAGCCGGGGCTGTGGCTGGGCCGCAGAGCCCGGCTCCTGTTGTCCATGCCCTAGGAGGCACGTAATGCCCATCCCCAGGGGGACGGAGGGAGGGTGGAGCAGGGGAGGTCACTGTGGTGGCAGGGGGGTGGGCCGCACATGGTCGGGTCAGCTCACAGAGGCCGCAGTGCGCCGACCACTCCAAACCTGGCCTCCGGGCCTCACAGCCGGGCCGCCCTGTCCCCGCCGGGCCTCACCATTCGTGCAGGCTGGCTAGTCCCAGGCTGTGCTGGGCCCACGTTGCAGCACTGCTGTGGGCTTGTCCTGCCCGGGTCTCTGGGTTCTGCCTTGTGCAGGCTCCTTTGCACAAGCTCAGAGGCCTGCAGGGAGGGGCAGGGCTGGGGGGTGGCACATCGGGGGAGAGGCAGTTAGGAGCGGAGGACCGTGCTCTCCGCGATGAGGGACTGTGGGGTGAGTGGGCTTCAAGCCCCCATGGGAGGACTTCGGGTCGGAGCTAGGAACTTTCAGTGCAGGGCGGCTGGGGGAGGGCGGGGGTTGCCCTGCCTCGGGGGACCGGGAGGGAGCCTTTCTGGAGAGCCTGGCTGAGGCTGGCCCCGGGCACTCCCAGGGCCTTGGGGAACCGCGGCCTCAGGGCAGCTTGTGGCTGGGTCGCTTGCTGCCTGGAGCCTACCTCCGCCTTGGGGTGCACTCGAGGGCTAGTAGACACTGTGCAGGGGGTGGAGCCAGCCGCTGACCTACGGGGCCTGGTTCGGTTTTCAGTCCCCTCTGGGAGGGGCTGTCCCCACTTCACAGGTAAGGAATTGAGGGCCTCACCTGCAGCCAGGCTGCCCGCTGAGCGTGGCCCTTGCGCCCCACCATGCCCTCTGCATGTCTCCTGTCTGTCCTTCCGCCCACTCCTTGGAGCCGGGGCCCCGCCCAGCAGGGTTGGAGAGCGCTCGCCGGGGTGCTTTGCATGGGGCTGGGGTGGGCTGGTCCCCCCAGGATGCTGTGCCGACAGCGCTGCTCTGCTGGGCTGTGGTGAGTAGCCTGCGTGCCTGCCCCCGCGGCCGGTTCCGGGCCTGCATGGTGGGAGGCTGGCCTGCTGGGAGGTGAGCAGAGAGTGCGCGGTCTGTCCTTGGCCTGGTGACCCTGTACCCTTGGAGTCTGGTGGGTGGGGCGGCGGCTGCCTGGGCCTGGCCGGCTTCTTAGAGGGGTGGGTGGTGGGGCCGTGAGGGACAGAGAAATGCTGCCTGCAGCCGGTGAGGGCACCCAGGCCCAGCCTGCGCGGCCTCCCGGACACTCGGTCCCCGAGAGATGGCAGTGACCTTCCTCCCAGGCTCGTTGGACAGGGCTTGACTTGAAGGAGAGTCTGTGGCTGGGGATGAGTGTGGGGCGGGAGTGAGTCCCCTGAGCTTGGGCCTGGGCCCTCTGCGCTCTGTGCCTTATCCCCTGAGCTGTGCGCTGGCGGCACCAGCCCGTCTCAGGACTGCGGGTGTTGGGTCTCCCCACACAGGCCGCAGCTCAGGTGGGAAGGCCCCCCCCGGGAACCTCTGCCCATGCTTCCAGGTCTCGGGTCCTTCTAAATGGAGGACCTCAGGTGCTTTGGGCTGGAGAGTGTGTTCCGTCAGTTCTGGGCCCCATCAAGGGGGTGGGGAGGGAAGCTGGCTGGCCTGGGCTTGCGGGGCTGTGGCCCTCCCAGCCCTGCCTGAGGGGAGGACCCTGGGCTGAGCCAGGGCAGGCATAGCCCTCCCTGTCCCCGGGGAAGCCCCTTGTGTGAAATGGGGCCACAGGGGAGCAAGCCCTCCTCCTAGGAAGGCAGCGTGTCTGCTGGGCACTGGTACCAGGCGGCTTGTCCTCCAGGGTGGCTCTGGGAAAGACCCTTTTCTTCCATGATCGTCTGGCCCAGCTTACCGAGGGGCTGGCTTCTCACAGTGTGGACGGGGCCACTGCGGCCCGTCTCCTGGGGCCATTCCTGTTACATGCACATCCCAGGGCTGCACTCAGCCCTGCTGAATGGGAAACTTGGGGGGGCTGGGGAGGGACGTGCAGTGTGAACATGGGTGCTCAGGTGTCGGGGACCCCCCCACCGCCCCCTCCTTACGACGGGGCTCCTGGGCTCTGTGTGCTGGCTCGGCCCTGAGCTGGCTGGGGGTGGGTGTCACCACAGGACTGCCTCTCAGTCTGCGGCAGCAAGGGGAGGCCTGTACCCGTCCAGGGGCCCTCCGAGCCGGGGGACTGAGTGTGGTCTTGTCCAGCCCGTGCCTTGGCCTGGGCTGCTGCTGGGGGGCGCAGGCCCGGGGAGGCCTCCTCGGCCTGCAGGATGGGACAGACGCGAGACAGTTGGGGGCTCGGCCTTGGTCTGGCGGGTGGCTGCCTGGCGGCTGGCCCCGCCCCAGGTGTGTCCTCGTGTGGGCGGAGCCTGTGCCGGGGGTGTGGTGTGGGGCGTGCCCTCGTGTTGGTGGGTGTGTCTGGGAGCGGCGCCTGCTGTGCCGCCCTGGCCGAGTGCTCACAGCCTGGCACTAACTGCCTTCCTTCTCTGCCGCTGTTGCCAAGTTTGAGGCCCCGGGGCCTTTCTCGGAGCAGGCCAGTCTGCTGGACCTGGACTTTGACCCCCTCCCACCTGTGGCAAGCCCTGTGAAGGCACCCACGCCCTCTGGTCAGGTTGGTGTGAGCCCACCACTGCCCACGGGCCCACCGGCCTCTGGGCCCCGGGGCCTGGGTTCATGTCTGCCCTCCGGCCATGTGGGCCCATCTAGGCCCAGGCCTTTGGGGGTCCTGGGGTCACCAGGCTCTCCGCCCACTCACTGCCCTTCCCCTGGAGCCCTGGTCCCCAGCTCTTGTCACCTCCCCTGGTCCTGACCATGGGAAAGGGAAGAGGGCAGACACAGGTCAGCAAGAGGACCTTCGGGACGAGGTCAGCTGAACACTCACCTGGCAACTTACACGGTCCATCTCAGCACCCTCCTGCCCCTCTCATGGTGGCAGCCCCGGGTTTGGGCACTCCCTGGCCTGGGGGTCTCAGTAGCCTGGAAGGTGTCCAGGACTCGGTGCTCTGGGGACCGCAGAGCCTGGCTCTGTTCTGCCTGCCCTGTGCCTGCTGGGCTCGAGGGCCCTGGGACGGGTGCGGGGTGGGGGTCCCTGGGGACTGCTTGCCTGCTGCCGCCTCTAACCTCTGTGCTAACTCTGTCCTTCTCCCCTCTGCTGTGCTCAGTCAATTCCGTGGGACCTCTGGGAGGTAAGCTGTGTTTGCTCTGTGCCCACCCCGCCTCGTCTTGCACCTGGCTGGTTCACAGGTGCACACGCACACGCACGCCTGGCCGTGCCCACGCGCACAGGGAACTGTCGCGCCTCCAGCTGTTCTGCTTCCCCCCCCGCCCCCACCCCCCCATGGAGACACTGGGCCTTCAGCCAGGCCCTGTGGGAAAAGGCTCCTCAGCTTAGCCTCTGAAGAGTGCCCCGTGGTGCAGCCCAGTTGTCAGGGCCTGTGAGTGGCGTAGACAGTGACCAACTGGTCCCCGAGGGTGGATGGGGTGTCCCCGTGCTGGGCCAAGGCCTGCTGGGGAGGGGGGCCTTGAGGTGGAGGGTCCTTGCCCCCGAGGAGCTTTCTGTCAGCAGGGGCCCCGCAGGGCAGTGGCACCAGGGAGCTGCTGGGACAGAGGAGGGGGGAGAGATGATTCGAGAAACAGGACAGAGTGAGGCCAGGCGCCTGCCCGACAGGTGCTGTCATCACCTGGTGGCTCAGACATCCACGTCCTCAGGGAGGACACGGGATACCCCACAGCTGGTGACGCGGCTCCCGCAGGACCAGGAGGGGCTGGCGAGAAAGTGCCTGCAGCCCAGGCTCCGGGGCTCGCGAGCTCCAGGGTATTTCACTGGAGGAGGCTAGAGAGAGCCTGGCGCCAGAGAGAGCCACGTGCTGAGCTGCGTGTGGCACATTCGCACCTTCCTGTCCCCTGGGCAGTGGTGGGAGGAGGTGTCCCTCTGGGGAGTCTCTGTCTGTGCCCTGTGCGGCTCCGGCCAGGCTGCAGGTGCCCATCTGCTCCCGTGGGCCCACGCTGGGCTGCTCATGACCTTCTTCTCTTGTCTCCCGCCCCCCCCCCCGCCCCCCGCCCCTCCCACCCTGCTCTCCCTGGTGGCCCATCACTAGCCCACAGAGAGTCCAGCTGGCAGCCTGCCTTCCAGGGAGCCCAGCGCTGCCGAGGGCACCTTTGCCGTGGCCTGGCCCAGCCAGACGGCTGAGCCGGGGCCTGCCCAAGTAAGTGCCCCCGCCAGCCCCTCACCCGCCCCCAGCCTCTGGGGGTGTAGCATGGAGGAAGAGCCCGGAGGAGGGGGCACAGGACGGACAAGGCCACCGTGGGACTGAGGGTGAGGCTAGGGCCCTGAGCCAGGAGGCCCCGGGGCAGGGCTGTGGCTCAGTCAGGTCAGCCCCTCACCCACTCGCCGACCCCCGCCCCAGCTTCCCAGCTCAGGCCTCCCACTGTGGGAGGGAGGCATGTCTCGAGCACCTCCAGGTCCATGGTGGGCACTCTCCAGAATCCTCCTTTAACCTAGAGCCTGACCTAGACATTTCCTCCTCCTGCAGATGAGGTGGGGGCCAGGAGGGCCGAGTGATTGCTCCCAGAGCTCAGAAGTGGCTGAGTTTCAGTGCAGGCCCAGCGCAGCCTGACTGCAGCCAGGCAGCGTCCGGGGTGCTCTGCCTGGGCCCTCGCCACGGGAGCCGCCTGTGAGGGGCCAGCGGGACCAGGCGGGTGGCAGGAAGCCGAGGCTTGGCCAGGGCTTGGGCTTAGAGGGCAGGGCCTGTGAGGGAGGCTCAGGGGTGGCACCCAGGGGCCTGCGCTGGGCTTCTCAGCAGCATGTCGCTCGGGGTCCGTGTGTCTGCCAGCACCTTCTCCAGCCGCTTCCGTGCCCGGAGCCTTTCTTTGACGGGCTCCCTGTACCAGGCAGAGGCACTGGCTCTCCGTGGCCCCTCTCCTTGTCCCGGTCTCAGCGCCCCATCCTGTGTCTGACCCCATGCCGGCATTTATGTTGCAGCCAGCAGAGGCCTCGGAGGTGACGTGTGGGACCCACCCTGCGGCTGGAGCCCAGGAGCCCGGGGAGACAGCAGCGAGTGAAGCAGCCTCCGTAAGATGACAGGGACCAAGGCCCTGTCTTTTCTCCCCGTCGCCCGCGGCTCCCTAGCCCCGTGTCTTGCTCTGTGCTGGTCCAGGTCATGGTTCCTGGTGGTGAGGAACCTGGAGGCAGGCTGGTCTGGCATTGGGCACAGACACCCCCTCCTCTGACCGCGCGGCCCCGCCCTCCGGGACCCACTCCCCGCCCTCGCTAACCTGCGCCCCCTCCCGCCAGAGCTCTCTCCCCGCGGTGGTGGTGGAGACCTTCTCGGCAGCTGTGAACGGCACTGTGGAGGGCGGCAGCGGGGCAGGGCGCCTGGACCTGCCCCCGGGGTTCATGTTCAAGGTGAGCCTGGCCTGCTGACCCGCAGCCTTCGGCTGCCTCCATGGGGTGGGGAGGACGCTGGGCCCGAGGCTATGTGGGGGGCCCAAAGCCGTCCCTCCCCGACTACCCGTCCTCTGCTCCCCAATCCGCGAGGTGGCTTCCGAGCCCCGCTCCTGCTACTTTCACCTTCTCCCGGCGCCCACGGGGCTGCAGGTGGGACAGAGGCTGCCGAGGAAGGGGGTGTCAGCTCTCCCCACCCTCTGCAGGTGCAGGCCCAGCACGACTACACGGCCACTGACACGGACGAGCTGCAGCTCAAAGCTGGGGACGTGGTGCTGGTGATCCCCTTCCAGAACCCAGAGGAGCAGGTGAGGCCCGGTCTGCAGGGAGGCGGCGCGGCCAGCAGGGGGCAGCAGAGCCACGCCAGCCGACCCGCGGCCTCTCCCCACGGCCTCGCCTTTGCTTCCGTCTCCCTTCCCTGCGACCGGCACAGCTCCCCTTTTCTGCTCTCACCCTGTCTGCCCCCCTAGTTTCTCACTTCCTGCTTCTTGCTTCCTCCTTTCCTCAGTCTCTGTCTGCCTTCCTCTCGATTCTCTGCATCCTAGTTCCTTGGGCCCCTTCTCCCTTACAGGCCCCCCCAACCCGGGCCCCCCTCCTCCAGGACCGCATCCCAGGCTGCCCCTCCATGGACCACACCCCCCACCCGCGGCTCTGCAGCCTCCTGTTGGGCCCAGGTGCCACCCTCCAGGCTGGCCCCGCCCTGTCCACAAGGGCACGCCCTTCCCTGCCCATGTGACAGACCCCCGAGTCCACAGCCCTGTCCCCAGCTGGTCCTCACCCTGTGCCTCGCAGACCCTTCTCCTGCTGTGGCCTCTCATTGTTGTGAAGGTGCTCAGAGTGGGCTTTGCTGAGCCCTGGGGGGCCTCAGAGTGGGGCAGAACTGCCCCCTCTCCTCCCCGCCCAGGTCTGGACGGGCTGCTTTATTCAGGTCGCTGTGGCCCCTCAGCAGGAGCCCCTGTTTGTGGGGTGCTGGTGGTCCAGTGGGGCTGCCCACATGGGTATCCAGGTGGCAGCCACAGTGCAGAGGGGACCTAGTGGGACTCCAGTCCGTTCAGTCACCAACATGTCCCTGTGGTGTGATTGTCAGAGTGGCCGGGGGTGGGAGGAGGGCTGGATTTGGGTGAGGCCGACCTGGCTGGGGCGTCTTGGGCTGGGGCTTGAGGACAGTAGGTACTTACTGAGGCCACCGTGGGCTGGGAGGTTTGAGTAACAAGGATTTCCTGGGCCTGGCGCTGAATCAGCCCATTTTCCTAAAGCCCCAGGTCCCCGCCGATCTCCCCGGTGGGCCAGCCCTGGGCTAGGTGGGGTTTTTAGGAGCAGACTCCTGGCCTCCCAGCCCACAGTGGGAGCCATCTGGGATGGGTGGAAGTGGCTCAGGTAGGACACACACAGGGTCTAGGACAAGGCAGGTAATCCTGCAGGTGGGTCCCAGGCATAGCCCCGCTGCAGGGGCAGCAATGGCAGGGGGTGTGTGGTCACTGCAGGCCCAGGGGTCAGGGCTTGTCGCGGCTTGGGTAGATGGTCCCTCTGAGGGGTCACTATTAAAGCAAAGGTCAGGTTCGACTCGGAGGGCTTGGTGGGATGGCCTCAGGTCACTCTAGAAGCTTTCAAGTGGTCAGTGCTCAGCAGAACTTTCTGGCATTGTTTGTGGAAAGCCGGAAGAACAGTTGATGTCCTCCTCGGTGATGTGGCCTCTGTGGGCACCAGCTGGTGGGAAGCTCTTTGGTGGGGGATTGAAGGAGTCGTTTAGAGGCGTTTGGACCAGTGCAGCAGTCAGGCTGCCTTCCCGCCTGAGGACTCACCAAACAATAAAGAGTTAAATGCACCTACTGCAGGGAGGGATGGCTCCTGGGCTGGGGGGCCCGGTTTGGGTCTCAAGAGAAGAGCAGGGAATGCTGCCTGGAGGAGGCGTCCTTTAAGGCGGGTGTGACGGTCTAGAGGAAATGAGCGGCTAGAAGGAGGGTTCACCCTGTCGGGGTGGACGTCGTCCTCCCTCAGCCCCATGCAACGCGCTGGCTTCCCCTCAGGATGAAGGCTGGCTCATGGGTGTGAAGGAGAGCGACTGGAATCTGCACAAGGAACTGGAGAAGTGCCGGGGCGTCTTCCCCGAGAACTTCACCGCGAGGGTGCAGTGAGAGCAGAGCGGCTGGTGGTGCTGCGGATGCGTGAACAGCAGCACCTTTTCCCGAAAAATGTGTGTTTCTTTTTTTTTTTTTTCCGTTTTTGTTTTTAAACTTTTGAAAAGCAAAGGGAAATTGAGGGGAGAGACCTAAGCCAGGAGGTGTCTTCCCAAAGATGAGGTGGTTTTCCAAAGAGCCTGGTTTCGGCGAGTCCGGCAGAATCGCCAGTGTTCCTGAAGCTGCTGTATCCCCTAGTTGAGTTCCCGGCCGCCTCCCCCGCCCGCGCCCTCTGGGTGGCGCCACTGCCGCCGCCTGGATGCCCGGCCGCGGGGCGGGTCCTGGGGGCCGCCGCGCACCGCGCTTGCCTGAAGCTTGGGCCGGCCGCCCGGGCCGGGGCCCTCCTTTCCTGGCAGCTGCCGTGGGTGGCGTCCAGCGTCCCCTGAGACCTCGGGCGCAGACACCAGCCTGGCCTGGCCCTGCCCCGCAGACGTCTGTGTGCTGTTTGAAAATAAATCTTAGTGTTCAAAACAAAATGAAACAAACAAACATGACAAAAGTACTCAAAGTGTGTGTGTGTGTGTGTGTGTGTGTGTGTGTGTGTCCCTCCATTTCTGTCTGCTATGCAGTGCAGCCACGATTATCTGTGCTTTTGTCCTGAGACAGCCCACCCAGCAGGCCCTCTGCCCTGACCAGCACCCCTGCCCGTGCGTGACCTCCGCGTCCTTTGGGGCTCATCTGGGCCCGGACCCGGCAGGGGCTTCGGCCCTGTTCCGTGATGTTTTCACTGGCTGTTGGTGGGGATGCAGGAGATGGGGGCCAGGTGACGGGAAGGGCAGACAAGGGGCTCGAAGAGCCAGCTCTGTGCCCAGGAGTCTGCTGGGTGCCGCCCTCAGTGACTCTATTTAGTGCGTGTGAGAACACGGGGGTGGCACCAGGGCAGCATTGCACAGGTGAGGAGTCAGGCTCGAGGGATATGGGGGGTTTGCTGGTGAGTGGTGGGACAGGGGCGGGAGTAGGGGCAGGGGCTGAACCGGAGCAGTTGGCCCCCGGGCGCGGGAAGGCCTGACGGGCTGGCTCCGCCCTGCTCCCCACCTGCCTCTCTTTCTGGCATCAGGGCCCCCACTGCATGCAGCCCGGGTCTCCAGCTCCATCAGTGGACGCGGGCTGCTCTGAGTGGCATGTGGCACATGCAGCAGTGGCCTGGGTCCTTCCCGGGGGCTGCTGGAGTTGTGCTCTTGGGCCCAGGGACCAGCCTGGACTTCCAGGTGGCAAGGATTTATCTCTGCATAAACCTCTTCTGCAGAAAAAGCAGGTGAAAGGGATGAATGTTGGAGTCTTAGCTTTATTTTTGGATATACCTCCTGAGCTTTGTTTCAGGTGGCGGGATTGTCACTGCCGTGGTTCTGCCGTGTCCTGTGGCTGACAGTGTCTGCTCTGTCAACCAAAATTTCTATGAGCAAGGAAATTATGAGAGTGGGGCACAGGAAGTTGATTTCTATTGCCCCTGCTTCGCAAGCTTTAGCATTTCCTCCTTCCCTCCCTTCCTCCCTTCCAGGTTGACAGGTTAATTCTCTTGCCCAAAGCCACTCAGATCATTGTTGTTGGAGCCAAGCTTGAAGCCCAGACCAGGCGAGCTCCACTGAGCTTCCAAACCTGGGGTGTGTGTGCCCTGGGGTATGTGGAGGCCTGCAGCCACGGTGCCAACACGAGAGGCTTCACTTTTATTTCATGATGAGAAATTTAAAGACATTATTCAGGAGAAAGTATTTGCGTTAGGTTTCTCACAAGGTGAGATTCAGAGAGGTATCAGAGAGGTATCAGCTGACCCTCACGGGGGTCCCCTCCCTTGCAGCTGGGGCACTTTGGCAGGAAGAGCCCTGCTTTGTGTCGGGTGGGGCCTGCAGGGAGCTCCTTGTGGGAGTGGGGAGGGAGCCGGCCCTGCAGGGACAGCTCCAGCCCAAGCGAATAAATAGCTAGCTCGAGGCCTGGGCTGCACCGAGTGTCTGGGAGCTGGGACATCTCCAGGTGTGCGTCAGTCCAAGAGAGCTCAGAGCCAGTCAGCTCACACCTTGTCGGCCTCCCCTCCCCATCTCGAGGCCACAGACGCCGCTGGCTCATCTCATGGACTCCCCTGGCCTCCCCTCCTTCCGGCCGGCTCCCCAGGAGGCCTTTCACAGTGACTCGGACGCTGTCCAGCCTGCCGGCTGGCCTCCTCTTTTTCCTCCTCGGTTGGATTTGGGAACCAGGCTGGCATTGCTTCTCTTGGTTCCACTGGCCTGCAGACCCTTGGCTCTGCCTCTGGGAATTCAAGTGTTCACACCTCTAGCCTCACCACCCCAAACACCAGGCTCTATGCAGGGACTCTGTGACCGAACGTTGGGTTTGTTGGCTCAGCAAACCTCAGCTGGTAGAGTCTTCAGCGCCTGAGGTGGGTGGGCAGTTGGGCTGCAGCTCAGGCCCTCCGAGATGCTCCCGGCTCCCCTGTGCCCTGAGTGTCAGCTTCATCTTTGGGCTGCGTCCTCAACGGTTTCAGGTTTGATGTCTGCACACCCCACCCAGAGCGGTGGGGGACTTCCTTCCCAGAAGCCCCCCAGCAAAGCTCCTTTGTCTCATTGGCCAGAACTGGGTCAGGTCCCCAGTGCTGAATCAGCTGTGTGGCCAGGGGTGGGACCTCAGGATTGGCCCCAAACTTACAAGGCCTTGAGATGGAGGCGGGGTTGGCCTGGGGGGCTGGGGAGAGAGGACACCTGGACAAAAATTTGGATATAGCTTCCAAGGAGAAGAGGGATGGATTCTAGGAACTGGAACCAGTGACTGTGCACACCATGGTGGCTTCCAGAAAGGGCCGAGAGACCAGGGAACGTTCCTGATGGAGACCATAAGTGTATGTGTGTGACATTTGGGAGACCCTGGCTTTATTCACCACATCCAATCTATCTCAAGGTCAGTGTGTGACCGGTGAACACAACCCACGCAGGGCTGTTCCTCCATGTTCCAAGAGTAATGTTCACTGACCGTCCCCCCCTCTCCCGCTGGAGATAGGACCTGTCCCACTACTGGAGACCCGTGTAGACTGTGACCTTCCCCAGCCGCTTGGAGACATGTGGCTGGGGATGGGCCTGTGTCTGCATAGATCCAGTCTCCTGACCATTCATTCACTGTTCATCCGTTCCCTGATTCGTTCCTCGCATCTCCCACAGGAGATTACAGAGATCATTCAGTGCAGCTCCTACCCCGCTGTGCCCAGTCTGGGGAGAAGCAGACAGGAACAGTTAAGACCACAACAGGTGCTCTCGTGGTGGTGAGTCCAAGATTCTGGAGACAGAAAAGCGCCACCACCTGGCTTCACACGGGAGGGGGTGTCTGCGCTGAGCCTTTAGAGTTAACGGGGGTCCCCAGGAGCTGACGTCTGGGGGGCCTATCTCAGGCAGAGAGAAGCAGGCAGAAGAGTAGGTGAGTCTGGGGGCGAGGTCAGTGGAGTTGGAGGGGCCTGTGAGGGCTCAGGCTCTCGCAGGGGGCCTGGAGCTCAGGAGAGAGGTCTGGGCTGAGGGGCAGCGAGGTGGAGATGACCCGGGGGAGAAACGAGGGCACCTGGGAGGGGGAGGGCCCTGGGGGTGCGGCCTGAGCACAGCCTCAAGAGGAGGGAGGAAGAAGAGGTTTTACGGGCACAGAATGGTACTGAGTTGCGAAATGCCTTCCTTTAAGAAGAGTTCCCTGGTCAAGAAAGTCACTGTGGGGCTTCCCTGGTGGCGCAGTGGTTGAGAGTCCGCCTGCCGATGCAGGGGACACGGGTTCGTGCCCTGGTCCGGGAAGATCCCACATGCCGCGGAGCGGCTGGGCCCGTGAGCCATGGCCGCTGAGCCTGCGCGTCCCGAGCCTGTGCTCCACAACGGGAGAGGCCGCGGCAGTGAGAGGCCCGCATACCGCAAAAAAAAGAAAAAAAAGAAAAAAAAAAAAAAAGAAAGCCACTGTGGCCAGTGAGGCCAGAGAGGACGTGAAGGGCAGTCAAGACAGCCTTGCCTGGGCTGCTCTTGGGTCCCCGGGGCTCCGGGGAGAGGCTGCCGTGGGCCTGCCAGAGAACACGGGCAGGCCACTGCCAACAACGTTCCAGGCCCGGCTCTGGTTGTGCGGACAAGCAAATCACCTAGGAAGACCCTTCTCGGTATAATGAAGAAGGATAATTAACAGTGAGGCAGGAAGCCAGCCCCTGATTACGGATGAGGATCCCGACTGCTGATGGGGGAGGGGGGAAGAGACCTTCCTGGCCTCCCAGCCCGCCAAGGTCAATGCACAGTGGACAGAGATGGATGCCACGTCTTGGAATCCCAGGGTGGGCAGAGGCTCATCTCACGTCCCCACAGTGCCCTGCCTTGTGTGAACTGCCGGGGTGACCAGGAAGGAGGCCCAGCTCTTCCCCCAAAGAGGCGATAAGCTCGTGGTGGGCCAAGGTTTGCACATAGAGACCATCCCAGCATGGAGGCAGTGGGATTCCTCCTTTGGAAGCCTGATATGACGCCCCATTCTTACTTTGGGAGGTCTATGGGGCAGAGTCACAGAATGGGCTGGGAAGTTTGTAGAAGGTCATCCTTCATTATGAGCTGGCAACCCTGAATTCATGGCTTCAGGCCAGTGACCTCACCCAAGCTTCAGGTGGAGGTGTCTAACTGCCCATCTTCCCCGATGGCCACGGCACCTCTCAGATGGGCTTGTCAAACCCGGGGCGTCCCCCTGATGCCACTTCGTGCTCACCTGGTACTCACCTGCCCCTGCCCCCTAACTGAACTCTGATTTTGTCCAGGGTACCAATCAACTCCACTGAAATCACTCAGACTTCCATGCAGCTATGGGTGACCCTTTGACACAATCCTGGCCAACGAGAAGAGGGAGGGCATCCTCTCCCCGCAGAGTCAAAGCCTTCTTAAGACAAGGGCCCTGGGAATTCCCTGGCGGTCCAGTGGTTAGAACTTGGTGCTCTCACTGGACTCCAACCCTGGTTGGGAATCAAGATCCTGCAAGCCGTGCGACTCGGTCAACCGGAAAAAAAAAAAAAAAAAGAGCAGGGCCCTCGCCTCCTTCCTTGCCTGGAATGAAACAAGCCCGTCACGTTGGTGGGGTTTCTGTTACCAGAAGGGTCCTGGTTGTTCCGTGCTCTGGTGTCTGTCACCAAGTCCTCTGACCGGCCTCTTAAAGAGCTCTAAATCCTTTTATCTCCCTCTCCTCCCAGGTCAGGCCTGTCACCTCTTCCTGCAGGAATGTGACAGTGTCCTGGCCTGTCTGTGGTGTCTCCCTTTAGTCAATGCCTGGAGTGGACCAGGGCTGCCAAGGCAATTTTTCAGAAACTCATTTCTTTCTTTCCTTTCTTCCTTCCCGCCCTCCCTCCCTCCCTCCCTCCCTTCCTTCCTTTTTTTTTTTATCAGTTTATTGATTATAGTGGTAAGTCTCATTATTTCAAGGACCCATTTTATTTATTTTTATTTTTTATTTTAAAATTATTTTTTGGCTGCATTGGGTCTTCGTTGCCGCGCGTGGGCTTTCTCTAGTTGCGGCAAGCGGGGGCTACTCTTTGCTGCGGTGCGCGGGCTTCCCATTGCTTCTCTCACCGCAGAGCACGGGCTTTCCGGCGCTCGGGCTTCAGTAGTTGTGGCACGTGGGCTCAGTAGTTGTGGCTCGCGGGCTCTAGAGCGCAGGCTCAGTAGCTGTGGCGCACGGGCTTAGTTGTTCCGCAGCACGTGGGATCTTCCTGGACCAGAGCTTGAACCCATGCCCCCTGCAGTGGAAGCGCAGAGTCCTGACCACCGGACCTCCAGGGAAGCCCCAGAAACTCATTTCTGATTAAATCGCTCTCTTGTTGAAATCCCCCATCCTGACCGTCTCTCTACCCCATCTTCTTCCACTCCCTGCCTTGAATCTACTGTCCCTGGAACACAACCGAGCTGCCTGACCTCTCCCGCTGTGACTTCTCTGCCCTGCTGTGGCCCAGCGCCCTGCAGAGATGCGCTCTCCCCTCCGCTGTCCCTGCTCCCTGTAGGACCCGTGTGCTCAGACCTAGGTGTTGGCTGCCTTCTCTGGCTCTCCCCCACGTCCCCCACGCCCTGTCCATCTGTCTGTCAGGGGTGCTTGGTGCTAGCGCTGCGTGTAGGGGATGGAGCTGCCCGCTCCTCCGCCCTGGCTCCCGCTCGGGGTCCAGGCGGGGGGTTCAGGGTGCTGCAGTCCTCCACACTCTGCACAGTCCCTGCCAAGCGACTACCACTTCTGCTTGTTGCAGAAGCCAGAGGGTGTTGTTTAGTAAAACTGGAATAAATGAGTCATACTCCTATCACCACAGCCTGGTCACCTGTTTCATTTTTGCCTGTTTTCCTGTTTCGATCTGCAGTTTTTAAAACTCCAGGGCAGACTGGCGATTCTCTTGGCCACATGTCTGCTGGTGGTGTTGAAACCATGCAACTCAGATTGGGACTTGAACCCACGGTCTTTTAACTGAGATCATATACCTGGTCTCAGGACTTAATGCAGCTCAGGTTCTTTTTTTTTTCTTTTTTGGGTACGCAGGCCTCTCACTGTTGTGGCCTCTCCCGTCGCGGAGCACAGGCTCCGGACGTGCAGGCTCAGCGGCCATGGCTCACGGGCCCAGCCGCTCCGCGGCTTGTGGGATCTTCCCGGACCGGGGCACAAACCCGTGTCCCCTGCATCGGCAGGCAGACTCTCAACCACTGCGCCACCAGGGAAGCCCAAAGCGCAGGTTCTTGATGTCTCGTAGCAGAAAGAATTCAGTGAGAGACAAAGTGATAGGTAAGAAGTGGACTTATTCAGAGAGAAACACACACTCCACAGACAGAACGTGGGCCATCTCAGAAGGCAAGAAAGGCACCAGGGTATGGGGTTGTCAGCTTTTATAGGGCTGGGTAATTTCATAGGCTAATGGATGGGAGGAGTATTCCAGCTGTTTCAGGAAGGGGTGGGGATTTCCAAAAATTGTGCCACCGCCCACTTTTTGACCTTTATAGTTGGCCTTGGAACTGTCACAGCACCTGTGGGTGTGTCATTTAGCTATTGTATTACAATGAGTGTATAATGAGGCTCAAGGGCTACTGGAAGTCAACTCATCTGCCATCTTGGACCTATTTGGTTCTAATCAGCTTATATGTCATGTCCTCAGGCTATGCCATGCTTTTAAAGGTTGTGCCCTGTCCCCTTTCCTCCTGTTTCAGCATTGGTCACCATGGCTGAGACGCGTTGGCCCTCAGTGGGCTTCGATCCTGCCATGGCTGACTTCCGTCCGTGTCAGCCCGTGTCCTAAAGTGGGCAATGCCTGGCTCTGAGGGTGGTGGACAGACAGAAGGACAGGAGCAAGTCCCAATCTGCTCAGAGCCCTCAGGGGACCTCCCCCAGTCCGTGTAGAGGCCTTGAACCCACCTTCCCCATGTTTAAGTCAGGAGGTTGTGATAAAATTGTTGACCCTACACCACCAGCCCCCCCTGCAGAGTCCCACTCTCCTCAGATGGTCTCTTCTGGAACGCCGGTTTCCCCAGTTAGACACCCCCTCCCAATACCCATCATCCTGCCAGCTGCTAATCTTTCTCTATTTTGTTCACAAGAATTTCTTGAGAGCCCATGAGATCCTAAGGCAAGAATTGCATTTTAAGATGTGTGTCCATAATTTTTTCAGCCAACAGTTTCTCCAAATGAACATTTATCTTTCAAAATAGTGTGTTTGGTGTACGTGTCCTTATTCCAACAAAAGACTACGGTTGACCAGCATGTTCTAGGATTTCTTGGGGAGCATCTTCAGGCCAGGGCAGCTGTGTGTAGAAGCTTTCTGTGCTGGAAGTTTACCCTCTTCTGTCGGGGAATTCCATTTTTTGTGTAATAGGAGGAAAGCAACTTCTATCAGAAATGTTGTCTACAGTTTGAAGTTGGAATGGATTAAACTGAGAGGAAGCAAAAAATTCCTTTAAATGAGGAAAAAGGTCATTTGTTGGAAAAATAATGTCTTTAGATCACGTTTGGTTTGTTTGGTTCTAATCATGATTCCTTCCCCAATCACGGCCTGGATGGGAGGAGACAAAGAGGTGAATTGTTTTGAAGAAGGAAGTATTGAATACCTTCCCTCTGCCTGTCGGGGAGGACGGAAGGGTGTGGGGGTGTGGGGGTGTGCGTTGGGTGTGTGGGGTGTGGGGGTGTGGGGTGAGGGGTGTGTGGGGGTGTGTGGGGGTGTGTGGGGTGTGGGGGTGTGGGGTGAGGGGTGTGTGGGGGTGTGGGGGTGTGGGTGGTGGGGTGGTGGGTGTGTGGGTGTGTGGGAGTGGTGGGGTGGTGGGGGTGGTGGTGGGGTCATGGAAAGAGAAGGAGAGGAGGAGTCTAGAGGGAAAGGGGCCTGAGAATGGGGAGAAGCCAGGCCCAAGGACCCAGCGACCAGAACATCCCCGGCAGTGAACCCTTAAGTCTGTAGGACACTGAAGACTAATATTAAATTTGTTTTTAATTCTGTGCTGGGCTGAAAAATCCCACCTTCGATCCTGAACCTTTTATGTGTCAAATCTGCTTTGAGGAAATCAAGGAGCAGGAAGTCCCGAGAGCAGAGTGTGGAAAAGAGCACCATCTCCCCCCAGCCCTCCGCCCCGCAGAGGCCCTAGGAGACGGTGGGGCAGGGTCTGAAATGTTCAAAAGCTGTAGGAAAGGACAGAGGGCCATTCCACTTGGGAGCAAAGGAAAGGGTGGTTCCCAAAGGGGCAGGGGCCCTGGGCAATGAGAGGACAGATGTTTGGGCTGCATTCAGGACCCCCGGAAGCTGGTGATGGGCTGGTTTGCAGCCTGCCTCTGGGCTCCAAGCATGTGGCCTTGATGGTGGGACGTTGCCTTGGGCCTCAGATTGTTTTCTACGAAATAGTGGTGACAACGCTTAAGTCGCAGGGTTGTTGCATGAACTAAGAAGTATTAAAGAATATTTTTTAAAAGGTAAAATCATACATACATATATACATACATATCATACAAATAAAAAAGCAACACATTTTATGTAATTAATTAATGAGGAACCAGCGAGATGCTACAAGGTAGTTTCAATGGGCACTAGATTCACAGAGATTCATGGTCTCTCCTGGACAAAATTCACGTGCCCTGTGACCAGGAATCACATGTATTCTGTCAGTCCTGCGTGAACTAACTCAGTCTCCCCAGAACAGGAACACCAGGTTGGTTGCAGGCACGCACCTCTTACAATCAGACAACCGTCTCACTGGGTGACACCCAGAATGCCATGAAGGGACACTCAGTAATTTTTTTTTTCTGCGCAATAAAGTTTCTCACAATCTTTAGGGCCATAAGCTTCACCTTCAATTCCTCTTGGTCACAAAACTACGGTCTCATTAGGTCTGGCCTGATTATTTACTTAGAGGCAGTAAGAATGTTCATTAATTTATGGACCTCCTTAAATTTTCTGTGAGCCATCGAGTAACTGCCAGGGCCCTGGAATTAGCCTCCGTGGGAAGTTTTCATAATGAGTCTCAGCCTGGATTTTTTTTTTTATTGAAGTATAGTTGATTTCCAATGTTGTGTTAATTTCTGTTGTACAGCAAAGTGATTGCTATACATACAAATACTTGCTTTTTTATATTATTTTCCATTATAGTGTATCACAGGATATTAAATATAGTTCCCTGTGCTATACAGTAGGACCTTGTTGTTTATCCATTCTACATTCTATATCTAATAGATTGCATCTGCTAATCCCAAACTCCCAATCCATCCCTCCCCCACCCCCTTCCCCCTTGGCAACCACAAGTCTGTTCTCTATGTCTGTGAGATTGTTTGTTTCATTTGTGTCATATTTTAGTTTCCACCTATAAATGATATCACATGGTATTTGTCTTTCTCTGTCTGACTTACTTCACTTAGTATGATAATCTCTAGGTCCATCCATGTTCCTACAAATTGCATTATTGCATTTTTTTATGGCTGAGTAATACTCCATTGTATATATAGACCACATCTTCTTTATCCATTCATCTGTCGATGGACACTTAGGTTGCTTCCATGTCTTGGCTATTGTGAATAGTGCTGCTATGAACATAAGGGTGCATGTATCTTTTTGAATTACAGTTTTGTCTGGCTATATTGCTGGGTCATATTGGAATATGATTCAGGCTGGGTTTTTCAAAGCCTCTATTATTTGCTGGGAAACAGACCCCAAGGAACTGTTGCCACTGGATGATTGGATATATTTCCTCTTTTCTCAAAGCTTCTCCGATTGGGGAATCCTCCCGATCTGCAGGAAGCGACCTTCTTCACCACCCGTGAGGCTGGGATGGGCTTTGTGGCATTGATTGTGTCTATAAAGTGGCTCATCACACCTGATGAAATGAGAATCGTCCCCAAGTATGACATCCCAAATACACAGTCCAATTATATTCCAGGAAAAAGGGGGACAGTTTCTCATTGAACATATGACAATAACTACATTTCCATGCAAAGTTCAGGGAACTAAGCAAGAGTCTCTGAATCCTGGAGTTGAGGGGGTCAGAGATAATTGGATGAAAATGTTTCTTTCCATGCCCAGCTATGAACTGTTCAACAGCTAAAAACCATGCCCGTTTTCCATCTGAGGTGGTTCCACTCAGTACATAGGTCATCAGACCTGTACAAGACGTTTAGTGTACCATATATGGGTAAAAACTGGAAACAACCTAAATGTCTACCAACAAAGAATGATTAAAGCGTCGTCACACGATGGAATATACAGACAGGAAAAAGAATAAGCAAGAACTATATAGACCAATACGGAGTCATCTCAAAAACAATGTCCACCACCCTCTCCCCAAAAAAGTAAACTGCAAGAGGAGAGTTACGATTCCAATTTTAGGAAGATTGAAAGCTTGCAAAAAACTATGCCACATATCGCTAATGGATATCCATATATAACAAAGTGTTTAGAAAGGCATGGGAGTAACATATATCAAATTTAGATGAATAAGTACCGCTGAGGAGGGAGGAAGGTGGGGAGGGGTTATCCAGGGACTTAAGTCATCTCTGGAAAAAAAAAATGTCTCTTTTCAATTTACAAAAGCAAAGTGAATTAAACTGTAGTTTAAGGAGGAAGAGAAAGGCCTTTGTCATAGAATCTGTAAATGAAAAAGGCGAAAGCAACGTCAGGAATTTTCCAAAAAAAAAAAAAATTACCCACAATAAAATGGCCTCATTCAATCCTAAGTAATTAATTCTCGTTCCTTGCACCCTGGGTCAACAGTCTGCTTTCAAGAACGGTCTCCTCTGAACATAGAGTCCTAGAAATCCTGATCTACGGGTTGGTGTGGTCTGATGGCTGTGCAGGGGAGGTCAGCTCACCAGTCTGTCCCCAGGAGGTGGTCCCATGAGGCGTCAGTGGTCTTTTCACGGGGCTCTCAGGCTGCACTTCACTGCCGAAGACAAAGCATCCGGTCTGTAGCTGATAGCAGAACTTCCAGACCAACAGCAAACTAAAGACTAGTTTTGTCGATGACAAAAGCTGTGGTTCATTTATGACAGCAACTAGCAATGCAAAAATGGAGGAGAGTAAAAATCTCTGTTGGGAAACAGCTATTTCATAAGAGTTTTGATCAGTGTCTCCCTGAAGGTAAAATGAATTATGAAAAGCAAGGTCACTGACAAACCTTCAGGGCCTTCCCATAAGGCGTGCAATGTCGGGAATATTTATATCGATGACATTTACCGATACCAACTTAACCTGCGGAAGGCTGAGGGGCTCCTCTGATGTTTCAGCTCCTCCAGTGCAGCTCTGATGAAGGAATGTGGAACCCATTAAACACACAATTCCTTATGGCATCTCACTCTCTTGTTTCATAAGGTGAAAGAACAAATCTTTGTGAGTTTCTAGGGCCCCTCTGAGAAGTTTCAAAGAATGTTTTAAAGATATCTGAAAGTTTTATTTTACTGTTTCTGTATTTAGGATCTGATCTTGGGATGGAGAAATCAAAAGAGTTGTCAGAGAGGATCTGGGCATGTGATTAAGAGAATATCAGGCACTGAGAAACAATTCTCGCTCTCTTACTTGGGAATAATACAAAATTGTGAAGCCAACATAGAAGGTGGGATGATTCTGAAGAGCTGCATCTCTTTCCCAAGTGAGGCTTTGTGTGTGTTTTGTTTGTCCATAATCAAGGACATCATAAAGTCGGCATAAAGCACAGTAATTTTTATGGTAAGACCCAGACTATCTGTTTTCTGGGCAGGTTACATGCAAGGTAAAGAGTCACCTTTCATACTGCAGACAAAGGCGCTAGTCAGTAAACAAAGGCAGCAAGCTCGTCCATAGTGAGTGAGCTTGGCCAATGTTTTTAAAATTTAATTTTCATTTTTTATTGGAGTATAGTTGATTTACAATATTGTGTTAGTTTCAGGTGTACAGCAAAGTGATTCAGTTATACATATACATATATCCATTCTTTTTCAGATTCTTTTCCCATATAGGTTACTACAGAGTATTGAGCAGAGTTCCCTGTGCTATAGAGTAGGTCCTTGCTGATTATCTATTTTATATATAGCAGTGTGTACATGTTAATCCCAGACTCCTAATTTATCCCTCCCCACCACCTTTCCCCTTTGGTAACCATAAGCTTGTTTCCTATGTCTGTGAGTCTGTTTCTCTTTTGTACATAAGCTCATTTGTATCATTTTAAAAAATTCCACATATGTGATATCATATGATATTTGTCTTTGTCTGACTTACTTCACTTAGTATGATCATCTCTAGGTCGATCCATGTTGCTGCAAATGGCACGATTTAATTCTTTTTTATGATTGAGTAATATTCCATTGTATATATGTATCACATCTTTATCCATTCCTCTGTCAATGGACATTTAGGTTGCTTCCACATCCTGGCTATTGTAAATAGTGCTGCTGTGAACATTGGGGTGCACGTATCTTTTCGAATTATGGTTTTCTCTGGCTATATGTCCAGGGGTGGGATTGTTGGATCATATGGTAGTTCTATTTTAAATATGTTTCATGATTTCTTTTCAGAATCAGGTATTCTAAACCAAGACAAATAAAATTTACTTTTTCAGTTTTGTCCCTCACTGTACTCTTTCACATTGTGGAAGAAAACTGCCCTTCGCTGCCTCACAAAACAAAAGCACGTCCACAGTTGTTATTTCTTTGTTACAATTGCTTTGTGTAGAACATCAACCACCCATATTAGTGATAACTTTTATCCGAAGTAACTAGCTTGTATTTTACAGAAAAAACTGGGGAGGTGGGTGGAAAACTGAGAACTTTCCTGCACAAGCCTGTGAGCTGACCAGCAGGGCACATGAGTTCACGGGCGCACACCTCCCTTACTCCTTCTTCTTGTTTTTTTAAAATTTTTTTACTGGGGTATAGTTGATTTACAATGTTGTGTTAGGTTCAGGTGTACAGCAAAGTGACTCTGTTATACAAATACATGTACCCACTCTTTTTTAGATTCTTTTCCCACATAGGCCATTACAGAGTATTGAGCAGAGTCCCCTGTGCTATACAGTAGGTCCTTATGAGTTATCTATTTTATATACAGTAGTGTGTATATGTCAGTCCCAATCTTCCAATTTATCCCTCCCCTCCCTTACCCCCGCAGTAACCATAAGCTTATTTTCTACATCTGTAACTGTTTTGGTTTTGTAGGTAAGTTCGTTTGTGTCATATTTTAGATTCCACTTATAAGCGATACCATATGATATTTGTCTCTCTCTGTCTGACTTACTTCACTAATTATGAGAATCTCTAGGTCCACTGATGTTACTGCAAATGGCATTATTTTGTTCTTTTTTATGGCTGCGTTACTCCTTCTTCAAGTGGAAAATGTGAATACGTTTGTTAACGTGACTCCCACACAGAGCGTTTCTGTAGCATGTAAAAATAAGAAGCAAAAGTACATAGAGTTATAATTATGCTTAGTAATGTTTTTCAGTATTCTATCTTAGAAATTACCTAGGTAGCCAATGATTATCCATTAATTATCTCCATTCAGTATCAGTTTAAAGTTTCCAAGATGTGAAGATCTTGGAACTTGACCTCATCTGATTCACTACAAAACATGTAAGTTTGTCTGAATAATGATTCAATTTCGAGTAACACCAATTTACAGTTTTCATAATTGGAATATTACATAAGAGTAATGTTAGCCTTTTGGTCGGTAAGCTATTTAAGAAGTTCAATGAATTATTCTTTCCATGAGAAATCAAACCAAATAAAATGTACACTTGTATTATACTGAACACTGACAAATCAAGGAAAAGACCTACCTGTTTTTTAAAGCCAAAATTATTAAGCTAACCTGATTTACCTTATTTATGTGAACTTGGATTTATAAAATGTTTCTAGGATAGCCATTTATTTATGAAGGATATTTTATTCAAATACATTGAAAGTATCACCACTTAGGAATATTAGATTTATATATTGCTTAATTTTTTTCTATAAACAAATCAGAACAGAGTTTCTTTAAGATATGATAATCTAATATAATCTATTAACGTATTTTATGCTCACACACCAAGAGGTCAAGGTCTTTTTCCACAATAGATCCACAGACACATGAATACATAGATACATAGAGAGATTTGTCTTCAGTTTTACAAGTTCAGTCACAGGCCAAAAGTAAAGACAAAATCTGACCAATCCCAGATCTCAAAGAGCTGGTCTTTCCAGTAGGCACTAAATTCTTAATTGACTTGAGCTCAAAACAGACAAACAAGCAAACAAAAAAGGACTAAAAATGTATTAAAGATACATGCACCCCAATGTTCATAGCAGCATTATTTACAATTGCCAAGGTATGGAAGCAACAGAAGAATGGATGGGGAAGATGTGGTATATATACACAATGGAATACTACTCAGCCATAGAAAAGAATAACATCTTGCCATTTGCAGCAACATGGATGGACTTGGAGGGCATTATGCTAAATGAAATACTTAAATCAGAGAAAGGCAAATGCTGTCTGATATCACTTATATGTGGAATCTAAAAAATACAACAAAGCAGTGAATACAGCAAAAAGAAGTAGACTCATAGAGAACGAACTAGTGGGTTACAAATGGGGAGGGGCAATATAAGACTGGAGGGAAAAAAGGGTTATTATGGGAGTATACAAAATCATACGTGTGAAACTTTTGAAAATTGTAAAGCACTATAGAATTTAAAGAATCATTCATTCAATTTAAAAAAAGTTAAATAAAAAAGCACTAACAAGGTGGATTTTCTGTTGTCTCTCACCAGAAGGGACTAGATCTCTATCATCCATCGACAGAGATCACCAAATGCTCAGACCATAAAACCAAATTCCCAACCACTCTTGCCAAGAATGGAGAATAACTTATCAGTCATGCGTGAATCAGAAACAAAAACATAAACACAGATTCAGTAAGGATTATAAAAATAGAAGTAGAGAAACAAAGAATGGATCAAGTCAAAGGTCTGTTGCTGATTGGGACTCACCCTGGGGCTAGAATAACTGTGTCTTAGCTCAGCAGCCCAGGAAGTGCCCCTCTCCAGCACACAGTTTACCTGGCTCTGTTTGGTGAATCCACCATGTATCTCAGTGGGACCTCTGAGACTGCTAAAGGATAATTTTCCAAGAGGTGAAATCATGACTCTCACACAAATATAAAATGAATACCTGTCAAAGATTTTATTTAACTACAAATTAATGAGAGCCAGTTCTAATGATAAATGGATTTACAGAGATTTATATTCTCCATTGGATAAAACCCATTTGCGTGGCTGTGAACATCTTTGGCATTACTAGGACAGAAAACACCCACATCACCATCAACCCTCTGCAAGTTAACTTCTGTCTCTTCAGTGTTGCCAAATAGACGCCCCCTCCCCGCAAAAAAAAAAAAAAAAAAAAAAAAAAAAGACAGCCCAAGGCGTGCATCACCATAGAATCAGAGAGCTCCTGGAGGGTCCGCTAGCCACCAACCAGAATTCCATTGTAAGGATACCTTGGAATCTTTTTTTCCCATTCCAGAGTCTTTTGCGTGACAGAAGGATGCAGGAAGTGCACCTGTCACAGAGGAGAGGCCAGCTGAATGGCAACTACTGGTCGGTTCAGTGATCAAGAGTCACCAGGTGCTTAGAGATATTCTCAAGCAAGGAAGGAGCTATGGCTCCAGGATGTTGTACATACTTGGCTTCTGCCTTGGCTCCTCTGAGTTGACTCCTTTCTTCCGGGGGAAAGGGATTGAGGGTGGGTCTAGGAGAGGGTGAAAGTGGAGGCAGTGGAATTAATTAAACAAACCTCAGTTGAAAATCAAAGTCTGGACAGGCCTGAAGGGGGAGCTCTCACGCCCTGCCTTGCCTCCTCAATTGCTTCCAAACAGGATGAGACCTATGCCTTTCATCTTGGGCAGAAAGGTGTTGCCTAGTTTGCTATCCGGCAGGAAGAAGAAAACTTCTGTCCACCCTACGACAGCTCAGCCAATCAGAGACTGTAGCATCCCGAACAATGAGAAGCCTTCATCCTTTGGACTCCCAGCTTCCTCCAGTGGACTTGGTATCAAACCAAACTTGGGTCCCCTTGCCTGTGCGCCAATCTACTGACACTGGGCTGTGTAAAGTAAAGCCAATCTACTGACACTGGGCTGTGGTGAAGGAAGGTGCAGTGTTTATTGTAGGGTGTCCAGCAAGGAGGCCAGAGAGGTGGTGCTCAAAATACCTGGACTCCCTGATGGCTTTCAGGGAAAGGTTTTTAAAGACAGGGTGAGGGAGGGGGATTGTGGGGTGCGTGATCAGCTCATGGACCTTCTTCTGACTGGTTGGTGGTGAGGTAATTGGGAGTCAACATCATCAACTTTCTGGAGTCTACATGCTTGTAGGCGTCAATCATAAAATTAACTTCTTCCACTTGATGAGGGTTTCAGTATCTGGAAAACAGCTCAAAGGACATGGCTCAGAATATTATCTATAGCCCTTGAGGAGGAACTAAAGGTCTTTGACTTTGTTTAATGGCTAAAGTATTATTGTTTTGTCTTGCTAAACTGTTTTCCTTTCTGCATTTTCTCACTTCTCTGATTAAATTTAGTCTTTGGAACTTGGGGAAAGCTTAGGAGGCTAACATTATTTTTACACACAAGAGGCAGGTGGAGGACATGGGTGGGAGGGGTCTGTTCCAGGAAGGCCCCTAGGGTCCTGCTCAGTTACAGACTCTGGTTATTTCAGCCCCTCCCAACTCCCCTCCTTTCCCTATAAAAGCAAGATCCCCTTCCTTGTTCTCTGGATTTGCCTATTCTCCATCATAGTTGGCATGTCCTTAATTGCAATTCCTCTGGCTATTCCTGGATAAACTCGCCTTTGCTGGTGAGATAACTGACTATTATATTACTAAAGTTGACTAGGCGGACACCAGCTAAGGACCTGGGCTTGCTGGCTTCCTGCAGGGATGTGTAGCTCTCGCCTCTGTTCCCCCAGTTTTTCTGGAAAGTTGCACAGAATAGTCACAAATAAAATTTTATCTTAACTGTGTTGGAGGAGTCTGCACAGGACTGAATACTGTAATAATTTAAAAAATGCATATACTAGTTTTCTTCTTACAGAATTGAGCTGAAAAGTTTTTAACAACCAAAATGGCATAACAGTGACCGATGAGCCCCTGTGCTGACCAATGAGAATGGATGTGAGCTGCAAAAGCAATAGTTCGGTTTGGTCAGACCAGTTCCTTCCTGTGAATTTCAGCCTGTTCATGACAGAAAAGTCAGAAAATGCCCCAAAGCAACCCAGCCTCAGTTAATATTTTGTGTATATAATTTGAGGTCTTTCTATTTGCCGACTGAAAAAAAAATGCACAACCTAAAATTTGAGAATTATGTTTTATTCAGCAGACATTCTGAGGACTTCAAGCCAGGGACACAGCCTCTCAGATGCTCTGAGGGACTGTTCTGAAGAGGTAAGCGGGCGAGCCAAGATATATAGGAGTTTTTGCAACAAAGACCAGGTAGTCAGAACATCAAAAGATTACTGTTAATTAAAGAAAACCAGACATCTCATGTTAATGAATTTAGCGCTTTTCTACATACGGGAAGATGCAAGAGTCTGGGCTCATTGAAATCATTCCTCTGATACGCACCTCAGCTCTCTGGGGCCAGGATCCTGTGCTTCTCATCCTGAGTCTCCCCAGGGTGCATCGTTGCGGGTGGCTGCAGTGGCTGACTGCTGGATGGCGCGCATCTGTTTCTATCCTGAGTTCCCTCAGGGCTCACCATTGGGGGTGGCTGTAATGTGATGGCTTGATGGCTGCAACATCTTTTGTTTACTGATATGGCAGGTCACATCTTTTCATTCACACATTTATCTATATTTTACTACATCTATACTTTTAAGTATGATTAACAGTATCTGTTATATTGTAGTTAAAATCAATCAGCTACATGCATATGTGAAACACCCTTCTTAAGTCTGACGATTACCTATAGGCTGTGTGGATCTAGTATCATTCACTAAAGTTTTCTCCCGCTGTTGGACTCTAACAAACTTCACGTCTGTAACATATTCTCTGTTTACATCCGTATTTATTTCCTCAGAATACATTTTTGCTCCCCCAACACTCTCCCGACACCAGTTCCTCCCGGGCTGGGGACCTGTTCTTTTGACATGTGTTTGCAGCCCTTGGTGCTGTTCCCTACCCTCAGCCTGGGGATGGTGGGGCCCTCTGGGCTACTTGGGTTCTTGCATTCTCAGTCTTGTTCTGGTCTCTGTGCAGGAGGCTCTGCATGCAAGGCTGGGGTTTAAATCCCACCCTCCATGCTGTGTGCATCCAGGCCTACCCTGCTGGTGCTGGGAGCCTCCTTCTCCCCCCTTCCTTCACCCTGCAGTCCCCACCCCTCCCCCATGAGTCTTGCAATGACTGATCAGTCTTTCCATTATGGAGTAGCTGCTGCAGGTGGCCCTGTGCTCCTCTGTTTTACTTTAATATGACCTCATCGGTCTTTGACAGCTCCCTTGCTTTCTTTTTTGTATTCATTTGTTTGTTCTTCTTTTTAAATTGAAGTATAGTTGCTTTACAGTGTTGTGTTATTTTCTGGTGTACAGCAGAGTGATTTTTTTCCACTCTTTATTATGAAAAATTTCAAGCAGAACAGGAAACAGAATGGTATAACAAAACTCCACGTGTCCATTACCTAGACTGAATCATTGTGAACATTTTTTTATATTTACTTTTTTTGGCACAAGTATTTTAGAGTCAATTACAGATATTGTGACATTTCAATGTGAATCTTTTTTAAAAATGACATCTACCTACACAGACACAAAACTATCATCACACCTAAGAAAATCAACAAAAATTTCCTAATATCATCTTATACCCAAAACATGTTTAAATGCCCCCCATTTATAGCCCCCCAAATATCTTACAGTTGGTTATTCAAACAAAGATCCGATCAAGAACCACTCATTGCATGCAGCTGCAGTATACCTAGAAGTCCAGTATACCTAGACTTCTAGGTATCTTGTAATCTAGATATTGCACTGTCCAAAATGGTAGGCACTGGCCACATGCAGCTATCTGAATTAATTGAAAATAAATAAATAATAAAAATGAAATAACATAAGAAATGCAGCTCTTAGGTCTTACCAGCCATGCTTCTGGTGCTTAACAGTCACACCTACACGACAGAACATTTGCATTATCACAGAAAATTCTACTCGTCACTGCTTGTCTAGAACATTCCCCTTGTTCACTCTGACATCTTTTTATATATAATATTGACCTGTTGAAGGGATCTGGCCAGTTGTTACATAGAATACCCACCTTCTAGATCTGTCTGATTATTTCTTCGTGGTGTCATTTAATTTGTTCCTCTACCCCCTGTTTTGCCTATAAACTCCAAGTTAGAGCTAAAAACTCAATTAAATTTAATTCTTAGAACCAGCAGGGAGAGCATCAATTGGTGCATGAGGGTCAGGGGTGATTTTCCTACAAAGTGTGTGCTGACAGTATTGTGGCGTGATCAGGCGCACTTCCCTTCATTCTGAACTTGTCCAGTACAGTCATGCACTGTCCTAGCCTCGTGATTTTGATATTCAAATTGTGTTACTCTACTGCACATGGGAATTTTCCAGAGTCACAGTTATAAAATTTTCCAAAGTCACATCTATAAAATTTTGCACCATCTACAAGACCTTAATTTGGCTCAGTGGTATCCAAGCATCAGTGAAACAGAACAGCAAGTTACCTGACCACCAGGAGAGAGGCTCCCACGGCAGAGAGGTGCCTGAGTGGGGATGAGGGTCATATGTGACAAGCCCAGCAAATGACCATTCTCATGGTGGCAACTCCAGCTGCCTCATGTGTGCTCATAACACTGGGATCTCAATGGGATTTTTAAAAGTACCTCATTTAAGGAACTAAGATAAACAAAAATCAAAAATTTTAAGAGAAACCATAGGGCAGGATTTTTTGTTATTTATTTGGAATCTTCACTTCTAAAAATTATTAAAATGACTTGAAAAGTAGAACTCATAAGGGAAAATCACTATAAAGGTTCAAACCAGTACAGGGGACTGATTGAATAGACTGTGCTCACTTACTTATTTCTTTGCCACATCAGTATATAGAGATGTTTCTAATTATAGCTGCTCAGTGCTCCTTTGTGTGGTGGAAACACAGTTTATAAGTGTAAACCAGGTTCTATTTAAGATAAGATGAAATAATGTTACTTTTATAATTCTTAGCTTTATTTTCCAAAATAAATCTAACTAGAAGCTTTCCCCTCTCATATTTCCTCTAAACTTTAGTCTCTGCTTTACGCAGATTCACTTTTAGGGACTTTTTTTCGGTGCCAGTATTTTTGAGTAACAGCCTGAGTGCTCACACCTTTACAAGTAAGAATTCTAAAAAATTCCCTTTGAAAACGAAAGTAGAAAAATTCCTTTCGAAAGCGAAGCCAAAGCCCTAAATTTTTTTGCTCCTTGGTCACGGCAAAGTGGCCATGCTGGGCCATTTCCCCCATGACTCATGCATCTCCTCTCCCGGGTGCGTGGTTCCAGTGTGAGCTCTGCTTTTGCCAGCCGTGTTCCTGGGCAGTGCCTTGGCTTCCTGTCTGTCAAATGGGGGTAACACTGGTCTCCCAGGCGGTAGTGAGGATTAAATGAGCTGGTGCTGCCGACCCAGAGCAGCTGTGGGCTGGCCCTGAGAGGCCCTGGGTGAAGCCAGCTCCCCAAATAAGACATGCTGGGTATACCATTCTTCCAGGGCTTCCTCTTGCAAACAAATCCCACTGGAGGAATTTCCAAAGCAGATGAGCTAGGGCTGCAGGGGTCTGGACAGCTGTGGGAAGGGCCACAGCGATGGTCACTATAGCCCAGAAAGACTAAATGGTCTGAGCAAAGAGAGGGTATTTGAAGAGGTTGTTTTGGTGGATAAATCTTTTTAAATTAATTTTATTGAAGTATAGTTGACTTACAATGTTGTGTTAATTTCTGCTGTACAGCAAAGTGATTCAGTTATGCACATATACATTCTTTCTCTTACTCTTTTCTGTTATGGTTTATCACAGGATATAGAATATAGTTCCCTGTGCTACACAGTAGGACCTTGTTGTTTATCCGTCTTGCATATAATAGCTTGCATCTGCTAATCCCAAACTCCCAATCCACCCCTCCCCCTGCCCCCCTTGGCAACCACAAGTCTGTTCTCTATGTCTGTGAGTCTGTTTCTGTTTTATAGATAAGTTCATTTGTGTCATATTTTAGATCCCACATATAAGAGATCTCATATGATATTTGTCTTTCACTTTCTCACTTACTTCACTTACTATGATAATCTCTAGGTCCATCCATGTAGCTGCAAATGGCATTATTTCATTCTTTTTTAAGGCCGAGTAATATTCCATTGTACATATGTACCACATCTTCTTTATCCATTCCTCTGTCGATGGACATGTGGGTTGCTTCCATGTCTTGGCTATTGTGAATAGTGCCGCTATGAACGTTGGGGGGCATGTATCTTTTTGAATGATAGTTTTCTCTGGATATATGCCCAAGAGTAGGATTGCTGGATGATATGGCAACTCTATTTTTATTCTTTTGAGTAATCTCCATACTGTTTTCCACAGTGGCTGCACCAATTTACATTTTGGTGGGTAAATACTTCTTTAACTTCCAAGCAATATTACAGTTCTTTGGGCAAAGGAGTGAGCCTGACTCTGGCCTCATTCCAGCCCCACTGGAGGCCATGGCCTTGAGTGAACCGCTCCCTGGGAGCTGCTATAAGGTGCAGTGACCATTCATATACAGATGAATAGCCATTTCTCTTTACCTCCAGCCCAGACCTTTCCTCTGAGCTTTAAACATAAATATGCAGCTGCCTACCTGGCTGTTGTTATGGATTTTTCAAAGGCACCTCAGATCTAGCCCAGCATGTAAGACAAAATGCAGGGCTTGAGGCCCCACAAACATTTCCTCCTTCAGTGAGAGGCGTCCTTTCCATCCAGAAGTGGGGTCATTTTTACCTCCTTCCTCTTCCTCCTACTGCCTTCCAGAACCAATCTTAGCCAAATCTAATCAGTTTCTGCTCTATTGCCAGCCTGCCTACGCTCTCGTCCCATTTCTGTCCCCTGCAATCTTCCAGAACTATGGATCTCCTTACATCGCCCCTCTGCAAACAGTTCCTCAGTAGCTGTCCATTGCTCTCGCCTTTAAAAACCACAGCCCCTAACAGGGCCTTCAAGGCCTGACGCGGTCTGACCCTCGCCGACCGCTCCTGCCTTATCTTGTCGCATTCTCCGTGCTGACTCAAGTTCCACTGAGGAAAATGGACTTGGCCAAGAAGGGAGTTAATTAGCCTTGTGGAACACAGACCTCAGGAGAAGAAGATTTGTCTGGTTGATTATCACAAATCTACCACTTGGAAAACAGGAGGGCTGCCATTTGTGGGAACGTGGGATTTCGACAGAGTAAACTGGCTCATTGAGCTGCCATTGCCTCCTTTTTCTGGTTTGCAAAACCCAGGAGCCCTATACTGGTGCCTTAGGGTGTGTTTGTGGATTGACATCTGTGACAGTTCTGACCTGGTTTTGCAGTCTATTGGCTTTAACTTGCTCCTTGAACCTGGATAGTAGTGGACCAGTCTTCAAATACTGGCTCCTTTGTTTAATAGTTCTATGACCTTGAGTAGGATCATAACTTCCCAGACCCTCAGCCTCTTCAGCTATAAAACAGAAATAATTCTACCTGTTCTGCTTGCCCCAAAGAGTTGCTTTGAGGCTCAAAGAACCCATGCAGACATTGTGTATGGATAAGGTGACCCACGTAGGTTATTGGTCCAAGGTGGGCCAGATTTGAGAGGGGCAGGGTGTGCTATTCATAACTACCGAGGGGCAGTAGGTACAAATGGGACAATGCTGAGCAAATTGGGACTCCTGGTGACCCTGAGTATGGAGGGCGACCTTTCTGTACACTTCGGCCTTTGCTCTGCCAGATGTTGACAGCAGGGCAGGTGAGTAGGGCTGCCATGCTTGGAATGAGTTTGTAAATTGACATGTGCTTTAGGCCCCCACGGAGATTATTTCCACTCTTCAGGGAATCCAAGATAAACAGTGGATTTGTTTTTGGAAGCTACTAAATTACTCACTATGATTCTGCTACTGTGTCTGGCTGATTACAAACATTAGCTCTTTGAAGGGAAAGCCTTCATACCAGACAAGTACTGCATCCGCGAGCGGGGAGTCCTTGCATGAGCTCCTGCAATCACTGGCTTGGACCCAGTCCTTTCTCTCCTCTTTAATCTTTGCATCTTCTCCACTTCTCTCTCTCTCTCTCTCTCTGCCTCTGTCTCTATGTCTCTCTTCTTTCTCTCTGGTCTCCTCTCCTCTCCTCTTCCAAGACTGTCTTAACTGTTCATGGTTCAGGTTGATTTGTCATCCCTCTTGTACAAAACATGGCAGGGAATGGCTTGGTCTACAGCCCCCTCCATTGGAAGGTCCAAGAACGTTACTTTGGGGGCAGGGCTGGCACTAGGGTCAGGGAATGAGGGAGTTGCCTTGGGTGCAAATTTTAAAATGGCACCCAAAAAACTCAGGAATCAAGATACATATTATGTTAATGCAATGTTAAAAAAATATTAAGGGACTTCCCTGGTGGCATGGTTATTGGGAGTCTGCCTGCCAGTGGAGGGGACGTGGTTTCGAGCCCTGGTCCAGGAGGATCCCACATGCCATGGAGTAGCTGAGCCTGTGACCCACAACTACTGAGCCTGCATGCTGCAACTGCTGAAGCCCGTGCTCCACAGCAGGAGAAGTGACTGCAATGAGAGGCCCACACACTGCAACGAAGAGTGGCCCCCACTCTCCACAGCTGGAGAAAGCCCGTGCACAGCAGCAAAGACCCAACACAGACAAAATAATAATAATATTAAAAAAAAATTAGAAAAAAAAATTAAAAAAAAATTAGGGTCAAATTTTCAAGATGAACCCAAAATAACAAAGTTTTAAATAAAGACAGGATCGGTGCCAAATCATATTGGAGCTTAAGGCAAAAAGAAAAATCAGTAATATGGATGCTGTCTTTAATGGAAAATTTGATATTTTGTGTATCATGGAGTTTTTTGTTGTTTTTTGCATTAACTCTGTCACGGGGAGAGGGGGCTCTACAGCTGAAACTCCACAGGCACTCCCTCACCCCGTTACTCTTGAAGGTGTCTCAGTAGAAGGGCTGGGCCCAGGAGTGAACCACTCACTTCGTGCCACAAAGTGCAGAGGGAGCGTAGGAATAAGACAGAGTTCCTGCTTGGGCGGTGGAGGGGGAAGGCCTGTCCTTTAAGCTGGAGGCAGGGGACAGGGCAGCTGCAGGCATGGGAGGGCCCAGCGCTCCCTCTGGGCTGCGTAAGAAGAGGAACTGCAGGCTACTTGTGAAGAGACTTGGATTTCATGCCGTGAGCGTGAGCGTGGAGACTGAAGGCCTTCAGGCTTTGGGTTGCCTACACTCAGGAACGCCTGCCCTCAGAGAACAGGACACGCTGGCCGGTCAGGAGCCCCCAGGCCAGCTGGGGCAGTAGGGTCTGGAGAGACATCCACTCCACAGCCCCCTTTGTGGGGATACGGAGCTGTCCTCTCACTTACACTCCCTCAAGCGCTAAAATCTGTGCTAGAACTTTCCCCAGGCCGAGGCTGTGGTGAATTCTGGAGATCCAGGGCCACTCCTCTTGGGGTCTTTCCCTCTGGGGGAAAGAGGGACTCTGGAGGGACTCAGAGCCTCTGCTGGCACAGTTGTTCTGTGAATTAGAATGAGATTCCCTGAGGCGGAGGGCAGGGGAAGGCCCCCTGCACGGTGGCTGATGTGAGCAGAGTGGTGCCTGCCCCCCGCCCCTTGGAAAGCACCGTAAGCAGACAGGTTAGGGGGTCCCTGGAGAAAGAGAACCCCGCATGGCTTTCTTGACATAAGAGAAGCCATTTTGGCTTAAGCCATTTTTGGATCTAAGCCTGGCCACAAAGCTTGCCCTTGAACAGGTCTCAGTAATTAATGATCTTAAGGGGACAAAGGAATGCAGGAACAGAGAAAAGGCAGTCAAACCATCGTGCAGTGGTAAAGCAGAGTCCTAGTTCCTCCTCAAGGACTATGCATAATAGTAAATCTTTGAGTTCTTCAGGAACCAAGGTCCCCACCCAGGTGGAGGATGGAATGATGATGTTGACCCTCCTGACTTCAATCAACTAAAGCTTGGACTCTGTCGACCTTTGCCCCAATTCTATGCTGAATTCTCCTCTGCTCAAGCCCCTTCATGAACATGCATGTTCCCTTAGCTTAAAACGTCCCCAATTTTGCTGTCTGGGGAGACACTGCTTTGGGAAAGGTCCCCTGTACTCTCCTTACTTGCTGCAAGTAATCATAAATACTTCCTTCTCCTGAGCTTTGGCTTGGTTGTGTCTATTGGCTCGACACCCACCAAGAGGCGAACTCAGTCTTCGAGTAACAGCACCTTGGGGCAGATTGTGGTCTGCCCTGACGTGGGCTGGACGCTGCCCTGCAGATGGGTCTGCTAAGGGTCCCAGGTCATTAGGTCACTGGGGCTTCAGCCTGGGGTGGCGTCCAGCCCAATGCGCCCCTGGACAGAGCAGCCTGCCAGGGTGTGGGTGGGGAGTAGGGCCTGCGTGTCTCTGCGTCCTTCCCCACGGCAGTCCCGCAGGGCCCCGTTGTCCAGCCCTGGCTGTGCACCAGGAGGGATGGAAGCTCCTCCTATTGTGTTTGTGGCCCCCTCTGAAGCTGCCCTGCGGGTCCTCAGAACTCCCTTGTTGGCCCCAGGAGCCCCCTCTCCCTGCCCAGGACCACCTTGTCCCCAGGAGTGCCACACTGCCCTTCTCTGTCCCTCCATTCTCTCACGGCATGGAGGCGGGGCTGGGCTTCGGGCCACCCAGCCATGTTACTGAGCACAGCGCTGCAGAGTCGTCCGCAGCTGTGATGTGTGCTGTTCTGGAAACAGACTCTGCCGGAAGTTTACTTGGGAGGTGACCCCAAACGGAAGCAGGAGAGAGGGAGTGAGGCAAACCAAGATTGGGAAGCAGACACAGCCCATGTCAGGTAGGGTTTTGTGGGCAGTGGGGTCACTCCCAAAGACTGTCCATTGGGAGGTCTGGAGTTGGAGCATTAACTGCTCTCGTCTCCCACCTGCTGGGGTGGTCCTGGGGACCATTAAGGACCTGGGCAAAGGGGGACAGACACGCAGCAATTCCTGCTCACCCTGTAGGCTTGGGCCTGGCACCAACTCTGCACTTGCAGCATCCTGACTGAGGATTGATTTCGTACCTGAGCACCTGTGGGCAGGACCATAGGACTCCCTCTCATCGTCCTCTTGGCTCCACTGTAGGTCCATGGTCTGGCCTTCAGCCTGGCCCACACCAGACCCACAGGATCTGCTTTTGACCGATTAGATGAAAGTGTGATGCAGTCCTGACACTAACCACCTGGACTTAGCGCAGACCTCACAGGCCGAGGGCACCCTCCTCCACGAGACTCCCCTCTCTTTAAATACCAGCCACAGGCTCTGGGGGGGTCCCAGGCCATCTGTGCTTCTGACCAACCAGCTACAAATTCAGGGGTCCCCATGACCACCTCTGGTTCAATAATTCGCTAGAATGGCCCACAGAACTCAAGAAAGTGCTACATGTATCATTACAGTTTTATTATAAGGGATACAATTCAGCCAAATGAAGAGATGCATAGTGTCCGGCCTGGGAGGGCCACAAATGTGAAGCCTCTGTACCCCCAGGATGTGCCACCCTCCAGGCACATCGATGTGCTCACCAGGCAGGAAGCTTCTACTGGGATTTCATTACATGGGCACAGTTGATTGAGTCATGGCCATATGGTTGAGCTTGATCTCCAGCCCTTCTCCTCCCAGAGGTCAGAGGTTGGGCTGATCTCAAGTGGCTCAAAGCCCAACCCTCTAATCACATGGTTGGTCTCTCCCCCATCCTGAGACTATCTCAGGGCCCATGTGAGTTACCTTGTTAGCATGAGCTATCGGGGTGCGCTATGAATAACCAAGGTACTCTTATTACTCAGGAATTCCAGGGATTTAGAGGTTACTTCCCAGAAACCTAGAAAAAGGCTAGCCCAATTCTTTATTTTACAACGTATGCCCATTCTGGTTTGTTAGTGGCTGCTTTCAAAATTGTGCTGAGAAAGATTCCGAGGCTAGTCTCAGGATCAGTAGAGAAGAGTGTCACGGTGGGCGGAGGTGGTGGCAGTGCTCGCGTCCCTCTCTGACAACCTGGCATAGTTAGAATTATCATAAAGGGAGGCAGCTTTGTAGACGCTAGAATATTTTTATAATTTAACCAAAGAATCGGTTAGCACAGCTCAGTGAAACGCTTGGAATGTAGGTTTTTGTGACACAATAAAGAAGCCCCATTCCATGGTGGCTAGGGTATTAATTTCCATTTATTAACTGCCTGTTGGTTTCCAGAAGCTGTACTGTGTACTTTACATATAGTCTCTCATTTAATCCTCATAGCATCCCCAAAAGCACATGTTATTGTTCCTGTTTTTCTTGACAACCTAGCTGAGACTCAGAGATGTGGAGTAACTTACCCAAGGTCACACAATCTCTGTTCTGGTCACATCAGTGCTCTGTCTTACTGGCAAACTTCTACAAGCTGCAGGCATGAGACTGGTGGAGGTAAGTGGAAGGTTTATTCTAATATCATCCACAATGATCTAAATACGGCAGATGGGCCCAAGACCCGTAGAGACCAAGAGAAAGGAGAGCTCAGGCTGAGCTGATCCAAGAGAGCTTCCTGGAGGAAGCAGAGCGTGAGGAGAACCCTGAAAGGAGAAAGATCTTTGGTGTTTGGGTAGGAAAAAAGGAGGGGATGAGCATCCTGGGGGGCCCTGGTTGAGGGGAGATAGCATGTGGGCAGTGGAGGGTGGGGCGAGGGTGTGTGTGTGGACCCAGAGGCTGCAGAGCAGCAGAATGATACCAGAACAGTCCAAGTGGTCCTAGGTCTGCCGTGCTCAGACTGGGAGCTAACAGACTGCAGAGGTAATCTCAGTTCACAGCGGAGAAATGAGGGTGAGAGAAGTGCTTGGGCTTACCCCAGATCACCCAGGAGGAGAGGAGGGAGCCAGAACTGGGGACCAGACTCTCTGAGCACTGAGCTGCGGGTGGGGGCGTGTGAGATCAGGATGACCCACCCGGTGTGAGGGTGTTGATGCGCGGTCACAATAGGCTGAGGAGGCCTCTGCCAGCGGCTGGGCAGGGGCAGTGTGTAGGCTGAGAGGCTGGAGAGGCGCGTTGAAGGGTCACCTACTGGGGATGTGGGATGAAGAGGAGAGAAGCCGCCGGGAGGGCTTTCCGAGGGCCCTGATGATTTTACCACGTCCTCGCACACGTGCCCCTGTCCCCAGGGCCTTGCCTGTCTGTGCCCTCATCTGCGAGGGAGCTGTGTCCTCTGGGCTGGTACTTCCTGAACTGCACGTGCGGGGGTTACTTTCAGCTGCCTGTCTAATTGTTCATTGGGATGGATGCTAATGAGGGCTCTTGTTTACATCGGATGACATCAGAATAAATCCCGGGTGGGAGCTCGCAGTGTGGCTGATGGGACAAGTCAGCAGGAAGAAAGCACACCTTTGGGGGCCCCCGCTGGCGGATGTGATGGGCAACGCTGAGCCCCGCCCACCAGCTGTCAGTCACCGCTTTAATTACATACCACCGTGGACCGATTTCTTGACGTCTTCATAGACAACTCCTCTCACCTCCGGTCGCAGAAGGGTCTTAGCTGCTAGTAGTAAAGCTCCCAAGCCCAGTAGCTTCCCCAGTGCAGGGGGTGACTGGTGCAGGAGTCAGGCTCAGCTCCATCCTGTGCTGTTCTCTCCTCTCTGCCTTCTGCCAGGTCTGGGAGCAGCCCTCAGGCTGGGGGCAAGTTTCAGCCTTCGCGTCTGTGCCTCACAATGTCCAGAGGAAGAGAAACCATCTCATTCATTCACTCATCCAACAAATATTTACTGGGTGCCTACTGCATGTGTTATACTGTTCTAGGTGCTGGGGTTAAATCAGTGAACAAAAGCGGTGGAGATGCCTTGCCCAGGAGCCCATGTTCCAGCAGGGGGCGGTAGACAGTAACTGTAGTCAATCTATTCCATAGGTACTAAACGTGATAAGAGTAAGGAGAGTGAAGGGGATGACAGGGTGCAGGATCCAACAGGGCAATCAGGGCGGGCCTCACTGAGAAGTTTTCTGGAGGAAGTGTGCTCCAGACCGAGAGCAGCTGGTGCAGAGACGTGAAGGTGGGTGTGTGCCTGGGTGTCCCGGGAGCAGCGCGGGGGTCAGTGTGGCTGCAGTGAAGGTTGGGGAGGAGGGGAGGCAGTAAGAGATGCTGGTGGGGGTGATGGGACCAGGTGGTGGCCACTCTTAGGACTTTGAATGAAACGGGGGTCATGGCAGGGTTCTGAGCAGAGGAGTGACATAATGTAACTTGCATCACTCAAGGCTTCCCTTGGCTGCCATGGCAACAGGGGGACCAATTAAGAGGCTATGACAGTCACGTAGGCTTGGACCAGAGTGATAACAATGGAGGTGGTGGGCGCGGTCAGGTTCTGGACACACTTTGAAGTCAAGGCCAACAGAATTTCCTGAGGAGGAATGTAGGGGAGGCTGACTCCGGGTTTTTGGTTTGACCACTGGAGGAGAGCTCCTGTTGGACCTGTTAGGGATGATTTGCCCATGAGGCACTGGGTGGAGATGTGGAAAAGGCAGGTGTCCAAGTGGGCCTGGAGTGTGGGGGAGATGTCTGGGGTGGAGATCTAAATTCGAGAGCTGTGGGCAAATGGGTGGTCTTTGGTTATGGCCTGAATGAAACTAAGGGGTGGGTGTAGAAAGAGAAGGGCACTGGTGCTGGACCCAGGGCCCCCACCGGGAAGTCAGAGAGAAGAGGACTCAGCAGAGGAAATGGGTATGGAGACAGATATGGTGCAGCAGTGGGGAAGGAGGAAAGCCAGGAGAGTGTGAGGCTGTGATATTGTGATTAATAATAAGAAATATATATTTGGTCTTTTTCCCCTTTTCTGGCACAGAGCTCCTAAAACCCTTGGAACTTGTTATGTTAATGAGGTGAATTTTGGAAAGACTTAAGGATAGGGGCTGGTGGCCAGGGGAAACAACCATGTGATGAGAGAATTGGAACTTTAAGTCCCATGCCCCCTGACCTCCAGGGAAGGGAGAGGGGCCAGAGTTGAATCAATCACCATGGCCAATCATTTAATCATCCTATGTATGCTATGTAATGAAGCCTCCATTAGAAACCCAAAACGACAAGGTTCAGAGAGCATCTGGGTTGGTGCACATGTGAAGATCTGGGCAGAGTGGCATTCTCAGTGATAGCATGGAAGCTCGTCCTCCTTCCCAAACGCCTTGCCCTAGACTTCTCGTCCATCTGACTGTTCCTGAGTTATATCCCTTGTAATGAACCAGTGACCTAGTAAGTAAAATGTTTCTCTGAGTTCTGTGAGCCAATCTATAAGTTAATCAAACCCGAGGAGGGGGTCATAGGAACCTCCAATCTATAGCCAGTTGGTCAGAAGCACAGGTAACAGCCTGGACTTGTGATTGGCATCTGAAGTGTGGGGGGGGGGAGTCTTGTAGGACAGAGCCCTTAACCTGAAGGATCTGACAGTATCTCCAGGTTGATGGTGTCAGAACTGACTTAAATGGTAGCACACTCAGCTGGTGTCCGAGAATTGCTTGTTGGTATGAGGAAGAAAACCCCGCACGTCGGAGGTGGTGCTAGAATCTTAGAAGTTTTGGAAGCCAATGAAGAGAGGGCATGAGGGAGGGGGCCTATCTGCTGTGTCCAGCGCTGCCCAGAGGACGGGGAGGGGGAGGATTGAGACAACGTTTAGCCACATCAGGTATTGTGAGCTTGACAGGGCAGCGAGAGGGGAGTGGTTGGGACAGAAATCCCAATGAGGGGGGTTAAGAGGAAATGGGAGGAAAGGCATTGGGGACAGTGAGTGTGGGTGATTTTGAGTTTTGCTGCAAAGGGAGCAGAGAAATGGGGTTAAAAGTGGGGATAACTAGTAGAGGTGTTACCCAACGCAGGTCTGGGTGCTCACTGCTCAAAAAATACATACTCGAGAGAGAAACCAACGTTGGTAGAAAGGAAAGTTGCTCTTAATCAGAATGCCGGCAATCTGGGGAGAAGGTGGACTCTGTCCTCCAAAACCATCTCTGAAGATTCTGCTCAGCCATGAAAGCTTTTAAAGGGAAAAAGGGAAGTTATCTCAGTTAATCATTGAGATGGGGGTCAGAGTCACCGCCGTCCCCCACTGAGTGCAGGCTTGCTGACTCCTCTTGATTTTTCTTTAAATGCTGTCTTGTTCACACAGTTTGTTTAGGGGATTACTGAAGGGGAAGCTAGGGAAGAGATTTGGTCATCTGTTAATTAATTATTCTTCATTTCTACTTCTTTGATCTATGGAAAGTACCAACACATTAGGCACGGTATGGTGTGATCAAAAGATTTGAAAGGTGTGCTAGGGCCGGAGATGAGTAGCGCATGGGAGCTGCTGGTTTAAGGATAGTGTGTCAGAGACAAAGGGTCCCCCTGCAGAGACCTCTTTCTTGCGAAAAGCTGCGTACAGAGGAAAGGAATCAAGAGAATATTTTTTTAAAGGTGAGATGAATAATAGTTTCCTTGGTGATGGGATTAATCCAGAGAGGGGGAAAATTTTGATGTAAGAGAGAGAAAGGAGAATTCCTTTGGTTATTTCTTATGTGTAAGTAAGAAAACTAGCCTAGAAAGCTAATTTCAGCTCTAGCTGACCCTCTCTCAGAGTTGGGCCATATGCCTATTCCCGGCGGTGTGGAGGCTGTGTTTGGTTAGGACCATATTCTGGAACAAGTTACTGAAGAGGGTGGTTGGATTACCTTTACGTCCGTTGGCCACCCCACTTCACTCCAGGAACTGGGGAGCAGGCCGGGCTCCCTTGAAGCATAGGGTGGGGAATGGGGACAGTGGAGATCTGAGTGAAAGTCAGTCAAGAAGGATAAAATGGATACAGAGGACTCAGCTGTCAGTGTCCACTAGGGTCTATCCCTGGCTACCAACATCCCCCAGACCTCTGCCTTCAAAGATGTTCACACACATGGGACGCTCTCCAAAGGGAGACAATGCTGAAATGTCATCGCCTCCTGCACCTGCTCCACGACCTCTGTGTCTGGATACTGGTCCATTATGTCGAGGTGGATCGCCTTCTGGTGGAGCCTCTGGCTGAAAGCCTTGCTCGTCAGCCCTGGCACACCCGCTGTGCAATGGTGGAGTGGGAACAGGAGAGCTGGTAAGAACAAAAACTCTACCTGTAGGAGATGCACTCACAGGGTCACAGGTCTCCAGCACACACAGGAATGGAGAGGGTGAGCCAGGGCCCTTTCCCAGGCCAGCCCATCTAGCAGCCCCTGTAGGGCCCCTGTGAGTCTCTGTGACCACTGTTGTCTGTGAAGTCCCAGATCCTGGTTCCAGGGGTGGTAGGGGTGGGGGTGGGGGTTCTGTCTGCAGTGCTGCCCACTTCCTGCTGGCTTGGATATTATGTCAGGCTGGAGTGGTCACAGCCAGGCTGGGCCTCTCACCTCTTTGCTCAGGGCTATTCTCACAGTTAGAGCTCTTGTCTGGTTATAATCATAGACAAGATGAAAACACAGAGAACTGGCTCTCTACCTCCAGGTTTCTGATCCAGCAGTTCTGGGGTGGGAACCCGAGGCTGTGCATTTCTAATACATTTCTAGGTGGGCTGTTGCTGCTGGGGACACACTTTGAGATGTACTGCCCTAGATCTAACTTTAAAGGCTTCTACCTTCACCTCGGTCTCTAGGTTCTGTGTGTGTGTGTGTGTGTGTGTGTGTGTCCCCTATGCTCCACTGCTGCATCCCAGGGACAACTTTCTAGTGAGCACAGCTGTCCCTGTGACTGGGCAGGCCGTGCTCACTGAGGGTGCATGGAAGGGTAGGGGCTCAGGCTGGTCATTGCCCCAGTGGCCTCCTGCTAATACGTTTCCTCCTGTCCTCTGCTGGCATTTCCTCTTGGGTCAACGAATCCAGTTTTTCCAAGGCTTCAAATTACCAACTCCTGGTTCCACCCTGCCCCTGGGGCATCTACTCTCCCTTATGGATGTCAGGCAGAGGTGATGACCAATACCAGATGAATCCTAGATTCAGAGATTCAGAAATGGCTGCAGGGAAGCCCCAGGGAAGAAAGGGGTCCCAGCCACAGCCTCACAAGGAGCTGGTTGTCTATCTCTTCAGCAGAGCTTAATCCCACTCAGTCTTCCCGAGGACCAGTATGAGAGTGGATTTGTGTTTGTGCCTTATAGAGAGGCAAACTCAAGCTCCAAGTCACAAAACTTGTTCAGGGACATTCAGCTGGGCAGTGGAGAGCTGAATTTATTTATTTATTTTCAGTCTGCCCTTCACCACCATACCTTACCAACTCTTAGGCTGATAAGACTAGACCGCTTGGTTTGCAGAACCAGAAACCTAGTCCAGCCAGTTTCCACACAAATGTAAGGGTTCAGGGGTATTTGGGGCAGTAGGTGTTCCCGCACCTAGGAGCACATGGAACCAAATCTAGATGTGGTCAGTGGTCAGGGGCCGGCTGGCTGCCCAGCCCTGGGCCACGTTCTCCTTCCCAGTCTGTCTCTCTCCCATAAACACACCAGCCTTCTCAGCTCCTCCAGACACACAGAGGAACATGGTTGCCCATCCCAGATTTGATTCCTTTCTTAGGAGTGCCTCTCATAGAAACAGTGTAGAGGGGTCAAGCTGGGTACACTGAGAAAATTCTGGACACACACTGCTTGGATTTCAACCCCAGGTTTGGCATTTACTAGCCGTACAACCTCAGGCATGTTCCCTCACTTCTCCAACAAAATGGTGAGGAACAGTAGCACTTACATCACAGGGTTAGGGTGATGATTAAAGAAATTGCTACAAGTAGAGCGTTTAGAACAGAACCTGGCATGTGGAAAGTACCCGGATAATGTTAATAAATCTTCATCTTTTTGCCATTGTTTTTGCTGTCTCTGAATTCCGGTGTCATTTTCTGGGAATCAGACTCTGACTGGCCCAGCTTGTGTCAGGCTGCATGTTTGGTATAATTTGTCCAGTTGGCTGTGCAGAAGCCTGCTCTCCTGGACGCCATCTATGAGGATGAGAGTGGAGTTGGGAGACTGGTGCACCTCTGGAAAGATGGGGGTAGGTTGGGTAGGCATCCCAAAGGTGTCTCTCAGATTTAGGGTGACCAACCATCCCAGTTTGTCTGAAACTGAGAGGTTTCCTAAGAAATGAGACTTTCAGTGCTGAAATTAAGAATGTCCCAGGCATCTGTCGATGGACATTTAGGTTGTTTCCATGTCTTGGCTATTGTGAATAGTGCTGCTATGAACATAGGGGTGCATGTGTCTTTTTGAATTATAGTTTTATCTGGATATATGCCCAGAAGTGGGATTGCTGGATCATATATAGGTGGGGGAGGGAGGCACTGGGAGTTTGGGGTTAGTAGATGCAAACTGTTACATATAGAATGGATAAACAACAAGGTCCTATTGTATAGCACAGGGAACTATATTTAATATCCTGAGATAAAACATAATGGAAAAGAGTATAAAAAGAATGTATGTATGTGTATAACTGGGTCACTTTGCTGTACAGCAGAAATGAACACAGCATTGTAAATCAACTCAACTATACTTCAATAAAAAAAATAAATTAAAAGAAAAAGGAATGTCCCAGACAAGCCCAGAAGATTGGTCATCCTATAAGTCTGAACTGATTTCAGTAACTCCCAGATGAGACCAATGTACATAGCATAATGTATATTATGACACTTTCTTGAAATCTTTGGGAGGAGAGTGAAAAGATGGGTGAGGTAGCTTTGAAAATATTTTGTGATGTGTCCAAGGTTGCTCCAAGATTTTGCTTCATCATCCCTCTTCCCTCCCAGTCTCCCTGACCCTTGCTGGACATTGATGTTCCTTGGATTCTCCAATGCTTCCAGTTTCTTAGCTTTCACTCAGTATGGGGGCCATTACTAAGAAGGTCTTCCCCACATCCCCAAATCTCTTTTTCCACTGACCTGCCACTGCACATGAAACTCAATTATTTCCTCCTTTGGCTTAATGCATTCAGACTGAATTAAAATTCAAGTGTTTTATGGAAGGCAGAATCCATTAAGCTGTATGGCTCATTAGGGTCTTAGCCTGGATAACTTCATTGGATTAGTCAGCCCCTGAGCAATGTCCCAACCTGGGACACAGAAGCCCATGCTTGGAGGGGAGAAGGGAACATTGCAGCATGACACTGCACTGGAGTAAAAGATGACGGGCCTGGTCACACTGAGGCAGGTGTGAGCCCCACTGCAGGGAGAGCAGGAATGTGGAGGAAAGTTACTTTCTTCCCAAGTCAGCTGTCCAGTCTGTGCTGGACTGGAAGTGCTTGCTTTTCCTCTACCTAGAAGAAAACCAGCTCAGAACTGTCAACAACTTTTAAAGAGCTAGAAAGAAAAGGATAAAGCTGAGAATGGACTGGGTCCTGGAGGTTGTTGTGAAACATTCTGGATGGGTCTCTAAGGAAAACTGACTTTTAGGATTGTATTCTTTTTTGAGCCTTGATTCTCTTTTCCAACATCCATGGCTGGTAGGTTGGAGGCATGTGGATAGTAAGAGGGGAGTTATATGATACTTTCATTCAGTCACCTACTTACTCACTTACCCCACTGAAGGAGGTAGTTTTGGAAAACTCTCACTTTAAAAATAAGTTTATAAGATTGATGAAGAAAAAAAGAGAAGACTAAAATTACTAAAATCAGAAATGAAAGTGGCATCATTACTACCAATTCCACAGAAATAAAAAGGATTATGAGCATACTATGAACAATGGCCTGCCAAAAAATTGGATAAGCTAGATGAAGTGGACAAATTTCTAGAAACCCAGAACCTACCAAGACTGAATCATGAAGAAACAGAACATCTGAATAGATCTATAATTAGTATGGAGATTGAATCAATAATTAAAAACCTCCCAGAAAAGAAAAGCCCTGGATCTAATGGCTTTACTGGTGAATTCTCCAAGACATTTAAAGAACTAATACCATTCTTTCTCAACCTTTGTCCACAAGCTGAAAAGGAGGAAACACTTCCTAGCTCATTCTGAGGCCAGCACTGCTCTGATATCAAAGCTGACAAAGTCATTAGGAGAAGAGAAAACTGCAGACTAATATCTCTCTGAAAATTGATGCAAAGATCCTCAATAAAATACTATCAGGCTGAATTCAGCAACATATTAAAAGGATTATACACTATGATCAAATGAGATTTATGCCTGCAATGCAAGGATGGTTCAACATATGAAATAGATCAATGTAATATACCACATTAACAGTATGAAGGAAAGAAAAACACGTGCTATCTCAATTAATGCAGAGAAAGCATTTGACAAAATCCAACATACATTCATGATGAAAACACTCAACAAACTAGGAATAGAAAGAAACTACCTTAACATAATAAAAGCCACATACAAAAAACCCATAGCTAACGTCGTATTCAATAGTAAAACTCTGAAAGCTTTTCCTTGAAGATCAGGAACAAGGCAAGGATGCCCACTTTTACCACTTCTATTCAACATACTACCGGAAGTTCTAGCCAGAGCAATTAAACAAGAAAAAGGAACAGAAGGCGTTCAAATTGGAAAGGAAGAAGTAAAATTGTTTCTGTTCCGAGATGATATGATCTTACTGTGGCAAACTCCCAAGATTCTACAGAAAACTATTAGAAATAATTAACAAATTCAGCAAAGTAGCAGGATACAAGATCAACATGCAAAAATCAGTTGCATTTGTATACACTAAAAATGAACAATTCTAAAAGGAAATTAGGAAAACAATTCCATTTACAATAGCACCAAAAAGAATATAACCAATGAGGCAAAAGACTTGTACAATGAAAACTATAAAACATTGCTGAAAGAAACTAAAGAAGACATAACTAAATGAAAAAACATTCTATGGTCACAGATTTGAAGACTTAATGTTAAGTTAAGATGATAATAATATCCAAAGCAATCTACAGACTTGATGCAATCTCTATCAAAATCCCAATAATGTCTTTGTAGAAATGGAAAAGTCCATCTTAAAATTCATATAGAATCTCAAGGGAACACAAAGAGCCAAAACAATCTTGAAAAAGTGGAACAAAGTTGGAGTTCTCACACTTCTTGATTTCAAAACTTACTACAAATTTACAATAATCGAAACAGTGGTATTGGTATGAAAGAGAGACATATAAACCAATGGAATGAAGAGCCCAGAAATAAACCCTGGCATGTATGATCAAATAATTTTTGACAAGAGTGCAAAGACCATTCAATGGGGAAAGACAGTCTTTTCAACAAATGATATAGGGAAAACTGGATGTTCAGATGCAAAAAAAAAAAAGAAAAAAAGGAAGTTGGACCCTTAACTAACAATATAAACAAAAATTAACTTAAACATTAAAGATCTGGATGTAAGGGTTAAAACCATAAAAGTCTGAGAAGAAAACATAGGGCAAAATCTTCATTGAATTTAGCAATGATTTCTTGGATATGACACCAAAGACACAGGCAACAAAACAAAAAATAGACAAATTGAGCTTCAACAAAATTAAAAACTTTTGTGCATCAAAGGACATTATGAACAGAGTAGAAAGGCAACCCACAGAATGGCAGAAAATACTTTAAATCATATATCTAGTAAGGGGTTAATATCCAGAATATATAGGGAACCCCTACAACTGAACAACAAAAAGACAAATGATGCAATTATAAAGTGGCCAAAGGACTTGGATAGAGTTTTTTCCAAGGTAGATATACAAATGGCAAATAAACACATGAAAAGACGCTCAACATCACCAATCATTAGGGAAGTGCAAATAAAAGTCACTATAAGATAGAATCCTACATCCATTAGGATGGCTACTATAAAACAAACAAACAGAAAAACAACACAGAAGGACCAGTGTTGGAGAGGATGTGGAGAAATAGGAACACTGGTGCATTGTTGGTGGGAATGTAAAATGGTGCAGATGCCATGGAAAACTGTATGGCAGTTCCTCAAAGAATTAAAAATAGAATTACCCTATGATTCAGAAATTCCACATATACCCAAAAAAGCAGGGGTCTCAGATTTGTACACACACGTTCGTAGCAGCATTATTCACAATAGCCAAAATGTGGCAACCCAAGTGTCCACTGAGATGAATGCATAAATAAAACTTAGCACTTATATACAATGCAATATTATTCAGCCTCAAGAAGGAAGGAAATTTTGACATATGTCACAACATGGATGAACAGTATGCTAAGTGAAATAAGCTAGTCACAAAAAGACAAATGCTGTATGATTTTACTTATATGAAGACCTAGAGTAGTGAAAATCATAGAGACAGAAAGTAGGATGATGGTTGCAAGAGACTGGGGGCAGGAGAGAAGGAGTTACTGTTGAATGGGTATAGAGTTTTAGTTTTGCAAGATGTAAAGAGTTCTTGGGATGGATGGTGGTGAGATTTAAAATGTCACCAAACTGTATACTTAAAGATGGTTAAGATGGTACATTTTAAATTTAAATTTAAATCTTTAAATTTTGATCTCACTTTTACATTTATTATTTTTCTTTTTTTCAGTATCATTGACACAGAACATTATATTAGTTTCAGGTGTGCAATGTAACAACTCAATATTTGTATGTATTGTGAAATGATCACCATAATAAGTTTAGCTAACATCTGTCACTGTAACTGTGTATTAGCTACAAATTTCTTTTTCTTGTGAAGAGAACTTTTAAGATTTACTCTCCTAGCAACTTTCAACACAGTATTATTAGCTAAAGTCACCATGTTGTGCATTACATCCCCCTGACTTACTTATTTTATAACTGGAGGCTTGTACATTTTGACTCCCTTCATTTTGCCCACTCTCCACCCCTCACCTCTGGCAACCACCAATCTGTCTTCTGTTTCTGTTCTGTTTGCTTTTTGTTTTAGATTCCACGTATAAGTGAGATGACATGGTATTTGTCTTTCTCCATCTGTCTTATTTCATTTAGCATAATGCCCTCAAGCTCCATCCATGTAGATGCAAATGGCAAGATTTTATTCCTTTTTTATGGGTGAATAATATTCCATTGTGTTTTCCACATTCCTCATTTTTCTGTATCCATTCATCTGACAGTGGACATTTAGGTTGTTTCCATATCTTGGCTATTGTAAATAATGCTGCAATGAACATGGGGGTGCATGTATCTTTTTGAGCTAGTGTTTTTGTTTCCTTTGGATAAATACCCAGAAATGGAATTGCTTGATCATAATATTTTTGAGGAAACTCATTTTTTTTCCTAGGGTAAGTACATCTTTAGTTGTGGTCCGTAAATATTGATATTTTTTAAAAATTATCATTCAGCTTATTTTGAGATTTTCCAGATATTTTATTGATTTCTAATTAATTTCCATTTTGGTCAGAGAACTTACTTAATATGATTTAAATCTTTTGAAATCTTTTGAGACGTATGGCCTGTATTGGTGAAAGTTCCATGTATACTTGAAAATGCAGTGCCTTGGTTGTAGTGTTCTCTACAAGTCAACTAGGTACACCAGTGATTCTCAACAAGCAGACATTTGGCAGGGTCTGGAGACATTTTTGGTGTCACACCTGGGATGAGGGTACTACTGGTATCTAGCGGGTTGAAGTCAAGGATGCTGCTAAACATCCTACCGTGTACAGGACAGCTCCACCCTCCATGACAAAGAATTATCTGGCTCAAAGTGTCAATAGTGCTGACATTGAGAAACGCTGGGTTAAGCTGCTTAAAAGTTATTTAAATCTCTATATGCTTATTGATATTTTTCTAATAGTTTGATCAATTATAAAGACTGTTAAAATCTACACCTGTAATTGTGAATTTGTCTATATCTCCATTTATTCTGTCAGCTTTTGTTTCACGTAGTTGATGCTTTGTGATTAGATGTTTTGTTATTCAGATTGTTATGCTTTCTTGATGAACTGGCTTTTTTATTATTATGAAATACACTTATTATGGTAATACCATTACTTTCCATAGGAATCATGTATAAAAAACTGTATGGACACATAAGTATCTGATGAATGCGCTATGAGGAAATTAAAACAGGGTAGGGGATGGAGCTGTAAGGAAGGAAGGGATTGTTTAAAGGAGTGGTCAGGGAAGGGAATGTCTGGGCAAATACATTCTGGTCTGTTTCTAGCCTATCGTTCTGAGCAAATATTATGCTGTCCTAATTTGTGTGGCTTGTGGAATCTTCATGTATGATAAGCAGAGGCGCATTTATTCCTCTTATTTAAACATGGTCTGGCTACATTGTTCCTTTACTTTTCCATATGAATTTTAGGATTAGTTTGTCAAATTCCGTGACTAAGTCCAATAATTTAAATGAGAAAGACTTTCACAATTTTTTTTTGTATAGGTGAGAAATTCCACAGACTAATAGATTTTTATTTTTTTAAAGTTGTATGCAAGCAAGAGAAAAGGAAACTAGAAATGCTCATCTTCTGCCAAAATTAAAAAAACCCCAGCAGTTATCTTTTAGAAACAAAGATATCAATTTAAATATTATTACCAGGGCAAATAAACTATAAAGAAAGAAAAGGGGTCAGAATCACATTTTTAGGGGTTAAAAATTATTTTCATAGGTCATAGTGATAATTTCTGAAGTCCAGGTATACTTCAAGATCATTTTGTTAAAAATAAGAAAAATTAAGTGCATTTAATGATACTTTTATGCCTCTTTCGGGAAAGAGGCAATATTTCCTTTTTAACTTGAGGTTGCATTCACCAACATTTCATAAGATGCCATTATTCTACGACTAAGTATTAGAACTTCCTTAGTTAGCACACAAGGAGGGAAAGAAAATCAGGCCAGGGGCCCATAACTTACAAAATAGAAGAGAAACGGGAGAACAAAATAATTAACTAAATGGCATATTATTTTGTATCTACAGTTATTTATTTTAGCTAGAACCACAGTGATTGATAGATTAACTTAGAGGAAAATTGCCATCTTTATGCTATTGTCTTCCCATACTTGAATGTGTTTTGTTTCTCCATTTATTTAAGCCTTCTTTTTCTTTTAATAAAGTTTTTGAACTTTTTTATTTTTTTAATTTTTTTAATTAAAAATTTTTTTTTAATCTATTTTATTTATTTATTTATTTATTTTTTTTTTTTTAATTTTTGAACTTTTTTACCTGTACAGACCTCGCACATATTTTGTTAGATTAATTCCCAGGTACCTGATTGTTGTGTTGCCGTTATAAAATCTGTCGTTCTTACAACTTCATCTTCTAAATGATTGTTGCTGCTGGATAGGAGTGCTCCAGTAACCTGCTAGGTGCTGTTGCTTACTCCAAAATTTTTTCTGTACATCTCTTTCTGATATCTGTAAGTCATCATCTGAAAATGATGATTTTAAAAAACTTAAAAACATCCTTATACTTACTTATTTTTCTTTTATAATTTTGGCAGCCAGGAGTTCCAGGACAATGGTAAATAGAAGTGATAATGGCTTTGAGCACACAGCTAAGATAACAGGCTTCTTTGGGCTGTTCCAGGCTTCTAAAGGGATGAACCTGCTGTAGTACCGGTAACATTTGCTGTGGTAGGTTTTTGAACTGTGCTTTACCACATTTAGAAAGTTTCTTTTTATTTCTAGTTTTGTAAGAATTTTTTTCCTTAAATCATACATGATTTTTTATAAAATGATTTTCTGCATTTACAAATGTTATTTTGCTGTTTTTCTCCTTTATCATATATGATGCATGTGTGTATATGTCTAAATTTGAATGTTTATAGTATTTATTCCTGGATTTATATGTTTTTTTTGCATTTTTGTATTCACGTTCCAAGGTAAGATTGGCTATACTTTTCCTTTCTTATACTGTTACCTCCCTGTCTTGTATTCAAGGTTTTACTAAATGAGTCTAGCAGAATTCACTGGTAAAACTGTCTGGACTTTATTTTGCAGACTGAATTTAAAATACAAACTCAATGCCTTTAAGAGCAAAAAACCCATACAGGTTTTCTTAAATTGAAATATATTTGACGTACAACATTGTGTAAATTTAAGGTGCAAAACATACTGATTTAATACATTTATACATGATAATATGATTGTCATTGTAGCAAGGGTTACCATCTCTATCATGTCACATAATTATTGTTTCATTTTTGTGGTGAGAATAACTGAGATCTAGTCTCTTAGCAATAATTCAATATTTCAACAATAATTCAATGTTGTTGTCTGCATTGACTATACTGTGCATTAAAGATCCAGGACTTATTTATCTACTGACTGGAAGTTTGTACCCACAAACGTCTCTTCTATCCTCTCACCCACCAGCTCCTGGTAACCACCACTCTACATGAATCTAGATTTTTTAGATGCTACATATAAATTATATACAGTATTTGTCTTTCTCTTTCTGACTCATCTCACTTACAATATGTCCTCAAGGTCCATCCATGTTGTCAAAAATGGCAGAATTTCCTTTTTTCTCATGGCTATAACATTGCTTTATATATATGTACAACATTTTCTTTATCCAGTCATCCATTGACAGAGACTTAGTTTGGTTCCTTATGGTGGCTATTGTGAATACTGCTGCAATGAACATGTGGGTGCAGACACCTTTTCAATATCCTGTTTTCATTTCCTTTGGGTATATACCCAGAAGTGAAATTGTAGGATCGCATTCAGGTTTTTAATTTTCTTCTTGAGCCAAGTTTGGTAATTTACATTTTTCTGGAGAATTGCCCATTCATATTTAAATTTCAAATTTCTTGACATGAAGTTTTTGTAATCTCTTATGATTTAAATATTATCTCTATCATATTTGTTATTAGGTTCCTTCCCCCTTCTCAACCCAATGTTGCTTATTCTGGACCTGCTCTTTTTTCCCTTTATCCTTCTTGTCAGGAATTTGTCTATTTTATCAGTCTCTTCAATGATCAAGTTTTGAAAAGAACATGTATGTGCAGGTTTTGAGGTAAAGGGATTTATATGAGTATATCCATTAAATCAAAATCATTTATTATATTGTTCAATTATTCTCCGTCCTTGCTTTTTATCCCCACATCAGCTAGACTTTTTTTTTTTTTGCCAGTAGAGGCCTGTTAATGCCTCTCATTATGATTGTGTCTTTGTTCATTTTCCCTTATAATTCCGCCAGCTTTTGCTTTGTATAGTTAAAGCTACATTGTTAAGTTGTTCTTTATTACGGTGAATTATTATGAAATGACCTTCCAAATCTATTCCTTTTTTTAAACATTTTATTTATTTATTTATTTTACTTTTTGGCTGTGCCGTGTGTTAGTTGCGGTGTGTGGGCTCTTCCTTGTGGTGTGCGGGCTTCTCTCTAGTTGTGGCGTGTGGGCTTTCTCTCTCTAGTTGTGGCACACGGGATCCAGAGTGCGTGGGCTCTGCAGTTTGCAGCATGTGGGCTCTGTAGCTGAGGCACGTGGGTTCAGTAGTTGTGTTGGGCGGGCTTAGTTGCCCCGCGGCATGTGGGATCTTAGTTCCCTGACCAAGGATCGAACCCACGTCCCCTGCATTGGAAGGCAGATTCTTTACCACCGGACCACCAGGGAAGTCCCCAGATCTTTTAACTGAATTTGAAGGTGGGGTGCTGTAAGAAGCAGAACCTAAAAGTGGAGGGAGTCTGGTTTCTGGCATTGAGCACACAGACATCACAGGCCGGAGAGCGAATGCCCTTGCTCTGGAGCAGTGGGAACACTGGGGCAGACTGTCTGCGGACAGCCTTAGAATGCAAGCCCTGTGTTGTGAAATGGTAGGAACGATTTAGCATTTGGTGTGTGCGGCTTTTATGACTGCTTTCAGGAATGTCTAGAAAAAGGATAAACTCAAACTAGAGGCAGCCAGCCTGCAAGCAGATGTGAAGATGCTGGACTGAGAGGATGCTTCTCTGCCCACAGCCTCAAATGTCAATTGGCCAAGTTGCAGCGTTGCAAGGTTAAAAAGTTCAAACAGAAGTGGTGATAAGAAGCAGTCTCAGCAGAAAGTGGACCAGGCTTTCTCACACAGGTCAGATTCAGTTTGCTCTGGCAGCATGAGCACGCGAGGCAGAGCAGATCAGAGACAGCTCCCTCTCAGCGCTGTCTGTTGGGTTGCTTCACAGCTAAGGGGATGGGAACACATCAGACAAAGATAAGAAGACTTGGAAGTCTGGCTACTCATCTTCCCCAACATCCTTCTACTCCTCTTTTGTAACTGAGCCCCAAGTAATTTGGGGGCATAATGTGCCCAGTTATAAACTCCATTTCTCAACCTTCCTTGCTCACTGTGTGACAGCTCAGGTAAATTCTGGGTAACAGAATGTAAAAGGAAGTTTTGTGGTCCTTTCAGGAAATCTCTTTAAAAGTAAGGCCGTGCTCTCTTTCCTTTCTTTTCTCGATCCAGCCCCTGGGAAGAGATGTGTGATAGCTGAAGCTGGAGCAGCTATATGCCATTATTTTGCAATATTTTTCCCTCTCATGTTTAAAAAACAGCTTTATCAAGATATAATTTACCTACCATAAAGTTCATTCATTTAAAATGTGTAATTCTATAACTTTTCGTATATTTATGGAGTAGTGCAACCATAATCTAACTTTACAACATTTTCACCATCCTCCAAAGAGACCCCATACCCATTAGTAGTCACTAATAACTCTTTCCTTCTCCTAGTCCCCGGAAACCACTAATCTACTTCCTGTCTCTGTAGATTTGCTTATTATGGACATTTTATATAAATGGAATCATATAACATATGGTCTTTTGTGACTGCCTTCTTTCACCAAACACAATATTTCCAAAGTTCATCCACGTTGCAGCATGTATCAGTACTTCATTCCTTTTCATTGCCATATAATATCTGTTGTGTGGATAGACCACATTTCATTTATCCATTCGTCAGTCGATGGACATTTGAGTTGTTTGCATATTTTTGCTGTTACGAATAATACTGCTGTGAAATTTTCTTTTTTTTTTTTTTGTGGACATATATTTTCTTTTCTCTTGGGTAGATACAAATAAGACACTGTTGTTATGGCTTTGTAAGTTAATTGTTTGATTTATCCACATTTAAAAAATTATTTGCTCAGTATTCTTTCTAGTGTCTGCCACCTTATATCCAAAATATATTCTTTAGATTTCTTTCTGTGAGGGCAAACTTTCTCAGCTTTTGGTCTGAAAACTTCTGAATTTCTCTCTCAGTCTTGAAAGATAGTTTTATTGGGTCCTGTGAGTTGAATTGTGTCCCCCCTCCCAAAAAGGATATATTTAAGTCCAAACCCTTTGTACATGTGAATGTGACCTTATTGGGAAATAGGATTTTTGCAGATGTAATCAAGTTAAGATGCGGTCACACTGGATTAGGATGGTTCCTATTCCAATGAGGGTATCCTTTTAAGAAGAAGGAAATTTGGCACTGAGACACAGGGAATAGGGCCAGGTTATGATGGAGGTGGAGATTGGAGTGTTGCAGCTGCAAGACAAGGAACACCAACGATTGCTGGCAATCACCAGAAGCTACAAAGAAGGACATATATACACTACCAAACGTAAAATAGATAGCTAGTGGGAAGCAGCCGCATAGCACAGGGAGATCAGCTCGGTGCTTTGTGACCACCTGGAGGGGTGGGATAGGGAGAGTGGGAGGGAGGGAGACACAAAAGATATGAGGACATATGTATATGTATAACTGATTCACTTTGTTATAAAGCAGAAACTAAGACACCATTGTAAATCAATTATACTCCAATAAAGATGTTAAAAAAAAAAAAAGGAAGCAAGGAAAGATTTGTTTTTAGAGCCTTCAGAGGGAGCATGGCCCTGTCAACACTTCAGCTTTGGACCTCCAGAACTGTGAAAGAATAACTTTCTGTTATTTTAAGCCATGCAGTTTGTGTTCATTTGTTATAGCAGCTCTAGGAAACTAATACACTAATTATATGATTCTATGTTGACAGTTATTTTGTTCTTCATATAATGAGGATGTCAATCCACAGTCTTTCTGATTTTCTTTTTTCTTCTTTTTTTTAATTGAAGTATAGTTAATTTACAATTTTGTGTTAGTTTCAAGTGTACAGCAAAGTGATTCAGTTATACATATGTATATATATATTTTCAGATTCTTTTCCATTATAAGTTATTACAAGATATTGAGTATAGTTCCCTGTGCTGTACCGTAGTTCATTGTTGTTTACCTATTTTATATATAGTAGTGTGTATCTGTTAATCCCAAACTCCTAATTTATTGACCCCCTTGCTATCCCCTTTGGTAACCATATGTCTGTTTTCTATGTCTGTGAGTCTGTTTCTGTTTTGTAAATAAGTTCATTTGTATCATTTTTTTAAGGTTCCACATATAAGTGATATCATATGATATTTGTCTTTCTCTGTCTACCTTACTTCACTTAATATGATAATCTCTGGGTCCATCCATCTTTGTTCTTCTTGAGAAGTTAACTATTGATCTAACTGCTGTTTGTAACCAATTTCTCTTCCCTTCTTGACTAATTTTAAGATCTCTCTGTTTCTAGCTACCTGCACTTTCGCTATGAAATGCCTGGGTTTGGATTTCTTTTTATTTATTCTGTTCGGGACATACTGGATTTCTGAATCTGAGGATGTGTGTCTATCATCAATTCTGGAAATTTCTAAGCCATTATCTTTTTGAATATTATTTATTAAACTCTACTACCTCATTTTGAAAACCTGATTAGATGTAAAGTAGCCCTTTTTACTCTAATCTCTATCTTAATCTCTCTTTCATATTTTCCCATCTCTTTGTTTCTCAGGCTGTGCTTCAAACCTGTCTTCCAATTTACCAATTGCTTATGGAAATTCAATTAACAATCAAGTTAAGAAGAAAAAAAGGGTATTTTATTCAAACTAAACTGAAGATTATAACCTGGGAGACAAAGTCTCAGAAGCTCTGAGAACTGTTCCACCTGTTGGAAGTCAAAGGCACAGTGGTATACCTTTATGAGACAAAGGGTGGTACATCAAATAGACATACTGAGATTTTGCATAAAGTTCACCAAGGATACAAAATCCAAATAAGCACATACAAAGCGGGCAGCAAGTCACTATGACCTCTTACAGCCTTGGGAAATAACACTATTCTTTTACAAAGTTACATTGTTAGCATCAGAAGAAAGAAAAGAAAAAGATCTTTCTGGTAGGGCAGGCACTCCCATCCTTGAGGTGCTCTGGTTAACGTGTAATGCAGACACACACTGCACATTAGGGAGGGAGGGAGGGAGGGAGGAGGCCCAAAGGGACAGAAAGAGAATTTTATGTTTAAATTTTCTTGTCCTGCCTTAAAAATATAAATTTTATTTCATCACAATTCTCTCTTTATTTGTGTATAATATGCTATATAACCTACCCACTGAGTGTTTTGTTTTTCATGGCACAATGAAAAAGTTTAAATGTTTGGATTTTTTAAAACCATTTTTTAATTGATGTATAATTAATTTACAATGCTGTGCTAGTTTTAGGCATACAGCAAAGTGATTTGTTTTATATACTAATATACATTCCTTTTCAGGTTCTTTTTTCTTAAAGATTTATTATTTATTTAATTTATTTAATTTATTTTTGGCTGCATTGGGTCTTAGTTGCGGAAAGTGGAATCTTCATTGAGGCATGTGGGATCTTTCATTGCGACACATGGGCTCTTTGTTGCGGCGCATACGCTTCTCTCTAGTTGTGGCAGGCGGGTTATGCGGTTTTCTCTTCTCTAGTTGTGGCATGCAGACTCCAGGGCGCATGGGCTCTGTAGTTTGCGGCACATGGGCTTTAGTTGAGGCGCGCGAGCTCAGTAGTTGTGGTGCGTGGGCTTAGTTGCCCCGTGGTGTCTGGGATCTTAGTTCCCTGGCCAGGGATCGAACCCGTGTCCCCTGCATTGTAAGGTGGATTCTTTACCGCTGGACCACCAGGGAAGTCCCCCTTTTCAGATCCTTTTCCATTATAGATTATTGCAAGATATTGAATATAGTTCCCTGTGCTAAATGTTTACATTTTTATTGTTAATTATAGTAAACATACAGAAATATATGTAAAAAACAAGCACATTAGCTTAACAAATTGTGGCAAACACTTGTGTAATTGCACCAAGTGAGGAAATAGAGTACTGCCAGCACTTTAGCAGCCTCTGCATGACCCTCCCAATCATACTCTTTCCCTCCCCTTAGCAGTAACCAAAATCTCGACTTCTATGGTACTTTTTTTATAGTGTTTTTTGTTTGTTATGTATCCCTAAACATATAATTTAATATTGCTATTTTTTTACACTTTACATAATGGAATTACACTGTGGTATTCTGCTGCATCTGATTTCCTTTTTCTTAATATAATGTTTCGAAGATTAATGCATGTTGTATATCTGTCTGTGTTTCATTCATTTTCATTGCTGTATAGTATTCCTTTGCATGAATATACTTGTTTGTTTATCATTTCTACCATGGATGGACGTTTGAGTTGTTGCCACTTTAGCTATCTTGACATTTTCCAAAATGTACATGAGAAAGTATTTCTGTAGGGTATATATCTAGGGGTAAACATGTCAGATTTACTGGATATTGGAAACACTTTTCCAGTGTGGCTGTACCATTTTACACTCCCACTGCAATGTGTACAAGACCTTGTTGCTCCTAACCAATGCTTGGTATTGTCAGAATTAAAAATTTTTGCCGATAGGTAGGTGTGTAGTATGATTCACTGTGATCTTAATTTTCATTTCCCTGATTACCAGTGAGTGTGAGTCCATATTCATATATTTATTGACCAGTTGGATATTATTTTTCACGTGGTACCTGTTCAGGTGTTCTGCCCATTTTTCTGCTTGGTTCTTTGCCTTTTTCTTATTGACTCGGGGCAACTCTTTACATATCCTGGTAACAGGATTTTTGTCATTTATCATCTTCTTCCACTCAATGGCTTGCTTTTCACACTCTTAATAGTGTCTTTTTGTAAGCAAAATTTCTTAATTTTAACGTGGCTAAATTCATGAGTCGTTTTCTCCTACGTCTAGTGCCTACTGTGTCCTATTTAAGAGATCTTTCTCTACCTTGAAGTTATGGAAGACATTCTTAGATCGTCTTAAATATTTGCTGTTTTGCTTTTCACTTTAAGGTTTATGATCGGCCAATATTGATTTTTGGGAATGAGGTGAGTTAAAGATCCAAATTTATTTTTTTTATATGATATCCCATTGTCCTAGTACCATTTGAAACAAAGCTGGCCTTTTGCCAGCACTTGGCAGTATCACATTTATCATAAATCACGGTTTTGTTTTTTTTTTTTGTGGTACGTGGGCCTCTCACTGTTGTGGCCTCTCCCATTGCAGAGCACAGGCTCAGCGGCCATGGCTCACTGGCCCAGGTGCTCCGCGGCATATGGGATCTTCCCGGACCGGGGCATGAACCCACATCCCCTGCAACGGCAGGCGGAGTCTCAACAACTGCGCCACCAGGGAAGCCCCATAAATCACATGTCTTTATATTTATGACTTTGTTTCTGGAATTTCTTTCTAAATCTTTCCATTGGCTTATTTGTCTATCCTTGTACCTATACCGTGCTTTCTTAACTGCTGTCTGTGATGGTTACTTTTATGTGTCAACTCAGCTGTGCCACGGTGCCCAGATATTTGCTCACATTATTCTGGATGTTTCTATGAAGGTGTTTTTGGGATGAGATTAACTTTTAAATTGGTGGACAGATTTGGGTAAAGCAGATTGCCCTCCCCCATTGGGTGGTTCTCATCCAATCAGTTGAAGACCTTAATAGAACAAAGACTGGTCTTCTCCGAGCAAGAAGGAATTCAGCCGGCAGGCTGTCTCTGGATTCAAACTGCACCTGTCCCCTGGGTTTCCAGTCTGCTGGCCTATTCTGCAGATTTTAGATTTGCCAAGCCTCCTTAATCACATGAGCCAGTTCCTTAAAGTAAATCTCTCTCTACATATGCACATCCTGTTGGCTCTGTCCGGAGAACCCTGACTACTGTACTATCTTTTTATAATATTTTGATAACCGGCAGAGCAAATCAATTCACTGAAAAAAAAAAGAATGTGCTGATTAATCTGGGTCCTTTGCATTTCCATATATTTAGGTCTTCTTCGTCTTTTCCCAGTGATGTTTTGTGTTTTTTATTGGTAGAGATCTCACACATCTTTCCTCCCTAAGAACATCCCTAGCCACTCTGATGGTCTGTTGTAGTCTCAGCACTAGACTGTGAGCTCCCTGAGGGTGTAAGTGCTGACTTTTCCCCTCCCATCTCTTGCACCAAGCCTGTGGACTTTGCCCTGAGTAGCTGTGTAACAAATATTTCTTGCATAATTAATGAATTTTATTATTCATACAGACAGTGACATTATTTTAGTGGTGTGTCAAAAGATTAATAATGCAGTAGTGAGTCATTAAACATTTATCGAACACCTATCACAGGCAAGGATACATTCAGAGCACATCCCTTTTATTTTGTTACGTAACTGCTACCAGCACTAGTGCCAGCTGAGAGAGCACCTCTGGGGTCTCCCCAGCACCAGGCATCTCTCTGCTGTTTCCAGCATCAGGAGGATGGGCCCTTCAGGTGTGCTTCTCCTGGATCTCAGTGTCTCTTCCCAGAGGCAAATGACTAAAGGTAGAAGGCAAGCTGGCCCTGTGGCTCCCCTACCAAAGCTGTAGCTCAGAATTCCTGTGGTTTCCGCAACACCTGGGTCTCAGCCTCTCCTTCAGTCCAGGCCTGCCTACTACACACCACCATTTCCCTCTGGCCCCCCTCTTGTTCTCTTTGTGCAAAACTCAATTTGCATCTTGATGGAGGTGAATAATTAGAACCCTCCAGCATGAATAATTCTAGGCAAATTAATTTTCATGCCAATCAGGGAACATTAATTGGCTTCACGATGTTTCATATTTTCTAGGCGGGGTCCCCCACCTCTTCCCTGCCTCAGGTTCTTCTTCCCTAGCACTTTGGAGAAGATTGCTTGTTAGTTTTATTGTTTGTCTGTTTGTTTTTAACACTTCCACAGGCAACAATGCTACCCCTCTTTGCAGCTAAATGAGCCATTTAACAAGTACAATAAAATCTTCCTTGGAGCCACTACTGGCTGAGTCTAATGCACTTGGTCCTCTATAATCCAATGTCTACTTTAATCTTTTTATTTGCTTCTGTGGATACAAAAACATACAGAGAAGTACATAAAAGATATAAATATGCAGCCTAATGAATTATTGTAAAGTGAATGTTCATGACTATCTTCTGCCATTGTGTGGCTTATCCTCTCTCTCTCTTTATTACATCTTTTGATGGAAGAAGTTCTTACTTTTAATACAGTCATATATATCAACCTTTCCCTTTATGCCCTGATTAAAAATTGTTCCAAAATAAAGTGTTTATACTGTACTTTTATAAGAAAACTGAACTTCTTTCCCATTTTTTTCCAAAATGGAAATAGCTTTATTATATTTTTTCTGGTAACAGAAATAATAGATGGTCTTAGTATTTGCCTTGCACACACATACACACATACTCACAAGAATTATTTAAAAGTAGGTTGCAAATATCATGATATTTCACTTTTTTATTACTTATTTTTAAAAATTAATTTTTTCTTCTAGTTTTTTTGAGATATAATTGACATACAGCGCTGTATAAGTTTAAGGTGTATAGCCTAATGATGTGACTTACATACATTATGAAATGATTATCACAAGAAGTTTAGTGAACATCCATCATCTCATGTAGATACAAAATTAAAGAAATAGAAAAAAAGTTTTTTTTCTTGTGATGAGAACTCTTAGAGTTTACTTACTCTCTTAACAGCTTTCATATATAGCACACAGCTGTGTTAATTATGTTTATCACATTGTACATCACATCCCTAGTACTTATTTATCTTATAACTGGAAGTTCATAACTTTTGACTGCCTTCAACCAATTCCCCCTCCCCCCACCAAGCCTTCCTCTGGTAACTGCAAATCTGATCTTTTTTTCTATGAGTTTGCATGTTTGTTTTTGAAGTATAATTGACCTATAACACTATGTTAGTCCCTGTTACACAATATAGTGATTTTTTTCTATACATTACAAAATTATCACCATGGTAAGTCTAGTTATAATATGTAATCCCACCCTAAAGATATTACTTAGTTATTGACTATATTCCCCACCCTGTACACTTCATACCCATGACTCATTCATTTTGCACCTGGAAGTTGTACCTCTTAATCTCCCTCACCTATTTCTTTCCTCCCTCCACTTTCTCATCCTTTGCAAATGAATTTGTTCTTTGTACTTATAGCTGTGTTGCTGTTTTGTTCATTTGGTTTGCTTGCTTTTTAGATTCTACATATAAGTGACATCACACAGTATTTTTCTTTCTCTGTCTGACTTATTTCATTTACCATAATACCCTTTAGGTCCATCCATGTTGTTGCAAATGGCAGGATTTCATTCTTTTTTATGGCTGAGTAATATTCTACTCCATATATGTATATGGAATATAATATATATTCCATCATCTTTTTTCATTCATCTGTTGATGGGCACTTGGGTTGTTTCCCAAAATCTTTGTTATTGTAAATAATACTGCAATGAACAACAGGGTACATATATCTTTTCTAATTAATGTTTTTGTTTTCTGTGCATAAATAACCAGAAGTGGAATTGCAGGATCATATGGTAGTTCTATTTTTAATTTTTTGAGAAAACTCCATAATGTTTTCCATACTGACTGCACCAATTTACACTCCCTCTAACAGTGCACACAGGTTCTCTTTTCTCCACATCCTTGCTAACACTTGTCTTTTTGATGATAGCCATCCTGACAGGTGTGAGGTGATATCTTGTTGTGGTTTTGATTTACATTTTCCTGATGATTAGTGATGTTGAGCATATTTTCATGGGCCTGTTGGCCAGCTACATGTCTTCTTTAGAAAAATGTCTATTCAGATCCTTTGCTCCTTTTTAATTGGATTGTTTGTTTGTTTGTTTTTATCATGAGTTGTCTATTTTGGATATTAACCCCTTGTTAGATATATTGTTTGCAAATATCTTCTCCCATTCAGTAGGCAGCCTTTTCATTTTTAGAGATTTATTTGTTGCAAAAAAGGCTTTTCAGTTTGATCTAGTCCTATTTGTTCATTTTTGCTTTTGTTTTCCTTGCCTGGGGAGACTTCTCCAAAAAATATGACTAAGACTGATGTTGAAGAAAGTACTGCCTGTTTTATTTTTTTCAATAGAACTTTTGGTTTCAGGTCTTACATTTAAGTTTTTAATCCATTTTGAAATTATTTTTGTGCATGGTGTGAGAGAATAGTCCAGTTTGATTCATTTGCAAGTAGCTGTCAAGTTTTCCCAACACCATTTATTGAAGAGGTGTTCTTTTTTCCCATTGTATATTCTTGCCTCCTTTGTGATAGATTGTTTGCCTATGTAAGTGTGGGTTTATTTCTGGACTCTCTGTTCCGTTCCATTGATCTACATGTCTATTTTTGTGCTGGTACCATACTGTTTTAAGGACAGTAGCTTTATAGTATAGTTTAAAACCAGGGAGTGTGATAACTCCAGCTTTGTTCTCTTTTTCCTTAAGGCTGTTTTGGCTATTTGGGGCCTTTTATATTTGCATACAAATAATTTTAGAATTATTTCTTCTAGTTCTGTGAAGAATGCCATTGGTATTTTGATAGGGATTGCATTGAATCTGTAGATTGCCTTGGGTCACGTGGTCATTTTAACAATATTAATTCTTTCAATCCATGAACATGACATATCTTTCCATCTGTTTGTGTCATCTTCAGTTTCTTTCACCAGTGTCTCACAGATTTCTGAGTACAGGTATTTTACATCTTAAAGATTTTTTTGATGTGGACCATTTTTAAAATCTTTATTGAATTTGTTACAATATTGCTTCTGTTTTATGTTTTGGTTTTTTGGATGCGAGACAAGTGGGACCTTAGCTCCCTGACCAGGGATTGAGCCTCATCCCTTGCATTGGAAGACAAAGTCTTAGCCACTGAACTGCCAGGGAAGTCCCTTACCTCCTTGATTATATTTATTCCTGGGTATTTTATTCCTTGTGAGGCAGTGGTAAATGTTTTCTTACTTTCCCTTTCTAATAGTTCATTTTTAGTGTATAAAAATGCAACAGATTTCTGTGTATTAATTTTGTATTCTGCACCTTTACCAAATACACTGATGAGCTCTAGTTGTTTATTGGTGGCATTCTGAGGATTTTCTAATGTATAGTCTCATGTCCTCTGCAAGGAATTACAATTTTATTTCTTCCTTTCCAAACTGAATTCCTTTTATTTCTTTTTCTTGTCTGATTGCTTTGGCTAGGACTTTCAATACTATGTTGAATAAAAGTGGTGAGACTGAGCATCCTTGTGTTGTTCCTGATCTTAGAGGAGATGCTTTCAAATTTTCACTGTTGAGTATGATGTTAGCTGTGGGCTTAGCATATATGGCCTTTATATGTTGAGGTATATTCCCTCTATACCCACTTCGTTGAGAGTTTTTATCATAAATGGATAAATTGAATTTTGTCAGAAACTTTTTTTTGCATCTATTTAGATGATTATATAATTTTTATTCTTAAGTTTGTTAATGTAGTGTATCACTTTGATTGATTTGTGGGTATTGAACTATCCTTGCATCCCTGGGATAAATTCCACTTGATAATGGTGTATGATCCTTTTAATGTATTGTTGAATTCAGTTTGCTAATATTTCATTGAGGATTTTTGCAGCTATGTCTATCAATGTTATTCACCTGTAATTTTCTTTTTCTTTGTTTTGGTGATATCTTTGTCTAGCTTTGGTATCAGGGTGATGCTGGCCTGGTAGAATGAGTTTGGAAGCATTCCTTCCTCTGTAATTTTTTGGAATAGCTTGAGAAGGATGGGTATTGATTCTTCTCTAAATATTTGATAAAATTCACCTGTGAAGCCATCTGGTCTTAGACTTTTGTTTTTTGGGAGTTTTAAAATTACTGTTTCAATTTCATCACTGGTAATTGATCTGTTCATATTTTCTATTTCTTCCTGGTTAAGCTGTGGGAAATTGTACCATTCTAGGGACTGGTCTATTCTAGGTTTCTCCTTTTATTGACACATAATTTTTCATAATAATCTCTTATGATCCATTGTATTTCTGTGGCATTGGTTTTAATTTCTCCCTTTTTATTTCTGATTTTATTGATTTGGGCCCTCTCTCTTTTTTTCTCGATGAGTCTGGCTAAAAGTTTATCAATTTTGTTTATTTTTTCATAGAACCAGCTCTTAGTTTCATTAATCTTTTCTATTGTTTTTTAGTCTCTATTTCATTTACTTATGCTCTGATTTTCATGAATTGTTTTCCTTCTCTGACTTTGAGTTTTGTTTGCTCTTCTTTTTCTAGCTCCTTTAGGTAAGGTTAGGTTGTTGATTTGAGATTTTTCTTGTTTCCTGAGGTAGGCTTGCATCACTATAGAATTCTCTCTTAGAACTGCTTTTGCTGTGTCCCATAAATTTTTTATTGTTATGTTTTTGTTTTCATTTGTCTCCAGATATTTTTTGATTTCTTCTTTGATTTCTTCAGTGATCCATTGGTTGTTTAGAAGCATGTTTTTTAGCCTCCACTTGTTTGTGGTTTTTGCAGTTTTTTTCTTAGTTGATTTCTAGTTTCATATCATTGTAATAAGAAAACATGCTTGATACAATTTAAATATTTTTAAATTTACTGAGACTTGTTTGGGCTGCCATTTCCAGACTTGTTTTGTGGACTAGCATGTGATTTATCCTGGATGATGTTCCATGTGCACTTGAAAAGAATGTGTATTCTGCTGCTTTTGGATGAAATATTCTGTACATATCTATTAAGTCCATTTAGTATAATGTGTAGTTTAAGGCCAGTGTTTCCTTATTGATTTTCTTTCTGGATGATATGTCCATTGATATAAGTAGGGTTTTAAAGTCCCCTTCTATTATTGTGTTACTCTCAATTTCTTCCTTTATGTCTGTTAATATTTGCTTTATGTATTCAAATGCTTTTATGTTGGGTGCACATATATTTACAATTGTTATATCTTCTTCTTGGATTAGTTCCTGTATCATCATGTATTGTCCTTCTTTGTCTGTTACATCTTTGTTTTAAAGTCTATCTTGTCTGATATAAATATTGTTACTCTGGCTTTCTTTTGATTTCCATTTGCATGGAATACCTTTTTCCATTCCCTCACTTTCAGTGTGTGTGTGTGTGTCTTTAGATCTGAAGTGAGTTTCCTGTAAGGCAGCATCTATTCAGGTTTTGTTTTCGTATCCATCCAGCCACTCTGTGTCTTTTGATTGGAGCACTCATTTCATTTACATTTAAAGTTGTTATTGACAAGTATGTTTGTATCACCATTTTGTTACTTGTCTTTGGGTGTTTTTGTAGTTTTTCTTGCTCCTTTCTTCTTCTTTTGTTCTCTTCCCTTGTGATTTCATGACTATCTTTAGTGTTATATTTGGATCCCTTTCTCTTTTTTTTTGGTATGTATCTATTATAGATTTTTGGTTTGTGGCTACCATGAGATTTATATACAGCAATCTATAAGTATTTATTTTAGGTTGCTGATCTCTTAATTTCAAATGTATTTTAACAACCTGGTATTTTTACTCCTCTCCCCACATTTACTGTTTTTGATGTCATATTTTGAATCTCTCTGTTTTATGTATCCCTTAACTTCTTATTGTGGATATAGATGATTTTAGTACTTTTGTCTTTTAACCTTTCTACTAGCTTTATATGGAGTTAATTTACTAGATTTACTGTATATTTGCCTTTACCAATGAGATTTTTCCTTTCATAATTTTCATGTTTCTAGTTGTGGCCTTTCCTTTTTTGCTTAGAGAAGTTCCTTTAACATTTCTTGTAAAGATGGTTTGGTGGTGCTGAACTCTTTTTAGATTTTGTTTGTCTGTAAAACTTTTGATTTCTCAAAAGCCTTGCTGGGTAGAGTACTCTTGGTTATAGATTTTCCTCTTTCATCATTTTAAATATATCATGTCACTCCCTTCTGGCCTATAGAGTTTTTTTGCTGAAAAGTCAGCTGATAGACTTATGGGAGTTCCCTTGTATATACATTGTTGCTTTCCCCTTGCTGCTTTTAATATTCTCTCTTTATCTTTAATTTTTGCCATTTTAATAACAATGTGTCTTGGTGTGGTCTTCTTTGGGTTGATCCTGTTTGGGGCTCTCTGTGCTTTCTGGGCCTGGATTTCTATTTCCTTTCCCAGGTTAGGGAACTTTTCAGCTATTATATCTTCAAAGATATTTTCTTTTCCTTTCTCTCTCTCTTCTCCTTCTGAGACTCCTATAATGTGAATGTTTGTACACTTGATGTTGTGCCAGAGGTCTCTTAAACTGTCCTCATTTCTCTTTATTCTTGTTACTCTTTTCTGTTCAGGTGCAGTGATTTCCACTACTCTGTCTTCCAGCTTGCTGATTTGTTCCTCTGTATCATTTAATCTATTATTAACTCTTTCTAGTGTGTTTTTCATTTCAGTTACTGTATTATTCATCTCTGTTTGGTTCTTCTTTATATTTCCTAACTCTTTGTTAAAAATTGCTAACATCTCAATCTGTTCATACATTCTTTTCCAAAGTTCTTTGATCATCTTTATGATCATTACCTTGAACTCTTTCTCAGATAGATTGTTAATCTCCACTTCAGTTAGTTCTTTTTCTGGGATTTTATCTTGTTCTTCTGTTTAGAACATGTTTCTCTGTCACCTCATTTTGTCTAATTCGATGTTTTTATTCCTATGTATCTAGTAGGGTGGTTACATTTCCTGACCTTAGAGAAGTGGCCTTTTGTAAGAGACGTCCTGTGCACCCCAGCAGCACACTCCCCTCTGGTCACTAGAGCTATATGCTCTAGGGATGCCCCCTATGTGGGCTGCAAGTATCCTTCTGTTGTGATGGGCTGACTACTGAGGGTGGTCTGGTAGGTGTAGATGGCTCCTGGTCCAGTTGCTTACCATGCCCTGCCTTGTGTGGAGGCTGCTGGCCACTGGTTAATGGGTCTGAATCACGAGGTGGCTGTCTGTGGAACCGTGGATGTTCCAGGGCTAGTGCTGGCTCACTGGTGGTCACAGTTGTGTTCTTGAGTGGGTGGTTGTGGAGCTGGGTCCCCAGTTATACTGTCAGCCTGCTGGTGGGTAGGGCTGGCTCCTGACATGGCTGGCTGTGGGTTCTGACGTGTCCCAAAGCTGGTGCTGGTCCATTGGTGAATGGGGCTGGATCCCTGGGTGGCTGGCTGAAGAGTCTAAGGTATCTCAGAGACCATGTTGGCTTGCTGGTGGGTGGTGTTGGGGTCCAGGTCATCCCAGGGCTACTGCTTGCCCATCAGTGGGTAAAGCCATATCCTGGGGCTAGTGCCTGCCCACTGGCAGGCAGAGCCAGGTCCTAGGGTCACTGACTGCAGGGATGAAGTGTCCCAGAGCTGAGGTTGGACCACTGGTCAGTTGGGTCAAGGTCCAGGGAGTCCTGGAGCTAATGCTGGCTCACTGGTGGGTGAAGCCAGGCTGTGGAATCTCTGGCTACAGGACCCTGGGGGTCCTGGAGCTGGTACTGTCCCACTGGTGAGCAGGGTTGGTTCCTGACACAGCTGGCTATCCTGAAGCTTGTGTCAGCCTGCTGGTGGGTCAGACAAGATCCTGGGGCACCTGGCTGAGAGGCACAAGGTGTCTCACAGCTGGAGTTGGCCTCCTGGTGGGCGGAGCTGAGGCCCAGTGGGTCTCTGGACTGGTGCCTGCCCACTGGTGGGTGAGGCTGGTCCTTAGGCTACAGCCAGCTCACTGGTGGATGAAGCCAGGGCCCAGGAAGTCTTGCAGCTCATGACTGTCCACTGGAGGGCAGATCTGGATCCCAGGGTCTCTGGCTGCAGGGCCCTGGGGGTCTCAGGGCTAATTCCTGTGCACTGGTGTGTGAGGCTGGGTCCTGCACTCTCTGGTGGATAGGCCTGTGTCACAGGGTGGCTTTGGGCTCAGACGGTTTTTAGGCAGCCTCCTGTTGGTGCGTGGAGCTGTGTCCCCTCCTAGTAGTTGCTTGGCCTGAGATGTCCCAGCACTGGCACCAACAGGCTGTGGGTGGGGCCAGTTCTTGGTGCTAATGGGCTGGAGGGAGGATTCCACAATGGCACCTGAGAGCACCAATGTCCACGTGGTAGAACAAGTTCCCAAAATGTCTGCTGCCAGTGTCTATATGCCCAGGGTGAGCTGTAGTTGCCTCCTGCCTCTTCAGGAGACTCTCCAAGATCAGCAGGTAGGTCTGACCCAGGCTCCTTTCAAATTACTGCTTTTGCCTTGGGTCCTGGAGTATGTGAGATTTTGTGTGCACCCTTTAAGAGTGGAGTCTCTATTTCCCACAGCCCTCTAGGTCTTTCAAAAGTAAGCCCCACTGGCCTTCAACACCAAACGTTCTGGGTGCTCATCTTCCCAGCACAGCAACCCTGGGCTGGGGAGCTCAATGTGAGGCTAAGACCCCTTGCTCCTTGGGGAGGACCTCTGCAATTGTAGTTATTCTTCCATTTGTGGGTCTTCCCCTGAGAGTATGGGTCTTGACTGTACTGTGACTCTGCCCCTCCTATGATTCCTTCTTTATACCTTTAGCTGTAGAAGATCTTTTCTGCCAGATTCCTGTCTTTCCCATCAATAGTTGTAATCATGGCGTGCCCATGAGAGGAGGTGAGATCAGGGTCTTCCTATACTCTTGCAGCAAAGACTTCTCATTGTTGTTTTAATTTGCATCTCCCTAAGACTAGTGATGTTGAGCATCTTTTCATGTAAAATAGTATTATCTCTTAAATTTCATTTCTAAGTGTCCATTGCTAGTGTACAGCAATACAATGAATTTTTTTATATTGACCTCAAATCTTGCATTCCTGAAAAATTCAATTATTAGATTCTTTTGGTATTGTCAACACATATATTATGCCATTTGTGTATAAAGAGAGTTCTGTTTTTTTACTTTCCAGTCTTTATGCCTTTTACTTTTTTTTCTTTGCCTGGCTAGGGCTGCCAGCACAAGGTTGGATAGAAGGGGAGAAAGTGGCCACCCTTATGTTTTTCCTAACTCTGGGGGTGAAGAATGTTCATTCTGTCACCATTAAGAGTGATGTTAGTTGCATTCTTTATCAGATTTAGGAAGTTCCCTTTCATTTTCAGTTTGCTGAGAGTTCTATTATACTAAACATGTCCTGAAATTTCTCTCATGCCTCTTTTTCGATATCTCTTGAAGTAATCACATGTTTTTTCCTCTTTATTCTGTTAATGTGGTGAATTACATCATTTGATTTTTTTAATGTTAAACTAGTCTTGTATTTCATGATATATTATCTTTTTTATATATCACTAGATTTATTTTGCTCATTTTAAAAATTATTTTTGCACTCTGTTTAGGAATGAGTTTGTCCAGTAATTTTCTTTTCTCTCATTCTCCTTGTCAGATATTAGAACTAGGTGTTGCTTGTACAGTAAATGACCAGGGCAATGTTTCTTCTTATACCTATGGAAGAGCGTATGCGATAAAGACTTTGTTTCTTTAAGTGTTTGTTACAGTTTTCTTGGGTAGCTGCCTTGGCCTGGAGTTTTGTTTGTGGATATATTTTTGTTTAGCTTACAGTTTTAGTTTCTTTAATCATTACAGAATTATTCAGATTTTCTACTTCTTCTTGTGCCTGTTGTGTTATTATAGATTTTTTTTTTGTTTTTTTTTTATAACTAATTTCTAAAAGAGAATTACTTCCACGTCATCCCCTCAGGGCTCCTCCCACTCTGCACCAGCTTCCTATTTCCTAAAAGCTAGGAAATGTAAAGACATTACCTTAAAGCTGTCACTCCATCCTGGACAGCATCTCTCACGGCATCTAGTGTAAGGATAGATTTAAAATAGATACTCAATATTTTGTTATTGATTTTTCTGTTTTCCTTTTTGTTCCCAACTCTTGCTGGAATCTCTTTTTGTTCTATTGGTTGGCCTTTACAGGGAAGCTCTGTAAATAATTTGGAGTTTTGTTTTCTTTTGACTCAGAAAGGATGCTACACATGTTAACTTGGCATTTGTAAGGGATCTTAATGTCAAAGGTCTCCAAACATGTTAGGAATTTCTTGGCTATTGAGCAAGCAATTCCTCTCTCCCTTGTGGGCCTGTGGCTCAGGGGGCAGAGCCTCAGTGTGTTTGCTTTCCTATGGAAAAGGAGCCAAAGAACACAAGAAGCCACTCTTGGCTGCTTCACAGATGCCAGCTTGCTAGACCAGCAGTGGGACCCTCTCCAGCCTTCTTTGCCAATATTTGATGACACAGAGATGCACTAAACAAGTTTGATTTGAAAAGGAGCCACGTAGTCGTGGAGAAAGGATGTGCTTGGAGGGGAACCCATCCAGTGCAGTAGCTTGGTGGGCTCTAAAACGAATGAAGAAAGCCCTTCCTCCTTGTGGACCATCAAAACTGTAAGGGACCTTGGACATGACTTGGTCCAACCCTCTTATTAAACAGGTGGACAGACTACTGCCCAGAGAGGCGGCACAATTTATCCAGTTCATGCAGTGGGTGAAGGTGGGGCTAAGACCAGCAGCTCAGTCTTCTGACAACCACAGCCGATTGCTTTCTGCGGCTGCAGGTGTCTCCCTTACTTCACTTTAGGTCTTTAGTTTCATGTTCACTAATCTACCCAAACAACTAACCTTAGGGAGTGATGCTCCTGCTTCTCCTCACAGTGGACCCACTTCCTTTGTCCCCTTACATTCTTACCCAGGGGAAGAGACTGACAATTAATTGAGCCATGGATTATTTGTGATGTAATTTCCAGGCCTTAATATCAAGAACCATGTGCAATTTTTCTCTCTTTTGCTCTGTCTGGTCCCTTCACTGGGTAAAAGCTAGAAGTAGACATTCTCTACCAAGTGGCTGGTTGGGTAGGTGATTCAGGGGTCTTCTTGGGGCCAAATTACCTACTTAACAATCTTCAGGCATGATGGGGAATATGGATCAATAGTTGCTCTTGGAAAGAGGAGGTCTCAGAATCTAAGTGTTATTTAACAAATATTTATAGAGTCTTTACACAGGGAATGCTACAGTGAATATACTAGATAGGGTTCCTGCCCTCAGGAAGCTAACATTTCAGTGGGGAAAAGTGAGTAAATAAGAAAAGAAAAAAATAAGCAAGGTGTCAGAAGTGGTGATAAGACCCCTGAAAGAAATACAGAAAGTGACACAGTAGAGAGGAATTTGGTGGCTGGCTGGGGGTCTAGCTTATACCTGGTGGCTAGGGAGGGCCTGTCTGAGGAGCTTCCACTTAATCTGGACCTGAAAGATGGGGAAGAGTCAGCCCTGAGCATAACTTAGAGGAGAGCGGAGAGAACATGGCAAGGGACTTGGATGTCATAGGAATCTCACAGACTCTGGTCAATGTGGGCAGAGAATCACATGCAAGGGGAAGCGAGGTACCAGATGAGGTTTGAGTGAGGGCGAGTACCAGATCTGACAGGGCTTTCTGGGGAATTAGAGTTTATCCTAAGAGAATAGGAATATTTTAAGTTGGGGGCGGGTGACAAGATCCAATTTATATTGATATTTTTTAAAAGATCGCTGTGGCCAGTGGAGCCACCACTGTGTGGCAGAGGCTGCCAGCTCTTCCCGAATATCCATCTTTACTATCTTTACGTAGTAATGGAATTTCTCACTGGTCACGTGGCCACCCAGGTAAGGATGACGCTCCAACCTCCCTGGTAGTGGGTGTGGCCTGTGACCAGGTCCGGCCCAGTGGAATGTGAGGGAAATGACACAGGCAGGGCAGGTCTGGTTGAGGATTGACTCCCATGACCCCACCCCCCATCATGAGCAGGGTATCCTCCTGCCCCTGTGTGGAGCGCATCTTTGTAGGATCAACTCCGCTCACCCGACCCAGGTAGGAACCAGACACCTGTATTACACGCGGGCCAGGTCAGCAGGCTGATATTCAGTGGGACACGGAACTGTAGGTCCTTACTCGTTGCAGGCCACCTCAGTGATCCCCGCCCCCTCCCCATCTTGGCTTAGGGCTGGGAAAGGCTTGGGAGGCAGTAACCTGTCTCCACAGACACTGTATCCTCAGCAACGTGGCTCTCCCTTGTCCTCGTCCCCAGTTCTTTGCTTACGTAGAAGTGGGGGGATGGGGAAGGGGATTGCCAACTCTTACCTACCTCTGAGCGAGTGCCTGCTGCCCACATATGGGTGGCCCTGTTTAAACAGGGAGAACCTAGGGACTCTTTTTCTTCGGCTTTGGGTCCTGGTGGCCAATTCAGTGGTGACAGGTGGTCTTTATCAGCAGCCCATTATATGATTATTGCTGTTGTTAGTATCACAGTCACGGGCAATACCAGCCAGATCATCATCATTAAGATTGTCACTGTCACCATCTCTGTCTCCATCCCTGCCATCCCTACTGTTACTGAGGCCCTATGACCGCTGGCCACCTCCACAGTCATCACCACTACAAACACCATGACCTCCTTCAGCATCACTGCCCCCCATCTGCAATAGGTGGGTAGGACTAGCTGCTCTAACAAATGGACCACAGAATATATGATGGCTCCAAGTTTCTTCCTCATTTACGTAATTGTCTGCAGCAGGTGTTCTTGGTTGGCAAGAGATGTCCTCCACACAGGGGCTTAGAACTTAGGGCCTTGTGATTGTCTGCACGTAGCCCAAGGAGGGGAAGGAGGGTGTGGGTGGGCACACTCAGGCGTAAGCGATCATATTTCTGCTCACATTCCATTGGCTAGAACACAGTCACATGGCCGTGCCTAAACGCAGAGGGTCTGGGATGGGTGGTGTAGCTAAAAATGAAACAGTTTTTGATCAAGTGTTAATATTCTCTTCCAGGCCATCCTCACAAGCAATTTAGTGCTTGTGTTCTGTTCTAGGCTTGCGGGCTTCAGTAGTTGTAGCACGTGGGCTCAGCAGTTGTGGCTCGTGGGCTCTAGAGCGCAGCCTCAGTAGTTGTGGTGCACGGACTTAGTTGCACCGTGGCATGTGGGATCTTCCCGGACCAGGGATCGAACCTGTGTCCCCTACATTGGCAGGTGGATTCTAAACCACTGTGCCACCAGGGCAGTCCCAGTGATGGGGGAGTATTCTCTAGAAGCAAAGTTGGGAATGAAGGGCCAAATCCTCTTCTGGCAGCTGGAGGTGGTGGAACCCAGGGCACTTCCAGCAATGATTCCAGTCTCTGGATTTGAACTTTCAACATTTATATTCCAGGGAGAGAGCCTTGTCGAGCCCCGTTTGGGTCCGGTGTCTGAAGGATCCATCTGCCATGGATGGGGAGTTGTCTTATTGGAGGTGGTGTCCTCCCCTCACCCTGCCCCAAGGAGTATGTCCTATGGAGGACGCAGCATGGGGGGCATTTGGGAGTGAAGATCACAGCTGCGTCAAAGGCAGTTCTTCTCATGTTTCAAGCCCAGCTCCTCTACTGACTAGCTGGATGACCGAGGCAGACGGGCTGTCTAGCTTCTGTGCCTCACTTTTCTCACCTATGAAATGGATATTGAAAAGCAGAAACCATCTGAGAGGATCCATTTAGGGGATGTGTGGGGAGGGCTCCCCATGTGTGCATTTCCTCCTCTGCTGGGATCCGATTTGCCTGCTGTGATGAAGAGGCAGCATGACCTCGGGGGAGCTGGGACAGTTGCCCTCAAGCTTTTCCCTAGACAGTAATGTCCCCTCCAGGCTTGCCTGGCTGGCCCTGCAGCCCAGGTGCTCATGCACTAGGACAGGCACAGGGGAGCCCTCTCTGCAGGGCGCTGGCGTGTTTACAGATGCTCTAATAGCATCAGGGCTGTGAGCCGTGAAGGAGCTGGAAATGCAATTTTCAATTAGGAGTCTTTGCTTGTTCTTGCTTACATTGCACTCTAATTAAATTTCAGTCAAACGTGGCACAGTGGTGCAGGGGGAGGGCAGGCTCCCCTTCCTCTAGACGAGAGGCCTCTCCTTTCCCTCCCCCTGGAGTGGTCTCAGTCTCCCACCCCTCGGCCTCTGTGGGTCCCTGCTCTGTGGGTCCAGCAGGCCGCCAAAAGTCCTGAGGGGGCTCACAGGGGGCCCTCAGCAGAATTAAAGGGGCTACTGCTGTCGGGATCCCCAGCTAATGGGGGATGCTCCCTCCACCAGCCATTCTGGCTAAGAGAGGCGTGGAAGAAAGCAGGTGGAGGTGCAGCCGTGGGGCGCCGACTGGTTTCAGATCAGCTGGGCTTGCCGGGGCTCGTGCCCCCCGAGGGAGATCCCGGGCTGCCCTCTCTCTCTGTTCTCTAGCAAATCATCCCGCAAAGGTTTTAGCTAGCAAATCACCCCTCAAATCTCCTTTAAAGCAAACAATGCCTTGAGTGTGATGGAGGCAGAAGGGAGGGGATGAGGGGGAGAAGTCCCCCCAGGATTGGCCATTATGCCCAACATCAGGCTGGTCCTGGAAGGCTGGCTGGGCCAGGAGGAGCTGGCACCTTGGCTGGAGAGGCCGGGGATGGGACCCTCAATCTGGCAGTCTTTTAAAATCACACCTTATATTTTTTGCTCCCTAAAAATGTGTTGATGACCAGGCAGGGCCAGGTCACTTTCTGTCCCTAGCAGCAGGAGGGGCTTCACGGGCTCTCGGTGAGCCGGACAGTATTAGGGACAGAAGTTACTGAAGAGGGACTGGGCACCCTCTCCCAGTGCAGGTGGAGCAGGGTGCACCTGTGGCTGGTCTCAGGTCAAGGGTAGACCAGCACTCTCTCCCTGATGCCTCCTCTGGCTGAGGTCGTGTCCTCCTCTGCCCTCCTCAGAGCCGTTTGGGAACAATACACAGTTCTCTTCATGACTGGGTAGCTGTCCCCGTTTTTCAGTTTTCTCTTTCACTTTTTTTTTTTTTTTTTTTTTTTTGTGGTAAACGGGCCTCTCACTGTTGTGGCCCCTCCCATTGCGGAGCACAGGTTCTGGACGCTCAGGCTCAGTGGCCATGGCTCAGCGGCCCAGCCGCTCCACAGCATGTGGGATCTTCCCGGACTAGGGCACGAACCCGTGTCCCCTGCATCGGCAGGCGGACTCTCAACCACTGAGCCACCAGGGAAGCCCTTCTCTTTCACTTTTAATGGTCTCCTTCCAGCAGGGAAATGGCTTCTTTCCCTCTCGCTGCATCCCCGTTGGATATGGAAATTGCGGGGTTCCCCTCTCCCCCATCCCTCATGTCTCCTCCTTGGCTTCCGGTTTCCTCTCCCTCTCCCTCCTGGGCTGTGGCCAGCCCCCAGAACCTATCCCAAAGGCAGGCCACGTGGGCGCCGGGCCCGCCTCTGCTGTGAGTGCCCGGCTTCTTACATCAGTGGGGGGGGCGGGTGTTGGACATTTTCTGCATGGTCACCCACTTTGGTGGTTCATGAGGAGAGCTACAGACTCTGCCCAGAAAAATCCGCACAGCACCTCATAGAATCCCTGAAATCATCCAGCTAAAAGCCTGTGACTAGATGGTCTTCGTGGCTCTGAGGTTCTGTGATTCTCCTGAGGCCAAGGCTGGGGGTGGATGCTTAGGACAGAGCAGAGAACACACAAGCCCTTTGTCTTAGGACACGTCTCACACCAACCGTCCTCCTCCCCCAGCTCCGGGCAGTAAATACCTCCCTGGGAGTGGGAATTCTGGCTCTGCCACGGGGCGTGGTTGGGTGACCTGATGGTGGGGTCTGGGGTCAATCTCAAGGAGTCCCTCCCTGCAGTACGAGGTGCCGCCATTCTCCCAAGTGAAATTTCTCCTCCCTGGTGGGGTTCAGAGCTGCTTGGAGCCCTGCACCACCCACTTCATCTCTCACCCTCTTCCCGCCAGGGTTCTGGCTGAGTGAAACTGAACACAAAGAGCCAAGCCAAGTGGGGCAAAGTGCCTGTGTCACCAGGGACTCTCTGCTAAAAGCCGGTCTGGAAGACAGCTCTTGCTTCTGACTCCCTGAAGCTGGACCTTGGGACCACCTGACCCCGTCCTGCCCACCCCAGGAGCACAGGCAGGGGCCGGGGCTTGGCTTGCCTGCAGGTCACTGCAGGGGCTCTGCCTCTTGGCAAAGGGGACCTGTCAGGAGAGGCTGTTCTGCTGGAGAGGTGAGAATAAATAGGAGCTGTTCTCGTTTCCCCTGGAAGCCACCGCCAGGCCCAGTGTCTCCACTGCTCTCATGAGCTTGGGCCAAGGAGAGCTGCGTGGGGCATGGCTGTGCCTACGAGGGTGAGATGGGCCACGCATACCACACAGCCCCTTGCAGGGGGATGAACTGCTTGAGTTTTGGTCCAGGAGAGAAGGAAACAGATCAGAGATGGCAGAGAAACAGTATTAAGATTCGAGTTTGACTATAATGAGGTGCCATCTCGCACCGGTCAGAATGGCCATAATCAAAAAATCTACAAACAATAAATGCTGGAGAGGGTGTGGAGAGAAGGGAACCCTCCTACACTGTTGGTGGGAATGTAAATTGATACAGCCACTATGGAGAACAGTAGGGAGGTTCCTCAAAAAAATAAAATGATATGATCTAGCAATCTCACTCCTTGGCATGTATTCAGAGAAAACTATAATTCAAAAAGATACGTGCACCCCAATATTCATAGCAGCACTATTTATAATAGCCAAGACATGGAAGCAACCTAAATGTCCATCGACAGATGACTGGGTAAAGAAGATATGGTATATATATACAATGGAATATTACTCAGCCATAATAAAGCCATAAAAAAGAATAAAATAATGCCATTTATAGCAACATGGATGGACCTAGAGATTATTACACTGAAGTAAGTGAAGTAAGTCAGACAGAGAAAGACAAATACCACATGATATCGCTTATATGTGGAATCTAAAATATGACACAGACAAACTTGTCTATGAAACAGAAACAGACTTGCAGATGTAGAGAACAGACCTGTGGTTGCAAAGGGGGAGGGATGGATTGGGAATTCGGGATTATCAGTTACAAGCTATTATATACAGAATGGATAAACAGCAAAGTCCTACTATATAATACAGGGAGCTATATTCAATATACTGTGATAAACCACGATGGAAAAGAATATGAAAAAGAATGCATGCATGTGTATAAGTGAATCACTTTTCTGCACGGCAGACATTAACACAACACTGTAAATCAACTGTACTTCAATAAAAAGATTCAGGTTTGAGAGGCAAGAATATTCCCCAGAGACAAGCGTTTTCAGGTTAGGGGCTGGGACAAGGTAGAGTGTGCTGTCATAAGGATGTGAAGTTGGGATTCACACGGCCCTGACTTCAAGTCCTGACTCTGCTCCTCACTAGCTGGTGACCTCAGTGAGACTCATGCCCTCTCTGAACCTCAGTTTCCTTATTTATAAAGAGAGAAGATAATACCTACCTCACGGGTTGTTGTAGGAATGGAAGCATTTCTAAAGTAGTGACACATGATACCTGCTTTATAAATGTTTACTATTATTGACTTGATGGGTCAGGACAAGAGGCATAGGTGCGAGGCCTCTGAATCTCAAGTCAGCTGAGGGGACAGGTAGGAATAATTACATCTCTAAATTTTATAGGCAACAGAGAGAAAAAGAGTACTTTTAAAAGCATCCAGGAAGAAGTGAAGGCATGGACTCAGGTGAGTGTGTACTCTTTATTCTTAATAGCCAAAGGCTGGAAGCAACCCAAGTGTCCACTGATAGATAAATGGATAAATCTGGACACATGTACAACATGGATGAACCTTGAAGGTATTACACTAAGTGAAACAAGTCAGTCCCAAAAGGGTAAACACTGCATGATTCCATTTACATAAGGTCCCTAGATGAGTCAAATCCATAGAGACAGAAAGGAGAAGGGTGGTTGCCAGGGGCTGGGGGAGGGGGAAAAGGGGAATTGTTATTTAATAAGTACATAGCTGCTGTTTGGGAAAATGAAGAGGGTTATGGAGATGGATGGTGATGACGGTTACACAACATTATGACTGTACTTCATACCACTGATACACACTATTTAAAAATGGTTAAAATGGTACATTTTATGATATGTATATTTTACCACAATAAAAAAGAATCCAGAGTTTACACTTAGGGTGACATTCGATGTGGGTGGAGGGGAAGGGTCTGGCTGACCCCCTCGGCCTCCTGAGCTCTACTTCTTTTTCCCAGGTGTCCCCATCCTCCTGTTGAGGGAAAGACCACTTTCTGTTCGCAGCCCCACTTGTCACAGACTTTTAGATTGAGCGCTGCCCCTCTTCTGCCAGCCCTGCTTTCCCTCTCCCCTCTAGAAGCCCCTGATTCATTCGGAAGATGTCTCCTGCTGCTCTCTGAAATCCCGTTGGCAGCCCTGGTGAGCGTCGGGGGCTGGCTGCTCTGATATTGGCCCTGGCGGCCGGGGCTGTACAGCTGCAGGCCCTGGCCTCACAGTCAAGCATTCCTGGCAGCTGGGGGCTTCCGGGGCTGGCTGCCCATCCAGCACTAGGGAGGCAGATGGTGGCAGGGATGCAGGGCTGGCAGGGAGCTCTCTGCAGTGTCCACTCTACTCAGCAAGGGGGAGATAGAGCCCCACGTTTGGTTCTGTGGCCTAAGAGCTGCCCATCAAAGTGCTTCTGGTGTGTGGTGTGGGATAGGGGCACGCCGGTCCTGTTAAAGCCCCACCAGTCCCCACACAGCTCGGATGGAGGATGGATGGGGCTGGGGTCCAGACCTGAGCTGTGTGCCACCCCTGCTGTCAAGGCATTCGTTCTGGGTACCTATTGGTTACGTAACAAACCACCCCAGCCCTCAGTGGCTTTAAACAGCCATTTGATTATCTCACGGTTCTGTGAGTTCTGACTCACATGGTGTTGGCTGGGACTGCTGTCCTCCGACGGCTTGGCTGGCTGGGACGTCCAAGATGACGCACCCACGTGGCTGTGGACTGGGAGGGCAGCTGGGGCTGCCAGCTGTAGCCAGTGCCCAGACGTGGCCGCTCCAGGGGGCTGCATTTCCGGAGGGAGCATCCCAAGAGGAAGTGTTCCAAGGGGGACAAAGCAAAAGTTTCCACTTCCCAGGCAGACACTGCATTAATGCCGAGGACTTCTGATTTAGCAGCCCCAGGGGCAGCCTAGATTCAGGGAGTGGGGAAACCAAGAGAGTGCCAAAGAATTCATGGCCAGCTTGAATCCACCCTAGTCCTTGATGGCCCCAGGCCTCAGCTTCACCTTGTCAAATGGAGCCACGTTGTGTTTCACAAGACTTTAACAAACCTTTAAAACGCCATAGACAGTCTCAGGAGCAGAGCGCAGGCTGATGGTGTGGTTGAGGGCGGGAGGGCAGAGCAAGCCGGGGGGGGAGGGGCTCTTGCTCAGTGGGCTGGTAGTTGGCTAGAAAGGACCGATCTTTGCCAGGGAAGGAAACCCACAAATTGCAGACTTACTCTGTACCAGATGGTGGACTCTACTTTCATTTTCCCTAATCCTCCAAGTAATCCTGTGAGATGGGTAAAATCGGCCCCCTTTTATAGATAAAGAAATTGAAATCCTGGTAATGGCTTGCAGGATTCGCCAAGCTAGAGAGGCAGAAAGGTGGGCTCCGAACCCAAGGGTGTCTCTCTCTGGAAAGCTGTGCCTCTTCCACTGCACTGTGGTCCCCAGGAAGTAAAGCCATGCTTTGTCTGCAGCTCAGGAATCTTCAGAGCAGAAGGACCAGGTTGACCTTAACATCCAAAGGGCCCTTCAGAGCCATTTATGGTAGGGGGAGCAGGGAGCTGACTGCTCAGGAGGGTTCAGAAAGGGTCAAGCTCACAGCATGTCTTGGCTGGGGCAGCCCCAGCTGGAAAGAAGCTCCTGGGAGCCACAGGGAGAACCTGAAACTATGGGCAACTCTGGGTCCTACCAGGCAACAGAGGAAGAGGGATACTTTATCAGGAGGCAGGAGGCAGAGAGAGGATGCTAGGAACAAATTGAAGGAACTTCTGGGTTGTAGGACTGGAACCTGGGAACAGCAGATAAAGGCTATCCATCCTTTCACCTATCTGTCCATCCTTCCATGAATTCATCCATCCATTCATCCATACACTTGTGAATTCATTAACTGCTTTCAACACCTGAGTTTCTACGATGTGTCTGACCCTGTTTTGCATATATGATTAAGATGCAGCCCCAGGCCTTGGGGAATTCAGATCGCCCTAGGGCAGGCAGAGCTGTAACCAGGTGGCGGCATTATCGTGTTGGTACTGAGACGGGGAATGCAGGGGGAGCAGCTATGGGAGACCAGAGGAAGGACAGAAGACTCTGAAAACCAGAGACCCAGTGTGGAAGGCAGGGGTGCCAGGGTGTAGCTGGGCCTGATTCTGGAAAGGATGGGCCTTGGGCCCAAGGGCTCAGCCTCTGGGCCTGAGAAGAGCCGCTGTGTCTGCGGAGGATGTATGTTCCCCTGCAGTGGCAGGACTCCAAGGTAAGGCCTGGGGTCTTCCAGCCCTTTCTTTTTTGTGTGTGTGTGGTACGCGGGCCTCTCACTGTTGTGGCCTCTCCCGCCGCAGAGCACAGGCTCCGGACACGCAGGCTCAGCGGCCATGGCTCACGGGCCCTGCCGCTCCACGACATGTGGGATCTTCTCGGACCGGGGCACGAACCCGTGTCCCCCGCATCGGCAGGCGGACCCCCAACCACTGCACCACCAGGGAAGCCCTTCCAGCCCTTTCTTAAAGATGCGAGTGGTCTGACAGTTCCAACTTCGGAGACTGTGCACTTGGGCAACTGTGGCTGAGGCCACGCCTGTGACATCTCAGAGAAAGTGTCTGACAGCTCTTTCTCCAGGGAGGATCAGACATGAGGAAGACAGCCCTGAATGTGCAGCATGAAGGATTTTGGTTCATCTTAAGACAGAAGTTGAAGAAAAAGTTTTTCTCATCTTGATGTAAAAAAAGAAAAGATACTTTTATTATACTGGAGCATATATAACACAGACTCGTTTGATATTATAATAAAACTGGTTTATCCTTGGTAATGTCCATTGCACTAAAGTTGTTCCCTGTCTGGACCACTGCCTGGAGCAAGGGGGCAGGATGTTTTGCCACAACAGAATTGCAGAACTCAAAATTCAAATTCTCAGGTCTGAGATGACACATAGGAAGAAGTGTGATCAGAAGCATTTCGTGGTTCCCAATGTTTTCACTTGCAGGTATTTTTCATGGGACTTTATGCAGCCTACCTGGATGTACAATATCGCCTCTTACTCTTCTTTTCCCTTTGTGCAGTATTATGGGATTTTTTTGTCATCGTGTAATCCTCACATTTGCTTTGTGATGTAGATAATAGTTCTTCCATTTCTTCTGATGAAAAATTGAGTCTCAAGGAGGTTATATAGACCCTCCAAGATCCCACAGCCAGTGAACAGCAGAACTGAGACTCAAATCCAGGTCTCTGATGCCAGGCCTGAACTCCTTCTGGTCTGCTGAACCGCTTCATGTGAGAATTGAGGCACCTCCATCAGTCTGGTGTTTGGAGGCCGATGGATAGAGCTTTGGACTCTCAGGGGTTCCCTTTGTGATCGTCAGCTGGAGATGCGTGGACCACATACTGATTGATTCTCTGTGTATCCTTTTATTTTTTATTTTTGCTATTAGCTATATTACTTGTATTCTGTTTATTTTCTTATATTACCCACTATGCAACTGTGTCTTCACCCAAAATAATGATGGCTAAGTGACTTGAAATGATTGACCAGCTGCATAATTCCATATAAGTTTAGGATTGGTTGTAATAGTATGAACTCTAGATATGGAAAGAAGCAACAAGGGTAAATGATTTCTTGGACCATAACAGACTAGTAAGACAGGTGGTCCAGAGACCTTTATGGCTACCATTAGACTGGCCCAGTTCAGTTATAACACATTGAGTGATCTATCAACAAAATTATCTATGTATCTCGAGTGGTTTGTGGCAAACAGTGTGCCTGTTCCTTTGGTCCCAACTTAACTTGGGGATGTGGCATTTATTCTGTTGGGCTGCCCAGCAGGTTTCTCCCTTTTCCTCTTACTTCAGTTAACGTATGGTCCTCAGGTCTCCTCCAGATCACAGGGATTGACATGTGACCTATACCTGGTCAATCAGAGCATCCCAATTTCCCTGGCCTTAGTGATATGTTCAGGAACATTAATGTGATCCACCTGGCCAATTAGAGTCTTTCCCCTTGATTTTCTTCTACTGATGGCGGCAAGACAATCTTTTATGTTGGGGTCACAGTGCTGGAAACATGTGGCTCTGGGCTGCCAGAACGTCTTCCCACCTTATGGAGGAAGCCCATTCATAAGAGAAGAGGAAGCTCAAAAATAGAGGGCCAGGAGGTGGCAAGAGAGCTCCCCAAGGTCACGACTTGCATCCTGGATTCAGCTGTGTGGGGTGTTAGCTATCCCTGCCTCCACCCATCCTTCTCAGTTATATGAGTGAGCACGTTCCATTTATGATGGGGCCAGCTCTTGCAGGGATTTTGTCACTTGCAATCAAGAGTCCTGACCAGTATAGGGATCACTTGTAATAAACAGAGACCTAGTCAAACTAACTTATGTATACAGGGAGTTTATCGTGACAACTTGGGGACATATATTGGAATTGAGAAGAGTGGTGTACAACTAAACCTTGTAGGTCCATGAGATCATGAGGCAACTCCTCTAGTGATCTTTCCTTCTCTCTCCCTCTGGGGTCTCATGGCCTCAACTCTGATTCCTTCTGGGTTTCTCTGTTCCAGTCTTCTGTTTCCCTCTGTAGACTAGTTTCCTCTGGGACTTGTTAGACCCCTCCTATACCTAAGCTCACCTGTGGCTTTGGCCAGCCCTGTGCCCACTGTGGCCCTGACCTATATGACTTTGCACCTCAGCCATCTGTCTTCTGATGTGATGTATTGATACCAATATGGCCTGGGGAGAAAGCAAAAACATGTGTTCACTTCTGGGCCAGTCATCTGTGGCTGGAAGCATGAGGTCAGTGGATATAATTATGCAACCCTGTCATCAGGGACTGTGGGTGGAGCAGCTCCTCTCCAGGGGTGGGATAGGGAGGCAGCCGTGGCACAGCTGGTGTTGGGTGGCTGACATTGATGTCGTGGTGAGATTGGGATATTGGACCCCTGTCTCTTCTCCCAGTAACCCTGCACGGCCAGAGGTCCCATGGCCTCCAGTGGCCCAAATCATTCTGCCATGCTTCTTCCTGCTTCACTGTGTAGTTGCTAACCCAGCACTTGTCCTAGCAGTGGGATCTGATCCTACCTGCCACTCTTCCCACACTCCCTCCATGACTGAGCAGGTACTAGCTCTCCACACTTGCCATGTATGTGGCTCTGCCATCCCACTGCCCTGTCTAATCCTGGAATGCATCTCTCCAGCACTGCCCCTCTCCTTAATCACCAGGAGAACCCAGCTTAATTGTCTGCTCCTCATTGTAGCCTTTTCTGAACCCGAAAATTTCTTGTCTATGCTCCCCAGTAAATCCTTGCTCTCTGCAATAGAGTATTTATTACATTGAGTCACAATTATGTTTTTTTTTTTAATTTGTCTGTCTCTCACACTAATTTAGCATGTAGTGGGAAGATTTTGGAATAAAAAAAAAATCCTGAGTTCAAATTCCGACTCTAACACTCTTTAGCTGTACGTCTATGATGAGTGATTAAGCCTTTCTGAGTGTTAATTCCTAACGTGTAAAATGCAGACAAGCATGGCACCCATCTTATGGTTTACTGTGGGCGTTAAATGACATAATGTGTATAAGTGAATAAATGGCATTGTGCGTTCTTGAAGGCAGGGACAGTGTGTAACTCATCTTTGGTGCCTGGGTGCTAAGCACAGGGACTGTCATGCAGGAGACTTAATACAACTTTGTTGAATGGATGAATGCTTCATTCAAAGAGTAAAGCTCTAAGGGTGGACTAGCAGGCCCTGTGGTAGGAGGGGATGCTTAGAGGCTGGGAGATCTCTTTTAGTGGACTGGCAAGAGATGTATAAGGTATCATCTCTTGCCCTCTCCCAGGTCTCATATCATGTGCCTTCTCTGTGACTCACAACACAGGATGACTTCTCATTTTGGTCCAAAAGGAGCTGGTGGTATCAGACTTACTCTCTGTATTAGTTATTTTGCTGCATAACAATATTACCACAAACTTTTAAGTTTGAAAGAACACACATTAGTTATCTCATAGTTTCTGTGGGTCAGGATTCTGGGCACCCCTTAGCTGGAACTGCTGCAAGGTTGCAATCAAGGTATTGGGCATGGCTGGGATCTCATCTGTTCCTTTACTGGTTGTTAAACTAAGGGCCGCAGGTTTGCACTGGCTGTTGGCCAGAGACCACCACCAGTTCCCTGCCACGTGGCCCTCTCCTTGTGCAGCTCGTAACATGGCAGCTTGCTTCTTCAAAGGCAGCAAAGGAAAGGGAGAAACTGCAGTAAAACAGCCCTACGATTGTGTGTCACACCATCATGTACAGTAATCATGTATACATGATGGTGTAAATTCCATCACCTTTGACATATTCTTTATGGTCAGAAGCAGGTTACAGATCCTCTGTATACTCAAGGGAATGGGACCACACAAGGATGTGAACATCAAGAGACAGGGATAACTGGAGGCCATTTTAGAGTCTGCCATACCATCTCACAGCAAACGACTATAAAATGGAACAAAATATTTGAAACAACTATTTTCAGACATTGAACAGAGCACAGAACTGGACTGTGGGCCTAGAAATAAGCATGGGAGATAAGCTTGGCATTTACCCTGGCTTTCAGCCTGGGGTCAATTTTCAAGCCGTGGTACAGGAAAACAGAACTCAGGTAGAAGGTGGAAGTCTTTTTGAGCAGAGGAAGCAGAGGTTGGAATTTAGGGCTGCTAAGTGGCTGGGATTGGAGGCGTAGGGCACCAGAGAGGAGGAAACCACAGAGGAGAAGTCCCCCAAATTCCCTAGGAACTTGGCCAAGTCCCAGTTTGTTCACATTTAGGGAAAGACTCTCAGAAGCCAGTAACAGCTGCTGGGGTACTTTGGCAGATTGTATTTTGTAAAGATGGTCACAGCAATATCTCCTATGCCACATGCTCTTCTAAAACGTGACTCCGGAATGGTCTCATAAAGAGATGGAGTCTGTTTCTGTACCCTGGAGTCTGGATGGGCTGTGATTGCTTTAACCAGTAAAGCACAGGGAAATTATGCTCTGTGATTTATAAACAACAAAAGACTATTCAGCTTCCATCTTCTTTACTAGAATTCTTGTTCATAGAGTCCTGGGTGGTTATGTAAGCATTCTGCCTATCCCAAGCCATACAGAGAGGCGACATCTAGACAGACAGTCTGGTCAGCAGCCCTGGACTTCAAGTCCTCTGAAGCCAGGCGCCAGAGAGGTCAGATAATTCCAGCTTGAACTCTCAAGGTAGATTCATCACTTACTTGAATCTTGGCAGCTGAGGCTTGAGACATTGTAGAGCAGAGACAAGTCAATATTACCCTACCCAGCTTGATTTCCCTACCCGCAGGATTAAAGAGCATAATAAAACAGATTTTTTTTAAGTTGCTACATTTTGGGGATAATTTGCTAAACAGAAACAGTTACCAGAACATGAAATTAGAGTTGAGCAGTTTTCTGCTATGTGCTGGGGAGACATTGGAATTCTGTCTCATGCAGAGTGACCTTGTTGAGCACACTGGACATTTAATATAAACCCTTAGGAAGGCCACCTTTAAAATGAAAAGTCTGTGTCCATGGAGGGCGATACTCTAAGATTAAGAAGAAACCTGAAATAGACCCTCCTTACCAGGAATTTAACTGCCTAACAGAACAAAACATAGCACAATTTAGAAGTAGCTAATATAACAAAGTATCTCTATACAGTGTCATTGAAAATGTCCAGCATACAATAATAACCAAAAATGTGAAGAAGGAGAAAAATATGACCTATAATGAGAATAAAGTTAACAGAAGTAGACTCACAGATCCCACAGAGGTTAGAATTAGCAGACAAGGATACAAAATAACTATCATAAATCCTTTAAAGAATTTATAGAAAAGGCGAGCAAAATAGGTGAACATATATAAAGTTCAATCAAAGGAATGGGGACCTAAAAAAGAAATTAAAAAATGTAGATTCTAGGACTGAAAAATGTTTTTGAAATTAAGAACCCGCTGGGTTGACTTAACACTATACTGGACATAGTTGAAGAAAAGATCAATGAATTAAAAGACAAGTCAATAGAAATTACACAAACTGAAGAATGAGAAGAAAAAGGAAAGAAAAAAACAAATGATCAATCCAAACAGAGTGCCTAACAAACAATCTTCTTAGTCCATTGTTTGTTGGTGGGCAATCGGATTGCTTCCATGTCTTGGCTATTGTAAATGCCAGATGCAAATGTGCTGCTATGAGATTCGGGGTACATGTATCTTTTGACTTACAGTGAAGCTGCAGAAATTAAGACAGCTTTGTTGACCTGAAACATATAGACTGCCAGATATTTCTCCAGGAAAGGTGGATTTATTCAGGATTAGCAGAGAATTGCAATTTGAGGTTTGCAACCAAGATGAGCCACATACAAGTCCCTGCATGGCAAGAGAAGGAGGATACTTTTATAGAGGGGAAAAGGAAGTTGGGGGGACTATAGCGAACAAAGAGTCCATCACTTTTCATTGGCTGGTCCTTGCCAGGAAAGAAGAGAAGTCTTTCCTCTTCCTCTTGGGCTCTGCTATGGTCACAGGATATGAGAGCTCCCACTTCTGGAGGGAGCTTTCAACAAAGTTCCCCCTTTCAACAAAGCACACTACAATACAAGGGTGAGTTCACCTTGCTAAATTGCTGAATCCATTCTATTAATGCTGCACCTTTAGAAAGCAGGGGCACATGGACTGCCTCTTTAAATTGCATTTCTATACTCTAGCAATGAATTAGCTGAAATAGAAAAATATTAAACAGTTGCATTTACAGTAGTATCAAAACAATAAAATACTTAGGAATAAATTTACAAGGAGGTGAAAGATACATAACTGAAAACTATGACACTGATGAAAGAAATTGAAGAAGAAAAAAATAAATGGCAAGATATCCATGATCATGGATTGGAATAATGTGTATTGTTAAAATGTCATACTCCCCAAAGTCATCTGTAGATTCAATGCAATCCCTATCAAGATTCCAATGGCATTTGCCCCCCACAGGAGTAGAAAAACAACCTTAAAATTTATTTTTATTTCCATTTCTCTAGGAGGTGGGTCAAAAAGGATCTTGCTGTGATTTATGTCATAGAGTGTTTTGCCTATGTTTTCCCCTAAGAGTTGTATAGTGTCAGGCCTTACATTTAGTTCTTTAATCCATTTTGAGTTTATTTTTGTGTGTGGTGTTAGGGAGTGTCCTAATTTCATTCTTTTACATGTAGTTGTCCAGTTATCCCAGTGCCACTTATTGAAGAGACTATCTTTTTTCCATTGTATATTCTTGCCTCCTTTATCAAAGGCAAGTTGACCATATGTGTGTGGGTTTATCTCTGGGCTTTCTATCCTGTTCCATTGATCTACATTTCTGTTTTTGTGCCAGTACCATGCTGTCTTGATTACTGTAGCTTTGTAGTATAGTCTGAAGTCAGGGAGTCTGTTGCCTCCAGCTCTGTTTTTCTTTCTCAAGGTTGCTTTGTCTATTAGGGGTCTTTTGTGTTTCCATACAAATTGTGAATTTTTTGGTTCCAGTTCTGTGAAAAATGCCATTGGTAGTTTGATAAGGATTGCACTGAATCTGTAGATTGCTTTGGGTAGTAGAGTCATTTTCACAATGTTGATTCTTCCCATACAAGAACATGGGATATCTCTCCATCTGTTTGTATCATCTTTAATTTCTTTTATCAGTGTCTTATAGTTTTCTGCATACAGGTATTTTGTCTCCTTACTTAGGTTTATCCCTAGGTATTTTATTCTTTTTGCTGCAATGGTAGATGGGAGTGTTCCCTTAATTTCTCTTTCAGAATTTTCATTGTTAATGTATAGGAATGCAAGAGATTTCTGTGCATTAATTTTGTATCCTGCTACCTTACCAGATTCATTGATTAGCTCTAGTAGTTTTCTGGTAGCATCTTTAGGTTTCTCTATGTATAGTATCATGTCATTTGCAAACAGTGACAGCTTTACTTCTTCTTTTCTGATTTGGATTCCTTTTATTTCCTCTTCTTCTCTGATTGCTGTGGCTAAAACTTCCAAAACTATGTTGAATAATAGTGGTGAGAGTGGGCAACCTTGTCTTGCTCCTGATCTTAGTGGAAATGGTTTCAGTTTTTCACCATTGAGAACGATGTTGGCTGTGGGTTTGCCATATATGGCCTTTATTATGTTGAGGTAGATTCCCTCTATGCCTACTTTCTGGAGTTTTTTTTTTATCATAAATGGGTGCTGAATTTTATTGAAAGCTTTTTCTGCATCTATTGAGATTATCATATGGTTTTTATCCTTTGATTTGTTAATATGGTTTATCACATTGATTGATTTGCATAGATTGAAAAATCCTTGCATTCCTGGGATAAACTGCACTTGATCATGGTGTATGATCCTTTTAATGTGCTGTTGGATTCTGTTTGCTAGTATTTTGTTGAGGATTTTTGCATCTATGTTCATCAGTGATATTGGCCTGTAGTTTTCTTTTTTTGTGGCATCGTTGTCTGGTTTTGGTATCAGGGTGATGGTGGCCTCATAGAATGAGTTTGGGAGTGTTCCTCCCTCTGCTATAATTTGCAAGAGTTTGAGAAGGATAGGTGTTAGCTCCTCTCTAAAAGTTTGATAGAATTCGCCTGTGAAGCCATCTTGTCCTGAGCTTTGGTTTGCTGGAAGATCTTTAATTACAGTTTCAATTTCAGTGCTTGTGATTGGTCTGTTCATATTTTCTACTTCTTCCTGGTTCAGTCTCGGAAGGTTGTGCTTTTCTAAGAATGTGTCCATTTCTTCCAGGTTGTCCATTTTCTTGGCATATATTTGCTTGTAGTAATCTCTCATAATCCTTTGTGTTTCTGCAGTGTCAATTGTTTCTTCTCCTTTTTCATTTCTAATTCTATTGATTAGAGTCTTCACCCTTTTCTTCTTGATGACCCTGGCTAATGGTTTATCAATTTTGCTTATCTTCTCAAAGAACCAGATTTTAGTTTTATTGATCTTTGCTATTGTTTCCTTCATTTCTTTTTCATTTATTTCTGATCTGATCTTTATGATTTGTTTCTTTCTGCTAACTTCGGGGTTTTTTTTTTTGTTGTTGTTATTCTTCTTTCTCTAATTGCTTTAGGTGTAAGGTTAGGTTGTTTATTTGAGATGTTTCTTGTTTCCTGAGGTAGGATTGTATTGCTATAAACTTCCCTGTTAGAACTGCTTTTGCTGCATCCCATAGGTTTTGGGTTGTCATGTTTTCATTGCCATTTGTTTCTAGGTATTTTTTTGATTTCCTCTTTGATTTCTTCAGTGATCTCTTGGTTATTTAGTAGTGTATTATTTACCCTCCATGTGTTTGTGTTTTTTGCAGAGTTTTTCCTGTAATTGATATCTAGTCTCAGAGCGTTGTGGTTGGAAAAGATACTTGATATGATTTCAATTGACTTAAAATTGCCAAGGCTTGATTTGTGACCCAAGATATGATCTATCCCAGAGAATGTTCCATGAGCACTTGAGAAGAAAGAAACAGCAACAGAAAATGTTGCTGTTTTTGGATGGAATCTCCTATAAATATCAATTAAGCCCATCTTGTTTAATGTATCATTTAAAGCTTGTGTTTCCTTATTTATTTTCATTTTGGATTATCTGTCCATTGGTGAAAGTGGGGTGTTAAAGTCCCCAATACTATTATTGTGTTACTGTCGATTTCCCCTTTTATGCCTGTTATCATTGCCTTATGTATTGAGGTGCTCCTATGTTGGATGCATAAATATTTACAATTGTTATATCTTCTTCTTGGGTTGATCCCTGATCATTATGTAGTGTCCTCTTTGTCTCTTGTAATAGTCTTTATTTTAAAATCTATTTTGTCTGATATGAGAATTGCTACTCTAGCTTTCTTTTGGTTTCCATTTACATGGAATATCTTTTTCCATCCCCTCACTTTCAGTCTGTATGTGTCCCTAGGTCTGAAGTGGGTCTCTTGTAGACAGCATATATATGGGTCTTATTTTTGTATCCATTCAGCCAGTCTATGTCTTTTGGTGGGAGCATTTAATCTATTTACATTTAAGGTAATTATCTATACGTATGTTCCTATTACCATTTTCTTAATTGTTTGGGGTTTGTTATTGTAGGTCTTTTCCTTCTCTTTTGTTTCCTGCCTAGAGAAGTTCCTTTAGCATTTGTTGTATAGCTGGTTTGGTGGTGCCAAATTGTCTTAGCTTTTGCTTGTCTGTAAAGGTTTTAATTTCTCCATCAAATCTGAATGAGATCCTTGCTGAGTAGAGTAATTGTGGCTGTAGGTTTTTCCTTTTTATCACTTTAAGTATCACTGCCACTCCCTTCTGCCTTACAGAGTGTCTGCTGAAAGATCAGCTGTTAAGCTTATGGGGATTTCCTTGTATGTAATTTGTTGCTTTTCCCTTGTTGCTTTTAACATTTTTTCTTTGTATTTAATTTTTGGTAGTTTGATTAATATGTATCTTGACGTGTTTCTCCTTGGATTCATCCTGTATAGGACTCTCTGTGCTTCCTGGACTTGATTGACTCTTTCCTTTCTCATATTAGGGAAGTTTTCAACTATAATCTCTTCAAATATTTTCTCAGTCCCTTTCTTTTTCTCTTCTTCTTCTGGGACCCCTATAATTCAAATGTTTGTGCATTCAATGTTGTCCCAGAAGTCTCTAAGACTGTCCTCAGTTCTTTTCATTCTTTTTTCTTTATTCTGCTCTGTGGTAGTTATTTCCACTATTTTATCTTCCAGGTCACTTATCCGTTCTTCTGCCTCAGTTATTCTGCTATTGATTCCTCCTAGAGAATTTTTAATTTCATTTCTTGTGTTGTTCATCATTGTTTGTTTGCTCTTTAGTTCTTCTAGGTCCTTGTTATGTGTTTTTTGTACTTTCTCCCTTCTATTTCCAAGATTTTGGATCATCATTACTATCATTACTCTGAATTCTTTTTCAGGTAGACTGCCTATTTCCTCTTCATTTGTTTGGTCTGGTGGGTTTTTACCTTGCTCCTTCATCTCGTGTGTTTCTCTATCTTCTCATTTTGCTTAACTTACTGTGTTTGGGGTCTCCTTTTCACAGGCTGCAGGTTCGTAGTTCCCATTGTCTTTGGTGTCTCTTCCCAGTGACTAACGATTGGTTCAGTGGGTTGTGTAGGCTTCCTGGGGTCGGGGGACTGGTGCCAGTGTTCTGGTGGATGAGGCTGGATGTTGTCTTTCTAGTCGACAGGACCATGTCCGGTGGTGTGTTTTGGGGTGTCTGTGACCTTATTATGATTCGAGGCAGCCTCTCTGCTAATGGGTAGGGTTGTGTTCCTGTCTTGTTAGTTGTTTGGCATAGGATGTCCAGCACTGTAGCTTGCTGGTCGTTGAGTGGAGCTGGGTCTTAGCGTTGACATGGAGATCTCTGGGAGAGCTTTCCCCGTTTGATATTATGTGGAGTTTGGAGGTCTCTGGTGGACCAATATCCTGAATTTGGCTCTCCCACCTCAGAGGCACAGGCCTGACACCCAGACAGAGCTTGAAGGCCCTGTCAGCCACACAGCTCCCAAGTCTACAGTTGCTCCCAAAGTCCACTGCCTCAATTTTGGGATAATTCGTCATCTATTCAGGTATTCCACAGTTGTAGGGTACATCACGTTGATTGTGGAGATTTAATCTTCTGCTCCTGAGCTCACAGAGAAATTTCCCTTTTTCTTCTTTGTTTGCACAGCTCCTGGGGTTCAGCTTTGGATTTGGCCTCGCCTCTGTATTTAGGTTGCCCTCTGGTGTCTGTTCTTTACCCAGATAGGAGGGGGTTAAAGGAGCGGCTAATTAGGGGGCTCTGGCTCAAGCAGGCGGGGGGGAGAGAAGGATATGGAATGCGGGACGATCTTGGGGTGGCAGAGGCACGCGTGACATTGCACCAGCCTGAGGCATGACGTGCGTTCTCCTGGGGAAGTTATCCCTGGATCACTGGACCCTGGCAGTGGCAGGACTGCACAGGCTTCCAGGAGGGGAGGTGTGGCTAGTGACCTGTGCTCGCACACAGGATTCTTGGTGGCTGCAGCAGCAGCGTTAGCGTTTCATGCCCGTCTCTGTTGTCTGCGCTGATAGCCGCAGTTCACGCCCATCTCTGAAGCTCGTTTAGGTGGTGTTCTGAATCTTTTCTCCTCGCACATCCCGAAACAGTGGTCTCTTGACTCTTAGGCAAGTCCATACTTTTTCCCAGATTCCCTCCTCATTAGCTGTGGTGCACTATCCCCCTTCAGACTGCGTTCACACAGCCAACCCCAATCCTCTCCCTGGGATCTGAACTCCGAAGCCTGAGACTCAGCTCCCAGCTGCACCCTCCGCCCTGGTGGGCGATCAGACAAGCCTCTCAGGCTGGTGAGTGCTGGTCGGCACTGATCCTCTGTGCGGGAATCTCTGCTTTGCCCTCTGCACCCCTGTTGCTGTGCTCTCCTCTGTGGCTCCGAAACCTGCCCCCCGCCCACCCCTGTCTCCACCAGTGAAGGGGCTTCCTAGTGAGTGGAAACTTTTCCTCCTTCACAGCTCCCTCCCACTGGTGCAGGTCCTGTCCTTATTCTTTTGTTTCTGTTTTTTCTTTTTTCTTTTGCCCTACCCAGGTATGTGAGGAGTTTCTTGCCTTTGGGGAAGTCTGAGGTCTTCTGCCAGCATTCAGTAGGTGATCTGTAGGAGCTGCTCCACATGTAGATGTATTTTTGATGTATTTGTGGGGAGGAAGGTGATCTCCATGTCTTACTCCTCTGCCATCTTGAAGGTCCTCCGTGATATATTATTTAGCCTTAGAAGGAAATCATGCCATTGGAAACAACATAGATGAATCTTGAGGGCATTATGCTAAGTGAAATAAGTCAGACAGAGAACGAGAAATACTGTATGACCTCATTTATATGTGGAATCTAAAAAAAATAAACTCAAGGAAACAGAGAACAAATTGGTGGTTGCCAGGGGTGGGATTGGAGGTGGGTAAGGGTGTTTGGATGGGCCAAGGTGACCAAAGGGTACAAACTTCCATTTTAAGCTGCATAGTTTTTGGGATGTAATGTACAGCCCGGTGACTATAGTTAACACACTGGATTATATATTTGAAAGTTGCTAAGAAAGTAAATCTTAAAAGTTCTCACAGCACAAAGAAAACTGTAACTATGTTAGGTGATAGGTGTGTTACTAATCTTTTATGGTAATCATTTTGCAACATGTACATGTATCAAATCATTACAGTGTACACCTGAAAACTTATACAATGATATATGTCAATTATATCTGAATAAAGCTGGAAAAAAATTGTTTAATGAGTCTGAGAAGGGGGTGGGAGCTTCTATCCCCACGTAACAGGCCAGGATGTGGAGGTTTAAAGGGTGCTGTGATCAGCTAGTAGGTGGATGTCCAGACACCTAGGTCTTTGCTTACAGACTAATCATAAAGAGGGGGCTAACACCTGTTGTAGTGTAAGTGCCTGACAGTTAGCTTTTTAAATTGTAAGATAAGTGCCTGACATTAAGCTTTTCATTGCTGAAGCATCCATTTCAAAAGCATCCATCTGGATCAAGCATATTGTTAGCTACACAACTTGGTAAAGAGCCAGGCTGCCCCACCCATAGACTTCTCCTTTTATTTAATTAATTTAATTAATTAATTAATTTAAAATGTAAAATATTACCGTATTTTTATTCGTCTCATTGGTGGATGTCCCTTCGTTGCGGCAACAGCGAGGGGAAAGAGGAGGGGAAAACAACAACAGCAAAAGGAAACTTTATTTCTCAACGTACTCACGCCAGCTGACGACGGCCAGCTGTCAACCTTTGGTGGAATCCCATTCCGGTGCCCAGGACCGGCCTGGCATGGGGAGTGAGGAATCCGTCCCCTCCCCAGCAGTTGTACCTCACCCAGGGACGTTGGAGAAAAATGCTGCTGGGTCCCAGGTCCCAGGTTCCACAGGTCCCCTGGGTCCCCTGTGCCCTGTCCACGACCATCCCTGAGTGGAGAAATGCACACCAGGAGGATCGGGTCTGTCATCGTGTCCCCACGGCCCTGTGCTCCCGATGCGGCCCACTCACTTGACTGCCGGTTGTCTTCTCCTTTTATTGATAGAAAGCCCCTGGTGACCTAGATAACTGACTTCTTGAGGGACCCAGCTTTTCTTTTCCCACGCCCTAATTGCTACTCTTATGTTTTAAATTCACCAATAAAGAGTGAACCTGCCTAACCCTAGGCATCCCACCCTCGACCCCAGTAAGGGCAGAACCCAGATGTGTGGACCCTGTACACTTCCAGGACCTGAGGGTAACAAACCTTGTTTCTTCAGTGTCTTGCTGGTTATTGCTGAGGTGCATCCTGCAGTCATAAGAACCACAAGGGCTGGTCCAGCCTGCATTGGGCTCCAGTCAGGGAAGTGTCTGCAGGGGCTTTCAGAGTAGTGCAGACCCCAGTGAGTGGCCCCAGGCTTTCCTAGCCAATAGCTGGGTCAATAGCCAATAGGGGAGGTCTTGGAGGCTGGAGTCTGTTCCCTACAAACAAGAAATGGGAGGCAGAAAGGCTTCCGTGCCCAGGAGCACCACAGGGTTCTGCTCCGTTTCCCTGCTGTTACAGAAAACAACACACAACAGGATCAGCACACCAGCACGGGCCTGCGTGTGCAGGTGAGCTCGCCCAGGTAGCAGATATTGTATTTAAAAGGCAAATGTAAATGTAAAACGGGATGGTGGCATCTGTCTCCATGGGCACTCATTTAATCCTCTCAACAGCACTATGAGGTAGGTACACACTATTAACTCTGCCTTGTAGATGAGGAAACAGGCACAGATAACTCAAACAACCTGCGTACGGTGGCAAATCTAGTAAGTGGCTGAGTGAGGGCTGGAACCCAGGCCGTCTGGCCCAGAGACCATACTCTTAACCTCTTCACTTCACTGGCTCAACTCAGCAAAAATCTCCATTTACTGTAAACGTAAACATGAATATCTGAGGACTATGTTTAAGCACGAAACTTGCATAGAAAATGTATGAAAGGGTGGATGGATTTCAGGCAATTCTTACTTCTTCCCCTTATGCTTTTCTGTCCTGTTTGGCTCTTTTTTTTTTTTTAGAGTGAGCATATGCTATTTATACAAATACAGTTGTTAAAAAAAAAAAAAACGATAAAGCGAAGAGGAGAAAGAAAACAAACCCTTCTTGTTCAGTCAGTTTCCCACATCCTGGGTAGCTCAGTTGGACCTCAGAATCCCACCCTGGTAGGTAGGTGGATTTACCTGCACTGTTTACTGAGGATTTTGGTTAGCTCAGGACTTTAAACACACAGTAAATGGATTCACCCAGAATGAGAAAAAATTCATACCGTTATGTATGTACGTAGGTATGATTTTTATACTACAGGCTGTGTCTGGCTTTTGGGGACTTTGAATTCTTCCTCCCTCTGATAAGAAGTTCCTGGTCAAGTGGAACCACTGGACTGTGCCTAGTCTTTATTTCTCTTTTTCTTTCTTAGGCCAGTTTGTGTGAGCATCCTTGACACAGCCCCAGTGGTGCTTTTGTGTGTTGAATCTTTGGACTGGACATTGATGGTGACTGCTTATGCTGCCTATGAGCAGGTAGTCGCGGTGAAAGGGGATGTGCAGTAACAGAATTGCATACAATGGAGCTTTGGAGGGAGGAAGTGGGCACCTGGTCAGAGGAGGAGTCATGAGGGTAAGAAGTGTGGCAGGAACGATCCAGACCTGGGGGGGATAGTCAACATGATGGGTGACAGAACCCAGTTCCGGTGATGAGGGAGAGGAGACCCCCCAGCATGGCTGGCTTCTGGGCCCATGTGGATGACGATGCCTTTCCCTGGAGCTGGGTTTGCAACAGCAGGAAAGGTGGTGACTCAGGCTTGGGTGTGCCTGTGGACCATGCAGCAAAGATGCCAGTGGCTGTGGCATATACAGCTGAGAACTTAGAAGGGGAGAGGGAAATTATGCTTCCACCCTTACAACTGGAAGGAGACAAATGTCCCACCTAGATGCATGAGTCTGAGTTATGTGGTCCTGGCTGGGCGATTTTCTCCAGTCATGTCTCAGAATCTATGGAAGGGGGAGCGTGAACTTTTGATGGGCAGCTGCCTTTTGCTTCCTCAGATACCCATGTCTTCTGGTGATGTATTTACACACTGACACATTGCTGAAAGGTGTGAAAACTCTGTTTCTCACTTTCTCTCTTCATCTCTCTCCCCTTGCATCTACCCCTCCAACTTCCTCCTTTTCCTTCTCAGATCTGATGCTTCGGGAAGGGAAAGTCTTAATGCCTTGCTTATCATTAATCAGTTTTATCAATTAATTATATTGATAGTACCTACTGTGTGGCAAGTACTGTGTTTATTGAGACTATAGCACAAATGGAGCATTTAACATTCTCTCTTTTTAAAAAAATTTAATCCTTCCAATGGTCCTGTGAGATGGGCAGCATTTTTCCCATTCTACTATTGAATAAGGGCTCCCTGAAATGTCCCCAAAACAACTTGTTTGTAAGACAAATGAGCTTATTACTTATTGTGTTAAGGGAAAATCCTACTTTGACAGTTGAGTCTCAGTGTCTCAGAAGAGAAAGGGTAAAGTTGGGATACTTATTGTGATTTGAAGTCTGATTTAAGGAATGTCTCAATCAGGGACTTGGTTAGGTTTGGGTCAGGGTCATGATACAATAATTTAGAATTGGTGGGCCTTGCAAGGAGAGGAGTTTTGGGCAAAGGCTTCACAGAGTGTTAGGGTGTAATTTGTCACTGCTGATTTTTTTTGAAGAGTTGATGGTCTTTCAGGAAGTTCCTGGAGTGAACAATAAAGTTATCTGCAACTTTTGTCTTCCTGGGAAAGAGTTTCCTGGAATAGTAAAGTTATGGTGATGAAGAGATGGAATAGTAAAGGCACGTTAATGTGGGCAGTAAGCTGTATGAATGTTTTGACTCTCACCACATAAATGATATTGATCCAATGCAGGAAAGACCAAAATCTGGGTGTGGTAGTTAATGTGTATTTGTAAGTTTATACTTATGAGCCTCCATTTGTAAGAGTGTCTCCCTCTCCACACTGGGGAAGGGAAGGATGACTCTAAATCACAAGAAACTCTTATCAATGGAGAAGGCACTGACTTAAATTTGTATAACAAACTGTACCCTTGTTTACATGTTTTCCTGGTTACCATCCATAACTGGCTTCTCCCATTCCCTAACATCTTTCTCTGGTCTTTAGCTGAAGATGGTATTTAAGGTGGTGGCTTGGGCCATCTCAGAGAGTTACTCAGTTGTCCTTGGCATCTTCCATGTATACATGAGGTATACATATTAATAAACTTCTGTTTTTCTCTTATTAGTCTATGTTTTATTACAGGAGGTCTCAGCCAAGAACTTAGAAGGATAGAGGAAAAATTATTTTTCTTCCTCTATAGAATCAGATTTCAATCAATATGGAAAAAGAACCTCATATAAAATTCAATAGTGATACCTAGCAGGACCCTCTGGGGCTCCTGGGCACAAAAGCCTTTCTGTGTCCCTCATTTCTTGATTACAGGAAATAAACTTCAGGCTCCATGACCTCCCCTGAGTTCCAATGAGCAGGTTCAAACTGTTGCTAATTAGGGAAGGGAGGGGATGCAGAGACAAGGGAGGAGCAGGCAAGAAACAACAGTGCAGCCTTGGGGCAGGGTCCTGGTTTCCCCTCAAGGGATATACATAACGATATCTTTGAGCTGTTCTGCAGATACTGAAACCTCCACCAGGTGGGAGAAGGTAACTGTCTGCTTCCCACAAGCACGTAGACCCCAGACCTGTTGGAACCAGAAGGTTGATGATGCCGACTCCCACTTACCTCACCACCAACCAATCAGAAGAATGTCCACATGCTGATCATGCCCTCTTTGAACCATTACTATAAAACTCCTCACTACCCTCTCCAGGTCAGGACACACAGTTCTGAGGGCATTACCCTACTGTGACCCCCTTTGCCTGACAAAGCAATAAAGCTATCCTTTCTTACTTCACCCAAAACCCTTTCTCTGAGATTTAATTTGGTGTTGGGGTACAGAGGCCCGGTTTGGCTTCAATAGTAATGAGTAAAAGGTGTGCCATTTAGGTTCTAGAAACCAGAGGCACAACTTCAGGTTTGAGAGGAACTTGTGGAGGTCATGTGAATAATTTTAGTGATCAGATCTGTAGAGGAGGTTGTGACTGGCATTGTGGAGTCTGTTACGGATGTGTCCTTTTGTGAGGAGTTGTGACATGCAAAAATCCATGGGAAGAAGAGTTGCCAGGATATCCGGGAGGGAACCCAATCAAGGCATGTCAGGGGCAGAGAAAAGAAATGAGTATGCTGGATAGGTAAAGGTGAGGGTGAAGGGAATCTGTGACAGCTGCCCTGAGATGTCTAAAGAGTTGTCCCATAACAGGGAGCTTATCTCATTCTATCTTACGGTAAAGCATATAACCAGGATGGATGGGTAGATGTTTAGGGAAGCATATATTTGCTAACAAGAAAGAAAATCCTCATAGTCAGAATGGTCCAACAGTGGGGCAGCTGCCTCCTGAAGGATGAGTTCCCCATCACCAAAGAGATGTAGCAGAGGCTGAGCGACCACCACATCAGCATGTGGCAGAAGGGGCCCAGCTGGACTCTGAGGTCCTTCCCATCTGTGAAACAGTGGTTTGTCAATATTTCTCAGTTCAGTTCTTTTTGGACTTAAATAAAAACTTACTTCCTAGAAGCCTGAAAAAACTCAGGTGTAGCACTGAGAAATATGAAAGTGCTTTCTAAAGGCTCCTCTGATTTCTCTTTGAAATGCTAAAATATGTGGTAAACTTCTTGGCTTTGGAACTCGCAGCTATTCAATTCCTTCTACAGGTGACAAAAATCATCCAGTCTGGAGCAAAGATGTGTGAAAATAGATTAGGCAGTGTGTGAAAACACTTCCCATCAGCCACTTGGCGGCTTTTTTTTTTTTTTTTGGAAATGTTAATGTCAGTGCTACAAAGCTGTTACCTTGGAATTCACACCTATTCAATTCCACATCCAGGTAAATAGACATCCCCTGCGAACACAGAAGTGTGAAGCCAAACTGAGGAAAACTGTGAAAATTCTGGTCTCAATCCATCCTAAGGAGGAAGGAAAATAAAGTTGTCTTCCTTCTTCATCCAGTATCATTTATCTGTGAAAAATTTGAGCTTGAAGGGCTGCAGAGGAAATAAGTAACTAGCATTAGCTGAGCACCTACTACAAGCCAGGGCCATGTTGGGGGTATTTATATGTAAATATCCCCACAACCCTGTATTTTAAGTTTTATTAGGCCTGCAAAAATGTAAACGAACAGAAACCTCAATTAAATAGAGTTGTGAGATTAGAAGGGGAGCTCTCACATCCCGTGACAATAGCAGAGTCCAACAGGAAGAAGAGAGTCTTCCCTTGCTTACTGGGCAAGGAGTCAGCCAATGAAAAGCCATGGACTCCTTATTTACTATAGCTCTCTCAGCTTCTTTATCCTCTCTATAAAATCATTCTCCTTCCCTTGCCATGTGGGGACTTGCATATGGCACACCATGTTTGCAGACCCGAATTGCAATTCTCTGCTGATCTCGAATAAACCCATCTTTGCAGAAGAAATATCTGGCAGTCTATTTGTTTCAGGTCAACATTTTGGTGGTCTGTATGGGCACCAGAGTAAACTCCCAGTGGCTCTAGGACTGGTGAACACACAGGTGCAGTACCCACAATTTAGCCTATTGATGCTCACTGATTTTCTCCCTGACCCTGAATTTTGAAGGTACATCTTTCTTCTGGATCCCAGTTCATGCCCTCTTTATAGTTGAAACTCTCCAGGCTCGCAGGGGATCTATTTTAAGGTGATTAAAGGATAAGGTGTTGGTCTTTATGCGAGTACTCATTTCGTACTTCGATCAATTTTGAGAACATACTGTTTCAGTTGAAGCTGGCTGAGATGCTTTCAGATCATTCCTTTGGGAACAATGGCTACTTCACTGAAACTCTCCTGGTTTTTCAGCCTTTGGCCCATTCCTTTGGAATAGGGGCTGTTCTATGGAAACTGGCTGAAAAGTCTTTGGCCTGGCACATCTGGGACCACGCTGTTTCCTTACAACTGGCTGATATTATCTTGCAGGCTGTTTGAGGTTCAAGCTGTTTGTATTGAGTTAGTTGAAAATTGTACTTTTATTCTAGGACAAAAACCGCTGAGAAATGGGATTCCAGTTATCTAAATATTTTGAGTCCTCTCCCTAACCCCAACAGGGACTCTGGCTGATTTTAGGTTTAAAAATTGTGGTCCTTCCTCATTCACATTTCTAATTAAATAGACTCACCTAACCAAAGGCAATTTAGAATATCAATGGCCATTATGGGGAAATTTTGAAATCCCCAAACTTGATTTTCTTGAAACTGAATTGGACTACAATAGCTCAAAAATTTCTATAACTGAGTGGAATGCTATTTTATTTGGTATTTTGAGGTCTCCCAATGTTATCAGGGGTCTAAAATTGCATCTTTGAAAAATAATATTTTAATACTAACTGAGGCAAACAAGCACTTAAGAAAAGATAAAATGGGTCCTGAAGCCTCAGGCCCTTCCTCTTTGGCTTCTTTGTCTCAGGCTCCACCTCTGGTCCCATCTTGCCTCTCTCCCTCAGCTCCTCTTGGTCAGATTCTGCCTCTGGCACCATTATCATTCTTCCTTTCTATGCCATCTACGATTCCTCTATACCTGTAGTTCCCCCATACTAACTATCTTGCCTAACTTCCCTTTTTCTCTGAAACTCTCCCTGCTCCCTTTTCCTCCAAACTTAGCAGGATCTGCCTCTTTAAAATTAAGCCTTCTAAGGATCCAGAGGCTAAACCTTTAATTTCTTATATTCCCTGGACTAAAGCTGAATTTTGAGACTTAGTCAAAAATTTTTCCAAAGTAACCAAAGATCCTCATAGATTTGCTGATGAATTTAATAGAGTCATTCAAACTTATCAGCCTGTTTCTCTGACTTATATCAGATAGTTTATATGCTTGTTGTGGAAGGCCCTGCCCAGCATTGGATGAAAATTGCTGATTGGGAAAATCTTAAAGGGTCTCTAGAATTAAAACCAGGAGAACCCTGGGCATATACCCTGAGAAGACCATAATTCAAAAAGAGTCATGTACCAAAATGTTCATTGCAGCTCTATTTACAATAGCCCAGAGATGGAAACAACCTAAGCGCCCATCATCGGATGAATGGATAAAGAAGATGTGGCACATATATACAATGGAATATTACTCAGCCTTAAAAAGAAGTGAAATTGAGCTATTTGTAATGAGATGGATAGACCTAGAGTCTGTCATACAGAGTGAAGTAAGTCAGAAAGAAAAAGACAAATACCGTATGCTAACACATATATATGGAATTTAAGGGGAAAAAAATGTCATGAAGAACCTAGGGGTAAGACAGGAATAAAGACGCAGACCTACTGGAGAACGGACTTGAGGATATGGGGAGGGGGAAGGGTGAGCTTTGACAGGGCGAGAGAGAGTCATGGACATATACACGCTAACAAACGTAGTAAGGTAGATAGCTAGGGGGAAGCAGCCGCAAGGCACAGGGATATTAGCTCGGTGCTTTGTGACAGCCTGGAGGGGTGGGATAGGGAGAGTGGGAGGGAGGGAGACGCAAGAGGGAAGACATATGGGAACATATGTATATGTATAACTAATTCACTTTGTTATAAAGCAGAAACTAACACACCATTGTAAAGAAATTATACCCCAATAAAGATGTTTAAAAAACAAAAACAAAACAAAAACAAAACAAACAAACAAAAAAAACCAGGAGAACCACCTGCTAACTTACATGATCAGGCTTGGACAATCGCTAGGTCACTTCATCGAGCAATTCCTAGGGCTTTTCCAAAGCCTCTTTTTTTTCCCATAAAGTTATTTATTTAATTTATTTATTTTTGGCTGCATTTGGTCTTCGTTGTTGCATGTGGGCTTTCTCTAGTTGCGGCAAGCGGGGGCTACTCTTCTTTGCAGTGCATGGGCTTCTCGTTGCAGTGGCTTCTCTTGTTGCAGAGCATGGGCTCTAGGCATGCGGGCTTCAGTAGTTGTGGCATTGCATGTGGGCTCAGTACTTGTGGCTCACGGGCTCTAGAACGCGGGCTCAGTAGTTGTGGAGCATGGGCTTAGTTGCTCTGCAGCATGTGGGCTCTTCCCAGACCAGGGATCGAACTCATGTCCCCTGCATTGGCAGGTGGATTCCTAACCACTGTGCCACCAGGGAAGTCCTCCCAAGCCTCTTTTTTTAAAAAAGAGATTTCCATTTTTATTTTTAATTAATTAATTAATTAATTAATTAATTAATGGCTGTGTTGGTTCTTCGTTGTTGTGTGTGGGCTTCTCATTGTGGTGGCCTCTCCTGCTGTAGAGCACAGGCTCCAGGCACGCGGGCTTCAGCAGCCGTGGCTCGAACGCTCTAGAGCTCAGGCTCAGCAGCTGTGGCACACAGGCCCAGCTTCTCCACGGCATGTGGGAATCTTCCCGGGCCAGGGCCCGAACCCGTGTCCCCTGCATTGGCAGGCAGACTCTCAACCACTGCGCCACCAGGGAAGCCCCAAAGCCTCTTCATTCAAACAAAATTCAGTCTCGCACACAAAAATCTGATGATTCTGTTCATGACTCTTACTATTGACTTCAGATGGATTTTAAAGAAAATTGGTCTTCCTTCAGATGTTGATTCCATCAGGTATCTTTTAACTCTGTGTTTATTAATGGGCTGAACTGGGACTTTTCCCTTCTAGGAAAAAGGACCAGAATGGAATGGGAAACTATGTTCACTCCAGATTTAGTTAATCTGGCATGGCAAACCAGCTCTCTTGTACTCTAGATGAGTCACCTAAAAGGAAGACCGACAACATTCTTAATCTTCAACTCTAGCAAATGAAAGACCCCAAATGAGACCAAAACCCTCTTAGTTTCTGATATTATTGCAAAGAGCCAGAACATTAGAAAAGAGATTGTTATGAATGTAAGCACTTTAGGTGCCTTCAGTACTTTAACCAGCCTTTTCAACATCCTCGCAATTCTCAATGATGGAGCTCCAAGGATGGGGCTCTTCCCAATTGTCCCTCTTAATCAGCTTGGGAAATGTTTCTCCACATTAGGGATAAATATCTTCCAGTCCTAACTGATACCTGGGCCACACTCTTGGTGCTCAATCCCAATACTATAAAACAGCCACTGTCTCAGAGTACTAAAACCGTTCAACTAGTGGGGATCTTTAATGAACTTCAAGAGGTTCCTCTCTCTGAACCTACTCCCTTTTGTTTAGGCCCTTTGAGAGATAGACATTCTTTTCTCCTTAGTTCCTCTGCCTCTATCTATTTCTTAGGTGGAGGCTTCCTAGAGAAGTATCATGCCAAAATTTCTTTCTCCCCAAAGGGGGAAATAATTCTAGATATTAACAAGTAGTCATCGAAGTAACCAATCAGGTGAATTAAATGACTCTTTGACATCTTTTATTTCTTCTGTCTCTGATGGTACTAGAGCTGATTCTGGAAACACTGATCATTTGTCCCTATTGATACAGCTACCACTTTCCCTATGGGCTAAATCTCCAACTGACATTCATAAATTTCACAGCTCACCTCCCATCAAGATTCTAATAGATCCTTTAAAACCTCTTTCCAGAATCCTTTCTAGGCATAAAGCCCTTAAAGAAGATTGCAAGGCTCAGGCCTCATTATCCCTTGTACCAGTCCCTGTAACACTCCTGTCTTTTACTGGTGAGAAAACTTAAGGTCTGAGGGTGGAGGTTTGTCCAGGACCTCCGTACAATAAACAACATTGTTATCTCTCAACACCCTGTTGTTCCTAACCCTCATATGTTACCAACATCCATTCCCAATGGAAGTAGGTTCTTTACTGTAATTGATTTATTCAGTGCATTCTTTAGTATTCCAGTTGATGAAGCTATCCAATACCTTTTCGCCTTCACTTGGGAAGAAAAACAGTTCACCTGAGCAGCAATGCCTCAAGGTTTTACTGAGAGTCCTGCTTATTTCTCACAATACTGAAGGCTGATCCAGATGATATAAAGTTCCCTAGAGGTTCTACTTTGTTGCAGTATGTGGATGATTTGCTTCTTTGTTCTCCTTCTCAAGCCTCTTCACAGGAAGACAACATCCCCTTGCTAATACTTTTAGCCTTAAAGGGGCATAGGGTTGCCAAAGAAAAATTGCAGTTTGCCCAAACCCAGGTTTGATATTTAAGGCATCTGATATCAGATAGGGCTACACGAAGATCCAGATAAACTTAGGATATCCTAAATTTCCCCAAACCCAAAACTAAGTGTCAACTGTGAGGTTTTTCTCAAACTAGTTGATTATTGCAGAAATTGGACTCCAAAATTCTCTCTTATAGCCAAACCTCTATATGTTTTAATCAACAATAACAACACCAGTCCAATTTTGTGGGAAAAACCGTTATGACCCAGCCTTCCAGACCTTAAAGGCAAGTTTGATGAACTCACTTGCCCTTGGGCATCCCAATTAGCAGCTTCCCTTTTCCCTTTTTTTGTGGAAAAGGAAGGGAACTCATCCCAAAGTATATGGAGCACCATTGACCCACAGGGTATTATAGCCAGCACGAGAATGCCCCCCTTGTCTTGAGCCATTTTAGCCACTGCTGTTCTGGCTAAGGCCACTAAGAAAATCATAGGATTCCTTTAACCACTTTTGTTCCTCATGCAGTAGAAGCTCTCCTGGATTTCTCATCAAGCTTAACATTAATCAATCAACCACCTCACCTTCTGTGAAGTTATTTTGTTAATTGCCCCTCATATAGCTCTTTTACACTGTAATAACCTGAACCCTGCTATTCTCCTCCCTTCTGTCACTGATGAAGTCCCTCATGACTGCTTAATGTCACCTCCTGTCTCCTTGTGAGGATCTACAGGAAGCTTCTCTGGGTGACACTGATTTCTCATGGTTGACTGTTGGTTCTTATTTAAAAGGCGACAATGGCAAATTTTGTGCCGGGCATGCTATTGCAACTACAATACTTTTGAATTGTTGAGGCAGAATTTTTACCATGGCTACTTTGGCCCAACAGGCTGAATTTTATGCTCTAACACAGGCTTGTACTTTACTCAAGGAGAAAACTGCCAATAGTTATACTGATAGCAGATATGTTTTTTGGAGTGGCTCATGATTTTGGAATGTTGTGGAAGCAACATGGCCTTCTTACTTCTAGCAGAAGTAAACTTAAAAATGGCCCCTCTGTTCAGGAATCATTGGATACGATACTTTTACCTGCTGCTTTAACTATTATTAAGATTCCAGGGCATTCTAAACTTGACTCTCTGAAAGCTAAGGAAAAACACCTTGCTGACATTTCCTCGGGATGCAATCCTTAAAGGGACCAACAGCAGCATAACCTCTGTCATGGTCCAAAGTGGTATTTCCCTAAATGATAACTTAGCAAAACTGGCTGGAGGACAGGAATAAAGATTCAGACATAGAGAATGGACTTGACACGGGGAGGGGAAGGGTAAGCTGGGACGAAGTGAGAGAGTGACATGGACATATATACACTACCAAATGTAAAATAGATAGCTAGTGGGAAGCAGCCACATAGCACAGGGAGATCAGCTCGGTGCTTTATGACCACCTAGAGGGGTGGGATAGGGAGGGTGGGAGGGAGGGAGATGCAAGAGGGAGGGGATATGGGGATATATGTATATGTATAGCTGATTCACTTTGTTATAAAGCAGAAAATAACACAACATTGTAAAGCAATTCTACTCCAAGAAAGATGTTAAAAGAAAAAAGAAAGAAAAACTAGCTGGAGAAGTCTAACAATTGGCCTCAGAAAAAGAAAACAAGATGGGAAATTCAACAATTGTTGGCTTGATAAAAAGAGAAGGCTCTGGTTTGGACCAAATAACTACCCAGTCCCACCTGAGACTCTAAAATTTCCACTCCTCACCACTGTACATGCATTAAACCATTTGTCTACTGACAAAATGATATCTCTCATGAATCGATATTGGTGGGGAAATATTAACAAGGCTGCAGAAAGTACCTACTTCACTTGCCCACTTGTTTGAGGTATAACCCAGGGAAGCTTGTTCATCCTGCTTCTGGACATTTTAAATTGCCTAGTGGACAATTTGAGGTCTAGCAAATGGATTTCATACAACTTCTTCTGTCTAATGGATATAAATATGCTATCATCATGGTCTGTACGTTTTCACATTGGACCGAAGCCTTTCCTTGCAGACAGGCTACTGCTTCTTCTGTGGCTAAAGTCCTTTTGGAAAACATTATCCTCCTCTCAAACTTCACAGTGATTGAGGAACTCATTTACTGGCCAGGTGCTTTGAAAAGTCTGTGCTGTTTGGCTTGTTTTACTGCACTTTCACTGTGCTTACCACCTTCAATCCTCTGGTTTAGTTGAGTGCACTAATAGCATTATTAAGACTCAGTTAGTAAAATTTGTAGTGGCCCTCCAAATACCTTGACCAAAAACACTGCAATTGGTCCTTTGAAATCTCAGCTCCACCCCTTTTGGAACTCATAATCTCTCACCCTTTGAGATGATCACAGGATGTCCAATTCACTTGGCTCCTTCTCTTTTGTCCCACAACTGATAAAAAAAGAGAATCCAATTTTGCAAAGGTCTAATTGCTTCTACTAAAAATAACCATGTTTTGGTAGACCAATCTTTTCACAGTGTGCTCTCAAAAGACAAAAACCTTAAGCATCATATCTTGCAATCTGAAGATTTTGTGTATTGGAAAAAGACATCTCCAGAAGAACTCTCTTCAACCTTGCTGGAAAGGCTCCCATCAGATACTGCTAATCAACCCTTGTACCACCAAACTCCAAGGCATAGACTCTTGGATTCACTTGACACACACAAGGAAATCACCAAACCCTTACTGGACCTGCACATCATCTGGTGGCCTGAAAGTAAGGACTCCCTGGAATTGAAGCAGATAGCATCTGGTGAGACAGCTTTCCCAGGATATCTGGACCAGGACTGTTACAAGTTTGTCAACAGCCTTTAAAACTGATATAATGCTTCTGATGATAACCAATGTCTGTGATCTTAAATATATATGGACTTTAGATTAGAAGTGCCTGAGAGTTCTCCCTCCTAGCCCTCCATGTTACTTGAGTATGACCTCAGTAGGTTTTTAATCTGTGTGCTGTGAGACACAACACCCAGTAAAAAAAGTTTTTTTTTTGGTCCATTGAGGGACAAAAATGTCCTGAACCTGGAAAATCTGACTCTTGATCAGCAACATTTTCAGAGGTAGATCTTGATCAAAGGGGAAAATGTAAACAATTAGCAAACAGAAACGTCTTAATAGAGTTGGGAGACCAGAGGGTGTGCTTTCACACCCTCTGATAATAACAAAGCACAACAGGAAGAAGAAAGACTCCTTTCCTGGCAAGGACTCAGCCAATGAAAACCATGGACTGTTTGTTTGCCCTAGTCTTCCCAACTTCCTTTTCCCTTCTATAAAATTGTTCTCCTTCCCTTGCCATATGGAAACTTGCACATGGCTCACCACAGTTGCAGACCCCAAATTGCAATTCCCTGCTGATCCTGAATAAACCCATCTTTCCTGGAGAAATATCTGGTCGTCTACTTGTTTTAGGTGAACAGACACATTTTGCAATGTGTAAGTCACAGTTGACTTAGGTAAAATAATTTCCTTCAAAGGCACAGAGCTTATAAGTAGTACAGCAGGGATGTTGACATAAAAAACTGAACATTAGTTGCCTCAAGTCTCAGAGACCTTTCATACTTATTAGGGAGGTAATGGTAGCTGTTGTAACAAAAAGTCCCAAATCTCAATGGCTTAATACCTAAAACAGTATTAATTGCTCAACTCTGAGCAACAAGTCTGTGGTTGTTGGGTGGTTGCTGAATAATCTGCTCCATGCGGTCCTTCAAGGGCTGTTTTCCTTCTATTTCATGCTGCTACCACCTTCAAAATGTGGCCACCAATGTCACCCCAGAAGGAAAGAGAATAAAGTGGAGATTTATATGGGCCAGGCTAGAGGTGGTGCACATCACTTCTACCCTCATTCCCTTCATTTTAATTCAGTCATATGGCTCCAGACTAATTCCCAGGGGGCTCAGAAGTATAGTTAAACTGTGTTCCCAAGGGAAAAATAAGATTTTTGGGAACACATATATGGTGAATTGTTTCATTATTTATGCTCAATAAGACACTGTGTTGCAAGTATAGCAGGCACTTTAATATGTATTTTCAGACTCAATATATGAATGGAAGAATGCATGAATGAATGATGACTCAACCCCACAGTAACAACAAGCTAGTTATAAAATCCCCAGAAAATCAAAGCTGGATTCATTGGAGCCATTAAAGTTAATGTTGGTTTATTTAAATCAGAGTGAAAGTGTGAATTAATGAGAGTAGAGGGCTGGGAACAGTAATTGGCATATAGTAACTTATATGCGTTAGCTGTTATAATGACTCACCAATGGGTTTCCCCTGGTGGTCTTCAGTGAGACACCTCCAATCTCCACTGGCTCTGGTCTGTTCTTTCTGTTCCTCCTTTATCAAATTCTGGAGTTTTTAGTAATAATTGGTATTTTCTCAGTGGAGAGGAGGTGCTCCCTTAAACATTTGGGAAGCTCTGAATCAGTGATGATATTCTTAGTCAGTCAGAAAGAGATCCTGGCTTTTTAATTGATGTTTAGCAAATTTGCAAGTAGAGATCCATTGACATGCTTATTTATGTCACTCTTCGAGGCCATGAAAATTAATAAATTTTGCTAACAATGGGACAACTTACTAAGTGATGAAATTTTTTTTTTCTACAAAATTCTCTGTGGTTTAAAGGGGAAGCCATTTTATCTTCAGAAGCACTTGTTCTTACTAGGCTGTGTCCTCATTGTGGGATGTCTTACTTACCAGTCCCTCTATTTAGCAAATTATCCCTTTCTCTTGGTGTTGATGTTTTCCAGCCAGGACAAAGGGATATGAGTTTAGGGGTCTTGGGAAAAAGAGCTGAAATGCAATTAGCTTTCCTGTGGAGATTGCATGATGAATGTGAAGCAGGGTCTGAGATGCAGAAATAGAGAAAGAACCTGAGAGAATGAGGTTTCATGGAGGAGGTCACATTTGAAATAGGAATGATGGTCATTCCTGTCAGAGGGACTCTGCTATGTGGGCACAGTGTATCCAGCAATGAGGTCTGGGTTGGAAGAAACAGGAGATACCTCTTGGTCAGAGAGATCATCTGATGGCCTTGTCAAGGAGTTTGGACTTGGCTCTGTGGACAGTGGGAACCACTGAAGGTGTTTGAGCAGTAGAGTGAATGACCAGAGCTATGCCCTGAGAAGCATAATCTAGCAGTTTGAGGAACCTGGATTTGAGCAAAACAGTGATGCGAGTGTGGCAGTGGTCCAGTGAGACAATGGGAAGTTGCACTAGTTGGCACAGTAGGTGGAATGAGGCCAAGAAGCTAAATGCCAGACCCAGGACCAGCTCTTTCTCTGCAGCATACCACACAACCCCACCCCCAAAGACTCAGTGTAGGGCAGTGGTTCTCAGTCTTGAGTGTGTACCTGAACCAGCTGGAGGGCTGTTAAACTCAGATTTCTGGGTCCTACTCCAGAGTTTCTGATTCAGAAGATCTGGGGTCAGGGCTGAGAGCTTATATTTATATCAGGTTCCCAGGGAATGCTGGGTTGTTGGTCTGGGGCACAATTTGAGAACCACTGGGAAACAGATCAGCTTTGCTGAGAACCTGAATAGTCTCACAGAGATGCAGTACCAAGCTCAGTTCTTTGCACACATGCACATTTGTCTACTCAGGTATGGTCACATGGCAAAGTGCCCTGAATGGAAGCCTGTAGCTCCTAAAATGTTGTCCCATTCCTCTGGGTCTCCCAGGCTTTTCAATTCAGTCTCCACAAAAAGGTAACTGACCTGTCTTTGGATTGGCTTAGAAGCAGTAGGTAGCAGAGCCTCTGAGATGGGGACATGGCAAGGGGCTGAAGAAATAGTGACTGCACAGGGAGAGAGGCTGTTAATGGGGAAAAATGGTGGTATTAAGGACTGATTTTGCTGATTTGTTACAAGCTCCTAAGATTCAGGCCCTGTGGAGTGATGGGTGGGGTGAGGTGGAGGTGGAGGGGAGTAGGGAGGAATGAGGAAAAAGAATGGATTCAGCAAGAAGAGGAAACCAAGAAGAAGGGGAGCATGAGGATGAAGAAAGGAAAAGGAGAAAGAGAGAGATGAAAGGGAAAGAGAAAGCTGAGGTCTTGACTGGCTGTAGCCTTGTTCACACCAAGTTTGAATTTTCAAATTCTAGTGTCACTTCTCTCCATAACCACAACACTATTAAAACAAGGGTGGCTACTATTTCTTGCTATGTGCTGGGGACTTTATATCTTTTCTTCATCAAAATCTTATACAACCCTGCAAGGTAGGTTTTATTGCCTGCATTTTAATGATGGGGAAACTGAAGCTCAGAGAGGTTAAACTCTGGATTACCTGCTCCCCGCCCTGTGCACTTTCCCTCCTGTCTCACCCTCACTTGCAGGACACTAGGTCCAGAGGGAGGGTGAGGATTGCCAAGCAGCACCATGGACAGCAGCTCTGAGCCGTGAGGTAGAGTGAGAGGTAGTTGCCTGGAAGTGGTGGGCAAGACAAGCTAATGCAGAGCTACTTGTTCATACCACACCTGGTTTGGTCAGGATTAGAGTCCTTCAGTTCAGAGCCTGGAGTTGACACCCTTGATCACTCAGCCATGCCCTCCTTACCACTCAGCTGTTTTTGTTGTTGTAGTTTTTTTAATTTTATGGTTTAGTATCATTTCTGTCTCAGCAGAGGACCCCACTTCTCGTTTCACAAGCTGTAGGCTCCCATGATATCCTTCATCTCTACCTACAAAAGAATGTTTCTTGGGCTCTTCCTTTTTTTTTTTTTTTAATTTAAATTGAAGCATAGTTGATTTACAATGTTGTGTTAGTTTCAGGTGTACAGGAAAGTGATTCAGTTATACATATATCTACATATTCTTTTCCATTATGGTTTATTACAGGATATTAAATCTAGTTCCCTGTGCTATACAACAGGACCTTGTTGTTTATCTATATTTTTTGGGGTTCTTTCTAACCTGCCTTTCTATTAACTGTTGCTATTTCCTGAGGCCCCGTCCTCTGCTGAGATGGACATGAAGATGCATTGCCCAGATCTTCCTTCAGGAAAGGATTTGTTGCCCAAACTTCTGAGTGCTTTTGGCATAAAGTCTTCAGCTGTCTTCAGGGATTCCCTCAGCCACAGGGTCACCTTGGCTGGGGTAGCAAGCAGCCAGTGGCTGAACGAGGCAGAGGTGTCAGGGTTCACCTGTGAGTGCTCCACAGTGTTGGCTGCATGACTGCCTGACATCTCCCCTGCCCACTCCTGCTTTCATTCCCTTCTTTCCACGAATGTGGATTCCAAAAGCAACCCCCTGGTGAACATCCTGCCCAGACTCCATCTAAGAGTTGGCTTCCTGGGGAACCCAAACTGCGATGTCCATCAATTACTTGGACCTCCCTCACTCCTTTTTCTCAATCCTGTTTATTTTAGAGAATCTGAACCCAAGTGCAATCTTGTTTTCCTGCCATTTGTCTTACCTTCTCTGATGACACTTATATTTTATTTTTTCTGCTATTAGGAAAAGGTGCTGGCAAGTCTCTTGGGTAGTTTCTGAGAGATGGTAACACAAAGCCAGTCCTTTTGCTTCTAGGGTGTTATCTGACAGATTTTTTTACATGTGTGAGATGACATCGGAGCATGGTGATTGCCAGAACACAGTTGGAAATAGCAAAGCAAGGGATACAGGCTGAACGTTCACCAAAAGGGACATGTCTACACAAACCATATTAATACATGATCACAGCACACCTCTAAAAAGAATGAGAATGCTCTCTCCTTCTGATTTGAAGTGATCTCCAATATATATTGTTAAACAAAAAAGTCAAGGTACAGACCAGAGTGTGCAGTCTACTGTCATTTATGTGAGAATATGTTTAAGTATATGCTGTGTAGCTAGAAAATGCATCTAGGCCTATGAACAAGAAACTGACAACTGGCTACCTGTGGGGCAGAGAGCTGGGAAACCTGGAGGACAGTGGTGGGAAGGAAGATTTTTTCATGGTTTCCTCTTTGTATTATGTGGAATTTGAATTACGTGGACTTTGTACTATGTGGTTTATCAGCTTGTTCAAGAAATAAGTTTAACACAGCCATAATAAGCCATAGAGGCAATTATACTTCTTTTTGGAGAATGGCAGGGAATGAATGCTTCTAGTTGCTTGGGGCTGCTAGGAGGGATGCTGGCATGCATTTTGTGGATGGCGGATATCTGAGTGAGCTCTGACACAGTGGAGCTTTGGAGGAGAATGGCTGGGAGAGTAGGTGAGGGGTCTAGACCCAGATCTGCTGGGACTGAACTTGGCATGGAAGCAAGGGATTGTCAGGTGCACGCCCCTCCCTCAGAGGATCATGCTGACCTAGACACACAGCTTTGTTGTCATGCAGCTGCTATGCTAGATCAACAGCCCAGAACTGAGTCTTCCCAGTGTACCTCAGGGGGGCCAGTCCTCTCTGCAGCAGACCCTGCCCGCAGGGATCCTCCTGCCTTGCCCAGGAAGTGCACTGTCTCCCTTTTGGTCTGAGTGAGCCATTGGGGCCCCTGGATGATTGAGGAAGTGTGGGCGAAGGTGGCCAAGGGTGTGAAACTGGACCTCTTGCTGATTTGGCTGTTAGTGGTTTGGGACAACATGTACACACATCATGCCCGTGGCTGCCAGAGCTGTATTTGTAACCAGAGCCCTCTCTTCTGAGCTTTATAGTCTACATCCAATTGTGTCTATGACGCCTTTGTGTGGACACCTCACAGAAGCCACGTCATCAACGTGCCCTGAACTAAACTTATCCTCTCCCCACTTCACCCTCCCCCATCCCCTCAGCTCACGGTCTGTCTTGGTAACGGCCAGAAACCGAAGTGTCATTCCTGACACCTTTTTCCATCACCAACCCTATATTTTTCTAAACTGCAAGTCACACCTCTGCCCTGAACTATTCTGGAGCTGTATTGCCTGTGGGACAAATTCCAAGCCCCTTAGCATGTTTTGCAAGTCCCTGCGGCCTGGCCTCACCTGTCTCTCTCACCCCATCTCCAACACCTGCCCCTCCATGCTTCCCTTCACTTCTTCTGTTTTTTTTCTTTAAACTTTTATTTTTTCTATCTTTTTAAAAATTAATTTTTATTGGAGTATAGCTGTTTTACAATGTTGTGTTACTTTCTGAGGTACAGCAAAGTGAATCAGCTATATGTACCTGTATATCCCCTCTTTTTGAAATTTCCTTCCCATTTAGGTCACCACAGAGCACTGAGTAGAGTTCCCTGTGCTATACAGTAGGTTCTCGTCAGTTATCTATTTTATACATAGTAGTGTAAATATGTCAATCCCTATCTGCCAGTTCATCCCACCCCTCCTTCTTCCCCAGTATCCTTATGCCTGTTTTCTATGTCTGCTTGAGTTCGCATCCACTCCCAACCTGGGCGGCTCCGGCTTGCCTTTAAACACTCAGCTCAGGGGCCACACCTCTGTGGGTCCTTCCCGACTTCCATTCTGGGGTTTGTGCCCCCTATCATGTGCCCCTACAGGGCCCCCTGCCACATGCCTCTGCATAGCACTGGTCACTCCGTGGGTCATTGTCAGCTTGCCACCCCTGGGAAGCTCTGGAGTGCAGGACGTGCGGTTGGGTCATCTCTGAGTCTTCAGAGCCCAACACTGTGCTGGACACCAGATGGGACTCAGCCAATGTCAAATGAATGAAGCACGTGACCCCTAACGTCCCAGGCTGTTGGGGAGGAGCCCAAGACCACGCAGCTGGCTGGTGATGAGCCTGAGTTAGACCCTCCCTCATGAGAGCCCAGGGCTCTGCACCCTGCAGGGTGGGCCTTGCTGTTGACTCACAGCTCACGAGGAAGAGGAAATACCCAGTAAAAGTACTTTATCAGGTTTCTATGGTCTATTTTTTTCCATTTCAAGTGGCTTTCTCTGAATTTCCCAAGCTTCAACTGCTATGAAATTGAGGAAGAAAGTAATATGAATTTACTGGGGTCCTTACCTTGAGACAGTTTCTTCTCTCGACTTCACATTAAAAATAACAAACCTCTAGTGTGGGGACCTAGAAGCCCATTTCCTGGCATGATAAATCCCATCATATTTCTGGGACTGATTTCACCACTAATTAAGGATGTATTACAGCTGCCCTGCTCCCACCCACCTCTCTCGTACTGACAGGACTGGCCCTGGGAGAAAGCAAGTGAGAAACTGTCTAAAAATAAAGCAGATCTGCAAGCCCGTCGTCAAGAAAGTTGTAGGTTTCCCTTTGGACTTGAGTGGGACAGAAGGAATGCAGAGGCAGAAGCTTCTGAGGGATGCAGAGGGGAGTAGAGCTCCCGAGACTGTCCTTCTCCAAAGCCATCTGGCTTCTCCACTTGACTCCAGGCTCCTATCTTCAAGGGTCACAGGCCCGAGCCCAAAAGGGAAGAGACAATCTGAAGAGATACCACATCTCTGCTGTTTCCTCCACCTCATCAGCTAAGGCCACATCTCCTCATGGGTGGGGAGGGTCCCAACCAGCCTATGGTAATTGATGTCAGGATAGAGGTTCTGTCTTAGTTTGGGATGCCATCATAAAATACTATAGCCTGAGTAGTTTAAACAACAGAAATTTATTTCTCACAGTTCTGGAGGCTGGAAGTCTGAGATCAGGGCGCCAATACTGTCAGGTTCTGATGAAGGCTTTCTTCCTGGCTTGTGGATGGTTGCTTTCTTACTGTGTCCTTACGTGGCAAAGACAGAAAGGGAGAGAGTGAGTAAGGCCTCTGGTGTCTCTTATAAGGGCACTAAACCCTCATAAGGTCCCACCCTGATGTGAAATAAAATTCACATTTTATGGAAAGACAAGAAAAATCTAAACATAAAATATTTTTGTCTGTTGGCCTCCTCTCGCCCCCACTACTGTGCATTGTGTATCTGCATTGTGCATCGACCAAGTGTCCTCCATCGACAAAAATACCTGCTCAACCGTAAAGAGCAGCATTCTCCTAGCATCAACAGGACAACTCCTTAAAAGATAACATTCCTTCTTGATCTTGTAAGAGGCCATGATGACACTTAGATCTGGATTGTGTAAACTGTCAATAATGAGTCATTTAATGTACAGCCCTCTGTCTCAAAAAACTAATATAACTGACTTCTAAAGGGCGGAACAGTATCCAGGGTGTATACAGTATAAAAAGCCTAAGGGGTTTCCCTGGTGGCGCAGTGGTTGAGAGTCCGCCTGCCGATGCAGGGGACACGGGTTCGTGCCCTGGTCCGGGAAGATCCCACGTGCCGCGGAGCGGCTGGGCCCATGAGCCATGGCCGCTGAGCCTGCGTGTCCAGAGCCTGTGCTCCGCAACGGGAGAGGCCACAACAGTGAGAGGCCCGCATACTGCAAAAACAAAACAAAACAAAACAAACAAACAAAAAAAAGCGTAAGGTTTGTGTTCTTCCTTGTATGGAAATCACACCTTGATTAAAACAAAAACATGTGAGAAAAAAGTCTTAAGTTACATTCCAAATACAAATAATTCATTACCGGAATGTCTTGTAGACTTTGGAAGATCTCTGGGTGTCCAAAAGCCAAATGTGTATCTTAGGTTTCGCTGATGCTGAGCGGTCTTATTCCTGACAAAAGGCAATTATTTGCTCATAATCACAATGTTTAGTGATGAGGAAGCAATACCTTAAGCATTTCACACCCTAACATATGATTTTGGCTACATTACTGGTTCTGGTATGTTTTAGGAAATGGGGTTTGGGTTGACATGTAACACATAATGTCCAGTTTAAGTCTCATGTTTACTTCACAGGTTTCTTGTGTGCCCTGGAATTCAATAATGTATGTAAAGAATCCAGCCCTGGGCTGGCACAGGGCAGGTGCTCAGTAAATAACAGGGTTAATTTGTAACAGAAACCCACCGTCAGATGAGGGACCCTGAGGCTGGCTGGGAAGTGGGAGAGTTAGAGGTGAGAGCAGGCAGAGCAGGACATGCTTGGGGGTGGGCATCGGGGCCACGCTGGGCCACAGTCGGGGCCTAGGTGTCAGCTCTGGGGGAAGCACCCATATGGGACCAGTTGTGGGCCTGGTGGTGCCCAGCATGATCCAAATACAGGCTAGAGGGACCTTGGCCGGCAGTGAGTGTGAGCTCTGAGCCTGCTTGGGGGAGCTTTCTTAGCTGGATGGCTTGGTCAGTCATTTATTCATTTCTTCTATTTTTAGTATATGTATTGGATGCCTGGGGTAGCTAGGCATCATTCTTGCAATTATGAGTGGGGGGCGGATACAAAGAGGATAAGACTATTTGCCTCCAGGTTTGAGTGCTACTTACAGAAACAACAACTACGGAGTACTTCTGTACCCCAGGCCCTGGGCTGAGGGCTTGAAGTGGATCTCATCGTAGCTTTATGACATCATAGAGGCTGTTATAGCTTCATTTGCAGAGGAGGAAACCAAAGCTCAGGGTGCCAACCACCTCCCCAAGTCAGAAAGTTTGACTGTAGAGTCTGCATTTTTATGGCCACTGTAGAAAAAAACATGCACAGCCAGAAAGAAAATTACATGAAATTCTAATCTATAGTGATGGTGCCTGTTAGCATTATAATATGAGATTTTAGAGAATTTTCTCATATAAATACACACGAATTCCAGACATGTGTCATGAAAGGGGTCAACTTTGCCTGTCCCAGAGAGGGGAGGGGCCAGGTTTCCAGTCAATTGTCTTTCTGCAGACTCCTCCTCCAAGGTGTTTCTCCCCAGGGATCATTCCTCTTTGCCCTTCCTTTCCTGGGACAAATCCACATTTTCTGTTATGGGTGGAATTGTGTCCCCAAATTCCTATGTTGAAGTCCTAACCCCCAGTGCCTCAGAATATGACTTTGTTTGGAGATAAAGCCTTTAAGGTGGTTATTAGGTTAAAGTGGGTCCTCATCCAATCTGATGGGTGTCCTCATAAGAAGAGGAAATTGGGACACACAGAGACACCAGGGACCTGCACCCACAGTGGAAAGGCCAAGTGAGGACACAGTGAGAAGGTGGCCGTCTGCAAGCCAAGGAGAGAAACCAAACCTCCGGGACACCTTGATCTTGGACTTCCAGCTTCCAGAACTGTGAGTAATGACTTCCTGTTGTTTAAGCCTCCCTGTCTGTGGCGTTTTGTGAGGGCAGTCACAGCTGACTAAGACCCTCTGCCTGGGCATGGTTGGCACTCCTCACAGGGCTGATGGGTGGACCTGGAAGATTTAAGAAACCTGGCTGATTTTCCATCAGCAGGAAATTTCAGAGATTGTACATCCCACAGAGTGGAACCAGGCGTGCGGAGTTACCCAGTTTTCTCCATCACCCACCTCCGGAGAACTCAGCTGGAACAAAGCAAGTATAAGAAGGAAGGTCAGATTGGGAAGCCAAAGCTGGTGGTGTGGTTCTGTTTCTCTGGAGAAGCCTGACGGATGCAGAGGCCTTTGTGCTGCATTTGGGACAAGAGAAGAGTCTGAGCAACACTGGACGGCCAGGAGGGGTGAAATGCAGCGCCAGTGTCTCCAGCTCCAGCCGTCTCTGACGCCAGGACAGTGGGAGCACAAACAGAAGGGCTCATGGGAGCAGAGGAAAGTCTGATTCAGACACTTTCCTCAGTCTGGGGTGCTGAGTACAGGAAAAGGTGAGACTGCCCTGGTGCTCCAGCCTGCTATCCACCTGTTCCATCTCTACCACCACCAACACCATGTACAGCATTTCAGATTTGAAATGGTTTCAAAGGAAATTTTCGGGGACGATGGAGATGCCATCCAGCTACAAAGAGGGTGGGAGAAGGACATCTTCTCCTTTTTCATTTCGCAAAGACAATGTGGGGGAGGGGAATATTGGTTCTTTTGGTTGGTTGCATAATTAAAATGACATAAGGCAGATTAACAAGAGAAACTCAAATTTAATACATACGCATGGGAAATTCACATGGGCATGAGAAATTCCAAGGAGAGTAAGGCTAGATAGGGTATATACTTTACATGGGCCTATATAATTTTGGGAATGGGCAAGTCCGAAATCCATTGGACAGGATGGCAGGCTGAAAACTCATGCAGGATCTGCTCTTGCAGTTTTGATTCTGAGGCGCATTTTCTTCTTTGAGAAGTTTTGTCTCAGGAAGGTGACATTTATGAGGCAGCTGTTGGTGTCACTTGACCCAGTTTCACACTGTTCCAGGGCTCTTTGGAAGCACATCACAAGGTCCTTGGAGAATGAACCTCCATCAGAATCATGAAGAGGGCCTGTTGAAAGCAGGTGGCTGGGTCCCACCCTTAGGGTTTCTTACTCAAGTCTGGGTGCAGTAGTGTTGCTAGTCATGGGCTACATGTTGAGGACCACAGCTTAGGATGCCGCTGGCTGCCAGAAAACAGAAGCCTAAGCCAACGGGCTTCGAAGTAAAGAGGATTTGTGATCCTTACAAGAAGGGAGCCTGGAGGTAGGGCAGGTTCAGGGTTGAGTGAGCCTCCCGGTCACCTGGGACCCAATTCCTTTTAATCTCTCCTTGCCAGCTCTTTGTGGCCTTGGCTTCATGGTAGCAATATGGCTGCATCTGCTTCAGACATCGCACCCTTACTCCACAAAGTCACTGAGGTGAGAGCACTGCCGTCCCAGTATTCCAGGCCTGAGTCCTCATTCCCTCCACTCACATCACCTGAACCTGATTAGGCCCCATGTCCACCTCTGAACTAATAACTGAAGCCCAACAGGGCACAACACAGGATCTGCGTGTGGGAGAGGCAGGTACCCAGTGAACTCTGGGTGCTGTTGGGAAGGGCAAAGGGGGAGCAGATGCTGGAAGGGGGACCAACCTCTCCCAATTTGCCTGGCACCTTCCTGGTTTTAGCACTGAAAGTCCTGCATCCTGGGAACCCCCTCAGTCTTGGGCAAACCTGGACGGATTCCATGAAATTGGCCATTGTGAAACTCCATCAGAACAGATCAGCAGTATGTATGTATTCCTCTACAGCAGGGTGGTAGGGAGTGACAGAGGGGGTGGGGAGAGCAGACAGATGTGCTTTGGAATCCCAATTGGTTACATTGGGTAACCTTCTTGTGAAGGCTAGTCTCTGTGAGCTTGGTAACTTGTCTACAAAAGTAGATAAAATCTTCAGTAGTTTTATTGTGGGGATTCAGTGAGGTTGGGGATGAGGGCCTGGAGCACATAGTCAGGAACCCAGTAAATCCTTTACCTTCTCAGGGCCTCAGCCCAATGCCAGACCAGAGCTCCCTAAACCTATAGTCCTGGTGAAGTGTATTCAAGATGATGCAGGAAGGAGAGTATTTATTTGTCTAAATGTTCATCAGTGTGTTAGTGAGGGTGGCTGGGACTGGATGGAAAATGTATGCACTGCTTCATTAAGAACTTTTCACATTAATGATTTTCTTTCTTCCTTACACTAAAGCTCAGAGTGAAGTCTGTTCCACTTGTCAGAGGGCTTCTCACTGTAATAGGCATTAAGGATACCTGCTGTGATTTGCGCCCCAGGAGTAAAGGAGAAAGAGGTGGTGGTGTGTGTGTGTGTGTGTGTGTGTGTGTGTGTGTGTGTGTGTGCGTGTGTATGTGTGTGTGTGTGTGGCGGTCCTATCAAGACAGCTGCTCGTGTGTCAGAAGAAAGGGTTCTCCAGAATTATTCTGAGCTCTGAAAAATCTGCTTTCCTCCTGGATCGATGAGGCCAGGACCCTTTCTCTCCATCGAGCCGACATGGTGGGTGGAGGACACCTGGACGCCTAGGGTGAAAGGCCAGGCCTTCCAGGGGAGGACTGCCCCAGCCCAAGGATCTCACCAACATATTTAGAAGACAGAGCTGGTAAAAAAGGAGAAGGATAATGGGGCCATGGGTTCACATAAATATCCTAACAGGATCATTTTCCTGAAATGAAGATGGACTGCGAGTTGTTCTCTTCAACTACAAGAATAATAAACACTCTCTACTGTCGATCAGTTTTCTTTCTTTCTTTTTTTTTTTGTGGTACATGGGGCTCTCACTGTTGCGGCCTCTCCCGTTGCAGAGCACAGTCTCCGGAGGCGCAGGCTCAGCGGCCATGGCTCATGGGCCCAGCCGCTCCGCGGCATGTGGGATCCTCCCGGACCAGGGCACGAACCTGTGTCCCCTGCATTAGCAGGTGGACTCTCAACCACTGCGCCACCAGGGAAACCCTTGATCAGTTTTCTTAACTACAGGCAGTGTTGTTAACTATAAAATGCCTCACACGGACTCTGGGTACTGTCCCCATTACTGTACCATAAAAGCTGCAATCAGACGGTTATTGCCAGTGTTAGCTTTTAGCGACTGAAGGGATATTAGATTTATTTATAAAAAAATCACACACACACACACACACACACACACACACACTGGATTTATTGGACCTCAACAAATGTTCTTTTAACAAAAATCATAATTTTAAATACTCTTCAAAAAGTGGCCTCATTAACTCTTATACCAGATCCTGTATTTAAAGAAAATTCCAGTTATGTGGGCTCATTGTCTTCTCTTTTCATGAAAGCTGATCTCTAAAATGGAGTTAGCAATTGCCTTGGAAAACACATATTCTTCATTCTTTTTCCAGATCTGTCTGTCCCTCTGTGCCTGTGGTTTCTTGATGAGGTCCTCATAGTAAAGAGTTTGCTCAGATAAACTTAGTTTTAGAAGTGAGACCTTTTATGCTGCCATTGATCACGTTGCGGTGTAATTTGTTCTCAAGTTGTGTCCCCTCTGAACTGTGAGCTCTTCCATGTACGAACGTCATAGTGTCTGTGTCCCTAGAGCCTCAGATGATGTTCAGAATGATAGGCACTCGATGGTTGCTGAGTAGAATTGAATCGCAGTGGTCAATCTACGAAGGAAGCCTGATGAATGATTCAATTACATGTGTGCAAATTCAGGGGCAATTATTATTGATTCTCATTTGCTGCAGTCAAGGGTGAGCATGAGAGTAAAACAAATTCGTGGTAAACCCTGGCAATAGAAATGCAAGCAAAGCCCTAGCTCATGAACTTGGATATTTTCCCTGCTGTGGTTAATACTTCACCTGACTGGTGAAGATCAGAACCATGGACAGAAAGACCACCCTGTCAGGGCTACGACTCCAGGGCAGAGATGGACAGTAAGAAGATGCTTTTCCTGCATCCAGAATGCCCTCATGCTATCCACTGGCCTGGTTACTTTTCCACCCTTTGCCACCCAACTCAATTCTCAGACTCCCTTGAAGTGGTTCATGATTATGTTGGGGCCCAGGGTAGGCTACCCCAAAATGGGCCTCAATGGCATATTGATTATTTTGAATTAAAGTTACTTAAGAAACAGCTGATGCAAGAGGGACACTCTGACCCCCCTTTCTGTCTTCCTGAAAACAGGAAATATGTCTCTTGTGTGAAAGTTGTCCCCCCCCCCCCCACCAGATATGGCGGTAGAAGGACACCCTTATCACCAGAGATGGGGAATTCTGGCTGAGAAGCCTGCATTAACAAAACTTGTTATTTCTTTAATTTATTACCTCAAGCCCAAACTCTGTTTAGATTCTTCACTAATTGGGCACCCAAAAACTTAGTTTCTTTGTCCTGTCAATTGCTCACAAATTTATTGTTTCTTTGTCTAAAATGTATTGTTGTTTAATGCTGTTTTAGGAGGGTTTTGGGAGACAGCAGAGCTAAATGCTTTTTTCAGTCTTCCATTTTTAACCAGAAGTTTTGGCTGTGAAAAAACAAACATGATTTTCACTGAGAAAACTGAGATGAAACTGGTTAAATTGGCTGGGTTTTGTTTTGTTTGCTTTTTAAGACAATAGAAACTGTCATTGAATGGAAAATGTTTTGTGGGGAAGTGAGATTTGAGATATACTTTGAAGGATACAGAACTGGGCTTCTCAGAGCATGGTATAGACTATCAGGGTGAGGAAAATCTCAGGGTTTTTCCTCACTTTGACATTTCCTAATCATAAAGGACTTACTGCTAGAAATTCAGAAGCTAAGTAGTTGGTGGCTTTGTTTTTCAGATGGTGTCCTCAGATCGAAGCCCGCTCTCCTTCCTGCCCACAGAAGCTCAAGCCCAAGTGTCACCCCCACCCCCTTACCCCACGCCCCAGGACCTCCCCCAGCCTCTGCTGCAGCAGCCCCACGCCCAGGAACCCACTGCTCAGCAGCCCCAGGCAGCCCCATCGCTGCCCCAGTCAGGCTTCCAGCTCCTTGCGGCCCAGGTGAGTCCCACCAGGAACACCAGGAGGAGGGAACGCTTAGGTCACCCCGAGTTCCAAGCTAAATGGTCCCCTGCTTCTTTCCTGAAGGGCTCATCTTTGACCAGCTTCTTCCCAGATGTGAGCTTTGAGCAGCAGTCCATGAGGCCAGGTCCAGCCTTTACTCAGCAGGTGAGTGGTCACCAGGGCCTGCCTCTTCCTTGGAGCAGGAACTGCCACAGTCAGGCCTCTTCCGTGCGTGGAACCCACACCAAACAGACTCGGTACTGCACTTCTCTGCCCTCAGGTGTGTTCAGCGGCTAGGACAGCCTGGCACTGCCCCAGGCCCTAGAGGCTGGTGCTGGCTGCCTTAGTTAATTGTCAGGCCTCAGCAGAGGACCTGTTTGAACAAGTGGTAGAAGACTTTGTGATGACACTCTAGCCATAGAATTGTAGAGTCATTGATGCTGGACGGAACCGTAGCAATTCACAGATCTATCTATCGTGTTGAGGAGACTCAGACCCAGGGAGGGGCTTTGCCTCGGCCTGAGTTGCTGTGCCCTGCACAGTGTGTGGCCTCCTGGGAGCTCGTCCTGGCTGGGGCAGGGGTCAATCCCAAAGGTATTTTCATTCAGACTTTCTCTTTTTCTTTTTAATTTCTCCCTAACACAGACCATTTTTTAATATCCCTAGATTTTATAGTATTCACTAATTATGGTTTGGGCTCCAGGATACATTATGGAGAGAAGGAAGAGCACTTTCCAGAACTTAATAATAATAATAATAACAGTAAAATAAATAAAGACAGATGTTTCCTGAATAGGCTACGGGGAAGCCTCGTGGTAAGAACCAATAGTCCTTGCCTCCCCAGTTTCTAAAGAAGCCATTTGAGTCTAGGTGAGTCAGTGTGTTTCTGAAAAAATGATGGAAATTCCTACTTTTGAAAGGCTTTTTTAAATGGTTTAAAAATTAATTTCAGGAACGGCACCTAAAGTAGGCCCCAGAAACTGGGAACTTCATGGTGATCTGTACATATTGAAGTTTCTCTGGTAGTCAAAGGTTATATAGTTAATAAATTTTCATTAACAAAAAAATAAAAATAAAAAAGATAAAGTAGGCCCCAGTTCTAACCCATCCTCATAGAGGCTTTCTCGCAGAGAGGGGCTTGCCTGTGGTTCCTCCCTCTGAGTGAGAGGAGAAGGTTCTGCTTTCTCGTTTTTCTAGAAACCAAAGAGGAAAAGAGCCCATCACTTCCTTGGTTACAGACAGGGCCTCTGAAGGGCTCCACGGGTGGTAGTTTCCAGACGCCTTTTTGTGCTGAGCAGGGGAGGTGGCTGAGACCAGAGGGCCCGCAGAAACCACGGCCAGTGGTGGCTCCTGGCATGGCATAGAGGGCCAGGCAGCGCGCAAACAGGGACAAGTGTGGCCCTCAGGGACCCCTCTTCTACCGCAGCATCCCCCTGCCTGAGCAGAATGTTCTGTGTAGGCTGTTGCAGTGGCTGGGCACTCTGGGATCCTAGAGAGAAGGGACTGTAAGAGAGCGTTCACGTCTGGTTTTGCTCCAGGAGCACACCGCACTGTTCTGTCCTTGGAAAGAGAGACCGTCCCTTACAACGTGACCTTTGACGCTTCCAGGTGCCCCTGGTGCAACAAGGTCCCCGAGGACCACAGGACTCCTTTCATTTGAGACCAAACCTGTATTCCAACTGCGGGAATTTCCCAAACACCATCCTGACAGGTGAGGGCTGCTTCTTTTATTTCACTGTGTTTCTACAGATGCCACTGTAAGATAGTTTAAACAACATAATATTATATAAAGCAGAAAATGAAAGGCCTGTAGCTCAACTTTACCTTTCTGAGATGCCGGTGTCCAGCCCCAGAGCCTGTGAGGCAGTGGGGAAGGGGCCTGGTGACCCAAGCCTTTTCCGAACTACTTAATTTCCCGTGATTGACAACTGTTCCAAGGGAGAAAACCTGCAAAACTGGGAGTTGTGGGACTGACTGAAAAGAACGTAGATTCCAGAGCAAAACCGTAGGCCCAGGAGTGGTTGGGACACAGGTGATGACTGTCCTGGTTGGGAAGATGACAGGAACGGCGTTTTGGGGGTTGTCATCAGTTGTGTCCTCTTAGTGACCTGGGCCCTCACGCCTCCTAATCCGCATTGTTTTCCCCTCCCGCTGCCCTTTCCAGAAGACTCGAGCACCAGCCTGATCAAAGACCTCGGCAGTGCTCTGGCAGGCATGCCCGAGGTGAGCCTAAACGTGGACACTCCGTTTCCTTTGGAAGAAGAGCTCCAGATCGAACCCCTGAGCCTGGACGGACTCAGCATGTTAAGTGATTCCAGCCCGGGCCTGCTCAACCTCTCTACTGAAGAGACGTTTCGAGCTGACCGACTGTGCAGAAGGGAACGGAACAGGAGGACTTATTTCTGAAACAGCTAAAACAGAACGGACTAGAACGGAGCCAGCTGCAGCCCTGGGCGTTAGTTATCCCAGGCTTCTGACACGGAAGGAACCAATTCCTTGGCTCCCAGCTCTCAGACGAGGTCCCATCTCAGACCCCGTGGCTCATTCTAGACCGCAGAGCTGGGCGCCGCCCCTCAGGCCTGCGGCACAGGTCCTGTTGCTGCGGGCAGGTTGCTCTGGGGCTTCCGCTGAACTGGTCGTCACCGCAACCGTTACATCTTTTACTGGCCATCTGATCGGTCAATGTGTAAAAATATAACAAGAGGCCTCAGGAGCCTTGTGTAGTGCTTAGAACCACTGATCTCAATCAACACTGAAGAAAGGACCCGGAGTGCGGGGCGGTTAGGGGCCACAGGCCTTTGGAAGTTGGCTCAGCATCCAGCAACGGTACCACAGCCCCACGATGCCTTCTCTGATCCGGCCATTGTGCCTCAGCGGTGGCAGGATGTTCCAGGGCAGAGCGGAGGGCCAGGGCTCTCTCAGAGGCCTCAGTTCTAACATGAAGAAGGCTGTTTACTACAAGTCCAAGAACAGACTTGAGTTAAGCAAACTGAATTCTAATTTGTTCCCCCCCCCACCGCCCCCAGTTTGTAATCTCTTTTCTGCTGCTTCAGAACCCCCTTTCCTATGGACAAGAGCAAAAGGAAGACTATTTTATTCAGTCACTGAAAAAAAAAAAATCCCCTGGTAATAGATGAGCCTGAAGAGAACGGTGCTTCTTCTTGGAGGCTGGGGAAGAGGGAAAGGGGGCTGCAGGTATCTCAGAGACACACGAAGTCCTCCAGACAAGGTCTGGACCATACAGGCCTCCCTCTCATACAGACCAGCTGGAGGGAGTGGCTGGAGGTCTGGATCGGGCCCACCCGGCAGCTGCACAGCAGCAAAGGGAAGCTGTTTCTCTGTGGAATGGGGGTGGTTCATGTAACCCCACTAGGCCGTAAGCTCCTTGAGGGCGGGGACTGTGCCTTAGTCATCATCGAACCCCTAGCACCTAACAAGTGCCTGGCGCTGGGCAGGTGCTGCAGAAACATGTGTCGAATGCACACGTGAACGAGTGAATGAATGCACGAATGAATGAATCTGCTTTGCCGTGAGGCAGTCTAAACTTTCACTGTTCCTATTCCTTACAAAATCTTCTCAGAACTTCAGCTCTTCTAACACTTGTGCCTGTGGTTAAGTTAAGCACGCGCTTTAATATGCTTTTAACACTAGGTGACCAAATCCACGGTTAGACTGCGCGCCCTGTTCTCCTCCAGGGTACGCAGGTAGGTGGAAACTGTCTTCTGAGTACATCCAGAATGGCTCAGCAAACTGAGACCTCCCACCTGCCTGGACTTCAGGGGTCCTGGCCACCTCATAAGATCTTCCCTCTCAGACCCAGGTTGTGCTCTCGATTGCATTAGGAAGAGATTCATTCTCTGAGGTTGAAGAAATAGTCTAATGAAACCATCATTAGTCATCAGTACCTTAGCACAAAACGGTATTACTATATTTCCACCACCACCTGCCCCCCTCACTTAGTCCAGGCCAGTCCCTGACCAGAAACCTGATGGGTGGGTTTGGAAGCCGTCTGGGGAGGAGGGTGGGCAATGGGGCCGAATGCGGGCATGGGCAGACAGCACAGAGAGGACAGACACACTGAAGGAGGGATGAAGATGCCGGAGCCTTTGCCCAGACAGCCGGTGTCCTTCCAGGAGACACCAGGGGTGTTGCTGAAGGGTCCAGACTGCTCCCACCCAAAGAAGCAAGGCTGCACCTTGTGGGTCTGAATCTGACACGTGTGCCTGGTGGCCGGAGGGGTCTGTCACAGGGTCCTGAGCTGTTAACCTCTCCAGACCTTGTCCCACTTCCTTTTGTCTTCAGGGGGGTCCCTTCCCTCCAGTCTTTCCAGTAACCTCGATCGTACACTACCACACCTTCACTGTGGAGCCCAAGTCTTCCTGCCTCACGTTCATCCTGAACCCCTGCTACTGAATTAGGAAGTCGAACCAGAGTCCTCCCTGCCTGAGCTCTGGCTCAGGGAGAGGCACTTGGCCTCCCCTTCGAAGCCATATTCCCAGTTAAACTTCCCGATCTCAGAGGGCAGTGACCTTTTGTTAAAGTAAAAGGGCCTTTCATCGTACACAGCACCCCAGTGTGCCAAAAGAAAGCAGATCCTGGCTGCCTTTCCTGTGTCAGAGCCCCCCACATCTGATCCGGCCCTTCAGACAGTAGTCGTGGCGCACGGGCTTAGTTGCTCCGCGGCATGTGGGATCTTCCCGGACCAGGGCTCGAACCCATGTCCCCTGCATCGGCAGGTAGATTCTTAACGACTGGGCCACCAGGGAAGTCCCAGTCCCCTCTTGTTTCTGCTGTCCATCTCCCCAAGTGTAACTGCTACTGTCTTCTCTCCTATTCACCCCAATCCCACAGGTTTATGATTAAAAAAAATTCTTCAGGAGGGAGCCAAGTTAGATGAAGGTATTCAATCCTCCATCAGAAGCCAGAAGTACCTTTAGGAATTACTTTTTGTAAATACCCTCATACGTCTAATTCTTCTCTGGAGCATTCTGGAGCCACAGAACCCAAGTCACAAGGAATGCAGTACATGAATATCTTTAATTTACAGCAACTGAAATTGTTTCAGGACGGGGGACCCCTTTCAGGGCCCAAGAGTGGGCCCTTGTCTAACACTCAGGAATGAATTGTCCGAGGAGACACACGTGCTGACAAAGCAAGAGACTTTATTGGGAAGGGGCACCCGGGTGGAGAGCAGCAGGGTAAGGGAACCCGGGAGAACTGCTCTGCCACGTGGCTCACAGGCTTGGGTTTTATGGTGATGGGGTTAGTTTCTGGGTTGTCTCTGGACAGTCATCTTGCTTGGCCCATAGTCTGACTCAGGGCCCTTCCTGGTGGCGTGCGCATTGCTCAGCCAAGGTGGATTCCAGTGTGAGTGTTTCTGGGAGGTTGGTGGGACATATTCTGGGCTGGTGTCTCCCCCCTCTTTTGGCCCCTCCCGAATTCTCCAGGTTAGTTTTCGGTGGCTGCGCCATGTTCCTTACTGGGACCTCCTGCTATGCGACAGCTCAGGCAAGTGGTCATCGTTGTGCCTGGCCAGGGCGGATGGTATCACTCAATGTTTCCCTAACGAAATCACCTATCCATGACTTAGCTCCTGAGGGACTTGCTCACTAGACACCCCGAGAGGTGGTGAGTTGGCTTGCATGAGAGACGGATGTCCTGGGACACAGGCTGTGTGCTCAGAACGTTTTCATTGCATGTCTGGGAGGAAGGGGTGGTGGTCCGTCTTTCCCGGGAGCCCCACCACGCTTAGCCCTGTTTCCGTTCTCTACCACCAACGATCTAAGGCATAAGTCAGAGCATATTGTTCCCCTGGTAAAATGCTCCAGTACCTCCTCATCTCACCCAAACAATCCAGTGTTCCCCCATGAAGCCCACAGCTTTGCATGACTTGGGCTCTGGCTCTCTGGTTCTCCTTCCTCCCTATTTTCACCCAGGATGCACCTGCTGTACCTGTTCCTCCCATAGGCCAAGGTCCCTCCTGTCTCGGGGCTCCTGCTCTGCTGCGCCCCTGGCCTGGAGGGCTCTGCTCTGGCGCCTTATTTCTGCTGGCACCCCACCCTCTGGTCTCAGGTTGAAGACCTTCCCTGACCGCTTCTCTGTCCCTCTGGGGGCTCCACATTAGGCCAAGCCTGGTCTACGTGATGCTATCCCAGGTAACAGCTGCTCAACTGGGAAAGGAAGCTACATCTGGATTGCAGACACTCCCATCGAGTGTGAGGGGATGCTAACGAGATCCTCACAAAGGATCCATGTATGGGCCTAGAAATATGAGGCTGGAAACACTGGGGAGACAAGTCAAAGGCCCGGGTGTAGCTCCAGAAGGGTGTCTAGTGAAGTTGTTCAGGAGGGCAGACAGTCTTGGGCTAGAACCCAAGATCTGCCGCTTCCTTGTCCTGTGACAGGGATCAAGTCACTTAACTTCTCTCAGCCTCAGTTTCCTCACCTGTGAAATGGGGGTAAAAAGAGCAAGCATTTCATTGGGTCATTGCAGCAGGGATTAGGTGCCGATGCTGGTGAAGACTCTGTGGCTGCTTCTGGTACATCTAATCCCAATACACCAGGGGTCTTTTCCCACCCCCGGCCCCAAAGGTTCCAGGCGGGTGCAGCGGGTCAGCACAGATGTGTGAAGTTCTGATGTGGGGATGGGGCTGGGGGGCAGGTACGGAACGTCTGAGGGATGAGAGCTAGGAAACAGAGTTGAGCTTTGGTTTCCCGAGAAGATGGGCTCAGGAGGCCACCGGCCATTGGGACACCCAAACAGCCCCCTTGTCCTGCCCACAGCATGTGAACACTTGTGGCCAGACAGGTTTGTTTTGTGTGTCTGTTAGTAGGACTCAATCAGAGCAGTTGTGTGTCCATCAGAACTGCTGTTTGTCAGAGCGTCAGTGGCTGTGGGAGCTGGCTGGGGACCACCTGGGAGGCCCTCCCAAGGCTCTGATGCTGGAAGCAACGTGCTCAGGGTGGGCTTGGGGAAGGGGAGAAGGACGTGAGGCGGGGGAGCTCACGTGGACAGGCTGGAACCTGCGTGGATTCCACTGTCTCAAGCCTGGTGATGCCAGCGTCCTGCCTGCCAGAGAAGCTGGTGGCCTCAGGCACTCCTGGACGGGAGGGAGATCCAGAGAGGTGGAGCTGCCCAGGCCCGGCCACTGATGCCCACCACATGAGTCAGTGAATTGGAGACGACATGGGTGGCCTGCCAGAGTGCCTGCCCCACCTTTCTGAGTGTGAGCGACAGAAAGGGCTCAGCGGCTGGGATTCTGCCCTCCTAATCTCTAGTCTCAGCCAGAGCATCTCCTGCAGCCCCTCCTAACCATAAGCCCTGGGGTGGGAGCTCTAGGGGCGCAGAGGTCAGCCCAGCCAAGCTGACGGTCACCACGCTCAGTGTGAAGCGGCCCTTCAGGTGCACGTTTGATACAGTGGTATGTTGCAACCTGTCAAGGTGGGGGTCAGGTGTGAAGACTGCATGAGGCACAGGAAGCTGTCCTCCGTGAGTATGCTGGTAGTCAGCACCCAGCGCCCAGTGCTTGGCCAGTGAGAGCTTGAGCCACTGCAGTGACCAGGAGCACAGGAGAGATACCATGGGTCAGGGAGGGGCCAACGCCACTCTGACTTTCAGAGGGTGAACGTTAAGGACTGGATATTTGTATCCTCCCCCACCAAATCCATGTGCTGCCGAAATCCTAATGCCCAGTGTAATGGTCTTAGGAAGTGGGGCTTTTGGGAGGTGATTAGTGCCCTTCTGAGAAGAGACAGGAGAGAACTGGCTTTCTCTCTGCTGGGTGAGGATACAAGGAGAAGACAACCGTCCGCAACCCAGGATGACACCTCTCACCAGACACAGGATCTGTCAGTGTCTTCATCTTGGATTTCCAGCCTCTAGAGCTGTGAGACATAAGTGTTTTTCGTTTAAGCCACCCAGACTAGGATAATTTGTTGTAGCCACCTGAGCTGACTAAGGCAGTTTGAAAGCAAACTGATACATGCAGAGTGTGAGCCTGAGTTCATCCTGCGTGGGGCTAAAACGTGGGCAGCTCAACCATTTTGGTGCATTTAGGGGGCCTGGGCAGGAAGAGGAAGTGAACCAAGATGGGTGTGAAGCCAGGGTGGAGGAGGGACTGGCTCTCTCCAGGGAACCACCTTCAGGGCAGTCAAGTTTAGCCGACCCAGGTTAATTGCATCCCGGGAGCTGAGCTGGAGGGAGGAGCTGACACCTCGTGCAATGAGCACTGGCTCTGTTCCCTTAGGAGTCTGGGGTCGGGGGAGGGGCAGAGGAACTGATGGGAGGACTCAGGGTCTTGCCGCTGCCATGCTGGAAGCTGGGTAGAGAGCAGGAAAAAGGACAAAATGCCTGTGATGCACAGAAAGAGCAAAGTCATGCGTTAACGAGGTCTGAGGCTGAGGGCCAATTTGCACAGGAAAGGCTGGGTGTCTTTCCCAGGCTTCACCCCCACTTGACCATGAGCTATAGGCTTGGCGCCTAACAGCCAGACTTTGCTCACAGCTGACACCCCCTCCACCCCAGGAAGGTACTGATGTGCAGGAGCTCCTGACCCACCTAAAACCAGGGTTTCAAGTTTCTGCATCAGGTATCTTCCCCGCTGTTCCTCTTCTGACCCGTCTGGATGAATTGAACAAGGAATCAACTCGTCAGTGAAAAACAGTCAGTGAGATTTATTCACATTATTCATTTGCTCAAAAAGTATTATTTGAGCATCTGTCAGGCATGGTGCTGGGGGCTGGGACATAAAGGGGAGATGGGCAGGAAGGTCCCACTGCACAGAGCCTGTCTGGCAGACAGACGACACCCAGGAGACCTATACCTATCGCATTTCAGTGGTGGCAGATGCTGAAGCAGAAGGGGGCTGAGGAAGGCTGTGTAGAGCACGGGTCCTCCCTGGTCTGGGGTTCCTAGAGAAAAGAAGGGTTGAGGGGAGATATCCACACTGAGTCGGAATTACCCAACTGGGGGAGGCAGAGAGGAAACATGTGGTGAGGCAAATGGCACATCTGAGGAGTTAAAGATAGCCCAGTGGAGCCAGAGCTTAGTCTAGCTCTTTGGAAACATGATAGCTGAGGTATCCAGTAACGATAATGATACTATTACCAAATTCTTACTCTTCCGGGCTGAATCCAGTCCCCTCCCCCAACCTATTTGTTGAAGCCCCCATTCCCCAGTATCTCAGAATGAAACTATATTCAGAGATAGGGTCTTAAAAATGTAATTCAGCAAAATGAGATCACTAGCACGGACCCGAATCGAATATGACTGGTACCCTTATAAAAAGAGATTAGGACACAGACCCACACAGAGAGAAGACCATGTGAAGACACAGGGAGAAGATGGCCGTCTACAAATCAAGGAGAAAGACCTCAGAAGGAACCAACTATGTTGACATCCTGCTCTTGGACATCTAAGTTCCAGAACTGTGAGAAAATAAATGTCTGTGTTTTAAGACCCCCAATCTGTGGTTCTTTGTTACGTCAGCCAGGGCAGACTAATACACTTGCTAAGTGCCATGTGTTCTAACTAAGCCCTTTATACCTGTGACCTTATTTCTCATGTCAACCCTAAGAAGTGGGCGCCACCACTCTCTCCATTTTGCTGCTGGGGACATCGAGGGACAGGGGTGAGTTGTGAAGCCATACACACCCAGAATTTACTGTCTGCGTTCAAGTGACTTTACCATTGGACGGTCAGCACGAGCATGACTCCTACTGCAGGACATTCTTGCCCAAGAAGACAAAGTTGCAAATAACTTTAGGGTTTATTTCAGAAACTTCCTAAAAATCCATTTATCTGGGTGAGGGACTACTCAACTTTCTCTCAAAAGGGTAAGTAGCCCTTTCTAAGAAAAACGGATTGATCAACTGGACTCGTCGAGGGACCACATACACTGCAAGGACTTGTTTCACAGCCCCCCTCTAAAACCGCATTCCTTTGGATAGGACTCCAACCCAGCTGCACCTCAGATTTGGACTTGAACCCACAATCCCTGACTTGGGAGGGGATTCGAACTCACTGTCTTTTAATTGAAACTGCTCACCTGGCCTCAGGACTTACTGAAACTCATGTTCTTTTGTCTTGACACAGAAATAATTTGGTGTGAGGCAAAGTGATATACAAAGAGTGAGTTTATTAGCATAGATCGCTTGTAAGAGATACATGTGGGCAGGCAGGGGAGCGCAGCCCTGGGAACAAAGAGGGCTACGTTTTTATACCCAAAGAAAAAGTGGGGAAGAGAGAAGACCACCTTCTTCCTCGTTCTTGGGTAGACAGCAAGGCTTACATCATTAGTTCCTCCTTTGGCCCTATATGGTTTAACTGGGACTGTCATGGTGCTATATAAATCATATGTATGTTAGAAAAAGGGTGGTAATATGTATTAAAAATGGTAATTCATCTCAGGTTTCTGTATAATGTCCCCTTTCACCTAGTTTATTTCCCCTTTCAGCTATAATCCTGTCTTGGTTGTACGCAAAAATGCTACTCTTCAAGGACCATTAACTCCCCGACTTCATGTGACAAGATTCAGACCCCATATCTATTGTCTTGTACTTTAACAAGACATATGTAGATTGTTGCTTGGTTACTGGATTATTTTCTTGAGTGGTCGTTAGCCTACAACAGTCTCCCAAACGCTTTAAAAGTTATTTTTCTATCTTTAATCCCCTAGTGGGGTTTCTAAACTAACTCTTTGATTATCTTACTCTATCCCTATCACCTCCTTGCTGTGTCCACCGATCCTATTGCATTGTGAATTTTGCCCAAGGCCAATTAGGCCACCAGCATTGAAAGATCTACCTTAAATCAGACCAGCCTAACCTTATAAATAGCCCACCTTTGCTTTTCCCCTTCTGACAGGAGTCTACAAAGGCTATAGCTCTCCTCACCACAGGGAGCAGTGGAATCTGGCTTTGCTTGGTGAGCTGGTTATTTCGGCTGTCTTTGTGGGGAGCTGGCAGTCAGCAGAGGTTAAGCCACTTGTCCTGGATCATGCAGCTAGTAAGTGATGGAGCCAGGATGGGACCCACATAATTGGGCTGCAGCTTCTGTGCTTCAGACTGTGGTGCCTGAGGGTCAGAATCAGAGGAAACTTACAGTCTCCAAGTCCATCCCACATCTGCCTGACTCTTCCCAAGTGGGCAGCTCCCATTGCTGGGGAGCCACTGGAGGCAATGTGGTACAGAAGAAGGAGCAAGGGCTCTGTGTTGACACAGACCAAGCTCATTCATTGACCAGCTGTGTGACTTTCAGCAGGTGACTCAATCTCTCTAAACTTTGAATTTCCCATCATCAAAATGGTACGGGCCACAGCTCACATGATCATGGTGAAGATGAAAAAGAGCTAATTTTTTTTTTTTTTTTTTTTTTTTTTGCGGCACGCGGGCCTCTCACTGTTGTGGGCTCTCCCGTTGCGGAGCACAGGCTCCGGACGCACAGGCTCAGCGGCCATGGCTCACGGGCCCAGCCGCTCCGCGGCATGTGGGATCTTCCCGGACTGGGGCACGAACCTGGTGCACTGCGTCGGCAGGCGGACTCCCAACCACTGCGCCACCAGTGAAGCCCCAAAAGAGCTAATGTTGATCAAGTGCCTGGCACATGGTAGTTGCCCAATAAATGATATAGTCAATCCCGCTTGCTTGGATGGAATTAACATGTTTCCCTGATTGTCTCTTCCCTCCCCCATCTTTCAACTTGCTGTTTCAACAAGCATGGACTAGTAACCAGAAGTTAGAAGGTTATGGAACTTTAAGTAAATCCCTCTTCCCAGAGCCATTTCATCCCTTTCACTTTTGTCTTCAAATCAGTGGAGGTGGAGCAGTAACTCCAGAAAGACATCACCCCACCACCACCCTGGGCTCTTCCAGACCTAGGGTTCTTTGCTTCTATAGCTTGGGGATGGAAATGGACACTTCATCACTCCTGAAGGAGGGCTCATGGCTCAGTGAGAAGGGCACTGGACAAAGATCCAGGGGCCTTATCTTGTTTGTTACCAATCATCTGTGTCTTGACCTCCCCACATTTCTTTTGGGGGGATATTGAGAATAGAATCAACTTGCTCTTGGAGAGACTCTCCTATTGCTTCTAGCCACCCACCCAGGCTCAACCCCTACATACAGAGGTCTTATTCTCTTTGTCCAGCAAGAAGGAGATTTGACACATCACACTGAACCCAAGAAACTAGGGGTCCCAGGAAGAAGGCAGAGCTGGGATGTAAAGGGGAGGGAGTGATGCACATTCTCACATAAAATATGGTTGTGAGGACGTTTATGATGTAAGGCAGGTGGGCAGCATGCCGATGCCATTCTTGTGGCCAGCAGCAGGGCTGGGAGGAAGTACACACACAATCTCTCCTGTGTTCCGTAGCCACTCCTTCTGGGGAGCTACCCAGAAGGCTCACTTCCTTTGGCAGGAGACGTTATGTGTTTGCAGAGCATGGGCTCAGCCTCCAGGAGTACCTGGTGGCACCTCCACATGGGTATTTTGACAAAGATAGTGCTCCATTCCCCAACCCCAAACTAAGTGAAAGCCTTCTGTATTTCCTGAGGCAGAGAAAAATACTGATCCTTAACTGCAAACAAATGTGAGGATATGCCCCTTTCTCTGTTTAGATGTCTCTTTCATCAAGGAGATGGGGTCCTAGTCAAACAATTTCCATCAGTTAACACCATAGATTGAGAGTGGCTTTCCTCTGACAGGATGGGCTTTACCTTTTCATCTCAATGATCTGTCTCATTTCTGCTAAGGTTCTATTCCCTCAAATTGCCTCTGTGTCTTTATGGTGCCCCTTCCTGACCTCCCTGCATGTAGCAGTTTGCCAGGAAGTCAGGATAGAAAGAGGAAAGTTTGTTATAGATTCTTTGGAGGCAGATGGTTCTGGGTTCAAATCTTGATTCATGAACCAGCTGGGGGAAGCCTTTAACTCCTTAACCTCTCTGAACATTGGCTTGAGATATGACATCTATGAATCTTGTGTATTCTGAGCGTGTGTATGCCAGTGCACACCACCCACACATGCCCACATGTTATACGGTGCTAGCTGATGGGAGCAAAACTGGGGTCTGGCATCTAAGGGGAAAATAAGCTTCTTCATGGGGTTGAAGACCAGGGATGATTTATATAATGTAGCCAGGACAGTGTCTGGCAATTGAAGGTGCTCAATAAGTGAGAGATTACAAAGAGCTATGGGGGACTTCCCTGGTGGTCCAGTGGCTAAGACTCCACGCTCCCAATGCAGGAGGCCCAGGTTCGATCCCTGGTCAGGGAACTAGATCCTGCATGCCACAAATAAGATCCCACATGCCACAAGGAAGATCAAAGCTATCACGTGCTACAACTAAGACCTGGCTCAGCCAAATTAAATAATAATAAAAAAAAGAGAAATGGAAAAATTGATTTAGAAGAGCAATGGACACACTCAAGTGGCATTGTCCTTGCAGAACAGGCAAAGGCAGAAGAAAGGAAGTAAATGGGATAGGGATAGATTTCATCCTTTCCGTCGATAAAAATGACCACCTGCAGACAATACAGTATGACTGCTGGGCTGGGAATGTAGGAGTGGAGGGTAAGATTTTGCCTCAGTTCCCAGGTTCCAGATCTACTTTGCAGCTTCCAGACTCCATAGAAAACTCTGGAATGCTCTTTGAAAAGAAATGTACCAAGTAACAACCTCACTAGGTGTCAATATTTTCATGTGCAAAAATATTATAATGCTTATTTCATGTTGTTACAGTTAAATGAGATAAAGTGAAAAGCATATGCGTGTAATAGAAATCAGAAAAATGTCAGATGCTTTCCTCTTACCTAGCAGAGTCTCTGGTGGGAGTGTGGTAGAGCCAGGATGAGTAAATGAGATGTGTTTCTTTGAGGGAGAGGCTTGCTGTGACCACAGATAGAAGGTGGGGGGGGCATGTGGCAGATTTGGAGAATAAAGACTGGGAGATTCAGCCAGGGCTGTGGCAGCAGACGTCACTGATGACTGGGAGGGGAGGGTGGAGGACAGCTACGCTGGGGGCTTTGGGACTCTTGTCTAGGCTGCTCCATACTGACCAGTCAGGCTTGGAAGTACATAAGAACGCTGTCAGATCCTGAAAAAGGGCCATTACCACGGCTCCCGTACTCGTCAGCAGGAATGTTTTTGGCCTTTGTCTATTGGCCAAAAGGAGGGCCACCCTGGAGTCCTGCCAGTGAAACTGCTCAGAAACCGGTGAATTCTGAGGGTGCGTGTGTGTACACACCCTGTCCCCTCACACCCCACAGGGAGTGGCTTTTCACCTTACCTTTTCTCCAGCACCAAATGAGATCAGCTGTTGATGTTACAGTGCTGATAGGTGTGTGCTGGTATCTCACTGTGGCTTTTGCTGGAATTTTCCTAATGCCAAATGATGTTGATTATCTTTTCATGTGCTTATTTGCCACTTGTATATTTCCTCTGTGAAATGTCTCTTCATGTCTTTTGGCCATTTTCTAATTGGACTATTTGACTTTTATTGCTGAGTTTTGAGAATTCATTATATATTCTAGATACTAGCCCTTTGTCAGATATTTGGTTTGCACACCTCTTTTCTGTAGCCTGTATTTTCATCCTCTTAACAGGATCTTTCACAGGGCAAACATTTTCCTTTGAATAAAACTTAATTTTTCTTTTCATGAATTGTGCTTTTGGTGTCATCTAAGTATTCTTTGCTTCATCCTAGATTCTGAAGGTTTTCTCTCATGTTTTACACTAAAGATTTTATAGTTTTATGTTTTACATTTAATCCTGTGATCCATTGAGTTAATTTTTAAAATAATGTGTGAGACTTAAATCAAGGTCATAAGCCTATGGATGACCAACTGCTCCAGTGTCATTTGTTGAAAAGGCATCTTAAGTAGTTTTTAATGGGTAAAATCACCTAGACCTGGAGGTGCTGGATGTGAAGGTGCTGCTAAGCACCCCCAACAGCACTTGCAGCCTCTTTGAACTCCCCCACTGAGCTTTCTAAGAACCACGCAGTTGTTGATGTTGTGGATCTCAATGGCCTGAGCCAATGAGTCATCACACCTACCTCCCCACCCCTGGACTCAGTCCTACTACTCTGCCCCCAAGCGAGGTGCCCTGAACCATTATACTTGGGTCATAGCACACTCCAGCATGTCCCCATCTGCAGGTGAAGGTTTTTGCTTACTGAAGTCAGTCTGTAAATCTGGAAAAGGTAACTGCCTTCTTCAAATGAGCAGATACATATGCAAGTTTACCGGGATCATGAAGAATCAGGGAAACATGATACCACTAAAGGAACAAAGTAAACTTCCAGTTACTGACCCCAAAGAAATGGCTATCCATGAATTACCTGACAGAATTCAAAATAATTCTTCTAAAGGTTCTCAGAGAGCTACAAGAGAACATAGGTAAATAATTTAATGGAATCAAGAAAACAATACAAGAGCAAAATGAGAAGTTAACAAGGAGATAGAAGAAAAAAAACAAAACAAAAAAATCAAAACAAACCAACAAACAAAAAACCACCAAACAGAAATTTTGGAACTGAAGAGTAAAATGACTGAGCTGAAAAATTCAATAGAGAGCTTCAACAGCAGACTTGACCAAGCAGAAAAATCAGTGAGCTTGAAGACAGATCAATTAAAATTACCCAATCAGAAGGGTAAAAAAAAATTTTAGAATTAAAAAAGAAATAAGGCCTAGGAAAAACGTTTAAGAGAAAAATTCACACACCATTGGAGTACTGAAGAAGAAGGGTAGAAAGTTTATTTGAAGAGATAGTTGTTGAGAACTTCCCAAACCTGGGGAGAGATTTGGACATCCAAGTTCATGAAGCTAACAGGTCACCCCAAAATTTCAATCCAAAACAATCTTCCCTGAGACACATTGTAATAAAACCATCAAAGATCAAATATAAAGAGATAATTTTAAAAGCAAGAGAAAAATTTTCTTTTATACAATAAGGCTATAACAGATTTCTCAGCAGAAACCCTGCAGGATGGAATAGAATGTATTATTTCAAAAAAAGCTGCCAAACAGAATACTTTACCCAGCAAAGTTGTCCTTCATAAATGAAGGCAAGATAAAGACTTTCCCTAACAAACAAAAGTTAATGGAGATCATCACCACTATTCCTGCCTTACAAAAATGCTGAAAGGAGTTCTTCAACCTGAAATGAAAGGATGCTATTAAGTAATACAAAAACATTTGAAAATATACAACACACTGGTAAAGGTAAATATATAGTCAGGTTCAGAATACTCTAATTTAATATGATGACGGGTTAACCATAGCTCTAGTGTAAAGGTTAAAGGTCAAAGTTATTTAAAATAGCTTTAGCTACAATAATTTGATAATGAATACATAATATAAAATATGTAAATTTTTACATCAAAAACATAAATGAGGGTGGAGTGAAAAGGTAGAGTTTTTGTATGTCATTAAAGTTAAATTGTTATCAGTGTTAAATGGATTGTTATATCTATAAGATGTTTTATGTAATATGGTAACTACAAAGCAAGAACTTACAGTAAATTCACAAAAGGTGAAGAGAAGGGAATCAAAGCATATCACTGCACAATATCACTTCACAAAGGAAGGCAGCATGCAAGGTATAAAGGAACAAGGGAACTACAAAACAGCCAGAAAATAATAAGATGACGTTAGTACGTTCTTACCTATCAATAATTACTCTAAATGTAAATCAGTTGAATTCTCCAATCAAAAGACATAGAGTGTCTGGATAGGTTAAAAAACAAGATCCAACTATATGCTGACTACAAGAGACTCACTTCAGCTTTAAGGATACACACACACAGGTTCAAAGTGATGGGGTGGAAAATATATTCCATGAAAGTGGAAACCCAAAGAGAAAATGGATAGCTATACTAATATCAGACAAAATAGACTTTAAGCCAAAAATGGTAACAAGAGACAGAGAAGGTCATTATATATAATAAAGAGATCAATTCATAAAGAATTAACCATTGTAAATATATATGCACTCAATATAGGACATCTAAGTATATTGGATTTGAACCAAACTTTAGAGCAATGGACCTAGCAGACATATACAGAAAACTTCACCCAACAGCAGCAGAATACATTCTTCTCAAGTACACATTCTCCAGGATAGATCTTATGACAGTCACAAAACAAGTCTTAGCAAATTTAGGAAGACTGAAATCTTACCAAATACCTTTTCTGAACACAGTGGAATGAAAGTAGAAATCAACAACAGGAGGAAAGTTGGAAAACTCACAGATACATGGAAATTAAACAACACACTCTTGAACAACTAATAGATCAAAGGAGAAATTAAAATGCAAGGGAAAAAATATCTTGAAATAAATGAAAGTGGAAACAGGACGTACCGAAATGGGTGGGAAACTGGAAAAGCAGTTCTAAGGGGGAAATTTATAATGGTAAATGCATATATTGAGAAAAAAGAAAGATCTCAAATAAACAACCTAATTTTACACCTCAAAGAACTAGAAAAAGGACAAATGAAGCCCAAAGTTAGCAGAAGGAAGGAAATGACAAAGACTAGAGCAGAAATAAATGGAATAGGGAGGAGAAAAATAGAACAAAATTGACAAACCTTTAGCCAGACTTACCAAGAAAAAAAGGGAAAGAACTCAAATAAATAAAATCAGAAATTAAAGAGAAGATATTCCAACTGATATCACAGAAATACAAAGAATTATAAGTGACAGCTATGAACAATTATATGCCAACAAGTTGGATAACCTAGAAGAAATGGATACATTTCTAGAAACACACTACCTATCAAGACTGAATCAAGAAGAAATAGAAAATCTGAACAGACCAATCATGAAAAAGGAGATTGAATCAGTAACCAAAAACATTGTAACAAAGAAAAGCCCAGGGAAAGACAGTTTCATTGGTGAATTCTACCAAACATTTAAAGAAGAATTAACACCAATCCATATCAAAATTTTCTAAAAAATTGAAGAGGAGGGAACACTCCTAAACTCATTTTATGAGGCCAGCATCACCCTAATACAAAGCCAGATAAGGACACTATAAGAAAAGAAAACTACAGGCCAATATCTCTCAACAAAAATTCTCAACAAAATATTAGCAAGTCAAATTCAACATCACATCAAAAGGGTCATACACCATGATCAAGTGGGATTTATCTCTGCAATGCAAAGACGGTTCAACATATGAAAATCATTCAATGTGTACACCACACTAATAGAATGAAAGATACAAATCATAAGATTATCTCAATAGATGCAGAATAAGCATTTGACAAAATATTACATCCTTCCATTATAAAAAACACTTAACAAATTGTGTAGAGAAGAAACATATCCTAATGAAATAAAGACCATATATGACAAACCCACAGATAACACTGTACTCAAAGGTGAAAGACTGAAAACTTTTCCTTTAAGATCAGTACAAGATAAGGATGTCCACCCACCACTTTTATTCAGCATAGTACTGGAGGTCCTAGCCAGAGAAATCTGGCAGAAAAGAAATAAAAGTTATCCATATCAGGAAAGAAAAAGTAAAATTGTTTTTGCTTGCAGATGATATGATCTTATACATAGAAAATCCCAAGATTCCACCAAAAACTTTTAGAATTAATCAATGAATTCAGTAAAGTTGCAGGATACAAATTTAACATACAGAAATATTTCATTTCTATACACTAACAACATTATATATGAAAAAAATCCCATTCACAATAGCATCCCAAACAATAAAATACTTAGGAATAAATTTAACTAAGGAGGTGAAAGATCTGTACACTGAGTACTATAATACTTCAATGACAGAGATTGAAGAAGACACAAACAAATGCAAAGAAATCTCATGTTTATGAATTGGAAGAATTAATATCATTAAAATGTCCGTACTACTCAAAGCCATCTATAGAATCAATTCCAATGACATTTTTCACAGAAATAGAATGGACAATCCTAAAGTTCGTATGGAACCACAAATTACCTGGAATAGTCAAAGCAATCTTGGGAAAAAAACAAAGCTGGAGGCAGCACACTTCTTGATTTCAAACTGTGTTACAAAGCTATAGTAATCAAAACAGCATGGTGCTGGCATAAAAACACACATACTAATGGAGCAGATTGACAGCCCAGAAATAAGCCTTTGCATATATGGTCAATTAATATTTGACAAGGAAGCCAAGCATACTCAATGGGAAAATATAGTCTCTTCAATAAATGATGTTGGGAAAACTAGATAACTGCATGCAGAAGAATGATAGTGGCCCCAGTCTTACACCACTCACAAAAATTAACTTGAAATGGATTAAAGACTTAAAAATAAGACCTGAAACTCTAAAACTCCTAGAAAAGAAAACAGGAAAAAAACTCCTTGATGTTGGTCTTAGCAATGAATGTTTTTTTTTGGATTTGACACCAAAAGCAAAGGCAACAAAAACAAAAATAAACAAGTGGCACTGTATCAAACTAAAAAGCTTCTCCACAGCAAAAGAAACCATCAACAAAATGAAAAGGCAACCTATGCAATGGGAGAAAATACTTGTAAGACATATATCTAATAAGGGGTTAATATCCAAAATATATTAAAAAAACTCATACAACTCAATAGAAAAAAAACCCCAAACAATTCAATTAAAAAATGGGCAGAGGATATGAATAGACATTTTCTAAAGAAGACATACAAATGGCCAGTAAGTTCATGGAAAAGGTGCTCAGCATCACTAACCATTAGGGAAATGCAAATCCAAGCAATGAGATATCACCTCACACCTGTTAGAATGGCTGCTATCAAAAAGACAAGAAATAACAAGTGCTGGTGAGGATGTGGAAAAAAGGGAACCCTTGTGCACTTTTAGTGGAAATGTGAATTTGTGTAACCACTGTGGAAAACAGCATGGGGTCTCCTAAAAAATGAAAACTATCAATAGAACTACCATATGATCCATCAATCCCAATTCTGGTTATATTTCCAAAGGAAGTGAAAACAGCTTCTTGAAGACATATCTGCGCTCACATGTTCATTGCAGCATTATTCACAATAGCCAAGATAAGGAACCAAACCACAGGTCTGTCAACAGTTGAATGGATAATGGAATATTATTGAGTCACGAGAAAGAAGGAAATCCTGACATTTGCAACAACGTGGATGGATCATGAAGGCTTTATGCTAAGTGAAATAAGTCAGACAAAGACAAATACTACATGATATCACTTATATGTGGAATCTTAAAAAACCAAAATCATAGAGGAGAATGGTGGTTGCGAGGGGCTAGGGTGTGGGAGAAACAGGCAGATTTTGGTCAAAGGATACAAACTTCTAGTTTAAAGATGAATCATTTCTGGAGAGCCAATGTGCAGCAGTACAGCATGGTTATTACAGTTCATAATACTGTATTATATACTTGAAACTTGCTAAGAGAGTAGATCTTAAATGTTCTCACCGCACAAAAAAGTAGTTGTGTGATTCGATGGAGATGATTGCTAATGCTATGGTGGTAACCACTTTGCAATATATAAGTATATAAAATTGACATGTTGTTCTCCTTAAACTAACACAATGTCATATGTCAATTTTATCTGGAAGGCTGGAAAGAATATTTTTAGATGCATTCATCACAGTTGTTTTAAAATTTATATCAGCTCTGACATCTGGATACCTTGTAGATTGGTTTCTGTTGTCTGCTTTTTCTCTTGACCTTGTTTTTGTGTGCCTGATAATATTTATTTGAATACTGGACACTGTAAATGAAACATAGTAGTGGCTCTAGATGGTATTATTTTCCTTCTGACTGTATTTACTCTCTCCTTCAGCAGTGATATGGAGTGAGAACAGGGCTCTTCAATTTTGTCCGCGACGGTGGGGCCTTCAGTCTGAGCTCCATCCTCTGTAAGGATCAGTCTGCTGCTGGTACACCCCCTCTTTTAAGCTATAACCTTTCCAACCAATACCCTGGGGGTATTTATCAAAGTTTATCTTCCTATGTGGGTCATGGAGGCCAACTTTTAGTTCCCTAGCATACAAATCTCTGATAAATTATTTCAGATCCTTTCTGTTCGATTTCTGTCTTTGGAAATCTGAAGCCTATGCTGCTTAAGTATAGGTAGGCACCTTGGAGGAGGGGGAGGAAACAGATACAGTGCGTTTGTTTCATTTTTCTGCACCTCCCTGCTTTCAGGGACCTGGACCCCTCACGTTCTGTGTGGGCAAGCTAGAACTCCAACTTCTGAATCCGCAGTTCCATGATATTGCCAAAGCTCTCTTGGCTTCTCCAAACTTGGCGGTCATCCTTGGCACAGCCCCTCACGCCTGCCTCTCAACCTCATCTGCTGAGCTGGTCAAGCTTGGGGAAGCGCATGGCAGGACCGGGGTTCGCTGCAGAGAGCTCTCTTTACTTGGAGACCTTGGGCGCAGAGGACCTATTCGTCTGGTGCCCTAAACAGACTTCCTGTCTTGTCTTGCTCTTTTGATGTGCTTTATTTTTAGCTGCCCTAGGTGGGAGTGTTGGTCTGCTCCAAGCTGCCTGTCACGGCCAGAAGTCCTTCAGAGCCAATGCTTTGCCTGACTCAAAAATCCTTAATCTTTCTTCTCTAACAGGATGCAATATCTAGTTTTCATGCAAATATGCCCACAAATAATGAAAAATCTATTGATAAGAGATACATGCATACAAACACACAAACATACTTCATATAAATTATACTCAGGGTCTTTTGCTTTTACTGTAGGCACCAGAAAATAGCTGCTTTGGATACATCTGAGGTAGCGATCTAAGTCCCAATTTGAATAAAAATAGGAAAACAGCATCACAGCCGAAGGAGCTTGACTTTTTCTATGTCCTGGGTGGTAACCAGCTTTCACAGACATGCAGAGAATCACAGTCCCCTGCAAGGCCAAGACCGCTGCCTAGGGGCTTTTCCCACTCATTCAGAATGGCTGTAGGTCCTCACCAGATGCTCTCCCCAAACACCTTATATCTATGGACTCCTCACCTTGGGACATGGACTGCTGCTGACAAAACCCTCCACTGCCTCTCCCCCAGCCTGCCCTGCCCACCTGCTTTCCCTGGAGTCTGTTGGTGGGTTCTTTTCTCAGGCTTGCTTTGGACCCACATGGGCTTGGGAGCCTCTCATTGGCCTCTTACCTGGGCCTCTCCCTCCAGCCATATTTCTTGGAGTTCCTGACCCTATCAAAGTCTCTTGCACCTCCTCTGCAATTATGAATCCTCAGTGAAAACACTCCTCCCTCCCTTCCGCCTTCCCTGGCCTCTCACAGTTGAAGACACCACCTCTGGGAGGCCTTCCTGGATTCTTGGCTGTGTGAGCTGGAGATGCCTGCAGCTGGGTACCCACAGCTGCCGTTGGCCGTGGTACTCTCTGCCCAGACTGCTGTTTATGTTCTGTTATGTCTTGCCCTGGTCTCTGTAGCCACCCTCCCCCCCCGACAGGGAGTGGCCCTCACTGCTGGATAGTGATGCTGAAGTCAGCCGCCTGCTTCCAGTCTGGCCGCCAGCTTCAAGGGGGGAGCACCGGCAGGGCCAAAGGAGACAGAAACCCTGTTTTAGGAGCTGGGCCATGTGCCCCAGCAGGATTTCAGTGGACTGCAGGAGGCAAAGGGAACAAGGCACTGAATTTGGAACCACAGCATTAACAATACAGGATGGCAAATATGAACCCAGTGGGCATACCAACCTGGCTAGAACATCTCATCCATACTCTGTGCTCAGATGGGGAAACAGATGCAGAGGGGGGAACCTAGAACCTCAATGTCAGAGCCAGGATTCAAGTCCAGGGTCTGGGCTGCCCGTCCACAGCTCTGGCCTCAGACCTGCTTCCTTTCAGTCCCCAGGAGCTGACCTGCAGACCAGGGCCCTGGATCTGGGCGTGGCCTCCCATTCAGTCTCTGGGCGTGGCCTCCGATTCATTCTCTGGGCGTGGCCTCCGATTCATTCTCTGGGCGTGGCCTTCCATTCAGTTTCTGGGGAGAGCCTGGGCCAAAGCTGAGAGCCTGGGGAATAAGTGAGGAGGGGCACAGTGTTGAGGCACAAGGGCAGAGCCATGCCTGGGGGTCCCAGGGGTTCCATTTAACTCGGCAGCCTTGGGGGCTGAGAAGGAAAGGGATCTGGAGGGAGATGGAGCAGGGCAAGGCAACATTCTCCTGCAGGCAGAGCCGGTATATTTCTTCTTTTTTTTTTTTTGTGGTACTCGGGCCTCTCACTGTTGTGGCCTCTCCCGTTGCGGAGCACAGGCTCCGGACGCACAGGCTCAGCGGCCATGGCTCACGGGCCCAGCCGCTCCGCGGCATGTGGGATCTTCCCGGACAAGGGCGCGAACCTGTGTCCCCTGCATCGGCAGGCGGACTCTCAACCACTGCGCCACCAGGGAAGCCCGGGAAGCCCTGAGCCGGTATGTTTCATTGTCAGCAGTACCAGTGATCCACCGGCGACCTGGGAGGCGCCAGGGTGGACATCTTGGCCAGGACGTGGGTGAGGTCTGCTACTGATGTAACTTGGAGCCTGTTTTCTGGTTTCTTCTGCTAGTCCCTGCTCTTGCTGGGGCCTCCGGCTGACCCCTTACCACCTCTGTTCCACACCTAGACATGGGGACGCCTCGAGGGAGCCAGGCCATTGCTGCCCTCATCTCTGGTGTTGGAACCAGCTGAGGCTAGTGTGATCCTGCAGAGCTGCCACTGCTGGGACCAGGAAAGGGATCTTTCTGGAAGGAAAGGGTGGTGGCCTGGCAGGAAGAGGGTGAGGACATGAGACAGTTCTCGCGGGCCCGCATGGGGAGGATCGCAGTGTCGACTGCCACTGTGCAGAACCCCGCAGGAAGCGGATGGCACAGTCCATCAGAATACGAGGAGGGTGTTTTAACAGAGGCTATTTACAAAGCATGGGCATAGGGAAACCCTAAGAGAGAGTGCGGTCTCCCGGGCCTCAGAACTTCGGAACTGTTACCACCCCAGGTTGGAAGGGTCGGGGGAGGGAGAGTTACCAGAACCCAGAGGTAAGAGAGCTTCCTGACAGCACCTGAGACCTTTGTTCAGTTGAAGGTGACAAGCGGCCTGCTGGGTCCCTGCTGAGAAAGGAGAAGCAGGCCTGCTTCTGCCTCTGACCTCCTGCTGGCCAAACCCAACCAGGAGCAGAGGGCAAGGGGGGCGTGTTCGTAGTCTGTGCAGTCAGGGAACAGGGTGGCAAAGGGTGGAGGGGTCGCTGCAGAGGGACGATGACAGCTATGGGTAGGGGAAACTTTGTGGATCAGGTGGAGACTTGGGGCATGGCTGCTGCTATGTCCCGGGTGCCTGGCCCTGGGTGGGTCTGCTCACACTGGGGGCTGATGGTGGCCCTCCTGAGTCCCGGCCCTTGATCCTATACTCCTTTGGATGTGAGGCCCCGGGAGCCAGACTTGGGGTCGCTAGCCTTGCTGCCCCCAGGCTGACACAGCTTCCCCTCCGTGGAAGTTCTGGATGCCCCAGGACTTCCTTTTCTGCCTCCTTCTCCTTTTTCTTCTTCTTGAGCCAGAAAATGTAACATCTGGGCCAGGAATCAGCGTGGAGATGGGTCAGTCTAGGAGTAGGCGTGTCTTCCTTGGGGATGCTGGGGCTTGGAGCAGGCACTCACCCACCTCCAGCTAGGGCCGCCAGGGGCAGAGCAATGCCGAGGCTCACAGCCCACACCAAGCTCCTCCTGGTCCTTGTGGGGGGTGGAAAGGGGGAGCCAGTATTTGGGCAGCAGGCAGGGCCATCTCAGCTCTGAGAGGAGACTGCATTCTCTCCTTGTTTAATTCACCCACTCAGTCACTTGTTTGCAGACACTGAGCACCTACTGTGTGCCCACCTACATCTAAGGATGAGTGAGACAGGATCCTTGCCCTCTAGGAGGGAGACAAGCAAACGATTCTGCTGTGGTGTCCCAGGGAAGCGGGGCAGGGCAGGTAGGAGGAGAGATCTGGGGGAGCGCCCAGGAGCCTGGGGAGAGGGAGCTGGTCAGAGGAAGCTTCTCGGGAAACAGGACTTCTGAGCTGGACTTTGAAAGACCAGTAGGAGTTCAGATCAGATGGTCAAGGGGCCAAACTGTGTTCCAGGCAGAGGACACAGAGTGTTCAAGGACAGAAGCATGAAGCCGTTTGTCCAGTGTGTCAGCAGCTCCATGTGGCTGGGGAGTGGGGAGGTGAGCAGGCCCTCCCAAGAAGTGGGGTGGACTTTATCTGGGGGCCCCTGGGAAAGTTATAACAGGAAGGGTCGGAGGTAGACTGGCTCCTTGGGAAAGGGTTCTTTGCTGAGTAAGATGGGGCCAACAGGGTCTCGGAGGCCAGTTAGGGGAAGCTGCCATAATCCAGGTGAGAGGTGAGGCTGCCTGAGGAGTGGTAGATGCTGGAAGGACCATGTGGCAACACACTGAAGAATTGTTTAGCAAGACCTGGTGACTACAGGCACTGAGTAAGGGGGAGGGGACTCCTGGTTTAGGAGGTCAAGAGCTTGAGTGGGACATTTGCTGAGAGGGGTCCTGAGGGAAGAGCAGATTTGGGGGTGGAGATGGGTTTGGACATGTCCCCAGACATGCTGGTTTTGAGGACCTGACGGACCCCCAGGGGACATGTCCTAGAGGCAGGCGGCTCTCAAGCTGGACATGTGGAATCCAGACATCTTGGGAAGTGTTACCTTCCCCAGGGAGGATGGAGAGCAAGGAGGGGTATCGGTATAGACAAGAAAGACAGTCCAGAGACAACAATGGACTTAGAGGTGGAGGTGGGACGGCTGCAGGCCAAGATGGCTGGCTGGCCACTGACCTGGGCAGAGAGTGGAGTCTTGGCAGGTGAGGAAGTGTGTCTTGCAGTTGGCACAGCTGATGACTTCCAGTGTGGAGCGGATGTCTGAGAGAGAGAAGGGGCAGGAGCCTTAGCGAGGGCCAGGTGCCCCTCAGCCCTCACCCAGGTCTGGTCCCCAAAATACTCACCACAGGACTTGTTGCAGGCTGCCCAGGAGGGTGAGATGGTAGAGAGACTGAGGTTCTGGGCAGACAGAGCCAGGAGAGGTCGGGGTGTGAGCAGGAAACGAAGCTGGGAGAAGGTGTGGTCAGGGGCCCTGGGTGAGGGAAGGGTGAGGTCTCCTGGGGAGGGGCCTGGGGGCAGGGATCTGCAGATTGGACTCTGCCTCCTTAGGTCTCCGGGAGTTGAAGGGCTGGGGGGCAGGCAGGGGCCAGCCCCACCTCTCACCCTTCTCCTTCAGCTCTTCAGATAGGTCCTCCAGATGCTTGGAAAACTGCTGCTTCAGGACATGAACCTCTTCCAGAAGTGATGGTTTATCTGGGTGGAGCAGGAAGGAAGAAGCCGTCTACATTTCATAGGTGGAATCAATAACTTTCTCAACGTCGGGGATTCAAACCAGGTTTTTCAGACAGAAACTGTAGTGCACACAGATAGCTGCTGTCTCTGACCCCACCCTTCACAACACCTCCGCACTCCCGGCTAGTGGTCTTCTGGCCAGGTTTTGTCAACCCAAGGCCTGGGGCCCTAAGACACTAGGCTTCCTCACCATCTCGAAACTTCTCAATGGCTTTATCTATGTGAGTGAATAATGTTCCTGCTGCTTCCTCCAAATGGTCTTGACCTGAGAATGGGATTTGGGACAAAGGGAAGTCAGGGGACTAAGATCCTGGGCCAGGTAAAGGGGTCAGCCCTGACCCCTGGTCTCCTGGCTGAGCCTCACCAAGATAACAAGATTCAAGGAAAGCATGACTGTCCAGAAATAGGGAGTGGAGGCTGTGGGAGAGCTCCGCAGGTGGCCCTGGGGTGCCCCATAGAATCTGCAGGTCATAGTCTATCAGTGCAGGCAGCTCTGGCCAGCAGTGGAGGCAGCTCTTCCCATTGGCGGTGGGCAAGAGACAGCTGAGCAGGAGAAGCAGCATCTTCTGGGGTCTTCCCTCAGTACCCTTACCACGCTGCCTGGCAGTTCTACATGGAACACTGGCACCGTGTTGCCCTGGGAACCACATTCTCTTTGCAGAACAAAAGTAAATTCCACAGGGTGAGGTGAAGGCCAGCCATGGCACAAACCTGGACTTTGACATCAGAGCCAAGTGAGGACCTTGATATCCTCCTCTGAAGGTGGGGTCACCGATCCTCATTGAGGACAGTTCTTGTGAGGATCAGAGAGACGGTTGTGCTGCCTGTGGCTGGTCCTCAGCCCCCCTGATGGCATTTACTGTGTATGGAATAGTTCACAGGCTGAAATTTGGAAGGCCAGGAGACAGCAGCATAGAGAGAAGGTTAGTTGTTTAAAGAGTCTGCATCACTTTTCCACATAGAAGTGGTCAGCCATGGGAAGCTTATGGAACATATGTCTTTTTCATGGCGCATATAAACTGGCTGCTGTCTTGTGCCTGGTCAAGCCAGAGGGACTTCAATAGCTATTTCTATCACAGTGTAGGCAGACAGTGTAGATAGAATGTAGACAGAGCGTGCATGAGAGTACAGAGAGAGAAGCCGTTTCTGGGACAGCAGTTCTTATGTGCAGTGGGCCTTGAAGAAAAGCAAAATCCCTTACTCTTCAGTAAAGAAAAAGCCAGTGGGATCCTTGTCACTCCTCAGCTGATAAGGTTTCCCCTTCCATGCCTGCTTTCAGAACCAGCTTGAGTTCCTCAGGCTGAACTATGGGTAGCTGAAAGCCACCAGACATTTGAAGAATGCTTTTACTGTGAACAAGAGGCAAAACAATGTCAAGAATTCAAAACAGAAGCAAACAAAAACCACAGGAAAAAAGAAGGGTACAAAAGATATGGTGGGAAGCAGAAGAAAACTCAGAACCCCACCATAATTAAATAGACAAAATATTGCCTTCCCCAGACAAGAAGAAGCTTCTGTGCAAAAGAAAAAGTCTGAAAAAAGAGTTATTAGAGATTAAAAATATAATAGCAGGAATTTAAGAATTCCATAGATACGTTGGGAGATAAACTTTCAGAGTTCTCTCAGGCAGAAGTACAAAAAAATAGAGATGAGAAATAGGGAAGAAAAGATAAAATTAGATAATCCATGAACTCGAACTCCAGGTCTAACATTGAGCTAATGTAAGTTGCAGAAGGAAAGGACAGAGAAACTGGAGGGGAGAAAGTTATTTGCAATAGAAGTTGGGTGGAAGGGATTAACATATACACACTACCACATATAGAACAGGTAATCAACAAGGACCTATTGTATAGCACAGGGAACTCTACTCAGTATTCTGTAATAACCTATATGGGGAAAGAATCTGAAAAAGAATGGATATATATATATATATATATATATACATCTGAATCACTTTGCTGTACACCTGAAGTGAACACAATATTGTAAATCAACTATACTCCAATATAACATAAAAATTAAATTAAAAAAAAGTAGTGTGGGAAGTATATACAGGGAGGAATTCTGTCTTACAGGGAGAGAGATGCAGAGGGTGGGCATCAAGGTTCGCTAGAAGAAATAGCAGCTGAATTGGTAAATTCAGGCCACACTAGTCAGATGGGCTCTGAGATGACAGGGTGATTCTGAGTACTGCAGAGCTGTTGCTTTTTCACTGGCTTTGGATATTTTTGGGGTTAGAGAATTAGCTTGCTTTTTTCTACTTAGGCAATACTTCTGGAAAGGAAGGCCCTGATACCCTAGAACCAAAGCTGGGAAATGCGGGAACTACTTCCCCTGATACCCTTGGGGGGGGTGCTCAGAGCTGCGCAAACATGCAAGCCTGCTGCTTACAGTGTTCATTGTCACCTCTGAGGTTGCCCCACCCAGCTTGCATGTGGGGGAGGAGAGAATAGGGAACTGACAGAAATGACACAAGAAGGAAATTTTAGAACTGAAATACATGAATTTCCAGATTGAGAGGGCCCACTGAGAAGGCATCCAGTGGTTAGGAATAAGAAAAAACACACCAGGAGAAAAGGGAACCCTCCTATGCTGCTGGTGGGAATGTAAATTGGGGCAGCCACTATGGAGAACAGGATGGAGCTTCCTTAAAAAATGAAAAATAGAGCTACCATATGATCCAGTAATCCCCACTCCTGGGAATATATCCAAAAAAGACAGAAACTCTAATGAAAAAAGATACATGCACCCCAGTGTTCATAGCAGTGCTATTTACAATAGCCAAGACATGGAAGCAACCTAATGTCCATCAACAGATGAAAGGGTAAAGAAGATATGATATATATATATATATATATATATATATATATATACACACACACATATACACACAATGGAATACTACTCAGCCATAAAAAAGAATGAAATAATGCCATTTGCAGCAACATGGATGGACCTAGAGATTATCATACTAAGTGAAGTAAGTCAGACAGAGAAAGACAAATATTGTATGCTATCACTTGGAATCTAAAAAATAATACCAATGAACTTATTTACAAAACAGAAACAGACTCACAGACATAGAAAACAAACTTATGGTTACCAAATGGAAATGGGGGGGGATAAATTAGGAGTATGGGATTAACAGATACACACTATTATATATAAAATATCAATAGTTAAATGACAAGGATCTACTGTATAGCACAGGGAATTATATGCAATATCTTGTAATAACCTATAATGGAAAAGAATCTGAAAAAGATGTATATATATTTATACATATAGAACTGAATCACTTTGCTGTAAACTTGAAACTAACATGGTATTGTAAATGAACTATAATTTAATTAAAAAGAAAAACCACACCAAAGCACAGAGAAAAAACAGACCATGTACAATGGACTAATAATCAGAATGTTTTCAGGCTTCTCAAGAGCAATGTAGGAAAGAGGTAGAGAATGGAGCAATGCTTTCACAGTCTGAGAAAAATATTTGCATCTTACAATTCTATGCTCAATAAAACAACAGTCAAGGAGAAGAAAGACTAATGGTATTTCAGGCAGGCAAGGGTTAAAATTGACCTCTAATACCTTTTCTTAGAAAGCTGTTGGAGGATGTGCTCCAACTAAACAAACACATCAAGCAAGAAAGATGACATGGAATTCAGAAAATGGAGACGTAATCCTACAGAGGGGTGAAGAGAATGTCTATGGTAACAGTCAAGACACCCCAGGATGGCAAACAGTCCAAACTGTTTGGCTCTCCCTGGGTAGAGAAAGGTCTGGAGTGGGTGACCTAGCTCAGCTCCCTCTGAGCATTGGGTTCCTTTCCTGGCTTGCTTTGGTCTCCTTTACTCTCTTCTGCTTTTCTCTGGCAGGAATTGCCTTTTCTCAAGTTAGAAGTGGTAAGGTCCAAGACTCAGGCTTTTGTTTTGGAGGTGAAATGATAGGGTAGGCATTTAGAGTGCATTGGCATTAGGCCATCAGAAAACCCTCACAAAAGTCAAAGGAGTATTCTACAAGATGCAGTCACACTTGGTAGAATTCTACACTGATGTTTGGGTTAAAGCTCCACAGTGTTCAAGAGCCTTCCTTTTCCTTGCTTTATGCTCTTCCTTTGGGCAGCTTTCGAGCAGGGCAGGATTCAGGAGTCACTCTGTCCCTGGCACAATATCATTTCCATTCCCCCCCACATTCTTAGCCTCAATCTGTGAAAGTGGTACTGACCCTTTGAAGGGGCATTTAAACATAGAATCATAGAGACTGTGGGCTGGAAGAGCTTTTAACGCAACTCATGACTATGGTTCGTTTTCTAGTCTCCACTTGTTTACCCTGATTTCTCTCCTAGTTTCCCATTTAATTCAATTGTATGTTGTGTACTTGGAATTAATTAAGAATTTGGAATGAATTAGGAGTCTAAATAATAAATGCAGTCCTTTCCATTTCTAGGCATCTTGGGTGTTAGAACTTTCTTCCTTTTTAAAATTTTTTTAACATCTTCATTGGAGTATAATTGCTTTACAATGTTGTGTTAGTTTCTGCTGTATAACAAAGTGAGCCAGCTATATGTATGCATATATCCCATATCCCCTCCTTCTTGCATCTCCCTCCCATGACCCCATCCCACCCCTCTAGGTGGTCACAAAGCACAGAGCTGATCTCCCTGTGCGATTCAGCTGCTTCCCACTAGCTATCTATTTTACATTTGGTAGTGTATATATGTCAATGTTACTCTAGAACTTTCTTGCTTATGTTGAGATCCCATCTATCTTGTGCTTCTGGTCATTTGGGGATGTCTAATACCTCTGACATAGGACAGCTCATTCAGTGTTTGAAGATAGAAATTAAGCCTCTCCTTTTGAGACCAAACATCTTTTCTCCAGCCCAAGAGCTCCTTGAGCCCATCTTAGAATCTGGTTTCTTGCCTCCCCCCATTCTGATTGCTTTCCTTTTGAACCACCCGCATTTGCCTTTGGCTGGACAGAATGTGCAACTGAATATTCTTTGACCTTGGGGAGGTTTGTGTTTGTGTCCTCCTACTTTCCCTACTGGTACAGATTTCCCCACATGTTCATTTTGTATTGCATACTAATGACGCCAAACTTAGTGGCCTAAAACAACAATCATCTATCATCTCATGGTAGAAGTTTGGGCTCAGTTAAGCCAGGTGCTCTACTCAGGGTTTTACAAGGCTGAAATCGTGATGTTATCTATCATTACCTAATCACAGGAGTGAAATCCTCCATATTCACAGTGCTGCGCCCTGCTCAAGTGGGGAGGATTATTATTGGGTGTGGACACCAGGGGACAGAAATCTTGGAAACCATCTCAGAATTCTTTCTACTAAAATGGAGCGGGACCCTGTGGGGCTCCTGGGCATGGAAGCCTTTCTGTGTCCCTTATTTCTTGTTTGTAGGGATTAGACTCCAGCCTCCATAAACTTCCCTGAGTTCCAAAGGGCAGGTTCAAACAGTTGGTAATCAGGAATGGGAGGGGTGCATAGACAAGGCAAGGGCAGTAAAGAAACAGTAGTGCAGCCTCAGGGCAGGGCCCTGGTTCCTTCTCAAGGGACACACATAGCAATATCTTTGAGCTCTTCTACAGGACTAAAATCCCCAACAAATGGAAGATGTTAGCATTCTTCATTCCAGAGAAGATCACAGTTTGATAACATTGAGAAGCTCATCCGGAGACCACCTGAGGACAGATTAAAGGACACCCTGATCTTTATCAGCAACCCCACCCTTGAGCCATTGCTATAAAACTCCTCACCAAATCTCCTCTGGTTGGGACACAGTTTTTGAGGCACAAACCCACTGCATCCCCCTTTGCCTGGCAAAGCAGTAAAGATATTCTTTTTTTACTTCACCCAAAACTCTGTCTCTGAGATTTGATTCAGCACCAGTGCACAGAGGCCCAGTTTTCAACATCACTACCACACCCCCAAACCCAACAATCTACACTTTGGACCTGTAATGGTGTCACCAACACCTCTCTCTGTGCAATTAGTCACCAATTTGGATTAGGAAATTGTGTTTCCCCAGAGCCCCTTAGTATGAACATAAGTTAGTTGGAGGCACAGCTGCAAGGCAATCCTGACACTAACTATTCAGAGTTAGTTCACACCCCGCAGGTTAGGGCACTGTCCTTCACAAGGCTGCCCTTGCTTCAGATGGGGGAGGGGGCTGCCAGGTCACCTTCACGTCTGACCAATTAGCTACAAATATGGGGGTTTCCACTACCTCCTCAGCTTTGATAACTCACTAGAAAAGCTCACAAAATGCCAAGTGCTATACTTATGATTGCAGTTTTATTATAAAGGATACAAGTCAAGAGCAGCCAAATGGAGAGACACATAAGGAAAAGTCTGGGAGGGTCCCTAACCTCAAATCTTTCATGTCCTCAGGTGGGTCATCCTCCTGGTACATTGAATGATATGAATCACCAAGCAGGAAGCTCACCCCAGCTTCAGGAGCTAGGATTTTTATTGGGGTTTCCTTATGTGGGCATGATTGATTGAGTCATTGGCCATACGATTGAACTCAATCTCCATTTCCCTCCCCTCCCCAGAGGTTGGGCTGATCTCACGTGCCTCAAAGTCTCAACCCTCTAACCACATGGTTGGTCTCTCTGGCTGGCCAGCCCCCATCCTGAGTCATCTCATTAGCATAAAGCTAGCAATAAGCGCACCCTAAGTAGCAAAGACACTCCTATCTCTCAGAAATTCCAAGGATTTAGAGGTTACCTCCCAGGAACCAGGGACAAAGGCCAGCCAGTTTCTTTATAGTCTAACAATAGCACATAAAGTCTTTATTACTTATTAATATTTCGCTTGAATTTACCTGGATCCAGGCTTTGTGTAATGCTTCTGGGGTCTCTTGGAATCTTCTGAGAGGTTCTCAAATTCCAGACAGAAACTTTTGATTCCCAGGTGCTGAGTTGTGGGGGTATTAAGATAGTAGCAGTGAGAGATCTAGGGACAAGTAGAACATTACGAGGGCATCTATCTTTACAACGTATAAGACCGAATTAACTCACTTGGTTGGCAAAACGGTCTTAGAGGTTATTGACCTGTAAATCCTGTCCAATTGTTACAAGGAACCTTGGTTGAAAGAATGTTCAATTAATCCGAGAGGTTAGTATCTGCTTGGTCAATGCCTTTACAAGAGGTTGGATTTAGTTGTTTGATTTTTTAATGAAAAAATTAGAAAAAATTTCTCACCAGATGACCCACCGTAAATGAAATATTTATTTCATTTTCTTCCTGGTTAAAACTCTTGTCTTTAAATGCTTTGTTGTGTCTACTTAGAATGATCAATGGGGATGCCTGGGGGGATTTCTCTTGCAGAATTTGTTGGTGGAGAACATTAAAATTGCATGAAGCCACTCATGTAATTTTAATCATCATCGAAATAATTTTGACTGCAATTGGGAGGAATTTAAAGTGAAATGCTTCTTCTGGGAAAGGTTGAGGCCATGTGCCTTTGGTATTCAAGGAGGCAGGGTCACACATCTCTAGGTCACTCTCCCATCCACCCCTGCTGCTGGGCAGAGACATTCTCCATTAGTCACGGGCTATGGCCAGAAGGTCTGCAGGACAAAGAGCTCCTGGCCATCTCCTTATTGTGCTTAGAGAATCATGCAGGGTTAGCATGGGCATGGCCCTGAACAGGGCTCAGTGTAATCTGTTTGTTCCTCCCAGGAGGAGTGAGATGAGCCCAAGTGGGACCCAGTGAGGGTTCAAGTTTAGACCTGTGCCTTCCAGACCAGTGTCCACCACCCCACACCTCACACCCACATCTCTTGAAGTTTTCATTTAATGGTCATTGAACTCAGCCCCTGCATCCATGAAGCCTACTCAGGTTTCTCCCTCCCACAGTGATTTCCACATCTTCTGATCCCTCTGACGGCCATGTTTGTGTTTTTCATTAGGTAAGTAGTTGCATGCCAAATTGTGACATTTTTCGGTTGTTGATTTTAAATGTCATTAAAATCCAGTGTAGCCTGTGCTCCTCCTAGACCTTACCAACCTGCTTTGAAATATAGGGTCACAATCATAATAACATTTCTTCAGGTCATCTCCTTTTTGTAAGGTCTCAGCTTTCTTCGCTCTCCTGCTGTCAGAGGTCCAGGCGGTCCTCAAGTCATGTCCCCCACGTGGCTGTGAGCACAGTTCATGCAGCTGCCTGGGGATGTCTGCTCCCCTCTGTGGAGGCGACGCCCCCTCCTCTGCCACTCCCCGCACACCATGGTCTCAGCTTCTTCTTCCCAGTTTTGGATGCTCTAATTGCCCTTATGAGACTATGGACCCCAGCCATTGCCCTGCAGAAGAAGGGAGAATGGCTCCTCTCATTCAGCCTCAAGTCCAAAGCAGAATATTCTAAGGCTCTGGGGTGATTCTGATCACTTGCTCCCTCCTGATGGAGATGTGCAGCAGCCCTTGAAGCAAGTTTGCTCATCTCCCCTCTTGGTTCCTTACAGTACTTTCCTTTTCATGATGTTCTTTGCACAAATGGATGGGGCCTTCCCAGAATTCTTGGAGACAGGTCTAAACTCTGAGGTCGATGTGACAGAGAGAGAGAATGGCTGCATTTACGCTGGCCAAAGGTTGTCTTTTTTTTTTTTTTTTTTCTTGGCTGTGCAGTGTGGCATGCGGGACCTTAGTTCCCCAACCAGGGATTGAAACTGTGCGCCCTGCAATGGAAGCGTGGAGTCTTAACCCTGGACCAGCAGGGAAGACCAAAGATTGTCTTGATGAAACAAGGCTCCAGCTCCCAAATGGGGTGTTTATTTTCCCTGGAGAAGCAGGAAAAGAGATGGAAGACCTTCAGGCATGGGATGCATTCACCCTATCCTGGTATGTCCCTCAGTTTTTGGTGTTTTCTTGGGGCAGACTAGGGCCCTTGGCTAGGCTGGGAACTAGAGCATCTTTCCTCTGATGAGCTGTCTACTGGGGCTGTTGTGATGTACACCTGAAGTTGGGAGCACTTGCTGCTGCTGGGAGCTTTGGACATCTTTGAAGGACAAAGGGGGCTCCCTGCCCAGATTGGCTCCCTCCCTTCTCTGCCATAATGTGTTCAGTCTCTGAATCTTACTTATCACACTTTTTCTTTTCCAGGGTACTTCTCCAAAGAAGGTAGGACCATATCTCCTACCCCCAGACTCTTGGGCAATGGGAACTGGCCACCCCCTCACCAAGACCATTGGTGAGGCTCCCCCTTCCTTTGATCTGGACTGGACTTAGTGACTTGCTTGTCATGAATGGAATGCAGTAGAGGTGGCTCATTGTGACTTCCCTCACAAAGGGCCATGCTGCATTCCGTGGTTATGTTGGAAAGCTCACTCTTGCTCTTGGGATGTTCCTTCTTGGAACTCAGTCACCATGCTGGGAGAATCCCACGCCATATGAAGAAGCCACCTGTGGGGGCTCTGGTGGAAAGTCCTAGCTGCTACCAACGTGTGAGTGAGGACGTTCCTGGATGACGCTGGACTCTGGCCACTCGAGCCTTCCCAGTTAAGGCTCCTGGGGCAGAGGAAAGCCATCCCCTGGCCTGTTGCCCTTTTATGCAGCGAGATACTGGGAACATGGGCTCTATGCAAAGAGCACAAGGCACAGGCTTGTTCATAAACGGGGAGGGACTCTGCCCTATGGCCCAACGGTGCACATGGTTGAGGGCTCTGCAAAGTGCGATTAGAAGCCTCAGTCAGGGCAGGAAACTCAGGTGGTAGTGGCCTGCTCCTGCCTGTGAGATCCCAGTCCTGGGGACTTGTGCATGAAGTTTTGGGTCTCCAAGTGGGCTCTGATTACACACCCCCCATCAGCCACACAAAGGGTGACAGATTTAGGCCCCTAGGTGCATGACGCTTTGGCCACTGTCATCTACCACCTCCATCCAAGAAGTGGTGGAGATGAGACGGAGGGGCAGCCTGGATTCATTATGACACACCCTCCTTGTGGAAATGAGGTGCGGAGGAATAAATGTGCACGCAGTCTCTGCTGAGCTGGATCTGGGTTTGCAATCTTGCTCTGACATTTCTTTATTTTATGGTCTCAGGCCGGTCTCCTCCTGTCTCTGAGCCTGTTTCCTCACCTTTAAAATGGTGATAATTAGAGCGCCATCATCCTGGGGGTTTTGTGAATATAAAAGTGTCAAGTGCTTAACATAATATAGGTACTCGGTTTCTCTTATGTCCTTTCCCTTCTCTTCGGAAGGACCTGGATGCGGTGGGACCCAGTTGCCAAATAATGATAGCTAAGCGTTGTGAAGTGTGTACTGGGTACGAGGCATGGTGCTCAAGGCATAGATCCCTTTAGATACTCACGATCCGTGGGAATCCTCCTGCTGGAGACTGGTGTGCCAGGGTCCCAGGAGACGGCTCCTCAAGGGAGCCTCTTAGCATCACCAGAAAATATAAGCTACCAGACATTAGGGCTTTCGGGCTTCCTTCTGTTGGGAGCTGCATAGCCTTGTGGCTGGCAACCCAGAGCACAAACACACACAGCTATACACAAATGTGTGTACATACTGTGTCTACTGGTACTTCTTACCCGAGGGCTAGCCAGCACAGATCAACAGCTGACTACTGTTGGCATCTGCATCTGGGAATCAGTCATTCAAGCACTCGTGCCAGCAGGGTCAGAGCCAATGGCAACCTACTTAGCACTGCAGGCTGTGAGCGGTGGGGCTGCTGTGGGTGAGGCTGGTGGAGACTTCGCTGGTGCCCAAGGAGAGGCCTCACGACAGAGGAGAAGCCTGAGCTCCTGGCTGCTGGGTGAGCAGCTTTTCTAGCCTCCTCCTGTGTCATGAGCAGCGTGTGACCTTTCCCACACGTCTGCAAAATGTCATTTATTGTGTGCCTGTGGCTTGCTCAGGGTCATGCTATGTGCCTCCACAGAGGTGATAGAATCAAGAGCCTTCCTCCATGCCTGGGAGGGGCTGATCAGTTCCGTGGGACTTTTTGCATTGCTGGGGAGGTAAAGAGTGGACAGTAGCAGATGTGGAATGTGGAGCATGGGGTCTAGCCTCTAGAGGATGCTCGATAGGACAGGCTGTTTCTGTGAAGTCTGGATCACTGGCTTGGCAGCCAGGCTGAGGGCACACTAGGGGCTGCCTGGATGCCTCGGCCTGCCCTTGCTGGGTGCTGGGTGCTGGGGGATGCTGTTGGATACCTACCAGTTCCTGTCCTCCCTCTATGCTTCTGGGTCAACTCTTACTCCTCACTCTTCACCTTCTCCCTGCGGCTGCATCCCGGGATTCTGCAGAGCTCTGGGGTCTATTTTCTTTTTCCTTTTTTTTTTTTTTTGCGGTACGCGGGCCTCTCACTGTTGTGGCCTCTCCCGTTGTGGAGCACAGGCTCCGGACGCGCAGGCTCAGCAGCCATGGCTCACGGGCCCAGCCGCTCCGCGGCACGTGGGATCTTCCCAGACTGGGGCACGAACCCGTGTTCACTGCATCGGCAGGCGGACTCTCAACCACTGTGCCACCAGAGAAGCCCTGGGGTCTGTTTTCTGATGCAAAGTCTTGTGAAGTGGTGAGCAAGACCGCAGTGCTCTGGGTGTCCCATGGTGGGCGCTGTGACACTGCACGATCTCTGACTCTTCCCATCCCCCTCTGCTCTGCACCTGCAGCCTGCATGTCCTCACAGCCCTCCTAGTCACAGAGGCTTTTCTGGGGAAATATCTGCTCCACCTCATTTTTATCTCAGCAGCATGAGTGTGTGTCCTTTCTGCTGGGGACATCTGACTTTCCTGCCACGGAAGGAGGGGCCTAGTCCTTTGAATTTTAAGCTTCAAAGAGACACAGCTATCATTTCAGAATCTGCTGTGAGCCAGGTGCTTTAGGCAAAAGATCACATTTAATTCTTACAGTAATTATATGAGTCCAGGTAGGCAAGGTCAGGCCTTGGTCACATAACCCCATCTCTAGGTGGCCTAAAAAAGCCCCGAAGACTTATTTGTCCTTTAAGTTACGTATCCAGATGGGCTGGCCACAGTCTCCGCTCATCAGAGCCACTCAGAGGCCCGGGCAACTGGGGAGCCGCTCCTGGACTTTGTGGACCTGGGCACCAAAGGGAGAGGAGAGTGTTGGGAAGGTCTTTGGTGGGCACTTAAAGGCTCCAGCAGGGGGACTTCCCTGGTGGCACAGTGGTTAAGAATCTGCCTACTAATGCAGGGGACACGGGTGCCGCGGAGGAACTAAGCCCGTGCGCCACAACTACTGAGCCTGTGCTCTAGAGCCCGCGAGCCAAAACTACTGAGCCCATGTGCCACAACTACTGAAGCCCACGTGCCTAGAGCCTGTGCTCCGCAACAAGAGAAGCCACCGCAATGAGAGGCCCTCACAATGCAAGGAAGAGTAGCCCCTGCTCACCGCAACTAGAGAAAGCCCTCGTGTAGCAATGAAGACCCAACGCAGCCAAAAATAAATAAATAATTTATTAAAAAAAAAAAAAAAAAGAAGGCTCCAGCAGGGAAGCAGTAGACATCACCTCCACTCATGAATCATGGGCACATCTAGTTATATGGCCTCTCTCAACCTCAAAAATGTGGTCACCTTACAAAGATGTGACTTTATAAAGTGGCCGGAAAGAGTGCTCCTGCCAAAGACTGGCTCAGGGGAGGAGTGGCAATGCTTGGAGGTGGGCGAGGATGCTCATCACGCTGGCCGGTAAGGCGGCGTGAGCATCCCCAGGTGCCAAGCGCTGGCTCTGAGTCACACCTGTGGACAGAGTGCTGGAACAGCAGATGAAAACCCAGCTCTCTCTGACTCAGATCCATGCTCTGGGTGAGCACTTTTATCTTTCCATTTTGTTAGTGTTTATTATCCAAAGTGATTTACAGAATTGAAAGAGGATTTTAAACCCACCCAAAGCTCCAGACTAATAAAGACACAGATCTACTAGAGAATGGACTTGAGGATATGGGGAGCGGGAAGGGTAAGCTGTGACAAAGTGAGAGAGTGGCATGGACATATATACACTACCAAACATAAAATAGATAGCTAGTGGGAAGCAGCCGCATAGCACAGGGAGATCGGCTCGGTGCTTTGTGACCACCTGGAGGGGTGGGATAGGGAGGGTGGGAGGGAGGGAGACGCAAGAGGGAAGAGATATGGGAACATATGTATATGTATAACTGATTCACTTTGTTATAAAGCAGAAACTAACACACCATTGTAAAGCAATTATACTGCAATAAAGATGTTAAAAAAAAAAAAAGAAAATTGTCCTGTCCTCAGGAAACCAAAAGAGGAAACATTTGGGAGCAACCAATGACATTGGTCACTGTCCTGTCCCCTGTCATCCATCCTGAAGGGGTCTCTGGCTCAGGTGGAGGGCAGCTGAGACAGGAGGAAGAAGGGGGTCTGGGCACAGAGCCCGCTGCACGGGCAAGGATGTGCCAGGGGCTGTGACTGTCCTGATTTCATATGTGCAGAAGGCAGGGCTCAGAGAGGGTGAGAAACCTGTTGGGGCCACAGTGAGCATCTATGAGGCGAGGCTGTCTGAGCCCCATCCCGAGCCAGGCTCTGCACATAGCCCGGCACTACCCTTTAAGAAACCCTACTTGCCCAGAGTGTTAGGCTGAGTGGGAGACTTTGGCTGGGGACATTTCAGGGTATGTAAGGACTGCTGGCTGTGTCTGGAAGTTTCTGGTCCATGCACCGTGGGGTGAGTTCAGCTGGCCTGCAGCTTGGTGTGTCCTGGTGTTGCTGAAATCTAGGCTTCTGTACACCAGTGCCAAGTAGAAATACAGAGACAGAATCTAGGAGGAAAGAGAAAGAGTAGCTTTCTTTCTTTGCCAGGCCACGAGGGAACACAGCAGGCTAGTGCCTCCAAAAACTGTGCCTCTCTTCAAGAGGGTAGTGAGAAGTTTTATAGTAACTGTTCAAAGAGGGAGTGATCAGCTCTTGGACATTTCTCTGATTGGTTGGTGGTAAGGTAATTGGGAGTCAACATCATCAACCTTCTGGTTCCAACTGGTCTGGGGTCTACATGTTTGTGGGCAGCACGCTATCATTAATCGTTAATTTCTCCCACCTGTTTTGCATCTGAAAAACAGCTCCAAGATATTGTTGTGTGTATCCATTGATGGGACACCAGGGCCTTGTCCCAAGTCTGAACTATTGTTTCTCTTGACTTTGTTTCTCCCTTGTCTCATATCCCCTCCATTCCCTAGTTAACAACTGCTTGAATCTGCCCGTTGGAACTCAGGGAAGGTCATGGAGGCTGAATGAAGGCTGTTTCCTATAATTAAAGAAATGGGAGACACAGAAAGGCTTTGTGTCCAGGAGCCCAACGGGCCCTGCTCAGTATCACTGGGGTCCTGTGGCGCAGAGGCCAGGACCAAGAGGAAGACTCTGTAGGTCCCCTGAGGTGCTGTGGGGGTCACCAGGGAGGGGGTAGGAGGTGGCATGGGAGCCTGTTCCCTCCCCGTGGGCTGTGCCACGTCCCTGGAGCTGGGGGCTCCGACCTCCAGATCCCATTCGGGACACAGCAACCATCCTGGAAGGCTCCTTCTGCAGCCAGGAGGCCCCATCAATCCAATCAGCCTCCAAGGGATGAAACATTGGCAGCTTACGTTTTCTTTCCTTCCTGTTTTTTCCCTCCTCTGGCCTTTCATCTAAGTCTCCAGCCCCAGGTGAGCTTTGTAGGGGCAAAGAGCACAGCTCCTTGGAGCAAGGACCTTTCCTCACGCACTCCCCCCTCCTCAGCCTCTTGCACACCCTGCAAGGGGGAGGCGAAGGTTGGCAGTGGGCAGCGATCAAGCTTTAGACCCCGTGGCTCTCGGTCTTCCTGGTAGGTGCACACATGGCAGGCAGGTCTATGTGCATTTTAAATGTGAAGAAACTGAGGTGTAGGGAGATAGAATGGTTTGTCCAAGGTTGCCCTGTTAGTGATGGGCAGAGCAAGGCATTGACCCAGGTCTCTGACCTCAAGGTCAGTGCTGCCTGCACTGCTAAGAGAAGAGGGAAAGCGCAGAGGAAAGGGGGTTGGTAGGGTGCAGGACAGCATCCTTCCCAGATCCTGGATGGCCCTCCTGCTGGGCAGCCTTGAGGAGAGAGAGGCCTAGTGAGGAACCAGTGACTTCTTGAGAAGGGGTGGAAGAGCTATGAACCTACCTTTTGGAGGAGCTTGGCCCTGCAGTGGGGGTGGGGGGCCCCCAAAGTGGACAGAGCGAGGAGAGCTGCAGTGGGGAGGAGGGGGCGGTCCCTGGCCTTGAGGGAACATGGTTCTCTGATAGGATTTCACGACACTCTCAGCTCTACAAGGACCAACTTTCTGATGCCCGGAGTCTCCTGCTCTGGGTGGGCTCCAGAGTCAGAGACAGTCAGACAGGATCTCAGTACAGTCCTTAACCAGCCATGTGGCCTTGGGCAAGTCATTTACCTCCGGGGATAGTAATAATGCCTAGCTCATAGAGTTGTAGTGGGAATTATTTAAAATAGTTAATTAAGAATTAAGCACAGTGCCTGGAACATAGTAAGCACTGCATATACCAACAATGATAATAACAATAATGCCAGGTGCTAGCATTATTATTACTGCAGCGAGTACCCTAGCATCATCACTCATCAAGCTGTGATTGGTTGGGAGTCTGGCTGGGTGCTGTATAAGAGGCTTCTGCACTGGAAGAAGATTAAACCCCATCATGTTTAGGTTCCTTTACCTGACTTTGATCCTGGTTTTGCCGAGAGCTGGGTGACCTTGGACAGGATACGTGACCTCTTGGGACCTCAGTTTCTTCTTCTGTAAGCTTTCCTCTCTTACCAGGGGGATAGGATGACATTCCATCCAACAAAAAGTCATGTCAGTGATGAAGCACCAAGTCTGAGAAGGAAAATGAGAAATGGCTTCTGCAAAGGTAAAGGGTGAGGATGACTTCGCGGGACAGATTTCCTTTGGGGTTTTGCGCTAAGGCCCCTCCGCTGGCTTCAGTGCAGGGCAGTTGGCTTGAGGACCCCGTCTTCCACGCATTCCTTTAATGGGCCCCAGTGCTCACTGAAGCAAAGTGCACAAAAACTCCCTGTAAATGCCTGGTAATGTGGCCCGGAATTGGGCCCTGAAGGATTATTAGAGCCATCCATCTTAATTATGCTGAAAATCACTTATGTGCTTTACATAATAACACTGCATTTACAATTTCCAGGCCCTGAGGAGAGCCTGGCAGGCCCTCTCACTCTCTGGTGAAGCGTTTCCCTCAGGTCACATTTCTTGTTCCACCCCCCTGGGTGGGAAGATGGTGGGGTGTCTCTTTAACTCCCCCTTTCCTAGTGGGCTATGAGCTCAGGGTACTTCCCAGATGATTCACACCCAGTATCTTATTAGTCCTCAGCATCACCCTGTGAGGTCTGTGTGCTTATCACATTTTACAGATGAGAAGGGGCTCAGAGAGGCTAGGTAACTTGCCCAAAGAAACACAGCTAAGACATGGTGGCTCCAAGAAGAAAAGCTCCTCCTGCCATTCACAGGTGTGTCTGCAGACGCCGTCTTGCTCCCCTTCAACCCCTCCTTCCCATTTTCGATTCTGTGGTTTCCAGGAAGCAGTGACGAGAAGAAATTATCTCCTCACCTAAGGCAGCCCACCCTATATAGCCCCAGAAAGCATACACACACATACACAACCCCCCCACAGCACACACCCCACACATGCATATGCATACACACACCCAACACACACATGCATATGTGCACACACACACATGCACCACACACATGTAGCCCCTCCGCATCTCGTACAGGCCTGGCTCTCTCCATTGGAGCCTCACCGTGCAGGGTAAAGCTGGGCCCCCCACTCCTTGTGCACATGGCAGGGACCCTGAAGATAACACTCAGTTGGACTGTGTGCTAATCGGGAAGAAAACGTGCTTTGGAGGTGGGCCTCCCACATGAGAAGGAGCTGGAGGCCTCCTCCGGCACATGTGTGGGTGCTCAGGTCTGGAGGGCGGTACGTGGCCGCTGAGTGTTCCGGCCTGAGGGGGCCTCTCCTACAGACCTGGGGACTACTAGGAACCTAAAGTAGAAGCCAAGGGCCAAATACCAAGAGTCAGGAAATAATACCCTTTTGGTGTCCGCCAGCTGTGCCCAGGGCGCTGAGCCCTGGAGGACTTCGGCAATGGAGGGAGGGAGGGGGAGGGAGGAGGAATGGGGCCTGCCTGCAGGGATCAGCCCAGGCTGGGTGTTCTTGAGGGTAAGCGGGGCAGGGGGGAGGTGAGAGAGGAGAAGCCAGCCGGGGTCAGACATCGGAGCTCAGGCACCATCTACTGCCCGTGAGAGTGTCCCCCAAAGGGGAGCTCAGGGGAGAGGCGTGGGCAGGACCCGATCTCTGCTGTGATGGGGCCAGCGGGATACCGCTGCACCCTGGGGTCCAGACCCATCCAGGCAGGTGCCTGGGGGAGCTGGGTGCAGTCTGCCAGCTCATGACCATCAGGCTGATGAGTTGGGAGGGGCCCAAGGGAATCTGGGTCATGGGCCAGGCAGCCCATGGGATGGGGGCCTGGGAGGGTCAGAGACTCATGGAGGACCCAGCCTGTGGAGCCTGGCTGTGCAGGCCCTTTGCTGGTGCCCAGTCAACTACTGTGGAGCCAGGGGCAGGGCAGCCTGGTTGTCAGTGGGCTAAGGCAGGGCAGGTTACTCTGCGGCATCGGAGGTCACTCAGCCTCTCTGGACCTGGCCTGGCTCCTTGGTCCAGTGCGAGGGGTGCGCCAATGCCAAGGCACAGACGTCCCTTCTGGCACAGACCCTGACGTCCCTGCTTGCCCACTGCATCCAGACACTCAGCAGGAGAAGCATCACTTCCTCTCCCACCCCCCAACCACCCTTGGAAGAACACTGGGAACAGTGGGCTGATGAATGAGCTTCTGCTCAGAGCCCAGGCAGCCCCTTCCCTGCTGACTCAGCACAGGGAGAACTGCCCGGGAAGAAACTCTTCTAAGAGTAGAAAAATAACGTGTGAGTCTCACGGTCCAAACTGAGAGTACGGGACATGGTTAAGGAGCCAGATATAAGGGAGGCCCTGAACCCCACACCCCACCTGGCACAAGGACCCAGGAGGGGCCTGGCGCTTACAAGCCAACCCTGTCCCAGCCCAGAGCTGGCTGGAAAATCAGCAACTGGGCAAGCCTGTGCTTCATGGGAAGTTGCAATCACTCGTAGAGGGCCCTCCAGGCATCTGGAACTCAGCCCCTGTCAGCTCTGTATTTTAACATCCTGGCTCCCAAATCAGGAATCTGAGACTCAGCGGAAACCCATGACAACCCTCAGGCGAGGTGGGATGGCCCTGCCAGCCCGGGTCTGCCCTTTTTTCGGTGCCCACTGTCTCCTCAGCCCCTTCCCACCTCCTCTTTTCAGCCTCTTCCCAATTTGGAAGCTGGAGGTGTGTGGTCTGGGGGCTTCCTAGAGGGACAGTGTATTAGGGTCCATTAAGGTTTTCTCTAGAGGAACAGAACCAATAGGACATATATACACATATACCTTTCTGTTGTTGTTGTTTGTTTTGTTTTTACTGCAAAGAATTGGCTCCTGTGATTATGGAGGCTGGCAAGTCCAAAATCTGCAGCTGAAGTCCCAGTTCAGGTCTGAAGGCTGGAAGCCGCTGTAGAATTGCAGCTTCTACAGAAGTCGCTGAAGAGCTGATGTTGCAGTTGAAAATCCTCAGGCGGGAAGGCCTCTCTCCTACCTGTGGGGAAGCCAGCCTTTTGTTTTACTTATGTCTTCAACTGATCAGATGAGGCCCACCCACATCAGGGAGGCAATCTGTTTTACTCGGTCTATTGATTAAATGTTAATCTCATCCAGAAACACCCTGAAAGAAACACTGAGAGTAATGTTTGACCAACTATCCAGGCACCTTGTGGCCCAGCCAAGTTGACATATCAAATTAACCATCACGGGTAGCATGTGGGGGGGTTGGTTGTATAACCCCTGCAGGTGCCTTGGTGTGAAGCCCTGCCTCGCTGAGACTCAGTTTTCTCATCTGTAAAGGGGGTGTTGTGAGCAGGAGAGGAGTTAACAGGTTGGTGCCACTGAAGCCCCTGTGAGGTGCTTAGCCTGTGACATCTCCTTTCAGACTCATGCTGGTTGGTCTCAGCTGTCCTCCCAGAAGGAACCCACACGGGTTGTGGGATTAATATTTTTAATCACTCACCCTCTTCTCCTTGTCCACAGTTACTGCACACACCCCTAGCTGGTGTCTGTGGGACACAGAGCCATGATTCTGTGGATGCTGTGAGGTCACCATGACTGCCAGTGTCAGTCCCCCAGAGGACAGGGGAGCCAGTGAGAGTGACAAGCAGGGCTGGAAACACCACCACATTTGCTTCATGGAGAGAGGGCTGGGAGGCGCTTCCCTCCCCTTTATTTTGATGTGTCCCAGGCTGGGCTCAGGGTCTGGCTCCCAGGTCTCTGAGCTGTAAGGGAGGGTGATTACTGTGGGATGCTAGCCCTGCATCTCCTGCCCTGATGTGCTCCTCAAACCAAATCAAGTGGGAGAACACCGGGCCTCTCCTTAATTGCGTGGCAAGATTTAAAGTGATTGGAAAATCACTACATGAAGCTGTCAGAGGGGAACAGATGTCAAATTAACAAAAGAAACAACTAATTGGGAGCAGATTTCATCTGTATCCCTGTGCCATCAAGAGGAATGACATGCTGGGGAATCTGGTTGAGTTCCAGGGCCCAAGGGAATGTACTGGACTCTGTCATCCTGAAAAAAGAGGCACCTTGTGCACACAGCCATCTCCAGACCTCAGTGCGCCCATCAGGTGAGGCATATACCTGTAAAAGCCACATTTCTGTCTCCAAGTGCACAGTCTGGTTGGGCAGTCCTGACATGCACATAGGAGGCAATTCTGGACAGGTCCATGTGCACAGAGCACAATTCCAACCACAGGCAGCAAGAGGCCAGTTTTGTGGGCAGCTCTGGGACATCCAGTGCTGTATTAGGATGCCGTACTATCAAGGCATAGTCCCCGTGCTACCTGTTGGTCTTGCTTTTTCTCTGGGCCCCTGGCACCCAGCACAGAACCTGGCACAGGATAGCTGGGAAGGAACATTTGCTGACTGATTAGATGGGGTGATGGATGGATGGGTGACTGGGTGGGTGGATAGATGGATGGATGAGTTGGCAAGTGGGTGGGTAGAGGATGGGAGGGAGTGATGGAGGGGAACCATGTCAGTATGGGTGGAGAGAGCTTTGCAGAGGAATTTTCCTCCTGTGAGGTGGAGGCTCTCTCTAGGGCTTGTCTGGCACTGGGGATCCTTTGTTCTGTATCTCAGAAAGGCAGAGGTCAGGTAAAAGTCAGGTAGGTCTGGGCTGGGTGGGAGATGCTGAGAAATTTGGGCCAGATCCCTTTCCTCCTGGGGTGCTCAATTTACCTTCAAGTAAAATGAGAACTCCACATCCCACACCTTGGTGCCATGGCAGGGCCAGGGCAGTACAGAACTTGGGGTCCCAGGGCTTCCAGTGAGTGCAAAGCCATGCCAGGGGAGGAAGGTTTTCAAACCTTCAAAGTGGAAGAAGCTGGAGACAACGCAGGGGAATAAACCCAGGGAGGCTATGCATTTGGACTCTGGCTCGCAGGCTGGGGAGAGCTTCCCAGACCAGTCTCCTTCCACATGAGATCTGGAGGAGGGCAGCCTGCTAAGGTGGAGGCTCCCACATCTGCCCTTCCTGCAACTGAAGGCATCTTCAGGATGCCAACTTCCTGTGTCCAGAGAGGGGCCTCCCCTGGGAATTGAGAGGCTCTGGGGCTCCCCTGGAGGAGGGTTTGGGGTAATGCAGGCAAACCTGCCCTGATGAGCTCTGTTTCTCAGATGTAGGTATCAATCCAATCGATGCCATCCTAAGTGTCGCTGGTCAGGAATCCGGGCTGCTCTGCGCTGGCCTGGGTGTCCACTCAGCGTGCTTTGCCTTTGCGTTTCCCCTGGTTGACCTGTGGCATGCAGACCATTCTGGCATTCGTTTGAACTGTTGTGACTTGCTTATTTCACTCGGCATAATGTCCTCAGAGGTCACCCATGGTGCACTGTGTCACCATTTCCGTCCTTTTAAGGCTGAATAATATTTCATTGTATATATGTATCAAATTTTGTTTATTTATCTGTCAGTGAACACTCGGGTTGCTTCCCTTTGGCTGTTGTAAATAATGCTGCTATGAACATGGGTGTGCAAATATCTCTTCAAGACTGCTTTCAATTCTTTTGGGTATATACCCAGAAGTGGAATTGCTGGGTCAAATGGTAATTCTATTTTTAAGCTTTTGAGGAACCTCCACACTGTTTTCCATAGAGGCTGTACCATTTTACATTCCCAGTAATGGTGCACGAGGGTTCTAATTTCTCCACATCCTCACTAATAGTTGTTATTGGGCTTCCCTGGTGGCGCAGTGGTTGAGAGTCCGCCTGCCGTTGCAGGGGACACGGGCTCGTGCCCCAGTCCGGGAAGATCCCACATGCCGTGGAGCGGCTGGGCCCGTGAACCATGGCCGCTGAGCCTGCGCGTCCAGAGCCTGTGCTCCGCAACGGGAGAGGCCACAACAGTGAGAGGCCCGTGTACCGCAAAAAAAAAAAAAAAAGTTATTCTCTCTCTCTACTTTTTTTTTTAGAAAAATACAAGAAAATTATTTTATTTATGTAAATCATTTACAACTTAAAACAATGGTAATTATTCTTTAGAGGCATATATGCATGTTATAAAAATATAAAGATGTACATGGGAATGATAATCATTCACTTCAGGATAGAGGCTGCCTTTGGTAGAGTGAGTGAGAGGGATTAAGAATAGGGAAGAACACTCAGTGGGTTTTAATATTTTATTTCTTAAGCTGAGTAGGGGGTACATGGGTGCTCTTTATATTTGTAGCTTTCTTTATGTCTGTAATATTTCATAATAAAATACTTAAAACTTCACAGTGGATTTTTTTTTTCTTTTCAGTTCTGGGCTATTATCAAAAAAACCAAAAAATCTAATTGAAAAGATACATACACTCCAATGTTCATAGCAGCACTGTTTACAATAGCCAAGACATGGAAACAACCCAAACGATGTTTGGCTTAAGAAGATACACACACACACACACACACACACACACACACACTAGAATATTACTCAGCCATGGAAAGAATGAAATATTGCCATTTACAGCAACATGGATGGACCTAGAGAATATTATATTTAGTGAAGTAAGTCAGGCAGCAAAGACAAATATTATATCACTTATATGTGGAATCTAAAAAATAATACAAATGAATCTGTATACAAAAGAGAAACAGACTCATAGATATAGAAAACAAACTTATGCTTATCAAAGGGGAGAGGGAGGAAAAGAGGGACAATTTAGGAGTATGGGACTAAGAGATACAAACTACTATATATAAAATATATAAATAACCAAGACTGACTGTATAGCATGGGGAACTATGTTCAACATCTTATAATAGCCTATAATGGAATATAATCTGGAAAAATAGATAACTGAATTATTTTGCTTTATAGCTGAAGCTAACACAATATTATCAATCAACTATACTTCAATTAAAAAAGCCCCTTTCAACCTTACCTGAGTTTATGCTAATAAGATGACACTTGGAGGGTGGAAGCTGATGGCCAGATGAACCAACCATGTGGTTAGAAGGTTGGAATTTTCAGCCTTACCCCCTGACTTGTAGGGAGAGGGGAGGGAGTGGGGATCAAGATAGACACCAATGGCCAATGACCTAATCAATCATACCTGTGTAATGGAACGTCCATAAACCCCTAAAACAATGGGGTTTGGAGAACTTCCGGGTTGGTGAATGAATCCACATGCTGGGAGGGTGGCCCACCCCAAACTCCACATGGGCAGAAACTCCTGTGCTTAGGACCCTTCTGGTCCTCATTCTATGTACCTCTTCATCTGGCAGTTCATTTGTACGCTTTATAATAAACAGTTAATAGTAAAGAAAATGTTTCCTTGAGTTCTATGAGCTGCTATAGGAAATTATCAAACCTGAGGAGGGGGTCATGGAAACCCATGCTATGTAGCCAAGTCAGATGTGTGGGTAAACTGGGGACCCACTGCTTGTGATTGGTGCCTGGAGTGGGAGCAGTCTTGTGGGACTGAGCCCTTAACCTGTAGGGTCTGTGCTAATTCCAGGGAGTTAGTGTCAGAGGTGAATTAAATCGTAGGACATCTAGTTGGTGTCTGCAGAGAATTAGAGAACTTATTGGTGTGGAAAACCTAGATATTTGGCGTTAAGAAGTGTTGTGAGTAAAGAAACAGATCCTAGAGTGGGTTATAGGAGTGGGTGATGGGTTATAGGAGTGTGTGCAGGGCCTGTGTATGGTTATAGGAGCGTGTGTGGTTATAGGAGTGTGCGTGGGGGGCTTGTAGGAGTGTATGTCTGCTGGGCTTGCGAGAATGAGAGTGTGTGTCTGTGGGGTTACAGGAGTGTGTGGGGGGTAGTAGGAGTGTGTGTTGTATGTGTGTGGCTGGGTTATGCTGCATTAACAACCTCCCATCTGTCAGTGGCTTTCTTCACTCTACAAGAATTCAGTGCTCATTTCATGAAGGTTGACAGGGTCTCCACTCTTCATATTCACCCAGGACCCCAGGCTAATGGAGGCTCCATCTTGGCATGAGTTCCTTTATCACCGAGACATGGAGAGAAATGTGGTAAAGTATGCACTTCTACCCAGAAGGGACACCCATGATATTATCTCACTTTTTATTCTTCAGAACAAATGAAGTAGCCTCACCTAATTCAGAGGGGTTGGATAGCATAGTCCTTTCATAGGTAGTGGGGAGCAAATACTGTGAATGGCCTGATGGATGACCGATCCCTGGGGATGTGGGTCACTGGAACCAGTTAGAGGGATCTTATTTCCTCTCAACATCTGGGAACTGGGGCAGGTCCATGAGCCAGGGATCAGGTTGGGAAGCACAGTTTGGCAAGGCTGAATATTACTAGTCTTGTATATGCTGTCTATCTCTGTTCACTGGATGGAAGTTTAGATATGCTTTGAGGCACCTGGATTAAAAAATGTCAATATGAAAAATACCAATCTTTTTTGCATATTCTAAGCGTAGAGAGTCCCTTTTTCACTTTAGTTCTGTGGGTGTCTGCACAGGGCAGGCGTAGGTGTGATAAGTGGGGGCAGTGCGGGTTGCGAGGGTTGGGACCCCACAGTTCTTGGGGCTCCTGGACAGGTCAGCCACCGTCTAGCCCTGTGGATTTGGGAAGCTACGTCACCTCTCCACCTTATTTGCCCATCTGTTAACTGGGGCCGATGACCATCCCCAGCATTCAAGGAGCTGTGAAGACTGCATGAGATTGTGCCTGGTCTGCCCCGAGCACCAGGCCTGGCCAAAGCAGATATTCACCATGATGTTAGCTGTTCTGCATCAAACTGTGCTCCAACCATCACATCATGTTAGGTCATAAACAGCCCTGCTCTGTCTTCTGCCAGCTGTGCCAGTGTGGACAGTTGCTACGTTCTTCTTTCAGTCCTCAATTTTCTCATTTGAAAAATAGAGAGAATTATACCTTCATTCCAGAGTTGTGGTAGGTTTACAAGGCCTGTGTGGGTAGATGCTCAGTGGTCCAGGGAGGGTGCATGGTGTATGGGAGGAACACAAGAAGGGGCGGGTGTGGGGCAGCCCTGGGGGTGTGCCAGTGCCAAGGCAAAATCGGTTTTACATTTTTTCTTAATTGGAAATTAATTCCTTAATTTCCTTTCCTTTCATTAAAAAGAAAATCCCATCGGGGAGCTGGTTGGTGCTGGCAGCAGCTTTGTGGATGGCACACCTCTCTCCTCAGGGTCCCTCCTGGGTGATGCTTTTGCTGGGGCAACCTAGAGACTGTTCACAACAAAGGCTCACAATAAAGCCATCTTCCTTTTCTGTCCCGTAGGCACAGAACTGAAGTGTGCTCACCAAAGAGGGTGGGGGAGAGAGGCCATTAATTTTAGAGTGCTGGGGAGCCAAGACGGGCGCCTTCATTAGAAAGTTCAAAATTGCATTTTATTTCCATTTTGATGAGATTTTTATGAGTTAGAAGAGATGAAGTTAAATCCCATAAGTGTAATGGACCCAGAAAGATCACAGATACTGCATTGAAGTCAATGAACCATGAGGAATTTAGTAAATTAATTAAATTTAAGAAAATAACAAATTTTTTTGCCATTGGATTAAAATTTCTAAAATGTCTTTAAAAGGTAATGACAATCTTCATTTATGGGAAAGCACAGTTACACAACAATCTCCCTAAGCTCTTTCTCATGTTTGTTTGACGAAGCTGTATTAGTGAAAGAATATCTGTGTTGGGGTTAGGGCAGCAGTGGGGTGGAGGGAGTTCCTTCAAAATGCTCCTACTGGGTGGGGTCCTGACCCTTTGGCTCTGGAGCCCAGAGATGCTGGATCACAGCTTTGCCTCTCATCACGGAGTAGGAACATTTGTCCAGAATTGCTCTTGGGGTATGTGAAGCAAAAACCCAGTTTAGAGCAGAGAGATTTCTTCAAGAGCTGTGGTTCAGGAAGCAGCCCATTCTGCCCAGAATCCTACTTTAAATTTCTGTACTTCACATGACTTTTAGTCCCAGGAGGAGGTAGTGCTGGGGGGGTCTGGGGTTTTCATGTTGGACAAGTACTCATTTTGTGCTGGACACTCTACATATGATCTCATTTAATTCAACCAACAACCAAATTGTGACCTAATCAGGGGCCTGATAATTGTTGCATTATAGATAAGGAAAAACATACAACTACATTGATATGTCTCATTTTACGTTCAGGACCACAGTCCTCAGGGGAGTGCTTACTTCTGCCCAGCAATCGTATGTTTTTCTGCTATAAAGTTTCAAATGGTAAATATTATAGGCTTAGTGGGCTGTGTGGGCTCTGCTGCAATCACTCAACTCTGCACAGTCTTGTGAAAGCAGCCACAGACAATGCCTGAATGAACAAATGTGGCTGTGTTCCAATAAAACTTTATTGGAGGAAACAGAAATTTAAATTTCATATAATTTTCATGTAGTACAAAATATTAATTTTCGTTTGATTTTTATCCCTAACCATTTAAAAGTGTAAAAGCCATTCTTAGTCCTGGGGCCATATAAGCACAGGCAGTGGGCAGGTTATGGCCTGAGGGCCATTGTTGATTGACTTCTGCCATAAGAGGTGATCTACTTTTCTCTGGACCCTGCTTCTGGTGTTTCTTGTCATTTTCTCTCTTTAAAATGGTTTTTACTGTTTATCTTTAAATTGCGGCAGATTTCACATGGAGTAAAATAAACAGATCTTCAGTGTACAGTTCAGTAGTTCTGAGAGATGTGTCCTCCTGCTAACATCCACCCAATCAGGATATAGACTATTTCCATCATTCCTGAAAGTTACCTTTAACCTTTATCAGCAAAGTAAACTGTTTTGATTTCTATCGCTAGGGTAGATTAGTTTTGCATGCTCTTGAACATCCTGTTTAGAGATGTGTCTGGTTTCTTTTGCTTAAATGATGTTTTTGAGACTGGATTCAGCCATGTGATTCATCCTTTTAGTGGTTCATCCTTTTATTTTCCTGGGAATTCCCTTCTTTAAATACATCCAATTTATTTATCCATTCTCCTGTTGGCAAACATTTTTCTTTTCAGTTCTGGGCTATTATCAATAAAGCTGCTATGAAGATTCTTGTGAAAGTTTTCTTGTGGACCCACAACCTAATTTCTCTTGGTTAAATTTTTAGGTGTAGGTAGGTATGTGTTTATGTTCAAAAAAACTTATCAAAGTGTTTGGTGCCATTTATCCTTGTACCACAAAGTAAAGAGTTTCAGTTGCTCCACATCCTAGTCAGCACTTGGATTTGTCAGTCTTTTAAATTTTAGCCCTTTTGGCAGGTGTGTGGAGGCATCATTGCATTTCCCTAAGGATGATGTTGATCACTTGTTCATGTGCTTATTGGCTGTTTGTATGTGTTCTTTTTCTCATTTAAAATAATTGTTTGTCTGAGAGAAACAAGAAAAAACTGATTACATGGAGACTAAACAACATGCTACTAAAAACCCAGTGGGTCAATGATGAAATCAAAGAGGAAATTAAAAAATACCTTGAGACAAATGACAATGGAAACACAACCATATGAAATCTATGGGATGCAGCAAAAGCAGTCCTTAGAGGGACGTTCATAGCAATAATATATTTGCTCGTCTGTCTTTTTCTTATTGATTTGTATAAGTTTTAAAATACATTTTAGAGATAACCTTTTGTCTGATATAGGTAGCCCAATTAGTATCTCTCAGTCTATGGCTTATCTTTTCTTTTTCTGTAATAGTGTCTTTTGATGACTAGAAGATTTAACTTTTTTTCTTTTGCGGTACGTGGGCCTCTCACTGTTGTGGCCTCTCCCCTTGTAGAGCACAGGCTCCAGACGCACAGGCTCAGTGGCCATGGCTCACGGGCCCAGCCGCTCCGCGGCATGTGGGATCCTCCCGGACCGGGGCACGAACCCGTGTCCCCTGCATCGGCAGGTGGACTCTCAACCACTGCACAACCAGGGAAGCCCTAGAAGATTTAACTTTTGATGAAATCCAATTTATCGTTTTTTTCTTTTATGATTAATGCTTTTGTGACCTGTCTTATACATCCTAAGGTTGAGAAAATATTATCCTATTTTTCCTTTTAGAATATTCTTATTTTTTAGTCTATGTTTCATCTTGAATAAAGTTTTGAGAATGGTATGAAGTAAAAGCCACAGTTAATTTTTTCCAGTTAGTTTGTATAGGTCTATTTCTGGATTCTTTATTCTGTTCTTTTGATCTACTTTCTATCCTTAAGCTAAAAGCACACTGTCTTAATAACTGTAGTTTTATATTAAGTCTTGAAATCAGGTACTGTAAGTTTGCCAATTTTGTTCTTCTTCTAGATTGCTTGGGCTAGTCTAGGTCCTTTGCATTTCCACGTAAATTCTAAAATCAGCTTGTCAGTTTCTACAACAAATCCTGCTGGGATTTTGACTGGGATTTCAGTGAATCTATTGATCAGTTTGCGTGACAATTGGCATCTGTACAGTAGTCTTTCAATTTATGAACACAAGATGTTTTTCCATTTATTTAGGTAATCTTTAATTTCTTTTAGAAATGCTAAATACTTTTCTGTATATAAGTCTTGCATAATTTTGGGTTAAATTTATTCTCATGTATTTGATTTTTAGAGTGATATTTGTAATGGTATATTTTTTTAAAACTATTTTCCATTTGTTTGTTGCTGGTGTTTAGAAACAATGTTGATTATTTTATATTGACTTTTTATCTTACAGCCTTGTTAAAGCCAACAAATATTCAAGTATTTTGTAGATTTCTTTGGATTTTTCTATAATCATGTCATCTGCAAATAAAGATATCCTTACTTCTTCCTTTCAAACCTTATTTATTTTCTTTTTCTTGCTTCAGTGGACTATTAAACATTCAGTACAATATTTTATAGCAGTGATGAGACTGGATAGCTTTGTCTTGGTTACAGTATTAAGGAGAAAAATATTTAATATTTCATCATATGTATGATATTAGCTGTGTTTTTTTTATGGTTACTCTTTCTTAGACTGAGAAAATTTTCTTTTATTCCTTGTTTGCTGAGAATTTTTATTAGGAACAACTGTTAAATTTCACCAAATCCTTTCTCTGAATCTATTGAGAATATCACATGGTTTTGCTCCTTTGTTCTATTAATATGTTGAATTACATTGATTGATTTTTGAATGTTGAGCAAATCTTGCATTACTATGATATATATCATTTGATCACAGTATCTTATTTTTAAAATATACATCTGGATTTAATTTACTAATATCTTGTTAAGGATTTTTATGTCTCTATGAGGGGTATTGGTTTGTTATTTTCTTTTTTTTTTTTGTAATACTATTGTTTTGTATTAGGGTTTTGCTAGTTTCATAAAATGAATTGGGGATGTTTCCTTCTTGCTTCTTTTATAGAGTTTGTATAAATATTGTATTATTTCTTTCTGAAATGCTTGGTAGAATTCACTAATAAAGCTATTTGTGTCTGGAGTCTAGTTTGCTCACTTTTGGTTTTGTTTTTTAAGTGAGAATATTTTTAAAGATGGTTTCCATTTAAATATTAGTAGGCTATTCAGATTTTTCTATTTCTTCTTGTGACAGTTTTGGAAAGTTGTATTTTGAAAGGAAATTTTCCATCGTCTAAGTTATTGAATTTGTTGACATAAAGTTGTTCATAATATTCTTTTTGTATCCTTTTAACATCTGTAGGACATATCCGATTTCATTTCATTCCTGATATTGATAATTTGTGATTTATTTTCTTTGTTTTCTTGATAATTCATTCTATTAATATTTTCAAAGACTAAATGCTTTGCCTTGCTGATTTTTTTCATGGCTAGTCTGTTTTCTATTCTGTTGACTTTTTTTCTTTTACACTCTCATCTTTATTATTCCTTTATTTTGCTATGGACTTAAACTGCTTTCCTTTGCTACCTTCTGCGGTGGTAGCTGATTTAAAACTTTCTTGTTTTCTGATATATAGAATTAAAATAATAAATTTCCCTCTAAGCACTACTTTAGCTACTTTTCACACATTTTGTAATGTTGCATTTTCATTGTCATTTAAGTAAAAATATTTCATAATTTCCTTTTGAGTTTTTTTTTGAAACATGGGTTATATAGAAATCAATTACTTCATTTCAAGAGATTTGGGAGATTTGCTAATTTTTGAAATAATTGCTTATTTATTTATTTATTTATAATTTAATTCCAGAGTATGTAAGAACATACTCCAAAATTTCAGTCCTTTGGGATATATTTTACATACCAGCACATGATCTATTTTGATGAATGTTCAATGTGCACTTAAAAGGAATGTGTATTTGAACTTCCTGAGGATAGTGTTCTGTAGATGCCAGTTTGATCAAATTGGTGAATTGTGTTGTTCTGTTCATTTATATTGTGCTGATTTTAAAAATTGGCTCTTTCTATAAATCAGTGAGAGAAGAATGCTTAGATCTCCAACTCTAGTTGTGAATTTGTTTACTTCTGTGTAATCTGTTAAATTTTGCTTCATGTATTTTGGAGCTGATTGTTATGTCCCCCTGGAGAATTAATCCTTTTAACATTCTGAAACGTCCCTCTATCTCCTGCAATGTCTTGAAGTTTACTCTTTCTATTATCATTGTAGCCACACCTGCTTTCTTGTTATTAGTGTCTGCAAAGTATATATTTCTCCAACCTCTTGCTTTCAACTTTATAGTGATTATTAGATGTAAACTTTGCCTTTTATAGAATAGAATTCTACTCTAAAAAACCAATTTTTTTTCTTAAATCCAGTTTGATCATTTCTACCTTTTAAGTTGAGTACTTAGTCGATTTATATTTAATGAAATTTTTGAAATTTTTAGGTTTGAGTCTATCATCTTGCTATTTTATTTTATATTGGTTCCATCTCTTTTTGTTTGTTTTTTCTTTTGTTTCTATTTTCCTGCCTTCTTTCGGAGTAATCAAGCATTTAAAAAATTTCCATTTTATTTCCTCTTGGTTATTTAGCTATACCTATTTGTGTTACTATTAATTTTTTTGATCTATCATGATCTACCTTAAATTATTATTATACTACTTAATGTATAAAGTAATTTTCCTTTCCTTCAGCCTTTTTGGCTATTCCTGCCCTATATTTTACTTCTACATATAAGTCCCACATATTTATTATTCATTTCTATTATTTTTACTATAAACATTCATAATTCAAAAAATTTATTAAGAATGATATCATTTTATGTTTACACTTACATTGACCATTTCTGGTGTTTTTAAATTCTTCCTGCAGATCTGGGTTTCATCTGACATCATTTCTATTTAGTCTGATGGACTTCCATTAGCATTTTTTGTAGTTTATGTCTGCTAGTAAAAAATTTTCTCATTTTTGGCTGAAAACTGTATCTTTTTAGCTTTATTTTTATTTTTTTTTTGCAGTACACGGGCCTCTCACTGTTGTGGCCTCTCCCATTGTGGAGCACAGGCTCCAGACACACAGGCTTAGCAGCCATGGCTCATGGGCCCAGCCACTCCGTGGCATGTGGGATCGTCCTGGACCGGGGCATGAACCCAAGTCCCCTGCATCGGCAGGCGGACTCTCAACCACTGCGCCACCAGGGAAGCCCAGCTTTGATTTTTTTAAAAGTGTTTTTTCATTGTTACAGAAAAGTATTTTTCATTGTTCCTTTTTTTTTCCTTTTGGCACTTTAGAGATTACGTTCTTGTTTTCTTGTTTCCTTTTTTATTTTCTGCTTGAAATGTGGTTGTTCCCCTAAATGTAAAGTTTTCTTTGTCTCTGGGTCTTTTAAGATTTTCTCTTCAGTTTTTATTTTCAGCACTTTGCCTATGATGTATCCAGCTGTGGTCTTCTTTGTATTTCTCCTATTTGGCATTCTTGGATCTCTGGTTTAGGTCTGTAATCAATTTTTGGAAAAAATTTAGCCATTTTCTCTTCAATATTTCTTCTGCTCCATTTATCTTTCTTCTTTCTTTCTGGGACCCCCATGTTAGACTATTTGATATTTTCTCACATGTGTCAGACACTCTGTTTTTTTTTTTTTAAATAAATTTATTTATTTATATATTTTTTGTTGCATTGGGTCTTCATTGCTGTGCATGGGCTTTCTCTAGTTGTGGTGAGCAGGGGCTACTCTTCATTGTGGTGTGCGGGCTTCTCACTGTGGTGCCTTCTCTTGTTGCAGAGCATGGGCTCTAGGCATGCGGGCTTCAGTAGTTGTGGCATGTGGGCTCAATAGTTGTGGCTCACGGGCTCTAAAGTGCAGGCTCAGTAGTTGTAGCACACAGGTTTAGTTGCTCCGTGGCATGTAGGGATCTTCCTGGACCAGGGCTCGAACCCATGTCCCCTGCATTGGCAGGTGGATCCTTAACCACTGTGCCATTAGGGAAGTCCCAATCTGTGTTTTTAAGAAATATTATCTTTGGGGGTTTTAGCTTGGATAATTTCTTTTAACATTCCCTGAACACACTGACCCTTTTTCTTTTTCTTTAGTGTGATCCTAACTTATCTAACACATTTTTCATTTAGATATTGTTTTTCAGTTCTAGAATTTCAATTTCATTCTCCTTTTATAATTTAAATTCCTCTCCTGAAATTCTTCATCTCTTCACCAATTCTATTCAATTTTTCCTCTCAATGCTTTAACATACTTAAAATAAATTTCAAAACACATCATTGTCTTCTAATTCCAAAATTTGGGTCATCTGTGGGTCTACATTATTGACATGTTTCCTCTTGATTTGGGGTACATTTTCTTGCTTCTTCGAATCTGTAGTATTTTTTGTTGTTGTATGACGAATACTGTGAATGATACTTTACAGAGTCTGAATTATGTTACCTTTCTCTAGAGGTCGTGGAACTTTATGTATGTGTGATATATGTGTATATGTGTATGCATGCTCACATGCACATATGTGTATCACATGTGTGCATGTATGTGTGTACACATATGTGTGTGGATGTATGCATGTACAGTTGAATTACTGTTGGATCATCTTGATCCTGTGTTGTTTCCTCCTCTTTGCTCCAGAACTCTTAATGTTAGAGGATCCCACTGCTCAGTTCTTGGACCTCTTCTCTGCTCTATTTATGTATTCTTCTTTGGTGATTGCATTCAGTCTCATGAATTTAAATACCATACACATGCTGACAGCTCCCAAATTTGTAACTCAGCTTTGACTTGTCTCTTGGAGTCTAGTTTTGTATCTTCAACCCCTGCGTACTCCACATTTCTTCCTGGATGTTTAATAGATATCTCAAATTAACATGTCTAAAACTGAACTCCAATTTTTGCCTGTCCCCCAACACTCCAGGTGACCTGCTCAACTCACAGCCTTCCCATTCAGTCAGTGGCAACTCCCCTTTTCCAGTTGCTTAGGTCAGAATTTTGGAATCATCCTTGACTCCATCCTTTCTTTTACATTCGTCCTCAAATCTATGAAGAAGTCCTATTGACTTTACCTTCAAAATAAATCCAGTATCCACTCTTACCCCTTGGGCCTGTCCACCATGTCTCTCATCTCACTTACTGCATTTGTCTCTGCCTCCACCTTTGTCCCTCTGCAGTCCATCTTCTCACAGTAGTCGGAGTGATATTTTAAAATACACCAGGGTCTTCCCTGGTGGTGCAGTGGTTAAGAGTCTGCCTGCCAATGCAGGAGACACAGGTTAGATCCCTGGTCCGGGAAGATCCCACATGCCGCAGAACAACTAAGCCCGTGCGCCACAACTACTGAGCCTGCACTCTAGGGCCTGCGAGCCACAACTACTGAGCCCACATGCCACAACTACTGAAGTCCACACACCTAGAGCTCATGTTCCGCAACAAGAGGAGCCACTGCAATGAGAAGCCATTGCACTGCAGCAAAGAGTAGCCCCCACTTGCTGCAATTAGAGAAAGCTTGCATGAAGCAGTGAAAACTCAACACAGCCATAAATAAATAAATAAATAAATAAATAAATAAATAAAAGAAAATTAAAAGGCAAGCCATAGGTTGGGAGAAATACACAATACACACATCTGACAGAGGTCTTATGTCCAGAATACATAATGTACTTCTATAAACCAAAAATAAAATGACAACCCAATCTAAAAAAATATATAAAAAAATGAAATGTACACCAGACCATAGGACTCTACTGATTAAGCCATGCAATGGCTTTCCCATGTTAGTTAGAGTAAAAGCAAAACCCCACAGTCTGGCTCTGTATTACCTGTCGTGACCTCATCTCCCACTACTCTTCTGCTGGTCTCTCACTCTAGTCACAGTGCCCCTCTTTCTGTTTCTCAGATGTGTTGGGGAGCAGCTACTGTTTCATCTGCCTACAATCCTTTCCCCTGGACATCTACATGGTGAGAACTGAGATGAGAGAGATCATGGAGGACCTTCTCTGCCATATTAAGGAGTCACAAATAAAGACCCTAGGGAGCCAAACATGACCTTGTTTCCTATTTAGCAAGGCTAGTGTGGTAGGTGGCTGTGTCTGGGATTATCAGGGTGGATGTGATGGTTGGAAAGGTGGAGAGCATTGTCAGGGAGGCCAACTGGAGCAGTGTCTCTGGGGGTGGATCTCATTTTGATGCTCTCAGCTCACCTTGTGATAATGACATGGTGGTTGAGATCGTGCTCTGGCCCATAAGAAGTGCCCAACAGTGTCATCCTCAAGGTGGTTGCCATAACTCCTAGGAGGCTTTCCTCCTTTCATGCCTCTTCTTGCAAAGGAAAAAGAACACTTCATTTTGCTGAGTAGAAACAGGGTCCAAGTCCCCTGCATCCTTCCTATGTTATCAGTTCTTGCTAATTACAGCACTGATTACTGCCCATTTATGCTATTGGCTTGGCAGCTGGGCTGGGCAAATTAAAATTGTTCCTTATTAAATTTGAGCTTATGTGAAATAACCTGAGGGGAAGAGGTATTTTTGTTTGTTTCTTCAAAAGCATATCTGTGGTGGATGGAGAAAGGAGTTTATAAATGATGACACTCAAGTCATCCTGGCATATTGAAGAGAAATCAAGCTCTGGCATCAGACAGACTTGAGTTTGAAATTTGTCTACACTTTTTAGTGGTATCTAATCTTGAGCCAGTAACTTCAACTTTTCAGGACTCAGTTTCCTCATCTGTAAAATGGGAATAATGAAGTTTCTCTTGCATGGTTGTTGTGAGGAATTAAGCAACTCATGGTAACTGCTTGACACGTAATTCCTGGTCCATGGGGCTATGAAACCCTAAACGCTCCAGGAAGGAGGTTTGGAAGCAGCAGAGTGACTCAAAGTGGCCCCCTGCCCATTTCCTTTAGCTTCAGATATTTTTTGGCCTTCTGAGGGTGCTCCTCTGGTTGAATCAATGATCCTGTACAAGAGCAGTCATTGTGTCTTTGTTGTATGGAGGGCATGCCTGGCTGTTATAAGACACATCACTTTTGCGGGGGTTCTGACCTCATCTGGAACATCTCTGAACAGGTTAAACATTCCTCCTGACACTTCAAGCATACCTATTAATTTTCTTGTTAGGAAATATATTTCAATCCTATGAGTGAATACATGGTAATATCTACACATATAATTTAAATAGTACCAGTAATACAGTGAACAACTTTGTATCCATCACTCACCAATAGATACCTGTATATCTATTGAGAAATAGAACACTAACAATAACTCTGCAGCCTCCTGGGTACCGCTTTTTCAACTGCAATTACTACTTTGTAATTGAGTTTATTGATCCTTTACTCTTTTACCATTATTTTATTTTATTTTTAAATTAAGTAATGTTGATGTACAATATTATGTCATCTTTTGCTCATTTTTAAAATAGTTTTATCACATGTGAATATATCTCTAAACACTATGATATTTAGTTTTGCAGGTTTTTGAGCTTTATCTTAAGTGGAATGATTCTGTACATAGTTCTGTTGGCCTGCTTTTTGCATTTAATACTACATTTATGAAGTTTATCTATACTTGAAATGATATTCTTCTTATTCATTCTACTCTTGGTGTATATTTGGGTTGTTCCTCTTTTTGCGCTCTCTGAACAATGCTGTTGTCGTTTTCTGTGTGTCTCATGATCTGTGCACCTATGCACATGTTTCTGTTGGTTAACACTTCATATCTAGGAATGGAATGGCTGTGTCATACAGCACAAGGCATTCAGGTCCAGGACAGTAACAAACTGTTTTCCACAGTCCTTCTACCAGCCTACATCTGCCCCTCTCCCTGCCCCAGCCCCCAGCAGTGAACAAAAACTCACGTTGCTCCATATTCTGAACTTCTGTATTGTCAGACTTCTTCATTATTGCCAATCTGATATCCTATTGGGATTTCCATACTCTTTTCTTACAGGAATCTTCAAGGACCAGCATAAAGGCCAACTCCACTCGGGAACATGTCCCTAAGACTCCAAGTCCTAAATTCATGAGGCCAGTATGTCTCCACATTCCTTTTAAATTTATTATTTATTTTTTGGTTGAAATACAGTTTACTCTTGAACAACATGGGTTTGAACTGCACGGGTCCACTTATATGTGGATGTTTTTCAATAAATTCATACTATAGTACTATGCAATCTGTGGTTGGTTGAATCTACGGATGTGGAACCATGGATATGGAGGGTGGACTGTAAAGTTATATGCGGATTTTCAATTTCATGGGATAGGTACCCTAACCCTGGTGTTGTTCTAGGGTCAAATGTATAGTTGATCTACAATATTATGTTAGTTTGAGGTGCACTACATAATGATTTGACATTTGTATACCTTATGAGATGATCACCATAAGTTTGGTAACCATCTGTCCCCATACAAAGTTATTACAGTACAAAGTTATTGACCATATTCTTTATGCTGTATATTACATCCCTGTACTTATTTATTATATAACTGGAGGTTTGTACCTCTTAGTCTTCTTCACCTGTTTTGCTAATCTCCCACCCCCTCCCTTCAGGCAGCCACCCATTTTTTCTCCGTATCTCTGACTGATTTTGTTTTGCTTTGTTTTCTCGTTTTTCTTTTTAAATTCCACATGTGAGATCATACAATATTTGTCTTTCTCTGACTTATTTCACATAGCCTAATACTCTCTAGATCCATTCATGTTGTTGCAAATGGCAAGATATCATTTTTTTGTGGCTAATACACCATTGTGCGTGTGTGTGTGTGTGTGTGTGTGTGTGTGTGTATGCCACATCTTTATTCATTCATCTGTTGATGGACACTTAGGTTGCTTCCCTATTTTTGGTATTGTAAATAATGCTGCGGTGAACATTGGATTGTATATATCTTTTCAAATTCGTGCTTTTGTTTTCTTCAGGTAAAAACCCAGAAGTGAAATTCCTGGAGCCTCCACACTGTTTTCCATAGTGGCTGCATGATTTTACATTTCCACCAACAGTGCACAGGGGTCCTTTTTTCTCCACATCCTTTCCAACACTTATTGTTTTCTTTTGGATGATAGCCATTCTGTCAGGTGTGAGGTCATATCTCATTGTGGTTTTGATTTGCGTTTCCCTGATGGTTAATGATGGTGCACATCTTTTCATGTGTCTGTTGGCCATCCATATGTCTTCTTTGGAAAGTGTTTATTCAGGTCCTCTGCCCATTTTTAAGTGGGTTGTATGGGGTTGTTTTGTATGAATTCTTTGTTTATTTTGGATATTAACTCTTATTGGATATATTGTTTGCAAATATCTTCTTCTATTCAGTAGGCTGCCTTTTTGTTTCGTTGATAGTTTCCTTTGCTGTGCTGTTCCATTTGTTTATTTTTGCTTTTGTTTCCTTTGCCAGAGAAGACATATCCCCCAAAAATTGCTAAGACTGATGTCAAAGAGAGTATGGCCTATGGTTTCTAGAAGTTTAATGATTTCAGGTCTTTTAAGTCTTTTATTCATTTTGAGTTTATTTTTGTATAGGGTCTGAGAGAGTAGTCCAATTTGATCCTTTGCAGGTAGCTGTTCAGTTTTCCCAACAGCACTTATTGAAGAGGCTGTCTTTCCTCCCTTGTATATTCTTGCCTCCTTTGTCATAGATCAATTGATTGTATAAGTGTAAGTTCATTTCTGGGCTCTCTATTCTGTTCCATTGGTCTATGTATCTGTTCCTGTGCCATGCTGTTTTGATTACTGTAATTCTGTAGTATAGTTTGAAGTCAGGAATCATGATACCTCCAACTTTGTTCTTTCTCAAGATTGTTTTTGCTGTTTGGGGTCTTTTGTGTTTTTAGACAATAAAGTTTAGAATTATTTGTTCTAGTTTTGTGAAAAAAATGCCATTGGCATTTTGATAGGGATTGTGTTGAATCTGTAGATTGCCTTGGGTCATATGGTCATTTTTAACAATATTAATTCTTCCAATGCATGAGAACAGGGTATCTTTCCATCTCTTTGTGTCAACTTCAGTTTCTTTCATCAATGTCTCATAGTTTTCCAAGTACAGATTTTTCTTCTTTCTGCTCAGCTTGGGTAATTTCCAATACTCTCTCTTCCAGTTTGCTAATCCATTCCTCTGAATCATCTCATTTACTGTTGATTCCTTCTAGTGTATTTTTTATTTCAGTTATTGTATTCTTTATCTCTGTTTGGTTCTTTATATTTTTTAATTCTTTGTTAAAATTCTCTCTGTGTTCATCCATTCTACTCCTGAGTTCACTGAGCAACTTTATGATCATTTCCTTGAAGTCTTTATTGGGTAGATTGCTTATCTCCACTTCATTGAGTTCTCTCTCTCTTTTATTTTATTTTATTTTTTTTGAGATTATGTCTTAGTCCTTTGTTTGGAACATACTCCTCTGTCTCCTCATTTTGCTTAATTCTCTGCATTTATTTGTATGTATTATTAGGTTGGTTATGTTTCCCAGTCTTGGAGAAGGGCCTTGCATACAAGACATCCTATGGGGTATAGCAGCACTCTCCCCTCTGGTCACCAGCACTATATACTCTAGGGGCACCCCCTGTGTGGGCTGCATGGGTCCTTCTGTTGTGGTAGGGCCAACTACTGTGGGTGTGCTGGTAGGGAGGGCTGGTCCTTAGCCTCATTTGTTTTCATGCCCTGCCTCGTGTGGTGCCTGCTGGCTTCTTGGTCAGCAGGACCAGTCCTGGGGCAGCTGGCCTTGGCAGCCAGGAGGTCCAGGTCTGGTGCTGGCTCACTAGTGGGTGAGGCCAAATCCCTGCTTGGTTGTCTGCACATCCTGGGTCTCCTGGGACTGGTGGAGGCCTGCTGGTGGGCAGGTAAGTCCTCAGCCCTAATAGGCTAGAGGGAGGACTCCAACATTTTGCTTGCAAGTACCACTTTCCTTGTGGTAGAATGGACTCCCTAAAATGTTTGCTATCAGCTTTCATGTCCCCAGGGGGAACCCCAGTGACATTCTGCCTCTATGGGAGACTCTCCAAGATTAGCAAGTGAGTCTAACTCAGGCTCCTTTCAAACTACTGCCTCTATGCTGGGTCTTAGAGAATGTGAGATTTTGTGTGCAGCATTTAAGAGTCTGTTTCCTACAGCCCTCTCACTCTCCCATATGCAAACCCCAAGACCTTCGAAGGAGATGTTCTGGGGGCTCATCTGCCCAGTGCAGGACCTTTAGGCTAGGGAGCCCAATGTGGGGCTCAAACCACTCATTCCTTGGGGAGAATCTCTGCCATTGTAATTATCCTCCTGTTTGAGGGTTGCCCACCTGGGAGTGTGGGTCTTGACTGTACTGCGTGTCTGCTCCTCCTTCCTGTCTCATTGTGGTTCCTTCTTTATATCTTTAATTGTGGAAAATCTTTTCTGCTTGTCTTCTGGTCATTCTTACGGATGGTTGCTCTGCGAATAGTTGTAATTTGCTCTGCCCATGGGAGAAGGTGAGCTCAGGGTCTTCCTACTCTACCATCTGGCTACACCTCTGTCTCTACCTTTCTTAAATGGACAGCAGCTAGCACTGGGTCATGGGAGAGGAGGCAGAGGCTGGGAACAAAATTTGATTGGCCTTGTCTCTTTGAATTCGGATATTTGCTCTCCGCACCTTACATCCTTCACAGTCTGTTCTTGATTGTTGTTTAATTTACTGTAAAGCCCTGGAGTGGCGCAGCTGTGTGAAGGGTAAGAAGTAGGGTCGGTCTGTGGCTGTTGAGTGACAGGCCATCCATCACACTGAGGGGAAATTGCTCTTTGAAGGAGAAGTAGTGAATCGTTTCTGGCCTGGATCTAAGTTAGGCAGCCGCTTGGAACACCGACAGAGCAGGCAGCCCTGGGCTGGATCCCTCAACGGTCATTTGTTTCTGCTGAAAGTGTCACACTTTGCAAGTATGCTATGGACAGGCCATTTGACAAGTGGAGAAGAGCAGCCATGGTGCATTCATCTTGGCTTCCTAACAAAGATGTTCCCAGGGCCTTCTGGCTGCGAGCTGACTCATCTGGGTCAGATCAGCATCACAGTGGGCCCACTTCTCTTTTAAGATGGCCAATAGCTGTTCAGTCATTCTCTCATTGTCTGATTTATTAGCACAGTGGTTCCCAGCTGGGTGATTTTGCCCTCCAGGGGACATTTGGCAATGTCTGGGGACAGTTTTGACTGTCACAGCTGGAAGGTGCTACTGGCATCTAATGAGTAGAGGCCAGAGATGCTGTTAAACATCCAAACAGCCCCTCCAACAAAGAATTATCTGGCCCAGATTGTCAACAGGGCCGAGATTGGGAAACTGCATTAATTCACTGAAGGGTCAACAAACACTGATTGGGTACCAGTGATGGCCAGGAACTATTCAGCACAGAAGACAACTGCATCCAGCTCAAGATTTCTGGGGACTCCCTCATCCTCAGTGTCCCTGTAGCTACTCAGACCCGGTAGGTCTCATTCCAACATTAGTTCCTTGGTCAGATGGGATGGCACTTGCTTTTCAGACCCCTTCAATGGCTGCTCCCTATCCTAATTAGTTCTGATCATGCATCAGGCCCAGGTCTGGGAGGTAGATGAAAGGAACCCAGCACCCGAGGCCCAGGTGCAGATGGTGTCAGGCAGTGCCCAGGTGTGGAGGCTGACCGTGGAGTAGCCCCATGGAGTACAGGACTGTGGTCATGATGAGGGGGCTGTGTGGTGTGGAAGCTGATAGCAGGAGTCAGGATTTAGTCCTGGCCCACCCCTTGCTGGCTGTGTGGCTCTGGGAATATTACTTCACTCTTAGGGCCTTAGTTTTCTTACCTGTAAAATGGGAGCATTGAAAGCACCAAACGCCTGGTGTTGTTATGAGGATTACACACACCGATCCACATGGAGATGACTCAGTGTCCCAAAGAAGTTTCCCTCTTATGAGCATAAGCTGGGGATGTGAGTATTTGGAAACATCCTGGCCTCGTCCTTTCTGGGGCTGAGTTCTTCATTAGAATGTTGCCATTTCCACCTTCCTTTGTTTCCTTTGGACTGTGTAAGTGGACATCAAATGGTCTTCTGGAGGCCCAAACTCACCTCATGTATGGTTAGGAATATGGATCCCATCTTTGTTCAAAATTTTGATATTTTGTTCATCATGGGATTTTTTGCATTAATTTAGATAAAAAATTATTGTGTTCAGATATCATTTATCTTGATTACTGAGTTTTTCGGCACCCGTAAATTTTGCTCCCAGTGCAAGTGGCTCACTCACCTCACCGTAGTCCTGGTTCTAGATTTGCCAAATGATTCCAGCAGGCAGGTCTTCCCTCACTGTCTCGTTCCCACACCTGCCCACCTTCCCCAACCTCCCAGCTCCACCCCCTCCCCATTTCTGTCTTCGCCTACATCTTCTCCTTCACTATCTCTCTTACCCTCCCCATGCCTACCCCATCTCCAATCTGAATGGAATCCAAGGGCAGGCAAGATGAAGCCTGGGAGAGCGTGTGGCTAGTGTGGCCTGGACAGAGCTGCCTCAGGGCACCTGTTGGAGGATGGTGACCAACCTGGACAGCTCACTGCCATCTCATGGAAATTGTGGGGCTCATGCCTTCAGAACCTAGAGTTCCTAGGCTGGTTTGAAGGCTGAAGACTGAAGTGACCATTGGCGTGTGCCTGTCTCTGCATCTCTGACCTCTCAGTCAACAGGGGATCTGCAGCCTAGGGTCTCGAGACCTCACTGGGGAGCAGAGCAAGTCTGCTGGAATCATGGAAGGTTTCCTTCCACTTTAGGGCAGCAGAGTCTGATGTACAGATCTCACCCCTCCCCCAATGCAGAGAGCCATTCACGTGCCAGGGGGTCCTATTTGTGCATTTCCACAGCACTGGCTGGTCTGGATGCTCTTAGCAGAGGAATGGCCTTCTTCTGGCATCAAGTTCTGGAAGAAAGGATGGACTGCTGAGGAGATTAAGAGCCCACTCTCCACAGTGATGACCCCAGTGGAAAAATCACAGTGGATCCAGGACTTTGTAGAGTCTTCCGATCCCAGGCACCTCATAGGAGATTACTACCTTGGGTGGGCTCCAGAGCCTTGCTGACAAAAACCTATGTGCTTAATATGATCAAGCTGTTCCTTGCCAGTTGAAGGAGTTGGAGGAGTCTTGTTAAGTATAGCAGATGAATGCACCAAGGAACACATCAATGGTAGTGGAGACAAGTCTCCCATGGGAGGCTCAGTCCAGGCCTGCTTTGTTCCGTTCTTTGCTGGAGGAGGGCCAGCTGGTGCTGAGGCTCCCGCCTGTGACCTGCCCTGTGAAGAGGCCCCCATGGCAGGGCAGGAGGAGAACCAGCTTCAGCCACACCAGAGTGCTCACCTGGAATGAGTGTTATTTACTGACTGGCCCAGAATTGCGTACCAGGACCCCCCAGGTGGAGGTATGCCCTCACACCTCTCTCCTGTGCTTCTCCCCCAGCCCACTGGACTTGGGTGCCCTCTGAACCACACTCCTGCACATCCCTCTTTCCTCTCAGTGCCCACTTGTCCAGCTAGCGGTCTTGGGTCTCTCACTTTACCTGAAGCACTAGTTTCCTGACCTGGCCCCACCCCCCTGCCCCCACCAACCTCTTTCTAAAGGGCAATTCTGACCTTGGCTTCAAACTCTTGGCTTGATCACAAGGTGAAGTGTCTGCACCGTGGTCCAGCTCCTGACTGCCTGTCCATCCTCATCTCTGGATGCTCTGGCAACATCCAGAGAGCCAGGCGTGCTTCTCTGCACAGCTCATCCCGTGATCACCTCTGTGCCCTTGTTCCTGCTGGTCCCTCTCTATGGAATGGCCTTACCTCTCCTCCCATACTCCACCCTCCACCTGGTTAACCCTTGTGCTTGAATTCTGTTCCAGCACCATCTCTTCCAGGAAGCCCTCCGGGTGTTCTCCTATTCCCCCTACACCTGCTGAGGTGAGTGCTTTCACCCCCTGTGCTCGTACTTCTGTTGTGAGTCTCAACCCAATGAACTACCAGTGTAGATTTATCCTCTGCTTCCTCCATTAGAATGAGCACTACTTGAGGACAAGATCACTTTTCCTTTATCCCCCTGTACCCTTAAGACCTAGCGCAAGACTAACCCAGAGTGCACAGTCATCAAATGCCTGTCTCTGCCAACGAAGCCCTATTCTCTGCCACCCCCACAAGGGGGTTGAGGGCGGTGGTAATGCAACTCCTTCTTAACATTACCAGTGAAATGGACAGATATGTTGTATCAGGGGTCCTAACAAATATCTAGGCCAACATAATGATTGGGCTGGTGGCTGAATGTCATCCACCAGAGAGCTTTCCTGCTTAACATTGGGCCATTTCATCCAACCAAGCCTGGCTTCCTCTTTTAAAGTTTCCCATGGCTGATGTGTCCATGGAGTTCTGATTTGCAGAGAGGTGATCTTTGGCTTGCCTTAATGAGAGGGTGGGGAAACTTCTGGGGGCACTGATACCCTTGTTCTCTTGAGATCAGCACCAGGAAACCCCTCCAAACTTAACTGTTGTTGTTTTTTAAAGCGTTAAGCATATCTTGAATATGTGAGAATTATAGACTATTCCCAAAGGCTACCCTATTGAAACTTGAGGCACGCACTGACCCTGGGCATGCTGTTCCTTGCTCTGGCTGTGGAGGTGAAGGCTCACGGGAGGACCAGAGGCAGGGCTGATTTGTTCCGTGGAGAGGAATTGTGTTGGAAAATGTGGATTTAGAAGTGGGTCTGAGCCAAGGTGCACCCCTTATGGGATGTGTGACAAGGACAGGTTTCCTAACATATCCAAGCAACAATTTCCCATATATAAATGAGGGTGGTAATGATACTTACATGGCAGGGATTTTGTAAGATTTCAGTAAGAGTGTTACGGGAAACAGCTGGGAATATACTATGTGTTCAGCCAAGGGAGGCCATAGGAATCATCTTTCCAGGGTCCCTCTGTAGGAGGAAGTTTTCTTTCTTCCCTCTCCTCCCCAGCCCTGGGCAGCCACTAATCTACTTACTGTCATAAATTTTTCTATTCTAAACTTGTCATATAAATGGAATTACACAATATGTGCTTTTTGGTGACTGGCTTTTTAAATTTATCATGATGTTTGCATGAGAGAGCAGCCAAGACGGCAGGGTAGAGAGACCCTGAGCTCACCTCCTCTCACGAGCACACCGAAATCACAACTGTCTGCAGAACAACCATCGATGAAAAGGACTGGAACCTACCAGAAAAGACCTTTTACTACTAAAGACGTAAAGAAGGAACCACATCAAGATGGGTAGGAGAGGCGGACTCACAATGTAATCAAATCCCGTAACCCTCGGGTGAGTGTTCCACAAGCTGTAGAATAATTATATTGCAGAGGTTCTCCCATAGGAGTGAGAGTTGTAAGCCCCATATCGGGATCCCCAGCCTGGGGGTCCAGCACTGGGAAGATGAGCCCCCAGAGCATTTGGCTTTGAAGGGCAGTGGGGCTTAATTGCAGGAGCCCCACAGGACTGGGAGAAATAGAGACTTTGCTCTAAAATCTCATGCACACTGGGATCCAGGGTAAAAGTAGTAATTTGATAGGAGCCTGGGCCAGACCTGCTGGTCTTGGAGAGTCTCCTGGGAAGGCTGGAGGTGGCTGTGGCTCACCCTGGGAGCACAGACACTGTTGGCAGACATACTGGGGAACATTCAGCCATGTGAACACTGATGCTGCTGGCGGCTGATGTCTTGGCTCATTAGCGCCAAGACATGACACAACCCAACAGACTATAGGTGCCAATGCTGGGACGCCTCAGGCCAAACGACTAACTGGGCAGGGACACAGCCCCACCCATCAGTAGACAGGTTGCCTAAAGACTGAAGAGCCCATAGCCTCCTCTGGACACATGCCTAGACATGGCCCAGCCCACCAGAGGGCCAAGAAACAGCTCCACCCACCAGTGGGCAAGCACCAGGCCCCTCCTGCCAGGAAGGCTGCACAAGCCTCTAGACCAGCCTCACCCACCAGGGAGCAGACACCAGAAGCAAGAAGACTATGATCCCACAATGCAGGCCAGACCCTACCCTGGGACCAGGTAGGCACTGGCCTGCCCACTAGCAGGCCAAACAGCCTTCAGGACACCTCAGACCCCATACTCAACTGTGTCAGGAACTAGCCCCCCCAAAACAATCTGAAATGAGTTCTGGGATCCCTGGGCCCTGCAGCCAGACTCAGGAACCAGCTCTGCCTGTCAGTAGTCCAGCACTAACCACAGGATCTGGCAACAGTGTGTGGACAATAGCCCCAGAGTCTATGGGACCCTGACTCTGCCCACCAGTAAGCCAGCACTAGCCCCAGGGCCCCCTAGGATTCCTCAACCAGCCACCTTGTGACCAGGCCACACTAAACAGCACCCAGCAGTATCTGCACAAGGCAGGGCCTGGCAACCAACCAGGCTAGGGAACAGCCAAGCCTGCCAGACAACCCACATATTCAGCCTTAAGGGGAACTCCTAGAGCGTACAGCTTGCGTGACGAGAGGAGAGTGCACGGCTGGGATGCATAGGATGTCTCCTACAGAGGGACACTTATTCAAAGTTGAAAAACGTAACTAACCTACCAAATACATAAAAATACAAATAGAAACTTAGAGAAAATTAGGCAGCAGAGGAATATGTTCCAGATGAAGGAACAAAATAAAACCCCAGAAGAAGAACTAAGTGAAGTGGAGATAGGCAATCTACCCCAAAAAAGAGTTCAGAGTAATGATTTTAAAGATGATCAAAGATCTTGGGAAGAGAATGGATGCACAGAGCAAGAAGTTAGAAGTTTTGAACAAAGAGAAAATATAAAGAACAACCAAACAGAGATGAAGAATACAATAACTGAAATGAAAAATACACTAGAAGGAATCAATATTAGACTAAATGGATCAGTGATTTGGAAGACAGAGTAGTGGAAATCACTGCCACTCAACAGAAAAAAGGAAGAAGAATGAAAAGAAATGAGGACAGTTTAAGAGACCTCTAGGACAACATCAAACACACTAATATTCACAGTATAGGGGTCCCAGAAGGAGAAGAGAGAGAGAAAGGGCCTGAGAAAATATTTGAAGACATAATAGCTGAAAACCTCCCTAACCTGGGGAAGGAAACAGTCACCCAAGTCCAGGAAGCTCAGAGTTTCCCATACAGGATGAATCTAAAGAGGAACACATGGGGACACAGTGTAATAAAAATGACAAAAATTAAAGAGAGAATACTAAAAGCAGCAAGGGAAAAGCAACAAATAACAAAGCAGCAAATAACATATAAGGGAACTCCCATAAGGTTATCAGATGATTTTTCAGCAGAAACTCTGCAAGCCAGAAGGGAGTGGCACGATATACTTAAAGTGATGAAAGGGAAAAACCTACAACCAAGAATACTCTACCCAGCAAGGCTCTCATTCAGATTTGAAGGAGAGATCAAAAGCTTTACAGACAAGCAAAACTAAAGGAATCCTGCACCACCAAGCCAGCTTTACAACAGATGTTAAAGGAAATTTATAGGTGAAAAAGAAAAAGCCACAACTAGAAGCAAGAAAATTTTGGAATGAAAAAGCTCACCAGTAAAGGCAAACATACAGTAAAGGTAGGAAATCATCTATACACAAAGCTAGTAAGGAGCTTAAAAGAGAAAAGTAGTAAAATCATCTGTACCCACAAGAAACAGTTAAGGGATTTACAAAACAATTAGATGTAAAATATGGTATCAAAAACAGTAATCATAAGGGGAGGAGAAAACAAATGCAAGGTATCTAAAATTCATTTGAAATGAAGAGATCAGCAACTTAATCATACATACACACACACACACACACACACACACACACACAGCTGAGAAGCAGTTACCATTGCCCTTATTTCACTGATGAGAAGCTGGAGGTTCAAAGGTTAAACCGTGTGCGCAGAGGTGGAGGGTAACACAATGCAGACACTCTGCTTACCTGGGCTCTAGGTGTCTGGAGCTGTCTGGAGTGAGATGTGAGTGAGGCACTGGGTGATGTGTGTGGGGTGTGGGTGGGGAGAGGTGGGAGCTATGGTCTCCACTGTGAGCTCTTGCTGTCCATCTTTCTAATGCTTTGAATAAATAACATGCTAATTAAATTCAGAGAGCATATTAAGTTGGGAGGGAGCATAAACACCAGCGAGAATAAAGGAAAGAATTCAGTGGACTCTCAGAGGTTATAAAAATGGGCTGAAAATAATGAATGAAATTCAAGCTTAAAAACAAAGAGTTGAGAGACTTACAAGGTGCCAGAGGTGATAGAAGCGGGGGGAGCATCTTATCCAAGTCTTGATTTGTGCCCACAAATGTCAGCCAGGCATTATTATGGAGTGACATTGTGGGCAGGAAGGACAGACACCACGGCAGCCCTGGGCATGCTCTGTGCTTTCTCAGGGGTGGGCACCTGGGGACCCCCATGTACCCTCTTGAGCCTGGGCGGATGAAACAGGCAGGGAGGAAGATTTCACATGTTAGCCAAGAACGAAAGGCTGCTGGTGGGGAGGTGATTGTCCAAGGCAATGAAAATTTATTCAGATTTCAGAAGTCCCAACTAATCTTTCTGCCTACATGGTCTGGGGAGAGGGGCAGATCGCAGTGCAGTGGGATGGCTCGGGTTGACACACAGAGCCTGGTTCTGACTTTACATGGCTGTTAAATCTTTCTGTGTCTTAGTTTTCTCATCTGTCCAACGATGGCTGTGTGGCAGGAGGGAAGGTGAGTGTGGGCTGCCAGTGGGACCTCTCCATGGAGGTGGAGGCAGGGGAGAAAGGAACTCTAGAGGGCAGAGGAGGCGGTACCCACAGGTCTTCTGTTCAGGCTGGAGCAGGAGGGCGGATTGCCTTTGTTTGGGTTCCACAGAAGCAGACCCTGAGACAAAGTCATGTTTCTTTGGGAGGTGAGTCTAAGCAACACTGGTCGGAAGTAGGGAAGTGAGACCAGGAAGGGGAGGGAGCCATGGTTATCAAACAAGTTAGTTCTGTGGGTGGTTGGATTTGTTCTTACTGGAGAACTCTGTTCCCTGTGCAGAGTGCACTCCTCAGGATTACCCTGCCCCAGGGGCGAAGGAGCTGGAGTGTGCAGACACCAACTCCTGTCGCTGGTAGTAGGCTGCCCTCCAGGGGTCATTCGTTCCCCAACACCCTTGTGCTCTGGCAGTGAGAGAAAGGCCCCAGACAGAGGCATGCAGATGCTGGCAGCAGGGATTGGCCAGGAGGCCCTGAAGTGGCAAGAGAGAGAACCTGTGTGTGTGTGTCGGGCAGGGTGGGGGAACAGGTAGCGTCTGCAACACTGGAGCGGGCAGAGGGCAGGCAGCTGAGAGATTTGTCCCAGAGGTCAGAGTAGCTATCTGGCCAGAGGACACAAGATTGGGGACCATGATGTCCTCCTGTTCAACTGGTAAGAAATGAGAGTGTGTATTGCAGGGAATCCAGATACTGTGAGCAATGACTTGTGTGTCCACTTCACTGGGGAAATTAGACTCAGAAAAAAATTGTCAAGAGTGTGAGTCTATCATCGGCCCAGCCACAGCTAGGCATTCCAGTCATCCTGGGGAACCAGTGCAGTGCTATGGTTAAGAGGATATGCCTCAGATACCTAAGTGTGCTCTGGCACATCCAAGTTGTGTGCCGCAGTCAAATCACTCCACTTGCTGGTGTCTCTGTTTCCTTTTCTGCAATATGGGGCTAATGATAGTCTGCACTTTCGAGAGTTTTTGTGAGGACAAAAGAGTTAAGCGTAAAGCCTTTAGAAGAGACCTTGGTATAGGGGAGAATTTCCTCAAGTGTTCGCTGTTTTCCTTCAAGAGCACGGTGGTGCCTTTGGGAGATTGAAGCCCAGTGACCTCATCCTGAGGCCTGGCCTGTGACCAGGCTGGAGCAGAGAGAAGAATGCAGGAAAAGGAGTCGGCTTCCTGCCAGTTCCCACTCAGGGGCTGGGGAAGCTAGCTGGGTGTGGGCAGCTTGGGCCAGGCTGCAGGTTCTGCAGGGGAAGGCTGTGTGAGCATCACAGGGTGGGGTCACTGCTCTTCACTGGGGGGACCCTGACCTGATGGGTCTACCCCTGGCTTGCTCTGAGTATGAACTTGCAGCTTCACCTGGAGGGAGGGAGGGGAGGAAGGAGGGAGGGGGCGGGCTTCATCATTGCACAGGGGACTTCATGGAGAAACAGAGCAGAACAGAATGTTTTCAGGGGTGCAGGAAGAGGGGAAAGAAAACAGCTGGGGCTATCGGGCTCTTCTAGAACATGGCTGAAAGGGCCCATGGAGGCCTCCTGGATCTCCGAGGTTTCTTTAGAAGTGAAAGCTTTGGACTGGGGCCTGATGACAGGCTGTGAATGCAGCACTTCGGCTCAGAGAAGATTTCTTTCTCCTTCCATCACCACGTTTAGCCGTGCACTCCCAGACTCCTTTCTGTCCCTTAATGACATCTCACGTGGGTCTTTTAGATTTCTGGTCAATTCAATGATTCACAATCAGTGAGAGCTGTTGAAACTCCAGTCTGAGTCTGATTGAGGTCCCCTCCTCTGCCGTCTCGCAGGAGCCAGTCCTGAGTGCCCGGGTGGAGGCAGGCGCTGGGGCAGGCAGTTCTGTTCGTTTGCTCATCTTCCCCCTCCATCAGGCACAGGGATTCTGATTCTGGGATGGCTCCTCCCCTCAGGAACACCTATGGGAGTGAGGAGGGGGAGAGTGTCAAGAATTGTGAAGGATTTCGTTTTTGTCCTGATCACAAGCTAACATGTTAGTTTGTCAGTTAAGTGGATGTCAGTAAAAGACATGAGACTCCTGGGTCAGAGATAAAGGACAGGTTATTACTCACAGCAATGGCGATAGCCAGAGAATCAGCACTTTTGTGCCTGTTCCCTGAACCCCAGTTCTCACAGGACACTATGAAGGGGACCAGGTGGCCCCTGCGTGTACAGTGCGTTGCATTACAGGAGAGGAACCCTGGGCTTAGGGCACCTAAATCTCTTATAATGGGCAGTAAGCATGCCTGTCCCCTGCTCCAGAGTGAGACATTCTCTATCTTACTGGACAATAAGAATGCCTGCCTTTGCTTTGGAGGACTGCTATCTTTATCTTTCAAGGCTGTTCTGCATCTAAACATCCTTGAAAATATAGCCTAGAACAAAAGAGCCAGAGAGCACTTCACTTTCTAGACAGGCTGAAATATGATCCACTGTGGGTCTCCTGTATTGCAGCAGAGGGATGGCCAGAGAACTGTCCCAGGACAGGCTGCCTGGCCCTGGCTGGGTCTGGTTTCATCTTCTGCTTGTGGGCTGCACAGCTGTGGTGGGCTTTATGTCCATGGTGTGTGGGGTTTCCTAGGGAACGCGTCTGCCTGGCCCTGGCTTTCTCCATCTCTGGGGCTCCCTGAGAGAGGAGAGTCAGGGTCCACATCCCAACACCTCCCTGGATGGAGCTTCACCTGCCTGGCCCAGCAGCCACCTAGGATTCTGCACAGCCCTGGCCTCCTCTCCTCTAACCCCTGCTCCCCCCTGCATGAAGTCTGGGAGCTGCCAGAATCTTCTTTTCTGCCTCCCAAGAAACACAGAGACCTGGGACGGGGTGTGTAGGGGGAACTGCACTCTCAACGTGTTCTTATTTTTTTTTAAACTTTTTATCTTATATTGGAGTATAGCGATTAACAATGTAGTGATACTTTCAGGTGCACAGCAAAGTGACTCAGTTATACATTTTCCCATTTAGATTGTTACATAATATTGAACAGAGTTCCTGGCACTATACAGCAGGTCCTTGTTGGTTATCCATTTAAAATATAACAGTGTGTGCATGTCAGTCCCAAACTCCCTAACTATCCCTTCTGCCCACCCTTCCCACCTGGTAACTGTAAGTTCACTCTCTAAATCCAATGAGTCTGTTTCTGTTTTGTAAATAAGTTCATTTGTATCATACGTGCACCCCCATGTTCACTGCAACACTGCTTACAATAGCTAAGACATGGAAGCAACCTAAATGTCCATCAACAGAGGAATGGACAAAGAAGGTGTGGTACCTATGTACAATGGGATAATACTTGGCCACTAAAAAGAATGAAATAATGCCGTTTGCAGCAACATGGATGGACCTAGTGATTTTCACACTGAGTGAAGTAAGTCAGACAGAGAAAGACAAATATCGTATGATATTGCTTATAGGCAGAATCTAAAAAGAAATGATACACATGATTCAATGTGTTCTTTTCAGATCCCTTTGGCCCCCATCACTATACACTTCAGTGAGTATCTTCCCTTCAGAAATCTTCAAGTGGGGACCTCCCCGGTGGTCCAGTGGTTAAGACTCCCGTGCTTCCACTGCCGGGGGCATGGGTTTGATCGCTGGTCGGTGAACTAAGGTCCTGCAAGCCATATGGCATGGCCAAAAAAAGAAAATTAAATTAAATTATATATATAAAAATATCTACAAGTGAGAATTCGGCCCTAGTTTCCATGTCCACATTCAACCCCAAACTCTAGGGCACTCATCAAGCTCCCCCAGAACTGTTTCCTAAGACTCTGTCTTTTCAGGGCTAGCTCTAGAGGGGCCCCTAAGCTTCTGCCTCACCCAGCTTCTAGCCAGGCAGTCAGGTGCCAGGCTCTCTCTCTAGGGGTGGCTTCAGTCTGGGAGGGGTTCTCTTGGAAACCCCCCTTCACTTCTTAGCTTTTCTGGGGAGGTGGGCAGTGGCTGTGGGCACTGTGTCCCTCCATGACCCTGTTTATCTTGATTACTACAATGTAGCCTACTGCCTTCTTCCCTTCCTGCAGTTATCTCCTTACACAGAGTCGGGGGAGGGTCAGCCCACAAAAGTGACCCATGATTGGTTGGGTGACCTGGCCTCTGTCTGTATTCAGCCAGGACAGGGCACAGGTGTGGCCCAAAGGCCAGGGACCTGAGAAGACAGACCAGTGGCAAGGTGTGCAAGTAATTGTTTTAATAAAATTGTGGGAAGAGGAGTTCTCCCAAATGAAACATCCCCATTTTGTGGGAGGGGTTGGGGGAGAAGTAGGTCAAGCGTTGGTCCCCAAACGCCAGGAAGCTACCTTCCACAGAAATTACATGCCTAGAAAATTGGGTCATGCTTGCACAGTTGGGACCTGAGGGCTCCCCAAGCTCATCTACTCTGTCCTGCCCCCCCCACTCCCCTCAACAGCAGTGACAGCGTCCAAGGCTGGACTATTTTTAGCCAACTCATAAGGTGGTCATGTGCAGAGCTCCCTAGAGCTGCAGGGGTCTAGCCTGGCCCTCTCCCAGGCCTTGAAGAGATGGTGGATGCGACTTTACTGTGTAAGTGGGGTCCCAGAGTGAGCTTCCTGAGGAGCTGAGCACCGCACCATCCCCCAGACTTAAGCATACATCTGAACCTCATTTCCTGGGCTGGAAAACTTCAGAAGCTCCAGATCCTGAGCCGGCTGGTGATGCACTCCTTGACTTGGGTGCTCTCATGCGTGGTGTCCTCACCTCCACATGCTCCCATGCTGTGTCCGACTCCACTCTATCCAAACCACTCAGAGCTTCCCAAACCTGCTAGGCTGTATCCGGGCACGTACTGGGATGCCCTTCCTTCTCATATCTGCCTGTCACATACTTATTTCTACTCCCAAACTCTGTTCAGACATCTTATTTTCTGCCTATTTCACCCAAGCATCATGCACTCAAAGAATTTGTTTCAATGTCAGTCTCCCCTGTTGGGCTGGGGCTCCTCAAGGCCTTAAGTCAGAGCTCGGCATGTAGTAGGTACTCAAAACATGTGTATTGGGCAGACCTTACAATGATCATCTATAGAGTGAGTATAATAATCTCTTGGTTTCTGGTCCCAGCAGAGTTCCTGGTTGACAGCTTTTGTAAAGGGAAGAAAGGTGGGTTTACACTAAGGCTTTCTACAGCCTTAGCGTAGGGGGTGCGAGAAATTTCAGGGCTGATCAAAGGAAAAGTTATGACCACGAGGTGGCAGTAGCACACGCAAGCTTGACTTGGAAGACAGTGACAGGTTTGCATTTGAGGATGTCTCTCACAGCAGGAGACTCGGTACCCTCCCTGAGTGTCTAGGGCTCAGGATCACCACCCAGAAGAGGAAGGGGGCAAGGCAATTCCCGAGAGGGAGATGGGAGGGAGTTTATGTGTCCAGGAGATGTTGCTCAGCAGTCTGGAAATCAGAGTGCTCCAAAGGGTGGCAGGATCTTGGGGGTGGTCACGGCTTTGGGGTTTATCTTATTCATGGCTAGCAGATGGTAAGTGCAGTTTCACCTAGTGTGCAAAGGAGTCAGACTCTAAATGGCTAAAAATCTGCTCACTGGGACCATACTTAGAACAGTTGGATATACAAAAATGTGAGTTTGGCTCTGGTGGGCTTTTGAGCTAAGGGGTCTCAGAGTGCTGTGAAGAAGTAAACAACACAGGGCCCAAGATACAGAAGCTACCTTTGGCTCATTTAGATAACACTTGGGGGAGGGAAGGGCTCAGTGGGGGTCTGCATCATCTGTCCCTATTCCTGATTGTTCTTCAGGCTACCTTGCTGTGGTCCAGGGAATCCCTACATTTATTTACTATGTATTTATTTTTTCATTGAAGTATAGTTGAGTTACACGTTATATTAGTTTCAGGGATACCCCACAGTGGTTCGATATTTTTATAGATTATACTCCATTTAAAGTTACTATAAAATACTTGTTGGATTTCAGGACACTTCAACACATATTTACCAAGCTCCTACTATGTGCCTGGCATGAGGGAATGCAACAATGATTAAGATGCAATGTCATCCCACCAAGGAGCTCACAACTGGTAGGAGTAACAAACCACAAATAGCTAATTACAACTCTATGTGATGTACGGTGTCCCTAAGGAGGGAGTGACAGTGCTTGGGCAGCAGGGGTCGCCACACTCAGGGTCATGCAGGGACTGGGGCATTTCAGAATTTAGAATGTAGAGCTGATGGGCTCAGACACAGTGGGCTCAGCTCAGAGGGGGGCTGACTCTGCTGCGTTTCAGTGCCGTAGTCTGTATCCCATGCCAAGCCCCTAACATCTCATAATCCAGGGAGAGGGCCCGGAACTTGCAGCTTGTTGCTTCCTGTTAGTTGCATCACAGCTATGCAGCCTTCTGCAAACCACTTGCCTTCTGTGAGTCTCAGTGTCCAGTTCTGTAAATTTGGGATAAAAGTCTGTACTTCTTCTGAATGACCTCTAACTGTTGGTGCATCCCAGAGCTCATCCTTGGCCATTTCTCTATTTATAGTCTCTCCCAAGGTGAAGTCTGGTCTCAAAGCTCTGACTTATGGTCCTCCAATTTGTATCTTCAGCCCTGAATCCTCGAACTTTAGACTTATATTTCCAACTACATTCAGGTTCATAATTCCTTATCCTGCACTTGGCACTGGGTATGTTTTGGAATCCAGAATCTCTAAACTGTAGAAAAGTAATGTCTCCAGCAAGATCGATAGCAGCATCCTGTAATCAAACATATTGATATTTCTGCAGAGAAACTTGAATATTTATCCTAAGTGGCATAAAAAAATCTGTAAATCTCCTCATTTCATATCACGTCAGAATTTGCTAGTAAATGAATTATGAAGCACCTTTTGGATTTCTGAGCTTTTTGGATTTCGGAATTGCAGATAAGTCTATGTGGACCTGTACTTTCTCTCCATTTAACGTTTGATAGGCGCTCCGAACTTAACATGCTCAAAATGTGACTTTTGATATTACCCACCTCCCACTCTGGGAAGGGGGGTCCAAGGCTGGGGGTGCAGGTGGTGTCTGGGTGAGGGAGGGAGTTCCAAGCAAAAAGGCACAGTGTCTGGGATCTCATGTGTTGCAAGAGCGGGGCTGGGCTGGGCACCTGGGTCTGGGGTGTTTCTTGGGGTGGCCACAAACAGATGCAGCCAGAGGGATAAACGTTGACAAGGACCTGGCTGTCTTTGGGCAGGGCCAAGTGATGAACCAAGTGCCAGACCATGGCCTGGAGTTGAATCCAGGATCTAGAGCTTGGGAGAATAAGACCATTTGAAAAACACAAAAGCAAATATGGAGGATGTGAACAGGCTCAGGGCGTGTCAGGATTGGGGCAGGGTGGAAGTAGGCAGAGGGCTCTTCTTCCTGGGTGTTGCTTCATGGCATGGGAGCTCAGCCAGGCTGGATGTGCTGGTTGGGTTAAGGCTCAGGGGCAAGATGGGTTCAACAGATCAGGGTGGATGGGGAAATGGATCGCCGGGGAATGATGAGAGGGTCCTACGGTGGAACCATGAGCAGTCAGCTGGAGGAATCCTTTCTTGGAGGATGGACATGGTGGCCAGAAGGGATCTGAGAGCCAGATGGGGAACTTTGGGGAAAAAGAGCCCTATAAAAAATTAAGACTCATGCTATCATGAGAACTGCATTGCAAGAAAGAGATAAAGATGCCCACCACCTAGTCCCAAGGGCTAACGCAGCCCCCAACCTAAACAAAGGAAAACTGCAGGTTTGGGATTAGCAAACTTCAAGGAAGTAATTAGAAAGAAGTGCTGTAACCTATTTTGAAATGAGTCATGGTACTTGTTTAGCAGAACACTGATGACCTGTAAACGGGGACAGTAGTGTTTCTGCCTGGAGCAGAGGGCTGATGTTTCAGCTTGGACCATGTGTGTGGAGCCCCGTCTCGCATAGTGGGTAATGTTCTCACCAGCGTTCATGACAAACGTGTGCATTTCCTCAGCGACTCACAAGCAGAAGAGACTCTCTCTGAAGGATCCAGATGCCCAGGGCTCTCTCTGAATAACTCCACCCACTCCCTCCTGTCCAGTGAGAAGACCCAGCACATGAGGCCTTGGGGGGCCCTGTGCCCTCTGCTGATTCTCCCAGAAGGGCCTGAGGTGACCTCTGCCCCACCCAGCAGGCCTGTCGGCTCTGCACTCAGGGAGACCCCAGCAACACTGCCCCGGGAGCCAGCTGTGATCTCTGCTGCCTCAGCAGGGCACCAATCACCACACAAAACACAGTCCTTCCCTGGAGGCTGCCTGTCATTGGTGTATAAATGGGCTGTCACGCTCCATCAGTTCTGCGTACGGCTGCGTGCTGCGTTTACCACCCCATTCTGGAATTCTCTCTCTCTCTCTCTCTCTGTCTGCAACCCCATCCTTCTTGTCTTCCACGGTGGTTCCAGGTCTGGAGCCCTTGAAATCAAGCTGCACAACCACAGCTCCATCTGTGCTGGGGCAAAATTGATTGCCTCGCACGTGTTCCCAGGCTCACAGATCTTTCCCGCCCTTTGGGGACAATTTAGAATCTGGTCTTTGGTTGACACTTGCTCAGCCCCTCCCTCCCCTGTCCTGTGGGGAGGGCTTTCCCTTCCCCAGTTATATACTCTGGCTCCAGTGATGCAGAGTCACGAGAATGGGGAGAAGATAAGCAAACTGTGGACTCATGGACACTGGTGGGCTTAATTTATGTGAAAACCATATTGGAGGTGGGGGCAGTATATGGGGAAGTGACAGCAGGCAGGGGAAGAGGGAGGTTTTTTCTGGTGGCTGGTGGAGATGGGAGGAGAGTAATAGAGTGACACGTGTTGACTTTGGAGTCTGATATTCTGCAAGGCAGGAGATTAAAATAACTTCCCCCTTCACTTACTTGTGGTTTCTGAGCTCTGGTTCTTGGAAGAGGTCACTTGGGCCTCTGAGTTCCTTGGAGTCACCATCCTGTCTGGTTCTCTTAGTTCCGGGCCAGCTGGACTTGTCCTTCCAACCAGACTACGGGTTGCTTTGAGGGCGGGACCCATGCTTCATCTTGTCCACCTTAGGGAGAGACCAAGACTTCTGAGAGTGCTTTGCAAAGCCCACTGATGTCTAGAACAGACTCTGTAACCCTTCCGTTCCTGAGCTTGACATCCCCTGACTGCTCAGTCCCCAAAGCTCCAGAGCACCAGCACTAAATGGCATAGATCCTTTGAACTGGAAATCCTCTTTCATTTGGCAGTTCCTGAGAGATGTGAGTGATTCCAGAAATCAGGCTCACTTACTTTGGGAACAGTCGGAGATGGTGTTATGGGCTGAATGTATGTGTCCACCCCCAAATTCATATGTTGAAGCCCTAACCCCCCAGAGGGATGGTTATTAGGGGGAGGGTCCTTTGGGAGGTAATTAGGTATAGATGAGGCCATGAGGGTGGAGCCCCCATGAGGAGATTAATGCCCTTTTAAGAAGAGAAAAAGTCTAGAGCTCACTCTTTCTACTATGTCGGGACACAGTGAGAAGACGGCCGTCTGTAAACTGATAAGAGGGCCCTCACCAGACACTGAATCTGCTGGTGGCTTGATGTTGGACTTCCCAGCCTCCAGAACTGTGAGAAATCAATGTTTGTTGTGTAGTCCACCCATTCTGTGGTGTTTTTGCTGTAGCCGCTCAGCTACCAAGACAGATGGCATGAGGCCAAGAACTGAGAAGATGGTTCCATCTTTTTCTTGTCACCGAGAGACCACCCCTCTTCTTGATCTTCCTCTGCCATCTCTCTCTCCTCTACCTTGGGACAGGCACTTGGGAGGGGTTCAGGGGGCCCAGAGGTGGATCAGTCTCAGGTCTGTCCTTTGGGCTCATGAGGCAAAGAGCGGAACCAGCTAGACCTGCCTGTGGGCTCTAACAGGGGCCCAGTGCTTGAAAACGACTCCCCACCCTCCTCCCACCATGACATGGGCATATCTTCTATCCCAGCATCAGCTTCAAGGGCCCAGCTGGAGGGCTGCAGAATCTGCTGTGCAGTGCTGTCTGAGCCTGGTGCACCTACCTCAGTGCTGCTGCCTCACTTTGCTTCTGTTACTTGAACTCTGTTTATGCTAAACAGGGTTTCTCACTTTGGGAGGATCTTTAAAGGTGTGGAGTGCAACAGAGAGATGGTTCCTGATTCCCTATCACCAATTACACTAACTCAGCCTACGGAGAGGTTGTGGGGTGGAAGCTGCTCTCTGTCTGACCCTTGGGGTCTGCAGGGGCCAGCGTCTGCTCCTGTATCCCTGGGCTTTCTCTGCCAAAGGGGTCTCTGCTTTGCTACCTCTTGCCCTGGTAATAAAAAGCAGACAAAACCAAAAGAAATCAGGAAGTGGCAGTCATGAAGTCTAAGCCTGAGATTTGTGAAGAAGTTAGCTGCAATCTATATTGCATCTAAGTTGTGACTTTTTACATCCTGTCACACCTACATCCCAGGCTCCGCTTATGAGCTTCTGGTTCTTTCCTTTGTTTTTTGTTTTCCCCAGGCCCCTGCAAGATGGATTGTTTGACTTCTACCTCTCCAGCAGGGTCCAGCCCCACTCACTCTTCAGGAATCAGTCCCTTATGAATGCCTGGAGCATGTCCTCATGATCTGCCTTGCCCACTGGGCACTCGCCACACTGGAATGCATCTTGGGCTTGGGTACCCAGGATCCAGAGTCATCTTCTGTTGAGCAGAAGGGCCTCTCTCAGCTCTGGACACCATGGTGGCATCGCCATCTGTGGGGATCACCTGAGGGCCCAGAGAGTGCTGGAGAGAGGAGATGGGATGGGGAGGGCTCCCAGGGAACCCCCACAAAGCCCCAGAGAATTTTGCATCCTACCAATATTTTATTTAAATCTGATGACCACTCTCTCCACATTTTAGAGATGAAATGGGGTATGGAGAAGCTGTAGGAATTTGGGGTCTGGATCCCGATGAAACACAATCTTATCATTTCCTAGCTAGGAAGCAAGAAAATTAACCTCTCCATGCCTCAGTTTCCCTATCTCTTAGATGGGACCATAGTACAGAGCTCACAGAATGTTGGAGGACGCAGTGGACGATGCCCGGTATGGTGATACCTGGATGTAAAATCTCTGGCACGGGGCACATAGATGTTTATTCTCTGTCTTCCTCACATGTTCTCTTAAATATCAGTCCTGGAGAATCCATTGGGAAAGAGTAGAAAGGACACAAATTTGGACACTACCCTTGCATGGTGCCTTTGTCTCTTCAGAGATTTTCTCATAAAAGCTTCAGATGTAGCCATTTTACAGATGAGAAAACTGGAGTATAGTTTCCACAATGAATTAATAGCAGACTTGGATCTCAGAACAAATGTTTCAGTTATGATCCCTCCACTTTCACAGAACTTGTGCTTAACTGGTGCCTAATAGATGCTGGTTGAATGGCAATCCTGGGCAGTGATTCTTAATGTGTGGTCACTGGACCAACAACATTGGCATCCCCAGGGAATCCGTTAAAAATGCAGTCTCTTGGGCCCCATCCCAGACCTAGTGGATCAGAAACTCTAGGGGTGAGGCCCAGCCATAAGTGTTTTTAAAAGCCCTTCAAGCAACTCTGATGCAGACCCAGAGCCTATCCACCTATCACCTGACCACACACACAGCCTCACCTGTCCCTGCTCCCTTATTAAGTGTAACCAGCCCCCAGGCCAGCTGCGGTCCCCAGTGCTTCTACAGGGACTAGCAAAAGCAAAGGTGGTTTCCTCCCTGTCTTCTCTCTCCCCCACTTCCAACCACAGAGGGGAGAAGACCCCCAAACTATCTCCTCCTTTCTCCTTTCCTTAGCAATAGTGATGCCTTCTGATCAGAGCTCCCCCTGTTTGCACAAGCTTTTTTATTTGCATTTTTCTACTAGGTTCTCCCTCCATCCCTTGGGAGCTTGTGTTTTCATTCCCACTTCTGTGAAGATGCAGAGCTGGAGACCAGAGACATGGAGAGATCACCCAGATGCACCACTGCAGAAGGCAGCAGAAGCCAGCACGTGGAGAACATCTAATCCACACCCTTCGTTTTGTACTTGATGAGACTGAGGCCCAGAGAGGGCAAGGGCATTGCCAGTAGTTGCACAATGAGAGCCAGCAGAGGGGCACTGAGTCCCAGGTCTCCTGGCTTTCTCTCCAGAGCTCTTTCTATGACTGAAGAATTTAACTCAGATGCCGTAGAAAGTGTATTCACAACAGAACCAAGGCAGGGTCTGCAAAGATTAGGTGCATATATTTCTGGAATATTCTCTGCACTTAAAAGATATTATTATTATTTTATATTATGGTTTATTACTGGATATTGAATATAGTTCCCTGTGCTATATACAATAGGACATTCTTTATCCATTCTGTATATAATAGTTTGTATCTGCTAGTCCCAAACTCCCAATCCATCCTTCCCTCACCACGACTCCCCCTTAGCAACTACAAGTCTGTTCTCCATGTCTGTGAGTCTGTTTCTGTTTCATAGATAAGTTCATTTGTCACATTTTAGATTCCACATATAAGTGATATCATATGGTTTTTGCCTTTCTCTTTCTGACTTCACTTAGCGTGATAATCTCTAGGCCCATCCATGTTGCAGCAAGTGACATTATTTCATTCTTTTTATGGCTGAGTAGTATTCCATTTTATATATATATATGTGTGTGTATATATATATGTGTGTGTATATATATATGTGTGTATATATATATATATATATATATATATATATATGTTTTCTTTATCCATTCATCTGTTGTGGACATTTAGGTTGTTTCCATGTCTTGGCTATTGTGAATAGTGCTGCTATGAACATAGGGGTGCATATATCTTTTCTTTGGATATATGCCCAGGAATGGGATTGCTGGATCATACGGCAGCTCTGTTTTTAGTTTTGTAAGGAACCTCCATACTGTTCTCCATAGTGGCTGCACCAATTTATATTCCCACCAATAGTGTAAGAGGGTTCCTTTTCTCCACACCCTCTCCAGCATTTATTATTTGGAGACTTAAAAAATTATTTTAATAAATGATTTACCCAGGAATCTGTGCTTAATCACGGGGCACTAGTGCCCGTGGCTCTGCTTTCAAAGCCCTGTGCAAGCTCTGCAGGTGATGGTGAGGGATGGAACCGGACACACCAAGTGGTGCTTGCCTCTCACCAGGGAGAGAAGAGCCTGAGCTGGGAGTGAGACACGTGGCATTCCTGGACATTCTTGGCCCAGCAGGGGAACACAGAACACAGCAGGACAGTCCCAGCAGGACAGTCCCAGCAGGACAGTCCCAGTAAGACCTCCTGCCCTTGGCCCTGGAATGAGCGCCTTCGTTGGCCATTAGCTGCTTCACCTTGCTCTGTAGGAGAATCTTCCTTGTCCATTTCTGCAGGAGAACTGATTAGATTCCTAGGGCTGCTGTAATAAAGTGACCATAAGATGAGAGGCTTAAAAGGACAGAAATCTAGTCTCTCACAGTATTGGAGCCCAGAAGTCCAAACTCAAGGTGTGGGAGGACCTCACTCCCTCTGGAAGCTCTAGGGCAGAAGCCTTCCTTGCCTCCTCTGGCCCCTGGTGGCTGTCAGTATTCTTCAGCTTCCTTGGTTTGTGGCTGCATCACTCCAGCCTCTGCGCCAGTCTTCCTGTTGCCTTCTCCTCTGTGTCTGTCTCCTCTTCTGTCTCCCTTGTGTGTCTCTTATTAGGATACTGGTCACTGGATTTAGGGCTTTCCCAGATAATCCAGGATATGTCTTTATCTCAAGATCCTTCACTCAACTGCATTTGCAAAGGGCTTTCTCCCAATACGGTAACTCTCAGAGGTTCTGGGAATTAGAACGTGGACATATCTTTTGGGGAGTCACCATTCAGCCCATGGGCAGAGGACTTGGGGAGGACTTCCCTGTCGAGTGCTGCATTGCCTTAGGCCCCTGATTCTCACTGCTATGTGTCCTGCAACCTCCAGTTTGCCCCAAGGCTTGAGTAATCACAGGCTCCTATTTGAGGGAACTGGGGTCTCCTTGGCAATATGATCCTGTTATATGACTTTGATTGGCTGCCAGTTTGGTACAAATATGCAAGCATGGTGGCCTGGTAATCAACACAGAGAAACTAGTTGCCCTGGTCCTTGATCCTGGATCCAGCCTTAGTACTTTTGTCATGCCCAGCCCCTTGGTCCCCAAATTATTGCTTCTACCTTGGCAATGCTGTGCCACATGGATCCCCTTCTGGATCCTAGGCTTGCTCCTCTGGCTGGTTCTCTACAAAAGGGTCAATAGGAATGGGGAGTACAGTCTGAGGAACGGATAAAGAAGATGTGGTACATATATACAATGGAATATTACTCAGCCATAAAAAGAACAAGATAATGCTATTTGCAGCAGCATGGATGGACCTAGAGATTACCATACTGAGTGAAGTAAGTCAGACACAAAAAGACAAATATATGATATCGCTTATATGTGGAATCTAAAAAAGTGTCCAAATTAACTTATTTACAAAACAGAAGTAGAATCACTGATGTAGAAAACAAATTTATGGTTACCAGGGGATATGGGGTAGTGGGGGGAAGGATAAACTGGAAGACTGGGATTGACATATACACACTACTATATATAAAATAGATAGCTAGTAAGAACATGCTGTATAGCACAGGGAACTCTACTCAATACTCTGTAATGGTCTATATGGGAAAAGAATCTAAAAAAAAATGAGTGGATATATGTATATGTATAACTGATTCATTTTGCCCTACACCTGAAATTAATTGTAAATCAACTATACTCCAACAAAAAATTTTTTTAAAATCTTTATTGGAGTATAATTGCTTTACAATGGTGTGTTAGTTTCTGCTTTATAACAAAGTGAATCAGTTATACATATACATATGTTCCCATATCTCTTCCCTCTTGCGTCTCCCTCCCTCCCACCCTCCCTATCCCACCCCTCCAGGCGGTCACAAAGCACCGAGCTGATCTCCTTGTGCTATGTGGCTGCTTCCCACTAGCTATCTACCTTACGTTTGGTAGTGTATATATGTCCATGCCTCTCTCTCACTTTGTCACAGCTTCCCCTTTCCCCTCCCCATATCCTCAAGTCCATTCTCTAGTAGGTCTGTGTCTTTATTCCTGTCTTACCCGTAGGTTCTTCATGACATTTTTTTTTCTTAAATTCCATATATATGTGTTAGCATACGGTATTTGTCTTTCTCTTTCTGACTTACTTCACTCTGTATGACAGATCGTGAGGATGGGAAGTGGGAAGAGGCTCAAGTGGGTGCAGGGGACCCGGAAGTCAGCCTTATCCCAGTCCTCTGGCTTCTCCTGGGTCTCAATCAGCCTCATCCCCAGATCTTTTCTATCTCCTGCCTTTGGTGTTTCTAACATTAAATTAGGGGTGGAGGATCTGGCTTTTGCAAACCTGCCAGGAACACGATTAGCTGATTGTCAGCCATCTGGGATCATTCACTGCGAGCATAAAGGACTTCTCAGTAGGCTGTCTGACGTTTCCTTTCTGCTTTCAGATGGGCCAGCTGGACCAAAGTTTGAGTATGTGTGGAGGAGGACAGGGGGAGACAGCACTGAAGGCAGTAAGTATAGTCCGTAGACTCCAACAGTCTGATATTTTGGGACCAGGGTGTTCTACAAAGTGGTTATACCACTGTATAGTCCCGCCTACAACATGTGAAAATTTAAATTGTCTACGACCTAACCAACCTATAGTGTTGTCAGTTCAATTGTCTGCTGCCAATATGTGGAAATGCATTGATTCTGATATTGACTTTATACCTTGTGAGTGGTAAGCTTTCTTATTCAAGTATTTTGTAGGTTGCTTAGGATTTCCTTCTAACAATCATGTCTTCTGAAAATACAGAGTTTTGTTTCTTCTTTTCAATTTTTATGATATTTAATTTCTTTTCCTTGCCTTATTGTACTGGAAAAATCATCATTAAATTATATGGATTTGGAATTATCTTTTGGGATTTTTTTGATTATGAATTAAATTCCTTTAATAAATATAGGTGTGGTTATCAGCCTCCAAGATGGCCATCAATGATCTTCACCTCCTGGTGTATAAAGCTTTGTGTAGTCCCCTCTAGCATTTTACTAGAATGGGTCTGTGTGACCAATAGCATACAGCAGATTTGATGGTATGTTACTTATGAAGAGACTATAAAGGACTATAGTTTCTGTCTATCATTCACCCTGGGAAAAGCCAGGAACTATGTTGTGAGGACACTCAAGCAGTCACGGAGAGGCCCAGGTGGCAAGGAATAGAGGTTTCCTGCCAACAGCCAGTGAGAAACAGGCCTGCCAACAACCATGTGAGTGAGTTTAGAAGCAGATTTTCCAGCATAGTCAAGCCTTCGGATGACTGCAGCTCTGCCTGACAACTTGACTGTAACCTTGTGAGAGGTCCTGAGTGAGAACCACCCAGTTAGGTTACACCTGAGTTCTTCACCCCCAGAAATTTGTGAGATAAATTTGTTTTTGCTTTAATCTCATAAAATTTGGGATAACTTTTATTATGCAGAAATAGATAGTAATACAATAGAGCTATTCAGATTTTTCATTTTTTTGTGTCAGTTTTGATAATTCGTGTTTTTCAAGGAATTTGCCTATCTCCATAAAGTTGTCAAATTTGGCAAAAAATGTTCATAATATTTTGTTGTTTTCCTTTTAATGTCTGTAGGATCTGTATTGGTATCCCTTCTTTCATTTTTGACATTTGAAAACTTGTGTTTTCTCTTTTTCTGATAGCATTTAGACCTTTCTCAATTTTATTAATCTTTTTAAAAACTAGATTTTGGTTTCATTATTAGTTTTCTGTTTTGTTTATTTTCTATTTTATTGATTTCCATTTTTACCTTTAAATCATTTTCTATTCACTTTGTTTTTAATTTGCTTCTCTGTTTTGAGTTTCTTAAGGTTGAAACTTAGAACACTGAAATGATACTTTTCTTATTTTCTAATATAAGCATTTAAAACTATAAATTTCTCTCTAAGCACCACTTCAGTTGTATTCCACAAATGTTAGCTCATATGTTGTGTTTTTATTATCATTTAATTAAATTTCACTCATGATTTTTTTACACATGGGCTGTTTATTTTCAAATCTTTGGAATTTATAGGTATTTTATTGCTATTGATTTCCAAATTAATCATGCTGTGGACATAAGACATATTCTGTAAGACTTGAATATTTTGACATTTATTAAAGTACATTTTATTGTCCAAGATGTGGTCCATCTTGGTGAATGTTTCTTGTGCCGTGAAAAATAATGTGGATTCTATGGTGATTGAGTATAGTCTTCTTTAAATGTCAGTTAGGTCAAGTTGGTTGACAGCGTTGTTTAAATTTTTTGTATTCTTATTTTTTTCCTGTTTTGTTTTTCAAATCAATTCTTGAAAAGCAATATTACAACTTACAACTATGATTGTAGATTTATTTATTTTTTCACTAGTTCTGTCAGATTTTGCTTTATGTATTTTGAAACTCTATTATTAGGAACCTACAACATTTAAAATTTTCATGTCTCCCTAATGAACTGTCTAATTAACTCCTTAATGAACTTATGAAAAGTCACTATCTTTGGCAGTGATACTTATCTTGAGGTCTATTTTGTATGATATTATTATAGCCTTACCAGTTTTCTTATTCTTATTCTTTGCACAGTCTATTTTTCCATCATCTTATTTTAACCTGCTTCTTATGTTAAACTACACCTTCTGTAGACAGGATGTTGTTGACTATTGATATTATTAATCCAGTCTAATCATCTCTACCATCTAATTGGAGTATTCAGCCATTTAAGGTTAATGTAGTCTTTGGTGTGGTTGAGTTTTAGTCTGCTATTTTTCTATTTGTTTTTCATTTTTTTCTTCCTCACCAATATTCCTTTTTTCCTAACTTTTAAAAGATTAACTGGAGATAATTTTAGCATTCCACTTTATTTCCTCTTTTGGAATTTCTGCTAAACCCATGTTGTATTTTTTTAGTGGTTAACCTAGGGATTCTAATATGCATCTTTAATATACCACAGTCTATTTAACTTATCACATATTATTTCCAAAATATAAGAAATTTACAATGATATATTTCTACTTACCCCATCTTTTGTGCTAGTTTTGTTATGAATTTTATCTCTACAGTTTTTAACCTCCACAGCAAAATATTATATTTTATTTAAATAGTCATAAATCTTTTAAAGAAAAAAGAGAAAAAATAAAACACTCATCACTTCTGGTGCTCTTTATTTCTTCCTGTAGATGCAAGTTTCCATCTGTTTTCCCTTCATCCTAAAGAGTATAAATATTTCTAAAAATGAAATACTGAAGAGTTATAGTATTTCTCTGATGGCAATGTAGTCTCTCAGCTTTTGTTTATCTGAAGTTAAAAAAATCTTAGCTTTTCAAGGATAATTTTAATGAGTATAAAACACTGGTTGAAAGTTTTTTTTCCCCAACTTTATTAAAATGTCATCCTGTTTCTTTACTCTTCCTTCCATTGTTTCTGGAAAGAAGGCAGTTGTCATTCATGTCACTGTTCCCTTGTATGTAATGTGGATTTTATTTTCCTTGGTAGCTTTTTAACATTCTCTCCTAATTATTAGTTTTCAGTTTACCTCTGATGTATCTAGGTAAAGTTTCTTTTGCCTTCATCCTTGTTAGGTTCACTAAGCTTCTTGGATACCCAGACTGATGTTCAAATTCTTCTTTTCTGCCCCATATCTCTCTCCTTTTGGGACTCTAATTGCATATATGTTAAATTGCTTGATATTTTCCCACAGGTCATTGAGGATGTGTTTATTATTATTTTTCAATGTTTTTCTCTGTTATTAAGATTGGATGATTTTTATTGATCTGTCTTCAAATTTACTTATTCCTTTATTGACAGTCTCCAATCATCTGCTAAGTCTATCCAATAAATTTCTGTTCTAAAATTTCCATTTGTTTCTTTTTTCTTTTTTTTCTTTTTTTTACAAGTTATATTTTGCCAGCATGGGATTGTATGGTACATGGTGTGTGGCTTGCTTTTTTTCATTCCTCAATAAATGAGCACATGATATCTCATGTTTTTTTATTTTCATTAAAAAAAATTTATTATTATTATTTTTAATTTTTTGGACTATAGTTGATTTACAATGTTCTGCTAGTTTCAGGTGTACAGCAAAGTGAATCAGTTATACATATACATATATCCACTCTTTTTAAGATTCTTTTTCTATACAGACCATTACAGAGTATTGAGTATAGTTCCCCATGCTATACAGTAGGTCCTTGTTAGTTATATATTTTATATATAGTAGTGTGTATATGTGCAATCTTCCACTTTATCCTTCCCCCACCTTCCCTAAGAAGAAATGACACCTTCCCTAAGAAGAAATGACACCTTCCCTAAGGAAATTCACAGTTCAGATGGCAGACAGCCAAGTAGAGAGATATTAGCATTATAGTGTGATGAATCCTATGGTACAGGCATTGTAGAAGTGCCTAAGCAATCCTGGATGGGAGTCTTGAAAGACTTTCAGGAAGAGGTAGTGCCTATAATAAGTCTTGAAGGTTAAATTTGTATGTCTTAGTCAATTTAGGCTGCTATAACAAGATATGATAGAGTGGATGGCTTAAACAACAGGAATTTATTTCTCACAGTTCTGGAGGCTTGGAAGTCTGAGATCAGGGTGCCATCAGATCCCGTGTCTGGTGAGGGCCTATTCCTGGTTTGTTGTATCCTCACATGTTAAGGACAGTGAGCTCTAGTCTCTTTCTAGTCTTATAAGGGCACTAATCCCATCATGGGGGCTCCACCCTCATGACCTCATCTAAAACTAATTACTTCTCAAATGTCCCACATCTTATGGGATTAGTGTTTCAACCTATGAATTTTGAGGGGACACAAACGTGTAGTTCATAACAAGGTATTATTAGGCAGAGAAGATGGGGAAAGTATGTTCTACAAAAACAGAGTGGTACCTGCATAGCATAGAAGCAAGAGGGAGAAAGGAGTTTAGGGGGCCATGCACAAGTGTGAGAGGGGAATGTGGAGACATTTGAGACTGAAGAAGAGGATGGAGAAACTTGACCTTTATAATCAGATTGTGGTTTTTTAAAAAAACAATGTAGACACAATAGAAACAATTGGTGGGGACCAGTCTGGAAGCAGGGAGATAGGTGAGGAGGATGTTGGGGGTGGGGGGACTCTGGTCTTGGGCTGAAAAGAAGGATGGATTTCAGGGAATCTGGGCAAGTATAATTTAAGGATCACATGACTGACAGGAGGAGGACAAAGGTACATGAGAACAAGATGCCTCAGAAGATTCCTGGACCTCTGTGTGGGGCCTCAGGGGATCTTAGTGTCATTCTTTAAGATCCAGGAGAAGTAAGAAGTTTAGGAGGAAAGAAATGATGCTTCCATTGTCATCATGTTGAACTGGGCGCTGGGGCCCACCAGTTGAAGAAGCCCATAGGACAGATGTACACACAGGGCTGGATTTCAGAGGGATGAATTTGGGAATTCACATCATACAGTTAAAATTTGGAGTTTTAACATGACTAGCCCTGTCCAGACCCTTGGATTCAGTCAGCCAGAGAAAATGGGGAATCCTATAAATCATCATGTAGATAAAAGAGCAATTTTTCAGGCCCTTATTTACAGTGGCTTTAGTGTGCTACATTTCAAGGGAAATATATGTTCTTGTCACCCAACTGCAAGAGAAATAAGTGAACTTGAATCACATGAGTAAGTTTAAACGCCAGCCTGAAATTTAGTAAGCTGCTTTGCACCTTCTCGTCGTCTTCTTCATTAAAAGTGTGCCATTTTCCTTGTGCCTTGGGGTATAGATTAAAATAAGGCTGGCAGTGAGTTTTAAAAAAAAGAATGACATATCAAGGAAACAAGACGTTCTTGTTATGAGGTCAAGTGGATCCTTTGGTGAGCCTTGCTAAGCAACACATCCTACTGGAGACCTGGAAAAGGCCAGGTGTTGGAGAACTTGGGTCTCCTCCCATCCCAGGCTAGCCCCTGACCTAGGGATTGCCAGGATTTTAGGGGCTACAGCTCTTGCTTGAGACTCTGGTCTGAAAGCTGCTTTGGGGTAGGGTCTTGTCTCTCTTGTTTACCACTACATTTCCCTGGCTGAGTGCCATGCTCAGGGTATAATAGGTCCTCAAAGAGGTGTGGGGGTGAATGAATAAATGAATGAACTAGATACCATCCTATATATATTGATTAGGAATCTGGTTTGAGTCCTGACCTTAGGTTCCTTCTCTAAAAAACAGAGCTGCTGTGAGGAATAAATGAGATAACACATAATATGCTTGGTACTGTGCTTGGCAAATGGTAATGGTTCAATAATTCAAGCTGTTGCTATTATTGTTGTTGCTGTTATTTTTATTATTATTGTCTGTTCCTTGTAGGTCTCCACAATACGTTGGTTGGTCAGTCAAGTGAGCTCTCCACACTTCAGCTTCTTCCTTCATGAAGTGGTGATTGTTATTGCTGGCTTGCCTCCCTCTCGGCTCGTTATTGATTATAAAGTGTTAGATGAACACACACTGAGGTTGGATCTCACTGTCTTACTCTCGAGAGAATGGTGACTCAGAGAGGGCAAGGAACTCAGAGCGAGTGGCACAGCCAAGTGGGATATGAATGCGAGAATATTCTGGAAGGTGAAATTCATCAGCAAAGTATAATAGTAAATAACTCACTATTAATACAGCTTTGTGGAGCCGAAAATGTATGGGCTTTGGAGTCATTCTGGCTTCATTGTCAATCCCAGCTTTTCCTGTACTGGGTACATGATGGAGGTTTCCTGGACCCCATGTGAAAACCAGAGTGTGAGACTGAGTCACAGGCTGCTGTGAAGATAAAAGAGAGGAGGGATGTGTGGAAAGGCCAAGCATAGCCCTTCATACAGTGGGTGTTCCATCTACACTGTTGCTGTTTTATGACACAGCTAACAAGGGGGCAGACTGGGCTAAGAACGTGTGTCTGCTGGAAGCAATATTAAGTCTCTCCTATATTTAGAAGGAATGTGTGTCACATGGAGAACCCCGGGGTGCCCTTTAGCACGTAGGGGTCAATGTCAGGACTGTGGGCTGAGGATATAGGGATGCTGTGGTGCCCCAATAGCCACCTCGCCTCCAGTGGAGGGTGGCACATAAAGTCTCCTATGAGCTAAGAGGCATCAAGCCAAAGCCACTGGGCAGGCAGGACCCTCAAGGACATTTGTCTTGGGCATCCCCACACCCTCCACATCTGACCCATCTCAACGCTGCTCTGTAGGCAGTTTTGCAATGCCTAAGGGCAGCCAGTTGTCAGCCAAAGTTCTAGACTAGATTCTGAGGCTGGGTTCAAATCCCAGGTCTGCCACTTCATAGCTGTGCCTCAGTTTCCTCACCTGTAATGTGGGCTCAGCAATAGCACCTGTCTCATGGGTTAATGTTGCAAGATGCCTGTGACCTGGGAAGCAATATGCAAGTGTTCGGTATTATGACTGTTGCTATAGCAGGAGGCTGTTAGAAGAACATCATTCCTGGTCCTGGGATCTTTAAGGAGACTTTCAGCCCCGCCATTCTGTGATAGGGCCTGGTCCCTCTCCCTCTAACTGGACATTCATTAATAGTGGACATCAGAAGGGCACAAAGGTCCTCAGTGCCCGAGGCAACTGGTTGATGAGTGATAAGCCAGGACTATGCCTCCAGGTCTGCTTTTTGGAAACTCGGTCTACTTGTGACATTATTTTTGTGTGCAGCCCAGAGCCAGGAGAGCTGCCACCCCCTCTGGCTGTCTCTGCGGACAGAGCCTGGAGTGAGTGGTGCCCTCTCTGGTCCTCACCCTGCAGGTTTTGAGCCTCCATTTAGTGGCCGCGCTCAGGGAGGCTGGCCCCACTCACCAGTCTTCCCAGTTTGTAGATTTCAGCTGGTTGCCAGCCCTCCACTGTGGAGCAGAGCCCTCACACTGGCATCATAAGCAGGAAGTGGGCTGGAGAGTTGGGATGGATGGCTGTGAACACCCCCTGGGCTGGGGAGGGTCTGAATCCAGCTGGGGTCCAGAACGTCAGCGTTCAATAAGCCTTTGCTGCATGAGGACGGGCCAGTGGTGTGGTCCTCCCAGCAGCACATCTGGCCATGACCCCGCTTACCCTGGGATGGGCCTGGCCAGCCGAGAAAGACATGTGCTGTGTACCCCACGCTTCCCTCCTGGAGGGAAACACAGGCATCTCCTTCTTGTACTCCTTAATTCACAGGCTCTGTCGGGATCCTAGCGCCTCTGCTGACACCTGAGTGACAGCTCATGTACCATTCCTTACCCTCACCTCCAGGTTTGGCTGTTTTGGGGATGAAGTTTGCTCTTTGAGTTTCTCTCCATATTCCACGCAAGGTCCTGCATGCTTAGTGGGGCCCCTCTATCCATTGTGGTGAGGACCTGGTCGAGAGCTCACCAGAGGCCCCAGGTCAAAGTAGAAATATGCACGAGAGCGCCCCAGAACCAGCCTCAATCTGCAAACAGAGCCCCTGCTGCAGGATAGGAGCCACTAGGCTGCAGGCAGCAACTCAGAGACATTGGAGTCAGGAGGCAGTTAATATGCAGTGTGATAAGGAATAAAAGAACGATTAATAAGGTGCTTTGCCGACTTGATTCTGGCCCCATTAAACTTTTTCTTACCTTATTTCACTCTCCATTTCCAAAGCACCCTCTCTTTCGTTCCCCACCTTTAATGGTTCTGGCAGACGTGGGCCCTAATGAAGTCTGGCAGCATAAATTTAAGGCAGTGTCTGGCTGAAGTGAACAGAAGCTCCCATGTTCAGGAGAATCCTTGGGGTGGCTGGAGACATAAATCTGGCTTCCATACTGTCCAATGGATTCTGTAGGCAGGCGGGGGGAGCCAAGTGTGCCTCAGGGCTGTGACAGCCATGAGCAATGGCACCTCAGCAGTTCCCAGGCAACTTGAGTGGGGGACAGCCCGTCCTGAGGGCAGAGTCATGCATTTCTTCCCTCATTCATTCATTCCACATCACGCACTGGTGCTGGACCTCCTGTGTGTTTCATATCCCTTCCAGGTGGGCCTCCTCTCCTTGCATCCTTCATTGCAGATGAAGACGCTGAATGAGGCTCGTTGGGTGTCAGTGGCTCACCTGAGCTAACACCTGAGGGAGCAGTGAAGGAATAAGAAGAAACCGGCTCTGTTCCTCTCTGAGACCATCTTTATATTTCTTGGTCAACCTCCCTCTGCTGCAGCTGCAGGTCAATGAGTTATCTTCAGCTGGTAAGAGACATGGTCGCTCTCCCCTGGAACTCACTTTCTGGTCTGTCCTCAGGCACTTCCTGGCTCTGTGTGTGGGGCTGCACTTCACCTGTCTCACGTGTCTCACCTGTGATCATCATCTGGCACAGTGTTGGATCAAACTTGGGTCCCCCTGGGTTCATGGCAGAGCCTTGTAGCTAGGACCTGGGTCTCTGGAGTCCCTGTCTGGGGCTCAGTGTGACATGAGGCAGGTGTGGTGCCAAACCGACTTGGTTTCAAACTGGGTGGGCTAAGCTGGGCCTGAGGTGGGAGAGTTCAGGCCTGAGAGGGAGATGGGGAAGGGGCTAGGAGAGCAAAAAGAGTGAGTGAAAGGGAAAGAAAGCTCAGGACCTTCCCACAGGTAACTCCAGGGCTACCTGGGGCCCCTCCTGGTCAAGGAGAATTGCATTCCTTAGCCTGACCTCTACTTGGCTTGTACTAACTTTGGATACTCCTGACAATGAGGCCTCAGTTTGAGGCTGGGATTTTGTTATCATGCTCTTCTTTTCAACTTAATTGCCCATTCTTTTCTCACTTTTCAATTTTCTCTTAGGCTCCCTTACCCTTTCCACTACCCTTCAAAGTGGCGTGGCTCTGTGAGGCAAATCTTAGTCTCTCTGATGCTAGTAGTGATATTAATGCTGATGTTTGTGTCATTGTTGGTAGTGGTGGTGGAGGAGGTAGCCGTGTTGGTGCAGGTGCAGGTGGTGGTGGAGTAACAGTGATGATGGTGTCACTAGTGGTGATCATGGTAGTGTTAGTGGTGTTGGTGGTAACGGTCATGGTGATATTGCTGTTGATGTGGTGGTGGTGATGATGCTGGTGGTGGTGATGGTGGTATTGTTGGTGATCATGACCACGTGGGTGATGAGGATGGTTATGATGATGGTGGTAGTTATACTGATGGGCACTGAGCCTCTGAAAGTAGAGAAAAAATAGTGGCTCTGGAGTCAGACAGACCTGTGTGCCAATACCGGCTCCCGTGAATTCTTTAGGGTCTCTGAACCTCTCTTCCTGCATCTGTAAAGTGGGGATAATAATATGTGATGTCTTGAGAATAAGGGATAGTGTGTATGTCCCACCCACTTCCCCCAAAGTCCCAGGGCTCCTTGTCCTTCTCCCTGGGTGTGGGGGAGATGCATGTGTGTCCTTTCCTCTGTCTGTTTTCCTTTCTTTGGGGTTTTCCTTTGTCTTGCGGTCTCCTGGCAAGCAGGCAAATGAGATAGACCCTGTCTGACACCTGTGGCTTCTCACATCAGGCCTCAGGACCGTGGTTCAGTAGCCCAGGTGGGCTGTTGCCCTTGCTCTGCTCCCTGCCCCTGATTCCCCCTCACCTGGTCCAGCCACCTGGTCACACGGTGGAGCCAGATGGGAAACAAGGCAGGCTCTGTGCACACAGCACCACTGCCCAAGGATGGGAGCGGGGAGTTACCATCTCTATGTCACCTGCTTAGAGAACACCCCCTGTTCCAATGATCTACTACTGTAATAGAAACTACCCCAATTTAAGGGCTTAAAGCAGCATGCATTTTACTCTGCTCATGACATGAGGGTCAGGAGCTTGGACAGGGCTCAGCAGGGCGATTCTTCTGCTCCATGAGGCATGGCTGGTGGGATTCAGCTGGCAGCTGAAGGTCCCAGGAAGGCTTCACTTACATGCCTGGTGCATGGGAGGGTGTGGGGTGTAGGATGGGGGACTGGCTGGGCTTAGCTGGGCACCTCCTCCTCTCTGTGGAGTGTAAGAAACCCGATCATTTATCCTGGAGAAGTCCATACTCAGGATTTGGCTCATTGCTCCAGCCTGATGTTCTCTGAGATGTTACTCCATCTCTCATTTCCTGTAAACATGCAGTCAGATCTAGGGGCTCCACTGGGCTTGGGTTTCTGTCTTCGCAGGGTGGTGATGGGTCTTGGGGGACTTCCTATTGTATCACATCAGGTGGCATATACTGTCCAGTTGTTCTGTCTTTCCTGATGGTGGATTTGTGTTATCAACCTGAACCACCTTTATAATGTTTCTTATCATATCTTTACCTAATGATTTCAGCTTCCATTCATAGCCATTACCTAGATCCATTACATCATTAGGAGTTGCAAAATGGTGCTTTTAAAATTCTCTGAAGCCTTTTGCATTTACTAGCTGGAGTTCTTTAATAAAGAGAGATTTCCCTTATGAAATATTAGTTACTCTAAAATGCAGTTTGGGGCTTCCCTGGTGGTGTAGTCGTTGAGAGTCCACCTGCTGATGCAGGGGACACGGGTTCGTGCCCCGGTCTGGGAAGATCCCACATGCCGTGGAGTAGCTGGGCCTGTGAGCCATGGCCGCTGAACCTGCATGTCCGGAGCCTGTGCTCCGCAATGGGAGAGGCCACAACATTGAGAGGCCTGCGTACCACAAAAAACAAAAAAAATGCAGTTTGTACAGTAAGGACAGAAAAAATCTTGGTTCTGAGCCTTTATCAATGTTTAGAAAAATGAGTTGATTCCCTAGCAACCTCCTACAGGGATCAATGAGGCATCTTTGTTTTTGTAAATATCCTGATGAACTTAGATTTTTAAAAAATCTTAACACCAAAATTCACTAATTATTAGGGAGAGGATACAAGGAAACAGTTGGCATAGACCCAGCATTACAGCATTGGTCTCTGAGCCATAAAATGCAGTTTCAAAAAACAAGTGTGGAAATATGCATAACATAAAATTTTCCATTTTAAAGTGTACGATTCAGTGACATTTAGTGCACTCACGATGCTGTGAAACCATCATCATTATTTAGTTCCAGCGTTTCTTTTGTCGTCTTAAATGGAAACCCCATGTGCATTAAACCATGACTCTTTACTCCCCCTCCTGCCGCCCCAAGTGACCACAACTCTGCTTTCTGTCTGTGTAATTTGTCTTTTCTGGACAGTTCCCATATATAGAATCATACAGTATGTGGTCTTTCATGTCTGACTTTTCTTTTTTAAATAAACTATTTGAGAATAGTTTTCAATTTACAGAAAAGTGGCAAAGACAGTACAGAGAATTCTCATACACCTTACATTCTGTGATGGGTGTTTCAAAACTCTTGGATTTTATGTATTTCATGTATTTTAATCCATTCCAGAGTTCATCTCTTTTTGAGGCCCTGATTGCCCCATCTTTGGCTAGTGGGAGCTCCCTCAAGTTGGCTTCGTGTCCTTTCTTGATGACATGTTTATGAACTTAAAGAAGACAAGTCTTTTTAGGATAAAACCTAGAAGCCAGCTGTGAATCAGCAGTGTGCCTGTGTGTTTTAGGTGGGAAAGGAGAGTTGAGGGGAGGGGATAAAAACCTTAAAGTAGTAAAAAGAAGAAGAAGAATAATAAGATGCTAGTTCAGTTTCTAGGGAAAACAGCATTTTGTACAATATGCTCCAGAGTTTTGAACTCTGCCAGTATAGCTCCCACTGGGCCTGAGATTCCATCCTTATTAACAAACCCAGGCTGGCTTCCCTCCACCCAGGTTCTGTGCAGTGAGAAACCAGGACCTGCTGGGTTTGCTCTGCCCGCGATAATTAAGCTGGCCCAGCGTGGCCCTCCTTCAGCTCATTAGCCTCAAGCCTTTGGAGCTGATTAGAAAGCGCTGCAGGGCGCCAGAGTCCTATGCTTCACTGGGAAGAGCCGCTGCAGTTTCCTGCCTGCAGCATCCAGGGAAGGCAGCCTCAAGCTCACCTGCTTGGTGAGGGTTGCCCAGCCCTACGTGTGGAGTGAAGGCTGGCCAGAGGAGGAGAATGCCGACAGAGGAGGTGCCCAGCACAGGAACATGCTTTGAGTGGCAATTTTGCAGTTACTTTCTCCTTTGATCCTCACAATAAGAACTTTCAAGTGTTTTGTATGTTCAAAGATAGGCGCTGTGGGGTAAACGGTGGGGATGGCACAGTCCTTGTCCGCAAGAAATTTTCAAAGAAAGGGTAAAGCAGCACTGCCAGGCCATCTATGAGTGGTCGATAGAGGACAAGGCCGCATCCTGCCAGAGGGCTGGGCTGTGTGGGAGGAGGTCAGAGAGGGAGGCTGCATCTCTGTTATAATCGGCATCCCCAGGAGCAAGACTCTGTTAGGCTGTGGTGTGCACCCATGTCTTTCTGGCTGGGGAAGCACATCTAGGCCCCTGGTGTGCACATGTGGTCCCCAATCTCTGCCCAGAACAATAAGCAATGATACTAGTGGAGACTCATGAAGGCAGATATCATGGATTAAAGAGAGCACCTGGATACTCATGGGACAGTGAATGGAGCAGGGAGGTATAATGGTCAGCACGGGCTCTGGGGTCTGACCATGACCCTAGGCAGCTCTCCATGCCCTCACTATCAGATAGAAACTCATCTTCTCTCTCCAGTTGTTCTGAGAACACAGTGAGAGCATGTGTGAGCCTGGCTCAGGGCAGGTGCTCAGTAATGGTGGTTGCCATCAGTAGAGGTTTGCTGAACACACCCAAGAGTGACTATGTATCATTGCCGGTTATCTTGGGTGGAATAGCCACAGTCACCATGACAACAGAGATGCACAGTGTGTCTGAGCATGCAGCTCAAGGCCCTGGGAGACACAGGGGAAGGGGAGAAGGTCTGCACCCATTGCCAAGGTGAGTCCCTAGACCATGCTGCAGGCTCTGCACTCCAGCTTTGGGTGCTTGTTGGTGTGGGTGCTATGCTTCCATGGATTTCTGGGGACTATGGACCTTGTGCCCCCAGCTGTGATGGTGAAGCCAAAAGTAAGATAAATCTTTGGTTGGCCTTTCCTGGACAGGAAGGAGCTCACCCATTACTTGGTGCTGAGCCACCAATGATCTGATAGACCTGTGTGTGGACGGCTGGGCAAGAGGCCTTCCCATCATCCTGGTGAAGCAGGACGCAGCCATGTGAAAAGGATTCTTATGAGATGATATCTAATTAGGGCTTCTTAGAAGAGGAAGCCCTGAGCTTCGCCTCAAAGGACAGGTAGGATTTGCATGGAGGCAGCAAAGAGGAAAGGCATTCCAGGTGAGTGACATGAAAATGCACTGGTCTTGGAATCAGGAGATCTGGTTTGAGTCTTGGCTCCACAGCTCACTAGCTGTGTGAACTTGCTCAAGTCACTTAACCTCTCTGAGCCTTGGTTTCTTTATCTGTACAATGGACATGATAATGCCACACTTGTCATTAGGATTAAATGAGATTGCCTTTATAAATCATCCTAGCCAGGACCTGGGACCTAGGAAGCACCTAGGAAATGGTAAATCTGTGGGAGAGAAAGCACATGGACAAGCAGGGCTCAGCTCAGGGTCCACGGGCAGGGCCCACGAGTGGGCTTCTGAAACTACATTTAAAAGTTAGTGTATTTGTTCTCCTTTTCTGGAATGAAGATTTTGTAGATTTATCAGACTCTCAAAAGAGTCCATTAACCTGAAAAAGATAAAGAACCATCAATGTAGAGCTTTAGATTTTACAAAGTGTAACTGCTCATTATCTCACTTGAACCCACATGAGCCCCACTTGATAAGTTGAGCTGTTATTATTATTATTCACATTTGACAGTTGAAATAATGGTCTTAGGGACCAAGGACCGTGGTGGACTCTGGACTCTTGTGGGTAGCTTCTCCGCCATCTTTCCCTTTTTCCCTTCCCAAGAGCTCCAAATTCCCATTGGAATTCCTTGTACTTCCGTGAAAACAGGCCCTTCCCCAGGACCAAGGGCCCAGGAAGGTTGACCAGCATATTTGATCTCAGGGGCTGCTCTGATTGGTTCAGGCATGAACATGTGACTCAGCGGTCCAATCAGAGTGAATCTCCAATTTTTAACCATGAATTCTCGGACATATATTTATTTTATCTTCCTATGGACTATGTGTAAGTAAAGGAACTGCTACAGCCACTTTGCTCTCATAAGCAAAGGGGTCTTGGGAGTAAAGTTGACCCAGAGGAAGCAGATAATCACAGAGAAGAGGGCCGTATTCCTGATCAAGCTGTCCAAATTAACTCTGGGCTTCTTCAGACACATGAATCATATATTTTCTGTTATTTGCAACCCAAACCTCCTAGTCAATATAGGTGCCTCAAGCAAGGTCACACAAGACATTGTTGACAGAACTGGGTTGTGAACCCTACATGCTCTGGCTCCCATTAACAACCATTTAGTTCAACCCTTCACCAGGTGGTCATGACCTTTCCCAGGCTTGCTGACAGCTCAGCCTGCCTCACCTCTTGAGGGAGAAGGTCCTAGGAATTCACTTCTTGATGGGCAAACAATGTTTTTAAAATCAGGTACCAAAATCCTAGGTGGCTTCTCTCACAAATTCCAAGAAAGAACTTATGGAGCTAAGATTTGGTGAACTGATCTACCCCTTCCAGGAACTCCTGATCTCTCAAAGCCTAGACAGAAGGGATGAGCAGTGTTACCGTTCTGCCTACATTCTGCTCACTCCTCCATCAAATGCACATTGAATGCCTCCTATGGGCAGGCCCTGTGCTGGTTGTGGGCTGCATTGCACTGAAACATATACAGGGCCTGCCTGTGTGGCTTCTGCCAGTGGAACTTTCTGGTGTTGGTGAGCTCAGAGGGGGCTTTGTGTGTGTTGGAGTGTGAGGGCAGGAACTGCTCATTCAGACTGAGGAGGTGTGTCCTTGGGGAACTGCCAGCACCTGGTTTGCACTGTGGCTCTGCAGGGGACCCAAAGTCCATGTGCAGCTGTCAAAAGCCCTCACACGTATGTGTTGTGTGTGCTGTAGTGGACGAGTGTGGCTGTGGCTTGGGCAGGGCATTGGTCGGAGTGACTGGATCTTGGCCAAGTGCATTAAATGCTCAGAACCTTAGTTTTCCTTATGATAAATGTATACATGCCCTTTATATTGTTCTTGTGATTCCTAAGGTAATGTCGGTGAATGCATGTTCTAGTAACCAGTGTCTAGTCGATGCTCCATAGATTTAAGTATCATTTTCTATGTTACCTTTACAGCACGGTTCCTCCATCCAAATTCATGAAAAAAAAAAAACCCAAAAAAACCTTCCCCCTAAAAGCCTAGACTGAACGTTATTAGGAAAGAAAATCATCATTTCCTGAATCAACCCTGCCCTAAATCATGAAGTTTAATCCCAGGGACTTATTTGCATGCCTTGTGTCTTTGGGATCATGCTGTCATTACAGCAGTTGGTGTGAGGTCAGCTGAAGGGAGGGTTAAGGAGGAATGAGCTGACCTGCTCTAAACATGGCTCTGTGCTTAGCAGCAGCTGTGTGACCTTGGGCAAGACATTTTATCTCTCTGAGCCTCAGTTTCCTCTTATGTAAAGTGGAGATGATTTTTACTTACTGCTGTGAATTTTGGCAGAGGTTTTGCTAGAGTTGGGTAGAGGTCAGATTTTTCCAAAAAGGCAACCTCACTGGATCAGATGTATGTTTCTTTCTCTGTGTTATCTGTTCTCTTAGAGGTAAATGCATCTTTCCCCCATCAGAACACTTTGGGATTGATTAGGAGCAAAGTAACTTGAGAAAGAAGGGCCAAAGGAATAGGTGGCACCAGGCCATGGCAGAACTTCAGCCACATTTGTGACTCTGGATGGCCAGCACAACTCTGAGCGCTTCACCTGCTGGGTAAAAGCACAGCTTCCTCCAGGACTGGCCACTCTTCCAGGGCGGGTGGGTGGCTGCAGCCTCAAGCAAAACACAGACCCTGAAGAAGGTGGCCATCTCTGCTCTACTTAACCCTCTATATGAGGCCTCTCTGGGGAGACTTGAGGCAGCCCAGCTTCTGGTTCCCATCTCTAGTGCTGTTGCAGGATCACATGGGAGATGGATGGGAATGCACTCAAAAAATGCTAGGCCTCCTGTCTTCTCAACACTTGAGATTTGACTGCAGGTGTGAGCCTGTGGGTTCCCTCTCCCCATGTCAGCCTGGAGGATAACTCACTCTCCAGAGATAGGAAAGATTTTACATCTAACTTAGAAATTAGAGTACCATGTTATAAACAAAACAAAATGAAACAAAATGCATTTTCTTGTCATTTTGACTCATTGGGGCAGGGGTGTGTGTGTAGGTCGTGAAGGTTGGGTCGGCTGGGAGATTGTGGTCCCCACGGGGTGGTGGTGAGTGCATCCCCTCAGGTTATGCCCGCGGCAACAAGAGCTCATTTCCAATGGCTTTCGGAGCTTAGTGCAAGATACCAGATGAGTTGGGTTTCTCAGTCCAAGGCCAAAGCCTGTGCTTCCCCTCCAAAGTCTTGGGGGATCCCTCAGATATTTAAAGTGGACCCAGACAACAAAGCTTTAATATAGTTGCACCCCCCAAATGGTAAGTGTCCAAGTGTGGGTTTTATTTTTCTCATTTGCAGGTGGGGGTGGGAGGGGCTGCTGGTTCTTTAGAGTCTTTTCATTTCCAGAAGAGGATTTATCCCCACTTCCCTTCTTTAAGTGTGGGCAAAAGGGGGGAAAAATAGAAACACACACAGTGATGTGTCTATGTGACAAAAAGAGAAGGGCACAAACAGAAAGCCAAGGAGGGGAGAAGAAATCTAAGAAAACAGAAAACAAAACAAAAAGATTCAGAGGAAACTAGCAGAAAGAGGAAAAGCTACCCTCAGTGTCAGGCTGTTGGAAGGGTGAGCTTTTTCCATCTCATCAGGGTGAGTGAGGAAGGTCAGTGTGTGTACGGGCCAGTGGGGCTGGTGAGGGTCGGGGCAGCTGGGCAGACAGAGATGGTGAGGATGGGAGAGAGGGTGGGGGAGGGAAAGCCAGCACAGGAAGCCTGCACCCGGGGCAAGGGCAGGTGAATGAGGGTGTAGGACCAGGAGCAAAGTGAGATAGAAGAAAAGAGACACCTTCCCTGGCACTGCCACCAGAGTGGTATTAGCTTGGGTCCTGGGGGAGTGATGGGAGGGGCCCCGGCTCTGGTCTTCTGGAACCGCTTTGCCACCTGCATGCACTGGATCCTGAAAGGGGATGGAGAGCATCTTCCCCTGGTTGTAGCCACTCCCTAGATGCTCACCAGCTATGCTCGCCCCCAGAACTAGTGAATGGAGAGTGGATGCTTACCATTCGGTGGAACTGAGTCCTCTTGGCTGACAGGTGGTGGACTGTCCCTGGAAAGTGGAGGGGATGCACAGGGCACCCAGATCCACCCACCTTCTCTTCCTAATGTAGACCATTCCCAGGGCTTGGAGCATCTCCATGAGAGGTTTCAAGCTCTCTTATATTTTGGGAAATGCTTTTAGTTACAAAACAAACAGTTCTATTATTATGCAATAAAACTTGCTGGATCCCCAGTTCCATGAAGATTGAATTGTCCTGTTGTGGACATTGCCTTGGTCCCCTGTTCTGTGGCTGGTGTCCAAGATCCTGAGGCAGGTCTGCATACCCCTTCCTAGGCTGACCCTGCAACCTAAGGCATCAGGCAGTTGTTGGTAAAGGCTTCCTTCCTTTATATGTCCAGCAGGGGACTCTGCTGGCCTTAGGCAGAAATGACGAGGGCACACGGTTTCTTTGGCTTGTTTGAAACATTGGAATTTATGGCCAAGAGTGAACTCTCTATTGATCCTTTTCTATACTCTTCAGAATTCATTTTGTTCCCTCTGAAAAGCAAGTTTCTTCTGAAAGCAGAAGAAGCATCAGTGATTTAATTGAACAGACCTATGACAAGGGTCTTTAATAGAAGAAGTTCCTAATAGGAGAGTCCAGGGATCTTGGCACTGACAAAGTGTGTCTATTTTTCCACCTAGATGTGGGCCTGAGTTGCCTCAAATTTTAATTCTTTGGATGCTGTAGATGTGTTTTCCCCTGGGGTATCTGTGTGTATGTGTATGTGTGTAGAGGGAGGGGCAAGTGGCAGAGACAACTAATGCTCCACAGTTTCCAGAAGACACTGCTAAATTCCATTCGCCCACCTCCATAGATGTGGGGTGTGGCCGTGTGAGAGAGTTCCAAGCAATGGAAGCGATAGTGTCACCTCCAGGACTCAGCACCCCAGACCTCCCACGCCCTTTCCCCTTCCTGGCAGGTGGAATGGAGGTGACCCCACAGGTGCCTTCTTAGGTCGGGTTCCCTGGAAACAGATGGAGATGGAGGTCCATGGATGGTAAGTGTCCTAGTGTGGGTTTTTTTTTCTCATTTGCAGGTGGGGGTGGGAGGGGCTGCTGGTTCTTTAGAGTCTTTTCATTTCCAGAAGAGGAGTTATCCCCACTTCCGTTCTTTAAAGTGTGTGCGAAAGGGAGGAAAAAATAGAAACACACACAGTGATGTGTCTATGTGACAAAAAGAGAAGGGCACAAGCAGAAAGCCAGGGAGGGGAGAAGAAATCTCAGAAAACAGAAAAAAAAAATGTCAGAGGAAACTCAGAAAGAGGAAAAGCCTCTTTCAACTGAGTTCAGCTCCAACAGAGGCCTCGGCAGATCCCCTGGGGCCACTCTGAAGCTGGGCTGGCCCTTCAGAAATGCCCCAAATTGAGGAAAGGGGGCTTTTGTACCCCAAGTCACTGTATGTGATGTGGGCTTTCTCCAGGGAGGGTATTGCCTCAGGGGAGGCAGAACCTTTTGGCAATACCCCGAGAGCATCTTGGCTGTGAGCCCCCCTTAAGAGAAGACATTCATCAGCACTCAGGCCCTAAGGGGGATCTTGGGGTGTCCTCAGCACCCACTGCGGTGACAGTGGAGCCTGAAATGAATGTGGCAGAGCTGTGTTGGCCAGGGTTCCTGAGGGTCTCCTGTGTACTCTCACGGGAGGTGAGGCAGAAGATGGAGGCGTGAGGGAAGGCACACATTGCTCTGGTTCCCAGTGAGATTGGCCCTTTAATTTTCTAAATATCCAGTGAAAGGGTAAGTCTGTCATAAAGAAAAGCAACTGCAGTGGAAGTTGCTGGAAGAAAACTTGTTGGTATCCAGGGATTGCCATCTTGTGGCTTCCTCCAGATGGCCAGGTTTGGGCGCCCACACGTGGATACCTCTCTTTACCTCTTGTTATTCACAAGTTAGATGTTAGCCTGTGCTTGGCAGACTCATCTGAGTTTCTTCTGCTGTTGGCGTCCATAGCTCTAAATAATAGGCAGAAACCCATTGTTCTTTATTAATTTATCTAGTATTTATTTATTTCGCACTATGGAAGGTAAGCTTTTAGTACTCAAACATCAGGCCCTGCATCTATCTCCCCTCTCCCTCCATCTCAATAAAGTTAAATCATTATTTTGGGTTCAGTCAGTATTCCCTTGTTTACTACTATGATTATGTAAATTTTGCTCATAGGTGATCTTACTTATGTTCTATAATTACATTTCATTTCTTGTGCAGTGTTTAACTTTTCTAGGAGTTAATTATTGACTTAAAAATTGATTAGTTTTCTATGTATTTGTGCTAATTCTCCCCCTACCTGTGAGCTATCTGCAAGCCCCTCTCAATCTGGTGTGGCAATTAAGTGCTCTGTTAGTTCTTGGCAACTTCCCTCTTGGAGCCCTCCACTCTCAAACATCCATCTGGACAGGTTGCTGCAGGCCACCTACACAGCTGCCTCCCAGACACTTCCCTTCACTATTCTTATCTGAGCTTTATAAAAGCCTGAGAAAATGTTTGGGATATGAGAAAAAACTATTGGCTCCCAAAATAAAATTGCAAATTAGAAATAAACAAACATTTAATTAAATTGCATAATATCGTGTCAGCTAGTCAACTGCAACTCAACTCAACTCATTCCTCTAAGCAGCTCTCTGACTCTGATCCAACCTGCATACATGGCTGGATCCTGAGAGGTCCCTGAAGACACCCACAATGCAGTTCTCCAGTTCCTTCATGCAGGTGGAGTTGCTGTGGCAAAGAGAAAGGTCTTCATGTGTTTGGCACTGATTCAAACCCATCCTCACAGAGAAGGGTTACCAAAGGGAAGCCCAGAATTTTTGGAGTTATCTTCTTGTTATCCACATATCTAACTCCTTGCTTCATTTTCTCACCTGCCACTGTAACCAACCTCGCTTCTCTGGTGTGATCCACCATGCAGTTTCTAAGATGTGTATCCATTTTTAACTCCATCCTTTATCTCTCCTCCTTGGACAGGGATTCTACAAATGATCTTGTGGGTGTCAACTTTGCTGACCAAAGTGGCCTCCAACTCCTCCCTCTGCCTAGGCTTAGCTCCTCCTTCAGCCACAAGGTAAGGGCAGATCAAGAAAGCAATCTTTCCGACTGTCCTCCTCCTGGGGGGTGCCTTCTCCTTCCAGTGTGACTGTCCGCTCCTTTTCACTGGCCAGTTCTATGAACGAGTCCCATTTGCTGCTTGTGGATTAAAAATAAGGAATGGGTGCGGCACCTTCAAGGTGGTGGAGGAGTAAGACATGGAGATCACCTCCCTTCCCACAAATACATCAGAAATACATCTACATGTGAAACAACTCCTACAGAACACCTACTGAATGCTGGCAGAACACCTCAGACTTCCCAAAAGGCAAGAAAATCCTCACGTACCTGGGCAAAAGAAAAAAGAATAAAACAGAGACAAAAGAATAGGGACAGGACCTGCCCCTCTGGGAGGGAGCTGTGAAGGAGGAAAAGTTTCCACACACTAGGAAGCCCCTTCACTGGCAGGGACGGGGGTGGGGTGGGGGGAAGCTTCAGAACCACCGAGGAGAGCACAGCCACAGGAGTGCAGAGGGCAAACCAGAGAGATTCCCCCACAGAGGATCAGTGCCGACCAGCACTCACCAGCCTGAGAGGCTTGTCTGCTCACACGCTGGGGCGGGAGGGGCTGGGAGCTGAGGCTCCGGCTTCAGAAGTCAGACCCCAGGGAGAGGACTGGGGTTGGCTGTGTGAACACAGCCTGAAGGGGGATAGTGCACCACAGCTAGCCGGGAGGGAGTCTGGGAAAAAGTCTGGACCTGCCTAAGAGGCAAGAGACCATTGTTTCAGGGTGCACGAGGAGAGGGGATTCAGAGCACCGCCTAAACGAGTTCCGCAGACAGGTGTGAGCCGCAGCTATCAGCACAGACACCAGAGACAGGTGTGAAATGCTAAGGCTGCTCCTGCAGCCACCAAGAAGCCTGTGTGCAAACAGGGGTCGCTATCCACACCTTGCCTCCTGGGAGCCTGTGCAGCCCGCCACTGCCAGGGTCCTGTGATCCAGGGACAACCTCCCCGGGGGAACACATGGCACACCTCAGGCTGTTGCAACGTCATGCTGGCCTCTGCCGCCACAGTCTTACCCCGCATTCCATGCCCCTCCCTTCCCCCAGACTCAGCGAGCCAGAGCACCCTAACCAGCCGCTCCTTTAGCTCCCTCCTGTCTGGGTGAAGAACAGACACCAGAGGGCGACTTCCATGCAACGGCAGGGCCAAATCCAAAGCTGAATCCCAGGAGCTGTGCGAACTAATAAGAGAAAGGGTAACTTCTCCCAGGAGCCTCAGAAGCTGTTGATTAAATCCCCACAGTCAACTTGATGTACCCTGCATCTGTGGAATACATGAATAGACAATGAGCCATCCCAAAATTGAGGCGGTGGGCTTTGGGAGCAACTGTACACTTCGGGTTTGCTTTCTGCATCTAATTTGTTTGATTTTATGTTGATCTTAGTTTAGTATTTAGAGCTTATTATCATTGGTAGATTTGTTTATTGATTTGGTTGCTCTTTTCCTTCTTTTTCTTTATGTATATACATATATTTTTTTCCTTTTTCCCTTTTTGTGAGTGTGTATGTGTATGCTTCTTTGTGTGATTTTGTCTGTATAGGTTTGCTTTTACCATTTGTCCTAGGGTTCAGTCTGTCCTTTTTTTTTTTTTTTTTTTAGTATGGTTTTTAGCACTTGTCATCATTGGTGGATTTCTTTATTGGTTTGGTTGCTCACTTCTTTCTTTTTTAAATTATTTTAATTGTTTTAAATAATATTTTTAAAACTTTTTACTTTAATAACTTCATTTTCCTTTCTTTCTTTCTTTCTTTCTTTCTTTCTTTCTTTCTTTCTTTCTTTCTTCTTTCTTTCTTTCTTTCTTTCTTTCTTTCTTTCTTTCTTTCTTTCTTTCTTTCTTTCTTTCTTTCTTTCTTTCTTTCTTTCTTTCTTTCTTTCTTTCTTTTCTTTCTTTCTTTCTTTCCCCTACCTTTTCATCTGAGCTGTGTGGCTGACAGGGTCTTGGTGCTCTGGACAGGTGTCAGGCCTGAGCCTTTGAGGTGGGAGAGCTGAGTTTAGGACATTGGTCAACCAGAGACCTCCCAGACCCACATATCAATTGGCAAGAGCTCTTCCAGAGATCTCAATCTCAACACTAAGTCCCAGCTCCACTCAGCGACCAGCAAGCTCCAGTGCTGGACACCCTATGCCAAACAACTACCAAGACAGGAACAAAAACCCACCCATTAGCAGAAAGGCTACCTAAAATCATAATAAGTTCACAGACACCACAAAACACACCATTGGATGTGCTGCTGCCCACCAGAAAGATAAGATCCCACATCATCCACCAGAACACAGGCACCAGTCCCCTCCACCAGGAAGCCTACACAAGCCACTGAACCAAAATTACCCACTGGAGGCAGACACCAAAAGAAATAGGAAATATGAACCTGCAGCCTGTGAAAAGGAGACACCAAACACAATAAGTTAGGCAAAATGAGAAGACAGAGAAATACACAGCAGATGAAGGAGCAAGGTAAAAATACACCAGACCAAACAAATGAAGAGGAACTAGGCAGTCTACATGAAAAAAGAATTCAGAGTAATGATAGTAAAGATGATCCAAAATCTTGGAAACAGAATGGAGAAAATACAATAAACGTTAAACAAGGACCTAGAAGAACTAAAGAGAAAATAAAAAATGAGGAACAACACAATAAGTGAAATTAAAAATTCTCTAGAAGGAATCAGTAGCAGAGTAACTGAGGCAGAAGAACGGATATGTGACCTGGAAGCTAAAATAGTGGAAATAACTATCACAGAGCAGAATAAAGAATCAAAAGAATTGAGGACAGTCTCAGAGACCTATGGGACAACATTAAACACATTGATATTCAAATTATACGGGTCCCAGAAGAAGAAGAGAACAAGAAAGGGATTGAGAAAATATTTGAGGAGATTGTAGTTGAAAACTTCCCCAATATGGGAAAAGAAATAGTCAGTCAAGTCCAGGAAGCACAGAGAGTACCACACAGGATAAATACAGGGAGAAACACACCAAGAAACATAATAATCAAACTAACAAAAATTAAATACAAAGAAAAAAATTAAAAGCAGCAAAGGAAAAGCAAGAAATAACATACAACAGAATCCCCAGAAGGTTAACAGCCCTGGACCCAGAAACATCCAATAGGAATGAGGTCCTAAGTCGGGATCGGATAAGACTGAGATCTGCTTGGAGAGGTCAGGAATAGGTAGAGCAGAGAACAGTGACATCTGCATCTGAAAGAGTGAGAAGGCAGCTTGTTATCAAGTTTGGAGATTGAGCCCAGGGCCTTGAAAAGGGGTAATACCATCAAACTAACTTTTGTGGAGGCCTTATAACATGTTGGGTACTAAGCGTTGCTCATTTAGTACTCACAATTGTCCAGTGCAAACTGTGCATAATTATTCTCACTTTTTTGATGAGAAAACTGAGAATGGAGAACTTGGTGCCCTAACCAGGATCACAGCATTAGTAAGTGAAAAATCAGTATTTAACTGCAGTTCTACCTGCTTCTCAACTTGAGTCTCAAATAATCTGCCTTTGTGTTATCTGCTCTGATTATTGCAGCAGAAGAATGGGGTGGTTGAGTCAGTGATAGCTTCAGGAGTGCAGTGATAGTGATAACAATAGTGATAATAAATGGTGATGATGAAACATGTTAAAGACTAACATGATTAGTCTTTAGTCCCATGCCAGGAACTCCTAGGGCCTTCTGCACATCTTCACTTTCCTCCACACTTTTGGAAGCAAAAGCTGAGTCATTCACTTAGGAGGGTGTCTTGCACAAAGCAAATTAAACAATTCCCACTGCTCCTACTGCCCTCAATTTGATTTAAGTTAAAGTACTGGTTCTTTAGTACATACTTGCTCTTAGCTATATCAGGACTTTATTCAAAAGTCACTCTAGGGTTGATCTTCAAAAGAATTCTGTCAAACCCATACAGCTCAAAAAAAATCCAATAAAAAAATGGACAGAAGATCTAAATAGACATTTCTCCAAAGAAGACATACAGATGGCCAACAGGCACATGAAAAGATGCTCAACATCTCTAATTATTAGAGAAAAGCAAATCAAAACTACAGTGAGGTATCACCTCACACTGGTCAGAGTGGCCATCATCAAGAACTCTACAAATAATAAATGCTCGAGAGGGTGTGGAGAAAAGGAACCCTCCTACATGGTGGGAAAGTAATGATAAATTGGTGCAGCCACTATGGAAAACAGTATGGGGTTCCTAAAAAAACTAAAAATAGAGCTAACATGTGATCCAACAATCCCCCTCTTAAGCATATATCTGGAAAAAACAAAAACTATAATTTGAAAAGATACATGCACCCCAAAGTTCATAGCAGCACTATTTACAATAGCCAAGACATGGAAGCAACCTAAATGTCCATTAACAAATGAATGGATAAAGAAAATGTGGTATATACATACAACAGAATATTACTCAGCCATAAATAAGAATGAAATAATGACATTTGCAGCAACATGCATGGACCTAGAGATTATCATACTAAGTAAAGTAAGTCAAACAGAGAAAGACAAATATATCACTTATATTTGAAATCAATGTTTTTTACATCTTTACTGGAGTATAATTGCTTTACAATGGTGTGTTAGTTTCTGCTTTATAACAAAGTGAATCAGTTATACATATACATATGTTCCCATATCTCTTCCCTCTTGCATCTCCCTCCCTCCCACCCTCCCTATCCCACCCCTCCAGGCGGTCACAAAGCACCAAGCTGATATCCCTGTGCTATGCGGCTGCTTCCCACTAGCTATCTACCTTACGTTTGGTAGTGTATATATGTCCATACCTCTCTCTTGCTTTGTCACAGCTTACCCTTCCTGCTCCCCATATCCTCAAGTCCATTCTCTAGTAGGTCTGTGTCTTTATTCCTGTCTTACCCCTAGGTTCTTCATGACCATTTTTTTTCTTAAATTCCATATATATGTGTTAGCATACGGTATTTGTCTTTCTCTTTCTGACTTACTTCACTCTGTATAACAGACTCTAGGTCTAAAAAAAAATGATACAAATGAACTTATTTACAAAACAGAAACAGACTCACAGTCATAGAAAACAAACTTATGGTTACCAAAAGGGAAAAGGGGGAGGGATAAATTAGGAGTTTGAGATTAACAGGTACACACTACTATATATAAAATAGATAAACAATAAGGACCTACTGTATAGTACAGGAAACTATACTCAATACCTTGTAATAATCTGTAATGGAAAAGAATCCATATATATGTATATGTATACATATATTTGAATCTCTTCATTGTACCCATGAAATCAATACAACATTGTAAATGAACATTGTAAAAAAGAATCCTATTGAATTGGACATCAGAAAAATGATGGAAGTGGCAGCTCCAAGCTCTTGTTTCCCACAAAAACATTAAAAAACAGGTGAAAACTTAAAGAACCAACTTTACTGGAATTCTGGAAAAAAGGATTAAATGCTTACAGCAACTAAGTGAATGCTGAATCAAGAAAAAGTCAACCTAAAAATGTTCTTGGTATTCAAAACAATACCTGTCAAAAGATGACCACAAGCTAAGGAACAGATTTCATTGACCACCCAAGATAGATAATACAGTCTATGAAAAAATTGTTTGGAAAATTCACTAAAGAGACTACAGCAATCAAGAAAATTAGGAAACTCTGAAGTAAAGAGAGAATTTCATTTCCATAGTTATCACATTAAAATATTCAAATGTCAGTGTTTAACAAAAAAATCAGAAGGCATACAAAGAAACAGGAACAAATGACCCATCAAAGGTATAAAATAAGTAGAAAGAAACCATCCCAGAGGAAGACTAGACATTGAGCTTACTAGACAGACTTTAAAACAATTGTTTTAAGTATTCTCAAAGAGTAAAAGAAAAACATGGACAAAGAACCAAAGAAAATCAAGAAATGAAGTAAGAAAAAATGAGAATATCAATAAAGAGATATAATCTAGTAAAAAGAAAAACAAATTTTGGAAGTGAAAAGTAGAATGACTGAAAAGAAAAATAAGCTTAAAAGGGTTCAGTAGCAGATTTTAGCAGGCAGAAGAAAGTATCAGTGAACTTGAACATAGCACAATTGAAATCATAAAGTATGGAGAGCAAAAAAAAGAGTAAAGAAATATGAACAGATCTTAAAGGATATGTGGGACACCATCAGGGACACCAATATATGTGTTATAGAAGTCCCAGAAGGGAAAGACATAGGGAAAGGAGCAGATAGAATATTTGAAGAAATAGTGTTTTGTTTGTCAAAGGATATTATCAAGAAAGTAAAATGACAAATTACAGAATGGGAGAAAATAGTTAAGATTCAGACAACTGTTTACTGTCTAGAACTTATAAAGAACACTTACGACTCAACAACTAGGCAAATAACCCTAGTTGTATGTAAAAACAATTGGGAAACATGAGTAAGTGATTTGGTGAGACATTTCTTAAAAGAAGATATATAGGAGATTTGTTCAAGATGGCAGAGTAGAAGGACGTGATCTCACTCCCTTTTGCAAGAACACCAGAATCACAGCTAACTGCTGAACAATCAATGACAGGAAGACACTGGAACTCACCAAAAAAGATACCCCACATCCAAAGACAAAGGAGAAGCCACAATGAGATGGTAGGAGGGGTGCAATCACAATAAAATCAAATCCCATAACTGCTGGGTGGGTGACTCACAAACTGGAGAACACTTATACCACAGAAGTCCACCCACTGGAGTGAAGATTCTGAGCCCCACATCAGGCTTCCCAACCTGGAGGTCTGACAATGAGAGGAGGAATTCCTAGAGAACCAGACTTTGAAGGTTAGTGGGATTTGATTGCAGGACTTCGACAGGACTGGGGGAAAGAGAGACTCCACTCTTGGAGGGCACACACAAAGTAGTGTGCACACTGGGACCCAGGGGAAGGTGCAGTGACCCCAGGGGAGACTTCTGGTGTTGGAGGGTCTTCTGCAGAGGTGGGGGGTGGCTCTGTCTTACTGTGAGGACAAGGACACTGGCAGCAGAAGTTCTTGGAAGTTATCATTGGGGTGAGCCCTCCCAGAGCCCACCATTAGCCCTACCAAAGAGCCCAGGTAGGCTCCAGTGTTGGGTGGCCTCAGGCCAAACAACCAACAGGGAGGGAACCGAGCCCCACCCATCAGCAGTCAAGTGGATTAAAGTTTTACTGAGCTCTGCTCACCAGAGCAACAGCCAGCTCTACCCACCACCAGTTCCTCCCATCAGGAAACTTGCACAAGCCTCTTAGATAGCCTCATTCACCAGAGGGCAGACAGCAGAAGCAAGAAGAACTACAGTCCTGCAACCCATGGAACAAAAACCACATTCACAGAAATATAGACAAGATGAAAAGACAGAGGGCTATGTATCAGATGAAGGAACAAGATAAAATCCCAGGAAAACAACTAAATGAAGTGGAGATGGGCAACCTTCCAGAAAAAGAATTCAGAATAATGATAGTGAAGATGATCCAAGACCTCGGATAAAGAATGGAGGCAAAGATCAAAAAGATGCAAGAAATGTTTAACAAAGACTTAGAAGAGCTAAAGAACAAACAAACAGTAATGAACAATACAATAACTGAAATGAAAACTACACTAGAAGGAATCAATAGCAGAATAACTGAGGCAGAAGAACAGATAAGTGACCTGGAAGACAGAATGGTAGAATTCACTGCTGCAGCACAGAATAAAGAAAAAAGAATGAAAAGAAATGAAGACAGCCTAAGAGACCTCAGGGACAACATTAAACGCAGCAACATTCACATTATAGGGGTCCCAGAAGGAGAAGAGAGAGAGAAGGTACCCGAGAAAATATTTGAAGAGATTATGGTTGAAAACTTCCCTAATGTGGGAAAGGAAATAGCCACCCAAGTACAGGAAGCAGAGAGAGTCCCATACCGGGTAAACTCAAGGAGAAACATGCCGAGACACATAGTAATCAAATTGGCAAAACTTAAAGACAAAGAAAAATTATTGAAAGCAACAAGAGAAAAATGACAAATAACATACAAGGGAACTCCCATAAGGTTAACAGCTAATTTCTCTGCAGAAACTCTACAAGCCAGAAGGGAGTGTTATGATATCCTTAAAGTGATGAAAAGGAAGAACCTACAACCAAGATTTCTTTACCCAGAAAGGATCTCATTCAGATTCAATGGAGAAACCAAAAGCTTTACAGACAAGCAAAAGCTAAGAGAATTCAGCACCACCAAACTAGCTCTACAACAAATGCTAAAGGAACTTCTCTAAGTGGGAAACATAAGAGAAGAAAAGGACCTCAAAAACAAACCCATAACAATTAAGAAAATGGTCATAGGAACATACATATCGATAATTACCTTAAACATGAATGGATTAAATGCTCCAACCAAAAGACACAGGCTTGCTGAATGGATACAAAAACAAGACCCACATATATGCTGTCTACAAGAGACCCACTTCAGAACTAGGGACACATACAGACTGAAAGTGAGGGGATGGAAATAGATATTCCATGCAAATGGAAATCAAAATAAAGCTGGAGTAGCAATACTCATATCAGATAAAATAGACTTTAAAATAAAGATTGTTATAAGAGACAAGGAAGGACAGTACAAAATGATCAAGGGATCAATCCAAGAAGAAGATATAACAATTATAAATATATATGCACCCAACATAGGAGCACCTCGATACATAAGGCAACTGCTAACAGCTCTAATAGTGAAAATCGACAGTAACACAACAATAGTGGAGGACTTTAACACCTCACTTACACCAATGGACAGATCATCCAAACAGAAAATTAATAAGGAAACACAAGCTTTAAATGACACAATAGACTAGATAGATTTAATTTATATTTATAGGACATTCCATCCAAAACCAGCAGATTACACTTCTCAAGTGCGCACAGAACATTCTCCAGAACAGATCACATCTTGGGTCACAAATCAAACCTCAGTAAATTTAAGAATATTGAAATCATATCAAGCATCTTTTCTGACCACAACACTATGAGATTAGAAATGAATTCCAGGGAAAAAAACGTAAAAACCACAAACACATGGAAGTTAAACAATACGTTACTAAATAACCAAGAGATCACTGAAGAAATCAAAAAGGAAATGAAAAAATACCTAGAGACAAATGACAATGAAAACACGACGATCCAAAACCTATGGGATGCAACAAAAGCAGTTCTAAGAGGAAAGATTATAGCTATACAAGCCTACCTCAACAAACAAGAAAAATCTCAAATAAACAATCTAACCTTACACCTAAAGGAACTAAAGAAAGAAGAAGAAACAAAACCCAAAGTTAGCAGAAGGAAAGAAATCATAAAGATCAGAGCAGAAACAAATGAAATAGAAACAAAGAAAACAATAGCGAAGATCAATAAAACTAAAAGCTGGTTCTTTGAGAAGATAAACAAAATTGATAAGCCATTAGCCAGACTCATCAAGAAAAAGGGAGAGGACTCAAATCAATAAAATTAGAAATGAAACAGGAGAAGTTACAAAAGACACTGCAGAAATACAGAGCATCCTAAGAGACTACTACAAGCAACTCTATGCCAATAAAATGGATAACCTGGAAGAAATGGACACATTCTTAGAAAGGTATAACCTTCCAAGACTGAACCAGGAAGAAATAGAAAATATGAACAGACCAATCACGAGTAATGAAATTGAAACTGTGATTAAAAATCTTCCAACAAATGAAAGTCCAGGACTAGATGGCTTCACAGATGAATTCTATCAAGCATTTAGAAGAAGAGCTAACTCCCATCCTTCTCAAACTCTTCCAAAAATTTGCAGAGGAAGGAACACTCCCAAACTCATTCTATGAGGCCACTATCACCCTGATACCAAAACCAGAAAAAGATACTACAAAAAAAGAAAATTACAGACCAATATCACTGATGAATATAGATGCAAAAATCTCAACAAAGTGCTAGCAAATTGAATCCAAGAACACATTAAAAGGATCATATACCATGATCAAGTGGGATTTATCCCAGGAATGCAAGGATTTTTCAATATATGCAAATCAATCAATGTGATATACCATATTAACAAATTGAAGTGATCATCTCAATAGATGCAGAAAAAGCTTTTGACAAAATCAACACCCATTTATGATAAAAACTCTCCAGAAAGTGGGCATAGAGGGAACCTACCTCAATAATAAAGGCCATATACAACAAACCCACAGCAAACATCATTCTCAATGGTGAAGCACTGAAAGCATTTCCTCCAAGATCAGGAACAAGACAAGGACGTCCACTCTCAGCACTATTATTCAACATAGTTTTGGAAGTCCTAGCCATGGCAATCAGAGAAGGAAAAGCAATAAAAGGAGTACAAATTGGAAAAGAAGAAGTAAAACTGTCACTGTTTGTAGATGACATGATACTATACATAGAGAACCCTAAAAGTGCCACCAGAAAACTACTAGAGCTAATCAATGAATCTGGTAAAGTTGCAGGATACAAAATTAATGCACAGAAGTCTCTTGCATTCCTATATTTATGATGAAAAATCTGAAAGAGGAATTAAGGAAACACTCCCATTTACCATTGCAACAAAAAGAATAAAATACCTAGGAATAAACCTACCTAGGGAGACAAAAGATCTGTAGGCAGAAAACTATAAGACACTGATAAAAGAAATTAAAAATGATACTAACAGATGGAGAGATATACCATGTTCTTGGATTGGAAGGATCAATATTGTGAAATTGACTGTACTACCCAAAGCAATCTACAGATTCGATGCAATCCCTATCAAATTACCAATGGCATTTTTTACAGAACTAGAACAAAAAATCTTAAAATTTGTATGGAGACACAAAAGACCCTGAATAGCCAAAGCAGTCTTGAGGGAAAAAAGTGGAGTTGGAGGAATCAGGCTCCCTGAGTTCAGACTATACTACAAAGCTACAGTAATCAAGACTGTACTGTACTGGCACAAAAACAGAAATATAGATTAATGGAACAAGATAGAAAGCCCAGAGATAAACCCATGTACCTATGGTCAACTAATCTATGACAAGTGAGGCAAGGATATACAATGGAGAGAAGACAGCCTCTTCAATAAGTGGTGCTGGGAAAACTGGACAGGTACATGTAAAAGAATGAAATTAGAACACAGCCTAACACCATGCACAAAAATAAACTCAAAATGGAATAGAGACCTAAATGTAAGACCGGACACTATAAAACTCTTAGAGGAAAACCTAGGAAGAACACTCTTTGACATAAATCACAGCACAGCAAGCTCTTTTTTGATCCACCTCCTAGAGTAATGGAAATAAAAACAAAAATAAACAAATGGAACCTAATGAAACTTAAAAGCTGTTGCACAGCAAAGGAAACCATAAACAAGATGAAAAGACAGCCCTCAAAATGGGAGAAAATATTTACAAATGAATCAATGGACAAAGGATTAATCTCCAAAATATATAAACAGTTCATGCAGTTCAATATTAAAAAAGCAAACAACCCAATCCAAAAATGGGCAGAAGACCTAAATAGACATTTCTCCAAAGAAGACATACAGATGGCCAAGAAGCATATGAAAAGCTGCTCAACGTCACTAATTAGAGAAATGCAAATCAAAACTACAATGAGGTATCACCTCATGCCAGTTAGAATGGGCATCATCAGAAAATCTATAAACAACAAATACTGGAGAGTGTGTGGAGGAAAAGGAACCCCCTGGCACTGTTGGTGGGAATGTAAATTGATACAGCCACTAGGGAGAACAGTATGGAGGTTCCTTAAAAAAGTAAAAATAGAATTACCATATGATCCAGGAATCCCAGTACTGAGCATGTACCCAGAGAAAACCATAATTCAAAAAGACACATGCACCTCAGTGTTCATTGCAGCACTATTTGCAATAGCCAGGTCATGGAAGCAACCTAAATGCCCATCGACAGACGAATGGATAAAGAAGATGTGGTACATATATACAATGGAATATTACTCAGCCATAAAAAGGAATGAAATTGGGTCATTTGTTGAGACGTGGATGGATCTAGAGACTGTCATACAGAGTGAAGTAAGTCAGGAAGGGAAAAACAAATATTGTATATGAACACATATATGTGGAACCTAGAAATATGGTACAGATAAACCGGTTTGCAGGGCAGAAATTGAAACACAGATGTAGAGAACAAACGTATGGACACCAAAGGGAGACAGCAGCAGAGGGTGGTGGTGGTGGTGTGATGAATTGGGAGATTGCGATTGACATGTATACACTGATGTGTATAAAATTGATGAGTAATAAGAACCTGCTGTATAAAAAAAAAGTACAATAAAATTCAAATATTCAAAAAAAGAAGAAGATATATAAATGGTCAATAAGCACATGAAAAGCTGCTCAACATCATTAGTCATTAGGGAAATGCAAATCAAAACCAGTGAGTTATTACTTCACACCCACTAAGCTGTCTATGATTAAAAAAAAAAAAAGGGAAACAACAATTTTTGGTGAAGATATGGAGAAACTGGAACCCTTATACACTGTTGATGGGAATGTAAGATGGTGCAGCCACTGTGGAAAACAGTTTGGCAGTTCTTCAGAAAGCTAAATGTAGAATTACTCTATGACTCAACAATTCTACCCGTAAGTATATAACCCAAATTGAAAAGAGGAACTCATACAGATACTTGTATGCCAATGTTCATTGCAGCATTATTCACAATAACCAACAGGTGGAAACAATCCAAATGTCTATCAACAGAATAGATAAATTAAATGTGTATATACATAAAATGGAATATTTTTCAGCCATAAAAGGAATGAAGTTCTAATGCATGTGATGACATAGATGAATCTTGAAAACATTACACTAAGTGAAATGAGCCAGACAAAAACAGACAAGTAGTGTATAATTCCACTTACATGAAATATCTTGAATAGACAAATTCATAGTGACAATCAGTAGATTAGAATTCAGCAGGGGTTTGGGGTAGGGAAGAATGGGGAGTTATGTCTGATGGTTGCAGAGTTTCTCTTTGTGATGATGAAAAAATTTTGGAAATATATAGTGGTGATAACTGCACAGTATTGTGAATTTAATTAATGCCACTGAACTGTATACTTAAAAATGGTTAAAATGGCAAATTTTATGCTATATATATTTTACCATGATTTAAACAATTAAAAAGTTAAAAGAAAATTCTGTCATGGACATTGTCAGTTGCTTCCTTCTTCCCAGTACATGCCCAGTTTGGTTCAGGAGGCTAATCCTCCTGAGTGTATCCATGTAACCAGCAGCCAAGAATAGACAAGGGAAAGAGTGGTCCAATCACCATGGTCCCATCCCTTTTGCCCTCTTGCCTGTGATTGGCTTAGGAAGACAGGTTTAAGCCAATCAGTGAATGGGATTCCTTGAGGACTGTTATGGGTGCAGCAGGAGTAGTCAGGGAGCCTAAACGGCCCAATCAGACTGAAGGGAAGAATATTCATTCCATTGTGAGAGGTTCATTTTCTCTCTCCTTTCCTCCTGATGAATATTGAGTGGGGTATATTTTCTAGATAAATGCTTCCTTAGGGAGATATATATGTGGGGTGGGGTGGGGTTGGAGTAGTTATATGAAGAGTGAATAATCTTTTCTCTTCTATTCCTCCACACCTCACTATGAATATTCTAAAGACAGTCGAGGTCATTCATGTTTGGGATTTGTATCATGTAGGTTCCATTGTATGTCCTACTTTGCACAAGCCAGGGGAAAGCATAACTGAGACTCTTGTCAGGGAGCCCTCCTGAGATGGGACCTGTTACTTCCCTGCTGCTGTAGAAGGTGCGCTCACTTCTTTCTGGGGCCTTGGGGGTTCTCTCCATAGCTGAAAGTCAGTGTCCCTGCAAAATAAGTCACAGGCACTTTGGGGAAATCGTTTGCTTGTTTGTTATGGCACTGCAGAATAAAATGCAGAGGGAGAAAACAGGGGAATACTGGCTTTGTTGTTCTAACAACCTCATATCTTAAGTACTGCAATATATGCCTCAGCTGAGCTTACTGCTGTGTGATTGATTCTACCTGACTAGTTCTCCACTGGGTCCCCTCCATCAGAGACAGGCCAGCAGGGGTCTGTCTGGGCATGCTTATCTGGATGAGTATTTGTTTCTTCTTTTGCTCTATCTTCTCTGTGGGGGAAATGGTAAGGGGGCTGACAACTTCCCCATCTGTCCGAGCGCCTCTTACTCTGCTGATGTTACCAGTGAACAATGGAGCTGTCACTCACAGCTCTCCCTCTGACATCAGTCAGCTTCCCTGAGGAAAAGATGAATTATTGAATAACTAATGTGGGGACAACTGGGTAGCCATGTGGGAAAAAAAATAAAGTTAGAACTACAATCTCACTTTACCACAAAATAAATTCCAGATGGGTAAGAGTTTTAAACAGAACAGAATAAAACCATGAAATTACAAGAAACTATGCCAATAAACTTGAACACTCTGACAAAATGGAAACACCTTTAAAAAATTATAAAATGCTATCATTGAGAGGGAAGAAGAAATAGAAAAGCTTAACATTCCAATAGACACTAAATAAAGAGAAAGAATAGTTAAATATTCCCTTCCCCAAAAACGACCAAAAGCCAGATAATTTGTGAGTTTTACTAAGCTACTAATGATGAGATATTTCTTATCTTATTCATTATTCCAGAAAGTAGAAAAGGATATCAAGTCACCCAGCTCATAGTTTAACCACAATTCCAAAATTTCATAAGTACAAAACAAGAAAACTGTAGGTTCATTTCACCTTTTAAAATAAATAGAAACCTTTATTTGATTTTGGAATCAAATTCAATATGCATTAACAAGTTCATTCAACATGCTCATGGAAGGTTTATCTTCCATGTAAGGATGGGCCAAAATTAAAAAACAAAACAAAACCTCTCAATGTCATTATATCAATATAGGCAGGAAAAAATTGATAAAGTTCAACACATCATTATTTTCTAATTAAAAAAATGTATTAATGAATAATGTACTTACAAAAATGTATACAAATCATAAGTGTACATATCAAGTAATTTTCATAAACTGCAAAGCAACCAGCACTCACAATCTTAAATGTCACCACTACACCCCTTTCCTTCAACCCTGACAAGGGCAATATTTGATGTCCCTGTCTTTTTCAATTTAGCCATTCTGGTAAGTTGACAACCATCTAACAATGAAAAACATTTTAGCAAAGTATAGTATAAGGAAAGAGACTTCCTCAATTTAGTAGAGTTTATAAACCAAAAACCTTCAGCAAACTTCATATTTAATGCAGAAATTTTAGATCCGTTTCCTTTAGAATCAAGAAGAAATTAAGAATGACCTCTCTTGCTGCCAGATTTTACATGGTATTGAAGGTTCTGGAAAATACCATCAGATAAGAAAAGGAACAGCAGTTATAAGAATTGGAAGGATGTAACCCATAGATGTAACCCATAGACTCTATTTATAGATGATTTTCTACATAGAAAACACAACAGAATCAACAGAAAATAATTAAATCTAATACGAAAATTCATTGAGGTTGCTAGATACAAGGTCAATTTATAAAAATCCATAGCATTTACCTTCAACAACAATAACCATCCAAAATACAATATAAAATAAGATATTCACAGTAGTTATAAAGACTATAAATTATCTAGGAATTGAGAGAAACTACACAAAGTATCAACAGAGGATAATGTAAAACTTAAAGGACATGAAACATCTGAATAAATACTCATGATTGAATAAATTAAGTTCATAACTATAAAGGTGTTAATATTGTCTTTGTTAATCTAACGATTCAATACAATCCCAACAAAAATTCTAGCCTGATATTCTGAGGGCTTCAACAGAATTACTATTAACTTTATAGAAAAGAATACGTATTCATAAATAATTAAGATGATTTTCAGAAAGAAGAGCAAGGAGGGGGATTTATCCTACTACTTATGAAGAGGATTACCAAAGTAAAAACAGTGTGATACTGGTGTAAAACAGGCAAATAGGAATGCTTGATGGCTCAGGGACAAACTCATGCATACATGATATTTGATGAAATATACATATAAATTAACAAATAGAAAATATTGGGGAAACTGGCTACTTACCTTAACTCATATACAAATGGGGAATCCAGCTGCATTAAAGACCTAACTGTGAAAAGTAAAACTATAAAGCTAATGGAAGAAATAAAAGGAGAATAAGCATGATGAAGGGGGTCACACCTCTTTAAAAAGAACAGATTGTTTGCAGAAAAGGAAATACAAATGTCTCTTAAACATAGAAAAAGACTTTCAACTTCACTCAAGATTAAATTAAAGCTATAATGAATACAATTATTTTTTCATTTATCACATTGGCAAAGATGCCAAAGTTCAATAAAGGTTCAGTTGCAGGCAACAGAAACCACCTCGCTGGTTTAAGTAGAAATGGTTTTCATAAGAGAACTGGGTGCTGACAAAATAGTTCAGAGATCTGTAGGAGGAGAATCTAGGTCAGTTTCCCAGGAGACATTCCCAGCCCCCAGAATCACGCTGCCAAGATGGAGAAGTCTGTGGCTACATGATGGGGGGTGGGGGGGGTAGAGGAAGGAGGTGTGGGAAGGCCAGACGGAAGACATAGGAGGAGTACCATGCCTCACCCTGCATCCTGCAGGAAAAGGGGGGGGGCGGTCAAGGAAGTGAGGGAATGAGAGAGTTTCAAGAAAATTCAGATTAAGTAAAGGACTAAAAGGTACTCAGATTCCACCTGGTCTATTACTTCTGCAAAGAGCATATTTCTTCTCTGGACATTCTCTGAGGGTCCTGCCTCCTCCTAGGTACCAATATTGTCTGCCTGGGGACCGAATAATCCAGCTTCTCATTGGACAAAAGTCACAACTTCCATCTCAGAACATACATAAGCAACATCCCACCAGAATCTGCGATTTCACAGCAGGCACCTGTGAAGGTGAATGCATATTTTTCCCACAATATTTTTGTGACTTTTCCAAATAGCCATCCTTTAGCCATGGACTGCATTTTTAGTTGGGAAGCTTACTCTGGGCAATAGGACCTAGTGTCCTTTCTGATCCTCAGTGTACCATGAAGTAGCCCTCTGTTAGCATACAGCTAACCAAAGTGGCAGCCTCATTTTTCTTTTCAATTTTATGGTGCCTGTAGGTCACCTTTGATCTGCCAGGGCCTAGAACTGAACTCCAGTCATTCCTAGGGATCTGAGGCTGTTCTTTGAACGTGTTGATAAATGCCAAGATTTAAAACAGGCCTTGGAAAAAGATGCACAATAAATACTTAATTCAAGCTGGGACTCAGGCATCAAATGTATTTACCTGGGCAGTGAAATATTTAAGTGACATGCTGCTAAGCTGTTGGTGATCATGGATGACATACTTATTTATGTCCATAAAGGAAAAAAAAAAAAAAAGACCCCAAGCACTTCAAACTGATTGTTTACCTGAGCCTAGAAGAGTGAAGAGAGATGAGCAAAACTTCTGTGAGCTTGTGGAATTGTCTCTATAGACACATTAAAGCGATGCAGCTTGTAACATATTTTCGAGAGCCCACCTGCTTAGGGGTGATGGGAGGACTGATGAAGAGGAAAGTATTGCATGATGGGGAAGTCTCAGAAGCAGTCAAGTGGCTCAAATCATTAGTCTGGAGCTTTGAACTGGTTCAAGATTGGCCTTAATTATTAACCTTCTTTAATATTTCAGAGTATCTATAATAAAAGAAGCATGGTGCATTTAATTTATAGTTATGCAGTCAGAGACTGTTAGACCTGAAAAGGACTCAGATCATCTTGGGCAGCTGCTGGCTCCTTTTATCTTCTTCAGAGTAACTGAGAAATACCACTGTTTCTCTTGGTAGCAGTGCTCTTGAAGGCAATGGTTCTCATGGTTGAAGGGTGGGGGTGACCTAAGGGGACGGGGTTGCCCACGAGTAACAAAGTCTCCACTGTTGTGTTGAATTTGAAAAATGCCTCATTTAGGAGATCTCAAATTAAAAAGAATTCATTCAGAGTAAATTTATCATTTATTTTATTTTATTTATTTATATTTTTTGTCTGCATTGGGTCTTTGTTCCTGCGCGCTGGCTTTCTCTAGTTACCACGAGCGGGGGCTACTCTTTGTTGCAGTGCACGGGCTTCTCATTGAGATGGCTTCTCTTGTTGTGGCTCGCGGGCTCTAGAGCACAGGCTCCATAGTTGTGGTGCACGGGCTTAGTTGCTCCGCGGCATGTGGGATCTTCCTGGACCAGGGATCGAATCCATGTCCCCTGCATTGGCAGGTGGATTCTTAACGACTGTGCCACCATTTATTTTATTAATTCGTTTCTTAGCATACAAACAAGCAAGGAACCAATGGCTCCCTGGCTGATATTTTCATCATTAAACCCTTCCCTGAATTCCAAATGTGTGGTGTATGTCCAACAGGCATCTCAAAATTATTTTGGCTGAAACAGGACTCATTTTTTTTTTTACAGTATCTTCCGATTTATTTTTTTTTAATTTTTATTTTATACTGGAGTATAGTTGATTAACAATGATGTGTTAGTTATAGGTGTACAGCAAAGTGATTCAGTTATCCATACAAGTAGTGAAACAGGACTCTTGACTTATTCTCTCCACTCATTCAGTCTACTCCTCCGTGAGTTATCACCACTGCAGGAAAGGATACCACAGTTTTTAGTGGAGACTGGAAGGATGGTGGCCCATGCCATGTGCTGGCGAAATATTTGGTAATAGTACCACCTGTGATATCTCAAAACTAGACAATTACCCAAGTAATTAAACACTCCTAGTTTAAAGGGAACAGTTCATAAAGCAGAACGTTAATAGTGTGTGTTGGCTGCTATTGGCTGAAAATAAAAGAGAATAGAGTCAAGAAATCTGGGGTCTTGTACACTTGGATGAGGCAATGGATTTTCAGTTCCAAACAGTAAAAATTAACATTGAGAAATGCTTGAGCAAAAGAGGCAGTTAAAACTCAGACTCGTAGCAAGGACCAAAATAAGGGTTTGCTCATCACATTCATTGTTTAAGACATCTGAATGGAATTAAGATGATGATGCATACAAATTTTTAGGTGGCCAAAATAGCTCATGGGAAAGAGACCAAGTGTCTAGATATCTGGAATTAAGGAGGGGTGGGGGGAAAGCATTTCTCAAGAACTCTGGTGTGACAATGGCACATGGAGTTGATTAGAATTAAATCAGTAAATCAGAATTAAATCAGAAGATGACTATGATTTTAGGTTTTAGAGAGTGATGTACTGCCAAAGAAATGAAAATCTGGACCAAAGTGGTTTGTAACTGAGACTTTATGATCTTTGGACCCCAGACCTTCTATAGAAAAGAGGTAGAGTCAGATGCTCAGCCCTGAAAAAAGGCACATTCTCTAGCGCCCTCTTTGGATGCAGCCACTGAGGATAACAGACAAGGAATGTCCTCCCCGAAGGGCAGAGCCAAGGGTCCCTGGAAGCCCCACATCTGGAACAGAGTTAGGACCTAATTAAGGAACATTTGCCTTCCTGGGTAGGGGGTTCCCCTTGAGTCTCCCCGGCAGGATTTCAGAATCCCAGTGGGCCGGTGTGGCCATGTGTCTCTCACCCTTTCTTAATGGAAGCATGTGTTTTGGTTGCTTCAATCCCTGTCTCTCTACTGTGTGTCTGTGCAGTGGGGGAGGGTGGACAGCTTTTATTTGGGGTTCATGGATCCTGGATCTAGAGGAGCCACATCTAGTCTGGACTCCATGCACTGATGGCCCCGCATCACTGCCTGGTATAGAGACCTCCTGCAGGAGCCTGGACTTTGTGTCTGAGGCCCCGACCTGAACGGGCCCCTGGGACATCACTTGCAGCATGTGGTCTAAATGTGATCCTTGAATAAATGAGTAAAGGGCTAAGGGAATTAATGATTGGATTTCTCAAACCTGCTCCAAGGCCCTGGAGAAACAAAGATGAATGAGGGGCCCAGGATGATGTCAGAGGAGGTGGAACGCGGGGGACAAAGTCTCAGAACACAGGGACCAGAGGAGCTGGGTGTGAGCAGGAGGTGTGGCTGGTGGGTGCTGCTTTGCATTGCCCAGAGGAGGCAGCCCAGGGGTCCTCATAGACAGAGGACCACTGTCTTTGGGCCGAAACTGGCTCACAGGTCCAACACCTTTCCTTCTCTGCAGTATGAGATTCTTCCAAAGGCCCCAGTAACCACCCTCCCGGCCACAAAGTGTGGCAGGAGGAGGGGTAAGATTGGGGGGTTGCAGGAGAGGGTAGAAACTTTTTTTTTTTTTTTGCGGTACGCGGGCCTCTCACTGTTGCGGCCTCTCCCGTTGCGGAGCACAGGTTCTGGACGCGCAGGCTCAGTGGCCATGTTTCACGGGCCCAGCTGCTCCGCGGTATGTGGGATCTTCCCGGACCGGGGCACAAACTCATGTCCCCTGCATCAGCAGGCGGACTCTCAACCACTGTGCCACCAGGGAAGCCCAGGGTAGAACCTTTAACGATGCTCCTTAGAGCAAAGCTGTGACTTGGCCTGTGGTTTATGGACCCACCCTGCTGACTTGTGTGTGAAACTCCTCTATCCTATGGGATGACTCACTTTAGGGGGGCACATACATGGTGACAGCCATGCTGGGTGATTCACGCCAAGGTGACTCACACACAGGAGGTAACTCACCCAGGATCTCTCGGTGCAGAAGTTGTTTGAGCCCTATTTTTCTTTGTTTATTTGTTTGAATTTTATTTTTTTCTTTTTCATCATGGTTTATCACAGGATATTGAATATAATTCCCTGTGCTATACAATAGGACCTTGTTGTTTATCCATTCTCTATAATACTTTGCATCTGCTAATCCCAAACTCTCAATCATCCCTTCCACAAACCCTCCGCCTTGGCAACCACAAGTCTGTTCTCTATGTCTGTGAGTCTATTTCTGTTTCATAGATAAGTTCATTTGTGTCTTATTTTAGATCCCACGTATATGTAGATATATGGTATTATGTGGATAGTGATATCATATAGTATTTGTCTTTCTCTTTCTGACTTATTTCACTTAGTTTGATAATCTCCAGGTTCATCCATGTTGCTGCAAATGCCATTGTTTCATTCTTTTTTATGGCTGAGTAATATTCTGTTGTCTATCTATCTATCTATCTATCTCAAATCTCCTTTATCCAATTCATTTGTCGATAGGCATTTAGATTGTTTCCAGGTCTTGGCTATTGTAAGTTATGTCTGAGCCCTATTTTGATGTGGCGCCCAGCACTACCTTTTCTGGGTTTTCTTGGTGATGGACATGGTGGCCTCCACTCAGGCTGGTGAGTACCTGACCACAGCCTGGACAGTTCTGGACCATCCACATCATTTTCATTTGGTCCCGGCATTACTGGTCCTGCCCAGTAAGGAACTTTGTGAAAAATATCGTCTGGGCTTGAAATACCTGCTTGAATTAAAACCCAGGCAAGAAAAGAAATGAAGGCTAATGGTCCCGAGTCACAGGCTCCCCCAGTCAGGCATGGGCTGTTTCAGAAAGTTCTGGGAGACCTGCAGTGAGAGGTCTTATGATGATTTATCGTATGAGTACTTCAGCGGCCAGATCCCATGGGAAGCTCGTGGGGTGCAGAGCTTATGGAAGGGTGTCAGAGAAGCCCCCTCGCTCAGTCCCATGGCTTGGCCCCCACAAGTCCCATTCTCAGGAAACCTCCACATCAGGCAGGACCAAGCCGAGCTGTGGAGTCAGCTCATGGTTCTACCCTTATGCAGCTGAGAGGAGGCCCTGCAAGGTCATGTTGGCTCTCTGACCCTCATTTTCCCCACCTCTGATTATATCTTAATTGTATGGTTGTGGAAGGACTGTATGAAAAGTGCTGGATACAGAGCAGATACTCAGTAACTGTCCTAGGAAAAAGGAGGAGGCATTAAAGGCCCTGTTCCAGGAATCAGGGGATGTGGGTCTTGAGTAGGTCTTAAAAGTTCTCATTACAAGAAAAAAAACAATTGTAACTAGGTGTGGTGATGGATGTTCACTAAACTCATTGTGGTGATCATTTCACAACATGTGCAAATAGTGAATCTTGTTGTACACCTGAGACTAATACAATGTTATATGTCTGTTATATATCAATTTTTCAAAAAGGAATGTATTGGATCCTAAAACTGGAAGTCCAGGGAGAGAGGGCTCAGGCATGGCCAAGTCTGGAGGCTCAGAGGATGTCACCAGGAGGCTCTCCACCCCTGGTGGCTTGGCCTTCCTCTGGGTGTACTTTTCCCAGGTGGGTGGCACAGATGGTCCCCACAGCCCCAGCCCTGGTGGGTTCTGAGCACCTGTGACTCCTCCACCCAGTCACCATGGAGACCTGCCCAGAAGGTTCTGACTGGCCACATGGCAGCCCTGCCGCAGCAGTGATCACTCTGATTGGCCAGCTTGGGTCACTTGTCTGCTGCATAGGTGGGAAAGGCAGCTGGGGATCCAGCTGTGCTCAGAGGCTGGGGGAGAAAGTGCTGTCAGGCAAGGGGGGGCCCCACGCTTTGGAACAGGAACCTCACAACCACAGCCACATCCTCAGAGAAGGGAACAAGTGACTTGGGAAGCACATATCAGCTGGACACTTAGAGAGAAGAGGAACTTAGGATTTGGGGGCAGAAGAGAAAGAGACTGGGTTGAGGAGCAGAAAATTGAGATTTTTTTCTGAAACCATCCAGATATGAACTCTGTAAAAATACTCCATGCAACCCTGAGAAATGTCCCCAGAGACCAGCAATCCCAAGACCACAATTTAAAACTTTCCACCCTAGGACTGTGATTTCTAGCACTTATAGTTAAAGACTGAGTTTGAGTTTGCATTTTGCAAATCGTTTCCTCCCTCATTTTGCTTTTTCACAGTGACTCAGGGAATTGCACTCTTTATGTAGTATCTTATGGTGGCTGGTTTCCTTCCATCTTTTTAAAATAATGCATTTCCATTTAGCTTGGGCTGTCTTCTGGGATTAATTAGTGACTGCACAAGTACATGAGGCTTTGGTGGCCAGTGCCTCTTGACAGATGGCACCTGGAAAAAAATGGGAAATGATTGCAGAGACTGTAATTATGACTTTCTGGGTGTGAGAATTTTATGAAATGCCTTCAGGGTTGAAGCTCCCACCTAAGTTCTTGGGACCCCTGAGCCCCATGGCTGGGCAGAGGCCATTCACCCTCCTTCTGAGCTCTGGTTGGAAATGGTATTTCCTATTACATGGAAGGCAAGGGGGACAAAAAAGAAAAAAAAAGGGAATTTGATTTATACACAAGACTTCTGTTCCATAATTACTGTCTAGAATTAATTGAATACCCTGTAGCTTTTTGTACTGTATATGCTAATGATGACCAAAAATGGATTCTCTTCTATATTTCTGTATTAACTTATCTTAAAGTGACATACTGTGAATAACAACCCCCTGTACTGCTGGACTAGGCAAGTTTATAATTTGCAGTTCAAGCTTTTATTCTATTCAATTTGTTTAGGTAATTTATTTTTCTAGGAAGGGAAAAAAAGACCTAAATTACAGGAACTAACAGTCCCTGTTGCCACAAAGTGCCAAGGATTTGGAGTGAATAAATACTCCTGAAATGAGCTGATTGCGACATTGTGTAGGGAACTCGGTGAGCAGTCATGCTAGTTTTATTTTATGGACCATATTGAATTAATTTAATTATGGAATATCAGTGCTCTGCCTGGTAATTAGCATTGCAGCGATTTCTCCAAGCACGAGCTCCAGTGACGACCAGGGCTGTGCGGGCGCCGGGGTGCTGTCTTGCAGAGGTGGGCACTGACCCGAGGTAGCCCCTCTGAGACAGGAGGCCAGGTGGCCAGCTCCCCGGGATGACAGTTTGGGGATTCTCACTTTATCCTCTCACTATTCCAGACTCCCTCTTCCCTGAGAAATAGACGCAGGAGTCAGGCAGAGGGAGGTCAATACAGCATCTTACTTCTTGCCTTATTATGGTTTATTGCGATGTTATTGTGTAGTCTAATTTTTGGCTTTCACCTATGGGAAAACTTAACCTTTCACGTCCAGCTCAGCAGGCATCTCAGCACCTCACCCCCACATCAGATGGTACCTGCCTGAACCACAGCTGTGCCTCTCCCACCCCTACCCCCCACCCATGGAACCCAGTCTTTCTAAAAGCAGGATAGGAAAGACCTTCTCTGCGGGCTCTGGTCACTTCCTTCTGTCACCACGGTGACCGTTTAAAACCTTCTCATGTTACTCCCCTCACCCCAGCTGGTGGCTGACCTCTTCTTTTGCCAGTAATTGGAAGACTTCATTAGATAGGAATTCCCTGCACCCCAGCGAGTTAACAAGCTGAGCTGTGTCCCCATTGGCCCTCCCCTCCCCCTCCCGTCCCCCCTCCTCCCTCCCCTCTCAGTGGGAATGACCCAGTGCTCAGAGACAATCCCTCCACATGTCCTGGGTTCCAACCTTTCCTGCCTCCTTGGAGATTTGACTCCTTCGACTTCATCTCTTCTCTATCCTATATCCTCACACCTCTTTGTGTTGGTTCCTTCTCAACAGCATTTAAATCCACTCAAATCTGCTAATATGAAGAAAATTCTACTCTGACCCAGCTTCCGCCCTCCTCCCAGTTTCCCTTTCACAGCTGGGGGCTCTCTCTCCTCACGTCCTTTCCTGCATCTGTGAAGTTGGCACCTGGCCTCATCTCTCCCCTGAAACCTGGACCAAGGGCCATTCTCAGGCCTCATCTTACTGATATTATAGCCTTGGTCCCTTGTAGATGGGAGTGTAGCATAGCAGTTAGGAGCTTGGGATCATAACCTCTCTGTGCCTCAGTTTTCTCAACGGTGAAAAGGGAGTAATAATAGTGTACGTGGAAGTGCTCAGAATGCTACCTGGCATCTCACAAGCACTCAGTAAGTGCTTTTGATTATGAATATTGACCACTCCCGCCTAAACTCCATGCTTGTGCATCCAACTGTCTACTGGGAGTGTTTCCTTCTCGATCTTAACCCTTCAGCACCGAGCCATCACCTTCCGCCCACGCCTCCTCTCCAGCCTGCCCTTTCTCCATGATTTCATCCACCGGATCCTGGCTCTTGGCCCCACCTTCTCCTTTAGCACCCAGGGCTAATCAATAACCAAACCCTCTTCTAGAACTTTCTTTTATATTTGCAAGTTCTGTCTGCTGTTCTTCGTCGTCATTGCCAATACCTGGGAGCACACCGCCCCTGTGTCCTGACTGCCCGTCTCCTCTTGATTTTGGATCTGTTTTTGGAGTGGCTGTTCTGTGTTCGCGTACTGCATGAACACTTCAGTGGCTCCCCTGCTCCAGAGAGAAAATGACATTCTCCGGAGGCCGTGCAGGGCGCACTGTGACCTACCCTTACTGCTCCTCCAGCCCAGGTCTCTCCGTTTGCCCCTCAGCCCTGCTCTGGGAGTAGCAGCATTGAACTGTCTGCAGTCACACGAGTATATTTGTTGCTGGAAATGTGACAATACCGCAGACTCAGCAGAGAACCACGCAAGGAAAGTAGAATCAGGGACAGTGCCTGTGTTGGCTCCCTGTGAAGGAGGCTTCTTGGACGCCCCTCATGCTATTTCCACACGCTTGGAAGAGGGAGAAGGCTCGCTTCTAGGAGCAGGGGAAGTGAGGATGGGTGACCATGTGCCAGCCATGGGTCAATCTTTACGGAGGTCGAAGGCGACTGGGTCCTGGAGACACCAGCCGTGCAACCATGTGTGCTGTGGCCCTTCCCGGCCGGCATGGACTGTGGAAAGGTGAACTGTGGCGCCTTGGTCTGGTCTACGAGTCCTGTTCAGCTGACTCTGTGGGTCTGTCCCCTGTGTCCCTGTGCATGGAACACCAGGGCTGGGGACCTCTTACTGCAGTGCCTGCACGCATGTCCCACTTCCCATGGCCACTGGCTCTGAGTGTCCTCTGACTCCCCTCCCCCTCTGATCTCCTTTGGGTCCTCTGGGTAGAGAAGCTTCCAGATGACACTGCTATGACTCCCCAGGTCCCCTATGTGGCCTGCAGGGAGGTTCACCAACTTGCCAAAGGTCACACTGCAGTTAGATGGAGGAGTTGGAATTGGAAATTTGGCCATCTGGCTTCTTCCCTGCACCTCCTATCATTTAAAAAATAAAAAAGTCTCATAAAGACAATCCTCTTTCTGGTCAAAGCACTTGGGTTGTACCAGTGGTTGGTATTTTGAGGGAGAAGAGATTTGTGCAGTTCCTGGCTTTTGGATATCTGAAAAGAGCCCCAAAGATGCTAAGTCTAGACCATAAAGAGTGTAGAAGGTGGAGAGGAGAGGCATAAAGCGTCCTTGCCAGTACAAAGGTGAATGGCAGCAGGCTGAAAACTCAGGAGAGTAGGGTGGCTAGAAACCCAGCTAAATCTGGAGTGTCCCAGAGCAGAGGATATGTGGAGCTGTTGCTGCCCCGTCTCCCCCTCCGTGGACCCCCTGCTGCCCTCGGGGCATATATTGGTGGGGCTGCAGGCCTCCGGCAGTGTGGATGGGAGTCAGCAGGAGACAGGAGAGGCCTGGGCAGGGCGCCTGAGGCAGCCGCACCGACTTGTGCTCAGCACCTGCCCCCCCTCACAGTGGCAAGGAACAGTCCACAGACACCACCCACGATGATAGGCTGGGGGCTGCAAAGAACCTGAGCTGGTGAAAAGACTGTGATGAGCTGGGATCAACTCAGGAGTAGCCAGTAGGGGAGGTCCCAGGGTTGAGTGGAGACAGAGGAATGTCCCTTGGCCCCTGAGAGGCAGTGCGGAGAGCCCTGGGGCCCCGCCTGCCATGCCTAGATGTCCAAGGTTCCTATGGTATCCAAGCCTCGTTTTCTGCCATTTTCATTTAATGGAGATAACTTTCGGCTCTGCAGCCTCCAGCAAGGTAGGGCTCAGGGCCAGCTGGGCTGGGCAGGATGCACAGCTCGTGAAACTGGGGAACCGGGTGATCTCAGGGGGCTCCCTGGTTACCCCATCTCCACCCTAGGCTGAGGACTCCCCGAAGAGGGAGAGAGGGAGGGAAGAGGAGAGAGCGAAAAAGAGACTGAGTCTTTTTTTTTTCTCCTTAAAGGAGCAGTCACCCAAATAACACTGGGGCCAGGGGTGGAGGAAAACATTTCTGATGCTCATTCATCCTGAAATACCTGGCTCAGATGGTTGTGGATGCTGCCAGAATTCACCTCAGAGAGAGACACATGCAGAGAAATATTCCAGCTGCGCAGAGCCACAGGGAAATGGGCACCCCAGAGGTCAGGGTGCTGAGGGTGGGCATGCAGGTGAGTCCCTTCAGCGACAGGGAAGCCCTGGGTCGGGCCCATCCCCAGCCCTCCCAAGGCTCAGGCAACCCCTGGGACGAGCAGGGCAGTTGTCCAGTGCCGGGTGGAGGGGCCCACTGAACCTCTTCTCCCCCTGCAGGGCGGGTGTTGTGATCCCCACTGAAGGGTGAAGAAAGCAAGGCTCAGACAGGTGAAGGAACTCATCTGGGCAGCGGGGACTTCAGATCAGACTTTTCTGTAAAGCTCGTGTGCTTCCTACTGCCTTGCACTGTCATCCCCAAGTCCCCAAAGTCAAAAACTTAAAGTTATGTCTGTACAATGCTGAGTCCGTGCACGTGGAGAGCGTCTGTTCGTCCAGATGCACAAACTGCAGAAGCTGGTTTCAGTTCCCTCTGCTGAGCCAGGCCAGCAGAACGCCAGGGACGGGGCTGTGGCATCCTTGCTCTGCCGTGTGCCCTGGGGGCTGCAGTGTGTGGCTTGGCCCACAGTAGTGGCTGCCACGAAACAGGCTGTGTTTTAAATCACCCGTGGGCATCAGGGAGGGCTGGGCTGGGGAGTGGGGTCCCCTGTGGCTCACAGGAGGCGCTGAGGCTGTGCCCCCAGCCCTCACTGGGCTGCCAGCCTCGGGGAGCGTGAAGGGCTAATTTCATGGCTGATAAAACTCTCTGTACACGAGACTTCACAGACAAATGAGAGCACCGCTCTTCTCCTTTTATTATGACATTTATTTTCTCCTTTCCTTGAGAGTGGGACATGTTCCAGCCTCCCTCGGTCCTGGCTCCTGTGGCCCTATGAGAGGGATCAGGGCTTCAGGGATGAATGCATGACACCAGAGGGTGACGTACGGGCTCCCAGGTGCCCAGCCACATGGGAACAGAGCCGGGTCCTTCTCCCCACCAGGAGCAGAGGGACTGATGCGAGGATCCCAGTGGGTCTGCCAGAGACCCCATGTCATCCTGGAGGGTTTGTTCTGATAGGGTTTGAAACAACGGGGCTTAGTCTGACGGAGAAATGGCCTAATCAGCCTGTCTCTTCTTATGGCCGTCCAGATATAGCCTGCATCCCACGAAATCTCCAGAAGCCAGCTCATCCTACTAATCCAGGAGGCCCTCTCAGGTGCCCTGGCTCACAGCCACCTCTTTTTCCAGAATTCTGTCCGAGGCCGACTCTCCTAACCCTGATGGCTTTATCCCATGGGCCAGCTGTGCCATTTCAGTACGTTCTCCCTGGGGCCCGCATCATTTGCCCCGTAGTAGAGATTCGGTCTGGTGGGTGAGCCCCCCAGCTGGTAAGTGATGGAGCCTGATGTGGTCCGCAGCCCGTCTGGTCCGAGTACAGAGTCTGATCCAGGCTGGGGTCACATGACAACTTTTCACAGGTCACGCTTTATCACCTCAGATAGTTTGGTTTTTCTCCCTAATTACACGGGAAGCTTCTTGGGAGTAGGTACAATATTTTATTTTCTCCTGTTCCCTCTCTCAAGTACGAAACACAGACACACACACACACACAAATACACACACAAAAGCACAAAAAGCCACTGACAGATCAACACACACAGGACACACACACAATGCATGGCTGCCTAGACGTGTCTGAATCTTCGTGTGAGGCTAGGTGTGCATGACAGAGACACGGTCACTTTCATGCAATTCCCGAGCACACTGGAGTGATGAGGAAAGAAGTGTGAAAAAGGGGTTTCGGCAGAAGGCAGGACTCATGGCTACCTTGTGTGTGTTCGGCCCCTCCTGCAACCTCTGGGTCTGGCCTGAGCCATGGGGGTGGGGGACCTGGAATCACAGCTCACTGGCTGTTCATTGAAAAAGTGTCAGGAGCTCTCCCAGCCTCACGCTGTGTTCAGTGAAAAAAGTAAAGTGTGATCAGCCTGCCTTGCCCCCGGGTTGTGTGATGATTAGATGAGAACGCAAACTACAACGTCTGTTTCGTAAGAAAGAAGAGACCTATCATTTCTCCCTGAACTGCAGTGCGGCAAAGCACGTATTAGGGAGTTAATTTTATGTGCCCACCTGTCCGGGCCCTGGGATACCCAGGTATTTGGTTAATTTCTGTCTGTGAGGGTGATTCTAGGTTTGAATCCGTAGGTTGAGTAAAGTAGATGGTTCTGCCCAGGCCATTGAAGCCTGAGCAGGAAGGTACTCTGTCCTCCGCCTGCCTTCCAGCCCGGGCTTGATCTTCTGCCTCTGGACTCAGACTTACATGGGAACTTACACCATCAGCTGTCTCGTCCTTCGTACTCTAGATCTTGGGATTTCTCAGCCTCCATAATCATGTGAGCAGATTCTTTATAACAAATCCTTTATCTGTCTATGTATTTATGTATGTATCTACTATCTGTCTGTCAATCTACAATCTCTCTCTCTCTCTCTCTCTATCTATCTATCTAACATCTATCATCTACCTGTCTAACTATATCTATCATCTACCTGTCTATCTATATCTATCATCTATGTATCTATGTATCTATCTATCTATCTCTATCATCTATCTATATATCTATTTTATTTATCTATCATCTATTTATCTATTATCTATCTATCTATCATCTATCAATCAATCTATCACCTATCTATCTAATATCTATCTATCATCTCTCATCTATCTATCATGTATCTATCATCTATCTTTCTATTATCTATCTATCATCTATCTTTCTATTATCTATCTATCTATAATCTATCTTTCTATCATCTATTTATCTATCTATCAATTATCTATCAATTATCTATCTATCTATCTATCTATTTATCTATCTACCTATCTTCTATTGCTTCTGCTTCCCTGGAACACTCTGACCAGTACAGGGAGGAAACTGTCTTTTCAAGGAACCACCTTTGGGCCGCAGATGGAGGACGGGGCTGGTGAGCAGGTCCAAGGCTGTGATGGAGGGGCTGCCTCCCTGGCCTGAGTGTCAGAAGCTGGGAGTTGTCCAAGCAATGCCTCACAGAACAGCCCTCAACAGGCTAGTGGCCCGTGTGCCGGGCTGCATTACTTTTGCTCTAAGAGAGCCAAGAGGTGAGTCTTTCCCCCCGGTTTGTTTGCACTGTGAAAACAGATGCCCAGGGGCACAGAGTGGAAGTAAGCACACGTCTCTGACATGTGGTGAACTCATTCCAAGGGCACCTGGTAGTAGCTGGCTCACACTGTCCCAGGATGTCATGATGAGTTACTGGAGTTGGCGTCCCGAGAAAGGGAGCTCTGTACGCTGAGTGAGGCCCAGACTGGTGGGGGTCAGCCCCCCTCTTGCTTCCCAAGATTGGCAGTGCAGAGTGATGTACGGGGGGTGTGTGTCTGCAGGACTTGACAGGGTTCCGGAATGTTCGATGCTTCCTTAGATGACACAGATGTGGTAAAACAAAGTAAAGAGTTCCAAACCAGGACGTGGGGAGTGGGGAATTAGATGAGGAGGTGCGCGGGCTGGAAACCACCCCAAGTGCTGTGGGGAGAGGGTGTGTCTCCGTCTTTGCCCGCCCGCATCACTCGGTGCTGGGCAGACAGAGCTGAGCGCCACACACCGGTATTTCCAGCCCCTGTCTTGAGCCACACCCTCAGTGGACTTCATGCTCAGGGAACACAAAATCACCCTCTGTTCCCAGAAAGCGTGGAGTTATCTTAAGCTTCCACACCTTGTACCTGTCATTCCCTCTGCCTGGAGCTCCCTCCCCACTGTCCCCACTCCTCCCCCTGCCCCCTTCCTCCTTTTTCCCATGCAGTCAAATACAATATTTTAAGGGCTTCTGTCCATGTCACATCTATACGGAAACTGTCCTTGAGCCCCAGGCTACCCTCAGCACAGCCATGAAACCTTGTATGTTGACAGTAGCGTGTAGTACTCTGTATGGCAGTCCCCCCTCCTCAACCTTTTGGACTTTTTAAACTAGACTGGGAACATCTTGAAGACAGAGGTGATTATTCCCCAGAGCTGAAGAGGTGTGCAGTACACACCCAGGGATGGGCACATGGACTTCACACCTGAGAGGCCACCTCCGAGCCAAGAGACCCAGGGTCAGAGCGTTCTTGCTGAAACACAGCTTAAATGCTTGCAGCTGCCACAGACAACACCTTGGACTTCTGTTTTGAGTGGCATCCAAGAGCAAGAACAAGTGGTGACGCTAGTCAGTGGCTTTGAGAATTTTTGACAGTAATGCCACCGTACGAAAGTAGTGCTCCATGGTGAGCCAGGACGGGTGGGCACATAAATGAAAACAAAGTTTCACCAGCTGGTACTTACTTACTCTCATACTTCTAGATAGTTTTTATTCTTTTTTTTTTTCTTCTCAAGGAACTGGTCACCACCCATTAAATCAATTTTGGATCCAGTACTGGTGACCTGCACAGACTGGCAGATGGGTCCCCGCCCATGTACACTGTCTATGGAGTGCATCTATGACTAAATCCTCTCCAGAATAGTTGGGCAGTGTGTGTGTGTGTGTGTGTGTGTGTGTGTGTGTGTACACATTCCTTTATGTGTGCAGGAATTTGTGATTATAGGGGTATGTGAGTGTCTCAAGTGAGTGTGTGCTGGTGAACATGCTTGTTGGGGTGTCAACTGAGTTGTGTGGGTTAGAGCTGCCCTTAGAGTAGAACAGGGTTGACAACTTTTCATCCACCCATCCATCCATCCACCCATTCCTCATCCATCCACCCATCCATCCATCCATCCACCCATGCACCCATCCATCCATCCATCCACCCATCCACCCATCCATCCATCCATCCATCCATCCATCCACCCACCCATCCATCCATCCATACACCCATCCATCCATCCATACACCCATCCATCCATTCATCCACCCATCCACCCATCTATCCATCCACCCATCCATCCATCCATCCATCCATCCATCCATCCACCCATCCATCCATCCATACACCCATCCATCCATCCATACACCCATCCATCCATTCATCCACCCATCCACCCATCCACCCATCCACCCATCCACCCATCCATCCATCCATCCATCCATCCATCCATCCATCCATCATTAGCTGGGTCCTTGCCATGTGTCTGGGGCTGTGCTGGGTGCTAGGAAAAGTGCAGTGTGCAAGACACACGCCTTTTAACACATTGTTTACAATCTGGGCCTGTTCTGTTCTCAGTTTCTAAATGTGGTTGACGACATGTGGTGAGAGGTTACTACCCTAGGTGGGATTTCAGATTCTCCAACTCAGTACTTTGCAGCCACACTTGACTCCTGGGGCCAGGAGGAAAGGGAGTGAGTGGGGAGAGGACCACTGCAAGGACCTCCCACCAGCATGTCAGCCACCTGGGGGCAGAGAGGCTGATCACCAAAGCCTCATCCACAAGAGCCTCACCCAAAAGTCATGATTCCCCCTGCCCCCATGGGGCTCAACACCTGCCCAGAGCTTGTCCTAGGAACCTCCCGTGGTTCACTAGTCCCTCGTCCCCACTCACTGCTGCTTCAAATGCCTCCCCACACCCCTGGGCACCTCTGGAACTGCACACACATCCCTCTGCTGCAAGGGAGGGCCCCGACCCTCATGGGTCATGGCCAGACTCTGCTTGTCCTTCACATACCAGCTTTTGCTGACCATCCCTGTGGGAAGCCTCGCCTCCCCTCCATGCCTCCAAAGAGCTCCTTAGACTAGTTTCTGTGGAAGAAGCCAGAGTGGTGCCGGTGATGGGCAACCCCACTGCCAGAGCCGGAGTCAGGAGAAGCCACGTGCTTCTCCGTGTCCCCCTAACACCTGGCATAGCACAGGATCACGCACATCTATCTAACTGAGTTAATGCCCATCAGAGCTGGTGCTGGGGTGGTAGGTGGCTCTCAGTGGATGAGGGGTGTCTGGGGATCAGGGCTTTATTCTACTCACACCCTCGCTGTTCTCATAGACCTCGGCTGGTCAGCCTGGCGTGAATCCAGCCTGCAGCAAACATTAGCGCGTGGCCTCACAAAAGTTATTCGATTTGTTCGTGCCTCAGCTTTCTCACCTTAAAAACGGGCGGTGACTGTCCTCCCGCGGTGCCATGTGTGTGAGGTCCTGCACCTGTGGCCTTCACTGTCGCTTAGGAAGGCGTGCGTCTGGGCCACTCCAGCCCCTGGCACGTCCAGCCCGCCCCCTCTCGTAACCCACATCCATCTTTCTGCACTCAGGCCTTCCACACAAATCATTGGCCTGCTCTTGGGTTTCGGTTTCTCCTTGGGCAGAAAGGACAAAGCTGATTTAGATGCGGGGAGCCTGTCAGTGGAGCAGAAGCGGGAAATGAGGATGGAAACAATTACAAATTAAAGCCTGTCTCTTCTGCTGCGTCTGCCCACCCCCCCCCCCCACTTCTCATCGTGATTGAGGTCAGCTGCCTTCTGAGAGGCCCCTGTACAGGAGTCGGGGGCGTGCCCTCCGTGGTCAGCTCTCCCCTTCCTCTGCGGGACTTGCCCAGTGGCACTCGTTCATTCGTTCATTACACAAAGATTTGCGGAGGGTATAACAATGTGTCTGGTAGTGGTCCAGTGTCTGAAGGTAGCACCACCATGAAGACCCATCTGATTTAGCTTGACTGGGGATAGTGACAATTAGATCTTTTCAACTCCCAGGTGTTATGAGGCGCTGGCTCTTGGGAACAGGGAGGGCTGTGCAATCCATCCACCGAGACCAGGTGCAGAGTGATGGCTGGTGGCTTGTGAAAGGCCTGGAGACAGAGAGCTCAGGTAGGGCAGCGAGGGGCCCAGCGGACAGCTGGGTAGAGGATTCTCAGGATGGAGGTGTCAGACTGATGGAGGTGGGAGGGAGAAGCCTTGGCAGAAGGGAAAGAACAGAGCAGGACAAGGTGGTGGTATCTCCAGGCCACGGTGAGATCTGACCTTGTCTCTGCCAGCCCGTGGGAGTGGGAGGGGGTTCCAGAAACACAGGGTCTGTCTCTCCAGGGTCCTGTGCTGGGGAAACGCCAAGCTCTCATTCCCCTGCAGGGGGGAAGCCTAGAGAGGAGCGTTACTTTGACTTGAAGGCTGAGAAGACCTGAAAGAATTAGTGGGGCTGCCAGCCAACCCCACTCCGGGCGCTGAGTCCTTTCTGGAAGGGGGTTCGAGTGGTGCATCTCTGTGTCTGCCACAAAAAGAAGTGAGCTTCGGTGCTTTGTGACCACCTAAAGGGGTGGGTTAGGGAGAGTGGGAGGGAGACGGAAGAGGGAGGGGATATGGGGATATATGTATACGTATGGCTGATTCACTTTGTTATACAGCAGAAACTAATACACCCTTGTAAAGCAATTATACTCCAATAAAGATGTTTTAAAAAAAAGAAGTGAGCTTTGTTGGTCAAAAAGAGGGGAAGCACCCCTGCCCCCTCCACCCTGGTCGCAGCCCCAGCAGGTTCTGAATACAGCTCTGCCTGGAGTGGAGGGAAGGCCGGCAGGAACACAGCAGCCATGCAGCCTTGGGCTTCCCAGAGGCTGGGAGACAGGACTCAGGGTCTTCACCCCACTGCAGGGTTTCCGCTGCAGGAGGAGACTGGAGTTGATGAGCTGGGGCTGGGAAAGAAGTCCTGGCTGCCTCCCAGCCTCAGGGCCTGCCACAGGGTGCTGGGCGGTGGGGTTGGACGGGGCATCCCAAAGCTCCTATACAGGTCAGGGATGAGGGGACTGGTTTGTGCAGACTGAGGCCACCGGGGACCTCCCAGGTTGACGCACTTTGGGTTAGTATAGGTGCTGGAGTTTCCGTTCATTACATTTTAAAATAAAATAGGGGAAATGCTTGGTTCTTATTTTAGATATGGGGGGGTGGTATGTCACCTGTCATTGTTCCTTAGAACCAGTTACCTGGGGGGTTGCTGTAGCACATGTGCTGACATGTTGAGATGTCAGAGTGTGGACAGGGAATGTTACCTGCATTCCAGTTCTACAAGGATCAGGCCATCAGCCACTGTAGCCGCCCCCAAAGGAGCACCCTGAGGGGAATTCAGGAAGGAGAAAAACAGGACACTGGCCCTAGACAGTTAAGATGCACATCAAAGGAATCATTTCAATGAGCCCAGACTCTTGCATCTTCCCATAGAAAAGCACGAAAATCATTAACTTGAGATGTCTGGGGTTTTGCGTGTGTGTTGTGTATGTGATTAGCTATCGATGCTCGACTACATTTTCTTTTTCCAACAAAAACTCCTATATATCCTGGCTCCACCCTTACCTCTTTGGAGAAGTTCCTCAGAGCTACTGAGAGGCTGTCTCCCAGGCTATGGTCCTCAGTGAGGTCCCCGAATAAAACTTAACCCACGACTTTTAGGTTATGTGTTTTCCGTCAGTAGACAAGACCCAGGGTAGATTATGAGAAGAAAACTGAAAACTGAGGGTGTGCGCAGTTCACCTAACAGTGAGGGTAGCACTCCTGATGCACTAACTCTGCCACAAGACATAACTGTAAGCTTTGGGTACAGTATTGAAACAACTGCCTGAAGGCACGTGAGAGTCAGCAAAAGCGGGTGTACACTGCAGTGGGAGGAGAGAGGCCAACTGGAGCTTGGCAGTGGCATGACCACTGGGACGTGAAAGCAGGGACAGAAACCCAGAATCTCACTGGCTGCAGAACGAGGGACAGACTTGGGGCAACCACATCTGCAGGAAAGTGCGGGGAGAAATCTCAGAGAGGAGAGAGACTGGGGGTGGGGGACAAATCCTGTGGATAAACTGCCCAGATGTCCACGCGAGGAGTCCAGTTGAGGCTTAAAGAATCCAACAGAAATTTCATGGCCCCCATCACCACGGAGACAGCTCTCAGTATGAGGCTGGCCATACTGACCACCTGCTTGAAAAAAAAATCTGTCGTGGGAGAAGGTGGACGCACAGGGGGAGGAAAGTTCACTCTGAGGAGCCAGAGAGGGTCCTGGGGATGCTGAGCTTGGAGAAGAGCAGGGAGGGGAGGTGATTAGTGGCCATCACTCCTTCAAGGTCACTGTGTGTGACGGGAGTAGACGTGTCGTGGGGTCCCGGGGGTGAAACGGGCTCTCTGAATGATGTTACAAGCAGAGAGTTCCCAGCTCCACATAAAGAAACATTTGCTAAGAAGGAGAGGTCCAGTGACACGTCAGGGGGACTGTTGTAGGTAGCACAGTGATGGAGGAAATGCAGACGAATATTCTGGAGCGGCTCTGAGGTCAGGTGGCTCTGGGTTTGAGTCCCAATCCAGCTGTGGATACCTCAACCTTAAAAAAGAGAAGTTGACCTTCCTGGGAAGTGGATTTTCTTGGGCCTGGTACACACACACACACACACACACACACACACACACACACACACGAGATGCTTAGTGAGAAATGAGGCTAAATGGGGCAGCAGCACGTTTGCAGAAGCAGCACATTTTCAGATGCAGCGCGGCTGGTCCCAAGCTGCCACTGACTCCTGGATGGGAATCCACTCTCGGGGCATCCCTGGGTTTGGTGAGGTCAGACTCTGGGTACCTGACCCCGAGAGGGGACCCAGATCTCCCACCTCCCAGCCAGGCTGCCTGCTTCACCCGCCCCGGGAGCTGCCCACCCAAGGCACCAACACTCCTGGCTAAATGAGGTGTGGAGGTTCCTCACATCCACCCTCCTGTGCACAAATTCAGAAAAGGCAAACTAACCGGAAACTTACGGTGACTGGTGATACTCACAGGACAGCAGAGATGAAACGGATCTGACTGCACAGACGGGGAAGAGAAAATGAGCTCGGGGCCTCATCACCCCACTTTGATCAGCGGAGAGGCTGTGAGGGTAACAGACAAGGAACCCTTCTGGAATCAAACACTATTTTTATCTGTTGGAGCTCCTTTGAATTGGGCCACATTGAAATCTGCCAGGGTCTCTGGATTCAAGGGAGCGGGAAGTAGATTGTGGGGACTTGGGGAGGAAGGAGGTTGTAAGCTGGAGGCTGAACGAAGCCATCCTGAGCTCTGCTCTGTAATGATCATCACAGCTAATTAACACAGCCCCTTGAACCACTCTGTCCCAGGGGAGGCCCAGCCTGGAGGGGGCGAGGCCAGCAGGAGGAACCGGCTGGCGGTTAGTAACCTACGTCTCCCCCAGCTGCTGTCCCACCCCCAGAATGGGAGGGGGCAAGGCTGCCCTCCCCAGGAACCCCAGGCTGGACTCTCCCAGCTGGGATCCCCTGCCCCTGGCTCCGCCCACCCCTCCTCCTTGTCCTGGGGCCAGAGGGCTGGTGTCAGCTCCAGGGCAGGTGGATGGGTCCAAGAGAGGGAGCTCACTCCTGGGAGCTTCTGGGCCAAGTCAGGTCAGCAGCAAACTACCCTCTCACCCTCATTTGTCCTGAGTACCTACCATGGGCTGGGCGCTCAGCAGACCCTGGGGACATGCCCATCAGCTGTGACCTGGTGGTCACAGAAGAGACAGACACTGGAGGTGACCTGGCTGAGAGGGGAGCTTCCCAGTAGGGACTGCTGGGAAGAGAATGAAGCAGCTGGACTCCCAGAGCTGGGGTAGGACCAGGACCCAAGGAGGAGGAGTGACAGCCACAGAACAGCTTCCCGAAGAGGAAAAGGCAAGTGCAGAAATGAGGGGCAAGGGAAACACTTGGCGTGTTTGAGGCACAAAAGACAGTATGAGAATGGGCCGGGTCCATGCCCTGCACAGGCCTTGTGGGCAGGATAAGCAGTCTGACTTTTTATTCTAAGTGAAATGTTTGAAAATAGCCACAAACAGTCCATTAGCTGGCTTGGCTCACTCTGAGCAGGCATTCATTTCGCTGTCCACTCATTCGCATGCTCACGCACTCATTATACTCACCTGTTACCTATGCATCCTGAAGTTTGTTTTATCCCATTCCCTTCCCTATTGATTTTCTTCTTTATTTTTAAATCAAGAAAACAATTTCATTTTTAATATTTATTTATTTATCTATCTATTTATTTATCTACCTATCTATCTATCTATTTATTTATATACATCTTTATTGCAGTATAGTTGCTTCACAATGCTGTGTTATTTTCTGTTGTACGACAAAGTGAATCAGCCATACACTCACGAAGGGGCGCTGGGGGCTTCGCTGCCTGGGCAGCGCAGCAGAGGGAAGTGGGCACTAGAGGGCGCGCACAGCACGCGCATCTCACGGGCCGAGCCCTGGCTCCGTGGCACCGGGGAGAAAAATCCGGAGCCTTCCCGCCGGGAGGGCTGTAATCCATGCCAGTTCTTCCACCCCTCGCAGCACAGATGGGGAAACTGAGGTCCGGAGAACGGGCGTGGCTTGTGCAGGGTTACCTGGCGAGGAAGGGGCTGAGCGAGAGACCAGGAAGGAGAGGTGGGGTAGTGCCGGGTGGCCTCGGAGTGAAGGACGAAGTCGCCGTGAGGCCACCAGAGAGGACGCGGCCAGGCGCGTTGCGGGAGCCGGGCGGCACCGAGCCCAGGTGGACCCCTCCGGGAAGGGAAGGGAATGGGGGAAGCCTCGGCGGCTCGGCCCCCGCAGTCCACGCAGACTGTGGAGCGGGCGGCGCGGGAGGCAGACCCGGGGTGATAAGGGCTGGAGGGCTCGCGCAGCCCGCATCCCTGCCCCTCACCTCCTATCCCGCGTGGCGCCAGGGCTCAGAGCAACTGCGCTTCCTCTTCAGTGAACAGTACTGTCCCAGCGTAAGGAATGATGGAGGCGCCCGAGAACCAGAGAAGTCGGGCGATTTGCCCGAGGCTGCACAGCGCGAAAGCAGCGAAAGGCCGAACCTTCCCAGCATCGCAGCCGGAACTCATCTGCGGGGCGGGTGGAGATGCGGCACGGGGTCAGGGCCTGGGCCGGCTCCGGGGAACAGTGACCCGTAATGGTGACGACTGTCCTGAGCTTCCCCGCAGTCCCGCCCCTCCCGGGAATCCCTATGCCGGGCGGGGTAGGGCGAGGAGAGCTGAGGGGCAGCTGCCTGCGAGGGGGCTGGGAGGCTGGGTAAAGCTGCGCGGCGGGGCTGGGAAGGCGCTGTGCGTGGCCTTTTGCCCGCATACCCCGCTGTGACAGGGGCCTGGACGCGCTGACCTGTCTACTGACGGTCTTGTCCACAGTCCGGGAAACTGTCCGTCGCCAGACTTGGGAATGAAAAGCGGCCCACCGCTCCTACTTGTCCGCTGGAGACTGGGCGGGGTTGGGATGCAGCGGGGTCGAGTGGCCCAGCAGCGGGGCTCTCCTTGTACCTTCAGGGGTGCTGTTGAGGCCAGGTGGGCTCTGGGACCAGCTCACTGACTGGCCACTCCAATCCCGCCCTTCTCTGAGCCTCATCTTCTTCTTCGTGAGACCCTGTGCCCCATCCGCGTGGCATCCACCTGGCCCCCGGGGGGTGGTTTCTCCACCCGAATTCTGCCTAGTTCCAGCCCCACCCAACGTTTCGTGACTTCCAGCACCCACCACGCACACGTGCACCTCTGTACCCTCGCCCACACTGTTTCCCCTCGTGGAAACGTCCCTGCCGTGGGCTGTTGATTTCCTCCCTTCCCATGGAGACGGGGTGGGTGGTCGGAGCTCTGAGGTTCTGTCCCACCACCTACTGCTCTCCGGTTGCCATCATCTCCAGTTGCCCCGTCACTGCTGTTTGTTGACACCTGAGCCACGCACCTGCCTCAGGATCTTCAGCTTTCACCTGGATGAGCTGCCTGATACGCTGATACACTCTAGCCTCAGCTTCCTGGACCCCCTTGGCTCTGGGGACCATCCCTAGGGGTCCAGGTCAGCTGCCCATGCCCTGAATCTCTTTGGATCCTGGCTGTTGTTGAGAACCCCCCACCCCAACTCCTCCCTCAGCTCTCTGCCCCTCAGCCACTTTGTGACCCAGACCCCCTCCCTCTCCACTTCCTCCCAGGGCACCGCCCCTTTCTGCCTCCTGAGCGGGCTTAGAGTTCTCGGTGGATGCATCCTTTTAGTGCTTGCTTCTCTATCCCATGCCCTCACCTCTGCTTTCCTCCAGCAAGTCTGGGAAATCCCCATTCCTGGGTGAACCCTGCCTCTCCTCTGCTTTCTCCCCTCCTGCTTCTGTGCAGTCAAGCACTGCTGGCAGAGGCCCAGGTGAATTCACCATCACTGACCTCAGGTGGGGACCCACCCCAGGCTGGTGAGTATGATTGTGTAGGGCACACTGGCTCAGGGGTGCCCGTTCCCCCTCTACCACTGCTAGCTCTCCAGCCGCCCCATGACCCTGATGTATAATGGGCAAAACAGAGGATAGTAGCAGGAAGTGACAGATTTGCACAGGTAAGGAAAAAAACAGCCCTGCTGGAAAATCATCCAATCAGAGGGCCCTGTTTGCCAAAGATACAATGGCCCCCAGGGTAGGTCACATGAAGAAAACCAGATTTAAAGGAATTGGTGAAGACAGAGGGAAGGACAGGCCATGAGCTGCAGGTCCCTAATGGGCCAGCAGTCCAAGGCAGGCAGAGATCAGGGGACTGAGGGCTATCATCAGAAGCTCCGGGAGCAACATGAGAGAGAAGACAGCCGGAGGCAAGCGTGGATGAGATGCTCTCAGGAAAGGCTGAATAGAGAGAAGAGAAGTAAGTCTGCGAACCACCAGCATTGAAGGAGGAGGCAGAGGCAGGACAGTCTGAGGAGTCTGTCCTGAGCAGGAGACACTGGTACCCGTAAAACCAAGGGAGAGAAGAATTGTACCCAGCAGTTAACCATCCAACAGCCTCAGATAAAAAACCACTTTCCCAGCTTCCCAGCATGTAGGGGTGGCCAATAATACCTAAACAGGAGTCATTAGATAGGGTTTCTGAGAAAACCTTCTGCCTCTCCCTCTTCCTACTTGCTGCCACCTGGAACTCGGATGTGGTGTCTGGAGCTACTGCAGCCATCTTGGACCATTTGGCTACTAGAGGAGCAAGACACTGTGCTAAGGAGAGCAGAGCAGAAAGGTAGAGGTCAGTTATTCTCCATGCAGCTTTGGACAGCCCACCCCATGGACTCCATTTGTGGGATGGGGGGCTAATCCTCTGTCTTGTTGAAGCCACTGTCATGAGATGTTTTTCCCGGCAGCTGAGGGTGTGGTTTGGGGCAGTGAGGGCATCCCGGGCCTGTGGCTGTGCAGGACATGGTCAGGAGGACTTTGCGGGACAGTTGGCAAGGGCAGGGGTGGAGTGAGGGGCAGACCGCAGTGGTCTGAGCAGGAGGTGAGCACAGGTGGGAAGGGGCTTGTGAGAGCTGAGCACTGTTTGACGGGGCAGGCGTAGGGCGAGGGCTGTGACAGGGAAGGCGGGAGCCCCTCCCTGCCCACACGGAGCACAGTGCACGCCGGGGCCAGTGGGCAGGCAGCCTCTTCTGTGCGGGTTTGGAAAGTTGCTCAGCAGCTGGGCCATGGGCGGGGCACTTCGTGCTGAGCTGTGTCAGGGCAACTGCTGCCAAGCTGGTTCTGTTTCCTCTTGTTCCCCACCCAGACCCAGAGATGGGGGAGGGGTGTCCGAGTGACCCTCCCTTCGTCACTTAAATGAACCGTGCCTCGATCTCTCTACCCACCACAGGTAGATGCTGTTGGGGCAGAAGAAGAAAATGCCCACGGGACATCTCCACGTCAGGCACCTTCTCCATCCCTGACCGGACCCTCAGAGAGAGTGTTTTAGGTGAAAGGCTGCATGAAGGACGGTGGCACCTATAAAGCTCATGGGCTTTGGGGACAGGTTGGCCTGCCTCCTGGTCCTGCATTTTCTACTTACTCTCCCAGGGACCTCGGCCAGTTTCTTTACTCTCGGATGTCAGTCCTCCATCTGTAAAACAGGGCTAACCACTCAGAATATCTGTGCAGAGATTCAATGAGCATCCTAACCTGAGAACATCTCTCTTCTTGATTGTTGGGGAGGAGACCTGACATGCAGGCTGTTCAACCACCAGCCTCCCCGACCCCCCTGAGATGCCACGTAACCTGGCAGACACCTGCTTGTGATGGGCCGATGGCCCAAGCTCTGTTGAGGAATTTTTCAAAGGAAATTTGTTTAATTCATCTTCTGGAAATATCTGAGATCTCGACATAGAGTAAGAATTGTTCCAGAAATAATCATGCTTTGTGAATTCCCCACCCTTGGAGGGTCTTTAGAATAAAGATGCCTAGGATGGGGCTGAGCCAGGCTCACCTGCTTAGGGTTAGGGTTAGGGAAGGCCTGGGGGGCTTGAAGGAGACAGAGCTGGCCATCGAGGGGGTCAGTGTGAGCATGTCCCCAGCCTCTAGGTGCCAGGCCCTTTATGACCTCCTCCTCAAAACAGAAAGGCTGGGGGAGAGTGGCGGCTAGGGAGGTCCAGGTTCCCTCAGCGGCGACTCCTGGCTGGTGCTGTCCTGCTTCTCTGCCTGACCCCTGCTGGCCCTGTGAGCAGGACATGGTCAGATGGAGGCCGAGCCTTCGCCAAGCTCGGCTCCCTGAGGAGACAGAGCAGATTCCTAGCTCTGACGCCGAGTCTGTCCTTTGTCCCTGAATGCCACTGTGCACTGCTGCCCCGGGGAGGACGCGCCGGGGCCTGCAGGACCACCTCCCCTGTGTGTCTCCAAGGCTGCAGGCCCCTGAGGAGGGTACTTCACTTGCAGGCAGGAGCCCCCGCTACCCCAGGGCCAGTTCCACCCTTGTCTACAAGGGAAAGGCCCTCATTACTGAGACCCAACAGAGAGAGGGGGAAAGAGAGTCATACAGGTGTAGCATCTGCTGTGAAGGAAATGTTTTCATTTAATTTTCCATAGAAGAGTCATTCTCCGTGCAGACGTGATGCCAGGAGAGGTGGCCAATCACTTGCAGCCGACATCTCAGGGGGGCTGGGCCTTGCTGTCTCTTCATGTTAGATGTGGAGCTCGGCTGGTTGACTCAGATGCGATTTTGGTCTCTAGGGTCCAGCTGGCTCCATCTGCAATGGAAGCTGTTGGATCTCAGGTTCTGCTTCCCAGGGGCTGGCTGCCTGCTGCCCGGCTGCCCAGGGCTCCTTACAGAATCCATGCCGACCTCGGGGCAGGGACAGGATCCCGGATGCCTAGAGCAGTGCTGGGCACTCAGCACCTAGACTCTTTCCGAAGACTGTTGCGTCAGGGAACCCAGAGCTGCGGGGAGCTGAGTTTTCAGACAGTGGGAGGGTCCATGTCAGCCAGGACAGTGAGACCTCATGGATCCTGCAGTACAGAAGCGTGTGGGCAGCGGTGTGGGGAGAGTTTCCAGAAACCGAAGCGTATCCCTCGGAGCACTGAGGCGCGTCTCTGCCTGTGTGTTTCTGCCTGTGGCTGTCTGCAGGCACTGATGTTGTATGGAATGGGGTGCCAATATTTTGACATGGTAACAAGTGTAGCTTTCATTCTTGGGAATCCTTCTTTTAACCCCACTGCTGTGACATTAAGAGCACTACCCGCCTCCCATCCCAGACCTTGAAGCTGAAGCGGGTTAGACCCACTCACCCCCCGGGGGGGAAAGGAAATGACAGTGGACTGATGGAAAGGATGCTTGGCTCCGGGCTCCCTGGGAGTGGGTGTTGCTGTGTATCAGCCCCTTCAGATGGATGTGGCATCACAGCGTCAGGAAGACCTTGGTCCTCTTCCCAGGGGCTGGGCCATTGGAGCAGGTTTGGCAGGCAGCAAATCCCTCCAAGTCCCCTCCTTCCCACCACTTCTCAGCCTGATACATACAATAGACATGGCTGTGAGATGCGTCTGGGCTGAGAGGGCCTGGGAAAACCTTGGCATCTCCCAGAATGGGGCAGGAGGAGCCCAAGAGGGGGTACTTGCTGGAGGGAGAGAGGACCGTGCTGCAGAGGGGGGCCTGGAGCCTGGAAGGAAAGCACCTTCTCAGTTGGGGCAGAGCAAAGACAGCCTGGGTGTTCATCAGCTCAGCAGCTGCCCGAGGCTCCGAGGGCCACAACCTGGGACCAGACACCATCCACTCAGGCCTGGGTGGGATTTATAGCCCTTTAGAGCTCAGACACCTCCCTGGTAAGCAACAGAGGACGAACGTTGAACGGACCGGGGGAAAAAACTCACACACATAAAATGCATATGATTAGTTTTTCTGTAATTGGCAGAACGGAGGCTTGAGACAGAATTATATTCAATTATAGAAAAGTTTAGAAAACATGTACTTCTTTTTATTTAATTATTTTTCAGTTTTATATATGTGTGTATATATATATTTTTTCAGATTCTTTTCCATTATGGGTAATTACAAGATATTGAGTATAGTTCCCTGCGCTCTACAGTAGGTCCTTGTTAGTTATGTATTTTGTATATAGTTGTGTGTATCTGTTAATCCCAAATTCCTAATTTATCTCCCTGCCCACCCCTTCAGCTAACCCCTTTGGTAACTGTGGTTTAGAGAACATATACTTTTTTGCACGTTCAAATTTGTGACCAAATTTGACCCCCAAAAAGACATTCCACATGTTTGGAGCTATATCCCAGATGCCAGTGGAGTCTCCGTGACGCTTGGAGGTCAAGGTAAACTTGGTAAGCTTCATCCCCACCACCCATGTCGCAGCCTAGCAGCTCAGTGAGCACTGCTTAGCCTCACCACGATGTCCAGCTGTCACCCTAGGTCATATGTTGAAGAGTTTCTATAAATACAAACAGTGCTTGCTATCGAGAATTTTTGTAATACGTTTTCTACCTTGTTTTACATACCTGCACCCTCACACAGGATAATAATACTTTTATATGGAAATATTTTAAAAAATGAATTGCATTCTTCCTGTTGACCCAAGAGGACCGACTCTTCCTTGATGCCAGGCCCACTGCCCCTATTCCGTGACGCCAGCTCTCAGATGGCACTTCTTGGGGCTGTTGGACACCCGGCTCTGTTAGGAGTGACTAGGGCACAGGGTATGGAAGCCCAGTAGTGGTCTCAGAGCGATTGGCTTCTCTAGGTCTGCAGCTGCGGGTAGGGCCGTCACACCTTCAGCCTCAGCCCATCCTCTGCTGTCTGTCATCCATCTCCTAGGCTCACTGTGCATCTGTAGCACTGGCCGTGGTGCCTGGTACAGAAGGAGAACTCAACGAATTGTACCTAGTTTAATTGTTATTTATTGTTGCCCAAGAGTAAACGAAGGCTGTCAGAGGAAGCAAAATAAGCAAAATCCCTTCATGTTTAAAAGAGAGAGATTATGGGAACCATTGAGAGGTTGAAATAGTTTTCAGCTATGTTTCTCCATTTTATACAGTATGGGTTGGCTCCATGCTAAGAAAGATGAGAATGTCAATGTTATTTACATTTATACCCTCTTGCACCTTTCTGTGGTCACTTGTTTTTATATTGTCTGGACATAACAATACCCTTATTCTGTAAGCAGAATTCCTGTAGTTGTTGAGTGTTGGTTATAGTTGTAAACATATTCATTGCTTACCACCAGGTTTTAAGTCATTTTTCCATTTCCAAATTCTTTCTTTATTTTTCTTTATTATTATTATTCTTTTTTAATTATAGCTGATATATATATATATAAGTTGTAGATGTACACTATAGTGATTCACAATTTTTAAAGGTTATACTCCATATAATCCCTGTGTTGTACTATATATCCTTGTAGCTTATTTTATACACAGTAGTTTGTACGTCTTAATCCCCCTTGTACGTCTTAATCCCCCACCCCTGTATTGTCCCTCCTCCATCCCTCTCCCCACTGGTAACCACTAGTTTGTTCTCTGTATCTGTGAGTCTTATGTTATATTCACTAGTTTGCTGTATTTTATAGATTCCACATATAAGTGAGATCATACAGCATTTGTCTTTCTCTGTCTGACTTAATTCACTTAGTATAATGCCCATCAAGACCATCCATGCTTTCGCAAATGGCAAGATTTCATTCTTTTTTATGGCTGAGTAGTATTCCAGTGTGTGTGTGTGTGTGTGTGTGTGTGTGTGTGTGTGTGTGTGTGTATCTTCTTCTTTATTCATTCATCTGTTGATGGACACTTAGGTTGCTTCCATATCTTGACTATTGTAAATAATACAGCTATGAACATTGGGTCCAAACTCTTTATTTTAACTCTTCCCTTAATTGTCTAGATTTTTTTGTAAAATGGATGGGTTTTGAGGAAAAACTTTTGGATTTGATAATCTCTGAGGTTTTTTCATGTTTACCTATGTTAACCTATTACCTAAGTGATTTCAAAAGACGTCTTGGCTTTTACCCTTAAGTGATATCTTGGCTGGGCATGCTACATTTTTTATCTCAGGACTTGTAGAAGTTCTTGCTCTGTTAACTTGACATTGCTATTGCTATGGAGAGATTTGATACCAGATGGATATTTTTAACCTTTCTAGATTATTTATTGTCTGTCAGGATGCTTGAAGAATTCTTTTTTCATCCTTTAGTTGTAATAGTTAACTAGGATATAAGATATTTCAACATTTTTTGCTTTGTTTATATCTCCTGGATTAAAATGTGCTTTTTTAATATATAGATTTAAAAAAATTATTGGAGTATAGTTTATTTACAGTGTTGTGTTAGTTTCAGGTGTACAGCAAAGTGAATCAGTTATGCATATATATATATATATCCACTCTGTTTTAGATTCTTTTCTCATATAGGTCATTACAGAGTATTGAGTAGAATTCCCTGTGCTAGACAGTAGGTCCTTATTAGTTAGCTATTTTATATATAGTAGTGTATATATATTGATCCCAATCTTATTTTCCCCCTGAATTTCAGAGACTTTTTTGGAATAATTATCTGGTCCATATTTTGGGGCATGTTTTGATTGTTTTTGTCTGTTTTCTTCATGATTATTTCTTCTGTACATTGCTCTTTTTCATCTATTTTCGTTATCAAGTCACTTAACCTCCCTGAGCCTCATTACAAGGTCAGAATGACATGCCTGTTTCACAGGGAAGTTTCCAGAATTAAAAATCTTACTATATGTAAAGCTCTTAAAACACTGCTCATCCCATAGCAAGCCATATGTAGATGGAAGTGATTCATTATTTTTATGAATTCTTGTTGTTATTATTGTTCATCATCATGAAATTGTTAATTCTTGGAGCCAGACAGCCACCTATTAGTTGTGTGACCTTGGACAAGACACTAAATCTCTCTGTGCCTTTTTTCCTTGTTTGTTAAATGGAGGTAATAATCATCCCTACCTCATATGACCATAAAGAGGATTAAGAGTTGATATTAGTAAAGTGCTCAGAACAGTGTTGGCACATAAAGTGCTGTGTGTATTGTTAAATATCTTCTCAAGCTTTTCTTGCAGGAACAATTATGTTTTGTGGTTTTATTCTGTTTCTCGCTGTTTCTAATGTATTATTAGTTTTGTAATGATGTGGTTTTGTTATTAACTTGCTTCCGTATGTCTACATTCTCTTTTTTTATTTCATCCTGTCTCTGAGTCCTCTTGTTATATGCTTTAGGCTCTTTTAAGTTGTTCTTTAGTTTAGAGCAGTGGCCAAGCATTTATTATCACTCACTGAGTAAGTTTTCTTCTGGGTTGGGTTCTTTGTTTTCACATGCTGTGTCCCTTTCATTACTTTCATTACACGTGTGCATATCAGGAATTGTCACGTGTGCTCTTTGCTTGTATATTGGAATCTTTTCCTCTTGGCTTCTGCTCGGGCAAAGATGTCTAGACCTTCTTCCTGCTCTGCTGACTTTGTTCTGTGAGGCCCACTTACTTTCCCATCAGAGCCCCTGTGTATTCTGAGTCTTACTGTGTTTCTGTAGCTGGAGGGCATGACAGAGAAGTGGACTGGAGGGCAGTCTCTCTGAGAAGATCTGGGCCAGTGTGCATGTCCATTGCTGAGGCACTGACATGGGACTGAATTCCTTATCCCTGTGAGGTGCCTTCAGATCTCTCCCTCCAGCAGGTGCCTTCATTTTCCACAGGGAGACTCCATCCACATGTTTGCCCACATCTCCCCAGATGCCAGCAGACACTTCCACTAAAAAGGAAAGACCCCCAACCGTACTACCTCCATTTACTTCACTCTGGGTTTGAAGGTGCATATGAGTATACTCAGATCTGCAACCTGGCTGATGTGCTCCCAGCCTGGAGCAGGGTGGGCCAGTGTGGTGGGCGCCCCAGCTCCTTTGTCTCGGCTTCCTGATCGGCATGCAGTACACTGGGTTATGCCCAGTCCTCCTTTGGTTGCTGTTGGAGAGACTTCTTTGGTGGGGAGCAGGGCCTTTAATTTATGCTTTCACAAATTTTTGCTTATGTTGTTAGTTACTGAGAGGGGCAGTTCTGTGATGCAGTTTCTATCAGCCAATTCAACTGGAAACGCTGGCTGTGTTTTGATGAATTGTTCTTTTTTTTTTTGTCATTGCCCCTCTGGCAATCTTCAAAAGCCTACTACATTATCAAACCTGTGGAGTAAGCCAGGAAAGTGCCTCTGAACTTGAATAAGGGCTTTAAAATGGGGCTAATATATGCTCTTCCCTCCTTCTTGCCTGACTGAAGGAAGCAAAACTGTTGCTCTGAAACTGGGTTGATCCCAAAGCATTCCCAAGATTGCAGAGAAATATAAATTCTCTCAACTGTCTTATAGGCTTGAGGACAGCAAGGGTCAGATTGGCTAATTTTAATTATATTCACTTAGCATGTCTTGAAGCCCATAAATCTAAATGCCAATAAATTAATATATCATGCCGAAGGCCTTCCAGCCACAGAGTTAAATCAACTATGCAGGGAGTGCCATGTGGAACAAGGCAAACTCCCAGAAGCTCGAGTATTTCAATTTCACTGTATCAATCTGCCATTAAAGGGGCCCTCAAGTCCCAGTGTCCAGATGTGTGGCTGTGAACAACGGTAACTTGCTGGGTATGAATTCAGCCCATTGTACCCTTGGCTTCTGTATGGCTGTCCACCCCTCACAGCCCCTGAGGATGGATGCTGAGTCTCCCCTGTCCATGAGCCTCGTGTGGTTTCAGAGATGAGGTGGTCCTTTTGTGTAGGAATGTTATAGTTAGGCTGAATGAAGGGTTTGATCAGGCCTGAGATTGGGGTGAGGCAGGCAAGGAGCAAAATCTCACCTATACCACTTCCATTTGATGGTGAAATCCTGCTGTGCACACCCTACTCCACGGCTTGGTGGGTCAGACAACACCCAGATCGTGATGGGCAGCTTAGGTCAAATGGTAGCTTGGTGGCCCATGGTTAAGCGTTCAATCTCCACTAAGACCCAGTAACGGTCCAAAAGCCATTTATCAAAAGGAGAGTATTTATTCAAAGGTGATGGCAGAGCCGTGCTCCAGAATCTTAAAGGCCTGCACTGCGATTCACATATAGGGCCTGACAAAGGCTCCAAACAGCATCTCTATCCACTACTGACATTCAAACATGACTGGCTCCGCTGGGTCACATGGCCCAAATGGCAGGGCAACTTGCCCAGCAGCTGGACCTCCTTTGTTCAGAACTCCACTCAAAACTAGCAGCTTTGGGGGTCACTCAGTAAATGAACTAGAGAAACGTACCTTTGTTGCCTGCAAAATCCAAAAGGCTCCAGCTAGGTATGGAGCCTCTTTTTGGTAGTAGGGGTACCGGATACAACAATGTATCCCCTCACTCTAGAAGGGACAGCTCACCATGTCCTAGATCATTGCATCACTACAACTTCTACTGAAGTGGACGGACACTGAATTTTTGTGGGATTTATTTCTCACTCTCTAGCATATAAATGTTTTACCAGTGTGTCTGGAGTGGTTGCTATTTCTGGCTCACTGGGTCCAATCAGCATAATGTCATCAGTGTAATGAATGAGGCGTTGCTTTTGGTGTACTGTTTTCCTGGGTAGAGGCAGTTTTAGTGGCTTCCATTTGGTCTTTCCCATGATAACAGCCCTCACTCCGTGGGTCAGGGAACCAATGTGGGAATTCTGTCAGACCCTGGGTATGTCTATTCCAATTTTGTATTCTGGAACTGGGGAAATAACCGTAAGATAAGGTAATGGACCCACTGTGTTCATTGTGAGATGGACCTGAGCAGTACAGGGCTTGGCGCTCAGACAAGGTCCATTGTTCACTTGACCTTCATAAGTGGCTACTCTGACTGGTGAACCACAGTGACATTCTGGGTCTCCTGGAATGAGTGTTAGCTTAGAACCAGTGTCCAGTAAGTCCCCAAAAGTCTGATTATTTCCTTTCCCCAGTTCACAGTCACCCTAGTAAATGGCCATAGGTTCCTTTGGGGGAGGCTGGGGAGAGAGATGAACAGTATAAATTTTTGGCAGGATAGAGGAATCCTTCCTCAAGGGCACCCAAATTCTGCTTCGTTCAAGGAGTTCTGACTTGTCTGGGAGTTGGTTGATTGTGGTGGGGGAGGTTTTCTGTGTGGGTCATTCAAGGCAGACTTTGTTTAGTAGATCTAGAGTTCTTTTCTTTCTTTTTTTTTTTTACGGACACTTTTTCTATTTTTGTTGTTGTTGTTGCTTTTGACAGCCTTTCCGTCTGTCAACATGATTCCCCATAAATTGTTCTTATTTATAAGACATTTCACACTACGTGAGAGCTGCCAGGAACATGGGGAGTCAGGGAGGGGGTGGGGGAGGGATGGGAAAGCCAGCTCTGAGGCTTGTAGGGCTGTTTGTGTTTATGTAGAATACTGGGGAGTGGCTATTCCCCTGGCTGGGGCCTGGGATCAGCGCTGGGCAGGAGCTGTAATTAAAGGCAAAACATTGGTACTTCTGGGCTTTACCACTCCCTCCCAGCTCCCAGCTCTGTGCTAGCTGCAGCCCCTGGAAATTCCTGCACCAAGCAGTGAATTATTCAACAGGACAAGGCAGGTAAAAAAAGAGGTGGATGTATTCACCTTAGCCCCAGTATGCAGGTGAGCAAAGAAGCTCCACAGTGGCAAGAAGCAGACACTCAGTGCAGAAACAAGAGTATTTACAGTGCAAATGCTTCTTTTTTTTTAACTTTCTTTTTTATTACTTAATTTATTTTATTTATTTATTTTTGGCTGCGTTGGGTCTTTGTTGCTTGCATGCAGGCTTTCTCTTGTTGTGGCAAGTGGGGCCACTCTTCTTTGCGGTGCACGTGCTTTTCACTGTGGTGGCTTCTCTCGCTGTGGAGCACGGGCTCTAGGTGAGTGGGCTTCAGTGGTTGTGGCTCGTGAGCTCGAGAGTGCAGGCTCAGTAGCTGTGGGGCATGGGCTTAGTTGCTCCGAGGCATGTGGGATCTTCCTGGACCAGGGCCCGAACCCGTGTTCCCTGCATTGGTAGGTGGATTCTTAACCACTGCACCACCAGGGAAGTCCCTACAATGCAAATGCTTCTTAACCAGACATATCTAACCAGAAGCAAAAAAAATCAGTGCATGCTTTTCCTACCACTTTTGTTAGTCTACTGTTTTATTTATCTGTCTGTCCTCATTGGGGACTGCTAATGTAGCGTACGTATTTATTTGTTTGTTCTTAGAGATGTTGTGATTTGTTGTTATTTTTAAGGTTATATATCGCATGCCATTTCACAAAAACACATGGGGTTTTATTTATATATTTGCCCAGAAATTAAACTTATAAAATGCATTTATCTTATGAAGAAGTTGTTTCAATATTTAAAAGCTATGTCAAGGTGGCAGGAATCTGTTATCTTGGGTTTTTTGGGGGGTGATTTGATAGTCTTATTTCAGAGTTTTAAAAAAACACAGGGGATTTTTTTCTGGGATGTTTCTGTAAGGAGATATATTAAGGTACTGAGGGCAGGGTCTGTTTTCAGACTACACCTCCTCTCTCCATCCTAGTCTTGACCTTGAAGTCTTCTAGGAGAATTGGGACCTTGCTGACCCAGCCAGGGGGAAGTGAGTGATGCCCCTGTCGACTGAAAAAAATGCACAACATAAAAGTTGAGAATTATGTTTTATTTGGAGGGCATTCTGAGGACTTAGGCCCAGGACACAGCCTCTCAGATGCTCTGAGGGATTGCTCTGAAGAGATAAGGGGGGAGCCAGGATATACAGGCATTTTTGCAACAAAGACCAGGTAGTAGGAACATCAAAAGATTACTGTTAATTAAAGAAAACCAGACATATCAAGTTAATGAATTTAGCGCTTTTCTATGTACAGGAAGATGTAAGAGTCTGGGCTCACTGAACTCATTCCTTTGATAGGCACCTCAGCTATCTGGGGCCAGCATCCTGTTCTTTCCCATCCTGAGTCTCCTCAGGGTGCATCGTTGCGGGTGGCTGTAGTGTCTGATGACTGCAACATCAGACAGCATTCTTAGTCCACACCTCAAAGGAGAGTCACTGCGTTGTCTCTTAAGGAAAAGGCAGAGGACAACACACTTCTTCGGATTTCTTAAGTTTCTCTCTCAAATTCCCCATCAATTAAAATTAATGTCTCGCTCTTCACTTTAACATTGTACTGTCATTCATGCAATTGGCTCTCCTTCCAAGGATCTGTAACAAACAGATCCTTTCAGTTTGAAATAGTTTTTTCTCAAACACCTTCATTTCATTTTACATGCTTTATCTTCATTAATCTCATTCTCTGTTGTATTTATATTATTTTGTTTACATCCTTTACCTCTCCAGACAGACTACAGGCTATCTGACTGCAGGATCCATGATTGACTGGTCTTCGTAGACTCATAGTTATTGCTAATGAAAATAAATGGCTTATCTATGTTTAATGAGTGAGTGAGTGAATGAATGAATGAAATCTCAGATCTTAATATCCTATTAAAAATGCTCTCTGTTACATATTTATTTTTAGCCTAACAGTTAGCTCGGGGATAAGGGAAAGGCACAGGCATATTTATCACTTTTGTCAGGAATAAGCAACATTGTTCTACTATGAAAAGAGCCCTTTATCGGGCCAATCACCATCCATTGAATGTGTAAAGAAAGCACTATATTGAGATGTGGAAAATGAGTGTTTTGGCTTTGCCCAAGGCTAGTTACAGGACATTTTGGAAACTGAGTATCCAGAAAATGGTGTGAAGTCAGACAGGTAAGAGCTTCTGGTAGGTGCTTCAGTAGCTCAGGTTTGACACAGGTGCAAAAGCCCAACTAAGAATGAACCAGACACTGTGTGCACTAAATGGCATTCGCAAGGTGCTGGGGGTGTTTCTGGTGAATTTGAGGTTTTTGATGTCTCGCCACAGAAAGAATTCAGTGAGAGACAAAGTGATAGGTAAGAAATGGATTTATTTAGAGAGATACACACTCTACAGAGTGTGGGCCATCTCAGAAGGCAAGAGTGGCCCCCAACTATGGTGTGGTTAGTTTTTATGGGCTGGGTAATTTCATAGGCTAATGAGTGGGAGGATTCATGTAATTATTTCAGGGAAGCAGTGGGGATTTCCAGGAATTGGGCCACCGCCCACTTTTTGGCCTTTTATGGTCAGCCTTGGAGCTGTCATGGCGCCTGTGGGTGTGTCATTTAGCTGAGGTATTACAATGAGCGTATAATGAGGCTCAAGGTCCCCTGGAAGACGGATCTTCCCCCACCTTGGACCTAGTTGGTTCTAACCAGTTTTTGTCATGTCCTGTGGCTATGCCATTCTTTTAGAGGTTGTGCCCTGCCCCTTTCCCTCCTGCTTCAGTGGGGGGTGGTTGCTGAGAAAGCTACAGAAATATAAAATTTATTCAGAATTAGGATAGATTTAGCAAAGACTTCATGAATAAAACACAACCCCTGGTCCAGGGGAGCTCTGCCCATGAAGGGAGACAGACATGGTAACAGGGAATTCTAAGTGACTGGATGGCTGCAAGGCCACACACTGTGTCCTGGGGTCGGGAGCCCTGAGCCAGCCTGTGGGAGTCTGGGTTGACTCTCCAGAGGTGGCAGCATTTGGGTTGGGAGTTGAAGGGGAAGGAAGAGTTTGCTAAGAAGATAAGCGTTTGTTGGCGAAAGACATCATGGGAATAAGGAACAGCACAGAGTAAGTGAGAAAGTGTGTGTGCCCATGGTGTGTGTGTGTGTGTGTGTGTGTGTGTGTGTGTGTGTGCACCCATGAGAAGGCCGAGGAGGTGGGGAGAGACAAAATGTTTCACCTGAGGACTTAGGGGTAGTTTAGCTTTGTTGGAGAGTATAGGCACTATAAAGGGCACTCACTTACTTATCCCCCTCTGGTTCCGGAAGCGATTGCCCGAGGCTTATAAAGGTGTATCATCTGTAGTGCCCCAATCTCTGAGCACACAGTTATCACATGGCTGCCATGTGCAAAGCCCTGCTCTAGGGGCCAGGGACACAGAAGTGGACAAAACACATGAAAACCCCTGCCTGCGTGGGCCTACTTTCATTCAAAAAACAGACAAGAATCAATACAAGTTAGTAAAATCTTGCATTGAGAGTCGAGAGTGACGAGCACTAAGAAGAAGAACAAAGTAGGACAAAGGACAGAAGATGTGAAGGATGGGCTGGGGCTGCTACTTTCAACCAGGTGACCAGGGAGTCCTCCCCGAGTGACACTTAGAGTCAAGAGCTGAAAGAGGTGATGCTGTAAGGTAGATGCCCTTGATGTTAGACATGCAAATGAAATTCCAACCCCATGAGACCAGCATTGCAGATTCTCTGACCAAAACAACCAGCTTTTCTCTGTGTGACAAACTTCACTAAAACAGAGGGCAGTGAAGGGATTCACCTTGTTAGGTTACCGAGCTTCCTGCCATTGTCTGAAGATCGCTGCTTCTCTTGGCCTCAGGCTGGTGGCCATGACATAAGGATGTACTCCTTCAAATCTCCATGATGCTCCACACACCATGAGGAAAGCACTTTCTGACCCACGGAGCTTAATCTCCCCAGAGCCCACACGTGGTTCTCTCAGCCAGCTGAGTTGTTCCATCCAGAACAGTGCTGTCCAATTGGATGATCTATGATGGGGGCGGGGGGTTCTATATCTGTGCAGAGTGCTGCAAATACAGCTGGTGGGATTGAGGATCTAAATTTTTAATCAAATTTAAGTTGAAAGAATTACAATGGAAATAACTACATGAGGCTAGTGGCTACTGTATTGGACAGTGCATATCTGGAGTAACACTCCAGGAGGCCTGGGGGGTGGAGCTCAGGTGTGCTAGTCCAAGGTGAGATTGGTAACTCCAAGTCTCACCCTTGACAAGGGCTTCCCAGCAGGTAAGATATTCTTCTTAGTGTGTAGCTACTGAATAACACACACACACACACACACACACACACACACACACATGTCCCTCTAGGACAAAAAATAATTTCTGGACCATTTGCAGTCTACGTCCTTAACCTGAAGGCTCCACACCCACAGGGGAGTTGACAGTGAGCATTCATTTACTCATTCTCTCTTCTTCTTCACATTGTGCTCACTAGGTCTCTTAATGTCTTCTTAATGATCTCTCCTTTGGCCATAGCAAGGCCAACAGGAGTTTTGAGGCATATCTTTGGCTGCCTTTGGGGGTGGGAAGTTGGGCAGGTTAAAATAATAGTGTAGCCTCTGTTGAAAAGGAGCAAAGAAGAAAGATAAGGGCCAGGAAAAACCAAGCCAGGAATAGGACCCCAAATGCAAGCCATGGTGATGAACGTACTCTGTGGTCGTACTGCAGAATTGACTGCCTAGCCTAGGTATCTCTATGAGAGGGGATCCTGGGCTGCTGCAGAGTATGAGAGGAAGGAGAGTATAGTGGTTAGAAGCACAACATTTACACAGAACCTGTGTCACTCCAGTATCAAATGAGCACACTTGGGCACAGACTATGGTTTCTAAATACCATTCTCCACCAAGAGGAAGCAGGGCTCCTTGGAGAAATGGGAATGCAAGGGCTGGGGCAGGGAAAATATAAGATGAACCTGGAACATCTTGTGCTACAGAGAGAGTGTCCAAAGAATAATAAGGACAACTCAAGGGAACGGGAGCCAGGCTGAACTGGTGCCTACTGGCCACATATAGGACCATCTGAGCATCAAAATGAATGGTGATAGTGATGAAATATCAGATATGAAAAACAAACAAACAAAAAAAACGGTCCCTGAGTCCCTACTGATAATAAATGATTAAATGGGGGAAAAGAGAAGATCAGCTAGAGTAGAAACTCAATTCACACGTAGAAGGAGTGATGGAGATGGCAAGGCACCCAACCACACCCAATGATTCAGGTAAGAAGCAACAATGGATGCTAAAGTGATCGGTGAAGGTTTGATGGCAACTGGCCATTTACATACTTTCAAAGCATCTCCCCACAAGTTACTTACTCATTACAAAGGGAAAATAGTAACTTTGTAGTGGAGAAAGCTGACAGATATCGCCTTAACCAAATCAGCAAAGTAACAGCACCAGAAATGGGGCAAATTAACATCATGTTCCTCCTGACATCACACACTGATAAAACATCATCACCTCTAAGGATTCCTACCCTAAATATGTAACCTAAATTTTATGGTGAGAAAACATTGGAAAGACCCAAATGGAGGAAATTCTGAACCAAAAAACTCCCACTATGTTCTATTTAAAAATGTCAATATAATAAAAGATAAGGAAAGGCCAAGAAATCATTTCATACTAAAGGAAACTAAAGAGACATGAAAGCTCTGCACCAAAAAAATAGTAGCCAAGAAGAATATCATTGGGAAATTGATGAAATTTTAATAAGGTCTGTAGAGTAGAGGATACCATTGTATCAGTGTTAAACTTCCTAATTCAGACAATCATATTTTGGGTATGTAAGTGAATGCTATTATTTTTAGGATTTTCATGTATGCTGAAATATTTAGGGATAAAGGGACATGTCAACAATGTACTCTCAAATATTCAAATAGCTGAGAGAGAGAGAGATAGAGAATGATAAAGTAAAAACAGGGTAAAGCCTTAGTAATTAGTATATACACGTTCTTTTAAATATTCTTTCAATTTTCTAAATTTGAAATTATTAAAAAAAATTCTAGCCTTTAGTGTCAGATTGCTTGGCTCCAAATCCAAGCACTTCCAATGATGAGCTGTGTGTCTGTGGGCAAGTTACTTAAGCTCTCTGGGCCTCAGCTTCTCTATCTGTAACATGAGGATAATAACAGTGCCTTCCTCAGGGTTGTGTTGAGATTGAAGAGTTAATATACGTAAAGCATTTAAAAGAATGTCTGGCACGTGGCAAGCATTGGACAAGTGGAGATTGCTGTTCTTTGTGTCTAAGAGATAAAATCATGGCAACTAGGAAGGTGAGAGGGGGATTTCTCCTGAGACTCTCAGAGTGATTATGTGCATAAGCACTGCTCTGGGGGGTACTTAATGCCCCTCGACCCAGGCCCCATCACCACCCTATGCCGTTCACGCCCTGGCAGTGCAGATAAGGGCCCTTACTGCCTTTGGATCTGCCACTGTCTAGCAGGTGACTTCAGCCTTTTACCCAACTTCTTTGAGCTTCAATTTCACCACCAGCAAGAGGGATTATAATCCCCACCTCTAGCTTTTCACTATAGCAAATAATTATCCAGTGATATTTATTGAAAATGCTGAATGTGCCAGGCATTTGGGGTGGATTACCATCTAATCCTCAAAACAAACCTCTGAGGTAGGTACTATCATTATCTCAATTTTAGACAAAGGCCATTGAGGCTTAGAGAAGTTAATTAAATTGCCAAGGTCACACAGCTCATAAATGGTGACACAGATTCAACCCAAGCCTCTAGGGGTAACTTCTGAGATCTTATTACTGATAATAACCCTTTCCTTTGTTATGAATATTTTTCTCTCATCTCTTCCTCCCTTCCCTCCTTCCTTCCTTCCTTCCTTCCTTCCTCCCTCCCTCCCTCCTTCCTTCCTTCCTTTCTCTCTCTCTCTGTCTCTGTCTCTCTCTTTCTTCCTTCCTTCCTTCCTTTTCTTTCTTTCTTTCTTTCTCTTTCTTTCTTTTTTTTCTCTTTATTTCTTTCTTTCTTTTCTTTCTCTCTCTCTCTCCCTTCCTTCCTCCCTCCCTTCCTTCCTTCCTTCCTTCCTTCCTTTCTTTTTCTTCCTTTCTTTCTTTTCTTTTTCTCTCTCTCTTCCTTCCTTCCTTCCTCCCTCCCTCCCTCCCTCCCTCTCTCTCTCTCTCTCTCTCTCTCTTTCTCTCTCTCTCTTTCTTTCTTTCTTTCTTTCTTTCTTTCTTTCTTTCTTTCTTTCTTCCTTCCTTCCTTCCTTCCTTCCTTCCTTTCTTCCTTTCTTCCTTTCTTCCTTTCTTCCTTTCTTCCTTTCTTCCTTTCTTTCTTTCTTTCTTTCTTTCTTTCTTTCTTTCTTTCTTTCTTTCTTTCTTTCTTTCTTTCTTTCTCTCTTTCTTTCTCATAAAGGAGGAAAACTGCCCAGGGAGGTTAAGTTACTCTTTTAAATTCACAGAGCATTCTAGTTGATCAGATCTGTGTCTCAAGCTGGAACTGCTGGTAAATGCTGTTGGAGGCCAGGAAGGTGTTTCTGACTTGGCCAGGACATCTGTCCAGGGGTCCAGCATGTGTGCAAAGTGTCAGTTTTCCCGGTGGCCAATCTCATGAGGTCTCACCCCTGCTAAGTAGGAGGCAGATTGGAGACAGACAACCTGGAGGCTTTCAGCCCAGACCAAAGCTGTCCCTTCCCCAGAGAGGAACCCTGAAGCCAGAGCAGCTTCTGAGGCCCCAGGTGCACACCTGCGTGAAGCTGTCGCCCCAGGTTTTCAGACTCATTTGAGGGGCATTACAAAGCCTGGTTCTTAGATTCCCAAATCTGGATAAGCAGCTTAAGCAGAGCTGAACAGACCCTCCCCCCACCTGGAGGTGGGCACTCCAGGAAAGGATTTGGGCTCAATCTGGTGGACCCTTGGCCCCCAGGTGACTCAGGAGCAGCATTGAGATCAGGGGGCTGGATCATGTGGGTGTGCAGGGCACAGGTGCAGCCAACCCCATAGCCCTGTACCCACAGACCTTCCTCACACACACGGCGGTCGCCCCCGTGGTGACAGTACTCTCACCCCCTCAGCCCCTCACAGCTTAACAGCCTGACCTGGGAGCAGGGGCGGTCATTTCCCTGCTGGGACATCTTTCTCCCAGCATCTCCCAAGGTCTGCCTGCCCACTGGCTTGGGCGGCTGGTGCAGTCCGGCTGCCACCTGGCTTCTGCTTCCCGCTGGCCACCCAGCACCCCAGCGCCAGGCCTGCCCTCAAGGCTGCCCCTCCTCACTCCCTTCAACGTTCATTCCTGGGCTCTGCTGATGCCCGTGTCCCCGCTGCTGTTTCTAAGAGCTGGCTCATGCTGGGGCAAGGCCAGGGGAGGAACATTCTAGAACCTCCGAGGAATTTACCCCTTTCCTGGAAGACTTTGAGGATATTCCTTAAGGGTGAGGGCGATTGACACCCTGGGTCCAGCAATCAAGCCAGCTGAGTGATGTTGGGGGGACTGGCCAGCGTTCACGCTTCCTGAGAACTGTCACATGCCGGGCCTTTATAAATAATGCCAACTCCGGTAATCATCCATCCTGCTGGTGGCCAGCTGCTCCTTCAGGTCTTGGGGCTCAGGTACATCAAGTGGTCTGCCCAAGGCCACGCATGAGTAAGGGGACCCCAAAGACTTCCTGGGGTTGGGAGGTGGTTGAAGAGAATGGAACATACCTGTTATCCTCAACATCTGGAGACCACTGGAGGCCCAAGAATGGGGGGAGAGTTCAGGTCACAGTGGCAAAGGTTCTCCCTACGTTTGGAACCTTCCATAAGCAGTGTGCTCTCCCCGATCCCCCCGGCAGGATTGCCTGGCCAGAGACTGGCTAGCCAGATGTGAGGGGTGCGCAAGTAGTGGCATTAACTGGAGGTTGGACTTTAAGAGCCCCGGGTCTGAGAGGTAGCAGGCTAGACACTCATCTCTTTGTATTTTAGTGAGGATTTGCTTCTCAGACTGGCAGTCCTGCCGATTTTCCCTCCTAAATATCTCTTGAGCCTGTCCATCCTTCACCTCCGCAATCACATGCTCCAAGTGTCAGCCTGCTGTGGCCATGGCTTTCTAGTTATCTCCCAGCTTTCTATTTGGCCCTTTATCCATCTTTCTCCAGTCTGCAGCCAGCATGATTGCGTTAAAATGTGAAACTGTCAATTTCTCCCCTCCCCCACTCCCCCCAATACAACCTTTTTGCATGGCTTTTTATCACTCTTAAAATAAAGTTTCCTGCCCTGACTACAAGGCCTGAATGGTCCGCACCCCTCTGCCCAGCCTCACCTTGCCTCTTCTCCCATGTTCTTCATTCCTCCATGCTGGCCCGTGGGACAGGTGATTCTGGTGCAGTCCCACCCCAGAGCCTTTGCAGACACTGGTCCCGCTCCCCGGATAACTCTCCACCACCAGCTTCCCTTCCACTTCCCCCAAGGAACTCCTTCCCAACCTTCAACTCTCAGCTCAGGTCTTGCTTTCCATGGAAATTTTTCTTGATGTCCCCTCCCCATTCCATCCTTAATAGCACTGATGTCCTATTATAATTGCTCACTAATTATGTGCTTATTTCTTCCTCCAGCGTCTGCTCTCTGCCAGCTGTGAGCTCCATGAAAGCAGGCACCAAGCCTGCTTTGCTCACAACCTGTCTCCAGCAGTGGGGAAAAGAATAACTACACCAGGCATACCTGCTGCATACATTAAATGGCAAATCCTGAGGCAATGAGACCCAGGAGAGAGGATTTTGAGAGATGAAGGGCTAACCTGACCCTGCTGACAGGTAGGCTGTCCAGGGGTCATTGGGGTTGGCTTCTGGCCCCCAGTGATGGCAGAAGGGCCCTGACATGGGAAAGCCCTTCACCAGGGTACCTGCTCCCTTGGGAACAATTCACCTGTCTTACCTCTGTAGGGACCTGTGATCTGTTGGGGCTGGAGTTACAGGTGAGGGCGGTGGGCTCAGACCAAGATCCCAGGCAGGCGCACCCCAGACTCTGCCCAGCTCAGGTGGTTATGGGTCCTCCTGGGAGAGAGGTTTACTGACACTTCAGCGAACATTCATTCTTACCCTAGTAGTCTTCAGTATTTGCATTATTACACATTCATTCATTTGTTTGGCCGTTCATGATTTCATTCCTTCTTGAGCATCAATTGGGAAGAATTGTGTTCATTGAGACAGCTACTTTAACTAATGAAATGGAGCAGGACCCCATGGTCCTCCCCCCAACCCAGGTCTTTCGCCTGCTTTTTGTCTGTAGAAAAACTTCAGTCAAAAAATAAATTTAATCAGAGAAGTGAGAAAATACAGAAGCAAAGGAAAACAGTCAAACAGGACAAAACAGTAATAGTTTAGTCATTAAGCAAAGTCAAGGACTTTTAGTTCCTCCTCAAGGGCTATAGATAATGTTATGCGCCATAAACTTTGAGCTGTCTTATAGATACTGAAACCCCCAATAGGTGGAAGGAGTTAACTACATGATGACCAGATTGTTGCCATGACATAAGCTGCCACAATTCTGAGCACTGGCCTCAAAGAAATGGGAACAAACTGACCCTGGAACTGAAGACTAACTTAAAACAATCAAGATGACACTGATCAGATACTACATGATCAATTTCAAGATGATTTTCAGAGCTGACTGTGCTGTTTCTGCATGTAGCCCCCTCCCTCCACTTATACACCCCTGAAACTCCCCTTTAAAAGCTCTTGCCCCCTGATTGTCAGTGGGGGGGAATTGGCCTTTGGACGAGTCTGCCCTGCCCGTCCCCGACCCTGGTTGCCAGCCTCTGAAATAAAGCAAACTTTCCTTTCTACCAACCTTGCCTCTTATTTGCTTTAGAGCAATGAGCAGCTGGACCCCACTTTCGGTAACAGTAGTGCTAATTTGGGTGAATATTCTTATTTCCTTGTAAAAGTAAAATGATAGTTTACCCTTTTTGAAGATGGCTTGATTTCAGCCATAATGAGAAACCAGAAATCTTGCTAAACTGTCTCCCTTTTGCTTAAGAGCTGGCATCCCCACATCTGGCTGATGGAAATGTGATCTCATCAGTTACCTGTGCTAAGACCTGGGCTTCCTCTGACTCGGCTGTTCTAACCCAGCTAAATATTTAATGTGTGTCTAGTTCATTTTATCTCCTCAGCCTCAAGTTAGTTTATCCCCATCACGATCTAATTCCAGCTTTCCTTTATTAAAGGGGCTTTCTTACAGAGCAGAATGCTTGGGCGGGCTAAGTAATAAATATACAGCAGTGTTCCTCAACACTGTTAGACCCAATCACCCCTTCACAGAAAATATTTTGTAACACTCCCTTTACTATACTGAAATGGAATTCAAAGATAGGATGACTTACCTGTACACATGATTTTTTAAAAAGTCAATAAAGCCCTGAACATAATAACTAGAGTGAAAAGGAAAAATAAAGGGAAAGCAATCTGTAACAAAATGCTATGTATTATAATATGTAAATGATCAGGCCTGACTCTATTAGAAAATATAATGAAGTTATCAGATGTTTTCACCTACTTAAAGTGAATAAATGTGGATGAAGAGAAAGGAGACAATAATTTTGCTAAACATTTTTCTTTATGTTTGACCTTTTGAAGTAAGGGCTACAGAAGAGTACTTATACATGGAGTGTACTTATGTATGGGGCCACTGTGATAGCCACAAATGCAGATGTATCCAGGTGTTTGTGCTGATGTATCCAGGTGTTTGTGCTGGAGGTGACTCAAACACCTTGAAGGGCATTGCCCTTGTTGCAGGATTTTCCCGAAAGAAGAGCAATTCTTGGTAAAGAAGCAATTCTTCCCTTGATTCACATGATTGTTGCATTTGAAAATTCAGTGTATGTGAAACTATGTAAATATACTTTGTGTATATATGTAAAATCATGTAAAGTTAAAATAACAAACAAGTCTGTTGCCTATATGAATGTCCAGTAGCACATTCAAAAGTGGGTTTGGGCCCTTCCCCATACCAAAGAAGGGCCACTTGTCATATTGATAACCCCAAGCACCTCCACAAAGTTCCAAAACACCCCTAAGGGTCAGCAACCCCCATGTGGAGAGCCACTGATTGACGGACAGGGTGTCAGTGTGGCCCAGAGGAGCTGAATCAGGGTTTCTGCCTCTGCCTCTGCCTTTTCTCCACAGGTTATGAGACAACCACGCCAGTAATAGCAATGATAGGATTCTGAGTATTCGCTGCCTGTTGGTCACCGTGGTAGCCACCCTACCTATGTGATTAACCCACATCAACTTCCCCAGGTTGGTGGTATTATTCCCATTTTAAAGAAGGAAACACTAAGTCTCTGATGTTGGGCAACTTGTTTAGGTTCTTACCTTTGAATGTATCAGAAGAGAAGAATATCTGCTCTGCAGTTTCAATAGAGGAGGAACAAAGACTGTGGATAGGAAGGTTTTCATCTGATGGGCTATGGAAGTTCTAGTGGAGATTAATACGTGTTAAGCATGTAATAATTTGAGAGTGCTTCTCTACTGTGTGCAGCCACAGGAGATGTCCACTGGTAATCACTAGGAAGCATAAAGAGGTCTGTGTTTCATATTACAACCAGGAAGTGACTCTTGTGACCATTTGGGTTTTAAAGTTTCCTTCCTGTTCTGACAGAAGCAGGAAAAGTGGATAGTGCCAATGGGCTGTTGAAGAGTGAGCCCTGGTTTAGAGAAATAAGGAGCTGCAGCCTCAGGGAACCATACTTGTAAAGAACAGAGAACTCAGCAGCATGACAAAGAGCCATGGCTTCACAGGCAAATTCTATCAAACATTTAGAGAAGACCTAACACCTATCCTTCTCAAACTCTTCCAAAATATAGCAGAGGAAGGAACACTCCCAAACTCATTCTACGAGGCCACCATCACCCTGATACCAAGACCAGACAAAGATGTCACAAAAAAAGAAAACTACAGGCCATTATCACTGATGAACATAGATGCAAAAATCCTCAACCAAATACTAGCAAACAGAATCCAACAGCACATTAAAAGGATCATACACCATGATCAAGTGGGGTTTATCCCAGGAATGCAAGGACTCTTCAATATATGCAAATCAATCAATGTAATACAAAACCATATGATAATCTCAATAGATGCAGAAAAAGCTTTTGACAAAATTCAAACCCATTTATGATGAAAATTCTCCAGAAAGTAGACATAGAGGGAACTTACCTCAACATAATAAAGGCCATATATGACAAACACACAGCCAACATCGTTGTCAATGGTGAAAAACCGAAACCATTTCCTCTAAGATCAGGAACAAGAGACGGTTTCACACTCTCACTGCTATTATTCCACATAGTTTTGGAAGTTTTACCCATAGAAATCAGCAATCAGAGAAGAAAAAGAAATAAAAGGAATCCAAATTGGAAAAGAAGAAGTAAAGCTGTCACTGTTTGCAGATGACATGACACTATACATAGAGATTCCTAAAGATGCTACCAGAAAACTACTAGAGCTAATCAATGAATTTGGTAAGGTAGCAGGATACAAAATTAATGCACAGAAATCCCTGGCATTCCTATACACTAATGATGAAAAATCTGAAAGTGAAATCAAGAAAACACTCCCATTTACGATTGCAACAAAAAGAATGAAATACCTAGGAATAAACCTACCTAAGGAGACAAAAGACCTGTATGCAGAAAACTATGACACTGATGAAAGAAATTAAAGACGATACAAACAGATGGAGACATATACCATGTTCTTGGACTGGAAGAATCGACATTGTGAAAATGACTCTACTATCCAAAGCAATCTACAGATTCAATGCAATCTCTATCAAATTACCAAGGGTATTTTTCACAGAACTAGAACAAAAAATTTCACAATTTGTATGGAAACACAAAAGACCCTGAGTAGCCAAAGCAATCCTGAAAAAGAAAAACGGAGCTGAAGGAATCAGTCTCCCTGACTTCAGACTATACTATAAAGCTACAGTAATCAAGACAGTAGTGGGGCTTCCCTGGTGGCGCAGTGGTTGAGAGTCCATCTGCTGATGCAGGGGCCATGGGTTCGTGCCCCGGTCCGGGAAGATCTCACGTGCCATGGAGCAGCTGGGCCTGTGAGCCATGGCCGCTGAGCCTGCACGTCTGGAGCCTGTGCTCTGCAATGGGAGAGGCCACAACAGTGAGAGGCCTGCGTACCGCAAAAAAAAAAAACAGAAGGGGAAGATGACGGAAGGGTAAGCCACGGAGATCACCTTCCTCCCCACAGGTACACCAGAAATACACCTACACGTGGAACAACTCCTACAGAACACCTACTGAACGCTGGCAGAAGACCTCAGACTTCCCAAAAGGCAAGAAACTCCCCACGTACCTGGGTAGGGCAAAAGAAAAAAGAATAAACAGAGACAAAAGGTTAGGGACAGGACCTGCACCAGTGAGAGGGAGCCGTAAAGGAGGAAAGGTTTCCACACACTAGAAGCCCCTTCGCGGGCGGAGACTGCGGGTGGCGGAGGGGGGAAGCTTCGGAGTCGCGGAGAAGAGCACAGCCACAGGGGTGCGGAGGGCAAAGTGGAGAGATTCCCACACAGAGGATCGGTGCCGACCGGCACTCACCAGCCCGAGAGGCTTGTCTGCTTCCCCGCCGGGGCGGGCGGGGCTGGGAGCTGAGGCTCCGGCTTTGGTTGGACCACAGGGAGAGGACTGGGGTTGGCGGCGTGAACACAGCCTGAAGGGGGTTAGTGCACCATGGCTAGCCGGGAGGGAGTCCGGGGAAAAGTCTGGACCTGCCGAAGAGGCAAGAGACTTTTTCTGCTCTCTTTGTTTCCTGGTGCGCGAGGAGAGGGGATTAAGAGCGCTGCTTAAAGAAGCTCCAGAGACGGGCGCGAGCTGCAGCTAAAAGCGCGGACCCCAGAGACGGGCATGAGACGCTGAGGCTGCTGCTGCCGCCACCAAGAAGCCTGTGTGCAAGCACAGGTCACTATCCCCACCACCCCTCCCGGGAGCCTGTGCAGCCCACCACTGCCAGGGTCCCGGGATCCAGGGACAACTTCCCCAGGAGAATGCACGGCGCGCCTCAGGCTGGTGCGATGTCACGCCGGCCTCTGCCACCCCAGGCTCGCCCCGCAATCCGTGCTGCTCCCTCCCCCTCGCCTGAGTGAACCAGAGTCCCCGAAGCAGCTGCTCCTTTAACCCTGTCCTGTCTGAGCGAAGAACAGATGCCTTCCGGCGACCTACACACAGGGGCGGGGCCAAATCCAAAGCTGAGCCCTGGGAGCTGTGAGAACAAAGAAGAGAAAGGGAAATCTCTCCCAGCAGCCTCAGAAGCAGCGGATTAAAGCTCCACAATCAACTTGATGTACCCTGCATCTGTGGAATACCTGAATAGACAACGAATCATCCCAAATTGAGGAGGTGGACTTTGAGAGCAAGATTTATGATTTTTTCCCGTTTTCCTCTTTTTCTGAGTGTGTATGTGTATGCTTCTGTGTGAGATTTTGTCTGTATAGCTTTGCTTCCACCATTTGTCCTAGGGTTCTATCCATCCGTTTTTTTTCTTGTTGTTTTTTAAACTTTTTCTCTTAATAATTATTTTTTATTTTAATAACTTTATTATATTTTATCTTATTTTACTTTATCTTCTTTCTTTTTTTTTCTTTCCTTCCCTCCTTCCTTCCTTCCTCCCTCCCTCCCTCCCACACTCCTTTCTTTCTTTCTTTCTTTCTTTCTTTCTTTCTTTCTTTCTTTCTTTCTCTCTCTCTCTCTCTTTCTTTCTTTCTTTCTTTCTACTTCTACTAATTCTTTCTTTCTACTTTTTCTCCCTTTTATTCTGAGCCGCAGGGATGAAAGGCTCTTGGTGCTGCAGCCAGCAGTCAATGCTGTGCCTCTGCCGTGGGAGAGCCAACTTCAGGACACTGGTCCACAAGAGACCTCCCAGCTCCACATAATATCAAATGGTGAAACTCTCCCAGAGATCTCCATCTCAACACCAGCACCCAGCTTCACTCAACGACCAGCAAGCTACAGTGTTGGACACCCTATGCCAAACAACTAGCAAGACAGGAACACAACCCCACCCATTAGCAGAGAGGCTGACTAAAATCATAATAAGTCCACAGACACCCCAAAACACACTACCAGACGTGGACCTGCCCACCAGAAAGACAAGATCCAGCCTCATCCACCAGAACACAGGCACTAGTGCCGTCCACCAGGAAGCTTACACGACCCACTGAACCAACCTTAGCCACTGGGGACAGACACCAAAAACAACGGGAACTATGAACCTGCAGCCGGCAAGGAGACCCCAAACACAGTAAGATAAGCAAATTGAGAAGACAGAAAAAACACACAGCAGATGAAGGAGCAAGATAAAAACCCACCAGACCAAACAAATGAAGAGGAAATAGGCAGTCTACCTGAAAAAGAATTCAGAATAATGATAGTAAAGATGATCCAAAATCTTGGAAATAGAATAGAGAAAATGCAAGAAACATTTAACAAGGACCTAGAAGAACTAAAGATGAAACAAGCAATGATGAACAACACAATAAATGAAATTAAAAGTTCTCTATAAAGGATGAATAGCAGAATAACTGAGGCAGAAGAACGGATAAGTGACCTGGAAGATAAAATAGTGGAAATAACCACTGCAGAGCAGAATAAAGAAGAAAGAATGAAAAAAACTGAGGACAGTCTCAGAGACATCTGGGACCTTATTAAATGCACCAACATTCAAATTATAGGGGGTCCAGAAGAGGAAGAGAAAAAGAAAGGGACTGAGAAAATATTTGAAGAGATTATAGTTGAAAACTTCCCTAATATGGGACAGGAAATAGTTAATCAAGTCCAGGAAGCACAGAGAGTCCCATACAGGATAAATCCAAGGAGAAATATGCCAAGACACATATTAATCAAACTGTCAAAAATTAAATACAGAGAAAACATATTAAAAGCAGCAAGGGAAAAACAACAAATAACACACAAGGGAATCCCCATAAGGTTAACAGCTGATCTTTCAGCAGAAACTCTGCAAGCCAGAAGGGACTGGCAGGACATATTTAAAGTGATGAAGGAGAAAAACCTGAGACCAAGATTACTCTACCCAGCAAGGATCACATTCAGATTTGATGGAGAAATTAAAATCTTGACAGACAAGCAAAAGCTGAGAGAGCTCAGCACCACCAAACCAGCTTTACAACAAATGCTAAAGGAACTTCTCTAGGCAAGAAACACAAGAGAAGGAAAAGACCTACAATAACGAACACAAAACAATTAAGAAAATGGGAATAGGAACATACATATTGAAAATTACCTTAAATGTAAGTGGACTAAATGCTCCCACCAAAAGACACAGATTGGCTGAATGGATACAAAAACAAGACCCATATAGATGCTGTCTACAAGAGACCAACTTCAGACCTAGAGACACATACAGACTGAAAGTAAGGGGATGGAAAAAGATATTCCATACAAATGGAAACCAAAAGAAAGCTGGAGTAGCAATTCTCATATCAGACAAAATAGACCTTAAAATAAAGACTATTAGAAGAGACAAGAAGGACACTACATAATGATCAAGGAATCGATCCAAGAAGATATAACAATTGTAAATATTTATGCATCCAACATAGGAACACCTCAGTACATATGGCAAATACTAACAGTCATGAAAGGGGTAATCGACAGTAACACATTCATAGTAGGGGACTTTAGCACCCCACTTTCACCAATGGACAGATCATCCAAAATAAAAATAAATAAGGAAACACAAGCTTTAAATGATACAAGATGGACTTAATTGATATTTATAGGACATTCCATCCAAAAACAACAGAATACACATTTTTCTCAAGAGCTCATGGAACATTCTCCAGGATAGATCATATCTTGGGTCACAAATCAAGCCTTGGTAAATTTAAGAAAATTGAAATTGTATCAAGTATCTTTTCCGACCACAACACTATGAGACTAGATATCAATTACAGGAAAAGATCTGTAAAAAATACAAACACATGGAGGCTAAACAATACACTACTTAATAACGAAGTGATCACTGAAGAAATTAAAGAGGAAATTAAAAAATACTTAGAAACAAATGACAATGGAGACACGACGACCCAAAACCTATGGGATGCAGCAAAAGCAGTTTTAAGGGGGAAGTTTATAGCAATACAATCCTACCTTAAGAAACAAGAAACATCCCAAATAAACAACCTAACCTTATACCTAAAGCAATTAGAGAAAGAAGAACAAAAAACCCCCAAAGTTAGCAGAAGGAAAGAAATCATAAAAATCAGATCAGAAATAAATGCAAAAGAAATGAAGGAAATGATAGCAAAGATCAATAAAACTAAAAGCTGGTTCTTTGAGAAGATAAACAAAATTGATAAACCATTAGTCAGACTCATCAAGAAAAAAAGGGAGGAGACTCAAATCAATAGAATTAGAAATGAAAAAGGAAAAGTAACAACTGACACTGCAGAAATGCAAAAGATCATGAGAGATTACTCCAAGCAACTCTATGCCAATAAAATAGAAAACCTGGAAGAAATGGACAAATTCTTAGAAATGCACAACCTGCCAAGACTGAATCAGGAAGAAATAGAAAATATGAACAGACCAATCACAAGCACTGAAATTGAAACTGTGATTAAAAATCTTCCAACAAACAAAAGCCCAGGACCAGATGGCTTCACAGGCGAATTCTATCAAACATTTAGAGAAGAGCTAACACCTATCCTCCTCAAACTGTTCCATAATATAGCAGAGGGAGGAACACTCCCAAACTCATTCTACGAGGCTACCATCACCTTGATACCAAAACCAGACAAGGATGTCACAAAGAAAGAAAGCTACAGGCCAATATCAGTGAAGAACGTTCATGCAAAAATCCTCAACAAAATACTAGCAAACAGAATCCAACAGCACATTAAAAGGAACATACACCATGATCAAGTGGGGTTTATTCCAGGAATGCAAGGATTCTTCAATATACACAAATTAATCAATGTGATAAACCATATTAACAAATTGAAGGAGAAAAACCATATGATCATCTCAATAGATGCAGAGAAAGCTTTTGACAAAATTCAACACCCATATACGATAAAAACCCTGCCGAAAGTAGGCATAGAGGGAACTTTCCTTAACATAATAAAGGCCATATATGACAAACCGACAGCAAACATTGTCCTCAATGGTGAAAAACTGAAAGCATTTCCACTAAGATCAGGAAGAAGACGAGGTTTCCCACTCTCGCCACTCTTATTCAACATAGTTTTGGAAGTTTTAGCCACAGCAATCAGAGAAGAAGAGGAATCCAAATCGGAAAAGAAGAAGTAAAGCTGCTACTGTTTTCAGATGACATGACACTATACATAGAGAATCCTAAAGATGCTACCAGAAAACTACTAGATCTAATCAATGAATTTGGTAAAGTAGCAGGATACAAAATTAATGCACAGAAATTTCTGGCATTCCTATACACTAATGATGAAAAATCTGAAAGTGAAATCAAGAAAACACTCCCATTTACCATTTCAACGAAAAGAATAAAATATCTAGGAATAAACCTACCTAAGGAGACAAAAGACCTGTATGCAGAAAATTATAATACACTGATGAAAGAAATTAAAGATGATACAAATAGATGGTAGAAAGATGGAGAACTCTACCATGTTCTTGTATGGGAAGAATCAACATTGTGAAAATGACTCTACTACCCAAAGCAATCTACAGATTCAATGCAATCCCCATCAAACTACCACTGGCATTTTTCACAGAACTAGAACAACAAATTTCACAATTTGTATGGAAACACAAAAGATCCCGAATAACAAAAGCAATCTTGGGAAAGAAAAACGGAGCTGGAGGAATCAGGCTCCCTGACTTCAGACTATACTACAAAGCTACAGTAATCAAGACAGTATGGTGCTGGCACAAAAACAGAAAGATAGATCAATGGAACAGGATAGAAATCCCAGAGATAAACCCACGCACATATGGTCACCTTATCTTTGATAAAGGAGGCAGGAATGTACAGTGGAGAAAGGACAGCCTCTTCAACAGTGGTGCTGGGAAAACTGGACAGGTACATGTAAAAGTATGAGATTAGATCACTCCCTAACACCATACACAAAAATAAGCTCAAAATGGATTAAAGACCTAAATGTAAGGCCAGAAACTATCAAACTCTTAGAGGAAAACATAGGCAGAACACTCTATGACAAATCACAGCAAGATCCTTTTTGACCCACCTCCTAGAGAAATGGAAATCAAAACAAAAATAAACAAATGGGACCTAGTCAAACTTCAAAACTTTTGCACAGCAAAGAAAACCAAAAACAAGACCAAAAGACAACCCTCAGAATGGGAGAAAATATTTGCAAATGAAGCAACTGACAAAGGATTAATCTCCAAAATTTACAAGCAGCTCATGCAGCTCAATAACAAAAAAACAAAAAACCCAATCCAAAAAAGGGCAGAAGACCTGAATAGACATTTCCCCAAAGAAGATATACAGACGGCCAACAAACACATGAAAGAATGCTCAACATCATTAATCATTAGAGAAATGCAAATCAAAACTACAATGAGGTATCACCTCACACTGGTCAGAATGGCCATCATCAAAAAATCTAGAAAGAATAAATGCTGGAGAGGGTGTGGAGAAAAGGAAGATCTCTTGCACTGTTGGTGGGAATGTAAACTGATACAGCAACTATAGAGAGCAATATGGAGGTTCCTTAAAAAACCAAAAATAGAACTACCATATGACACAGCAATCCCACTACTGGGCATATACCCTGAGACAACGATAATTCAAAAAGAGTCATGTTCCAAAATGTTCATTGCAGCTCTGTTTACAATAGCCAGGACATGGAAACAACCTAAGTGTCCATCATCGGATGAATGGATAAAGAAGATGTGGCACATATATACAATGGAATATTACTCAGCCATAAAAAGAAACGAAATTGAGCTATTTGTAATGAGGTGGATAGACCTAGAGTCTGTCATACAGAGTGAAGTAAGTCAGAAAGAGAAAGACAAATACTGTATGCTAACACATATGTATATTCAATTTAAGAAAAAAAAATGTAATGAAGAACCTAGGGGTAAGACAGGAATAAAGACACAGACCTACTAGAGAATGGACTTGAGGATATGGGGAGGGGGAAGGGTAAGCTGTGACAAAGCGAGAGAGAGGCATGGACATATATACACTACCAAATGTAAGGTAGATAGCTAGTGGGAAGCAGCCACATAGCACAGGGAGGTCAATTCGGTGCTTTCTGACTGCCTGGATGGGTGGGATAGGGAGGGTGGGAGGGAGGGAGATGCAAGAGGGAAGAGATATGGGAACATGTATATGTATAATTGATTCACTTTGTTTTAAAGCAGAAACTAACACACCATTGTAAAGCAATTATACTCTAATAAAGATTTTAAAATAAAAAGAAAAGACAGTAGTGTACTGGCACTGCAACTGAAATATAGATCCTTGGAACAGGATAGAAAGCCCAGAGATAAACCCACGCACATATGGTCACCTTATCTTTGATAAAGTAGGCAAGAATATGCAATGGAGAAAAGACTGCCTCCTCAATAAGTGGTGCTGGGAAAACTGGACAGCTACATGTAGAAGAATGAAATTAGAACAATCCCTGACATGATACACAAAAATAAACTCAAAATGGATTAAGGACCTAAATGTAAGGCCAGACACTATAACACTCTTAGAAAAAAAACATAGGTAGAGCACTCTTTGACATAAGTCACAGCAAGATCCTTTCTGATCCACTTCCTAGAATAATGAAAATTAGAACAAAAATAAAAAATGGGATCTAATTAAACTTAAAAGCTTTTGCACAGCAAAGGAAACCATAAACAAAACAAAGAAAGCCCTCAGAATGTGAGAAAATGATGGCAAATGAAGCAACTGACAAGGAATTAATCTCCAAAATATACAAATACCTCATGCAGCTCGATATATAAAAAAAATGAACAACCCAGTCAAAAAATGGGCAGAAGACCTAAACAGACATTTCTCCAAAAACACATACAGATGGCCAAGAAACACATGAAAAGCTGTTCAACATCACTAATTATTAGAGAAATGCAGATCAAAACTACAGTAAGGTATTACCTCACACTGAAACTTTTAAGATAATTGTAGATTTACATGTAGCTTTAGAGGTAATATAGAGAGATCCATGGACCCTTTACCCAGTTTGTTGTAAGGTAGCCCCTTGGAAAACTACAGTACAATATCCTAACCAGGGCATTGGCATTGATACAATCCACAAGTCTTAATTAGATTTCCCCAGTTCTACTTGTACCCGTGTGTGTATGTGTATGTATGTGTGTGTGCATGTGCATTGATAACACAATGTTATCTCATGCAAAGGTTCATATAGCCACCACCTGAGTTGAGGTATAGAACAAGTTCCAACAGCACAAGGATCTCCTGTGTTGCCCTCTAAAAAAACAGTTTATTGAGGTGAAATTCACAGAAAATAAAATGAATGCACTGGGAGTTTGGGGTTAGTAGATGCAAACTATTACATATAGAATGGATAAACAACAAGGTCCTACTGTATAGCACAGGGAAATATATTCAATATCCTGAGATAAACCATAATGGAAAAGAATATAAAAAATGTATATATGTGTATGACTGAGTCACTTTTCTGTACAGCAGAAATTAACACAACATTTTAAATCAACTATACTTCAATAAAAAATGAGAAAAAGTAAAATAACCATTTTAAATTGGATAATTCAGTGGCATTTAATGCAGTTACAATGTTGTATAACCTCCACCTCTATAAAAACAATTCCATCATTCCAAAGTCAAATTTCTTGCCCATTTAGCAGTTTCTTCTTACACCTTCTCCTCAGATACTGGCAAGAATCAATACATCTTCTGTCTCTATGGATGTATTTATTCTGGATATTTACATAAATAGAATCACACAATATATGACATTTTGTGTCTGGCTTCTTTCCCTTACCATTATGTTTTCAAGATTCATCAACATTGTAGCATTTGTCAATATTCTATTCATTTTTATGACTGAATAATATTCCATTTTATCTATAGACCACAATTTGTTTACCCATTCATCTGTTAATGGACATTTGAACCTATGTGAATAATGGTGTTATAAATATGCTTATATATGTAACAGTATCTGTTTTCAGTTCTTTGGGGGCACGTATATACCTAGGAATAGAATTTTGGATGATACAGCAATTTAATGTTTAAAGTTTTCAGGAAAGGCCAGACCATTTTCCACAGTGGCTGAACCATTTTACATTCCCACCAGAAATGTGTGAAGGTTCCAATTTTTCCACATTTTTGGCAACACTTTGGGAGATTGTTTTTCAATCTTATTTACTTGTTACAGGTTGTATTAATCTGATTAATCTGCTGGGTCTTCAACACACGTATTTTGAGGGGGGACAAAATTCAGTCCATAACCAGCATCTATTCGGATTTTTTATTTCTTCTTGAGTCACTTTTGGTAGTTTACGTATTTCTAGGAATTTGTCTATTCATCTAAGTTATCTAATTTGTTGGTGTATATTATTCATGGTATTTTCTTATACTCCTTTTAATTTCCATAAGGTTGGAAATAAAGTCCCTGCTTGAATTTCTGATTTTAGTTATTTGTGTCTTCTCTCTTTTTTCTTTGTCAGTCTACCTACATGTTTGTCAATTTTGCTGATCTTTTCCAAGAACCCACTTTTGGTTTCATGGATTCTATTGTTTTTCTGTCCTCTTTTTCATTGACCTCTGGAGTGGGTAGTCAGGAATGTTCCCAAAGATGATGGCCCCTGGTTAAGTCCAGAGTGAAATGGGGGGGGGGAGGGACAGTTCTCTACCCACAAGGAGGTCCCAGGCTGGTGGGGAAGACACAGTGCAAATCTGGAACAACATGGGGATGTTAGGGTCCTGATCTCAGCCCGAGGCCCCGTGGCCCATGCAGCAGCCTCTGTGCATGCTTTTGAGTAGAGGTGTGGTCTGTTGACCTTCACAGCTGGCAGTATCCCATTGTAGGACCAGACACAGTTTACATATCCAGGCTCCTGTGACAAAAATTTGGTTGTTCTAAGTTTGGAGGTACTACAGACAGTGCTGGAATGACCACATCTGAAAATGTCCTTTGGTGCATGTATGCACACTTATCTTTTAGGAATATGCCTATAAGTGGACTGGATATGTTCAGCTTGAGTAGATACAATCTTCCAACAGAGGTATGGATTTATTTATTTATTGGTGAATCAATCTAACTTCCTCAGTGCTTTAACTGGAATTGTGGCAGAGCCCTCAATCCACTAGCGGTCTTGGTGAAGCTTTTTACCAGTCCCCAAATCAGCCCAGTGTGCATGTGAAGGCCATGTGAATTATTGGGAGGAACATGAAAGGGCTCTGGAGCCAGAAATGTCTGGGGTTGACTCCTGCCTCTGTCACTGACTAGCTGTGGGGCCCTGAGCAAGTCACACAACTGTCCCAAGTCTACTTCCTCATGATGAAGCCCAATAGCATTCAGCTGTTGAAAGGAGTTAAATGAAATTGTGCCTACGGTGGGCCTGGTGAAGGACCTAGCACAGGGTGAGTGGGCAATAAATGGCCGCTGTCAGTCATGTTGTAAATGCTTTCTGCAGGTGGTGACCCAGGAGGTGAGAAGGGTTTCAAGTTAAAATCACAGGTGTGCAAGTGGTCAAAGCTGCTCTCATAAAGGCCATGCACCAAAACCCAGCAATTGAGCTTGGAAAGGCTCTGAAGTTCTCCTTCAAAGCCCAGTTCTTCCTATTTTACACCAAGTCCTAAGAAGTTTCTATTTCTTTCATCCCCAGTTCACAGCTGTTTAGTAGAAGGCACGATGACAGTGGGGGAGGTCATTATGGGGAGCGGTTTTCCACCCACAGACATTCAGACAACAGTGGGCAACTTTAGCTGAGGGTCGGAAAAAATGAACTGGCCAAAAAAAAAGGAAAGAAAAGAAAAGAAAACCCCTATGCCCATGGGCACGGCCATGCCTCCGCTCCTTTGAATATACTCAGCACATCCACATTGGCTGGAGCAGGAAATCTTAAAATGCTGCTGCAGCCCCTTGGTCTCAGGGCATTCTTGGGCTGTTTGTCTGCCTCAGTGGTTCTTCCAGTGTTTTTGCCCATCAGACTCCATCTTACATCCCACCTGCATTTCCCCACAATTTTGTGTTGTACCAGGCTCTGAATTCACATTCCTTTTGTACAACACTTTGGGGTTTGCCCTTCAGCTCTACTCACCATAAGTAAGAATCTCCTGGTGCAACCCTACCTCTAGGCTTCCCTGGTTCTCCAGGTAGGGCCAGCTACCAGACAGCCTGCTGAAAAAGGTAACAGTCAGTCATCCCTTTAGCGGGTCAAAGGTGCCCCTCACTGCCCCCCAAAATGTCCAGGAAGAGCACAGCACCATTGTGGTAACTCAGAAAAATGACCCTTAGTCACAACGATGTGTGAAGTTGTGTGTAGGATGTCAAAAGGCAGGGTGGTGTGGGGATATTTCCACCCACAAAAGTAAAAGAGAGAAGAAGTTTTGAATCATCAAGAAATCATTTTTTATTATTTGGCTTCTACTTGGCCATATTTTACTTTACAGAAGGTATTATGATCTCCATTTGCAATATTAGAACCTGTAGACTTCTTAAGGGTCTGGGACATGTAGGATGTCACAGAGCTGGTCCTCGTGGGTGGAGCCCAGAGCTGACCCTCAGTCCAGGGAGCCACACTGCTGAGCAGAGCCGTCCTCTGACCTGTGTCATACTCTGAGTGTGTGTGCACATGTTGTGTATGTGAGGTAGCCGGTCTTTGGGAGTCCCAGTGCTGCAGGGTCCTAGGAACCCAAAGGAGCAAGGCCTGGATATCCCAGGAGATGCAACAGAAGATGACAGATGAACACAGGACTGGGGAGGGGTTGGCAAGAAGTCCTTTATGAGCATCCATCCTAGGGCACAGTCTGGGAGGAGACAAGCTGTAAAATACAGAAGCTCAAGGCTCAGTCATTAACCATATTCAATACCCACTGGCCAAAGGTGAAGTGCATTTTCAGAGAGGTGAACAAGTTCATCAAAGGAGTGGAGTTTTGCTCTGTTGTATCATAGGGGACACCGTGTCAGTATAAACAGCACTGGCTGGAGGAGACGGGCAGAATTACAAAGGTAGGCGAGCCTTCCCAGGGGCCCCACTCCTAGGAAGCCTCCAGGCATTTGCTGCCTATGCCCTCTTCAGGCACAGATGCTCTGCTTTTCCACTGTGACTGGTATTTGGTATTACCTGTACTCAGCATGTCTCTGTTACTGAAATACCCACAGCCCAGAGCCAGCACACTCATATGAGGGGGAGCTCCAGCTGGGATTGGGGCCCCAGACTTTGTAGCTTTTGAGGGGACCAGTGAAAAATGGATGGATTGAAAGGATTTCCAACTCTTAATTTTGCCAAATTAAGACTTTAAAAAAAGTTGACTATTTCACATTCTTTTCCCATTTAGATTATTACAGAATATTAAGTAGAGTTCCCCATGCTATATAGTAGGTCCTTATTTGAAAAAGAATAGATATATGTATATGTATAAGTGAATCACTTTGCTGTACACCTGAAACTAACACAACATTGTAACTCAACTATACTCCAATATAAAATAAAATTAAAAAAAAATTGCCTATTATTAACTATAGCGAATCATTTCTCCAAGGGCGTTTTGGCACTAAGAGAAAGAAAATAATATTTCAAATTAAAGGACAATCTTTTATGTTAACTAAACAGGCTAAATTTATATTTTCTTTCTTCCTTTTTTTTCATTTCTCCAAGGGTCAGTGGATAGTTCATCATGAAACAGGACAGTTAAGAGGACTTCAGGCTGTCCCAGATTCAAACCCCTAGCCTCAGAGAATGTACCTTCACTGGGCACAGTACTTTCACTGTATTTTACTTCTCTGAGTGCGATAGTCAGGATTCTCCAGAGAAACAGAGCCAACAGGGTATGTGTGTGTGTGTGTGTGTGTGTGTGTGTGTGTATTCCAAAGGAAATTGGCTGGCAGTATTCCCTCTTGCTTGGAATTTCATCTTTGTTCTCTTATGCCCTTCAACTGATTCACCTGCATTATGGAGGGCAATCTGTGTTACTCAAAATCCACCAATTAAAATGTTAATCACAACCAAAAAACACCTTCACAGAAACACCTAGAATAATGTTTGACCAAATATCTGTGCACCGTGGCCTAGCTGAGTTGACACATAGCATTAAGCATCACACTGAGCTCAGTTTTCCTGAGTTAAAAGTAAAAATAATAATCCGTGTAAATTGGTTAAAAGGACTTCATAAAGGCTGTGCCGGAAAGCCTGCCTAGCTTCAGAGGCCTGGCTACACGAGCTGTCCTTCCTCCAGGCTCCGCAGACCCCTGCAGACAGTCAGTGGACCTTAAGCTCCTGAGGATTCTATGCTCTGAGCTGTTTCTTCCTTCTGATCAACCCTCCAGGGTTTGGCCCCAGGGGCCTCTGCAAGGTCTGTGCTTGACCCTTCACAACTCTCCTGTGTTGCGTGATTGGCCCACCTCCCTCATCCAATGATGCTTATTTTTGCAGCCAGGGCCCAGCACAGACCCTGACACCCAGTGCGTATGTGTAGAATGACGTAAGACCTGGATGAATGAGGGGATTTTAGGTGGAATTTTGCTCCTCCATCAACTGCTTTTGAAAAGCTAGACTTCCTTTGCACCAGCCTCTTTCTTCCTTCTCCTGCCCTCACAGTGGGACTTGTGTTCTGTGTTCTGAGCAATCACACTTGCCTCTCCCAGGCCCCTTCCCCCTGGGTCCCACGGAAGCCTCTGTCACTTAAAGGCACCAGGTATATTCCCTGTTTACCTTCTGTAGCACCTCTCAACTTCAGGAGTCCTGTCCGACCCTGCAGAGCTGCTAAGGTCCATCTACACCGGGTGCTGCCACTCCTTGGGACCTCACGGACACACAGCGTCCTGATTCATCTTGGACATCTACCCCCTGCTCCCCAGACCCTCCAGGCACCTCTTCATGATCCAAGATGACCGCTTTGTGTTGGCCAATAACTTGGTTTCCTGCTTTGCTGGGACTTCTGCTTTCTGGCTAGTTTCTCCTGCTGGCACCATAAACTTTCTCACCATCTTCACCAAGTGTTTACAACTCACTGGGAAGATGGAGAGATGATATCACGCCTCTCAATCTCTCTCTTAGGACCCTAAATGTCAGTGAGTGCTTACTGTCTTTTCTCCCACCCCTCCAACTCGGAACAAGCAATGTAAGGCAATCCCCATGCCCTCTCACCCCACCTGAGCCCTTGCTCTCTTGCTGAGCATGATGTGATGAAAAAGAATAGGATAAAGCAAGTTCTCTGGGACTTTGGATGAATTACTTCACCTCTTTGAGCCCCAGAGTCCTTGTCTTCCATCCCTACTATCCAGTGGAGTCACTGCTAGGAAGACATGAGTCACTGGACATTCAGGTGCCTGGCACAGGGCTTGGCACAGAGAAGAGGTACAAGGAAAGACAGTTTCCATTACTAACCATGCCTCCAAAAATGCATACTGCCCCTTCCATCCCGCCCCCACTGGTGTGGAAATGAACCTTGGTGCCCAGTTCATGTGCATCTTACCCCATACCTGCCATACAGGCTGAGCATGGGACGGAGCTGCCCTCCTTCTCCCAAAGCAGGGCAAGGTTGGGATGGGACTGTGGTGGTGTGAAGAACAAGGGTCTTGTCTTTCTCTTGGAAGTGGTGTTGGTGGAAGGATGCCAGCCCGGCCCCCGGCCCCTCTGCTCACTGCAGCCGCTGCCCACCCTCCTGATTCCTCTAGCATACTGAGGTGGGACCTTGCTCCCTTGGGGTGAATTTAGCCTTTGCAGCGGCCTCTCATGACTCACACAAGCAAGCCTTCCCAAAGGTGGCCTGGTTTTACTCTGTAAACCTCCCATCCTGTTCCTGGGGCCCTTCCAAACCAGCTCTGCTCTTGCACACGAGGTTCTGCGCTGCTGGCTGAGGTGCGTATTAGTGATGACTCCCCTGGTGGCCATTCAGCTCTGACCTCGTGGCCCAGCAGCAGCTGGCCAGTGGAGGGCAGAGGACTGCACAGAGGACCACTGCATCCCTGGCCACCCCCAATGTTCCCATCATGCACTTTTATTGAACTATTAAGACTACATTATGAAAGAGAGCTAATTAGAGGAGAGACAGCCTTGAACAGGGAAAAAATAGAGACAGCCAGAGAGGCAGAGCCAACTTGATTTTGATTATTTATTCAGTGGTGGAAGAAAAAAGTGTGCAGTTAAGCACTTACTGGAATTAGGGGCTCGCCATTAGAGCTTCTGCTTCAAGCGGAGAGTGTGCTTTAGGCTTTGGGGTATATTAATGCCATCTGCAGAGAAGGCCTGGGGTGCTGGTGGAGAATGCCTACTAGGCCCTCAGAGCCAACAGCCCAAGTCCACCTCATTTCCGTGGATGGGAAAAATGAGGTCCAGAAGGGGGTGGGGCCCAGTGCCTCTGCCTCTGGGGAGCCCCACCTTGTCACTGTAGTTTTTGTGCACAGCAGTTGTAGAGCGTATCACATGCAGTTGCATTACCCATCTGCAAGTCTGTGACAGCTTGTGTCCTGGGCGCCCAGCACTGGGCCTGCCATGTAGCAGGCTCCCACTCAGTAGTCGTCTTTTAGTTGACAAAGACCATCTTGAGATGGCTGATTGACTTTTGTATCTCCATTTCCTGACTGACAGCTCTTGGAGGCAGGGACTGAATCATATTCACCGCAATGTTCCCAGCCTGGCACATGGCTGGGATCCAATAAGTTGCTCTTATCATAATGTCTCCATAGCTCTTGTGGGGAAAGAAGACTGAATCCCGCCAGCTATGGAGCAGACAACCCACAGGTGTGAACTGTTCACGTGGAGGCTGGAGGAGCCCAAGGCTCCCTGGGCATCAAGGAGCAGACTGAGCTGCAGCTTTTCTGGCAAAACACATGGCAATTCCCATCTGGGATTGGGGTATGCACGCTGACACCTGCTAGGGTGGTTTGGAGCTCTCATGGTTTTTATGTTTGTTTGTTTTTTTTTGCGGAACACGGGCCTCTCACTGTTGTGGCCTCTCCCGTTGCGGAGCACAGGCTCCGGACGCGCAGGCTAAGTGGCCATGGCTCACGGGCCCAGCCGCTCCGCGGCATGTGGGATCTTCCCTGACCGGGGCATGCACGAACCTGCATCCCCTGCATCGGCAGGTGGACTCTCAACCACTGCGCCACCAGGGAAGCCCACGTTTTTGTTTTTTAATGGAAGTAAAGTTGATTTACAATACTATATTAGTTTCAGGTATACAACACAGTGATTCAATATTTTTATAGATTATACTCAATTTGTAGTTATTATAAAATACTGGTTATGTTTCTTATGCTCTACATTATCTCCTTGTATCTTATTTACTTTATATCTAGTAGTTTTTAACTCTTAATCCCCTTCCTCTATCCTGCTTCTCCCCCCACAGCTCTCCCTGCTGGTAACCACTAGGTTGTTCTCTGTTTCTGTTTTATTTGTTCATTTGTTTTAGTTTTTAGTTCCACAGACAGGTGAAAACATACAGTATTTGTCCTTCTTGTATGACTCACTTCACTAGGCATAATACCCTCCAGGTCCATCCATGTTGCTGCAGGTGGCATTACTTCATTCTTCTTTTTTTTTTTTAATCGAGGAGTAATATTCCATTGTACACATATACCACATCTTCTTTATCCATTCATCTGTTGATGGACCTTAGATTGCTTCCATATCTTGGTTATTGTAAATAGTGCTGCTAAAAATACTGGGGTACATGTATATTTTCAAAAATAGGGTTTCTAGGGCTTCCCTGGTGACACAGTGGTTGAGAGTCTGTCTGCCAATGCAGGGGACACGGGTTCGTGCCCTGGTCTGGGAGGATCCCACGTGCCGTTAAGCAGCTGGACCCGTGAGCCGTGGCCTCTGGGCCTGCGTGTCTGGAGCCTGTGCTCTGCAACAGGAGAGGCCACAGCAGTGAGAGGCCTGCGTACCACAAAATAAAAAAAAAGGGGGGGGTTCCTGTTTTCTTCAGATATATACCCAGAAGTGGAATTGCTAAATCATATAGTAGTTCTATTTTTAGTTTTTTGAGGAACCTGCATACTCTTTTCATAGTGGCTGTACCAGTTTGCATTCCCACCAACAGTGCACTAGGGTTCTATTTTCTCCACATCCTCACCAACATTTGTTATTTGTTGTCTTTCTGACAAGACCATTTTGACAGGTGTGAGGTAATATTTCATTGTGGTTTTGATTTGCATTTCCTCGTGGTTAGTGATGTTGAGTATCTATTCCTGTGCTTGTTTTCTATCTGTATGTCTGCTTTGGAAAAATGTCTTCTGCCCATGTTTTGATTGGGTTTTTTTTTTATATTGAGCTGTATGAACTCTTTCTATATTTTTGATATTAACCTTTTATCAGACATACCATTTGCAAATATTTTCTCCCATTCAGTAGGTTTTTTCGGTTCGTCAATGATTTCCTTCACTGTGCAAAAGCTTTTAATTTTACCTAGGTCCCATTTGTTTATTTTTTCTTTTATTATCCTTGCCTGAGGAGACAGATCCCCAAAAAATATTGCTAAGACTTATCTCGAAGGTTGTACTGACTATGTTTTCTTCTGGGAGTTTTATGGTTTCCAGTCTTACATTTAGGTCTTTAATCCTTTTTGAGGTTACTTTTGTATGTGGTGTGAGATAATTTTTGAATTCACTCTTTTACGTGTAGCTGTCCAGTTTTCCTAGCACCAATTATTGAAGAGATTACCTTTTCCCCACTGCATATTTCTGCCTCCTTTTTCATAGATTAATTGACCATATGTGCCATGGGTTTATTTCTGGGTTCTCTGTTCTGTTCCACTTATCTATGTGTCTGTTTTTGTGCCAGTTACCATACTGTTTTGATTACTCTAGCAACCTTGTGACAATTTTGGAACAACTATAACATCTACAAGGCCATAAAAAACATTGACTTTGCTTGGCGTGACTTTATGGCTGTCACCATGAATGGGCTTTGGAAGAACTTTTTTGTTTTGTTTTTGTTTTTGCTTTTGTTTTTTGTGGTACGCGGGCCTCTCACTGTTGTGGCCTCTCCCGTTGTGGAGCACAGTCTCCGGACGCGCAGGCTCGGCGGCCATGGCTCACGGGCCCAGCTGCTTCGCGGCATGTGGGATCTTCCTGGACTGGGGCATGAACCCGTGTCCCCTGCATTGGCAGGCGGACTCTCAACCACTGAGCCACCAGGGAAGCCCTGGAAGAACTTTTGCGTGCAGTTTGTTCATGATTTTTGTGGATTTGAGAAGGTGGATGAGGAGTCCAAAGAGGCTTCAGCAACTTAGTGACCCTCAGCAAGCAGCTGGATCTAGATCTGCAAGCAGACAATTTCATTGAACTCCTTGCTGTGCAACACAAGGAGCTTACTAATGAAGACCTGATGGAATTGGAGGCCCAGAGAAAGGATGAAGAGTGACAAGAGGAAGAAGAAGTAACTGAAGAACCAAAGAGACTCACAACACAGGAAATGGCACGGGGTTTTTCTTTATTTGAGGAGGCACTGTTAGTTTTTGAGGCACAGGACCCAAACATAGAACGATACACAAAGGTTACAGCAGCTGTTCAGAGTGCAATCCAGTGCTACTGTGTCATCTATGATGAGAAAAAAAGAGCTACTACCCAGACATCATTGGATCATTTCTTCAAGAGGGTAGATAGAATTGAATCCAGCAAGGAACCAGAACCTGTGCCATCAGCATCAGGTATGGGTGACATTGCAGCTTGCCCTCTGTCTCCTATTGCTGAGGATCCTTCAGCTGTACCATCTCCCACCTCCTCTCCCTCCTCCAGTCAGTAACTCTTCCTGCCTGTTCACTTGATTACAGCCCCTGTATGCCAGCAGTTGTACTGTAGTACCACACTTTCCAAGGTACTGTACTGTAAGATTAAAAATGTTCTCTTTATTATTACTTTGTGTTTGTTTCTTACACATTATTTGTGTGAAAAGTATTATAAACCTATTACTTTACAGTACTATATAGCTGATTGTGTTAGTTGGGTACCTAGGCTAACTTTGTTGGATTTACGAACAAATTGGACTTAAGGACGGGCTCTCAGAATGGAACTTGTTCGTATGTAGGGGACTTACTGTAGAGTAGTCTTGGTTGTAGGTGTTTCCCTTTCAGGACTTGAATCTATCATGCCACTCCTTTCTGGCCTGCAATATTTCTGCAGAAAATCAACTGATAGCCTTATGGGCTTGTATATGACTCTGTTTTTCTCTTGCTGCCTTTAGAATTCTCCCTTTAACTTTTGCCATTTGAATTATGATATGTCTTGCTGTGGGACTCTTGGGTTCATCTTGTTTGGGATCTTTTGTGTTTTCTGAACCTGAAAATCTGTTTCCTTCTTCAGGCTTAGGAAAAATTTTCAGCCATGATTTCATCAAATACATTTTTACCCCTTTCTCTCTCTCTCCACCTTCTGGGACCCCTATAATGTGAATATTAGTACATCTGATGTTGTCCCAGCGGTCCCTTAAACTATCCTTATTTTTTTAAATTTGGTTTTGTTTTCATTGTTCTAAATGGGCAATTTCCATTATTCTATCTTCCAGATCACTTATGCATTTTTCTGTACCACTTAATCTGGTGTTAATTCCTTCTAGTGTATATTTCGTTTTAGTTATTTTATTCTTCATCTGTGTTTCTTAAATTATTCTCTAGTGGTTTATTAAAATTGTCACTGTGTTCATCTATTCTTTTCCCCAGTTCAGTTAGCATTCTTCTTCTTCTTATCACTTTGAGCTCTTTATCAGGTTAATTTTTTATCTCTGTTTCGCTAGGGATTTTTTTTTTTCAGGTTTGTTTTCTTGTTCTTTCATTTGAAACATATTCTTCTATCTTATTTTGTTTACCTCTCCCTGTCTCTATGAAATTAGGTGAAGCAGTCACCTATCCTGGTCTTGCACATGTATCGTTGTGTGGGAGCATCCCTGTGCGGTCTGCACGTGACCAGCGGCTTTGAAGGGAGAGCTGGGTCTGAAGTGGGCACAGCATGTATCTTCCCTTGGGGTGTGCTGGTAGTCACTACCTTGGTGGGAGGTGGGGCTGGACTTAGAGGGGCTAGAGCCAGATGCAGGTGTGAGCTGGGCTTCTGCTATGCTCAGTGGCTGTGATTACCCTATCGGGGGTGGGGTCAGGGCCCAAGGCATTGCAGCAGGAGCCCTGAGGGGGCTGATTTTCGGCTGAGTGTGATGGCAGTCTCTGCCTTGGTTTGGGTTATGGCCAGGGCCTGAGGGCTTGGGGCTGCACTTCTGCATTTGTTTCACTTTTTTAGTTGGTGTGCATGTCTTGGTTAGAGGCTGGGTCAGGGCTGGAGAGGTTGGGGCCACACTATTGAGCTGGTTTCACTCCTGCCAGTGATGTCAGTCTCTGCGCTGGAGCTAGTTTCCTTCCTCCCAGAGGTGGGCAGGGACATGTGTACTGGCGATGGCTGTCTCCACGCTGGTCAGAGGCTGGGGTCCAAGCTGGCTCTGTTCCCTCCAAATGGGCACACTCGCATTGACAATGGCAGCCTTTGCCCTAGCGGAGAGCAGCTCTGGAGCTAGAGGGGCTGGAACAGGAGGCTGGTATGGGCTGGGGGGTGCACTGGGGTGATCCTGGCAAGCCAGCCAGAGCCCCAGGCAGTTTTCCATCTGCTGCCTCCATGCTGTGACTGGGAGTGAGCAAGTCTATGTGTGTGCTCTCTAAGAGCTGAGTCTCCATTTCTTACAGGTTCTTTTCAAACCAGCTAAAGAGCTTATCTTGCCAGTGTTAAACCCGGGACTGAGGTGCCTTACATGTGGCTCAGACCCCTCACTCCCCAGGGAGGATCCCAGCACCAGTGGTATCCTCTCCTCTTCTGGGTCCCTCACCAGGAGTATGCTTCTCCTCCCTTCCTACCAGCTTTCATGTGGATCCTTTTTTTTTTTTTTTTTTTGCGGTACGCGGGCCACTCACTGTTGTGGCCTCTCCCATTGCGGAGCACAGGCTCCGGACACGCAGGCCCAGCGGCCACGGCTCACGGGCCCAGCCTGCTCCGCGGCATGTAAGACCCTCCCGGACTGGGGCACGAACCTGCGTCCCCTGCATCGGCAGGCGGATTCTCAACCACTGCGCCACCAGGGAAGCCCCATGTGGATCTTTATATATAGGCTTGGTTGTAGAAGAGCTGTCTTGCTAAGTTTCATGTTGATTTCAGTGAGAGTTATTTTACATGTAGTTGTACTTTTGATATGTTTGTGACGGGGAGGTGAGCGCATCCTCCTCTCCCACCACCCTGATTTCTCTGGAGCGCTCCTATTTCAAGCCCACAACCCAGCGTGCCACCGCCACTGTGATGCTCATTTGAAAACTCAGTACAGTAAGTCCCCTCCACATGAACGTGTTCTACTCCGAGAGTGCATTCATAAGTCCAACAGAGTTAGCCTAGGTACCCAACTAACACAACCGGCTATATAGTACTGTACTGTCATAGTACATATCACACGAATGATATGTAAGAAACAAACACAAAAAATAAAGAAAATATTTTTAATCTTACAGTATCTTTAAAAGTACAGCAGTATGGTACAGCAGCTGGTGTACAGGGCCTGGCATTGGGTAAACAGGCAAGAAGGCGTTACTGACTGGAGGAGGGAGAGGAGGTGGGAGATGGTAGCGCTGAAAGATCGTCAGCCAGAGGAGATGGAGGGCAAGCTGCCATGTCACTCCTGCCTGACGTGGATGGAATGCACATTCGCACCTTTGAAAGTTCGCAACTTGAAGGTTCATATACAGGGGACTTACTATAGTGTCTTTTTCTAGATGCAGTGGCCGCTGATGGCTAAGCAGGCCCTATGTGTTTTATGATGCTATCCCTGGTAACACTCTCTGCTAGCCCCCCCTCCTGCAGAGAAGCGATCTCCCCAAGGGCAATGAGGGAGAGTCAGGGCTGGATCCCAGAAACCGCCCACCCAAACCAGATCTCAGTTCAGCTGATGTCCACTCATCCCTCCTGTTCTAGTCCAGCCACCAGGAAGGACCACTGAGCCTGAGTGGGTGTGCCACATGCCCTAACATCACTCAGTCCTGTCATTTCTTCCTGCCTTCCCACCCTCTCATCTCTGAGCCTGCATATTTGGTCCCTGTGCATCTAGGGAAGCTCTCAGGCCTTCTAGCCTTGAGCCTGGGTCTTTAGATTCCTGTGTTGTTGGGTTTTTCTGCTCTGGCCATGAGCACTTCCCTAGTGTGCTAGTTCATCTCTAGTGGGTTTCAAACTGGAGCTGCCTCAAAATTACCCAGAGGTTCTGATTCAAGAGGTCTGGAGAGGGTCCTTGTGCTTTACCATGGCTGCTGGTGCTGGTGAGGCAGGAGTGGGGGAGGGGGAGAGCCAGGGTCTGGCTCCACCGTTCCCTAACTGTGTGATCTTGCGTAAGAGCCAGAAGCTCTCTGGGTTCATTCTCCGCATGTATAAAGTGGGGATGCCCACACCTGTCTCATGCCATTGTTTCTAGAGAAGGCAGTGGTGATGGGGGCTTCCCCTTGGTCCTCAGGCAGGTGCACCGTCTCTGTCTGGGTCTTCAGGTCTCTGCGGCGTCCACGTCCCCAAGATGGGCTATAAATGCCCCTGGCGCTCCTCACGGGGTCACACTGTCTTCAGGAAAAGGAGAGGAAAAGAGACGTGAGGATAAGAAAATTCTTCCACCCATTGCCTGACTTTCCTATGATGAGAAAATGTATCACCAAACCTAACCAACAGGCAAATCATACAAATAACAACAGCTACTGATCCATCTCACCTAGCAGGAGGCACTGCCGTAAGTTTATGTTTCGTCACTAATCCTCACAGCCCTGTGATTTGTGTATGTTTATCTCCTCCAGATTTCCAGAGTGCTGTCCTGAGCCCAAGGCCATGTGGTGAAGCCAGAAATGGCAGCCAGATGGCCTCTCTCGGGGCCTGGGGTGACCACACCCCTCACTGCCTCAAGCTGGGGCTCCTAGACATGCTCACGGCTACTGTCCTCCCTGTCCTTCCTCCTGAGATGGTCCTCCTGGGAGGACTCAGCACACAGCAGCACACCCTCCTCCGGCCCTGCCCACTCCCTTTCCTGTGACCTCAGACACCCTGCTTATTCCATGTGTGTCTGAATTAGGCATTTCCTCCCAGGGATGTCAGTTTTAAATTCTATTTGACCAAACTGAGTCCCCTGGCATGCTGGCTTGGTGGCATCCCCAGCCGTTTTTCACCTTTCTTCTCCCAGGAAGGGTCAGTCTAGGACCCATTTTTGGACCCAGCTTCTCCTGAAATCCGTAATGGATGGCTCATAGGAAGAGAATGAGGCAGCTCACAGGAGCTCCTAGATTATAACTTCTCCTGCCCCTTGACTCTGAAATTGCGATAATGGCTACCTAGATGCTGTGCTTGTATTCATATACCTAAATCTGTTATTTTACAAGTGAAGAAACCCAGGAACAGAGATGTTGTGTAACTTACCCAAGGTCACACAGCTAGTAAGTGGCAGTACTGGGTCTGGCTTGAGAGACCAGAGTCTCAACCAGCATCTGTCCTGCCCCATGCTTGGCCCCTGCTGGCAAAATGCCTTGTCAGTCTTCCATTTTTCTTGGGAGGGAAAGTTTAGAAGGCAAGTCCTTCCTGGGGTGGGCTGTCCGACTCTTCCTTCCCGGCTCCTCCATCACCCTCCCAGCTCTCACAGTGCAAGGCACTGTGTCCAGGTCCCCCAGCTTCTCTGCTAAGGGGCTCTGTGTGAGTTTCTGCTCACCCTGGGGTTGGGGTTGGGGTTGGGGTTGGGTTGGAGGGTTTGGAGCAGCAGTCGAAGATACAGGCATGATTTTGAACATTGCGAGTTCTACGAAAGTTCTCCCCATTTGACAGTCTCTGTACTTTTCACAGGTGTCCTGCGGTTCCCCTCTCTGGCTCCACTTCATCCTGTTGAATCCCGTGGCTCTCAAGGGAAAGAAAACCCTTTACTCAAGAAACTCACTTTAGATCCTTTGTAGAACAAAGCTTTTCTGGCCCTAATGGAAAAAGGGAAGCAAAACTAGCACCCAGAGCAAGGGTTTCTTATTAGCCATGCACTTAATGGGACCTGTTTAGAATCACACATTGTTTCCAATGTCTGCATCTTTGGAAGTGCCCCCTCCAGATGGCAGCGCATGCTGGGCTTCTAGAACTGGTCCATGCTGGACACTTTCACTGAGGGTCTGGGCCATGTGTGTCTTCTGGGCTTCTCAGATGGGTGGGGCTCTGGGGCAGGAGAGTAAACCCTGCTTTGCAGAAGAAAAGATGAGGCAGGAAGGGTAGCTGAGACCAGGGTTGGGCCAGGATGGGAGGAACTGGTGACATCTGAGGACCCCTCAGCTCCTAGCTCTCTAAGACATGACCTCATCCAACTCTGACAACACCCTGTTCTGGAAGTGAGGAAAATATGCCTCAGAGAGGTTTAGCAGCTCTCCCAAGGTGGTTTGGCCAGTGAGGAACAGTCTTTCTGACTCCACGGCCAGATGTTCAGGGCTTTGCACGCCAGCCATCTCCAGGTGGGCGTCGGCTTTCTCTCCCTGGAGAGTTTTGCTTTTCTCTTCACTGGTGAAAGGCTTTGTATGTGAATTCAAAGAACAAAGTGAGCGTCAGAGGAAGAGGATGTTTTCTCTGGAAAAGGCAGAAAACCCCAGCTTGGAGTCAGCAGCCAAGAGCTGTCAGTTCTGACAAGACAGTGGCCAAGATTTCCCCTCCGTAGTCTCAGGACCCAGGAGAACCTTGGCAACTTTACAAGAATAAACGATGGAGAGAAGCAATGGCTCTCTCCACCTCTGCTGCTCTTTCCTGCCCCTCAGCCTCACGCCTGCTTTGGGAAACAAAACGGCACCAGCAGTGACAATCGAGGCACACACGCACACACATGCACGCATGCACACACACATGCACACGTGTGCACACACGCAGTTGCACACACATGTACACACATTCTTGCACACACATGCGCACACAGACGTGCACACACATACTTTACAGGACATGGAGGGTCTTGTGGTTAGGAAACAAAAGAGGAGGAACTGGGAAAATCTCAGTGGAGAGGACCCTGAATGCTTGACCTCCAGGGGTAGGTCACCCTTGGTTCCCATCAGACGTTGCTCCTTCCGTAAGCTCATCTTGTGCCCCTGAATATAAGATCCATGACAGCAGGGACCACTATTCACTGCTGCATCCGTGAGGCCCAGGAGAGGGCTTGACGTCACGTGGCATTTTTAGAAAACAAATGTTTTTCTCACTGACCATAGTTGTCTGCAGGGACATTGTGTGGGAACCAGGACCTGGGGACTGGGTGTCGGGGCTACAGCTTTCTCCTGAGATGAGCTGGCAGAGAGCTGAGATGAGCTGTTCAGGCGCACAGAGGCTGCCTCAAGCTCAGAAGCACAAGGGTGGGCAGAATAGAACGGGGTGGCTGCCTGTGGGCCCGGCGGGTTGATGCCCAGGAGGATGGAGAGATTGGAGCAGGGTATGAGGTGTCGGGAGGTGGGGGTGAGGTGGGTGTCACCCTCCTGCTGCCCGCCCACCCCCCCGCTCCTCTCCTCATGCATGCCCCCACCCTTGTTGAATGTACCCAAGGCTTGCAACCCCTTCCTCTTTCTCCTGAACTCTTTGGGCTGCTGGTGGGATGCCCTCCTGCTATTAGAGATGGGAGAAGCCAGGGAGGTGACCCAGTTCAGCCCCCCTTGAGTCCACTGCACTGTAGAGACATTGCCTCCTACCTCCCAACCTCTTCAGCTTTACTTGTTTGCTGGATTTATTTTGCACCTTATAGTGGAAAATTTTTAAACATTTACAAAAATAGAAAGTATAATGAACACCTTATGCCCATCAACGATTTTTTTCATGATTCTTGATATTTGCCAACCCTGTTTCATGTCTTTCACATTTTTCCTGGATGGTTGTAAAGCAGACCCCAGACATTAAGTCATTTCACTTGTAAACATGTGAATATGCATATTTTGTTGATAAGGACATTTTCTTTTTAAACATAAGGTCAGTCACCCTACCCTCATCTGGCTGGGAATGTCTCTTCAAAGCTGGCCACCAACAATCCCTCCCGTTTCTACCCCATTCCTCAGGAGTGTGAAGGCTGGGCCCCATCCCTTGAATCTTGGCCAGGCTTGTGACCTGCTTTAACCAATATAACGTGATGGAAGGAACACCATGTAATGTCCAAACCCAGGTTAACAGGCCTTGCTGTCTCTGCGTTTTCCTTCTTGGGACCCAGTTGCCATGTAGTGAATCTTGGTCTGGAGTATAAATGCTGAGATTCCATGAACAGAGGGAGCCAGATGGCTACAAGAGCCCCAGCCACCTCCGCAGAGGCATCAGACATGTGGATGAAGTCTTCTAGAATGTTCCTGCCGACCTGGGCTCCCAGCTGAGTGGAGCCACATGAATGACCCCAGCCAGGACCACACTCAGTGAAGAACCCCTCAGGTAAGCCAAGCTTCACTTTGCAGAATAAATGATTATCCCACTTGAAGCTTGACAGTTAGGGTGCATGGCCCAGCCCATGATGTGAGCTGTTCACAGCAGTCCCTTCTTTGCTAAGGGAGGGATTCTAAGCTGTGGGGAGGCCGTGGTGAGGAGGTAGCTCTTCAACCAGGCAGGAAAGGGTCTGGAGAGTGTGCATCTCCCTCCCAGGGAGTCCTGACTGGGCCAGGCAGGCTCTGGCTCCTGCAGAGTAGGTGCAGGGTCCTTGCAGCCTGGCCCCCAGGGATCCCTCTGCCAGCACTGGCTGAGTGCTCTTGGGCCGGCCACTTCACTACTGCTAATCACAGTTACCTCATCTCCAAAGCTGAGGAAACATGGCTTGAGTCTTGGGGCTGCAATGAAGATGACACAGGGACACAGATGAGGGAGTGGCAGTTCCTACCCTGAGTAAACTTTCTATGTTGTGACCTTCTAGGGAGCTGGGATCCAGGAGCCCAACAAACCAGCTGAGATGTGACTTGGGCTCTTACTGAGTCCAAGCTCACTCTGCTTGCTGCACGACATGTCAATAAATTGGGAGATGAGGTGTTGAGGCAAGGAATAATGATTTTATTCGGAAAGATGGCAGAGGGAGAAGATGGCAGATGGAGAAGATGGCAGACTAGTGTCCCCAAAAACCATCTGATTGGAGACTGGATGCCAGTTTCTCTTATAGAACAGAGAGGGAGAGGTGGTGAGGAAGTAAAGTAAAAGGCCATTAATCTTGTAAGATATCTCCTTTCTTGGCCCTCATCAGGGAAGGGATGTGTTAATTTCTTCTTTTCTGCAGCCATTCATAGTTGGGCAGGGTCTCCTGTGACAGGTCATTATGTATGCTTACAGCTATAGACAGCATCCTTTTAGTGATTATAATAACAAAAGCAACAGAAAGCAAAGGTTAAAGTAAAAGAAACAGATCCAACATGGAGTCAGATTTCCCTCTTCCCTGTTACAATTCCCCACTGTCGATGTCCATTCCACAATCTTGTGGGGAAAAGGGACGATGACCACTCTTGGCTACTTCCTGCTGTGTAGGGGTAATGAGGGGTGATTGTAGAATGCAACTGATCAGCCTTGGGCAGGGGATAATTCTTAGAATTGTTAATGCAAGTTCATGTGCTGGACGTGCAGTGAGGCCAAACAAACTGAAACATCAGAGTTTGGAGCAGAGAAAGGTTTATTGCAAGACCATGCAATGATACAAAGTGGCTCATGCTTTAAAAAGCCTTGAGCTCCCCGAAGGGTTTCAGCAAAGCATTTTTAAAAGCCAGGTTGAAGGGGTGATCAGATCATGAACAGTTCTCTGATTAGCTGATGGTAAGGCAACAGGGTGGTGTCAAAGGGGTTAACTTTATCAGTCTTTAGGCTCCAGGAAGCCTGGGGTTATGTGCTTCTGGTCATCAAGTAGTTAATATCTTCCATTTGGTGAGGGGTTTTCACATCTGCAAAACAACTCAGGAAATTTGCATCAAATACTATTATCTATTTACTTCAGAGAGCAGCTAAAGCAGGGGACATGGGGGAAGATCTGTCCCAGGAAGGCCCCATAGGGTCCTGCTCAGTTACAGAATTTTTAGTAAATAGTACAACTCTCAATTATTTGAACCTGATGCTCTGTTGTTCAGTAGAACAGGATTAAACAAATAGATTGACCCACCCTTCTCAAGCTGTAAAGAAATTGCAGTCTCAACACCTATCCTTTTTGAAGAGCAACCTTAGGTCTTCTGAAGGTTCACAAACCCACTGCTCTCCAAGCCTCTCAGGAGCTGCATCATTTTAGATGATGGTGGTGCAGGTTTAATGCAAGTGTGATGAATCCAAGGCTTTGTCCCAGCCAGTTTGACAGATGAATGCATGGTGAGTAATACCACGTGTGGTCCTGTCCACCTTGCAGTCAGCTGGTGCCCAGGCCTTTGTTCTCTCCAGGTTTTAAGGAGGACTTGATCTCCAGGTCAGAAATGATGTAGGGTACTTCAGTTGGATAGGCAGATCTGCTGGAAGCAAACTCATGAACAGAGGTTAGCATAGTGCCTGAAGCTTTAACATAATTAGAAACAGCTAGGTCTTTCAGAGCATTTACAGATTCCCCTGTCCAGGCAGATACATGGAATGGCCTGCCATACAATATTTCAAAGGGGCTTAATTTAAGCCTGCTTCTGGGAGCCACTCTGATCCATAGCAGGGCAACTGGCAACGCCTTATCCCAAGTTAAATTAGCTTCTTGCCATGTTTTAGCAATGCTCCTTTTCAATGTATGATACATTTTCTCACTTTTTCCTGTTGATTGTGGTCTCCAGGGTGAATGTGACTTCTAATCAATTTGCAGCACTTTACACACTTTTGGAGTTATGCTAGAGAAAAGAGCAGGTCCATTATCACTCTGAAGGGTGTTAGGCAGTCCAAACCGAGGAATAATTTCCTTAAGGAGGACTTTAACCAGTTTGGAGGCTTTTTCTGTTTGTGTGGGATATGCTTCCACCCATCCTGAAAAAGTGTCCACACACCAGCAGGTATCTGAAGTTTCCTGCACCTCGAGGCATTTGAGTAAAGTCTATTTGCCAGTCCTCGGTGGAGCAGGTCCCTTTGTGCTGGGCCCCATTTGGGAAGGTCTGACAGCAGTTTTGGGGTTATTTTTAACACAAATCATGCAATTCCGTGTGACTCACTGGATGGTCTTTTGTAGGTGAGGTCCAAGTATATACTTTTGAATCCATTGCAGGCATCTCTCCCGTGATGTGTACTGTCATGAATGTGCTTCAGCACAGTGTCCAAGAGGGCCTCAGGAATCAAAACAGTTCCTTGTTCATTACATTTCCAGCCAGGTGAGTTATGGTCGAAGTGAAACCCCACTCTTTGGTCCTCTCCTTGTCCTTTTCTGAATACACTGGCTGATATTTTGACAGGTCGATCTGTGGGAGAAGTGACCCAATCATGGCTTGATAATCACCTTCCTTTGCTGCTTTCTTTGCAGCTTGGTCAGCTAATCAATTGCCTTTTATTATATGAGTCTCGCCCTTCTGGTGGCCTGGGCAGTGCATTACAGCCATTTGTGAGGGCTTATGGACTGCTTCTAATAGTGACAGGATTTCAGAAGCATGTTTTATGTCTTTATTGTTTGAAGTGAGAAGCCCCATTTCTTTCCAGATCACCCCCTGAGCATGCACCAAAGAGAATGCATAGTGGGAATCTGTGTATATATTTACTCACTTCCCTTTAGCAAGGAGCAGGGCTCTTGTCAGAGCAATGATTTCTGCCTTCTGAGCTGAGCTTCCTGGGGGCAGGGCTTTTGCTTCAACGATCCTTTTAAGTGTTACCACTGCGTACCCGGCACGTTGCCTACCTTGGTCCATGAAGCTGCTTCCATCGGTGAACAATTCCATATCTGGCTCAGCCAAGGGTTGGTCCATTGTGTCCGGTCTGCTAGAATACAGTAGCTCGATGATGTATAGGAGTCAGGCTCTGGGGATTGTGCAGCATCCATCGGGAGCAATGTGGCTGGGTTTAGGGCTGAAGTGACTTGAAGTCTTATGTTGGGATTGTCCAGGAGAATGGCTTGGTACTTTCCCATTCTCCAGGAAGTCAGCTGATAGCCGGCTTTCTGTTCCAGCAAAGAAAGGACACGTGAGGAACATACACAGTGTTCACAGTGGTGGTTTGCCCCGGGGTAAACTTCTCACCTTCCTGAAGTATATCCCAAGTGGCTGCTACAGCTCGAAGGAAAGGAGGCCACCCCTTAACAGTCTGTTATAGTTGTTTTGAGAAGTAGGCAGTGGGTGGAAGGATATTCCCCAGAGTTTGAATTAACACCCCAAGGCTTATGCCTTGTCTCTCATGGACATACACTTTGAAAGGTGTCTTTAAGTCCGGTAGTCCCAAAGCCGGTGATGAGACTAACTTCTTTTTTATTGTTTCAAAGGCTGTTTGGCACTCTAGCCTGCAATTACCTGCTTTCTGTCAGGCAAAAGATCCCGCTATCCTTGGGAGAGGACAAAGCCCAGATAAGAGATTTGCTGTTTGCATATCTGGGTCTTTTTCTGGGGATATTATATCCACAATTAGCTAAATAATTCAGGGTTCTGATGGTATTTTGTAGACATTTATCATATGTAGGGCTCGCTATGAGCAAGTCATCCACATAGTGGAGCAAGAGTCCTTCGTCCAATATTAAGTTTCTAAGGTCTTTAGCCAACATCTCCCCAAACAAGGTGCAGGAATACTTTTTTATTTAGGATCTTTATTGGAGAATAATTGTTTTACAATATTGTGTTACTTTCTGCTGTATATAGAAGTTAATAAACTATATGTGTATATATATATATATATATATATATATATATATATATCTCCCCATATCCCCTCCCTCTTGTGTCTCCTTCCCACTCTCCCTATCCCACCCCTCTAGGTAGCCACAAAGCACCAAGCTGATCTCTCTGTGCTATGCGGCTGCTTCCCACTAGCTAGTTATTTTACATTTGGTAGTGTATATATGTCCATGCCACTCTCTCACTTCATCCCAGCTTACACTTCCCCCTCCCTGTGTCCTCAGGTCCATTCTCTACAACTGCGTCTTTATTCCTGTCCTGCCCCTACATTCATTAGAACCATTCTTTTTTTTTTTTAATATTCCATATATATGTGTTAGCATACGGTATTTGTTTTTCTCTTTCTGACTTATTTCACTCTGTATAACAGACTCTAGGTCCATCCACCTCACTACAAATAACTCAATTTCATTTCTTTTTATGGCTGAGTAATATTCCATTGTATATATGTGCCACATCTTCTTTATCCATTCATCTGAAGATGAACACTTAGGTTGTTTCCATGTCCTGGCTATTGTAAATAGAGCTGCAGTGAGCACTGTGGTACATGACTCTTTTTGAATTATGGTTTTCTCAGTATATATGACCAGTAGTAGTAGGATTGCTGGGTTATATGGTAGTTTTATTTTTGGTTTTTTAAGGAACCTCCATACTGTTCTCTAGAGTAGCTGTATCAGTTTACATTCCCACCAACAGTGAAAGACGGTTCCCTTTTCTCCACACCCTCTCCAGCATTTACTGTTTGTAGATTTCTTGATGATGGCCATTCTGACCAGTGTGAGGTGATACCTCATTGTAGTTTTGACTTGCATTTCCCTAATGATTAGTGATGTTGATAATCCTTTCATGTGGTTGTTGGCAATCCGTATATCTTCTTTGGAGAAATGTCTATTTAGGTCTTCTGCCCATTTTTGGATTGGGTTTTTTGTGTTTTTGATATTGAATTGCATGAGCTGCTTGTGTATTTTAGAGATTAATCTGTTGTCAGTTGCTTCGTTTGCAAATATTTTCTCCCAGTCTGAGGGTTGTCTTTTCATCTTGTTTATGGTTTCCTTTGCTGTGCAACAGCTTTTAAGTTTAATTAGATCCCATTTGTTTATTTTTGATTTTATTTCCATTTCTGTAGGAGGTGGGTCAAACAGGATCTTGCTGTGATTTATGTCAAAGAGCGTTCTTCCCATGTTTTCCTCTAAGAGTTTTAGAATATCTGGACTTACAATTAGGTCTTTAATCCATTTTGAGTGTATTTTTGTGTATGGTGTTAGGAAGTGTGTTCATTCTATTACATGTAGCTGTCCAGTTTTCCCAGCACCACTTATTGAAGAGGCTGTCTTTTCTCCATTGTATATTCTTGCCTCCTTTATCAAAGGTAAGGTGACCATATGTGCATGGGATTATCTCTGGACTTTCTATCCTGTTCCATTGATCTATATTTCTGTTTTTCTGCCAGTACCATACTGCCTTGATTACTGTAGCTTTGTATTATAGTCTGAAGTCCAGGAGCCTGATTCCTCCAGCTCCGTTTTTCTTTCTCAAGATTGCTGTAGCTATTCAGGGTCTTTTGTGTTTCCATACAAATTGTGAAATTTGTTGTTCTAGTTCTGTGAAAAATGCCATTGGTAGTTTGATAGGGCTTGCACTGAATCTGTAGATTGCTTTGTGTAGTATAGTCATTTTCACAATGTTGATTCTTCCAGTCCAAGAACATGGTATATCTCTCCATCTGTTTGTATCATATTTAATTTCTTCCATCAGTGTCTTATAGTTTTCTGCATACAGGTCTTTTGTCTCCTTAGGTAGGTTTATTCCTAAGTATTTTATTCTTTTTGTTGCAGTGGTAAATGGGAATGTCTCCTTAATTTCTCTTTCAGATTATTCATCATTAGTGCATAAGAATGGAAGAGATTTCTGTGCATTAATTTTGTATCCTGCTACTTTACCAAATCATTCATTAGCTCTAGTAGTTTTCTGGTAGCATCTTTAGGATTCTCTATGTATAGTATCATGTCATTTGCAAACAGTGACAACTTTACTTCTTCTTTTTTGATTTGGATTACTTTTATTTCCTTTACTTCTCTGATTGCTGTGGCTAAAACTTCCAAAACTATGTTGAATAATAGTGGTGAGAGTGGGCAACCTTGTCTTTTTCCTGATCTTAGTGGAAATGTTTTCAGTTTTTCACCATTGAGGACAATGTTGGCTGTAGGTTTGTCATATGTGGCCTTTATTATGTTGAGGAAAGTTCCCTCTATGCCTACTTTCTGCAGGGTTTTTATCATAAATTGGTGTTGAATTTTGTCAAATGCTTTCTCTGCATCTATTGAGATGATCATATGGTTTTTTCTCCTTCAATTTGTTAATATGGTGTACCACATTGATTGATTTGTATATATTGAAGAATCCTTGCATTCCTGGGATAATCCCCACTTGATCACAGTGTATAATCCTTTTAATGTGCTGTTGGATTCTGTTTGCTAGTATTTTGTTGAGGATTTTTGCATCTATGGTCTTCAGTGATATTGGCCTGTAGTTTTCTTTTTGTGTGACATCTTTTTCTGGTTTTGGTATCAGGTTGATGGTGGCCTCGTAGAACGAGTTTGGGAGTGTGCCTTCCTCTGCTATATTTTGGAAGAATTTGAGAAGGATAGATGTTAGCTCTTCTCTAAATGTTTGATAGAATTCGCCTGTGAAGCCATCTGGTCCTGGGTTTTTGTTTGTTGGAAGAATTTTAGTCAGTGTTTCAATTTCAGTGCTTGTGATGGTCTGCTCATATTTTCTATTTCTTCCTGGTTCAACCTCAGAAGATTGTGCATTTCTAAGAATTTGTCCATTTCTTTCAGGTTGTCCATTTTATTGGCATATAGTTGCTTGTAGTAATCTCTCATGGTCCTTTGTATTTCTGCAGTGTCAGTTGTTACTTCCCCTTTTTCATTTCTAATTCTATTGATTTGAGTCTTCTCCCTTTTTTTCTTGATGAGTCTGGCTAATGGTTTATCAATTTTGTTTATCTTCTCAAAGAAGCAGCTTTTAGCTTTAGTGAGCTTTGCTATCGTTTCCTTCATTTCTTTTTGTTTTATTTCTGATCTGATCTTTCCTTCTGCTAACTTTGGGTTTTTTGTTCTTCTTTCTCTAATTGCTTTATATATAAGGTTAGGTTGTTTATTTGGGATGTTTCTTGTTTCTTAAGGTAGGATTGTATTGCTATAAACTCCCCTCTTAGAACTGCTTTGCTGCATCCCATAGGCTTTGGGTCGCCGTGTTTTCATTGTCATTCATTTCTAGGTATTTTTTGATTTCCTCTTTGATTTCTACAGTGATCTCTTCGTTATTAACTAGTGTATTGTTTAGCCTCCATGTGTTGTATTTTTTACAGATTTTTTCCTGTAATTGATATCTAGTCTCATAACATTGTGGTCAGAAAAGATATTGATACAGTTTCAATTTTCTTAAATTTACCCAGGCTTGATTTGTGACCCAAAAAATGATCTATCCTGGAGAATACTCCATGAGCACTTGAGAAGAAAGTGTATGCTGTTGTTTTTGGACAGAATGTCCTATAAATACCAGTTAAGTCCATCTTGTCTAATGTGTCATTTAAAGCTCGTGTTTCTTTATTTTGTTTCATTTTGGATGAGCTGTCCATTTGTAAACGTGGATATTAAATTCCCCTACTATTATTGTGTTACTGTCCATTTCCCTTTTATGGCTGTTAGCATTTGCCTTATGTATTGAGGAGCTCCTATATTTGGTGCATAAATATTTACAATTGTTATGTCTTTTTGGATTGATCCTTTGATCATTATGTAGTGTCCTTCTTTTTGTCTCTTAACATTCTTTATTTTAAAGTTTACTTTATCTGATGTGAGTATTGCTACTCCAGCTTTCTTTTGATTTCCATTTGCATGTAATATCTTTTTCTATCCCCTCACTTTGAGTCTGTATATGTCTGTATTTCTGAAGTGGGTCTCTTGTAGACAGCATATATATGGGTCTTGTTTTTGTATCCATTCAGCCAGTCTATGTCTTACAGCTGGGGCATTTAATCCATCTACATTTTAGGTAATTTTCAATATGTATGTTCCTACTACCATTTTCTTAATTGTTTAGGGTTTGTTATTGTAGGTCTGTTCTTTCTCCTGTGTTTCCTGCCTAGAGAATTTCCTTTAGCATTTGTTGTAAAGCTGGTTTGGTGGTGCTGAATTCTCTTAACTTTTGCTTGTCTGTAATGGTTTTAATTTCTCTGTCGAATCTGCATGAGATCCTTGCAGGGTAGAGTAATCTTGTTTGTAGGTTTTTCCCTTTCATCACTTTAAATATGTCTTGCCACTTGCTTCTGGCTTGCAGAGTTTCTGCTGAAAGATCAGCTGTTAACCTTATGGGGAGTCCCTTGTATTATATTTGTTGCTCTTCCATTGTTGCTTTTAATATCTTTTCTTTGTATCTAATTTTTGATAGTGTGATTAATATGTGTCTTGGCGTGTTTCTCCTTGGATTTACCCTGCATGGGACTGTCTGTGCTTACTGGTCTTGATTGACTATTGCCTTTCCCATGTTAGGGATTTTTTTCAACTATAATCTCTTCAAATATTTTCTCAGATCCTTTCTTTTTCTTTTCTTCTTCTGGGATCCCTATAATTCACATGTTGGTGGGTTTAATGTTGTCCCAGATGTCTCTGAGGCTGTCCTAATTTTTTTCATTCCTTTTCCTTTATTCTGCTCTGTGGTCGTTATTTCCACTATTTTATCTTCCAGGTCACTTATCCATTCTTCACCTCAGTTGTTCTGCCATTGATTCCTTGTAATGAATTTTTAATTTCATTTAGTGCTTTGTTCATCATTGTTTGTATGCTCTTTAGTTCTTCTAGGTCCTTGTTAAATGTTTCTTGTATTTTCTCCATTCTATTTCCAAGACTTAGGATCATTTTTACTATCATTACACTGAATTCTTTTTCAGGTAGACTGCCTATTTCCTCTTCATTTGTTTGGTCTGTTGGGTTTTTACCTTGCTCCTTCATCTGCTGCTTATTTCTCTGTCTTCTCATTTTGCTTAACTTACTGTGTTTGGGGTCTCCTTTTCACAGGCTACAGGTTCATAGTTCCCGTTTCTTTTTTTGGCGTCTGCCCCCAGTGGGTAAGTTTGGTTCATTAGCTTTTGTAGGCTTCCTGGTGGAGGGGCTGGTGCCTGTGTTCTGGTGGTTGGGGCTGAATATTGTCTTTCTGGTGGGCAGGGCCATGTCCAGTAACGTGTTTTGGGGTGTTTGTGAACTTATTATGATTTTAGGCAGCCTCTCTGCTAATGGGTGGGGTTGTGTTCCTGTCTTGCTAGTTTTTTGACATGGATCATACAGCACTGGAGCTTGCTGGCTGTTGGGTGGAGCTGGGTCTTATTGTTGAGACAGAGATCTCTGGGAGAGCTCTCGCTGATTGATATTACCTGGAACCAGGAGGTCTCTGCTTGTCTAATGTTGTGAACTTGGCTCTCTCACCTCAGAGGCTCAGGCCTTACACCAGGCCAGAGCATCAAGACCCTGTCAGCCGCACGGCTCCGAAGAAAAGGGAGAAAAAAATAAAGAAATAAAAAAATAATAATAAATTTAAAAAATTATAAAAAATAATAATAAAAAAGAGAGCAACGAAACCCATAAACAAATCCACAAATGATCACAAGCTCTAAAAACTATACTAAGGTAAGCATAAAAAGCAGAAACAAATCAGTTGCAGGCGGCAAACCCCAAGTCCACCATCTCAATTTTGGGATGATTTGTTGTCTATTCAAGTATTCCACAGATGCAGGGTACACCAAGTTGATTGTGGGGAATTAATCCACTGCTCCTGAGGCTGCTGGGAGAGATTTCCCTTTCTCTTCTTTGTTCGCACAGCTCCTGGGGTTCAGCTTTGGTTTTGGCCCCACCTCTGCGTGTAGGTCACCCTCAGGCATCTTTTCCTGCCTAGAGAGGACAGGGTTAAAGCATCAGCTTATTAGCTGGCTCTGGCTCACTTATGCGGGTGGGTGAGAGGGGAACGGTAGTTATAACTGGAATTCAGGCAAGTGTGTGGCGGCAGGGCCTGGCATGATGTTGCAACAGCCTGAGGAGCACCATGTGTTCTCCCAGGGAACTTGTCCCTGGGTCATGGGACCCTGGCAGTGGTGGGTTGCACAGGCTCCTGTGGGGTGTGGATAATGGCCTGTGCTTGCACACAGGATTATTGGTGGCTGCAGCAGCATCGTTAGGTTTCATGCCCGTCTCTGGGATCCAAGCTGATAGCCGTGGCTCGTGCCTGTCTTTGGAGAAGTTTAGGTGTGCTCTGCCTTCTGTGGGCAGACAAGGAAGGAATACTCTCCCCTTGTGCATCCCGAAACAATGGTCTCTTGCCTCTTAGGCAGGTCCAGACTTTTTCCTGGACTCCGTCCCAGCTAGATGTGGTGCACTAGCCCCCTTCAGGCTGTGTTCATGCAGCCAACCCCAGTTCTCTCCTGGGATCTGAACTCTGAAGCCCGAGCCTCAGCTCCCAGACCCCACCTGCCCCAGTGGGTGAGCAGACAAGCCTCTCAAGCTGGTGAGTGCTGGTTGGTACTGATCCTTTGTGTGAGAATCTCTCTGCTTTGCCCTCTGCACCCCTGTGGCTGCACTATCCTCGGTGGCTCTGAAGCTTCCCCCCTGCCACCCCCTGTCTCCACCAGTGAAGGGGCTTCCTAGTGTTTGGAAACTTTTCCTCCTTCACAGCTCCTTCCCAGAGGTGCAGGTCCCTTCCCTATTCTTTTGTTTCTGTGTTTCCTTTTTTTCTTTTGCCCTACCGAAGTACGTGGATAGTTTCTTGCCTTTGGGGAAGTCTGACGTCTTATGCCAGCGTTCATTAGGTGTTCTGTACGAATTGTTCCACATGTAGATGTATTTTTGATGTATTTGTGGGGAGGAAGGCGATCTCCACATCTTACTCCTCCGCCATCTTGAAGGTCCCCGTTCAAAGTAGGGGAATCCTTAAATCCTTGAGGCAGGACTGTCCAACAATACTGTTGGGCTACCTGTGTTTTTGGGTCCTGTCATTCAAAAGCAAAAGGTTGCTGTGATTAGTCTGAAGTAGGAATGTAGAAAATAGCATCTTTCAAGTCCAGGACTAAGAACCAGCCATATGTTCCCAGAATAGTTGTGAGCAGTGTGTGGATTAGGCACCACAGGGTGTAAGTCTTGGATTGCTACATTAATAGCCCTCAAATGTTGGACAAAGTGATACTCTGCTGAGTTTGACTTTTTGACTGGGAGGATAGGGTTTTTATATGAGGACCTGCAAGGTTTAATCAGTCCTGTTTTCAAAAACTTCTACAGAATTGTCTGAATTCCCTTGCGGGTCTCTTGTCTCAGAGGATATTGTTTTAGATTAGGTGTCCCACGGGATTTGTATTGGTCTTGCGTTTTTGGCCTTCCCTGGAGTGCCATCAGCCCCCACTTCTTGCCTTACCTTTTTGTAGACCTCAGGGGGAAAGAGCTCTGTCTCCTTTTCTAGGGTTTCCATGAGTGCCATTTGTAGGTTTAAAGCATGCTCCAGTGGGACCCTGATATTAAGCTGTTCTGGTGAAAATGTTACTTGAACATTTAATTTACAAAGGAGATCTTAACCCAAAAGGCGGATTGGACACTCTGGCACATATAAGAAGCTATGATTCAGGGTGAGGTCCCCTAGTTGGCATTCTAGAGATTTTAAGAATGAACGGTTTTGTACTTCTCCAGAAACTCTGGTGACCAGACTGAGATGTTTTCTGTGCCACCTTGGTTTTTACCAGAGAACATCCCCACCAGAGCCCTACCCGGTTATGGTCCTTCCAGTTCAGTGGCAGCCTTTCTGCCCTCAGGATAAGAAGCAGTTAATCTGACCTAGTCCTGCTGCAGCCCTGAGCCAGGAGGACATGGAGGGGTTTCCATGGGCACTCCCAGGGCCCATGCAAGCTGCACTTGCCTCCTTACCCAGGCTTCCTCCTAGCAACTAGGAACTTGACTGCAGTGGCTGCCCCTTGTCATCAAAAAAGAAAAAATGCAACACTTAGTTTTGCTAAGGTGTGAAGGTTTTGACATGTTAATACCTGACCAAAAATGTCTCAAATTCGTAAAAGTGAAACCCCACAACCCAGATTGGGACTTGAACCCACTGTCTTTTCATTGAGATCAAACACCTGGTCTCAGGACTTAATGAAGCGCAGGTTCTTTTGTGTCTGTACACAGAAAGAATTCAGTGAGAGACAAAGTGATAGAAGTAAAAGTAGATTTATTTAGAGAGATACACATTCCACAGACAGAATGTGGTCCAGCTCAGAAGACGAGATGGCCCCAGGGCATGGGCTTGTCTAGGAAAGTGAGAGCCGCCAAGGGAGAAGCACACTCCACAGACAGAGTGTGGACCATCTCAGAAGGCGAGAGGCACCGAAATATGGGGTGGTTAGTTTTTATGAGTTGGGTAACTTTACAAGCTAATGAGTGGCAGGATTATTCCAACTATTTCAGGGAAGGGGCAGGGATATCCAGGAATGGGCCACCACCCCACTTTTTGACCTTTTATGGTCTGCCTCGGAACTGTCATGGCAACTGTGAGTATGTCATTTAGATGCTGATGTATTACAATAACCGTATAATGAGGCTCAAGGTCGACTAGAAGTTGAATCTTTCACCATCTTGGACCTAGTTTTTCCTAACCAGTTTATGCCATATCCTCAAGGGCTATGTCATTCTTTTAAAGGTTGTGCCCTGCTCCCTCCCCTCCTGTTTCAAAAGGGCTAGGAGACCAGTCAACTGGAGCCAGAGTGTGGGCCTGTCCTCCTCCCTTTCCTCCCCCGCTCCTTTCTTCCTCTCTTTCCACTCAAACTTACATAGCATGTCAAGTCTCCAGCAGCCTCTGTATTAATCTCTGGGGACTTTAAAGTGAATAAAAACATGTCCCTGCCCTTACATTGTGGGAGACAGACATTTATCTGAACAATAGTCTTCTGAATAATAACGCAGAATGCCTATAGTGGTAGAGAAATCCTCAGTCCTCTGACAGCATAAAGGCAGGAGTGAGGTGGTTTGGGTGGGCCAACGAAGTTTTCAGGGTGGGAAGGAGCTCCTGTGGGTGTCATAGGAAGAGCAGGTGTCAGGCATGTGGGCCCAGAGAAGTGTGATTCCTGGTAGAGGATCCAGCCACACGAAGGCAGCCCCGGGCTCATATCTGTGGTATCAGGCGTTATTATGGTTGGCTTGGAAACCCTCATCCTTCACGACTCATCCCCAGGCTGCCTTTGTGTGAAGTTTCCTGTGATTTCCCTCGAGGCCCCAGAGTACCAGTGCACACATCATGCACAGAATGGAACAAAACCGGAGCTCCCAGGGGAGGTGGCCACTTCCTGTTGGCCTCTGAGTTCTCAGCCCACACAGAATGCATTTCCACATGTGGTAGGTTTGCCCTGTAGGGTCAGATTACAGTGAGATCCAATAAGGAGCTCAAGTTTGGGCTTTTTCTTGTGGGAAATAGGAAGTTGCTATAGGAGATTATGTGCAAAAGGGATGTAAGCAGAGAGGGTAGGGGGTCTCTGGAGAAAGAGAACCAGGCATGGCTTCCTTGACATAAGAGAAGCCATTTTGGCCTGAGCCATTTGGGGATCTAAGCCTGGAAACAACATTTGTTCTTGAACAGGTCTCAGTAATCAGTGGTCTTAAGGAAAGTGAGGGAATGCAGGAACAAAGGAAAAGCAGTCAAGAAACAATAGTTCAATGATAAAACAGAGTCTTAGTTCCTCCTCGAGGGATATACCTCATAATCTGATACAGTCTTTGAGTTCTGCAGGAACCAAGGTCCCCACCCAGGTGGAGGATGGAAAGATGACGTTGACCCTCCTGACTTCAGTCAACTAAAGCTTAGACTCTGTCGACCTTTGCCCCAATTCTATGCTGAATTCTCCTCTGCTCAAGCCCCTTCATGAACATGCACGTACCCTTAGCTTAAAAGGTCCCCAGTTTTGCTGTTTGGGGAGACACTGCTTTGGGAAAGATCCCTTGTGCTCTCCTTACTTGCTGCAAGTAATAAATGCTTCGTTCTGATCGTTGGCTTTGTTGTGTCTTTTGGCTCAACACCCACTAGAAGGTTACCCAGTTTTTGGGTTAAGAGGGACATTGTCAGATTTTATTTTACAGTGATTTTTTTGGAGGGGGGCACGTTACGCTGGAAACTTGGATCGCTGGGCTGGCTCTTACCTCCTGCTCTGATCTGACACTTTGTGTCCTGAGCCTTTGTGACGGGCAGGAAGGGACAAGTGAGGGATTGGGCCTCATCTCAGGGAGGGAGGAGCAGGGAACGAAGGCCAGGAGGAAGGATCTGAAGACACATATTAAAAAAAAATCTCTCAGGATGCTTTGGGCTGAAAGCAAGAAGCTCCGGCTGCAAATGGCTTTAAGAAGAAGGAATTATACCATATGCTGAGGCAGAAGCAGAGCCACGAGTGGTCTCAGAGTTTGTGCACTGGCTCCAGACATCCTCGGAGACCCAGGCATATTCCATCATTCCCCTCAGTCATCCTCTCCCAACCAGGGATGTTTCCCCAGTGGTTGTGTTAGGGGAACCACTGACTGAAACCGCCCATCCTGGCCAGGCCCAATAGCAACCACTTGCATGAGTTCTCTTACAACAGGAGGTCCTGGTAAGGAATGTGGAACTAACAAGCTACCGCCAACCACAAGAATTCGGCAAAGGTCAAAAGGAGAGAGGAGATGCCAGTCCATACATCCTACCAACCTCCCAGAATCCTCCTGGCTGGAATCCATCTCAGCTGAATGATGTGTGCGCCACCAGGAAGGAGGCTGAGTCAGAATGATTGGCCAGAGACAACCCGGAAACTAACCCCATCACCATAAAACCTGAGACTGTGAGTCACGTGGCAGAGCAGTTTTCCTGGGTTCCCTTAACCTGCTGCTCTCCACCTGGGCTTCCTTTCCCAATAAAGTCTCTTACTTGGTCAGCACATGTGTCTCCTCAGACAATTCATTTCTGAGTGTTAGACAAGAGCTCACTCTTGAACCCTGAAAGGGATCCCCCTTCCTGCAACAGTTGAGGGAAGACAGCAGAAGAGAGGGCACCTTCTCAGCCACTCTTTATAGTAGAGAAAGCCTCCTTTCCCAGGAGGCCCCAGCAGAAGTCCCAATATGTTGTCATTGGCCAAGTCTGGCTCCAGCGCCCAGAACTCCTCAGGCAGCATGGGAAGGTGGAGTGTGCCATTCTCCGCCACTGGAGCCAAGTGGGCTGTGCACGTGGAGAGCAAGGCGGGGAGGGGTGGCCCTCAGTCACATCCCACACACCAGCAATCCTGCAGGGTTCATTTCTGTGTCTCCCCATTGGGATTCACAATGGAATTCTCACAACAATGGGGAGAATCCTTTTAAAGGAATAGGGGTGCCAATGAGTCAGCATCCTCCATCACAGCTAGACTCCGTGGGTCTCAGGAACAAACTACTGAGTGTCTGGTCCAAGGTCCACTGAGATGGAGAAGGCTGCTGATCCTATGGGAGGAAGAAAGGGGGCCCCCAGGTGCTTCCCTGGGATCGTGAGTGAATCAGGGGCTTAATCAGCCACGAGGCAACATTCTCAAGTGGCAGTGCTGAGCCATTAGGCGCAACTAATAGCTGTCTGTTTTTGAAAGATGCTAGGAGCCAGACAGTGAGGGAGTTCTTTGCATGCATTACCGCTAATCCTGATCGTGCACACGTTACCCCTACGCCTGATTTGCCAAAAAGGACTAAAGGTTTCCTGTCACCTGTTGACCCTCAGCCCCTTCTCTGTTCTCTCTAGCCGCCACCCCCAGTTTCTCCGTGTGACTGAATTTGCATAGGTGCCTGATTTCTCAGGAGGGAGTTGCTCTTAATTTAGGCTCTCCCTGGTCTAGGAGCTCAGCCTGGAGCTGCACAGGTATCCTTGCTGGTGTTTTGTTTTGTTTTTCACTATTGTTGGTGTTTTCTGTGAGCGTTCAGGTGGTCTTTAGCAGCCGGCCCAGTGCCCATGGAGTACGGGGGCCCTTATGTGAGGAAGTGGGGGGGGTGCTAGAACTGCAGTCACTCTGTGGGGTGCTGTTGAGAATCCCCAGAGACCAACCTGGCCACCTCTTGTCCCCTTTCTCTGGTGTGTGGTCTTGTCTGTTGGTCACCTTTGCTGCTCTCTGGGCACTCTGACCACCGCCCTGACCCTTCCCTCCCTGAGCATGGACACAGACTCCTCCCTTGTGTCCCCAAAGCACAACTAATACCATGCTGGAGCAGCTTACAAGACTCCTCTGAGGCTTGGGCATGGCCTGGGAGATGACACACAGAGGAGGGGAGGGCCACGCTGAGTCTCAGGCACATGAGCAGAATATCTAAGGAAGAACCTTTTTGGGTCCCGTGTGGACTAACGGGGCATGAGGTTGAAAGTGAGAGTTGCTTTTTGGTGTAAACTTTCTGAATTTTGCACTTATAATTTTTAACCATGCATATCTATTCCTTTTTCCAGCTCACTCAATCAGTTAAACAACCAATAAACAAACAGGCACTACTGTGTCCAGAAGCCCTTCCCAGGGGTCTTCTTCTACGTCAGCCTGCGACCCTGAGATCCCCTGCTGAGTCTCCAGGGCCCCAACACAATGTCAGGAAGAAAAGCCACAGCACCCTGTCCTGACCTCCTGCCCTGGCTCCTCTCATACATGTCCTTGGTGTCCCCTAAGATGTTCTTGATCCCTGGGCAGATGGCCTCTTACACAACTATGCAGTATACCTCTCGTTGGTTCATCTCTTCTTTTCTAGGAGACGATTCAGGCTTTATGGCAAAACTAAAAGTTCCACTGAAAAGTCTGCCTCTGTTTGGAGAGGCCCAGTGGCCAAAAGACAACTGAGAAAGTGCTGGCAGCCCCAAGACTGCAGTTTTTTACATTTCACATGGGATCCTGGAGCTGAGGGACCCAGGAGGTCTCAGAGTGCAGCCAGCCACTGTACTGATGAAGACATTGTGAGTCACAGGGAAGATAGGGCTGGAACTTGAATTACACCCTGCCCCACCGCACCCCCCAAAAAAAAACCCTGGTGGCCCTGTCATGGGCGGGGCTCTGGGCCCTGACATCCCTTGCGCTCTGGTTCCACCTCCAGGGTCCCCCGGGGGCCGCGTAACTGAGCCTGGAGTGGGATCCAGGGCGGAGTATTTCCAGGGTGGGTGGGAAGGGATGAGAGATCCAAGTCTGACCTGGGCAGAGGTTTGACAACTGGAAGGTACTGCATGTAGCCCTGCAGACCTTCCCCACAGGGAAGCTGCGGCGACGTTTTCGGTGGGTGCCAGCTCTGAGGGGGCAGAAGCAGGAGCTCTTTGAAGTGGGAGCTGGCCGGCCCTACAGGCTCGTCCGCAGCAGCTCTCAGACGGAGGCTGCACGTCTGCAAGAAATCAGGTTCAGCCAGGGAGTGTGGAAGGCACCCCAGCGGTGCTTGCTGAGGCTGAAACAGCGCACAGTCAGGCATGGGTCCAGGTGACACTCTGAGAGTCAAGAGTGCTAAGCACTGGAACTGCATCCTGCCATGTCCTCCATCTGCTTCCTTTTCGGCCTTTCCATGTTTCTTCAGGGCAGTGCTTCTTAATTATGGGTGATGTCAGAATCACTAGCGGGGTTATTTTCCCCAAAATTGACCTGCGAAAGCCCACTTCAGGGATTCTGATGCTAGAGTCTGAGGTGACAATTTTGAAATTCCCCCTGGGTAATTCAGGTGAATGAGCCCATTGTTCTCAAACTCTGCCTCTTTCACACAAGGGGGGGCGGGGAGTAGGGGAAGGGGGCAGGCCTGAGTGGGCAGAGCACCGGCTCAGGGCTCAGGATGTGAATCTCCACCTTTGTCCCCTTATCTCTGCCTGGAGTGCCAGCTGCTCTCAAGGTCCTACCTGAGCCTGTGCAGTTCACCTGGAACACACTCTGCTCATTTCCGTGTTCACCCCTTTGCTGCCAACATTCTTTCAGCTGGAAAGTCTGATGCTCTTCCTCCTTAGGAAACCTCCCTGCTAACTTCCCTCCAACCCCCTGACTTCCTACTACATTCACAAACTACACCCCTGGGGGGATATTCGTTACGCCCACTTCACAGTTTAAAGTCAGGGGGCTCTTGCCTCTTATTAAGTCCTGTTTCCATTTCCTAGAACATCTAGCTAAGGGTTATACTTATTGAGCAAATGAAATAAGAAGAAATGAATGTCCATGGGAATGAAATGTAGGTAGAAAGAGCAAATGAATCAAGAATGAATAAGTGATTGCAGACTCTTCCCAACCTCTGCTGAAAATAGACCAAACCTGGTCACTCTCTCATATTCTTTCCCAAACCTCTTCCCTCTTCGTAAGGTGGTTGAGGTCGGGGGTGACAATTGTTTTAAAAATTTTATTTTATTTTTGAAGTATAGTTGATTTACAATGTTGTGTTAGTTTCTGTCATACAGCAAAGTGATTCAGATATATATATATATATATTCTTTTCATGTTCTTTTCCATTATAAGTTATTACAAGATATTGAATATATTTCCCTCTAATATACAGTAGGTCCTTGATGTTTATCTATTTTATATATGGTAGTGTGCATCTGTTAGTCCCAAACTCCTAATTTGTCCCTTCCCCCACCTTTCCCTTTTGGTAACTATGAATTTGTTTTCTATGTCTGTGAGTCTCTTTCTGTTTTGTTAATAAGTTCATTTGTATCATTTTTTAGATTCCACATACAAGTCATATCATACGATATTTGTCTTTCTCTGTCTGACTTACTTCACTTAGTATGATAATCTCTAGGTCCATCCATGTTGCTGCAAATGACATTATTTCATTCTTTTTTACGACATTTAGTTTGCTTCCATGTCTTGGCTGTTGTAAATAGTGCTGCTATGAACCTTGGGATGCTTTTCGAATTAGAGTTTTTTCTGGATATATGCCTAGGAGTGGGATTGCTGGATCATATGGTAGCTCTAATTTTAGTATTTTAAGGAACCTCCACACTGTTTTCCATAGTGGTGGCTCCAGTTTACATTCCCACCAACAGTGTAGGAGGGCTTCCTTTTCTTCACACCCATTTCACCATTTGTTATTAGTAGACTTTTTAATGGTGATTATTTTGACTGGTGTGAAGTGGTACCTCACTGTAGTTTTCATTTGAATTTCTCTGACAATTAGCAATGTTGATCATCTCTTCACGTACCTATCGGCCATCTGTATGTCTTCTTTGGAGAAATGTCTATTAGGTGGTCTGCCCATTTTTTTTTTAATTGGGTTGTTTGTTTTCCCTTATTGAGTTGTATGAGCTATTTGTATATTTTGGAAATTAATCCCTTGTCTGTTGCATCATTTACAAATATTTTCTCCCAGTACGTAAGTCGTCTTTCTGTTTTGTTTATGGTTTCTTTTGTTGTGCAAACTTATAAGTGTGATTAGGTCCCATTTGCTTATTTTCATTTTTATTTCTGTCACCTTGGGAGACAGACCTAAGAAAACATTGCTATGATTTATGTCAGAGAACGTTTTGCCTATGTTCTCTTCTAGGAGCTTTATAGTGTCATGTCTTATATTCAAGTTTTTAAGCCATTTGAGTTTATTGTTGGGTATGGTGTGAGGGTGTGTTCTAACTTTATTGATTTACATGTGACTGTTCAACTTTCCCAACACCACTTGCCAAAAAGACTGTCTTTTCTCCATTGCATATTCTGGTGTTCTTTGTCAAAGATTAATTGACCGTAGGTGTGGGGGCTGGCTTAATTTGATTTGATTTGATCTGTTTAGTACTTACTGACTGAATCTAACCAGCTCAGATAGGCCCCTTGAAGCCCCCCATTTGATCATGTGTGCCCCCTTCTGTTGCTCAGCAGTTGGCCTTGTTATATATCTGGGCATCGTCTGCTCTTAGGTCATTTGGGGTGACATTCTCAGGCCTGAGATTCCACCAGCAGATTACCAACCTCTTCTGCTTGCTTATTCCGGCTGGCTGTTACCAGTGCTGGCTGAGCTATTTATACTTTGTTGGTCAGCTGCCTTGGAACAATGCACAGTAAGCAGTTTTATCCCTTGGCTGACTTCTCTATACTCTGTGTGATGGAAGGAAGCTTGAGAGGAGGTGGGGTTGATGGAGCCCCTGAGTTGGCACCCAGATCTGTAATGTTGCAGATTGTCCAGAACCTCACCATCTGATAGGTTTTTCACACCTAAATGCTGTGTATTCCTTGACCAATACATCCCGAGTCTTTTCAAGTGTACTAAAGGATTGAAGTGGTCACCAAAGGCCTTGGAATTGGGGATACTGCTAGGTTATCTCAACGGGGTAGTGACAGGTAGAAACCTGTGGGAGAGAACCAGGTGGCTCTTTCAGCTCAAAGACCTGAGGTTAGATGCAAGAGTCTAAATGTGATGCCATCACCTTTATCCTTCCATCCCCATCCCCACTGCCTCTCTGCTGCCATCAGACACCACGATCACCACTATCAGAACCCATCCTAACCCCAAGACTGTCACCATCACCAGTGCCACCACCATCATGAATAGCCCCTCCCAACCCCAAGACTTCCACCATCACCACTGCCACCAACACCATCAATACCCCCTCCCAACCCCAAGACTCCCTCCAACACCACTGCCACCACCACCAACACTCCATCGCAATCCCAAGACTCCCACCATCACCAGTGCCACCACCATCATGAATACCCCCTCCCACCCCCAAGACTTCCACCATCACCACTGTCACCACCACCATCAGCACCCCATCCCAACCCCAAGACTCCCACCATCACCACTGCCACCACCATCATCAATACCACCTCCCAACCCCAAGCTGGGCAAGTCACCACCCTGCCGTCATCGGCAGCAGCAGCACCCACCCCAATACCAAGGCTATTGCCACTACCATAACCATCAGCAGCCCTGCCCCCACCTCAACCCCAAGACTACATCATCACCACCACTCCCATTTCCATGGTCACCTCCGTTGTCTTTACCATAATGCCTGTGGCCGAAGAGCTGGAGGGCCTTTCCCATACCACATACCTTCCTAGGCTTCACTTCCCTTTCTGCATTTTCCTGGAGGTGTTTGTAAAGCCAACTGCATTTGTACAGTGGGGGTGTGCGGGCTCATGAGGTAGATGGGGCTGGATGATAACACTGGTAGTTCCTACTGGCCCTAGACAGCACAGTACCTTGAATTCTGTACTCGTCAGTGTGAGCTTGATGTCCAGGTTAGTTCTTTGAATTCAGAGAGCTTCCTGAGCAGAAAGTTACATTAAAATCCCAAGAACCACAGGAGACTGAAAGTCAAGGGTTGTTCAACCAATGGACACTCACTGGACAACTGTAAAGGAGTGATCTGAGGGAGGTGGGCAGGGGGAGGCAGGCACAATGAGCAGGGCAGACTGCGAGGAGGTGACCTTTGAGTAGGAAGGAACCAGTCATTTGTAGATTGTGGGAAGAGTGTTCCCAAAAGAAGTGTTAACAGGTGCAAAGGCCCTGAAGTGGCTCAGAGCTTAGCTTTCTTGAGGAATAGAGAGGCACTGATGGCCACCGTGGGCTTGGGCCTTCTCATTGACTAAAGCGTGACATAAGACGTTGCAAGGGTTAAATAAGTAATATGTCCTCAGCACATGCTACCTTACTGAGCACACACTTTGTACATGGAAACGCCGAGACCCGCTGTTATTACACTTCTTTGCCTTTTAGAGACCTTTACCTCTCTTCCTCCTCTGCCTTCTTCTGGCAGTTCATGATGGTTTGGGGGGTGGCAGTGACTCTTATGAAGAAGCTGAGTGGGACTGGGAAGGCACAGGATAGTAGGTGAAAAGCAAATTAGTACATTCCATTCGTTTAGAAATGGTGAGAAGTCATATTGAGGTGGGCAGGCCAACACTGCTCGATAAATAAGACGTCCGAATCTGTATTCATGTCCTGCCAGACCCTCCTAGTGAAAACATACCTCTGGGATATTTACTAACTGTTTCCTGAGATATCATGGCTCTACCTCTTAGAGACTTTTTTCCTGTGTTCTCAGAACAGGGAATCAGACATTCCTGGCCACACACCTCCAAGGCACACAAAGCAGGATACTTACCTGTCATGAAAAAGTCCTTGTGTTTTAATTCTCTGTATGTAGAATATAGACCCCAGAGTCCACCTTCTGTAAAAAATACAGAATTCCCTGCTTTGGGCACTAACTGCTGACCTTGAGTTTGAATTATTGGTGGCCAGGATAATGGACATCCTAGAACAGCTCTTGCAGGACCAAACACTCAGCAGGGCCAAGCCAGCATCACATTTAGTGACCTGGGTAGACTGTAAGAGCTGACAACTATTCACTTCACAATGACATCTTCACCTATATTCTCCTGGCACAGATTTTTTTGCTTGTTAATCATGTAGGATCAATCTTTCCTTCCACAAAGTGGCATGCTCTCTCCCAAACTTCTTGAAATGCACGGACCTCCTGGTCTAGCTCTTTATCTTCCACAAGAAGCAGTGGAGAGGCAGTGATAAATGGCAGGTGACAAGGGTGTCAAGGAGGGAAGTGATGGGGAGAGGGAAAGCTGGGGTCAGACAGGAGGATGAACCACCTAAAGTGGGCAGCCGTCGCTTGCTTCTGGCAAGTCAGGAGAGACAAACGGCCAGAGTTTCTGGCTGTTCTAATTTTCCAAGGGAATCCAAAAATCCAGATATTTTCTGGTATGTCTCCTGAGTTTTAAATATGGGCAAGTAATTCGAAGTTTTAAGAAACCCTGTGCAGTGCTGAATCGAGAGGTCCACAGTGGAATGTGGAACTCTGTTCTGGAGGATGAGAGGGGAAGGATTGCCAAGTGCCTCTCATCAATTTTCCATGTGCTATCCACAAGGACAGAGCCTGTGCCACCTATATTTGTGGGTCAGCTTACCCCGGTCCTCCACAGAATTTCACTTATAAAACAGATTCCATGAACTTGGTGGAGGGTCCCATGTGAATCATAAAGGAGGTGGGCGGGGCCTATCCTTGAAGAAGGGGTTGGGTGCTGGGCTGGGAGGGCCTGGAAAATCCTTGATGGCAAGAAACAGAGGGACTCTGCCTGTCATGATCTGAGTGCTGCGTCCTTCCAAAATTCATATGTTGAAGCCGTAACACCCTGTGTGGTAGTATTTGGAAAGAGGGCTACTGGGAGGTAATTAGGGTTAGATGAAGCTATAGGGGAAGAAGGATTTGGCCTCTATTCTCCTGGGTTTGATAGCTGGGTCTACAAAATAAACTTACAACAGTCAGAAAAGGTATGCACATTTATTAATTTTTAATATCATGTGCCTAGAACATCACATGAAAAAAAGTGAATACTCAAAAGAATGGTGAGATTTGAGAGCTTATATAGTATTTTAATAGGGGAAGGGGAGGAGGGGTGGAAGCCACTTGGAGGAGAGTACGTGATTTTCAGGAAAGAAGAATGGGGCCCTAGAAGCATTGATGGGAGGTGTGATGATTTGTGACCGTCTGTCTCGATGTGGTGTAACTTCCGGTCAATTCCCCTATAAGGAGTCAATTCTCCCTGGTTGATAAACACCCAAGGAGGAGATCTGTGACAATTGCGTTCCTTTTGGAGGAGGCTTGGCCTTTAGACAGATTAAGGGAATTCAGAGAAAGCCTCTCTCTGCATTTGCTATTTTTCAAATGTCTTCAGCTCAAAATATTCAATATGCCAAAGGGGCATCTTTTGGGGTGGCACGTTCTGAACACTCCTTCAGGGACATAAGAGTGAGGCCCTCCTAATAGGATGAGCACCCTTATAGGGCACCCTCACCCTCTCTAGCTCTCTTGTTCTCCCCCCACTGGGGGAGTAATGCCAGAGATCTGGGGTTTGGGTTCTATAACTGGCAGCACTGACCATCGAAACTGACATCTTCTGCTTGCTTTGCTAACTCAGTGCTGCTTTGGAGCAAACGTGGTATTATTGGCTGTTGTGCTAATGATCCCTTTGTGGAGATGACATCAGCAGCTTCCAAGAATACAGGACCTGGAGGAACCGTATCTGACAGTGATGAGTGCTTTGATTGACCAGCCTCTGGTGAGGTCTTGTCTACTTTTGCTGGAGCAAAGCCCAAGCTTTCATTCAATCCCAGTTTCCTGGGGTCAATCTCAACATTGAATGGGAAGAGACGCTGTTTCTTGGTCACACAAGACTGCAGCTCCTCACCCAGACCTCTGGGTTCTGGTAATGTACTCCCAGCAGGTTGGTGTCCCAGGGCCTTCCACGTGCCTGGAAAAGGCAAAGGCTGAGGGAGGTGGTGAGTGCTGGGAGCCGAGCTCCCCAGTTTCTGGGGGAAGAATTCCATGCAGGTTCAGGTCACCTGGGGAGGGGTAACCTTGTGAGGCTGAGGTTGGGACTCTGCAAACCGCATTTCTGCTTAGCCAGTTACTCCTTTTTAGGATCTGTCCATCTTGGGCACTGCAGTGCAACTGCGTGGCTGGAAGGGGAGAAGGGGCTGCCCCCTTATCTCCTGTGGTCTCTCTGTTCCTGGGAGCATCACTTGGCAATGCTTCTTTGCCAGAGTGGCGACAGTTCCCTCTTGTGGCAGCAGCCACAGCCAGTTTGCAGTTTCCACCCCCTTCAGAACCACCCTAGTCTTGCCTTCAGATTCTACAGCACCATGGAGAGTGGCACCTCCTTAGGTCCCAGATGGCAGGAGCCCTCCGGTGGGCTCAGAGACCCCAGCACCAATGGCCAAGATTAGGAAGTCCCGATAAAGATCAAGATGTATGGAAAATGCATTTTTTATTTCCTCAAAAGTCCAGCTTTTCTCAAACAAGCGCAATGTTAGTTCTGTCATAAATTAGGTTTCTTGTATGTGTGGGTCTGTTACTTGGTTCCCTCTCCTTTCCATTTGTCTTTTCCCCTCCCCCTGTACCAATACCTCATGGCCTAATTACTGGAGATAAAGAATAATTCTTAGTATCTTATGATCAGTTAAGTCTTCTCGCCTAATTTTGCTTCTTCAGGACTATCTTGGTTATTCTTACTCTTTCCGCTTCTATGCAAATATTATTGATAGAAACATATATTAGAAACAGATCAAGTTACACAACCACAAATCCAACAGAACACAACAACAACAACAACAAAACACACATCTCAACCACTTCTGTGTTTTGATTGGAGCGCGTCAAAGACATACATCACTGAGGTTTTTTAATGTCTTTTAATTAAGTTTCTAATTTTGTCCATAGAGGTCACCTACTTCCTCTCTTAGATTTATTCCTATGGACTTCACATTCTCAGGACACATTTCAATGATACTTGTAAAAGTAAACTTTTTAAACATTTGTTGTTAGTATAAAGAAATGCAATTTTAGAAACTGACCTTTAATTCAGTAATCTTGCTAAACTCTCTTATTAATGCAATGATTCATCTGTAAATTCTTTGGGTTTTCTGTATTGTCAGTCATGTTGTCTGCAAGTAATGACTGTTTTGGTTCTTCTTGTCCAATGCTGACATTTCCCCCCTTGCCTTTCTCTGCCCTCTGGTGCCTCCAGTACGATGTTCAGTGTAGGTGATGAGAGTGAGCCTTTCACTATTCCTAATCTTAAGGAAACACTGTTATAAGTTCGCATTATCAGGTTGAGTAAATTTCCTTCTATTTCTACCTTGCTAAGAGTTTTTATAATGGATACATGCTAAATTTTATGAAATGCTTTTTCTGCACCTTAGAGATAAGCCTATGACTTTTTTTCCTTTGATCTGTTAATGGATGGCTTTCATCTGTTGATTTTTTAAAGTGTTAAATGAACCTCACACTCCTAGAATAAACTCAATGTGGTCAAGATAGATAAGCTTTCATATGTTTTGCTGAATTTAGTTTGCTAATATGTTTTTAGGAATTTCTTTTTTTTTTTTCTGTAATAGTGATCTTGGGGTCTTCTTATTTATTTATTTTTATTTTATTTTTATTTTTGGCTGTATTGGGTCTCCGTTTCTGTGTGAGGGCTTTCTCTAGTTGTGGTAAGCAGGGGCCACTCTTCATCGTGGTGCGCGGGCCTCTCACTTTCACAGCCTCTCTTGTTGTGGAGCACAGGATCCAGATGCGCAGGCTCAGTAGTTGCGACTCATGGGCCTAGCTGCTCCACGGCATGTGGGATCCTCCCAGACCAGGGCTTGAACCCGTGTCCCCTGCATTAGCAGGCAGATTCTCAACCACTGAGCCATGAGGGAAGCCCTTTAGGAATTTCTTACATCTACATTCATGAAAAAAAAGATTGTCTGTAATTTAATTTTCGTATACTTCTGTGGTTGGATTCTGGTATCTGGTTTACACCAGCCTCATAAAATGAGTCTACGGCCTTTTCTCTGGAAGAGTCAATAAATTTAGGATTGTGTTTCTCTTGGATACTTGGTGTAGCTCTGGTGGTCTCTCTGTGGGAAGGTTTTAACTGTTGGTTCGGTTTCTATAATGGTTATAAGACCACTCAGATTTTCTGTTTTCCCTTTTTCCTTGGTATTGGTAAGTTACATTTTTAAGATTTTGCACATTTCATATAAATTTTTAACTTTATTGGTATAATGTTGCTCATAATGTCCTTGTATTGCCTTTTTAATATCTGCAGCATTTAAAGTTATGTTTTCTATTTTACTCCTAAATTACTTATTCATGTCTTTTCTCATGTGTTTCTTGATTACTTTTGCCTGAAGTTTTAAAATTGACCTTCTCAAAAGAACCAGTTTTAGACATTACTTTTCTCTCTATTGTATGTGCTTATTTTTCATTAATTTTTGCTTTTGCCTTTGTATACTCTTTTTTCCACCCTCTTTGGGTATATTTTATTGTTCTTTCAAGCCTGGTGCTCGGTTCATTAAATTATACTTTCTTGTTCCTAATATTAATATTTACTATTCTATCTCTATGTCAAATTAACATTTCATTACATTTTGATATATAGCCTTCTATTATCTTTCAGTTTTAAATGTTTTCTAATATTCATATGATTTCTTATTTGACAGGTGTTATTCAAAAGTACGTTGTTGAATTTACATGTTTGTTATTGATTTCTAACTTAATTACATTGTGGCCAGAGAATGTAGTTTGTAAGATACCAGAATACCAATCATTTAAAAGCAGTTGAAAAAATAAAATAAAATAAAATAAAAGCAGTTGAGACTTTTCTCTCTCTCTTTTTTTTGTCTCTTAATATGTGGACAATTTTTGTAAATATACCATGTGCACTTGAAGAAAATGTGCATTTCTCAACTGTTGAATGCTATGAATATTAATTGATTATCTACCTGTCAACTATCTATCATCTCCCTCCACCTACCTACCTAGTTACCTATAACTATCCATCTATCTGTCTATCTATCTCTAATCTATCTATCTATCTATCATCTATATTTATCATCTTCTATCTAATCTCTGTTATATCAAGATTGGTGTGTTTTTCAAATCTTTTATATCTCTGTTTTATTAAAAATTTTGTTGCTTATTTAATCTTGCTATTCCCCAAACAGTGTGTCAATATCTCCTAAAATATTGGGTTAGCCAAAAAGTTCGTTTGGGTTTTTCTGTAAGAATGAACATTTTGGCCAACCCAATAATCCTGGATTTGTCTATTTCTCCTCGCAGTTCTGTTATTGCTTTATATATTTTGAAACTGTATTTTCATATGCATTCAAGTTTATAAGTGCTGTAGTAGTTTTGGGGGGAATCAATATTTGCATGATTTATTTTTTACTGTTTTATCCTCTCTGTGTCAATATGTTTTAGACTTATTTCTTGTAAACGACATCTATTTACTTTTCTATTTTGACAATATGTTCTTTTAAATAGAGAATGTAATAAATTACATTTATTGTAGTTCTGATATAGGGTTGTGTTTTTTTTTTTTTTAACATGTGGCTTGTGGGATCTTAGTACCCTGACCAAGGATCGAATCTGTGCCCTCAGCAGTCCTAACCACTGGACCACCAGGGAAGTCCCTATATTTCTGATACAATTGAATTGGTTTCCAATAACCTACTTTGTACTTTCTGTCTGATCTTCTCTATGTTTATTTTTCTTGCTTTCTTTTGAATTGATTGAATATTTTTCTCACTTCATTTTTGCCTCTAATGTAGAATTTATACATTTTTTTCTGTTACTTTACTACTATTTGTGTTTAACTTACCAAAATCAAAAGTTAATTAATATTATTGTCATTTTCCTAAACAATACAAAACCCAAGTATATTTTAATTTTAACTCTCCTTTCTAAATATGGTGTTGATGTCCATTATTTCAGTTTTACTCTACTTCTAAGCACATAAGAGATTATTATTATTGTTTTGTAAATTTAGCTTTTGTTTAGATTTACTTATATATTTACCACATTTTTTGCTTATCATTTCATCTTGCATCTTACACTTCCCATTTGGATTTTCCTCTACCTGACGTATTTTAAAATTTCCTTTAATGAGAGTTTCCTGTTTGTCTGAAAATGTCTTTCTTTCTTTATATTCTTGAAAGGTAGTTTTGATAAGTATGTAACTCCAGGTTGACAGTTTTTTCTTTCTCATTTAAAATATTATTTCTTTTTTCAAATGGTTTCCTTCTTTTTTCTGTTGAGGAGGGGTTTTTTTGTCAAAATAATTCTTCATACTTTTAAATTTAATCTATGTTTTCTCTGTCATTGCTTCTGATTGTCTTCACTGTTAGCAATTTGACTACAATGTGCCTAGGTGTGGGTTCTTTGTATTTATCCTCCTTGGGTATCCTTGGTATTCCTGTACTCTGAAGATCGGTGTCTTTTACTGATCCTGGAAAATTCCCACCTACCTATTGCCTCTTTCCATTTCTCTTCTCCCCTTTTAGAAATCTGATGATATGTACATTAGCTCTCCTTACTCAATCCTCCATTTATCTTGTCTCTTGACTTCTCTTTCTATCTTTTTGTTTCTATTTGTCACTTCCTGGATAATTTTTGCTCAGCACATTGTAGATAATTCATTGCCTTCTGACTTCCTTTGCTACTGTTAAGAAGTCAACCACTAGCCCAGTTGTTATCCCTTTGGAGGTAATCTCTCTTTTCTCTGATTTTTCTGTGGCTTTGCTAGGATATGTCAAAATGTGAACTTAATTTTGCTCGTGCTTCATGGTGCTCAGAGGGCCGGTGTTCTCCAAAGGTCTTGCTTTCTGAACTATGGGTCTCCCTTCCCAGGTGAATACCTTTACTTTCTCTTACCCAGCCAGAGCTATTTCCTAGCAAGCAAGCCAGTCCCTCTCTGAATCTCTGATTTTTTTCTGACGTCACAGAAATGTTTTCCTTGCTTTCTCCCTTTTGTGCTTTATCTCTTATTATCATATGTTTAGAATAGTTTATGCGTCTAAAGAGGGAAATTGTACCATCTCAACTGGAGCATTACTTCTAAAATTATCTATCTAAAAGCATATAAAAATGATATTAAAAATAAAATAAGGGGCTTCCCTGGTGGCATAGTGATTGAGAATCTGCCTGCTAATGCAGGGGACACAGGTTCGAGCCCTAGTCTGGGAGGATCCCACATGCCGCGGAGTAACTAGGCCCGTGAGCCACAACTACTGAGCCTGCACGTCTGGAGCCTGTGCTCGGCAACAAGAGGCCGCGATAGTGAGAGGCCCGCGCACTGCGATGAAGAGTGGCCCCCGCTTGCTGCAACTGGAGAAGCCCCTTGCACAGAAACGAAGATCCAACACAGCCAAAAATAAATAAATAAATAAATAAACTCCTACTCCCAACATCTAAAAAAAATAAATAAATAAAAAATAAAATAAAATAAAATAAATGACCTTTCCTATGCTTTGTGAGCTTGGGACCAGGATTTTCCTTGTCACGTAATCTGAGAAAGGGATGCAGGCTCATGTGCTGTAGGTGTTTTTGTGTTGGTGGGAGCTAAAGTATTAGGAGGTGAGTGTTAAGGAATTACCCAGGGAGATAAGGTGATATACCCAGGGAAGGTATTTGCATGCTGTTAACTCCTTTTCCAGAGATAGTGTATTCTTCTCAATTAGAGACTTTATAAAGTGGTGGGGATTTCCATCACTTTGGCCTGAGGAGGGGGATGATTCTATCTAGTCCATCTCCCCAAATCAGATTAGGCCCGTCCCTGCTCAGAATTCTCAAGCAAGTCCCATTGGTGGCAGAATGAAAAACACCCTTCATAGCTTGATACTCAAGGCTATTAGTGAGGTTTCTCCTTGCATTCTCCAGGACCCTGGGCATGCCAGACCCATTTATGTCTACTCACCCATCTCCATCTGAAATTTCTTTTTCTTAATTCAATTAACCAGTAACTCAGTAATTCCTACTTACCTTTTCAGACTGACAAGCAGAATTCTTCCTCCAAGAAGCTTTACTTGACCAACCCCTCTCTTCCTTTCTGCCCACCCCACGCTTTCTTTCCCTTTCCTTCTATTTTCTCCTCCTCATCCCACTGAACATGTAAGGAAGCATCCTGTGGTCCCCTCTCTCTATTTAGCAATATGTGTTGCTTTTGGGTTCCTTTTTATCAATGTCTCTGTCTGTGTGATCTGCTTGAGAGCAGACCTTTGTCTCTGTAGACCCAGTGCACACACAGGGCCAGGCACATAGGAGGTTCTCTGCACATGCTCTGTTACTTCTACCATGGTGGCAGGTGGCACTCTGCCCTCTCAGAGCCCCACAGGTCCTGCTTTGCCAAGGCCAAAGAACAAAGATCTCTGACTTGCCTCCTGGGCAACACCATCCCTCAGGGTTTCCCACTACCCTGAGAACTGAGTGTCTGCATCTAGGTAGGATGTTTCTGGAAGGCAGTGCCTTCCCCTCCTCCTTTGCCTCCTCCCATACAAACACCCCTGGGAAAGCAGGGAAACTGTAAAGGAAAAGATGTCTTATGGTATCTGAGAATGTACTTGCCTGGCCTCTGAGAGTTTACTTGGGAAGGCACTTACATCAGTCAGAATAAATACCAGCTCAGCAGATAGGAAGCCAGCTCAGCAGATAGGAAGGATGACGTGGCTGCCTTGGGGTGCAAATGAGTTCACTCACCTCATGTTAGACAGGGAAGGCCTCTGGGTACTCTTAGACCAATTCTCCTGCAAGCCCACAAACCCCAGCTTCCCAGAAACTCACTGGAGCTCTTGCATATCAGATCATCAGTTTCTAAAAAACCATGCAGTGCATGGGCTGAAGCCTGGGTTCCAATCCTGGCTCTGCCACATTATGCTATGCAATCTGGATGAGGTTCTTCATGTGTCTCTGTCTCAGTTTCCTCATCTATAAAGTGGAGAGAAAATAATAACACTTACCTCAAAGGATCCTTGTGAGCATTCAGTGAATGAATAGGTAATACCTAGTATGTAGGTATGTCGTCACTCACCTTCAGTGCATTGTGTTGTATCAGACAAGCCTTTATCCCATCTCTCTCGGTCTCCCCACCGAGGACTAGATCACTTTCGCCTGGTCTTGATTATAGTTTGGGTGATACTCATGTACTGTTTCTCTGCTTGGTTCTAAAGACCCCTCCTGGGTAGACAATCTTCACTGGGGGGATTCACACAGGGATTCACAGGGAGGACTCAGTGGGAGGGGTGGGCTGTAAAATACTCCGCATCTATGAAAATGTCACTTCTTGGATGAAGTTCATTTAACTTATGCTGCTTTTTTTTCTGATTATATATTTTTGGTAGAAGACTTAGAAAGTTTATGTCATAGGAGGGAAATATCCAAAAACAGTGATTCCTACTTATTACTGTTTGTGAAGAAGCTCTGCTTCAGAAGCCGAGGTCCTTGCAGAGCTCCGGGATGGAGGGAGATGCCTGGCGTGCAGACTCCCAGGGACCATATGGGCCTTGAAGTACTGCATGTGACCCCTTTGACAGCAGGTAGACAGCAAGTGGAGGGGTCCATCCTGAGGGCAAAGAGACAAGAGGTCACCGTGAAGATCCACATTCCAAAGGGAGAGGTGTCTCAGAAGAGCTTCCTTGAGTCCTTTGGAAACTTCTCTCATTGGTCTTAACCCTGAGCAGTTACTGTTAATGTGCAGGTGAGTTTTCCCATCTTTTCTGTGCCTTTTTAGTGTGCTTGTGTTTGCACTGGATATGTTGTGTATTTTAATGTTTTTCACGTAATGTTACAGCACGAACATTTCCCCAACTTATTAAACATTCTTTGCAACACCATATCATCACCGCAGAATATCTAATTGCAAGTCTGCATCATAATTATCTTAACATTCCCCTAATGATAAACACTTAAACTGTTCTATTTTTTCCTTACTGTAAATAGAGCTATTATGGACCTTTTTAAACTGAAATCTTGGCCTGTATTTCAGGGTATTTTCTCAGAACAGACTTTTAGAGGTAGAGTGTCTGGGACAAAGAATGTGAACGTTTACAAGATTCTTGGTGCACTGCCAAAGGCATTGCCAGAGAAGTGACGGGCAGGTCTGCACTCACCAGCGTGTGCCCATTGGATGCTTAGTGGCTTTGGGTAAGCTTCTTTTAGATAATCTCTGTCTTAATTAATAAGATAAAATGTGATATATATGCGTATATATGTAAACGTGTGTGTATATTATATATATATATATCTTTGATTAGTAATGCAGCTGCACATTTTTTCCCCCTTACAATCATTTTTTAATGGGAGGTGATTAATAGTGGGTAGAATAAACAAGTTAGAGAGCTTACTTCTCCTTCCCTGGGGGGTAGCTGCTGTTAGCTGCCAAGAATTTCAACTCAGCTTGGCTGTTTAAACTCTCCAGCTTGTTTTTTTTTTTTTTTTTCAGTCAAACTTGTCTGTAGGGGGAAAATCCCTCTGTATAGGCAACCAAAAATAACTTTGTGATGGCACATTTCAACAGGCTGTTGACAGGGGTGAAAAGACCTTCTCTTCATCCTGAGCATCTCCATGTCTCAGGGCACTGGCTCATTCTAACAGTTTCATGAAGAAGGGATGGTAGGACTCTTCATCCCCTTTTAACTAATGAGGAAATCAAGGCTCCAAAAGGGGAACCTCCTGAATCTGCCCCATGTCATCTCCCAGGAACCAGCTCCTCTTCTTCAGTTAGTAACAATCAACTGAAAGACCCAACGGGTCCCTTCCATTGTCAGACCATGGCTGGATGTAGAGTGCGGGGCAGGGTGGGGAAGCCCAGTCTGGCTTCAGTGGGAGAGTGTCATCCTCAACTGGCAATGTCTGCCAGGGACACAGGTGTGGGAGGACTTTCACAAGTACCCAGTGCCGCCTAGATGCTCAGTACCACCCAGGTGCCCAGTAGCTGCCCAGGTGCCCAGGGCCGCCCAGGTGCTGGTATTTACAATATAGGTGGAGCCTGCCCCTCTGGTGTCTCTAGGATCCCATTTTTTCTTCTAGCAGAGAAATTAGAAGGTTGGACCTAAGTACCCCTATTGGTTTCTGTGACCTTATCTGGACCATGTCCGGTCATTTTGCCTGACTTCAGGCACAGCCTCTCTTCTGTATCCTAGTCCTATGTGGCCAGGATGGTGTTCTGAACTGAGAAGGGTGTAAGAGCTGAGCCTTTGCAAATTAATGAAATGAGAGACATCTCCCTTCTGTGCCCTCTTGTCTCCACCGTGCCCTCCACAAACATACCTCATCACCTTGTGCTGCTCTCCTGCCTCCAGGCTCTGGTGCCCTGAGTCCCCCACACAGGGAAGAGGGGATGTGTACAGCCTCGCTTTCCCGTTTCCCCCATGCCAGCAAGGATATGTGTGGCAGAGAGATTTGCAATGTTTCTTCCTAAAGAATAAAACTTGAATTATGGCATTTCTGACTTCCTTGGGGTTGAAAGTTTGGGTAGAAAGCCTTCTGTGGGCATCTCCAATGCTGTATAGACAGGCTTTAAGAGGTAGCCCTTCTGAATCCTTTGTTTTTATTTCCCCTCTGGGGTTCTAGCCAGGTATCTTTTGTCCCAGCGGAATTGCAAACATGTCTTTAGGAAGCTGAAGACCTTGTTTCTTTCTGTGCAGATTTTAGTGACAAAGGTGGATGAAGAGTCTTCATCCATAAACCCAATGCATATCTTTTGAATTTTTGTTCTGGGGTCCATAGTGTTCTGTACACGTGGCAACCTACAAAGCAATGCAGAGACAGGTAGATTCATAGTTGTGTCCAAAGAGGATTTTGCTTCCATCCTGAGGGATCTGTTATAATGTTCTTCTCCTTATTCAAGCCTCGACAATTTCTAGGCCATCTTTCTCCTCACAGTACACCTCTAATTCACCTCAACATTGGCCACCAAAGTGTTTTGCAAACCAGACCATATCCACACCCTGTTCCCTCCCATAAGTACCTCCGAGGGCTTTCCACCACCTTTGGGGCAATAACCAGACTCCATAGTACGGCAGCCAGGCCCCTCATTACCTGGTTCTTTGCAGTCTCTGGGTCCAGCTTCATCCCTGGTCACATCCACACATGCCTCAGGCTCCAAAAATAACAGCTCACTTGAAGTTTCTGGAACTCACCTCTATTTCTCTGTATCTTTCATATCTGCATTTGGCTGACTCCTTCAGAAGCAGGCTCAGAAGTCCCCCTTCAAGAATCCTTCTCTCAGGGACTTCCCTGGTGGTCCAGTGGTTAGGACTCTGAGCTTCCACTGCAGGGGGCATGGGTTCGATCCCTTTCGGGGAAGTAAGATCACGCAAGCTGCGTGGTGAGCCAAAAATAAAAAAGAATCCTTCTCTGACCTCCCACAGGCTTTTTATTTTCTAATTGAAGTATAGTTGATTTACAATGTCTTGTTAGTTTCAGGTGTATAGCGAAGTGATTTAGTTCTGTCTCTGTCTCTGTCTCCCTCTCTCTCTCTCTCTCTCTCTGTCTCTCTCTCTCTCTCTCTCTCTCTCTCTATATATATATATATATATATATATATATATATATATTCTTTTTCAGATATTTTTCCCTTATAGGTTATTGCAAGATACTGAATATAGTTCCCTGTGCTATACAGTAGTTCCTTTTTATTTATCTATTTTATATATAGTAGTGTGTATATGTTAATCCCAATCTCCTAACTTATCCCATCCCCCCTTTCCCCTTTGGTAACCATAAATTTGTTTTCTAGGTCCGTGGGTCTATTTCTTTTGGTAGCCTTCCACTGTGGGCCCTTCACAACTTGACCCGATTCAACACGTTTCCTGTGGTGGTGGGTGTCCTCCAGAGCAGTGGAGTCCTGATAGCCTCAAAATCTCTGGCATTGTACCTGCAGCATAGTATAAACTCAGAGAACATTTGTGGAATGAATGAAGGTGTTTCACTCCCTGGATGGTGGGGCCTGGGTGCTCACCATCATTTTGTCCTAACATCTCCACTTGTCACCCTTAGAAAACAATATCTGACGAACAACAGCCGTGGACTAAATGGTCCTTCCCTAGATTGCAGTGTATTTGCCTCTGAGGCATCGAAGGGGCCCACAGAGTCCATTATCTTGACAGGGTGAACGCAGAACTCTTCCCTAAGTCCTTTTGAGGGAAAAAGAAGAATTCCAGCTAGTTGAAAAATAAGAGTTGGCTGAAGTGTTTGGCTCGAAGTTAGAGACGGGAAGGTCTGTATATCTTAAGCATCCTTGGAGATCTATCATGTTGGCAAGAGAGACCTCTCCATCATAGGACGACCTCAGAAATAGAAGCTGGCAAATTTCATCCAAGCTCATTGCCAGGGCTCTGCATTTATGAATTCAACCATGAACTAAGACTTCCCACCGTGTCTGCCTCTATTTGTGATAGCAAAGCAGCAAAAACAATCACGCCCTCAGCCATCTCCCTCATACACTAACAAAGAGGGGCAGAAAAGTCTTCTACTTTAAACTCCCTCATGTGTCTCAAGAAGCAGAAGATGCTTTCTGGGAATCCCCTGGTGGTCTGGTGGTTGGGACTCCATCATGCTTTCACTGCTGTGACCCGGGTTTGATCCCTGGTTGGGGAACTAAGATCCCACCAGCCACGCAGCACGGCTGGGCGGGAAAGAAAAAGAAGCGGAAGTTGCTTTCTGATTTCTTGCTGAGAAGGCAGCAGTCCAGCGGTTATTTAGCTTGTTGCTAGGGGGTCATGGATGTGCACACTTATTCAACAGGTGTTTACTGAGCACCCTCAGTCCCAGGCACGGGGTTAGGCAGTGCTTACCATGTTGAGAGACAGTTCTCCATGGGTCTCTCTCATTCCTCACATCGTGTCAGTGAGGCACAGGCTGTCCTTTGTTCTGGACCATCTTTGCAAGGATGTTTGTGGAACAAGTGGTCTTGGAGGATTGAGACAGTGCTTCCCTCCAGAGTGGAGGGTGGGCATGCTTACTTCCCATTATAATGGACTCAACTTCTCCTAGCCCAGCACTTGCTTCCAGAACTTAACCCACTCATGTGGACACGCAGCCATCTGGGACCATTCACATTGCCATGTGGGATTTGGGGACAAAGAGAACTGATGAAAAGATGCTGGTATTCATGTCCCGGTTGTGCCATGAGTGATGAAGCCCTCGGTCTCTGAACAAGGACTCCTGTGCCTTCTGTCCACACCCCTGGAAGTGTTACAGAATGACCTGTTAGCTCGAAAGCAGGTAAAATCTCAGTGCTTTCACCGTTCCCGACAACCTTATTGCCATATTGAATTTTATATTCAAAACACTGTAAAATTAAAATATTTTTATCTTCACTTTGTTCTTTCGAACTGAAACCGAGAAGTTAAGTAACTCTTCCTGGGTCGCAGAGCTAGTTTGTGTCACAGGGGAGATTTCTGTTCAACTCTCTCTGATTCCAGAACCACTCTCTCTCCATAACAAGCGGAGCTGTTACACTGAAAACACTAAAGTGCCTGTAGGTTCATTGTGGCCGTGGGCCAGTTAAAATCCTCTTGGTCCCTTAAAGCATCCCTGTTGCCATGATGATAAAAAATACTCAGGGAGGAACGGCAAACAGTTGAGCAGCCTCTCCTCCAAGGGAACATAAACAAGATAAAATCATCATGAGTTCCTTCCATTGCAGAAAAAGTTCTCCTCTAATATTTACATAACAATTGGCTCGAAGCCCTGACCTACTGCCCTTTCTTCTGGTGAGAGGATGAGGTCCATTTCCCACCCAGCGGGATGGGTTGAGTCATGTGAAATTCAGACTAAACAACAGCGTAGCTGGAGTGAAGGGTGTGCTCAGGGTGACGGATGTCTCGGACCCTGGGCCACGTCCAGACCTTGATATGCCCTTAGAACCCTTGTACATTTCCACGGTGCATTGCCACATCCTTATGATGGAGACTGACCTGTTCCTTCAGTGGCTCCTTGTTGCCCATGGGACAAAGGCCACGGTCCATCTCTGGTCTACAGTGCAACTGACTCAAGCCTTGCTTTCCCTCTGAAGCCTTTCCTAAGTCCATGCCATCCCCCAAGTGGAACTGGCCCCTCCTCACTTGGTGTCTACATTATCTATATCATTTCTCTTACAGCATCTGTATCTTTCATCTCTGCATTTGGCTGACTCCTTCAGAAGCAGGCTCAGAAGTCCTCCATGTACACTTATGTGCTTATCTCCTCCACAAAGCCACGCACCCTTAGAGTCAGGGCCTGTTATATTCAGCTACGTCACCCTCACACTTAGATAGGTACCTGTTTGTGGGTTGCAGCTATACACTCTGACACATACAGATATATATGATCCATCTGTTTCTGGGTCTGAAATGTCATCATGAAATATGCTTATTTTTGAATTGAATACTTTTTAAAAGCACAGATCACCCAATAAGGGCGTGTATGAATGACATGATGTCATCTAGCTGGTCATTTTCCTCTTGATAAGAGTGACCTGGGTGGCAAACTTCGGGGGTGCCTGAGGTGTGGGTGAGGTATGATGGACCTGAAAACACTTACTGTCTCTGTCTTGCTAATCGTCCTGCCCAGGGCCAGCTCCCATGGCTCTGAGCTGCTTCTGTCCTTGGCCAGTCCTCAGTGGGAATGGGGATGCTGGCACGGGATCCCAGGCCGTGGCTGGCCGGGCCTGCTGGACGGCAGACAGCTGGCCTGGGTGCCCTGGCCCCGTGGCATCCCTGAGTCCTGCTGCCGCCTGCTCTGCTCCCAGGAAGAACTCCCGCTGATTCACCTCAGCCTGTGGAGGGCAGGAGGCTCCCTTCCCCAGTCTACTGGCCAGACAGGCCTGCGTTCAGATGCTCCCTTGGCCTTTAGAAGCTGTGTGACCTCCAGCAAGTCCTTCCATCTTTCTGAGCCTCAGCTTCTACAGGTCTAAAAGGAGGATGAGGCGGTCCTCCTGTGAGGTTATGGTGAGGATGGCAGAGGACCATGTGCAAAGAAGCTGGGGTTCACATAAGAGTGTCCCCTCTTCTTCCAGCCCTCCTCCCTTCTATCCCCCCTCTCTTCCTTCCCCCTCCACTTCCCTCCTTCTTCCTGAACAGCCCTTGGAGACTCGGGGTGTGCATTCTTGCTCTTATTTGTCCTGATTACCATCTGTTGCAGGCCCGCTGCATGGAAGCTCCAGTGCATTGTTGGGGGATGGATCAGAGATAAAGTAAGCATTCTCCCTGCCCAGTGGGAACATTATTTATTTGCACATCCGTGTGTACTGGTTGCTGCGTGCACGTGTCCGTGTCCATGCTCTCACTAAGTTGCTCTGCTCCTTGGTATGGCAGCCTCACCTATGCAGTCAGCCTGTGACCTCTCCCTCCTGGGTGGCGTCTGCACTGAGCCTCCTCGGCCAACCCAGCCTTGCAGCTTCCATGTCACTGAAACAGGAGGGAAGGGGGCAGGGCACAACCTCTAAAAGAATGACATAGCCCTTGAGGACACGACATAAACTGGTTAGAACCAATTAGGTCCAAGATGGCCGAAGATTTGACTTCCAGTGGACCTTGAGACTCATTTTATGCTCATTGTAATACATTAGCTAAATGACACACCCACAGGAGCCATGACAGTTCTGATGCCAACCATAAAGGGCCAAAAAGTGGGTGGTGGCCCATTTCCTGAAAATCTCCGCCCCTTCTCCAAAATAGTTGGAATAATCCTCCCACTCATTAGCCTATGAAATTACCCAGCCCATAAAAACTAACCCCCCCATATTTGGGGGCCTCTCGCCTTCTGAGATAGACTGCACTCTGTCCGTGGAGTGTGTTTCTTCCAAGGCTGTTCTCGCCCTTTGAGATGAATCACATTCTGTATGCGGAATGTATTTCTCTCTAAATAAATCTACGTCTTACTTATCATTTTGTCTCTCACTGAATTCTTTTTGTGATGAGACATAAAGAACCTGAGCTTCCTGAAGTCCTGAGACCGGGTGTGTGATTTCAATTAAAAGACAGTGGGTGTAAGTCCCAATCTGAGCTGTGCAGTTTCATCACTGCTGCATCTTATTCTGGCTGGGCCTGGGACCCGGTGGGCTGGGGAGCAGGCTGTGCTTCCATAAAGTTTTCCAGGACACTGGGTAGGCCAGGGGGATGAGGCTGAGGGGAGGGGAGGGAAGAAGTGAGGTGCCAGGGAGCCCAGCTTCTGTGGGCCAGTTCTCAGTACAGTCAGTACAGCCAGTACAGTCGGACCTGGGGCTGTGGAGGGAGGGAGGGAGGGAGAGGTGACCAGTATTCCTCTTCCCACACAGGTACCAGCCCTCAGGGAGGCCCAGGGGCTCATCCTCTCCCTGGAGTCTTTTTAAAGGAAGGCACTTCTGAAACTGAGCAGGACCCTGTGGGGCTCCTGGGCATGAAAGCCTTTCTGTGTCCCCCATTTCTTGTTGGTAGGGAATAGACTCCAGCTTCCATGACCTTCCCTGAATTCCAAAGGGCATTTTCAAACAGTTGCTAATCAGGGAAGGGAGGGGATGCAGAGACAAGGGAGGAGCAGGCAAGAAACAACAGTGCAGCCTTGGGGCAGGGTCCTGGTTCTCTCATGGGATACACACAACAATATCTTTGAGCTGTTCTGCAGAACTAAAACCCCCAACAAATGGAAGATGCTAACAACTTGATGAAGCATTCTTCATTCCAGAGAGCAGGTCACAGTTTGATATCCTCGAGAACCACAGAAGCTCATCAGGAGACCACCTGAGGCCAGATTAAAGGAGCGCAGGCCCTGCACACACCCTGATCCTGATCAGCAACCCTGGCCTTGAACCATTGCTGTAAAACTCCTCACCAAATCCTGCCCACCCCCCACCCCCCAGGTTGGGGCACACAATATTTGAGGGCATGAGCCCTCTGTGTCCCCCTCTGCCTGGCAAAGCAATACAGCTATTCTTTTCTACTTCACCCAAAACTCTGTCTCCGAGATTTGATATGGCACCGGTGTACAGAGGCTGAGTTTCCAGCATCACTTCTGTGTGTGGGCTCTGGGTGCTCCCTCTGTGCCCACTGGACAGTAATCTGTGTTCAAACTCCTTGAAGATGAGGCCATGTGCCCACGTATTCTCAAAAACCTAAAGTGACGTCACAACAGAAAGGAATGTTAGAAGTCATTTAGTGTTTCCTAAATGTGGGGAACTCTTGGCTCACAGCTTGCAACAGGTATTCTGGGAAGAAATGGAGTCTTGGCCAAATACGTTTCGGTAGCGCTGTCTGACTCTCCCTGCCTTGCCATACACACACTGGGATACCGGAGACGCTGAGGAGACTTGGCATTAGTTTAACTTCCCTTAATAGGCCACTTTCCAAACTTATTTGCACATGGAACACCATTTTGGTTTGGGCTGTTTATCGCCACTTTGCCAAGCTGGTGTTCTATAGCATTTTGGGACATGGATACAGCCAAACCTTTTATTTTATAGATGAGAAAGCGGAGGGCCAGTGAGCTTGGTCCTCTCACCCCCACCCCAGGGAAAGGCCTCAGCTTCTGAACATGTCTCTTCCATCTCTGCTTCTTTCCTTCCCTCTGCTTCTCTCCCTGTGACTTCCAGCTCCCTTAGTTGGCAGCCATCCCTGTCTGAGCTTGGATCCCATTAGTTCTCTAAGGAGAGTCATAGGAGACCTTTTTGCTGACTCCTTGTATAGATGGCTCCGCCTCAAGAAACCTGAGCCCTGAGAAGTTCCTGGCCACCTGGGCTGCAGTCTTTAATCTTGGAACTGCTGGTCTCCAGGTGAGGGATCGCTGAGCTGCTGGGAGTCTTAGAAAGACTCTCATGCAAGAGGATGGTTAGTAAGTTCACTTTAACTCACGGTTATTCCTGAGGAAGTGTTTAAATATGACGCACTGAGGAAATTTCATTGACTGATAACATACCCACTATACATCCAACACCAGTTATTGACATCCGAAGACAATTAGTGCGGAGCACACGACACATTTTCTCCTGCCATCAACACTGGGAGTTGGCCAGGGAGGTCAAGCGAGTTGCCCAAGATTCCAGGACCAGGACAGGGGGAGCCAGGGCCCAAGCCCAGGGAGCAGGGCCCTGCAGTCTACACTCCAGCCTCTGGGAGCCATTATCACTAATGTTAGCATGGGAAGGATGGGGTGATGCTGTGATTCATAAGAAATATATATTTGCTCATTCAGATGACCAAAATATGTTTCTCATATATATTTATTTGGTCTTTGTACACTGTTCCTGGCTCATAGCTTCCAAAACCCTTGGAATTTCCTAAGGGCTGAGAGTGATAAATGTGTCTTCTGTTATTTGAATGAGGTGATTTTTGGAAGCCCCTAAGGGTGGGGGGCTGGTTGTCAGGGGAACCAACCACCTGACTAGAGGTTTGTAACTTTCAGTCTCGCCCCCTTGACTTCCAGGCGGGAGTAGGGCTGGAGGTTGATGGTCAATCATCATTGACCAGTGATTTAGTTAATTATGATTATGTAATGAAGCCTCCATAAAAACCCAAAAGGACAGCTTTTTGGCCCTTCTTCAGAGAGCTTCTTGTTGGGGGAGCCAGAATGCTTCTGTGCCACTGTGCTGGGGCCCTGTTCAGGACCTCACCCTACTCTATTGCTTTACCTGGTTGTAGATTCATAACCTTTAATAGCCTTACATATATATATATATATATATATTATAGTTGATTTAAAATGTTGTGTTAATTTCTGTTGTACAGCAAAGTGACTCAGTTACACACATATATTCTTTTCCTCAGTTACACACACATGCTTTTCTGTATGCTTTTATGTTATGGTTTATTGCAGGATACTGAATATAGTTCCCTGTGCTATACAGTAGGACCTTGTTGTTTACGCATTGTATACGTAATAGTTTGCAGTTTGGGGTTCAATAACTTTTGATAATAAATCGGTAATCTGTGAGTAAACTGGTTTTTCTGAGTTCTGCAAGCCCTTCTAGCAAATCAATCGAACCTCTGGAGGGGGTCATTGGAACCTCCAGTTTGTAGCTGGTGGGTCTGTCACTGACATCTGTGGTGAGGGTGATCCTGTAGGACTGAGCCCTCTGGAATCTGATTCTGTCTCCAGGGAGACAGTGTCAGCATTGAGTTGAACTGCTTGTTGCTGTAGGGAAGCCTCCTCTGCACGTTAGAATTGGGCTTGGGAACCCTTTTCCGATGGGATTCACTTGTATTTTTAGCAGGTCCATTCCTTCTAATACCAGGCATTCGGGAACCAATGCTTCAGCTAGTGCCCTGGGGGCTGGGGCAACCTATTTCTAGAGGGACACTGCACTCGAGCATCTGTTTCCTGAAGCTGTGCCCAGGTGGGGAAGACGCATGCTGGTCACTGGGCCCTCCCTCTCTCCCTCCCTGGTGGGGGCCAGGAGCCATCTGTACAGACTGTGTTCTCTGACAGCCGCCCCGTGGAGCCTGAAGTGGCCGTCCCAGTATCAGCGGGCAGAGTCGATGAGAGAACACAAAACTGCATGGATAACAGGTAAGCCCTGGGCAGCCTTTATCTTTCCCTAAACAATCACAGTCATGTTATTTGACTCTGAATGCTCCATTACGTTTCAGATTTATTTCCAATCATTGAGAGCTGCATCCATGGGAGACAAAGGTGCCTTTGAGCTCCGGCACCTGCTGTTCCCCCCAGATGTCAAGGGCTGACGTTTGATGTCTTTATCCGCAGTCGGCGTGATGATGACTCACTCCTTGCTTCCCACTCCTAGGCCCACAGCCCCTTTCACACCCAGCAAGGACTTCCATGCCCCACACGCAGGTGGCAACGTGCGCGGCCCAGGGGGAGCCGACCTCCTCCCTCTCTTGCCTCTGGCAGAGCCTGCCTGGGTCCCTGGGAGACGCCTCTGCAGCTGGGTTCCTCCTTCGCTCCCTCCCCCACTGGGCGGCACCCAGTGTCCCAGGCGAGGTGCGTGTCTTGGGGTGCGGGGGGCGCTCGCGGGCTGCCTGGTGCTGCAGGTAGGGGGGTGGGCTTTCTCTCCTGGACGGGGAGGCGTTGGCGGGAGGTGAGTACTGGTAAAGTCCTTCAGATGAAGTACTCCTTTCCGCTGCTGTCACCGTTGTCCTGGAGGGACGGGTCGTCCTGCAGGGCCGCGTCAGCGCTCTCGGCAAACTCCGTGCCCTTGGCCTCGTTGGTGTGGTACGTGCCCTTGTGCCGGTACATGTAGTGCAGCATGAGAAAGAGGAGGCAGACCAGCACGAAGGCCACGGCCGCGATCACGCCTGCAGGAGCGGAAGCACAGGGCTCTGTGTCGGGGGGGAGAGGCCGGGCTGGGATGGGGGAGGACGCAGGCCGGACCCACAGGATTGTGCTGGGACAGACATGCTGCCGGCCAGACACCAAGCCCAGACAGGCTGGCTCCTTCCTGCCTCTCTCTTGCCCTGCCCAGGGCACTTGCCCCTCCCCTGTGCCCATCTAAGCTACCCCTGACCTCCCCTCTCCCTCCGTGCAGCATCCTCAGACTGAGGCTGGAATCTTATCCCAGAACTGACCCTGCTCCGAGGCGCTCCCCGTCTGCTGAGGGAGGCAGACCTAAGTGCACCATCCACGGAACGCAGCTCGCGGGTTTGCCTAAAACTGATAGGTTCACGGGACTTGGAACTTTCAAGGATTTTTTCTTTTTTTTAGAGATAAGTTTAATTCAAGAATTAGGTATTTTATATATAGCTATTAAAAAGGTGGAAAAATTATTTTATAAAGACACAATCATTTTTTAAAACCTGGCAAATACAGAGAAACACAAATGGACGTTAACATGTCCTTAATCCTTCGGCTCAGAAATCACCGCAGTTAACAATTTGATATCTTTCCCTCCAAAGAAGCATTCATGTTTAATCGAAGTTCTCCTTCAATCTTCAAATGAATGGCCCTCTCTAAACCTTTGTAACACTTTAGTATTTAGAACTTGTAATCATTTTCAAACTCTTCTTACTGGAGTCCCTCTGGCCGACTTACGATTCTCCAAACACTTTTTATTTGACCAATTTTCCATGTCTTTGCACATGTTCTCTCTGCTGAAAATATTTTCCCCTCCCCTTGTCTTCCTGGTAAACTTGGATGCTGCCTTCAGAATCCAGCCTCTCCCACCTCCTCTAAGAAGACGCCTTTGCCTTACTCTCCTGGCCCTGCAGAGCAAATCACTCCATCCCTTAGCATTTCTGCTGTACTTTGTAAATCTGATAACTCTGAGTTTTAGAAGCAGGACAATCCCAGCTGAGGGGGTTCCTGGGCATGGGATTGAAGTGCGAAAACCAGGAAAGTGCCAGGAGTGGGCGAGGGCGGGGGCGAGGGCTGCCCCTGGAGAAGTGTGGTGTGTGTGTGCCCCTTAGCCCACAGCTCCCCTGTGCTCCTGGGAGGTGGGGTCTGCAGGAGGGGCTGGGAGGTGTGGCTAGAGGGCTGGTCAGAAGGAAGAGGTCGCTCAGGCCTTTGGAGTGATGGGGTGAGAGGGTAGGACCAAAGAGTTTGGGTAGGACTAACGGGTGGCGCTCTCACGTGGGGAGGTTCAAGTGCAGGTGTTTGCTTTGAAACCCCAGAACAAACCCTCTGCCTTGACTTAGAAGGTGGGTTTACTGGGGGAGGGCCCTTTGGAGAATATGTAGAGGCTACAACCGTTCCCAAGTCCCAGCTTTGTGGGACAATTTCCTCAGCTCCCCGTGGCCTTTAGGGGACACTTCTCTCTGCATGATGTTAACGGCATTGTCTAAGAAAAAGAAGGTCCAGCCATTCAGTGAGTAGAAGAACATCAGGGTGATTGCCTGCTTTTATTTATTTATGTCGAAACGTGAAGTTCCCTGAGCTAGGAATGAGCTAGGGAGAAGTGTGAAGCTCAGGGCACCACAAGCTATAGCTCACAGACTTAGTCTGTCCTGAAACACAGTTTGGGTCACAGCTGTGACCAGTGGGGGCCAGTATGGGTTTCAGAGCAAGGCTAGGGCAGGGTTAGGATGGTGAGACAGGGGCGTTAGACCTACGACAAGAAGCAGTGTGGCTTGAGGGAGCCGGGAGAGAAGTCAGGGAACCCTGGTCAGCCCCCAACCCCACCCCTCCCTCACCAGAGCGGCTCTCCCTCCAGCCCCGCTTCCCTGTGTATCTAGGGCCCTGACAGGCCCTGATGCAGGTGCCTTGGCACCTCACCCACCAGGATGCTGTGTTGGACATTTTCTTACAGAGCCAGAGTCCCCCGGTCCACCTTCAAACCACCTTTGAGGGAAGGAAAGCAGGGCCATGGCAGGTCCTGCCCTTAGTGTTTCCTCTGACCCTCCTGGCTGTTTGAGGGGCCCCCGGACAGCGTACCTGCAATGACGGCGATGTCCATCTCCCTCGAGGCCATTCCGTGGTCGGGGTCTGTGGACAGAACGGAAGAGCCTGAGGTAAGAAAGGACGGCTGCCCATGCCCTGCAGTGTCTCAGCCGAGCTTGCACCCTCTGCTCACAGGTGCACTGGCCCAGGGTGCATGGGAAGCTGCGTGGCACGCAGACAGGCCTCTGGCCAGGGGCGCACAGGGCCGGGCCCAGGCTCTCCATGTCTGCTGACGGTTACTGGAGAGCATCGTGTCGCTCCCAGGGCTATCAGACACCATTATGGCATCTCCAGGACTGAGCCAGCCATATGTGAGGGACCTCTGCTGCATCCCTGCTGCATCCCTGACCCAGAGCCCTGCCTGCACCTGCAGGTGCTCACCAGACACCTGCGGGGGTGTGAGGGCAGGCACGACTGTGTTTAGTGCAGTGTCACCTGCCTCTTCAGGCCTCAGCTTTTCTCATGATGATGGTAAAAACAGACCACCTGTGGGGTGTCTACACATGTCAGGTGTTGGTTTAGTTGCCATCCATCTAGTATACCAGGTACATGGTATTATTAACCCATTTCACAGGTGGGACACTGAGGCTCAGAGACTGATGTGCCCACCGTCACACAGCTGGTCTGGTGGGCGAGCTTGAGGCCGGGACTTAAGGCTGTGCTCTCTGGGGGGCACTTTCTCTCTTCTCACTTGAAGACGCCCCTCCCAGGAGGGCTCCTATCCAGAGATCTCTCCCTAAGACCCTCCACAGGCCTCTGCATCCTTCTTTTGAGGGTAGGGACACTCGGTGGTGCTATCCAAGTTACTAAGTGCATTTTTCAGAAGCTCAGTGGTCTAGCCAGAAGGCTACGATGTCCAGGAGAGCAGGAACCTCTCCTCTGGGATATGTGTGAAAGGAAGGATTTATTAGAGAACGGAAATATCAGTGTTCACATGGAAATCCCATGTTCCCATTACAAGGGCTCCACATATTAAAACAGAGAAGGCTGCTTCGTAATAGTCATTTCCGCTCAGATAATCACTTTAATTGTAGTGTGATGAGGTCATTCTCCCCAGCGCAGCTGCCAGATGCCCCTTTCTGATAAGAATCTGGCTGGTGGTGGAGGGAAGTGGGGGCTCCAGGCTTGAGACCCAGAGGAGGAGAGCCAGGCTGGGGGCTCTGAGGCCAGCACAGAGCCTAGAGGTGGCGGAGAGGAGAAAACAAGGCCTCAAGTCAGCAAAGAGACAGAGCAGGTATCAGGGCAGGGGGAGGGAAGTACAGACAGGAGGAGGTCAAATGGATGCTGGACTTTGCAATCCAGGGTGGTCAAGTGCAGCCTGGGACTTAGTATCTAGCACACAGTAGGTACTCTAAACATTTACTGAATGCAGGATCGAGGGGATAAATGCACACAATAAATGAATGCATGCAGAGGCCAGAGTTCTAGAGCTTACTCCATCACTATGCACCTCCCATTTCAGCAAGAAAGAATAGCCCCTTCCTTAAGTTGGCATGGATGGTTGTAGAAGCTCAAATACCCAGGATTGCTGTTAGGAATTTTCCAGGTGAAAGTAAGCCTTTCTTAAGTCAGTTTGTCCAAGGCAGCCAGGATTAGAAAGGACGGCTATTCTTTTTTTTTTTTTTTTTTTTTTTTTTTTTGCGGTATGCGGGCCTCTCACTGTTGTGGCCTCTCCCGTTGTGGAGCGACGTGCAGGCTCAGCGGCCATGGCTGACGGGCTTAGCCGCTCCGCGGCATGTGGGATCTTCCCGGACCGGGGCACGAACCCATATCCCCTGCATCGGCAGGCGGACTCTCAACCACTGCGCCACCAGGGAAGCCCTGCTATTTCTTCTTTTAAAAACAATTAGCAATTGCTTACCATGTGCCAGGTACTGTTCTTAGCACTTAATGTGTTTTAACTCAAATAGTCCCTATGACAATGCCATTCAGTAGCAGTTATTATTGTCCCCTTTTTACAGATTTGGAAGCTGAGTTCCAGAAAAGTGTAATTGATTTCCCTGGGTCAGAATCTCTCCTGTTTGAGCCTGAGCAGCCTCAAGATGACATGCCTAACCCTGCAGGGCCCTGCTCAGTGGTGAGCCCGGGTGAGCTGGGTGAGGACCAGAGGTATTTGGCTTGGATCACTTGGGGTGAATTTCTTGGCTTGGGAGTAGGGACCAGAGCTGAATTTGTTCAAGTTGCACCATGTGACCGGACTCCAGGGTAGTGACACTTCAGCCTGGCCAGACCTGCCACCTAGGTCAGAACTGGCACAGAGGAGGAAGCTTGGGCATGTCTGGGAAGGTGGGGATGGTATAAGACAGTGGATGTCAAAGTGTGGTCTCTGGAACAGCAGCATTTCCTGGGAGCCTGTTAGAAATGCACATTCCTGGGCTCCACCCCAGACCTACTGTACCAGAAGTGCTGGGGCTGGGGCCCAGTAATCTGTGGTAACAGGCCTGCAGGTGATTCTGATGCACGCTCAGGGTTGAGAACTGCTGGTGTAAGAGAAGGCTTTATCAGGATGGGTAAGAGAGGGTTTATCAGGATGGGCCCTTGAAGGATGCATAGGAGTTTGTGGCACAAACAAGAGTATAAGCATTGGGCTTCCCTGGTGGCGCAGTGGTTGAGAGTCCGCCTGCCGATGCAGGGGACACAGGTTTGTGCCCCGGTCCGGGAAGATCCCACATGCCGCGGAGTGGCTGGGCCCGTGAGCCATGGCCTCTGAGCCTGCGCATCCAGAGCCTGTGCTCCGCAGTGGGAGAGGCCACAACAGTGAGAGGCCCGCGTACCACAAAAAAAAAAAAAAAAAGAGTATAAGTATTTCAGGCAGAGAGCTTAGCCCCTACAACAATCCCTCACCTCTCTCTAGTTCTCAGTTTTCTCCCCAAATGACTGCTTGCCATCCATGGCACCTAGGGTCCTGAAACTTGGGCTTTCATCTCTTGCTTCTGGAGATGCTGCAGTGAGAGTCCTCACTGGCTACACCACCTCATGCTGTTTCAGCCAGCATCAATGATGTGGGATATTTGCAGAAGGCTAGTTGGAGTGAGCTCGAATCCCTCCCAGGAAGTTGATGGGTCACTGTGCGATTGGATTACGAGCCTGGAATGAGAGTCCACCCCTTGCTGAGTTTCAAGGGTAAGTAGGAGCTTGGGATTAGAATCACTCCGAGCTCAGGAACTGGGATGGGGGCCGATGAGCAGCTTGAGGTGGGTGGATTTTATGGCAAAGAAAGGTGTTATTTATGGCCAAGTGTGCATCTGAGATGAGAACAGACAGCGGTCTACTCCTGAGATTGGACAAGCATGAATGGCCTCCACCCTTTTTGTAGAGACCCAAAGTGCCCTGCACGTTTCCGTCCTAGCTCTCCTCAAGATCGCAACGCCCCCCGCCAGAGAGAAAGCTCTTCGAGTCCCAGGACCGCATCTGTCTTACTCACAGTCCTGCGTGGCTGGCACGGAGTAACAGTTGTTGAGAGTTATTTGAAAGCCTAGTCCTATCTGGGGAACAGAGGATGAAACTGCGCCCTGCACTGTCCACATCACTCTGATGACCCCTGGGTTCAAATCCTGTGGCTTGACTGACTTAACGGCAGCACATGCGGTAAAATTCTTAATACAGACTGGCTTTAGTTTCTGTGTGTGTAAACAGGGATAACAAACCCACTTTGTGGTAAGTGTTAGAAATGATACACACACATGTGATAAATGCTGTCTATATGTTATATAGACAGTTACTATGTGGTACGTAGCTCAGAATAGGTGTTTTTCAGTTGTGGCCACTGTTTTGATTGTGAGTCTTATTATTACTCTGGTTTGCATGGAATTCAATGCCGTTCACCTAAGGGACCAGTTCCCAGATGCCGTGGGTCCAGGCAGACGCTGGATGCTGGTCGTGAATTCCCAGCATCGTCCGGCTGACAGTCAGACAGCACCGGATGCTCAGTGTCTCTCTTTCCCGTAACACTGCAGGGACCAGGAGAGCTTCCAAGAAACAAAAAGTGAGTCTCTGACCTCAGGGTGCTTACAGTTTCCCTGGGTGGTGTGATTGTGATGGATGAATTATTTAGGGCAGTGTCTGTCACACAGGAAGCCCCAAGTCACTGGTGGGTGACAACCAGCTAGAGAGAGAAAGAGGCAAAGAGAGAAAAAGGGAAGGAGAAATAAAGAAAGAAACCAAAACAGGAAAAGAGAGAGGAGACAGAGAAAATAGCTTAGAAACCACCAGGTCCATCATCGGTAGTCGGGATACTGTTTAGGGAGCTCTGATTTCTTTTGTGCACACACACCACAAGCATGCGGATCTGAGTCACAGTGTAAAGGGGGTTTCCTACCGAGGGCGGCATTTACCACGATTTTTGGAGACTGTGATTTAGACAACAACACGACAAGAGGGAATACACAAAACCCTTTGTGTCCTACAGTGTCGGGTTCAAGGGTAGCCCGTCTACGAGATCAAGCAAGGAGCAGGCAGATGGAGAACAAAGCACGGCCTCATACCAGTGAAAGCTGATGTAGGTGATGGCGGCCGAATGGCCAAACAGCCTGATACCTCTGGGCTTCTGAACACCCCCGTGTGGCCACCCAGCTGCAGGCCTTGCCACAAGGCCAGGGCCAAGGGCAGGGACAACAGATGTTTCCCGTAGCTGTGGATCCAGAGAGGGAGAGGAAGGGAAGGGCTGTTCCTGCCCCCAACTCACATGCAGGGAAGTCACCACCTCCCATGGAGGCATGGTGGGGAGTGAGGGCAGGGATCGGGGGGGGGGAGGCTGATGCTTTCCTAGAGGCCTTGGGAAATTTCAGGGGTGGGAAGAATGTTCCAGGACTAGGGAAGTTCTGACACAAGTCCTGGGGGCTCAGCCTCAGTGGGGGAAGCAGGGGGAGGACTTACTAGGCAGCAGGCTCTGGATGAAGTAAGTTGCCACTTACATTCCTCACAGCAAGCGAGCCAGAGGGAAGTGGTTATCTCCAAAGAGCTTGAGCAAGTGGTCGACATCTCACAGCCCAAAGAGGCAGAGTCTGTGTTGTAACCTGGGATCCCCGGCTCTAAAATGTGTGCTCTCTCCAGAGTGCAAGCTGCCATGGTTGGGAATGGCTTCTCTCCTGTGCCATCTGCAACGCGGCAGCAGCCAGAGCCCTGCTGACTCTCTAGGTTTGCAGGGTGGTCCGCTGCGTGTTTCCTGGTCAAAGGCAGCACCCCTGGGAGGTAGCAGGGTGCAGAGGTGCTGCCCCTCCATGCAGGCGACAATCTCTGCTCCAGCTGGCAGCTTGGGCACCGCTAACAGGATGCAGCACTTTAGCAGCAGCTGGATCCTCGGGGCTCCAGCGGTGCTTCTCAGATGTCAACAGAGAGCAGTGCTCAGGCACTGGCTCCAGGGACACAAGTTGACCCTCCTGTTGCCACCAAGAGCCTTGCTTCTCTTGTGTTTTCTGATGAAGCTGTGCAGGGAACTTCTTTTTCCTGCAAGGGTTTGTCTTCAGCACCTCCTGACCCACCTCTAATGGTTTTTCCTATTGCCTCAGGGGTCCTGGAAGAAGCACCCCATTCCTGTTTCCCATCTCCCACCTGGTCCAGCCAAGAGGAAGAATTCAGGCACGGGGCAGAAGACTCTGGGAAGAGTAAGATTATTTAAGCCTTAGTAGCACAAAGGGAAACGCTTGTTGACCAAAAGGTTTGTCATCAAGTCCTTGAAGAATTCATGCCATGACAACGGTGTCAATGCCAGCAATTAGCAGACGTGGCAACCACATCTCTTGCTTGATGGTTTGCTCTGTGCTACTTACACTGAGAGCCTTCTTTTTCAGGGGGCTTAGTGGGTGGTGGCTTTGCGTGAGGCTGACTTGGGTTCAGAGGAAGGACAGGAACGTTTGTGGCCCTAGATAGCTCTCCTTGGCTCACACTGGAGTTTCTCCTTCCTTTTCTAGATTCTGGCCTCAAAGGCCTGATGCAAGTGAAATAGAAATCAGCTGACGATTGACGTTTACTAACTGACTTTCCTTTGTGGTAAGAAAAAGGTCAAAGACATTTACTTTTCTTTGATGGTCTGTTGTTATCTCACACTGAAAGGGTGTAGCATTCAAGCTACAACAGGGGAAGAATGGGTCTCAGAATATAAGAGCCCCAAGGAAAGAAACGGATAGCTCAGTATCCACTGTCCATCTCTCTTGCAAGACAGCCAAGGTTGGCTGAGCAGTTAGCATTTGCACAGCCCCAGGCTTCACCGGATGCAGAGAGGATGAGGTCTGTCCCCAGAAGGTTTAGGACTTGGTTGAGGAGACATGACACATTTACATGAAAAGTTAGACTCTGTGTGTTTAAGTGTCAAAATGAGCAATAAAGACGTGCCCGGGAAACAGAGTCACAGATGGAGAAACCAAATTTATGGTTACCAAGGGGGAACAGGGGGAGGGATAAATGGGAGATTGGGATTGACATATACACACCACTATATGTAAAATAGATAACTAATAAGGACCTACTGTGTAGCACAGGGAACCCTACTCAATACTCTGTAATGGCCTATATGGGAAAAGAATCTAAAAGAGAGTGGATACATGTATATGTATAACTGATTCACTTTGCCATACACATGAAACTAACACAACACTGTAACTCAACTATACTCCAATAAAAATTAACTAAAAATAAACTTTCTTTAGCACCTAGTACAGCCCAGCAACGTGGTGGATAGTAAAGGCAAGGCCCCTGCCTTCAAGGAGCAGACCGTACAGCAGAGACAAGGACGTCTGTGGGTATAACTTTGGAAAGGGTAGGTTTCTGGGTTCTCCCGAAGGCTTCCTGGAGGGGGTGGTCCCCAAGGCTGGCCTGCTGAGATGCTGAGTGGGTGATGCTAGCAGCAGTGGTAAGAGAAGGACGTGGAGGGAAAGCTCACGGTGGGTCATCGGGTGTCGGGGTCTGGGCTCCCGGCAGCTGCAGGTTGTATGCTGGGGAGGGGCGTTACCTGCCTGCAGCTTCCAGCAGGTCACCCTTCCTATCTGTGCAGAGAGCCTGTGTCACGTTCCCCGGGCTTGCAGACCAAATTCTCCAGAAAAAGTACCCGGCCAGGCAAGGCCAATGTGAATTTGACCTGCCTTTTATCAGAATGTGCCTGCCATTCTCAAGGTCAAAACTATTGCCCTCATGGTCCCTGTGTGTCACCTTATAAACAGTCTCCCCGGCCCCAGGGCTGCCAAAGTGCTGTGCAATGTTATTACACTGCTCTGAAACCCCATCCAATGATCCAGCCACGCTTTCCTCCTCCTGGCTGTGATGCTGCCTTCCCTGTTGCCCTGGTGCCTGATGCTGCTATATTAAAACAGGCACAGATGTCTGGCAGACACCGGAGCCTTGCAGGCTGCAACATGCCAGCCACATCAAAACACTGGTGGGTGAAGTACTGGGGCCTGCGAGGGGGCAAGGAGAGGTAGACTCCCTGCTCTGGAGATCAGAGCCATTCCCGGCATCAGTAAACTGGGGAAGATGCAGCCTGGGGGCAGAGGCAGGAGAGGGGGCCTTCCTGCCTCTGGATCCTTTGCTCAGGGAGCTTTCATACTCAGGCATTGTCGTTTGGGGGATGTGCTCAGGGGAGGGGAACTGAAAGCTGAGGATGCTGTAACTCACAACCCAGAGTGTCCAGGCTTTCCTCCACCTATATTTCCCTGCTATTACCCCTGAGCTTTTTGTTTTTTTAGATAGAGCCTTATTCCAATACAACGACCAGTCTGCCTCAGTTGAGCTACAGGGTCTAAGTAAAAGGAAACGCTGCTTTGTCTCTGTTCCTGGGGCCAGAGTATAAAAAATGGAGCCCCTGTCTCCCCAGCCCAAGATGGTGACAGCAGTGGGAGTCAGCAAGAAGCCCTAAAGGGGCGGGGGAGGGCGCATCTGGGGAGTCAAGGGTCTGCTGAGCAAGATGAAGTCGCCACTGTCCACATGCGGACGCTCCTCTGAGAGAGGGAACCTTGTCAGCTTGGGCTGTGTGGGGTTTGGGGCTTGTTCAGGAGGCAGCAAATACCCCCACGGTACAGAGTGAGGAAAGGGAACCGCCGCTCCCTCCCCACACCCTGTGCCCACCGCCTCCTGAGGACCTGAGGGTTTCTAAGAGAATGGAATTCAAAAGAGACAGGAGGAAGGGGAGGAGAAGATCCAGTCCGGCTGCTGTGTCTGGTCCTGGGGAGGATGCTGGTGCTTGGTATCAGTCCGCTTCTCAGGCTGGGGTAGCGGAGGTGCTGGAGAGGTGTCTGGTTCAGCAGGTGTCAACGGAAGCTCAGACTTGAGACAATGCCAAGACCACGGAAAGGAGCTCAGCAGGTTTGCTCTTCCCTGGAGGAGGAGAAAGCCTGCCCTGGAAACAGCTGGTGTGGCTTCAGCTCACTGGGAGAGGAGACCCAACTATTTAACTTCTGATTTGCACCTGTCCCTTTATCATGCCCACTGATCTTCACGTTGAAAGGAGAACAAGTTTAAGAGGAAACGGAAGTTGAGGAGGAGAGGAGGCGGGTGTCACCCGAGAGTGAGATAGCGTCCCTGCTCTGACCAAGGTCAGGGTCCAGTCTCCGGAGGCCCTCACACCCCACTGGGAGAGGGACAGACTGGAGCCCTCCTATCCGTGTGTGCACAGGACTGCGCTCAGCCTCTGGGGTTTGTGTGATGTCCGGGTCAGTGTGTGGAGCTGGTGTCAAGGCCTTTTATGCTGTGGCCATTCCCAGCTGATGGCCCTCTCCTTCGTCTTACTCTGTCCAGCTAGGTCGAGCGGCACCTCGGAGGTGGGATTTGTCCTCATGGGCAGTTCTGCAGCTCTGTCCCTGATCCCTACCCAGATCCAGCCCATATTCTAAGCCTCAGGCTCCCCAGGATTGGCTGGGCTCAGAGGTCCCCAGACACAGTCCATTCCCAAGGCCCCATGTTTCTCCATCCTCCCGAGAGGGGCTCTGCCTACTCAGAACTCACTCCTCGACTCCCCTCTGGACTCTTACATGTACTTCAGCAGCTCACACAGGGGTGACTCTCTGACCTCTGATCCCTAGAGAAAAAGAATGCCTGATCCCCAGGGCGGACACACATGGCAAGCCTGGCACGGAACGAGGGTTCAGTATGGCGGGTCCTCCAGGGAAACAACATCCTTCACGTCTCTGTTTCTTTTTCAGGGCTAAAGGGAGACTGGGAGCCTGGCAGCATTTGGGAGGAATTTGCTGAATTATGGATAAAGAGGGAACAGATCAATTACTCACCATCCACTGAGTACAAGACGCAAGGCCCTAAGGAGGGAAGGAATTAAACACCCTTAGGAGTCTTACTAGTCTTCTCAAATGGCACGTTACCCATGCTTCCCATCTCGAGGTAGGATGACACCTATGGCATAGGGCAGACTTTCACAGGCAAGTTACCCCACATCTTGGAGCCTCCTTTCCTGTCTCTGTTATACAGAGATAGTAAACCCCCAGCCTAACAGGACTGACAGCTGAGGCCCTGGTCCTCAAACTTGATTGTGCATCGGAAGTGCCTGGGGCATGGGATCTGTTACATCCCAGCTCCCTGGGTCACTGCCCCTGCCGCCCAGATTCTGAGTCAGCAGGTCTGGGTTGCACCCGAGATTCTGCATTTCTCACATGTTCCCAGGCAATGCTGCTGGTGCAGGAGCCTCCCTTTGAGAACTGCTGAGCTCATGACCGTAAGTGCTGCTTACAGAGCATGAGGCTCCATTCAAACACTGTTACACACCTCCCTTTGCAAGGGTGTGATATTAGGCTTCAGCAACTAGAACTGGGGGGGCCTGGTACCCCCTCAGCAATGCAAATGAGCAGCCACCGTCACAGCTGATCTGGTCACGGCCTGAGCTCAGCACCCTTTCTTTCAGGTCCAGATGATGTAGCTGGAGACCTGGCACAGTAACACACTCTGAGAATTTGTCACCTCTGCTGGCTCCCCTGCCTGGCTGGGCGAGGGGACAGGGACACTGTGGCAGGGTCTGGTAGCTGCCCGCACCCTCTGACCCATGACCTGTCAGGAGACTGCAGCCTTGCTCTCTGGAAATTCTGAAAGGGCCCTCAGCTGCCCTGGATGCCCATGTGTGCACTGACTGCGCTGAGACCCAGGGAAGGAAAAAGAGCCACTGCTGATTCAGTGAAGTACATCTGGGCTCCCATGATGCGGCAGGAAAGCACTTCTCCAAAGGAAGGTGTCTGAGGCACCAAAATGGCAAAGGAAGGAAGTGGATTCTTGAAGATATGGGGCTGGCCAAAAAGTTTGTTCCGGGTTTCCTATAAGATGGTACGGGAAAAACCCAAACAAACTTTTTGGCCAACCCGATATGTTGAGGCACCAGAAAAGGCACTGTGTATCTCAGTCAGAATCGCTTGGCTTCCCAGATCCCAGCTCCACCAGAACCGGCTGAAGCTCAGAAGGCTGTGGACATGCTTTTTCCAGCCCCAGCTCCATCTAGACGTGGGAAGACCGAGAGTACACAGAAAGCTCCCCTGCCTACTGGTGAGCTGAGCACGGCGGGGTGGACGGGGACAGCACGAAGGGGCCATCCTGCAGGGCAACTGAATCCCCGCCCCACACCTAGACCACCTTGGGAAGTGCCAATCCCAGTCTCCTCATGTGTCCAATGTGATGGCGCTCCTCTGTAGGGTCCTTGTGAGCTAGTATGTGGTGAGCACCTAGGACAGCGCCTGGCGTAGACTGGCCATTTGACTGTCACTTATTATCCTTGTCCACAGTGTTGACACAGCTTCGGTCAAAGTGGGATTCTCACAAATGGGCAACTTTCATTCTCTCATACGCTCTATGGCCAATGTATCACCCTGAGCATCAAACACTCCATTTCTAGTCATTGATCCAGAGAAATCATCTGAAACAGGAACAAAAATTCATTCTTGGCAAAGTGTATTGCCATTGGGTTTAAACTGGAAAATAAAAGAGGACAGTCTAAATGCTCCACGTTGAGAAACTCGTTCTGTCAATTACGATACACACACAGGACAGAATGTTCTGCAGTTACTGAAGGCATGGGTGGGAATTCTGAGCGACAGGAGGAAATGCTTACAGTATGATTTAATGGAAAGGAACAGGACTCTAAATATAAACTATGTTAAATATACAAAAAAAAGGCTTAGTAAAAGGAATGAAAGGATGGTGGCTGTTGGGTGGTTATGGGTGGGGGCTAGGTTATGGGAGTATTGTTTTCTTCTGATATACAGTTTTCACACACATCCACACCCACATATACATTCATGCACACACATGGCCTCCTGTGACCCGCAGCCCTGCCAGTGACGCCCCTGGGCTGACGCAGGGGCTCCTCTAAGGCACGGTCCCCAGCCTTCACTGGCGGGCCTGTGAGCATCTCTGGTTGGTGACAGTTATGTCCCAGCCAGGGCCAAGTATGTGGCTGGTGGGTAGGATCCAGGTATGATGGAGAAGACAGTTCTGTAAGGAGAAGCTGTGCCTCCCAGTGAGATTCGGAAGCCCAGGAAATGGGGCAGCAATGCTCTTTTCAGTCCTCATTTCAGGCTGGGGGACCAGCGTGGGGACCAAGAACTTGACCTCTCCAGCTTAGGGAACAGCAGTGGCCAGGGTTATAAAGCCTCTCCCTGGGAGCACCCTGGACATCTGGCTGCTATGACACTTTATCTGAAGAGAATGTCACCTCCTCCACAGCCCTGTGAAAGCAGGACCAGCCCCCTGCTAGATCTGTGTTTGTGCCTTTGTTTGTTCTCCCATTCACACCCCAAGGCTCTGCAGCTCCCCTGGCCTCCGCTTCTCCAGGGACCATATTGCCTGGGGCTCTCTTCCCACTGGAAACCCTCCTTTCTGGATATGGGTAATGATGTAATTGCCACCATTTGGGGGCTTGCTTTATAAGTACATGTATTGGTGCGATTTCTTACAAGAACCTCCGAGGTGGATGCTATAATGCCTATCGCTTTACAGTGGAGGAAACTGGAACGGGCCCAAGGTCACACAATGGTGACAGGAGAGACTGGGTTGGGGTCTGACCCAGAGAGGAGATGGCCGGCTATGAACCAGCAGGTGGGCCCCCCACCAGACACCACGTCTGCTGGTGCTTTGATCTTGGACTTCCCAGCCTCCAGAACTGTGAGAAATACACATCTGTTGTTTTAGCCCCCAGTCTGTGGTATTCATTATATCATCCAGAAAGGACTACTAAGGGCTGAAATAAGGGAGCCCTGCAGACATCGGAATGAGGAGTGTCCCAAGCAGACACCAGCCAGGCGATGTGTTCCTGGGTGACCCAGGGACCGTGTGGTTGCTGCAGAGTGAGTGAGGGGCAGAGTGTAGAAGGGGGGGTGATGGCACGACAGGCTGGACCCTACGGGCCTCTGCGAGGGATAGGAGGCCAGGGCGGGGGTCCAGCGGGAACTGTATGAACTGTGTGTGCTTGAGGCCTGTCACTCTGGCTGCTGTGCTGCCAGAGGACAGACCCTGGGTGAGGAAGGGAGAGGTTACGAGCATGGTCCAGGCAAGTGCTTGGACCAGAACCATGGTGGTACAGGTGATGAGGGACAGGGAGATTTTGGATATATCGGGACTGTGGGGCAACTTGGGCTTGCTGACGGATTAGATGTGGAGTGTGCAAATAAATAAAAAAAAAAAAAATTAAAAGAGTCAAAGTTTGGGCCTGAGCAGGAAGGATGGAGTTGTGGTTCACTAGGAGGGGGGCCCGGGGGCAAGGTCTGGTGGGGGGCGACATCAGTGCTGGCTGAGGGTGTGTTATGCTCAGGGAGCCCGTTAGATGAGAAATGCACAAAGGTTAGTTTCGAAGACTAGTTAATAAATCTATTTTCTTTTTCTTTGCACAGAAGCTGGTAATCTAGGACCTACGTGGGAACAACTTTATATATGAATATTTTTTGTGCTTGGTTTTACTTGGGTTGGTATGATACATTATAGTTAAGTTCCTTGAACACTGTGGATTCCCCTAATGTGTATGAATGACTGAGGCTTTGTAGATCAAGGGACGTTTCCTCCCTTGCTTGGGGAGAGCTCGGGGAGAGGGGAGGGCTGAGGGAGGGGTTGGGCGGAGGCAGAGGCAGTCTCCAGCATCTTGATGGTATTCACAGACCCCCGCGAGTGTGAATGAAGGAGAGGACCCAGAGCTGAGCCCTGGAGCTTGGACATGTGGAGCCCAGGATGAAGCAGGCAGCGAGCCAGGAGGAGCCCGGGGGAGCGGTACCTGGGAAACAGGGCCACCCACCCCTGCAGCGGCTGGGCGGCCCCATCACAGCTTTCCTCCTGCTCTGTCTACAGCTGCCCGGTTCTCCCCGGGGCCTGTGTATGTACTAGACTCCACCTCGTCACACACTATATACATCACTGCTGAGACCTCGCCCCTCTCTCCTGCGTCATCAAATCGGCGCCCCCAGCAGATACCCCCTGAGCACGCTGTTCTCCAAAATGAAGAAAAGACAAACCTCCCTTCTTCGCACCCTGTCTCTCTCCCACTCCTGGCCCCTTTCTCTGCCCCCCTGTACAGCAAAGCTCCTCAAAAGGATTTCTATACCTTCTTTCCATGTTTCAGGTACTTATTTTTTCAGTGAAATAAGCTGCCTTGATAATGTTGGTGCTTGGAGGGGTGAGTGGGGGAAGCAATTGGACAGAGAATTCAGGTTTGGGATCACACCAACAGGTGGGACCAGTCAGTGTGAGGATGTGTGTGTGTGTGTGAGAGAGAGAGTGGGGTGTGCTCCCAGCCATGGTCAGCTGTTTGAATTCAGGTACACAAGAAGGGGAACAGCTGTATTTATTGATCCAAGCCTGGGCCAGTAGGAGAAAAGGAGAAAAGGAGAAAAGGTTAAGAGAGTTCATTGGACATTCAACAGAAACCATCTGGGGATAGAACAGTAAACAAAATAGCTGAAAGTTCTTGTCTTTCTGGAGTTTACATTCAAGGAGAAGGATACAGACAAGAAAAAGGAGAAATAAACAAGCTATGCAGTATACTAGATAGTGCAAAGACAGAAAACAAAGCAGAAGAGAGGAGGGGGCTGTGAGCGGGAGTTGCAAATTTAAATACTGTGGCCAGGGAAGGTGGCATTTGACTTAGCCCTGAAGGGGGTGAGGGAGGGAATATCTGGAAAAGAGTGTCCCCCACGGCGGGAACAGCAGGTGCAAAGGCCCTGGGGTGGGAGCAGCCCCAGTGTATTTAAGGACCAGCCAGCAGGCCAGTGTGGCTGGAATGAAGTGAGCCCGGGGTGAGCTGTAGAAGATGCAGTCAGAGACTTAAATGCGGCTGGATCATGGGCCTTGAGAGCACTGGACGAGCTTTAGCTCTTATTCTAAAATAGACGGGGGCCATGGAAGGATTCTGAGCAGAAGAGTGACATGAACTGACCGTCATGCTGTCAGGTGCTCTGGCCGCTGTGCAGGGGAAGGGGACCAGCTGGGGTCCACGGTACCATCCAGAGGAGAGAGGATGGTGGCTCGGACTTCAGTGGGAGAGACGAGAGGTGGTGGGTTTGGAATGTCTTTTCTAGGGACTCTGATGAGGGGCTGTGGAGTCTAAGATGCTCAGGGGAAGAAGTGAGGCGATGGAGGGTGGTGGACGGCAGGAAGCGGTCAGGTACTGGATTCGCGGTGCCCACGCGGCTGAGGAATTGCCAGAGTGCAGATGTGAAGTCAGCAGGGGCCCGAGCTAGAAGTGCCAGGAGCTTTCGGGGAGCAGGGTGGTTGAAGTGAAGACGTTGGAAGTCTCCGGGCATGTCTCGTTCTGCTTACGACTGCAGGAGCAAGAGCTGATGCCCAAAGCGGGGAATTGAGGTAAGTGGTGTGTGTAGGGGTGACGGGATGCTGGAGGTGGTATCTGAGAGAGATGGAAGATGATTGCCTGGCGGTGGAGAGCATGATATGTGCATCAGGGAGAAAGGAATAACAGTTGTCTCCAAGTGGCCCATCTCCACGCTGTGCCTGGTGGCAAAGAGCGGGAGGGAAATGGTCACCACCTAAGAGGGCCAGCAGTGTCCTGAGAAGCCAGGCGTCTGCTGCAGGAGAGGGAAGGTGTGCTCAGTGGGGCTGGGGTGGGAGGCTGGGTGGTGCAGCCTGTGGTCCCCCTGGGCTGAGATGGCAGGGAGATGGCAGGTCTGGGGATGGGGGTGACCGAAAGGCCTGGGGGTCCAGGCGTCCTTGGTATCTGTGTGCCCTTCTCCCTTCCCTGTAGCTTTTCTCTTCCGCATCATTCAGTCCCCAGGACGGACCCTCTCGGGATTCAAGGGCTAATAGCACTGGCGTCAAGTCCATGGGGCCTGAGAATCTGGGTTGTCTGCCCCTTCCCATTGCCTCGGTGTTGGGGACCAGCCAGCCACATCGAGTCCACGTCCCACTGCCCAACGTTTCAGAATCTCTGGACTCTCCCAGCCCTCATTTCAGGTAAAAATCCTCTAAATTTGTCTTTTATTGTTGTTTCTTGTGTGTAGTGAGCCAGCTGGCCAGAAGGAAGCTCCTGAGAGGTGGAGGTGCTGCACCATGCTATAGATGCTCCTGCTTTGTCATGGCGTTCAGGTCACATCACCTCCTCTGAGAAGCCTTCCCGGATTTCTGCATGGGGCTTGTGTGCTCCTTCCTTTTTTCCTGCAGGGGCAGCAATCTTTTTAATATATATTTTAGGCTTTGCAGCCCACATATGGTCTCTGTTCCACGCCCTTCTTTGTTTTATCAGTTCGTTAGTTTGTCTGGTTTTTTTTACAACCCTTTAAAAATGTACAAACCCTTCTTAGCTGGTTGACTGTACTGAAATAGGCCACAGGCTGGGTTTAGCCCACAGGCTGTAGTTTGCCGAACAACTCGTTCAAATCACCATTAAAGTGCTTTGCTGTCGTCTGTCTTTGCACTAATTTTTGAGCTACTAGAGGGCGAGGATTGTATCTGACCCCTCACCATCTGACACAATGCTAGGTGAATGAATAAGTGATGTTGCGTAAAATATCCTCTGACATTTCCCAACTGACTCTTTTATCATTATTTTTTCTACATACCTGCCTGTCACATGTTAAATAAATAACCTCCTTAAGAGTCTCCAAGTCAGCTATTAAACAGTCACTCCACAGATGTACACAAAGCTCCCAGTGATATAAATGGCTGTCATTTATTAAGTTCTTTGCTGGCAGCAGGCTGTTGTAGAGGTGAAGCCAACATTGTGTGTGTGTGTGTGTGCATGCGCACGAGCGTGTGTGCCTGTGCATGTGTGCATACGCGCACGTGCTCACCCATGTGATTCAAGTACAGACCACTGGGCCTCTGTGCATCCCACGGTCACGCTGACGTGCCCTCCACGGTCCCAGCTCTTCAGCTGGATCAAGTACGCTAATCCTTACCACTTCTCCAAGGACTTAATTCACTTAAAAAATCATATAATTGCATTTTCAGCATAATTAGGTACCTAATTACATGACTAAATGTCCTCAGTCAGGCTGCATGTGTAAAGAATGAGGATGTAGTTAGCCACGTTTTGTTATTAGGTTTCCAGGAGGCTCATCAGTTGGTAAATAGGAGGTAGAAAATGTTTTTCTCTTCCCTTCATGGGGTTTGACAGGCAGGAAAATGAGCAGGACAGTGAGAGTGGTGGGAGGTGGCTGGGAACTTGTGCTGCCCTGGGATCTCAGTTAAAGCCTCAGGAGAGCCTGTCAGATGAAGGCACGGAGTACTCGCAGTCTACAGACAGACACTAGCACTCCCCTCCCCTCCAGCATGTGCTAACGGGAGGCCACAGTGACCTAGAGACACAGGACCTTCAGTTCATGGGCCCAAAAGGTGAAGATGGAGCAAAGGATCCTCAGTGGAAGGAAAGCGTGTTCCTCCTCCACTCCCTGGAATGCTTCTCCTCCCCTCAAGCCAGGGTAGGGGCTGCACTAAGAGTTGCTGCGTGCTCCCCACTCTGGGTGGAAGGATCCTGAGGCTCAGCATTCCTATGGGTGCAATGGGGCCATGAGTGAGCCTGCCGCTGGGGGCGGTTGTGAGGATGACATGAGATGATGTGTATGATGGTGTGGGATGAGTCTGTGCGCCATACACATGAGCTGATACTGAGGGATACCACTGTGATTTGTTTTTTCTGCTGAGATAGTGTTTGAAAAGGGTGCTAGGAAAGAGAGGGTGCATTCTGATCTAAATACTGGGAGTGTGTTGCTTGGGGTGGTGGTAAAGAGAAGGGCGAATGTACATTAGCAAACTGCTCTTTACAAAAATTGTCTGAAAGTGCTTCAAGGGGGCATCTTGTTGTGGGTGAAGGGAGCATGGGTTGCAGTGCCAGAGAGATATGGCTGTGAGTCCAGGCTCCTCCACTATGATGTGCAGCCCTGTTGCATGTGACCCTCTCCAACCCTCAGCTCACTGATCTGTAGAGTAGGACGCACCTGCCTGGCTCCCAGGGGGGTGGTACCCAACACATGACAGCTCTTCTTATTATCCACATTTATTTGAGAATAGCTCCTTCTCACACACACTCACACAAATACACATACACACACACTTGGCCTCTGGATGCAGGGTCCCTAGGGGGGGAAGCACAGGGGACCAGTTCCTGTGGCTTGGGGGTCAGGGAGTGCTTGTTTATCTCCTGGAAGAGTTGGGCTTCCTGAGTACTTCCTCTGTGCTGTTAGCCCTCTTCTGTCCTCTGGCTATCAGGGCAGGAAATGGGCTTCAGGAAGTCAACAGTTCACCTCCTCATTTTGCGTCAGTCAATGGAGCTAGGAAGTTGCTCACCCCTGGCTCAAGCCCCTGTGCTGTCTCAGTGCTCAGGGAGGAAAAGCCATTTCTCTTCACTGCTCCTGCCCCACCACCCCTCTGTCCCATCCTCCCACTGTTTTCCTGACTGATGAAGATACTCTATAATATGTCTCAATCCATCACCCTGGAACACTCCTGCTCCATTTTCCCAGCATCTCTCTCTCCTAAAGGTCTTGTGATTTATGTTTCGCCTACATTAATCTTTTAAAAGCAAAGAAGCCATAAACACACACATAACTCTTCCTCCTGTCAGTTGAAATCCCATGACACAAACGCAATGCCATCTAAATTAAATGTTTCTTTCACAGAAAGTGATAAATGCCCTGGAGACTAATCAAAGAAAGCCAACAAACTTAGAGTTTGTTTCATTTCAGAATTTTGTAGGTGGTTTGTTTAAAGTCCAACAACTGGTTAATATCTAATGACTGATGGGAATGGTGAGTTTCACCCTCCTACTGTTTTAATGCAGCCAATATAAACAGGATTCATTACCCATCTTGCCCCATCAGGGATCTTGGCACCTCAAAATTGGGTTTGAAATCTAACACGTATTATGGGAAGGACCGTAAATACAAACACAATTTATTATTCTATTGGACTGGTGTACTAATTTCTTAAACAAACCAAATAAGAGAGCAAAAACAGTTACCCGAAAAGACATTAGCCAGTTACAGGGTTGGATCTATTTGAGTGATCAGGACTCCAAGGTAAGCCAGATGGTCTAAGACAATATAGATTTCAAATAACTTTATCCTTATTACTATGGATGATTTTACATTGAAACAAATGTGATTTTTAATTTTACACCTTTCAAGTAACTATTTGGAATAGAAGAAGGAAGGAAAAATATGAATGACTAAATGCAGTACATGTCTTGAGTTTATGTTCCTCTCCTCCTTTTCCTTGTCTTATTACTTCTTCTAACATCACTATCCCATTCAATATCATTAATAAACTTTATCATTCATCTGCTTGGTGAGTAATGAGCAATGAACAGTCTTAAAGGTCAGGTTAGAGAAGCTGAGTCTTCTCTTGTAGGCAATGAACAGGTGAGAGATTATAGAAAAAGGGAATCTCTAGAAATTTTGTAGCACAGGGATGGAGAGGAGGAGAACTTTCTCTCTTCTAAGTTTAGAAGAGTCATTGGGAGCTATCAAGAGAGGATCAGCATGACACAATGAGCAATCAACAGGGCTGAGAGTAGTGGACATGGAGAAGGTGGTATGGGTGTGAGGCTGGGGCTCCAGGAAGGCACACCTGACAAGGCTGGGAGTCTTGAGGGTTAGAGAGTTTGAGGTTCTGGAAGGAGTGCGGTTAGCAGTTAATGAAGGAGACATCAGTGTGTTGGAGCATTATGAATAAGGATTTATTGTTTTGTATTTAAATATATCCAATTATTGAATCATTTCTACAATTACATCATTTAAAGCATTAAAAAATTAAGATGGGTTCCAGATTTTCACATTTACACAAAAAATAAGTTTTTCACTACTGTGGGTGGCATCCATGAGATAGATGGAAAGGATAAATAATGGGGAAATCTCAAAAGGTTCCCCAAAGATGTTTTTAGGACTGGAAATGCCCCATCTACTAGAAATCTTTGTAGTTAGGGACCTGGCCAGGGGCTCGAGATGGTGGGCTTGCTCACAGCAGTAGGAGCCTCTGACTCACGGTCCTCAGCTCTGGCTGGACATTAGCATCTCATGGGACCCTTTAAAAAACACCCATGTCCAGGTCCTGTCCTCCTGGGGCTGCCAGAAAAAACACAGGATGCCAGTTAAATTTGAGTTTTGGATAAATAACAACGCAATTTTTAGTGTAAGTATGTCCCAAATATCGCATGCCACCTCCACAGACTATTCAGTTCTTTTGTCAACTTAGCAGATGCACTGTGAGTTTCCTAATAGGGATTCACCCAGAGGAGAGCACTGGGAACTCCCGGGCCTGAGCCCAGAGCCATAGCCTCAAGCAGTCGGAATTCCCACATTGTCATCTCACACATTCACAGCCTGCCTGTCCCTTGTCAGCCCCTTGGAGGTCACACGGACTCCAATTCTATTTTACACCTCCAGGTACTGGCTCATGCTGTGCCTTCTGCCTGGAATGTCCACTCCACCTGGCTTATCTGGTGAATGTCCACACGTCAATCCACTCTGATCCAACACCACCCATGGAGGGTGTCTGTTCTGACCTTCCAGGAGGAAGTGTCCTCCTGTTTCTATGGACAAGCTCATCAAACACATCAAAATAACTCTGGGGTACCGGGAGGGCTGTGGCATCTTCCTGTTGGTGTCTGGCATTTTGCAGGGTGACCGGCACATAGAAGGTGGTCATCAAAAGCTTACTAAGTAAAAGCTCCTCCCAGCAGTCCAGTGAAATGCAGCAGGAAAAATCATCCAGACGAGTAGTTACAAAAGCAGGAGTGTGCAGTGACTGCTAAACCAACCAAACTGAAGTGAGCACCTACTAGGTGTCAGGTGCTTGCTTTTATCTCCCCACACTGCAGAGAACATTTACACATACTGGTCCTATGGTTCTCATGATTACCCATGGATGCTTTGACTGATTTCAGGAGAGAGATTTGAGGGGCCCCACTGCTTCTTCCCCAGACACCAGCTCACGTGAGCAGCCAACCTGGCTGGTCCTCCTGGCCTGCTCCTCAGCCGGCCCTTTCTCTGGCCTTCAGCGTTTGTCAGCCTTGCTGTCTGGGAAGGCTAGTTTTTCGATATTTCAGCTCTAATCTCAGGCCTCTCAGGCCCTGTCCATCTCAGGGTCGACCACCCGCATGGTCCTGCTTTAGGGACTAAAAAGGCAGGAGCTGCTCCGCCCAGCTATGCCGCCAATCCTTTCCATGACGTTTGCTTTGACAGCACTCCTGCAAATCATCTGAAGGCAGCTGCACCCCTCTGCACCCATCCTGCGGGCCCCCTCGGTGGCTGCACCTCCAGTCACTGGCCCATGGTGCCAGGTGGCCCTGCCTGACCACCCTGCATGGAAGGCTACTGTCTCCACCGGGTCTTGGAGGGACCTTTAGCCCTATATGCATCCATGTGCATAACGGCCTGGAGCAGAGGGCAGCCAGGAGATCAGCTGGGCTCCTGCCGCTGCTTTTTATGGGTCTGCTCTGTGCTGGGGCTTCACTCACATCATCTCACGCTCAAGATACTTCTCACTCAAAACCCGCTCTCACGGGACAACCACAAATCACAAGTACCTCTCATGAGCTGAACTCCCCCGAACAATCTTGCTAGCCGGGCATTTCCATCCTTGCTTTAAATATGAAAAGACTGAAGCTCAGAGACAGTAGCCAAGGACAGAGCCAGGATTCAAACCCAGACTAAGGCTCTACTGCTGACCCTGCTGCCAGGCCCTGGCCCTACCTTCCAATGTAGGGCGGACCCTGGTGGCCAGTTGTGGCGAGATGCCCTCCACCTGTGAAATCCTGGGTGCTCCCAGCAGGGCACTGGACACAGGGATGACCAGCCCATTTTATAGATGGGACAACTAAGGTCAGAAAGGCCAAGTCACTTTTCACAAAACAGTCAGCTAGCCCAGTCTGTCCTACTCTAAGGACAAGGAAGTTTAACTGTGACCCAAGCTTAAAGGAAAAGAAGTTAACGTTTGAAGGTAGAATTTCTGTCTTCCAGTGGTGTGTGTGGAGGGTCGGAGGAGGGATGAGCTCCTTGATCTCCTTCAAATCAGAGTTTCCAGGAGCAGGGTGGGCAACCTGGGCTTTGGGGGCTGCAAACCTGCTTCAAACCCGATCACACCACATTAGACCAAATGCCTTAACCTCCCCACACCCCCCACCCCTTTCCTAGTCTCAGTGTCTTATTGGGAGCAGTAGTGCCTCACAGGGAAGGGCTCAAACCACACACTTGATCCCAATACGCCCCTGGGAGGAGCTGGCTCCCACTGCCATGTCCGGAGCCCTAAGGCCTCCTGAGGCCCTTTCCCCCCATCAGCCTCCATGCCAAAACTTTGTCCCCATCAGGTCCTATGGCCTGTGGTCACTGGAAGTCGGCTCTCATGTCTAAGAAAGCAAAGAAGCTTCCTGGGTCTCACTGCCCACACTTCTGACGGGTTGGGCCCGGGGGGCAGGTTGAGAAAGCATCTGGTGAGCGCTGGGCCCAGGACCATTTTATCAGCACCAGGCCAGCCCAGTGCTGGCACCAGATCCCCTGCTGCTGCCTGATAAGAAGCTCAGCTCTGCTTTCTTGAAACCGCTGGAGCCTTATCAGAGGCAGACCTTGGGTGAAGGAGCCATTTCCATCAGCGTGAATAAAGGGAAGGAAAAAAAAAAGCCGGAAGAAATACAACGCCTTTGCACGCAGACACAGCCAAGCTATGTGCACTGCTGCTACAGGGCAGCACCACGGGCGACCCCGCTCAGGAGCGAGGCGGGACCTGAGCTGAAAGCAAAGAGGTGGGCTCCCTGAGGGTGCTGCCGGCCAGGTCTCCCCACCTGTGTGTGTTGAGGGGGGCAGGACACGTTTAAGCATGAAGCATTTATCCCCTTAGATTTTATATTTTTATTGAAGCAGAGTTGATTTACAATGTTGTGTTGGTTTCAGGTGTATAGAACAGCGATTCAGTTATTATATGTATATATGTGTGTGTGTGTGTGTGTGTATATATATAAATTCTTTTCCAGATTTTCCCTTATAGGTTATTACAAAATGTTGAGTAGAGTTCCCCGTGCTATACAGTAGGTCCTTATTGATTATCTATTTTATACATAGGAGTGTGTACATGTTAATCCCAGACTCCTAATTTATCCCTCCTCCCTTTCCCATTTGGTGACCATAAGTTTGTTTTCTGTCTGTGGGTCTATTTCTGTTTTGTAAATAAGTTCACTTGCATCTTTTTTTTTTTTTTTTTTTTTTTTTAGATTCCACATATAAGCGATATCATATGGTATTTGTCTTTCTCTGTCTGACTTCACTTAGTGTGATAATCTCTAGGTCCGTCCGTGTTGCTGCAAATGGCAGTATTTCATTCCCTTTTAGGGCTGGGTACAAAAGCCCCTTAGGTTTGTAGCACATAAAGTGCATGGCATCATGGGGGGAGGCTACTGCCTGCCTGTAGGTGAGCCTGTCAAGTGCAGTTTGGAATCGAATGACGCCTGGATGTGGGCCTGCCTCTGCCATTTGCTGTTGGTGCGGCCTCGGGACAGTCACTTTATCCCCTTTCCAGGAACACTCAGGGGTTGTGTGATACCCCGACCCCTCTTTTAAGCGGTATATAAGAGCACTCCCCTCCCCAGTGGGCACATGGACAGCCTGCCCTGGCACCTTGGCTTAGAGAGACTCAGGAGATGCTGACGCCCTCTCCACGCCCTCTCCACGCCCTCCGGCCTGTATCAGGCTGCAGTGAGGACCTGGCGAGATAAGAAATGTGCTCCTGCCTTGGTATGTGTGAGCAGTTCCGAGTACAAACGGGTGCCCGGTGGCCCGACTTCCAGCAGGGCTGTTCGTGGAGGTGAGAAGCCAGTCACTTGAGTGGCACCTGGATTCTCGTGCTGGGATCACGTTATCCGAGGACAGGAGGCGCCCAGGATGAGCTCCTGGGTTGTGTTTACGAGGCCCTGGTCACTTAACTGGACGGCTCCTGGGGCTGCTCAGAAGACTAAACACAACAGTGTGTAAATATGAAGCAGATGAGAAAGATCTCTCAACCTCCGTTCCTGCCTTATGAACCTGGCTGCTGGAGGGACCTGCCTCTGCAGAGAATTGTATTAATTTGTGCCTCTGACATAGGGGTTGCAGAGAGACTGAGGCGGTAGAGTCCCGGCTTCCAACCTGAGCTGTAGGAGCCTGTGCTGGCCACCTCTCCGATCTCAGGGAGAAAGAGCCTGTGTTTCTAGGCTGTTCTTTCATCCCGTTGGGGATGCAGGCACACGTGTGCACACACGGACAGAGGCCAGCTCTCAGAAGCCTTTCTGGGATTGCCGGTTGTGTCTTCTGGGTGAGGCTGAGGTGTCTGTGGGGACCTCCTTCCCCAGGCAGGTGGCAGCATGGGCCCCAGGAGCCTGGGGCTCTAGACCACCCTTGTCCACACCCTTTCCTGGTTCTCTTCTCCACCCCTGCTGGCCAGACCCTCCACCCCTGGGGGCTGCTCCGTGCCCTCTGCTGGGCTGCGTCCCCGGGGCTTCCGTGGACTCAAAGCTGCAGGGGAGGGACCAACGCACGCCCCCTCCAGCCCTGGGTGGGGGTCTGTCCCATCTCTTCACGCTCCCAGCTGGTCCCCAAGGGTCCAGAGTGCCTGTGACAGCAGGTACTGGGGACCCCACATCCACACTCATTCTCTGTAGAGCCCGGCACGGTCCTGTGGAAAAGCTCTACATGAAAGATGCAACTAGCAGTTTCAGAGAGGCTCTGAAAGCCGGCCTCTGTTGTGTGTGTATGTGCGTGTGTGCACACGTGTGCCTGCATCTGAGGCGTCTTTCAGGGCAGCTGAGAGCAAACGGGGCACTTGGTGAAGTCCCCCCCATCTCCCCCTGCATCTCAGGCACCCCTTGGGAGTTCTCCGCCATCTTCTTCCCTCCCTCTCAGCTCCTACCCCGTGTCACGGCTCACTCAGGGACTTGCTAGAGGGGAGATGCTGAAGGGCTCCTCTCTCGGGGTTAGAAGCCTTCTGGCAGGGGAGACTCAGGAAGGTGCTACAGCAGGTACTGGGACACAGTCCCATTGTCCCTCTGCCGCCTTATCTGTCTGACTTCATCTCCTATTTACCACTTTCCACTCTCCTCTCCTCAGGGCACTGGCCTCTGTCAGTTCCTTGATCAGGCCAAGCCTGCTCCTACTGCAGGGCCTTTGCACGTGTTGTGCTCTCTGCCTCTTGCCTCCTCTCAGATATTCCTGCGTTTGGCTCCCTGGCTTCCTTTAGGTCTTTCCTAAACATCACCTTACCCAGTGGAGATTCTCTTTAAAATGGCAGCCCCTCTCGTCCCTCCACCCTCTGTCCTTTCCTGGCTTGATCATCCTCCCTGCACTTAGCACCATCACACCTACTGAGCATTCTACCCACTTGTCTTGTGTCCATCTGTCTATCCGCACTAGAACATAAGCTCCCTTTGGGGATGACTGTTGGTTTGTCCACTGTCACATCCCCAGGGCCTGACACACAGTTGGTGCTCAAAACAGGCTCATGGACTGTGACATCTGAGCTAAAAGCTTGCTGGTGCCGGTGGCAGAGGCAAAGAGCATGGGTGTAGACTCAGGGAGACTATGGTTGAACTCAGGAGCCACTGTTTTATAACTGGTGAGGTGTGGACACACTTTTCCCCCCTGAGACTCCATATACAATCTGAAAAGAGGGATAATAACCTCCTGAGATGTGGAAAGATGTCAATAAGTTTGATAAAGAAGATGTGGTACATATATACAATAGAATATTAGCCATAAAAAAAGAATGAAATAACGCCATTTACAGCAATCCCACTCCTGGGCATATACCCAGAAAAGACAAAATCTATAATTTGAAAAGATACACGCACCCCAATGTTCATAGCAGCACTTTGCACGATAGCCAAGACATAGAAACAACCTAAATGTCCATCGACAGAGGAATGAATAAAGAAGATGTGATACACACACACACACACACACACACACAGACACACACACACACACACAATTGAATACTACTCAGCCATAGAAAGAATGAAATAATGCCATTTGCAGCAACGTGGATGGACATGGAGATTATTATACTGAGCGAAGTAAGTCAGAGAAAGACAAATATCATATGATATCGCTTATACGAGGAATCTAAAGAAACGAATGATACAAATGAAATTATTTACAAAGCAGAAACAGACTCACAGACTTAGAGAATGAACTTACGGTTACCAGGAGGGAAGGGTAAGGGGGAGGGATAGATTGGGAGTTTGGGGTTGACATGTACACACTGCTGTATTTAAAATGGATAAACAGGGACCTACTGTATAGCACAGGGAACTTTGCTCAATATTATGTAACAACTTAAATGGGAAAAGAATTTGAAAAAGAAGAGATACATGTATAACTGAAGCACTTTGCTGTACACCTAAAACTAACACAACATTGTTAATCAACTATACTCCAATATAAAATAAAAAGTTAAAAAAAAAAGAAATTTCAGGACAATGCTCCTGGCCCAACACCAGTCTGGGTCCTAGTGAGAAGCCCTGTTTTCTGAATGAAGGGGGAGAGATGGCTGGTCCCGGGAGAGCCTGTCTGGTGTGTGGCCCTTTTTCCTACACCCGCCTAGTTGGAGTGAGGATTTTCTGCAGGGCAGCAGGAGAGCTCCGGCTGCCTGTGTCTACAGAGGGGCTGACAAGAGGTCCAGAGAAGGTGAAGGCCAGGAAAGGGATCCTCCCTTTGGCAGCCTGGGTGGATCAGGTCAGGGGAATGAGACACTCCGTCTGCACCCAGGTGAGAGCTGGGCCTGGCCTGATGGGCTTCCCTGGCTGCTGCCTGGTCCCTGGCCTCAGCTACAGGTCTTTCTTCCGTGGCTTCTCATCCACCCATGAGGCTATGGTTTCCCCAGAGAGAGGTGCAATGAGGCCAGGTAGGCTCTAGGCCTAGAAGTCGAGCCATTGGAGATGTTCCTGTTGGTTCAAGACAGAGGTCAGAAAACTTTTTAAATAAAGGGCCACATAGTAAATAGTTTAGGCTTTGTGGGCCATGGGGTCTCTGCTACAACTCTGCCATTGTCCCATGAAAGCAGTCATAGACACGTGCAAACAAATGGGTGCAGCTGTGCTGCAATACAACTTTACTTATAAAAACAGGTGGCAAGTGGATTTGGCCTGTGGTCCTTTGTTTGCAGACCCCTGGCTTAAGTCCCTGTGTCACTGAGTCTCTCTTCCCTCTCAGGCTAACATTTGCATTGTGCTTTCCCCCTGCTAGGCCTGGGCCATTACCTACATCTTCTCATTTAAGGTGCCCACGGGGATGGAGCCATTGAGTGGCCGACCTGCAACTTGAACCCAGGTCTGTCACGCTCGCAGCCTATACTTTCAACTTGTGTGATCATTAGCTGTTAGAACGCAGGCCACTGTCCACTACTGTGGCCACTTTATATAGATTCCAGAGTCTGGCCACACCCAGGGCTCACTGCATCTTGAACACTCCATGCGTTTGAGAGGATGCAGGCACCAGGGTAGTGGAAGCCAAAGAGGGTGACGTCACCATCCCAAGTTCACCTGCACTGGTTAGTAGTGGGGTTAAGACAGTAGTTGGAGAGGTGGCATGGGCTTTAAACCTTGCACGGGGTTGAGGCCATCTCTGCTGGTGAGGGATATGGCCCAGGCCTCTCCGACTGGGCTCTGGGTACCTCCCCTGGCTGACTCCACTGACTGGCAAGGCCCCGTCATAGAGAGTCTCACCAGGGAATCCTGAGCCCTGAGATGTCAGGTCCCAGAACAAGATAAATGGCCTATCCAAGTGGTCACAGCCTGGCTACACCAAGGGCTTGCTCCAGGGAGTCCAGAGGAGGTCTGGGCAGCGTCCTGCTGTGGTACAAGGGTCCCTGAGTGGAGCTAGTTGGCTCAGGAGACGTCAGAAGCCGAGTCAGAGGAGAACTCCCACCCTCTGCTCATTTCTCCTCAGGGAGGGCCCCACTCAAGGGAGCTGAAAGGAGAACCATGGGGCCCCTGGGCAGGAGGCAGGGCAGTGAGAGGTCAGCCTTTTATCTGTGTAGACAGTCAGGCCTCTGTTCCCAGAGCCCCAGGGCAAGGAGGGCAGGAACTCAGATAATTGTGCCTTCAGGGCAGTGTGACCCCATGGCTTTTACCAAAAGCACAGAGGATGGTGAAGATTTGGCCATAGGCCAGAGCCTCAGGAAATAAACAGCCCCGAAGTGCCCTTGTGTGGGAAACACAGCCTTCCAGGGTGTCTGAACTTGGAAGGGAAACCATGGATTTCATCTGCCTTTGACTGCATTGTCCTCAAAGATGTATTCTGACTTTCTCTAGCATTGTTTGCTTTTTCAGTGAGTGACAAACATCATTTCACTCAATTGAGTTCTTTAAAAATAGCATGTTCCAAAAGATCTTTCCAGAAGCTCCAAGATTCTTAAATAGGAAATGACCTAGGGGTGGTGACCAAAGCCTGATATAAATAAGTGTAGTTTAAAAGTGCATTAGAACCAACTTTCTTTCACTCCTGTGAAAGAGAATTTTGTTCCCCTTTGAAACTCCCCATTTCCTACACATACAAATGGTGGCGGTGAGCAGGGCTTAAAAGACAGCCTCAGGGTTGGAGCATCTGGGTTCAAATAACAGCCCTGCCACTCCCAGCCTGTCCTGCATCTGGAAGATGGAGGCTCCATCCACAGACCCAACTCACAGTGAGGGATGAGGGTGACGAGGAACGAACACTTCGAACCAACATTTGCTCAGCGTGTATGACACAGCAGACCATCCATGCTCACAGCAGGTACCCCGTATACTTGCAGTACTTTTTGTATTTTTACATCCTTGCAACTTGTCTTGACTTAAGTCATTTCCCAGAGTTAGAATGTTCTCAACAATCAGCATTGGTCTGTGAACTATTGCCTGTCTTATCAGTAAACAGAGGACGCTGCAGCCATCAAGCCATCACATTACAGACGGTGAGCCCTGAGAGAACTCAGGATGGAACAGGATGCGCGCCATCCAGCAGTCAGCCACTGCAGCCACCCGCAAGGATGCACCCGGAGGAGACTCAGGATGAGAAAGCACAGGACACTGGCCCCAGGGAGCAGAGGTGCGTATCAGAGGAATGATTTCAATGAGCCCAGACTCTTGCATCTTCCGATACATAGAAAAGCGCTAAATTCATTAACATGAGATGTCTGGTTTTCTTTGATTAACAGTAATCTTTTGATGTTCTGACTACCTGGTCTTTTGTTGTGAAAACTCCTATATATCCTGGCTCCCCACCTTGCCTCTTTGGAAAAGTTTCTCAGAATTATCTGAATGCTGTGTCCTGGGCTTAAGTCCTCAGATTTGTCCACTGAATAAAACATAACTCTCAACTTTCAGGCTGTGCATTTTTTTAAGTTTTATTTTTTTAATAAATTTATTGATTTTATTTAATCTATTTTTTTGGCTGCATTGGGTCTTCGTTGCTATGCATGGGCTTTCTCTAGTTATGGCGAGCAGGGGTTACTCTTTGTTGTGGTGCATGGGCTTCTCATCATGGTGGCCTCTCTTGTTGCGGAGCATGGGCTCTAGGCGTGCAGGCTTCAGTAGTTGTGGCATGCGGGCTCAGTAGTTGTGGCTCACAGGCTGTAGAGCACAGGCTCAGTAGTTGTGGTGCACGGGCTTAGTTGCTCCATGGCATGCGGGATCTTCCCGGACCAGGGCTCGAACCCATGTCCCCTGCATTAGCAGGCGGATTCTTAACCATTGTGCTGCCAGGGAAGTCCCGGTTGTGCATTCTTTTCAGTTGACAGGTCACTGACAACTTCTTCAAGTACAAAGTCTTAATTCAACAAGATAAACCTATATCTGGTTAAGGAGAAATTCACCATAATTTAATATCAGCTGTCAGTATTAGCTAGTTTTAGATAGCAATTTATATATGAGAAGTTATCTTACTTTAAGTTATTCTTTAAATATCTTCTTTAAATATCAAAAAGACACAGGCAATTCGATCTGAAACCTGAATTCCTGTGATAAGAAATTTCTCACTAGGAGAATGGGATGCTTTTTATTCCTGTCATGATGTGTGTCTTGCTGCCCCAAGAAGCCAACGACGCTTTGAGGGCAAGGATCTTGTCTTAGACTTTCTTTGTCTCCTCCTGCATCTCTAGGGCAGGTGACAAGATGGACACATTGTAAGCCTATTAATTTCTGTTGATAAACCACGGATGTACACAGTGGTTAGTAAACATTTGTGGATAAATTGTTTCCCTAATGGAATTATCCATCTAGTTTCTAACTTTTCAGATTTTCTTCATGGACTCTTGAAGTAAACGATAAGAACCTCTCTCAGGGAATTAATTGGTAAAGTGATTGACAGCTGGGCATACACTGCAGTCTGGCTGTAGGCAAATAATTGAACCACAGTGAAGGCATTTTATGGCTTCATGTGATGGAAATGTCTAATTCGGAAGGATCCTCTGAGATGCAAGCCCCAAAGCATCATCACTGACGATGAATAGTGCCCGGACATCAGTCGGCTGTCCTGGGAGGCACCAGCTAGGAGGCTGCAAACTGGGTTACGTGAAGCCCTCAATGTCCAGCGATGACTTGAGGGTGACCATCACAAGGGGGCCCTGGAGTGGGGTCACCAGGCCTCTTCTCCCCCACTCCACTATAACAGATGGGTTTTTATTGCTTTCATATTTCCAGACTTCATCTAAGAATTTATTTTGTAGAAATGTCATTTCTCCTGAAAAGAACTGCAGTGGAGATTTGTAGCTGTGACATCGTTTTTTAACGTGTGTGTTTTTCGGCGTGGGGACCCCAGGTGGGAAGCCACTGATTTGGGAGATTGAGGGATGTGTGGCTTTCATTCCTTTTGGTGACTCTGCAGTCCCAGCATTAGCTCCTCTGCACCACCCCATCCTGTCCCCACTTCAGAACCTGCTGAGTGAGTTTCCATGGCAGAAACAGTGCACCCCCAAGGGAAGCAGAGACCCGCACTCCATGCACTACAGCTGGCTGGGTAAACTCTCCTAACTCCTCTGAGCTTTGCTTTATTCACCTATCAGAGAAGGCGAGTGGTGCCTCTTTCTTTTTCATTTTATTTTTTATTGAAGTATAGTTGATTTACAAGGTTGTGTTAATTACTGCTGTATAGCAAAGTGAATTAGTTATACATATATATGTATTCCTTTTCTAATATTCTTTTCCATTATGGTTTACCATAGGATACTGAATATAGTTCTCTGTGGTACACAGTGGGAGAACAGACTGGTGGTTGCCAAGGGGGAGGGGATTGGGGGAGGGATGGGCTGGGAGGTTGGGGTGAGCCGATGTAAGCTTGTACATAGAGAATGCATAAACAGCCAGTAGTGAGGCTTGAATGAAGAAAGGAACTAGATCTGAAAGTGCCTAGCGGAGGAGGACATACAGGGCAGGAATGGTCCCATGACTGGTGATACTTCAACAAAAGACCATGCCGCCAGCCCAGGGGTGGGTCTGTGGTGGAGGCGTTCCAGAAATTGGCCGGGAATTGGTGGAGGTGTTATTCTCTCCTGGTGCCCTGGCAGTGACCCTGAGAGGCAGCTGCCCGCTGCCTCCCTGGGGAAGAGTGGGAACCGTATGTGGGTCGGCCTCAGCTGGTTGCACGTGCCCGGTCACAGCCCAGTCCTCGTGAGCCTTTCATCGGCAGCTGCTGGGCCGCCAGGTGGGGGCCAGCCGAGCAGAAGGGAGCCGGCACTAGCGGCCCGGGGTGGGGTGGATAAAGAACGGCCTTTTCTACTGAGGCAGGAGAGCGGCCTGAGGGCCTCCTGGAGCTGCACAGAGGGGCAGGGGGTCGTGGGCAAACCCCTCCCAGCACGGTGGGCAGCCACATCCCAGAGGCAGAAGGGCACACCTGGCTCGAGGCTGGACAGTGCAAGTGGTGTCCAGTGAGGCCCTGGGGGAATAACCTCTTTGAACCCCAGTTTTCATATTTCCATGGAGCTCATAATATCCATTTCTGGAGTAATAATAGCTACATCCAGGTAACATCTTCTGGTTGAACAAGGTACCATGTGTATCCTTCCCAGGTGTAGCCAAGAGGACTCCCCACACCGCCTCTGCACCTGTGCTGAGATCCACCATCCAGAGAGATCAGTGCGACCTCAGCAGGCTCTTCGTGGCTCCCCCCGGGCCCTCGCTGTGTGACCTCTGTACACTGAGGTCCTCCGTCTTTATCTCTGCCTGGGTGTCTTTCTGAACTGCTTTCCAGCTGTCACCTGGCTATCCCACGGGTACCTGAAAGTCACCTCTGCTCTAGAGAGAATCTTCCTATATCCCTCTTCTTGGTCTTGTATATATAATTGTACAGTGAACAGGAACTGCTTCTTTCATAATGAAACAGGGCAAAGGAAACTTACTTTTAAACTTTGAAGTGAAGAATAGCCTAATTTCCTCACTTAAAAAAGCAAGAGGATAAGAGAAATACAGAGATAGACATAGAGATAGAGACAGAGATAGAGATAGAGATAGGAATTCCCTGGTGGTCCAGTGGTTAAGACTCTGCGCTTCCACTGCAGGGGGCACAGGTTCGATCCCTGGCTGGGGAACTAAGATCCTGCATGCTGCGTGGCCAAGAAAAAGAGAGAGAGAGAGAGAGAGAGAGAGAGAGAGAGAGAGAGAGTCAGTCCTGGGTATCCTCACGCATTTCCTTTGGATTCTCCCAATCTCCTGAGGGTAAAGGCAAAGAGCAGGCACGGGGCAGACACTGCAGCTGCCCAGCCCAGGGGCCCTGCCGTGGTTGGGCTGGGCAGCAGTGCCGGGGGTGGGGGAGTGTGCGGATTCGAGATGGAAGCCACACGGAGGAGGGTCAGGGCTGGGCAGGGAGAGCGGCCAGGCTGTGCAGGGACCAGTGGGCACCCAGCCCCAGGGCCTGGATGGGCTGAGCCAGGGTCACAGGATGGCCTTCGTGGGCCTAGGTGGTCTGCCTTCCTGGTCTCTTCTCCCCCCAAATATTAACAATTTTATTTTAGAGGTGCATTGATATAAAGACAAATGCAAGGTTTAGTCTTAAAAGTTCATTTTTCCCGTTTGATTTTAAAAGAACCAAAACTTTGTTGTGGTTCTCTGAAAGCTCTAAGTGTTGTGCATGATGTGTGAGGTGGCCCTGGCTAAGCCCCTCCTAGAAACACCTGCTGTGCACGAGTGAGGGGTCTCGGCTGTCAGCAACGCACGTTGCCTCTTGAGTTTCTGTATCATCACATGCAAAATGGAGATAAAAATACTTGCCGTAGGGCTGCTAGAGGGTGAAATGAGATAATTTAAGCAGAGCGCAGCCGACTCTCTACGCTTTGAGTCAGGGAGACAGTCGGTCGGGATACTTTACAGAATTTGTAGAAAAGAAAAAAAAAAGAGACTGTAAAGTTTTAAAAAAATGACAGCTTGGGATTTTCAGCCAAAGCTGAAATGAATTCATTAAAATGAGAACTTTGGCAGAAGCTGAAGGAGGGCCATTCAAATGATAAGTCAGTCCCACGGCACGATGAAAGGAGAGAAGGCCCAGCTTCCTCTCAGGAGTTCGAGCACCGGGAAGAGGCTGGAAAGGGAGAGAAGGGGCCCCTCCCAGGAGAGAGGGGAGGCCCAGCTCTGCACCCATCCAGTGGCAGCATCAAGGGAAAGAGAAAAACGCTGGTGAGAGAAGACACTGAAAGATGGAGCGTCTGCAGGCCAGATGGGAGGGAAGGGGCCCCATGTGCACACAGGTTGGGGTGCACAAGGCATGCCAGGTGGGGAAAGGTCAGTGGGCTGAGCCAGAGGCCACTGTGGGCCACCGAGGGAGCACGGCTTACACAGGATTGGGAGAGGACGCAGGTGAATATGGGACCGACAGCACTGTCTGTGTAGACCAGGCTTGTCTACACTGGTTGGAACTTCACATCCCTCCATCCCTCCCTCCATCCATCCAACCATCCTTCCCTCCCTCCCTCCCTCTCTCTGTCCCTCCATCCATCCATCCATCCATCCATTCCTCCATCTATCCATCCATTCATTCATGTTTTTTTTTAACATATTTATTGGCGTATAATTGCTTTAAATGTTGTATTAGTTTCTGCCGTATAACAAAGTGAATCAGCTATACATATACATATATCTCCATATCCCCTCCCTCTTGCAATTCCCTCCCACCCTCCCTATCCCACACCTCAAGGTGGTCACAAAGCACCGAGCTGATCTATGAGTGTTTTTAAGGAGGCTACTCTTCCCCAAGACAGCCGAGACCCCTACGGTTAAGGGGCTGGTGTTCAGGTGCGGCTGAGGAGGTGGGGCTGGTAAGGAGACTGAACTGCAAAGGGTAAAAGGTTTTCTCAAAGTCACATAGCTGGTGGGAGAGGACACATGCTCTCTGCTGCTCTCCGACCACCTTGCCCACTCTGATAAATGCAGGAAAGAACAGATGCCTCAGAGGCAGCCATCTTAGCTCAGAAGGGAACAGCATCCCAGGGCTATTGCAAAGGCAGCTCCCCTGCTGGGTCTGAGGGCCTTGCCCACCTGGAACCCAAGGACCAGGGCAGACCTTGCCTCTTGTCCTTGGTATTATTTTCAGTGGCAAATGAGCAAACAGGGACAGGAGCAGGGCATGCGGAGGGAGCTGGGCAGTGGGGAGTGAGCCCGAACTCACTGAGGACACCCTCAAGCACTCAGGCAGGGGCAGTGGTGAACTCGGACCAGGCACTATACTAGGAGTTTTATCTATGAGCTGAGACGCCAAGGGGCTGGCGCCATGTTCAAGGCCACGGCCAGGTCAGAGCTGGTCCACATTCAAGACCAAATCCTGAGCTCTAAAGCTGGTATTGTAACCTCCTCATCACTAGCCAATTGAGGCCAAGTGTATTTGTTCTAAATGCCTTCAAAAAGTACAGCAGGGGGAACTGAGCTTGAAGCCCCTGCTTGCTAAAGGCTGTGTGTATTGTGTACGGTTCCAGCGAGAGTGCTTGGGGAGCATCTCAAGCGAAAGGGCCTTTCATAGCCAGTGGGCTTTGCTGCCTAGTGAACACAGAGGTCACAGACCGGAACCCAACGCAGAAGGCAGGTAGGCAGGATTGTTTACCTGGTTTTGATCTGACAAACCACAATTCCCTTCACCTTAAGACACTGCTGAGAATACGTGTGCCCATAGCTATGGGTAAAATAGGACGACTCTCCATTCCAGGGTCCAAGGGGGGAGTGCTGGGGCCCAGGGTCAGCTGGCAGCCACATACGTGAACCCTCATAAAAGTGGGCGTTGTATGAAGGAGAAGGAGGGTAGGAGGTCCCAGCTGTGCTCCCTGGAAGTGGCATGCCAGTCTGTCCATCACAGTGGAGCTAAAATGCCTCCATCAGGTGTGGTGGGTGCAGTGAGATGATGGGGTAACCTTGCTGAGAGCTTGTCCCTCCCAAGGGCCCCCAAATGCAAGCCTCCTATCCTAAGAGACCTGGCAGGGGTCAGAGGTGTATCCACTGAGCCCCAGAGAGTATGCTGACTGCAGTGTTTTGGCAATAAGAGAAGGGATAATCTGGCAGATACAAGACAGGGACTATAATAAAAGCATCATAAAGAGTTATTCATCCCAGTTGTTTTAAATTCCCAGTCTAATAATTCCCACATCTCTGCCATGTCTGGTTCTGGTTCTGACTCTGTCTCTTCAGACTGTGTGTTTTGCCTTCTAGTACGTCTTGTAATTTTTCTTGGCAGCCAGATGTCATATACTGGATAAAAGGAGCTATTGTAACGGGGTGGCGAGGTGTGGGGGAGGGGAAGCACCCTATGGTCCTAGGATGAGATCTGTAGCCCATCCCTCTGGAGTGTGAACTTTACAAGTGTTCCTCCGTGTTTTTCTCTCCTTGCAGGTGGGCCCAGATGGCTACAGTGAGCTGGAGTTGGGTATTTTCCTTCCCCCAGGTCAGTTATGCTCTGATAGTATCCCATCGGGTTCGGCTCTGGTTAACTAGCTTCCCTGAGGCCAGGCTTTGTTAAGAACAGGTGCACTGGTCCCCTCCTTCCTGCCGGAAACTCAAGAAGACTTTACTCTGATATTTACCGTGGGCACCTGCTCAAACTCCAGGAGGTGGATCTCACAGTATTGTGGGGGGCCCCCCAATGACTAGGTCCCCCTGCAGTTTTTAACTCTCAGAGGAGTCCACGCTGAGTCTCCAGCAATTCGTCAGTCCTAAAGAGCCATGAATGAGAGGTGCAGAAGGTGTTGGGCCAGGAGGAAGGGCAGGGCTGCAGAGTCAGGCAGGTGGGCAGCCAATGATGCTCCGACACCCATCACCAGGCGAGGCAGGTGGGTGGCTGTCTGTGAGCGCAGGGAACCAGAACACAGGCTCTCCGGTGGCTGGAGGGAGGGTTGGGGGCAGCTGTGTGAGGCTGGGTCTGTGAAGGAACCTAGCATCTTGGGCTCAGGCTCTTGCTGGGGTGAGAGAGAACTGGCCCTTGACAGTATCTGCCATTGGCTAAGATGCTGCACACTAATGTTTGTTCTGAAAGGATGTACCCAAATTAAAATTTATAATGACTAAGGGCAGGAAGTGGAGCTCCTGTAGAGGTTCAGATTACATAATGATCTGAAGGAAGCCCTAAGCAAAGATGGGGGGGGCGGGAGGGGGAGGGGAGGGGGGAAGGAGGGAGAAGATGAAATACCCAATCAGTGCTGAGCGGGAAGGAGAGCTAGGCGGTGATGGCTGGGGCCCATCAGCGTGTTCTGAGAATCTGTTTTGGTTTGATTCTTTGTCCATTTCAATTCATTTTCTACTGCCCTCAGAGTTCTGGAATAGGAGCTATTGAGTGGATGATTTTTAAAAGGGGCCTTTGGGCTTCCCTGGTTGCTCAGTGGTTGGGAGTCCGCCTGCCGATGCAGGGGACGCGGGTTCGTGCCCTGGTCCGGGAAGATCCCACATGCCGCGGAGCGGCTGGGCCCATGAGCCATGGCCGCTGAGCCTGCGCGTCCGGAGCCTGTGCTCCGCAACGGGAGAGGCCGCAACAGTCAGAGGCCCGCGTACCGCAAAAAAAATAAATACAAATAAAAAAATAAGTAAATAAAAGGGGCCTTTGGCCTTTGGAGCAGACATGGGCTTGGAAGTGTTGGCCTTTGGGTTGTCTGTGCAGCCACCTGTTCATGTCCAAGTTGCTGGCTAAGCACCTCTCTGAGCTAGGCCCCAGTGGCGGGGGGACAGGTGGGGTCACAGAGCTTCTTGGAAGTCAGAATTCCTGGAAGGCGACAGACTCAGAAATCTGTCAGGGCTGCAAAGTGTCCCCAGGGCCAGGGTGGGTGGTTTTCTAGAGTCAGGAGGGCCCAGGGACGCCTTAACTGACCAGTAGGTGTATGTGTGCAGGGGGCGGTACCCAGAGAGCCCAGGGGCCTGAAGCGGGCAGGCGTGAGGGTGAAGCTGGAGGGACAGGGTGATCCAGGCACAGAGAGGGGCCCTAGGGGATGTCAACCTGAGCGAGCTGTGGAAGGCAGTGTGGAGGGCAGCAGGTGGCCCAGTGTGGGTCAGGCCCGACCACAGAGATGAGAGTGATGGCGGGCAGCCACAGGCCAAGGTTAGACCACAGGCCTGGCTGAAAAACTGTGGAGTCGTTAGCGGGCTCTGAGTGTCTGTGCAAAGCCATAGCCATGCTTTCCTGGGCATAGTTCTCACAGTATGTGGGCAGCAGAAGGCCCCGCCTGGCACACAGGGCCAGCAGGTCCACATGCACCCTAACGCCCCCCTTAGTTTGGCCTCTGTTGGCTCTGGGGTCTCACAGCCTGTGTTCACAGCCTGGCTGTGCCCTCGGGACCTGGGAGCCCTGGGGAAGGTCATCATCCTCCAGCCTCCAGGGCTTCATCTGCAAAACAGGGGAGAATATGCCTGTGAGACCAGGCTGTAGAGGAGTGACCCATGCAAGGTTGGACCACAGGCCTTGGCATAGAGGTACTGACGTTGTTCTTACATTATCCAAAGCAAACCCAGCTGCCCTCTGCTAGGGAGACTCTGGAGATGACTAGCACCTGCAGGCTAGGTTTGCTTTGATTAGTTCTGTTAACAACAGTCGCAAATAACACTATCACTGGGCGCGGTGCCAGGTCCTTAGTCTCTCGTTCATCACGTGACTCCTGCCAAGTCGCTGTTATCCTTCCCATTTACAGATGAGAAAACTGAGGCTCCGAGGTATTGTGCACCTCCCCAAAGCCAGTAAGTGTCGGGGATGAGATCACATCTGGTCTGACTCCACAGCACAGCCCAGTGTGGGGCTCTGGTCCACTCTCTTACTCATCATGAGAGAAAGGACACATCATTTAACTTCTGGGGTGTGTTTCCTCACTGGTTAGGGACCTGGTAGGAAGTGGGCAAAGGCCATACAAGGTATTTCCCAGCAAAACAAATACAATATCTTACAGAGGTACAAAAACACGTGTAATTACAGAGGCGCACTCAAAGGTGACAACATGGTTTACTCATCAGGTTGGCCAAGATAAAAACCACACAGTGTGAATGAGGATGTGGGGAAATAACGATTTTCATTGGCTACTGGTAAGTGTTAGAAATTCATGTGACCTTTTGGAGGGTAATTTTTCATTATCTACTAACATTGTAAATGTACATACTCTTGGTCCCAGAAATTAAATCCTGGGGGAATTTATCCTAAAGGTATACAGACACATGCATGCAAAACCCTACTTACAAGGGTTGTCATGACACTGTGGTTAAAAAGAGAAATCAAAGACTGTACACAACCCAGATGTCCATTTGTGGAGGAATTGGTTAAATAAAATAACCAATTCATTTATAATATTCGTGCTGTGCAGCCCCAGAAGGATGAGTCTATATATGGTGATAAGGTATAATCTGTAGGATATGGTCTTATGAACAAAAAAGATGAAGTCGAATATGTGTTTCATTTTGCCAACGAAAAATTAATTGTATTACATATAATACTTCTAGAAGGAGTCTCATAAATAAATAAAGTTACTGCCTTGGAGGTGGGAAGAAAGTTATTCTTTTCTATTATGAACTCTTCACGCATTGTTTAACTTTGGTTTGTACCTTGTGCTTACTGGGCCTGTTGTGTTTGCTCACTCTTTGAAAGGTGTTTTGGTTGGGGTCTCCAAAGGGCATTTGATGGACTATAAATCTGCCACCCAAAGAGGCAAACTGACTTTACTTGCCAGCCTCTCTGTGCTAGTGAAGGGCCTCTCTCTCTCTCCCCATAGTGAATGGGCGGATGCGCTCCCACCAAACACAGAACACCTCTTACCCCTCACTCCTGTTTCTCAGAGGGCACTGCAAGTCCCCAGAAATAACTGCGCAACTCTGGGCACCCTTGGAAGGTCCAGCTGCTGGCTGTGCCGAGGCCATGTGACTCCCAAAGCCACGGATATCTGAAGGGGTTGCGCAATGGCTGTGATGGAATGTCATCTGGCACTGAACGAAACCCTCCCTGCTTTTCCCAGAGGTGGCACATTCTATATAAAGCTGCCAGACCTGGCCATCTCCTTGCTGAGCCTGACCCCTTCCCTCCAAGGGCAAGGCAGTGGATTTCTGCACAGGACTCCTCCGCAATAACTGTGGCCTTTGGGCTTATGGGAGTTGGCTGAACCCATAAGCCCAAAGGCTAGGCTAGGGGAGGCCTGGCCGGGAGGGAGCAGAGGGTCCTCTCTGTTCTAACGTCTGGTTCTGAGGGGCAGTGATGTAAACTGAGACAGGATATAGACACATCCTGCCTGAGTCAGCAGCACGGAATAGGGCCCCGTGGTTCTCCCATGGCAGAGATCCTGCCAGAAAGTAAATCCTAAGGGTAATCTGGAATGGTATGCAAGTAAGTGCTGCATCCCCATCAGTTCCGCAAGGGAAGTATTTGCAGTCATTGGTCAAGGTCTGAAACTTGAATCCTGGAGAATTGCTGTAGGGGGAGGATGGGGCAGGGGGAGGCTGCGGTCGGGGGCAGGGCAAGGCTCCCTGAGCAAGCCTGTCCTCTCCAGACAGGAATGGCTGTAGGCCTGCACTTCCTCGGTGCCTGAACTGGAATAATTACAGTGCCTTGTCCCCTTAACCCTGGTCCCGACACACACACACACACACACACACACACACACTCACTAGTGTCTGACTCACCCTCACACACACATACACACGCGTAAACACTAACTCACACAAACTCATGGATCCACAGTATGATGTGAAACGAAAATAAGGATGCCCGACCTTTATCAAGCACTTCACGTGTGTGCATCTCTGCGCTGAGCCACTGACATGCACTTACTTCTCACGACCCAGAGAGACACACTATCCTGTTAGCTCCACTGTGCGGATGATGGAACTGTAGCTAAGAGAGGTGGGCTTGTCTCCCTGTAACAAGAGGTCCCCATGTAGGCAGCAAGGCCCTGACTCCACAAGGAGCTCCGTGCACACCCAGATGGCGCCGAGCACCTCAGCCACCCGTACACACGTGGCCGTGTACTACACACAGAGGGGCAGAGCATGCAGATACAGACCCAGCCGCGCTCACCCAGGCTCAAGTTTGCCGCCTAAGGCCACACAACCTTGTTTTTTTTTTTTTAAAGACGTATAAACCCATACCATGATCATATTAATTACATAACGTGATTACATTACAGACTCAGAATGTCTCTTCTCTGACAGTTCCATACGATCAGACCTAACCAGGGTGGGAACAGGAGGGGTCATCATTCTTTTTTTTTTTTTTAAATAAAATGTTACTTCTTTATTGCAAAAGCCCTGTGGCAGGGGAGGCCCAGCAGGGTTTCGGAACGTTGCTTTTGAGATTCACAGAGAATCTCACGGAGATTTCCTTTCCGCAAGAAAGCATGTGCTGGTTTTAGAAAGAAAGAAAACAGCCTCTGAAGAATTGCAACCGCTCAAATGGTCACGGCGAGCGGATCCCTGCAACATGGGCGTGGGCGTGTGGCTGGTTCCCGCCCGGCCCGGGGAGAGAGTCGGGAAGTTGGCGGAGTTAACTCAGAGTTTCTGCGGACGCGCCTCCACCGTCCTGCCCGGGCAGCTCCGGCAAACAACTTGTGCTTTCTCTCTGCGCTGCTTACCGATCTGCCTCTCTCCCTTTATTCTCTTAGGGGGAAAGTTCTGGCCACAGGCACATCCCCAACAGCACACAAAGAAACAGAAAGCCAGCGGATGGCCGCGGGGTCGGTGGTGGCCTCTCCAGGCCCAGGGCGCGCGGAACCCGCGCACCAGGCTCGGGGCTCCGGACCGGGACTCCGCGATGCCCGGGGCGCTGTGATGTCCGGGGCCCCGCGATGCCCGGGGACGCGGCCGGGCGGGCCCCTAGTCCCCCAGGAGGCCGGGCGCGGCCGGAACCCCGGGGCTTCTTGCCCCCCCCCTCCCCGGCTCGACCCCCGCGGACCCGTCCCCTGGCGAGCACTCACCTTGGCGGGGCGGGGGCGGCTGTGTGACCTGGGGGCTGCTCATCGCCGACCAGTGCGGGGCGCGGCCCGGGGGACGGTGGTTGACCCTCAGCAGCCGGGAGGAAGCGGCACCTGTGTCACACTCCTCGGCGCGGCCCGAGGGGAGGGGCTCCGGCCCCGAGATAGGCAGACTTCATTTAGTTTTTTCTGCAGACTTGGCTGGTGGGGTTTCCACCCCCTTTTTTTTTTTTTTAACACAGACACCCGCCCACTTCTGAACTCTTCTGTGCTCCCACTTCCCTGCGCAAGAATCACATTTTTCTAACTAGTTTCTGTTTCCATGTGAAGCTACCACATACAGAGGTTGTGGTTGAGATTTACCCCACGTGTGGGCCGAAAAACTCCCAGATGTGACATAAAGCCTGCCCCGCCACCATCCGGGTCGGTGACCAAATACAGCCAGACCTGCGTTTCAGTCTTGGCTGGTCCTTATGAGGCCTCTCAGATCCGCGGAGCCTTTGTGGCCTGGCAAGAGTTCCTGGCTTGCTGGCCCCTTCTGGCGCGCTGTCCCAATCCATGGGCTAATGTCTGAGAAAGAGTCTTAGGAAAAAAGGACTGCTGGACAAAGGCCTGTGACTTATTTGGATCACCTTTGTTTGAGGCTTCCAGACAGTGTGGAGTTTGTGGAGAATTCACTTTATTAGGCAATTAAAAACTCGACCTGGATTTTGACACTGGTTAGTTAAATGCAGTCTACCCATCTCAGCCAAAAAGAATGGTACGTGATATGCAGCATTAAGCTCTCCTCGCCCTGCAGAGAGAAAGGCAGGGAGCTTGAGAACATGTCAACCTTGTTTTAAATCCCAGTCCCAGGAAACACCCTGTCCTCCTGTCTCATGTCTGATCTTTCCCGTGGTGCTTTTCATTGCTGTTTACCTGAGAGTCCTCATCTCTGCTGCAATCCCAGGGCACCATTCCAGCTGTCTGTACAATGTGTGTGCTGTTGCGAGTACCCTCTGGATTGAACACAACTCAAGGCTGCCCCCTGGAGGTGTGCGATGCAGGTGCTCTGCCCAGTGCCTCCCAGGCTGGACCACTCCAGGCATCTTTATTAGAGCTGCCTGTTTGACACAGTGGGAAACTGTTCCTAATTCTCTTAAGTTAGATATTGCTTATATATCTTTAATCAGACTTCCATGCTCAACATGTCCATGTTGATGTGAAGTGAACTATTCACAGAATGTCTTTGGCCAGGTGTGGAAATTTTGAGTCTCAGTTTCCTCATCTGTAAAATGGAGACAAGAACACCTACATTCCAGAGTTTTAGAGAGACAATGTTTATAAAATAACAGTGGGGCAGAAAAGGCATTTAGTAGAAGCTGGCAGTGATTACTGTAACCATGTAACATTTTGTTTTGTAATAGATATAGGTCCATGTTGGATAATAGTATCCGCTGTGTTCAGAGTTCATAAATAAAACAACTTCAATTATCTGAAATGCAGCTGGGGAGCTGAAAGGAAGCCAAAGACCGGCCAGGTAACTGAAGAATGAGTCTCTAGGTCATCCCACCTCACTTATGGGAGAACTTCTCAGAGGCTCACTTACAGTTAACTGGCCTTTAGACATAAGCATAAGAGGTTTGTTTAATTAATTTCTTGGGGTAGGACACGTTAAAAGCACCAAAAAGTAACAAGAATTCCTTATAGACAGGAAGCCAAAAACTAAGTAACTAACTAAACGACTGAACAGCAAAGGTAGAAATCCAGACAAACTATAGAGCTCAGATACAAGAACAAAGTAGCATTTGTTATACAACTAAAAACATCTTCGCTCTATCCTTAAGTGGAGGATGTGACTTCACCGTGGGGTACCGAGGAGCTAAGGCTTTGGGACTCCATCTGGGTTTGAGTCTTTATTGCCTTCTAGCTGAGTAGCCATCAGTATTTTACTTAACTTCTCTGAGCCTCACTTTTCTCGTCTATGAAACTGAAGCAATCTGCAAAGTTGTTGAGTGATACATTAGACAATTAATCATTAATGGGATAGTGCGATGTCTCACTCAGCACATAGAAGTTAAAGATATCGGTCCCTGCCCCCTTCACAGGAACACTTGGTTTATGTTAAGGACCCCAGGCCATTCTGAAAAGAAGGTAAGTAGTATTTAATAGTGAGTAGTTCAGCTAGCAGGGACACACTTGGTATATTTTAGAAGATTTAACCATGGAAGTGTCTAATTTTAAAGAAATGAGGGCTATTTTAAAAACGTAAAATAATTATATGAAACATTAGATTATATGACAAGAGTCTGACATTGAGTCGCAGAAACACACTACTAGTGTGTCTTCCTATGTAGGATGTTTATTAATGGAGTAAAGAACTCAGCTACGTCTTGTAACAATAAAACAGTTCTTATCTCACTTAATTCCCATAAATACCTTCAAAGAGGATATTGCCAAGAACCCATTTTTAAGGCGAGAAAACTGAGGTTGGGAGCAGTGACAAGAACTTGTCCAAGGCAGTGGAGCCAGGATTGAGACAGTATAGTACCTTGAAAAGTACAGTCGTACAGTACAACTACTGGCATCCAGGGGCTGGCATCGAGTGAAAAGGCAGGAAGAGTTACTGACTGGAGGAGGGAGAGGAGGTGGGAGATGGTAGAGCTGAAGGATTGTCAGCAATAGGAGACGGAGGGCAAGCTGCCATGTCACTCATGCCTGACGTGTATGCCACAGGTTCTGGTTCCTTGCTGGATTCAATTCTATCTACCCTCTTGAAAAAATGATCCACTGATGTCTGGGTAGTAGCTCTTTTCTTCTCATCATAGATGACACGGTAGCACTGGATTGCCTTTTGAACAGTTGCTGCAAACTTTGTGTACCATTCTAGGTTCGGGTCCTGTGCCTGAAAAACTAACAGTGCCTCCTCAAGTCAAGAAAATCCCCTGCCATTTCCTGTGTCATGAATCTCTTTGATTCTTCAGTTACTTCTTCCTCTTGTCTCTCTTCATCCTTTCTCTGGGCACGTTTGCATTTTTGAAAGTTTGCAACTTGAAGGTTCCTATGTAGGGGACTTATTTTATTGCAAATACAGTAAGTATTTTTTCCCTTTGGGTCTTTTTCTGGTTCTTTCTCACTGGCACAGAAATAGTTTGACTTATCTGATTGGCAAGTTGGCAGCTTTTAAGAAAACTAGACTGCGGCTCTGTATATTTTAAGAAGAGTGGAGAGAAGAAACAGGGGTTTGATTCCGTCACAAACTGTGAGTAATGTGTGTGGGGAGCGGAGTGGAGAAGGCGGGGTGCAGAGAAGCACAGAGAGACCTAGGGTGGCAGGATCTGCAGCCCCCCAGGAAACTCTCAGCAGCACACAGGTCTTTCTGAGGAGAATCCTTCAGTGAGACAGTGTGAAGGCTGAGAGGGAGGACACCTAATGTTGGTCGCTAACACTGAGCTGCTAGCCCCCTTTGGTCTAGACTTTGCTAAAGGCTGGCTCTCAGTTTGCCAGGCAGAGAGGAGTGCGCCCCATGTTCAAAGTCGGTGAGGCTGCAAGACCCTGAGCTACAGCCCATGCCCCTAACTTACAGGGCACCTCATCCAAAGGCAGATCTTTACGCATCCATAATGGCCTGTCTCTGGAAGTTTCCAAACCATACCTAGAGAAGAGGGGCAGCACAGAAACCCAGCAGGAATACCAGGTGGTCTGGGATAGCTTGAAGTGACACTAGGCAAAATCTCATCCATCAGGGACATATCTAAAGGCAACCTGTTATGGTCTAGGATTGAGATGCTAGGAAGCTTCAGGCTGGGAACAAAAGCAAACAAACAAACAAAAAAACCGACAGAAAGAAAGAGCACAGAGAAATGTGGGAGTGAGGGGTTGGCTTGAATCTTAGAAGAGTCCATGAAAAGGGCATAGCCTGGAGGTCAGCCTGGGTGATTCCCACACTGTAGGGAATGTGTGAATTTCCAGGGAAACATATCCCAGCGGGCACAGGGACAGATAGGGACAATTTCCTGAGCACCTAGAAAGTGCCAGTCCTGATGCTACGTGAGGACCTCTCACATGTGATTATCGCTCATGTCACAGCGTCCTTACAGGGCAGGTGGCGCTTTGCTTTTGTTTGTTTTTCCTTTTCCATCTTCTTCATTTTACAGGAGAGGAAACTGGAGACCAGAGAGGTGAAGAAACTGTTCATGCTTACACAGCTACTCAGGGACGGCTCTGCTGTGGTGGAAGGGCTGCCAGGTCACCCTCCTCAGCACCCCTCCTGCTCAGCCCTGTGTCCTGGTGACTCCCTGGTTTCCTGCTCAGCTTGATGGGGCTCTTCGTATCGGAGGCCCCAAGACACAAGGAAAGAGGAAGAGAGTTGCTGGACAACTTTCCAGTGGGTCCCATCAGAACATAGGGAAATAGAATCTTCCAGCACTTAGTGAATTACAAAGTTCCAGGGAGTCCTGTTTGGGTCACAGCCCTTTCCCTCCAGATATAAGTTGTTGGTATGAAACTGAACTAAAAAATGGCTTCTCCAGTTGCTCCCAGTTGAGCTCTTGGACCCAATAAGGGAAGAGACAGCTTCCTCCTTTGACTTTTTGTTGTGGCTTTTATTGTCTTGGGCCAAGAGGAGGGAGGAATTCTGGGCATGGAGCTCTGTGACTGGGAAGAGGGAACTGGAGTGGTGACGCTACTTGGCAAACGTTTGCTGTGAGCTCTGTGTAGTTTACCTCATTTCATCCCCAGAGCAATCTCACGAGCAAGGAAGGACCAGGACTGGAAAGGTGGCGACATGACTTCTCATTTGTGGCTCACCACTTGCCACTTTGCTAAGTGTCTGTGCCTCCAAATTTTCTCATGTGCAAAATGGGGCTAGTGACGCTTACATCTGGTGTGCTTCTAGGGAGTTGGTGCAGGTCCCCTTTGGAATCTCACACATTCATTAAGATAATAAAGACAGGGCTTCCCTGGTGGCGCAGTGGTTGAGAGTCCACCTGCTGATGCAGGGAACACGGGTTTGTGCCCCGGTCCGGGAAGATCCCACATGCCGCAGAGCGTCTGAGCCCGTGAGCCATGGCCACTGAGCCTGTGCATCCGGAGCCTGTGCTCTGCAACGGGAGAGGCCGCAGTGGTGAGAGGCCCGTGTACCGCAAAAAAAAAAAAAGATAATAAAGACAAAGGACTGTAGAAAAAAAATTTAAATATCATGTGAAGTAAACACACACATAGACATAAATGTGCCATGTCACTGCTAGATATAATTGGTCCAACTCCAGATGGGAATGGTCATGGCAAGGCCCTGCAAACATGGGTAACTATTTATCTATTTCTCCCCTTTATAAGTTTCTTCAGGTGGATGGCTCAAGACAACAAATTTAGCATATTTTATACTCTCTCACTTTTGATAGCCCATTACAATTATGTGAAAGGAATAATAAAAGAAATTAGCTTCCTTGCAAACTATTCTATATAGAATGGATAAACAACAAGGCCCTACTGTGTAGCACAGGGAACTATATGCAATATCCTGTAATAAACTATAATGTAAAAAGAATATGAAAAAGAATATATATATATAGGTATAACTGAATCACTTTGATACAGAGCAGAAACTAACACAACATTGTAAACCAACTATACTCCAAAAAAAAAAAAAAGAAATTAGCTTCCAAAGTGAAGAAGCTTTAAGGGGGTCCTTCAGCATGTATGAGATTTCAAGAATCCCAGGAAGTTGGATGGGGTGTGAAGCATGTTGAGGGGAGGAAATAGGGAGACGGAAGCTCCAGTCCAGAGAAGCTCAGGGGGAGGCTGGCGGGGGGGTGGCCATGGTGGGGTGGGTAGGATGGAGAGGGTGTGTCTAGGTCTTCCAGAGACACAGAGGTTTAGGCTCAGAGTCAGCAGGCTGGAGGGTGGGAGTTAGAAGTGGGGTGGAGACACGGAGATTTGTGGAAAGTCTATTTGGGGTAGGAGCAGCTCCTCCCCCTCCTGATCTCAATCACCCCACAGAACTTTGGCCCAGGGACAAAAAACATGTGGCTGTATTTAGGAATATTAAGAAACCGTGTAGGGCTTCCCTGGTGGTGCAGTGGTTGAGAGTCCGCCTGCCGATGCAGGGGACACGGGATCGTGCCCCGGTCTGGGAAGATCCCACGTGCCGCAGAGCGACTAGGCCCATGCCATGGCCGCTGTGCTCCGCAATGGGAGAGGCCACAGCAGTGAGAGGCCCGCGTACCGAAAAAAAAAAAAAAAAAACGTGTAAGTGAACCAAGGCTGCTAGTGTGGGAAGGAGTTTTTTTTCAGTAAAACCCTCCTCTCTCTGGGATTTTGGGGACCCATAGCCTGTCAGGAAGCTCCTTTTCCACACACCCTAAAACAGAGACCACATAATTCAGAATCACAGATCTCACAGCCAGATTTTTCCTCCCCAAAGAAAAGCTGATCAGGAAGCAGATAGATTCAGCAATAGAAGAGGAAGTTCTTAACAACCCTTTGGAATAATCAGCCTGGTCTTTCATTTTTAAATGTTGATAGACAACTGTATATGACAACCAAGTCACATATAAGAGCCATAACATGGAAGAAAAAGGCCAAGTTGAAAAAAAGAAAAAAACTAAGCTCAGCTAAAGAAACAGAAATAAATAAGAAAATAATTTAAAACAAAGGAACAAGGCAGAATCTTAATATGTTCAGAGATTTGGGAAAATATTAAAACCATAAGATAAGAGTAGTGTGCTATGAAAAGGAAAAACAAATAATAAGCAAGAATTCTCAAAAATTAACAGTATAATGGCCAAAGTGAAAATTCAGTTAAAGAATTGAAAGTTAAAGCTAACGAAATTCTCCTAGACTCAGGGCAAAACAAGAGAGAAAAGATGAGCCATGACTTAGGAGGTCCAACTAGTGTGAATTTCTCAAAGACAGAACAGGGAAGATGGAAGGGAGAAAATTACACGTAAATTACATGAAGGAGATAAAGAAAGAGGAAATAGTCCAGAGCTAAAAAAGGAATATAGGCCTTCAGACTGGAAGGCTGAATTTAAAAAATGCATATATCTCTATTTTATATAATTTCAGAGCAACAATGATGAAGAGAACATTTTTAAAAGCTTTCAGAGACCAGTGGGTGTGGGGTGAGCCATAGGGGCACCTTCTACAGAAGAGTAAAATCAGAAAGGCATCAGAACTCACATCAATAGGACAGGATGCTAAAACACAACAAAGCGGTGCTTTCAAAGTTCAGGGGGTGGAGATGCCCTTGAACCTTTACTCTTACTCCTGGCTGAAAGAGCAATTGACTACGAGAGAAGAATAAAGACATCGAATAAAGACATCTCTGGATACATACAGACTCAAAACATTGAGTTCTTAAAAACAGAAGAAAGTTCTTGGAAGATAAAATTTGCCAGACAAAGGAGAACGCCATGACGGAGGAGCCCTAGGATCCAGGCGATGGTGGGTGTGGCTGGAGGGCAGGGAGGTTCCAGGCTTTCCTTTCCTTCTGGGGGTTCATGAACTTCAGGAGGGGTAACGCAGTAGGAGAAAAGATGCCTGAATAGCTGGATACACCTTAAAATGTCATGAAAATGCATACATACCTTCTCCACAAGGAAAAAAAAAATGTTGGCTGAAACCCCAGGGAAACAAACAAAAATCTGTACAAATAAGTCATGGTCCAAATATGAAGCCAACTAAAATATGGCATCATTTGGGGTCATTTATGGAAGATGAGAAAAGATCATTCATTTTGCCACAAGTCTGGGGACATTCTCTTTTGAAAAATGCTGGGACCAAGATGTTGGACCCCAAGCACAGGAGGCATAGATCATCCACACCATAGGGCTCTGCAGTGGAAATGATTCTGTGGCTACCACATGAAGGCATTGTTAATTGGTATTCTGGTTCAGAGTAAGCCTATAGGAAAAAAGTAACATAGAAAACAACTGGGGTCAGGACACAGACTGCAGTTTTTGATAACATTTTGCAAGTGCATGTCAATCGGTGATGGAGGTAGAGGGGAAGGATGCTGGTATTTTTGATTGACACAGATGGCATGGGGGTGTGGATGGCATTTGATGACACAGGAGCACACCCTACACATTTCCTTAAAAGTTGCAAAGGCAATCAACCAAGAGAAAACCAAACATAATGATACAACTATTCGATTTTCGGAGAAAGAGGGGAAAGGAAATGGGGGTGGTGCCACAGTGCTAACCTACCATTGTTCTCAGGACCCTAGAGTGACAATGATGAAAGGCATGGGCTCACAGAGAATTTTGAGCATGGACTGGGTTAAGGGCCTCACTCCACCTGCCTCATGTGGGTGCCTTCTTTGGCTGAACCTAAATGTACACTCTGCTGATAAGCCCTCACAAGCAGTGCCCTTCCTCTGGGCATGAGTAAGGGGAGGATGGATCTGGGGTGGGCGTAAATAAAGAGTAACTGGCATGAAAAGTCAATATGCGTTGTCTGAAGTTGGCGAGTGAAAAACTGAGATAATTAATGTTTTATCTAGGAAAATGAACTCACCCACTGCAGACCTCCTATTAGCGATGGTGAAAGAGCCTTTTGAGAGCAGGCCTGTGCGTGGGGGAGTATATGGTGGGAGAGGGCTGCTTTTCAAACAAAAGCCCTCTGTAGTAGTATTTGAATTATTATTATTATTTTAATTTTTGAAGAACACTTGGGAAAACATAAAATATCAAAAAAACTTCAGCTGGCTGAGAAAATGGGCTTGACTTAGCAAGATGAAATTTAGCAGCAATTAATCTGAGTCTCTGAACTTGTTTCAGTAAAATGCACAAGGAGGCATAACTTAGCTCAGTCTCCCAGCTTCTCCTCTGCATGATTTAAGGGGAGGGGTCACCGGGGGGGGTTCACTATTGGGGAGGGGATTGCCATGGGGGTGGGTCTCAATCTCTGTGATCTCCTTGAAGGACTGGTCCTGAGCCTCCCCACCCCCCAAGCAACTCCAGGTGAGGCTCTAAGTAGAAATGGTAACCCACCTTCTCCCAATGGACCATCCAGATGAATACCATTGTGCATTCCTGCTTTACTTGAGTCATCACCCAAAGTTCAAGCTTCCCAATGTCTTCATCCCATCCAGCTCTTAATGTGACTCTGTTGCCCATTCCTTGTGATTCTCCAACGCCTTCCACCAGCGCTCCAAAACTCACAGTCCTACCAGCCAACTTCCCTGTATGCTGTAAATTTTTGTTAAATGTTATCTTTATTTTCTTGCTTCTTCAGGATCCAGCCTTTCTTTAAGGACATTTCTCCCTCTTTAGTCCTCTCAAGTCAAGATTTTTTTTTAATATTGTTTGCTTATATATCTACGTGTATGTCTATGCCTATATCTGTATCTATATCATCTACATCTATATCTCTATAGATCACATCTATACTTGGGAAGATGACTTTCCAAAGTGCCCATTTCCATTGTCACTAGCAGTGTATGGAGTTCTTGACACTCTACATCTTGAACACTTGGTATTTTGAATCTTTTAAATTTAGTTTTCCAGTTTGGTGTGTAAGACTATTTCATTGTGGTCTTCACTGACATCAGTCAATCAATCAATCAGATAAGATGATCAATAAAACTGAGCACCCTAAGAAGCTGGAAGGGGCTCATGGGCAATTAGATGGGCTGCTGGAACTGGGCTTGCCATCTATTTCTGGCATGGACTTAGTGACATTGGATTAGATACTTCCTCTCTTTGATCTGTAGCTTTCTCATATGTAATGTGGGCATAACAACTCCTACCTGACATATCTGTAGTGAGAATTAAAAACAATACATACATATATAAAGTGGCAGGGAAATACTAAGTACTCAATAAATAAGGATGCTTTTTCTTATTATCTTTACTCATTGGGTGGTAAAAGCCACCAAAACATAAAAAATCAGGAAGAGCTCCAGGGGACTGTGAGAAGGCAGCAGGGGCCTTGAGAGTTAAGTTTTGAATGACCCCCTGTGATAGCTTGTACTATTATCCAACAAATATTTACTTTTCCCTTCCCCAGCGTGAACCCAGTGTACTGCCCTGCCCTATGGGTATTGGGCTGGCTGTGAGATTTGTTTTGGCCAATGGAATGTAAGTGGACATGACCTCAGCCACATCCCAGCAGAGGCTTGGAATGTGTGCGCATAGTTTGACTTGGCCTCTGGTCCTCCAGCCCTCCACCATGAATGAGCATGCCCCGGGCAGCTGCTGCTTCTTCAGTCTGAGCCGCGCTTCTGGAAGCCTCACTGGCTCTTCCTATGCAGTTCTGATGCCTTGATTCAGCTGTGTACGACAGTTGAGAATTGCTGGCTGTGATGGCAGTCTGAAATGTATCAGGATTTCATTGTCTATGGCAATAATAAAAAAAAAATAAACAGAATAGATTTTCCTTACAGATAGAAATTAATATGACAGTGGACAGATCATGTTCCTTGATAAGTATATTTATCCTCGAAGCTGTTAGTGCTTGTTTTCTCAGAAACACAAAACAATAGATAAAAACGATCTGTCTGTTTTGAGAAGAGAGAAAGCAGCTAAAGTCAGTGGCACCGTTTTAGTTGTAGTTTTCTCTGTACTGGTGAAGCTTAAAGAGTAGAAATAAATTCCACAAAACTGGAATTTTAAAGGGTGGAAATAAGCAAGATGAGAATATAGAAATATTTGTAGAACAGTAAACTTTAGACATCATCTAGTGACACCTTCTCATATACATATAATAAGGAAAGGGTTAATAGTAGACCCTGCCATCCACCCATCTACTTGCCTATTCATCTATCCATCCATGGGTCCAACAATTCATGTATTCAACAGCCATTCACTGACTGTCCATTGTGTGCCAGACACTGATAGGTGTGGAGGATACAGAGAGGAATCAGATAAAGAGGGGCCTCGAAGAAAAACAGAGACAAACAGTGGAGAGAAACACTTGACCGGAAATTCCCACATGGTGCTCTAGATTCTGCCTAGATATCTGGGCAGGGCTCTTTCTTTGGGAGGCTGGAGCAGAGTGGACAGTGTTTCTACATGATGTCCAGACTCTTTGAGGTTAAGTCTTGTGGTTCTTCCCCAAGCCCCACAGCAGTTGGCACTGTGGAGCCCACAGAGATGGAAGGTGATTGAAGATACTTGGTGTGAATGTAGTGGAATCTTCTCCCATAGGTAACAAATTTTACGTGACTAGCACAGCCCTGTTGCTTTAGCCCTCTGTTTCCATGTTATGACCCTTGACCCACCCGGGCAACACATTCTGATTTATACCTCGTCTCCTTCATTCAGTCATTCTTTTTTTTAAAAAATTTTGCCTCTTCTATGTAGCATGTGAGGCAAAACAAGCACTATATTCCTTTTTGTTTTTTTAAGCTTTAATTTCCTACTTGAACTATCATTCAGACTGGGATATATCTATTACCTCTACGTCATTTGGAGAATTATATGAGTTAATACACATAAAGTACTAAGAACAGAAACTTAGCTAATATATCTTTGTGTGCTTTTATGAAAATTTCTGAATGACAGTCTTAACCATGGGATTGCTGAATCAAAGAATAAATAAATCTGAAACACAGAGAGAGACCTGCCTATTAACAATTTTCATTCCCAAGTCCTTAGGATATGAAAGTCCCATTTTTGCCATCATAGATCAATGATGTATTAATTTGTAACTTAATGCAATGTATAAAAAATAGCATTTTATTGCTATTTTAATTTTGCATTTTCTTGACTAAAAACAAGCCTGCACATCTCCAGATATATTCTTGTATTTGTGTTCTCTTTGTGAATTGTCTTTTAGATCCTTTGTCCATTTTTCCTTGGTGGTGATTCTCTCTATTCTTATTGATTTGTTAGAACTCTTTATATATTGTTAATAATGATTATATCTTGATCTGGGGATTACATGAGGGTATATGCATGTAAACACCCATAAGGATGTACTCTTAAGATTTGTGCACTTTACTGTATGTTAGCTATAATCCAGTTAAACACTTTAAAGATAGAAAATCAGACAATAGAAACAGACACACAGAAAATTCAAGTATTGGGCTTATTAGACATGAACTCTATAATTATACATTCAAGGAATCAGCTAAAGTGGAGATTTTTATCAGGAAACTACAAAGAAGATTATATGAACATTACAGAAATAAAAATACAACAACCTATATTAAAGAACCCAACAGATGAGTTTCACAGCAAACTGGACAAACAACAGAATTAGTAAGCTGGAAATCAGGTCAGTAGAAAATGAAGAGACTGAAGCATGGAGAGAAAAAAAGATGCAAAATACAGAAAAAGAATATGAGCCATGTGGAGCATGGTGAAAATATGGAGCACAGAATTATAATTGGAGTCCCAGAGAAAGAAGAGAATTAAATGGTAAAGAAGATATGCTTGAAAAGTCATGGCTGATAATTTTCCCCAAATGACAAAAGACATCAAGTCACAATTTCAAAAAGTGCTATAAAACTTAAGTAACATAAGTGCAGAAATAAACCTATGTTTAAATCTATCACAGAAAGACTGGTAAGAACAAAAGACAGAGAATCCTAAAGGCAGCTAGAGGAAAAGGACATGTTACCTTCAAAGGAGCAACAATTAGACTGAAAACTGACATTTTTTTTTCTTTTGGCAGTAGGATTAAACTGGATTTTCTTTTTGTCTGTGTACATTTTAAATATCAGCAGAAAATAATATAAAGCTACTATATAGGGGAAAATCCAGGTATAGAGGCTAGAACTATATTTCAGTGATATGGCTCTTCATGGAAATGATTTTCCAAATCATCTCAACTTTGCAAATTGTCTGTAGATTAATTTATATGCCACATAAGGAAAACCATTAAAAAGTCCACAAATAGCAAATGCTGGAGAGGGTGTGGAGAAAAGGGAACCCTCCTATACTGTTGGTGGGGATGTAAGTTGGTGCAGCCACTATGGAAACAGTATGGAGTTTCCTTAAAAAACTAAAAATAGAACTACCACATGACTCAGCAATCCCACTCCTGGGCAATATCCAAAGGAAACCACACATTGAAAAGATGCATGTACCCCTGTGTTCATAGCAGCATTATTCACAATAACCAAGACATGGAATCAATCTAAATGTCCATCAACAGATGAATGGATAAAGAAGAAGTGGTACCTATATACAATGGAATATTGCCCTGCCATAAAAATGAATGAAATAATGCCATTTGCAGTAACATGGATGGATTTAGAGGTTGTCATACTAAGTGAAGTATGGCAGAAAGAGAAAGACAAATACCCTATGATATCACTTATATGTGGAATCTAAAATATGACACAGGAGGACCTTCAAGATGGTAGAGAAGTAAGGTGTGGAAATCACTTTCCTCCACAAAAATACACCAAAAATACATCTACATGTGGAACAACTTCTACAGAACACCTACTGAACGCTGGCAGAAGACCTCAGACTTCCCAAAAGGCAAGAAAATCCCCACGTACCTGGGTAGGGCAAAAGAAAAAAGAATAAACAGAGACAAAAGGATAGGGATGGGACCTGTACCTCTGGGAGGGAGCTGTGAAGGAGGAAAAGTTTCCACATACTAGGAAGCCCCTTCACTAGCAGAGAAGGGGGGGTGGGTTGGGGGGAAGCTTCAGAGCCACAGAGGAGAGCGCAGCAACAAGGGTGCAGAGGGCAAAGTGGAGAGATTCCTGCACAGAGGATCGGAGCTGCCAGGCACTCACCAGACTGAGAGGCTTGTCTGCTCACCTGCCGGGGTAGGTGGGGCTGGGAGCTGAGGCTTGGGCTTTGGAGGTCAGATCCCAGGGAGAGGACTGGGGTTGCCTATGTGAACACAGCCTGAAGGGGGCCAGTGCACCACATCTAGCTGGGACAGAGTCTGGGAAAAAGTCTCGACCTGCCTAAGAGGCAAGAGATCATTGTTTTGGGAGTGCATGAGGAGAGGGGATTCAGAGCACCACCTAAATGAGCTCCAGAGATGGGCGTGAGCTGCAGCTATCAGCCTGGACCCCAGAGATGGGCATGAATTGCTAAGGCTGCTGCTGCAGCCACCAAGAAACCTGTATGCAAGCACAGGTCACTATCCACACCCTGCGGGAGCCTGTGCAGCCCTCCACTGCCAAGGTCCCATGATCCAGGGACAAGTTCCCTGGGAGAACACACAGTGTGCCTCAGGCTGTTGCAATGTCACTCTGGCCTCTGCCACCGCATGCTTGTCCTGCATTCCAATTATAACTGCTGTACCCGCCCCCCCCCCACCATGAATGAGCCAGAGCCCACTAATAAGCTAATGATTTAACCCTGTACTGTCTGGGTAGGAACAGATGCTTGAGGGCGACCTACAAGCAGAGACGGGGCCAAAACCAAAGCTGAAACCCAGGAACTGTGCGAACAAAGAAGAGAAAGGGAAATTTCTCCGTGCAGCCTCAGAAGCAGCAGATTAAATCCCCACAATCAACTTGATGTACCCTGCGTCTGTGGAATACCTGAATATACAATGAATCATCCTAAAATTGACACAGTGGACTTTAGGAGCAACTGTAGACATGGGGTTTGCTGTCTGTGACTGATTTGTTTCTGATTTTTATGTTTAACTTAGTATAGTTTTTAGCACTTGTTATCATTTGTTGATTTGTTTACTGGTTTGGTTGCTCTCTTCTTTTTAAATTATTATTAGTATTTTCTTTTTTTTATTTTAATAACTTTTAAAATTGATTATTGTTCTTTTTTTTGCTTTCTGTTTTTCTCCCTCTACTTCTGAGCCATGTGGCTGACAGGTTGGACAGGCCTGGTGTCAGGCCTGAGTCTCTGAGGTGGGAGAGCTGAGTTAGGACACTGGACCACCAGAGACCTCCCAGCCCCATGTAATATCAATTGCTGAGAGCTCTCCCAGAGATCTCTATCTCAACGCTAAGACCCAGCTTCACCCAACAGCCAGCAAGCTTCAGTGCTGGACACTGAATCAACTAGCAAGACAGGAACACAACCCCACCCATTAGCAAAGAAGCTACCTAAAATCATACTAAGTTCACAGACACCCCAAAACACACCTCCAGATGTGGCCTTTCCCACCAGAAATACAATATCCAGCCCAACCCACCAGAATACAGGCACCAGTCCTCTCCACCAGGAAACCTACACAAGTCACTGAACCAACCTCACCCACTGGGGGCAGACACCAAAAACAACAGGAACTATGAACCTGCAGCCTGTGGAAAGGAGACCCCAAACACTGTAAGTTAAGCAAAATGAGAAGACAAAGAAACACACAGCAGATGAAGGAGCAAGGTACAAACCCACCAGACCAAACAAATGAAGAGGAAATAGGCAGTGTACCTGAAAAAGAATTCAGAATAATGATAGTAAAGATGATCCAAAATCTTGGAAATAGAAGGGAGAAAACACAAGAAACGTTTAACAAGGACCTAGAAAAACTAAAGAGCAAACAAACAAAGATGAATGACACAATAAATGAAATTTAAAATTCTCTAGAAGGAATCAATAGCAGAATAACTGAGGCAGAAGAACGGATAAGTGACCTGGAAAATAAAATAGTGGAAATAACTACCACAGAGCAGAATAAAGAAAAAAGAATCAAAAGAATTGAGGACAGTCTCAGAGACGTGTGGGACAACATTAAATGCACCAACATTCAAATTATGTGGGTCCCAGAAGAAGAAGAGAAAAAGAAAGGGTCTGAGAAAATATTTGAAGAGATGATAGGTGAAATTTCCCTAACAAAGGAAAGGAAATAGTCAATCAATTCCAGGAAGCACAGAGAGTCCCATACAGGATAAATCCAGGAGAAATATGCCAAGACACATATTAATCAAACTATCAAAAATTAAATACAAAAAAATATTAAAAGCAGTGAGGGAAAAACAAGAAATAACATACAAGGGGATCCACATAAGGTTAACAGCTGATCTTTCAGCAGAAACTCTGCAAGCCAGAAGGGAGTGGCAGGACATATTTAAAGTGATAAAAGGGAAAAAATCTACAATCAAGATTACTCTACCCAGGAGGATCTCATTCAGATTCGACAGAGAAATTAAAACTTTTACAGATAAGCAAAAGCTATGAGATTTCAGCACCACCAAACGAGCTCTACAACAAATGCCAAAGTAACTTCTCTAGGCAGGAGACACAACAGAAGGAAAAGGCTTACAATAACACACCCAAAACAATTAAGAAAATGGTAATAGGAACATACATATCTTTAACTACCTTAAATGTAAATGGATTATGTGCTCCAACCAAAAGACATAGACTGGCTGAATGGATACAAAAACAAGACCCGTACACATGCTATCTACAAGAGACCTACTTCAGACATAGGGACACATACAGACTGAAAGTGAGGGGATGGAAAAATATATTCCATGCAAATGAAAATCAAAAGAAAGCTGGAGTAGCAGTTCTCATAACAGAAAAAATAGACTTTAAAATAAAGTCTATTACAAGAGACAAAGAAGGACACTGCATAATGATCAAGTGATCAATCCAAGAAGAAGATATAACAATTGTCAAAATTTATGCTCCCAACATAGGAGTACCTCAATACATAAGGCAATTGTTAACAGCCAAAAAAGGGGAAATTGACAGTAACACAATCATACTAGGGGATTTTAACACCCCACTTTCCCCAATGGACAGACCATCCAGAATGAAAATAAATAAGGAAACACAAGCTTTAAATGATACATTAAAAGAGATGGTTATTGATATTTATAAGACATTCCATACAAAAACAGCAGATTACACTTTCTTCTCAAGTGCTCATGGAACCTTCGCACAGATAGATCATATCTTGGGTCACAAATCAAGCCTTGGTAAATTTAAGAAAATTGAAATTGTATCAAGTATGTTTTCCAACCACAGTACTATGAGACTAGATATCAATTACAGAAAGAAAACCTGTAAAAAATACAAACACATGGAGGCTAAACAATACACTACCAAATAACCAAGAGATCACTGAAGAATTCAAAGAGGAAATCAAAAAAAATACCTAGAAACGAATGACAATGAAAACACAATGACCCAAAACCTATGGGATGCAGCAAAAGCACTTCTAAGAGGAAGTTTATAGCAATACAGTTCTACCTCGAGAAACAAGAAACATCTCAAATAAACAACGTAACCTTACATCTAAAGCAATTAGAGAAAGAAGAGAAGAAAACCCCTAAAGTTAGCAGAAGGAAAGAAATCATAAAAATCAGATCAGAAATAAATGAAAAAGAAATGAAGGAAGCAATAGCAAAAATCAATAAAACTAAAAGCTGGCTCTTTGAGAACATAAACAAAATTGATAAACTCATCAGACTCATCAAGAAAAAAAGGGAGAAGACTCAAATCAATAGAATTAGAAATGAAAAAGGAGAAGTAAGAACTGACACAGCAGAAATACACAGGATCATGAGAGAGTACTACAAGCAACTATATGCCAAATATTGGACAACCTGGAAGAAATGGACAAATTCTTAGAAAAGCAGAACCTTCCAAGACTGAATCAGGAAGAAACAGAAAATATAAACAGGCACTGTGATTAAAAAATCTTCCAACAAACAAAAGCCCAGGACCAGATGGCTTCACGGGTGAATTCTATCAAACATTTAGAGAAGAGGTAACACCTATCCTTCTCAAACTCTTCCAAAACATAGCAGAGAGAGGAACACTTCCAACTTACTCTATGAGACCACAATCACCCTTATACCAAAATCTGATAAAGATGCCACAAAAAAGAAAACTACAGGCCAATATCACTGATGAACATAGATGCAAAAATCCTCAACAAAATACTAGCAAACAGAATCCAACAGCACATTAAAAGGGTCATACACCATGATCAAGTGGGATTTATCCCAAAAATGAAAGGATTCTTCAATAAACACAAATCAATAAATGTGATAAACCTTATTAACAACTTGGAGGAGAAAAGCCATATGATCATCTCAACAGATGCAGAAAAAGCTTTTGACAAAATTCAACACCCATTTATGATGAAAACCCTCCAGAAAGTAGGCATAGAGGGAACTTACCTCAACATAATAAAGGTCATATATGACAAACCCAAAGCCAACATTGTTCTCAATGGTGAAAAACTGAAACCATTTCCTCTAAGATCAGGAGCAAGACAAGGTTGCCCTCTCTCAAAACTATTATTCAACATAATTTTGGAAGTTTTAGCCATAACAATCGAGAAGAAAAAGAAATAAAAGGAATCCAAATTGGAAAAGAAGAAGTAAAACTGTCACTGTTTGCAGGTGACATGATACTATACATAGAGAATCCTAAAGATGCTACCAGAAAACTGCTAGGGCTAATCAATGAATTTGGTAAAGTTGCAGGATACAAAATTAATGCACAGAAATCTCTTGCATTCCTATACAGTAATGATGAAAAATCTGAAAGAGAAATTAAGGACACATTCCCATTTACCACTGCAAGAAAAAGAATAAAATACCTAGGAATAAACCTACTTAAGGAGACAAAATACCTGTATGCAGAAAACTATAAGACACTGATGAAAGAAATTAAATATGATACAAACAGCTGGAGATATATACCATGTTCTTGGATTGGAAAAATCAATACTGGGAAAATGACTCTACTACCCAAAGCAATCTACAGATCCAATGCAATCCCTATCAAACTACCACTTGCATTTTTCACAGAACTAGAACAAAAAAACCACAATTTGTATGGAATCATAAAAGACCCCGAATACACAAAGCAATCTTGAGGAAGAAAAATGGAGCTGGAGCAATCAGGCTCCCTGACTTCAGACTATACTACAAAGCTACAGTAATCAAGACAGTGTTGTACTGGCACAGAAACAGAAATATAGATCAATGGAACAGTATAGAAAGCCCAGAGATAAACCCACGCACATATGGTCACCTTATTTTTGTTAAAGGAGGCAAGGATATACAGTGGAGAAATGACAGCCTCTTCATTGAGAGGTGCTGGGAAAACTGGACAGCTACACATAAAAGAAAGAAGTTAGAACACTCCCTAACACCATACACAAATTAAACTGAAATTGGATTAAAGATCTAAATGTAAGTCCAGACACTATAAAACTCTTAGAGGAAAACATAGGCAGAACACACTATGACATAAATCACAGGAAGATCCTGTTTGACCCACCTCCTAGAGAAATGGAAATAAAAACAAAAATAAACAAATAGGACCTAATGAAGCTTAAAAGCTTTTTCACAGCAAAGGAAACCATAAACAAGATGAAAATAAAAACTGTCAGAATGGGAGAAAATATTTGCAAATGAAGCAACTGACAAAGGATTAATCTCCAAAATATATAACCAGCTCATGCCACTCAATATCAAATAAACAAACAACCCAATCCAAAAACGGGCAGAAGACCTAAATAGACATTTCTCCAAAGAAGATATACAGATCTCCAGCAAACACATGAAAGAATGACCAACATCACTAATCCTTATAGAAATGCAAGTCAGAACTACAATGAGGTATCACCTCACACCAGTCAGAATGGTCATCATCAAATATCTAGAAACAATAAATGCTGGAGAGGGTGTGGAGAAAAGGGAACCCTCTTGCACTGTTGGTGGGAATGTAAATTGATACAGCCACTATGGATAACAGTATGAAGGTTCCTTAAAAATCTAAAAATAGACCTACCATATGACCCAGCAATCTCACTGCTGGGCATATACCCCCAGAAAACCATAATTCAAAATGATACGTGCACCCCAATGTTCATTGCAGCACTATTTACAATAGCCAGGACATGGAAGTAACCTAAGTGTCCATCAGCAGATGAATGGATAAAGAGGATGTGGCACATACGTACAATGGAATATTACTCAGCCATAGAAAAGAAATGAAGCTGAACTATTGGTAGTGAGATGGATGGACCTAGAGTCTGTCATACAGAGTGAAGTAAGTCAGAAAGAGAAAAACAAATATCGTATGCTAACACATATACATGGAATCTGAAAAAAAAAAAGTTCTGATGAACCTAGGAGCAGGACAGGGGCAGGACAGTAATAAAGATGCAGAAGTAGAGAATGGACTTGAGGACACAGAGCGGGAGAAGGATAAGCTGGGACGAAGTGAGAGTGTGGCATGGACATATATACACTACCAAATGTAAAATAGATAGATAGTAGGAAGCAGTGCATAACACAGAGAGATCTGCTTGGTGCTTTGTGACCACCTAGAGGGGTAGGATAGGGTGGGTGGGAGGGAGACGCAAGAGGGAGAGGATATGGAGATATAGATATATACGTATAGCTGATTTACTTTGTTATACAGCAGAAACTAATACAACACTGTAAAGCAATTATACTCTAATAAAAATGTTAAAATAAAAATATGACACAAATGAACATATGTCCGTAATAGAAACAGACCCACATAGAGAACAGACTTATGGTTGCCAGGGGGGAGGGTGGTGGTGGAGGCTTGAATTGGGAGTTTAGGATTAGCAGATGCAAACTACTTTATATATAATGGATAAACAACAAGGTCCTACTGTGTAGCACAGGGAACTATATTTAATCTCCAGGAATTAAAGCAGAATGGAAAAGAATATGAAAAAGAATATTTATATATATGTATAACTGAATCACTTTGCTGTACAGCAGAAATTAACACAGCATTATAAATCAACTATACTTCAATAATAAAATTAATTTTTAAAAAAGTTCCAAATGGCCTCCAAGACATTAAATTGAATAGGGGCATTCAAAACTTCAAAAAAAAATTTAAAAAAAAGAAAATCAGGCCTCCTTTTTGTTTTAAAAAGCATATATATCTAATCAGCCATGCTAGTTTTGATTCAGAGGAACTGATGGCTGATCCTCTTCCAGGAAGAGTGAAGACACCTGTAAGTCTGACAGCAGCTCAAGGGAACACAAGGAGAATAAGTGCTGAGCTTCAAAGGCAACTATTTTGAAGGGAAAAAATAACTTATTTGGACATATATGTTATAATGTGAGACAACTTATTTTAAAAAAACTAATAGACTTTGTTTTTTAGAGCAGTTATACATTTACAGAAAAATTAAGCTGATAGTACAGAGAGTTCTATAAACACTTCCCCCTACACACAGTTTCCCCTATTATTCACCTCTTGCATTAGTGTGGTACATTTATTATAATCAAACGAATATTGATACATTTTTATTAACTAAAGTCCATAGTTTAAGTAAGGGTTCACAATTTGTGTTGTACAGTTCTATGGGTTTTGACAAATGAATAATGTTACTTATCAATCATTACATTATCACACAGAAAAGTTTCACTGCCCTAAAAATCCCCTGTTCTCGACCCATTCATCATCCATGAACCCTTGACAGCTACTCATCTTTTTTGTCTCAGTAGTTTTGCCTTTTACAGAATGTCATGTGCTTGGAATCACACAGCGGGTAGCTTTTCCAGATTGGCTTATTTCTCTTAGCAATATGCATTTAAGCTTCCATTATGTCTTTTCATGGCTTGAGAGATCATATCTTCTTGTTGCTGAATAATATTTTATTGTGTAGATGTGCCAGAATATCCATTCACCTATTGAAGAATATCTTAGTTACTTACATTTGTGTGGTTATAAGTTTTTCAGCTCAAATGGCAAATACCTAGCAGAGCTAGATGATATGGTTAGACTGTATTTAGTTCTGTAAGAAACTTCTAAACTGTCTTCCATACTGCCTGTATGATTTTGCATCCCCAGAAACAGAGGATGAGAATGCCTTTGCTCCACTTTTTTTTTTTTACGCGCAGGCTCAGCGGCCATGGCTCACGGGCCCAGGCGCTCCGCGGCATGTGGGATCTTCCCGGACCGGGGCACGAACCCGTGTCCCCTGCAACGGCAGGCAGACTCTCAACCACTGCGCCACCAGGGAAGCCCTGCTCCACTTTTTTAACAAGCACTTTTTCTGGTGCTTGTCAATTTTTTTTTTAAATTTTAGTAATCTTGAAAGGTGTGTAGTAATATTCCACTGTTGTTTTAATTTACAATTCACTAATGACACACGATGTCGAGCATCTTTTCATATGCATATTTGCTACCTCTATATTTTCATTGATGAAATGTCATCAGCTTGTTTGCTCAGTTTTTAACTGAGCTGTTTCTTTTATTATTGCTGAGTTTTAAGAGTTCTTTGTATTTTGGATACAAGTCCTTTATCAAACATGTTTTGCAAAGATTTTTCTCCCAGTTTGTGGCTTATCTTTTTGTTCCTAGTGTCTTTCACGGAGCATAAGTTTTTAATTTTAATAAAGTCCAACTTAGCAATTTTTTCTTTCATGAGTCATGACTTTGCTGTTGTATCTAAAAACTCATTCCAAAACAAGGAAACTGAATTTCTCCTATGTTATCTTCTAGAAGTTTTATGGTTTTTTGTTTTAAATACCTGATATGTTTTAAATAGGTCTATGATCCATTTTGAGGGTTTTTTTTTTTTTTTGCATATGGATGTCCAATGGTTCCAGCACCACTTGTTGAATAGACTATCTTTTCTCCACTGAATTGTCTTTGCTCTTTTGACAAAGATCAATGACTATATTTGCGTGGTTCTATTTCTCTGCTCTTTATTCTGTTCCATTGATCAATCTGTCTATTTTTCACCAATGCACACCGTTTTGCTTACTGTATCGCTATTGTAAGTCCTGAAGTTGGGCAGTGTCAGTTCTTCAGTTTGTTCTTTTCCTTCAGTATTGTGTTGGCTATTCTGAGTCTTTTGTCTCTCCTTATAAATTTTAGAATCATTTGGTCAATATCTACAAAATAACTTGCTGGGATTTTTATTGGGACCGCATTGAATTTATAGATCAAGTTGGGAAGAATTAGCATTCTAACAATATCAAGTCTTCTTATCCATGGACATAAAATATCTTTCCGTTTATGTAGATTTTCTTTGATTTCTTTCATCAGAGTTTTGTAGTTTTCCTCATTAAGATTGTGTACAGATTTTTACACGTATACCTAAATATGTTACTTTCAGAGGCTAATATAAATGGTATTGTGTTTTTAATTTCAAATTCCAACTATTCAATACCGATATATAGGAAAGAAATTGACTTTTGTATATTGACCATGTATCTGCAAACTTACTATCTTCCCTTAGTTTTGGGAGTTTTTGGTTGATTTGGGGGATTTTCTACATAAGAAAGATGGAAAAAGTTTGGAACCTCTGAGATGGCCAATTAATCCTGAAACTTATCCTATCAATGGACTTCCTGTTTTATAAGCTAATAAGTTTCTTTACTCAACAAGCTATTTTATTGGGTTTTCCCATTACTTAGCAGCAATAGCATAATCACTGATACTAGTCAAAGAGAGTAGTTTTCATTCTATGTGACCATTTTATTTAGTAAAAGCACTTTTTCTTTCAGATATTTGGAGGGGAGACTTCCTTTATCCTGAGAAACCACTTTGAGCTGTCTTTGAAGAGAAGGCAAGGGCAGGGATTTCAACTGGCCACTTGAGCTTTGAGTCCTGACACCTTGACCCTTATTTGGGCCTTTCCTCATTTCTGCCTTCTCCATCCTGCAAAATTCTCCTCCTTTCTCAGATCCTCAGTCAGGTTCTTCGCCTCGTAAAGTTTTTCCTTATGACTGCAGGGGCCAACAAACTGTTCTTATGAAGTCACTGGCAGAATTATTGTTACAGTAGACAAGATAACCTCGATGAATAAACTTGGACATCATTTTCTTATGATTTCGCACATATTTTTCTGTTTTCAGGGCTGGATACACTCCAAATGCTCTTAGCTGCAATTAACATAATACACAACTAAGTCATACAGAGGTTTCCTGTTTATTTAAGAAGGCTGGGGGCAGTCAAGTGACAGTAAACCTCTCAATAATGTTATGAAAGAGCCAAGCCCTTTCTTTTCTTTTTGCTCCACCATCCTTTGCATATTTGCTTTTTGTTTTTTATTTATTTTTTAAATTAACTTTTATTGGAGTATAGTTGATTTACTATGTTGTATTAGTTTCTGCTGTACAGCAAAAATTAAGCCAGTTATCCATATACCTATATCCACTCTTTTTTAGATTCTTTTCCCATATAGGCCATTACAGAGTATTGAGTAGAGTTCTTTGTGTTATACAGTAGCTTCTTATTAGTTATCTATTTTATATATAGTAGTATGTATATGTCAATCCCAATCTCTCAGCTTATGCCTCCCCACCCTTGCTTTTTGTTTTCATGCTTGTTGCCTCATGACAAGCTGACAATGGCTGCTCTGGTTAACCTCTGTACTTCCTTTATTAGAAGTCTAGAAGAAAGGTGGTTCTGGGTTGGGTGATGTCATCACAAACGCAAGTTATGCTCTACTATCTGCTCTGCCCTTTCAGCATGTTGGCCTTTGACCTTAAGCTTGTCCCCTTATGGTTGAAAGATGGCTACAGCAGCTCCAAGTTTCTCAGGTCACATACCAGAAATGTTCAAAAGCCAGAGAAAAGAATGCTCCTCCCAGATATCTCTTTTGGAATATGAAACATTTTCCTAGAAGCCCTATATAAGACATTTCTTGGTATATCTTTGTCTAGAAATTCTTGACTAATCAGAGGAATGGATTTGTATGGACTGGATAAGAGGAATGAATTTGTATGGACTGGATCAGATTAATAAAATATCACTCCTTTCTGCTGGAAAGAGACCTCACTTTCCTTGAAGTATATGGTCACCTGTTAGTAAAAGTAATAAGGAGAGGAATAGGCAAAAAAAAAAAAATCCACCATAGAAACCTTTCCTTATCCAAGGAAATATTGAGCAAGGAGGGGCAATGAAGTTGCACAGGCCTGATTTTGTAAAGATTTTAAAAATGAAAATATTCAAACAAATATTGAAATACAGTAAATACCTGCATATTCACCTTATAGAAATCAATCTATCTTTAACATTTTATTATACTTGTATTAGGATTTTCTACATAAGCATGTTGTCTATAAATAAGGGCAGTTTTACTATTTTCTTTCCAACTAAATGGCTCATTTCTTTTTATTGCCTTATAGTACTGGCTAGGATCTTCAGTAAAGTGTTAAATGATATAATGAGAACTGACATCTTTGCTTTCTTCCTGATGTTAGGCAGAAAGCACTGAGTCTTTTGCAGTTGAGTATGATGTTAGCTGTTGGTTTTTAGAAGTTCTTAAAGTTAGAAGTTCTCCTTTCGTTAGTCATAGTCTTTTTAGTTTTCCTCAGCAATGAAAGTTGAGTTTGGTCAATTTTTTTCTGCACCTATTTAAATAAGCATATGGATCTTCCCCCTTTATTCCACTACTCTTATGTTCATGGTAAATTGGGTCTCAGGTGTCTCCAGATTCCTGCTCACAGGAAGGCAAACCAATACAGGAAAGGGCGCTTGCAATGAAGTGGCAGCCACCCACTTCTGTTGGTGAGCCCCTGATCATATGCTCACACTCAGCTACAGGGAAGCCTGGGAAAAGTGGTCCCTTGCTAGATAGCCATATTCCCAGCTGTAACTCAATTAGTACACAAGAAGGGAGAGCAGAATCTGGTAGATATGAGGCAAGAAGCCATCTAGCTTCTGTTTAAACCTCTCTAGTGATGGGAAACTTACTAATGAAGAAAGCAACCAACTTCCTCCCAACAAAATTCTGAAAATGAAATTTGCCCTTTGGGTAAGTCCAAATCTGTCTGCTTATAGCCCTCCCTCCCCCCAATTCTTCTACATGTAGCACCACCGATAGAAGAAGGCTTATGTTATTTACACCGAATAGGCTCTATATCATTTCATTTTAAAACAAGTGAAGATACATGCACCCCAATGTTTATAGCAGCACTATTTACAATGGCAAGACATGGAAGCAAGCTAAATGTCCAGCGACAGATGAATGGATAAAGAAGATGTAGTATATATACACAATGGAATACTACTCAGCCATAAAAACAAATGAAACAATGCCATTTGCAGCAACATGGATGAACCTAGACGTTATCATACTAAGTGAAGTAAGCCAGAAAGAGAAAGACAAATACCATATGATATGGCTTACATGTGGAATCTAAAAAAAAGATACAAATGAACTTATTTACAAAACAGAAATAGACCCACAGACACAGAAAACAAACTTATGGTTACCCAAGGGAAAAGGGGAGAGGGATAAATTAAGAGTTTGGGATTAACATATATATACTACTATATATGAAATAGATAGCCAACAAGGACCTACTTTATAGCACAGGAAACCATACTCAGTATTTTGTAATAACTATAAGGGAAAAGAATCTGAAACAGAATATATATATGTATCACTGTGTTATATACCTGAAACTAACACAACATGGTAAATCAACTATAGTTCAATAAAAAAGAGAAGACAAAATAGCATAAAACAAGTGATGATGTGAGGCCTCCACTCACAAGGCCTCAGGAGCCTTCTGTTGCCTGTCTAAATTAGCCCAAACTCTTCGGCCTTGTGGGTGTGGTCTCCATATCAGAAAGAGAAGAATCCACAGAGCAAGACACCCTGTGACACTGTGTTATCATCCCAAGAGCAGGTGTAGCAGTGAACTTGACTACTGACCAGGGTCTAGGTCCTGGGGTTTACACCTGTCTTGGGAAATTCTGCCTTCTTCAATCACATCAGCTTTGTCCTCTGGCTGATTTCCACTGGATCCTATGATGGATGCAGCAGTTCCAGGACAAATATACAGGATACCCTCCACTCAGCAATATCCCTTTGCCATTTTGCTATGTTTCCTGAAATGCCAGCCTTCAGCTTTCATTCCTTTGGGTTAAGGCGTGGCTTCTTAACATGCAAATCAAAATTTAGATTGGACTAATACATTTTCGTATTGATTAATAGCTGGAGAAATTAGACAAGCACAGTAATATTAAGTAATTTTCAGTAATTATAACCTCAGTATGATTCATTTTCTTTAAATGAGGAAAGTATAGTTTAGAGAAGTTAAGTGGCTTGACTAATGCCACTTGGCAATTTGATAGCAGAGCTGCGTAATCAGTGCTTCTTAACTTTAAATGCTGTGTGTGTACGTGCATATTCGTTCATTTGTATTTTCCTTTAGGTGTGTGTTTAATTTCACAGCTTGAAAAAGTGTTAAAATCAGGCCATGCAAACATATTTTTGTTGGATGCAGGGAATGCCCTGTGGCTAAACAGTGACCTCCTAAAGTTTGCTTCTGAAGCTCTGAGGTCAGATAGACCTCAAGTTTAATCCTGCTTCCTTTATTTACTGATCTTTGAAAAGTGGTTTAGTCTCTCTCAGCCTGTTTCCCCATCTGGAAAACACGGATACTTTGTAAGCCAGGTTTCCTCAATCTCGACATTACTGACATTTTGGACTGGATCGTTCTTTGTTGTGGAGGTGGCGGTGGAGGCCGTCCTGTGTATGATGTTTAGCAGCATCTCTGGTCTCTATCTATTAAATACTGGTAGCACACAACCCCACAATTTGTCACCCCAATTTGTGACAACCAAATATTGCCAGGCATTGCCAGCTGTCCCCTGGGGTGTAAAATCTTCTCAGTTGAGAAAGACCACAGCAAGCATCAACTAACACATGTTCCAAGACCTCATGCAGTGCCTGGTTCAGGGCAACTGTTCAATGGTGTCAGCACTGCTACCTTCCTGACCCCCATGCCCTTCACCTTCAGGACCAATTCCATCTACCATCACTCCTTCATGACAAGGAGAGCCTCTGTACTCTTGTCTGTGGAAAGAGAGATTTGCTGGGTTTGGAACAGACAATGAATCAGCTTCCCGATTTTGCTTCTTAGTCACCCAAATGGGTTTAAATTGGAAAGCAAAACTGATGGTATCATTCTCAAAGCTGCCTGAAACACTGCCTTTTCCTTCACATTTTCAGTGGACTTGTTCTCAAATTGTAGGCTCAGCTAAAAAGTAACATTTATTATGCCTTATAGCTGTGGTTTTATTTGTGGGGGAAGGCACTGAAATTTTTTTAACTCAGAAGCAAATGTATGTTTAAATTGTGGGTTTTGGGTGCAACCAGCAGATTTGGGATATATAGCAGAGCAAATCAGACCAGTAAAGGGCCACTGGTTGCTGCCTGTGGAACAAAAAGGGCCCAGAGAAAATGGGCAGAAGACCTAAATAGACATTTCTCCATAGAAGACTTACAGATGGCCAACAAACACATGAAAAGATGCTCAACATCTCTAATTATTAGAGAAAAGCAAATGAAAACTACAATGACGTGTCACCTCACACTGGTCAGAATGGCCATCATCAAAAAATCCACAAGCAATAAATGCTAGAGAGGGTGTGGAGAAAAAGGAACCCTCCTACACTGTTGGTGGGAATGTAAATTGATACTGCTGCTATGGAGAACAGTATTGGAGAGTCCTTAAAAAACTAAAAATAAGACTACCATATGGCCCAGCAATCCCACTCCTGGGCATATACCTGGAGAAAACCATAACTCAAAACAATACATACACCCCAATGTTCATTGCAGTGCTATTTACAATAGCCAGGACATGGAAGCCAGCTAAATGTCCATCAACAGAAGAATGGATAAAGAAGATGTGGTACACATATACAATGGAATATTACTCAGCCATAAAAAAGAATGAAACTGTGCAATTTGCAAAGACATGGATAGACCTAGAGACTGTCACACAGAGTGAAGTCAGAAAGAGAAAAACAAATATCGTGTAAAACCCGCTTATATGTAGAATCTAGAAAAATGATATAGATGAACTTATTTGCAAAGTAGAAATAGAGACACAGACATAGAGAACAGACTTATGAATACCAAGGTGGGAAGGGGGGTGGGACGAATTGGGAGAATGGGATTGACATATATACACTACTATGTATAAAATAAATAACTAATGAGAACCTACTGTATAGCACAGGGAACTCTACTCAGTGCTCTGTGGTGACCTAAATGGGAAGGAAATCCAAAAATGAGGGGATATATGTACACGTACAGCTGATTCACCTTGCTGTACAGCAGAAACTGATACATTGTAAAACAACTATACTCCAATAAAAATTAATTTAAAAAAAAGAAGAAAGAGCCCAGTGTGGAAGGATTTCAGAGCCTCTGCTAGCAATGCAATTCCTGAGAAGTGAGAAAAATGAAAGATAAACCTTCATGTGCAGGCATTGGTTTTGGTTTTTAATGGTGGAGTGGGAGAAAGGCCCATCCTCATGAGTGACTGAATGGATGCACCCCTCCAGAAGTGAGTGGTGCAGGTGGTCAGAGATATCGTGGTTCAGTGGGGCTCTCAGGGCTTGGGACAACCGGGACAGCCTGCCTGGAAAATGGGTCCAGGGCCTGGGCAGGCATCTGGCTCTGGTCATCAAAGCAGAGGCATAGCTCCAGGCTCATCCAGCACATTCCACCCAGGCAAAGGCAGATCCAGGGTGTGATTTAGAAACCATGGCTGTGAGGTTAAAACTAGAAGCCATTTGGGAGGAAAAGCCCCACACAGCAGGTGCTTGGTTCCAACGTGGACAGCTGTGTTTTTCTTAAGCTTTCCTGGAGACTCTGATGGGTGCTCTCTTTAGCTGCATGTGAATCTCAGAAGCATCATCAACTTGGGAGGTCTGTGTAGTGAACACATACTGGGTGCTGGATTCAGCCAGCAGAAACCTTTGGTGTCAACTACACCATCATGCTTCAAATATGTAATTCTAGCCTTTTTTTAAAGGTTAACATTTAAAAATTTTATTTTTATTAAAGTATAGATGATTTACAATGTGTCAGTTTCAGGTGTACAACACAGTGATTTATATATATATTCTTCTTCAGATTCTTTTCTCTTATAGGTTATTACAACATAGTGAGTATAGTTCCCTGTGCTATATACAGTAGGGCCTTGTTGATTATCTATTTTATATATAATCGTATGTATGTGTTAATCCCAGCCTCCTAATTTATCCCATCCCCCCTTTCCCCTTTGGTAACCATAAGTTTGTTTTCTATTTCTGTTGTTCTATTTCTGTTTTGTAATTCCGGCCTTAAAATGCCTAGGAGGTAGATATTTTTGTACTCATATTACAGATAAGAAAACTGAGTCTCACAAAGGTCAATGGTCATAAACTATAAATAGTAGATTCAAACTCAGTTCTGTTTGACTCCAAAATCTATGCTTTTTTCCCTCCACCCTGCAAAGACTGTGATCAGGCTGTCTGTTCTGGTGAGTAAGACCAGATATAACTAAATTTCAGGGAGGGAGTGGTCTGTTCCACATGGGTAACAGAAGTAGGACATAGATACACCCACACCCCCAGTGCCTCTCCATTCTGATCCTGCTCAGAATCCCCTCTGAGGACCCCCAAAGCCGCAGTTTACACTTTAAGCATCAGCCGTAATAAATTCCTGCAACTCCCAAACCTCAGAGCTGGCTGGCTGCACATAAATTACCTGGCGAGCCTGTTAAAATGGAGATTCTAGGACCCTACCCTGGAGTGTTTGCCCCAGTGTGGGCATGGGGACAGGGCACCTCTGGACAACCGTATCTAGGAAAAGCTCTCGGATAGCTCTGATGTGCCACCAGGTCCCACTTGCTACATTTCGCCTCTGTCCGGGACTCCTTCCAACACTCCCAGCTGATCCCTTCTCATGCTCAGGACAGCTCACCCCTCCAGCTGACTCACCATATTGATCTCAGTGTCCTCACCCTGTGATTTCTCAGGCCACCACCTCAAATTTCAGTTTCCATCTCAGCAGGTGATGAACTGGACATTGAAATCATCTGTCACCGTGTCAATCTCTGCTACTTTCTAGGACAGCAGCTCTTCATGGGGGTGATTCTGCCCCTCATGGGACATTTGACAATTTCTGGAGACATTTGGTTGTCACATCTGGGAGAGGTGTGCTACTGGCATCCAGTGGGTGGAGACCAGGGATGCTGCAGAACTTCCCACAATGCACAGGACAGCCCTTCAACAGAGAACGATCTGGACCCAAATGCCAATGGTGCTTAGGTGGAGAAGCTCTGTGATCAAATCTCTCTTCTCTGTTGACTAGCTGTGCATCCCAAGCAAATTTCTTACATTCTTCTCTATGGCTGGCTTCTTCTTCTGTGACATGGATTCTTAGAGAGCCCCGACTTCATGGCAGTGGGAAGGAAATGAGTTAATACAAGCAGAGTGCTTAGAACAATGCCTGGCAAGCAGGGGGTCAGTGACAGTTTGCTGGACCCACAGTGCAGGCCTCAGGTGGAGTTTAAGGCCTTCAAGTCCCTCTGATCATACTCCATGCAGCATCCACTCTGCTGGACTCCAGTCCTGCTGCCTGGCTCTGTACCACCCACCAAGGATCCTCTTTCCTCTGCCCCACAAATTTGCATTTCAAACCCACCTGGCCAGTTGAACTTGGCCTTCTGTGGGTTTAACCTTGACCCACTGGTTAGGTCCCCTCCAGAGGGCCTGCCCGATGGGGGCGAAGCAGGAAGGTGCTCCATCCCTTCAGAGCCTCAGCGGGTTATTTAGGTGATCTGGGCACCTCCTCCCCACCCCAGGCCTGCTTGGAGGCAGTGTTCCTGAAACCCCCTGGGTGCCGTGGGTACCCTCCAAGCTCTTCAATTATGCCCTGAGGCCTTCCTGCTCAGTCCCTTTGCTATACCTGTAACCAAGCAGGACCCTAGGAGGTCTTCCCAGAATACACCCCTTCCATGCCCTCCACTTGCTTTTTCTCTGTAGAAAAACTTTAGTCAAAGAACACATTTAATCAGAGAAGTGAGAAAATGCAGAAAGAAAGGAAAACAGTCAAGCAAGACAAAATAATAATACTTTAGCCATTAAACAAAGTCAAGGACCTTTAGTTCTTCCTCGAGGACTATGGATAATATTCTGAGCCATGTCCTCTGAGATGTTTTGCAGATACTGAAATCCCCACCAGGTGGGAGAAGTTAACTGCATGCTGCCCCCAAGCACGTAGACCCCAGACCGGTTGGAACCAGAAGGTTAATGATGCTGACTCCCGATGACCTCATCACCAACCAATCAGAAGAATGTTCACGAACTGATCAGGCCCCCCTGCTCCTTGAACCATTATTATAAGACTTTCCTGTTCCCTCCAAGGTGGGACACACAGTCTTGAGGGCACTAGCCTGCAGTGGCCCCATTTGCCTGGAAAAGCAATAAAGCTATTTCTTTCTACTTCACCCAAACCTCTGTCTCCAAGATTTAATCCAGTAACGGTGAACAGAGACCAAATTTCGGCAACATACCCTGGAGATACAAGGCAAAAGAAGACATACCTGATGTTTGCCCAGAGGAAACTCACAGACAAGACGAACACATTGGTCAAACAGGAGGCCTCCTCAGCTAGTCAAACATCTAGGATCTGGTCCTGCAATTCTGGGGCCGAAGGTTTGGCTGGGCAGGAGGTTGCCATCTCATGGTCACTGCTACAGTAGTGGGCATAGCACCAGCCTTCCCCACAAATACCTCACTCACCACAACCCCGGTGATGGTTACTGTTGCCCTCCTGAGTTTTCCCGCTGGGAAGCTGAGGCTCGGGGAGGTCAAGTCCCTTGCCCAAGGAAGTGGAACCCAGCAGAGCCTTGCTCTTTGTACATGTGACATTAATCAGTGCCCTCCTCCCCCCCCCCCCCCGCCCCACTGCCATACCCTTTCTGGCTCTTGTGCTTGTGCATTTCCCCAAGGAGGAAATGATCCTGGTTCTTCCCAGATCCTGCCTGTCCTTCTCTGTGCCTGGTGATAACCTGGAGGCCATCCATGTGTGTATAAGCAAGACATCTGCCCCCATCCGGCCGGCCTCAACCACGCCAGCCTGCTCGCTTTGCTTGGAAGGAGGTCTGGTCCTCATCACCAGATTGATTCCCTCCACCCACCGATGCTGTTGACTGACTGGTTTATACACTGCTCCCCACCTTGCAAATCATTGCCTGGTATTGTCCTCAGTGCTGTCAAAACTGCTTGTCCGACTAGGAAGGCTGGAGGAGCCAGGCCATAAAATTAAATGAAATTACCGCAGAAGCTAGGGTGTTCGTGACAATGAGGTGGAATTATAACTGGGAGGATGGCAAGGGAGGTTTATGATGCCCCCCCATGCCTGCCTGCAAAGTCATTATTCAAAAGGCTCTTGTTTGCCCTGATGTCCAGGCTTCACATCGTCCTTGACAACTTAGGAAGACTTGCTGGCCTCCATGCTCAGGTTAACAGAATTGGAACATTGGAACTGTCTCTGGTTCAGCTGGTTCAACCCTCTCATTTGTTGGGTGGGGAAATTGAGACTCAGAGAGGTATTGGGGTCTCAGAATACTTTAGTGATGGAACCAGTATTCAAACTCAGATCCTTTGGCTCATAGCCTGGTGCCCCCTTTCCTATAATTTTGGAATACTTTTTGATATAAAAAATTGTATCCATACATCACTGTGAATTTGTATTTAAACACAAAGTTAGGTGTCCAGACACATGGACACCAGCCAACACCTCCAGGCTTTTCTCATTTCTCCTGTGGAAAGGCACTGGTTAACAAGTGGGCAGTTTTCAGGCAAAGTCACAGTTGGTTTGGAAAATGGTTAGGCCATTCCATTGCAGGAAATAAAAAGAAAACCAAAGCCCCAAACGGAAAACCTAATCACTCTCCTAATTTTGAGGGCACACTTGCCTTTGGGACCTGGGATGGATGTTCTCATTCCCTTGCCCACCTCTCCTCTGCCTTCAAGAAGCCCCTTTCATGTTCATCGGTTCCCCACCCCCTCCAGGGACTCTACTAGTCATTCTTTGAACCTGCCTTCCAGGGTTTTGTGGTGTCAAGAGGGAGACAGACAAGTGTGATATGAGCTGTGACAGAAGGAGGCACAAGGCAGGGTCACCTCCTCCCTTTCCTTCTATGACTGTACTTCAGAGACAGGCTCAGCACCATTGAAACAACTAGAGAATTACTAAATTATTCATTTGAGCACCTTGCAGATGCCTTTCTGTGACCTTCTGACCCAGTTTTTCAGGCAAAAAATAGTACCACAGACAGGTGGTGACCACATGAGTGAGGATAAACTACATGCCCCAAATATAGCAGCTCCTTTGCTTCAAAGGCTCACATAACATAGGTGCCCTGGTCTCACAGGACTTGTCTTTACAAGGGGCTTTTTCAGATTTTAGAAAACCTCTAAAATCACCAGGTTTTCATTGCTGCAGTTATGACTATGAATAACTTTAAAAAAATACTTTTAGGAGAGAAAGGGAATCATAGCTTTTCTCTTAAGAATGGTTGTGTTTTGGAGGAGCAATAATTCTTTTTAGAATTACATTATGTGAATGGCAGTCCCTATTCTGCCTCCTACTATCTGGGAAAGCTAGACATGCTTGAACCTCTCCAGGCTTCACACTCCACATATATGAATGAGGATATTTTCCACTCAGCCATGTATCACAGAGATTTTTCTCTATCAATACATTGGTGGTGGTGGGATGAATTGGGAGATTGGGATTGACATATATATATATATATACACTAATATGTATAAAATAGATAACTAATAATAACCTGCTGTATAAAAAATAAATTTCAAAAAAATACATTATCTACCTTATTCATTTTAATGACTATGTACTATATTTTCAATGACTGATGCACCATAATTTACTTAACTATTCTCATATTGATAATTGTTTCTCATTTTTTCTTATCCAAAACAATTCTGTAATAAAGTAGCTTGTCTATAAATTTATGTAAAGTTTAGAGAGAAGTTTTCTGGAATAGATTTGAAGTCATTGAATTGGGGGTTAAATGGCAGGCACATTTCATATTTTAATAGTTTCTACAAATTGTCCACCCCAAATGCTGTATCTAATTTACACTTCCTCTGCTTATTTAATTCCCTCACAGCGTTGCAAGTTATATATTACCAAGTCCATTTTAAAGATGAGGAACTGGGGTGAGAGAGGGTAATCTCTCTGGGTCCATCAGCCTTCATGACCCATGCAAAGAAGGGCTCACTCATGATGGAAAGAGAGAAAACAGCAGAGATCCTTCAAAGAGCACATTAGGATTGGAAGAGTAACATCATGGGGTACATGGAGGGCCACAACCAGACAAGTCTTTTTCCTTTTATTAAATATTAGATACAAAATAATATTTGTGAAATATGTATAATAAATAAAAAAATAATAAATCCCAGTAAATCCAAACACAGTATAAGAAAGAGAACATCACCAGGATCTTTGAAGCCCAGTGAGTACCCCTCCCTTATCCTATCTTTTCTTCCGCAGAGGTAACCCCTATACAGAATTCATGTTTATCATCGTCTTGCATTTCTTCACAGTTTTAACAACTCTGGCTGAATCTATCACAAGGCTGCTCTATAACACTTCAGAGAATATGCAAGTATATGAGCATGTCTGCAGGCCAGCACCGCTCTGACTCGCAGCCCCAAGAATATAGTGCTAGTGTTGAGAATTTTAAACTTTTATTTAATGGAATTGTACCATATGCACTCGTCTGCAACTTGCTTTAGGCTGCTCAACACACTCTTTTGAGAGTGAGTCATCGTACACTCCTGGCTGTAGTTCATTTGTGTTCACTGCTGAACAGGATTGTGCGGGACCAATGGACCAGTCTCTATGCATTTGCCTACCTTCGGGCATTTGGCTTGTTTCTGAAGTTTTGCTATTACAGAATGCTGCTGTGAACATTTTGTAGATATTCCTTGGAGCACATGTGCACAACTGCTTCCATGCAATCCTACGAAAGGAATGTCTGTATCTTGGAAATGTACCACTTCAATTTTACTAGATAATGCCAGATTGTTACCCCACAGCAGTAGATGGATTTTTTGGAACATGTTTGCCAAAACTTGATTTTGTCAGACTTTAAAAAATTCTACCATTCTGACTGAGTGTAAAATAGCATCTCATCGTGGCTTTAATTTGAATTTTCCTGATTAATGATGGGTTGAGCATCTTTTCATGTTTTTAATAGCCATGGATGTTTTTTGGTGAAGTATTCCCTCAAGTCTTTGTACATTTCTCTTTTGAATCAACTTTTTTTTCTATTGATTTATAGTAGTTCCTTAAGTAGTTTGCATTCTAATTCTTTGTCAGTTATATATGTTGCAAATATGCTTTCCCAACTTGTGGTTTATGTTCATTTTTTACAATGAATTCTTATGGCAAAGAGAAGTTCCTAGTTTTACTATATCTACATTGGTTTTTCCTTATGATTTGCCTTTTTTAATCTTAAGAAATTTGTTCGTATCTTGCAGTCATAAAGATATTCTTCCATATGATATTCTAAAATGTTTACAGTTTCATGTTACATATTTAAATCTTTAAAGCATCTGAAATTAATTTTTATGTATTGCATGAAGTAATACTCCAATTTCTTTCTGTTTTATCTCCTCAGTTGTGTAATTAACTGTCGCAGGACAGATTATTGCAAAGTTCATGCTTTCTCCTTTATACAGCTTATTTCTCTTGTTTAGAAGCCTGTGTGTGGACTCCCTGTTCTGCCTTGTCAGTTCACTAATGCCATACTGTCTTAGTTATTATGGCTTAAAAATTATTTATTTATTTATTTTAATTGAAGTAAAGTTGATTTACAATGTTATATTATTTCAGGTGTACAACACAATTTGATATTTTTATAGATTACACTCCATTTAAATTTATAAAATATTGGCTCTATTGCCTGTGCTGTACAATATATTCTTGTATCTTATTCATTTTATACACAGTAGTTTGTACCTCTTACTCCCCTGCCCCTCTCTTGTCCCTCCCCCGCTTCCCTCTCCCCACTGGTAACCACGAGTATGAGTCTGTTTCTGTTTCATTACGCTTGTTTGTTTCATTTTTTAGATTCCACATATAGTTAATAACATACAGTATTTGTCTTTCTTTGCTGAGAAGGACTCCCTACCTGGTTTCTTCTTCAGGAGTATCTTGGCTATCTTTGCTCCTTAAGGCTTCCGTATATATTTTAGAAGTTGTTGTCAAGTACCCCATAATAGCTTTGAGGATATGGGTTAGATTTGCACTGAAGTGTGTATCATTCTTAAAATAACTGATATCTTTAAGTTGTTTAGTCTTCTGATCCATAAATATGATATATTTCTACATTTATTTGGATCTTTATATATTTTAGTATAGTTTTAGAATTTTCTTTACAAAAAGCTTAAAATCTCGTGCTACATTTATTCCTAGGTACTTTATAATTTCAAGACATTTAAATAGTATCTTTAATTATAATTTTAAAATGTTTGCTGCTGTTTTATATAAATAATTTTAAAATCAGACTACTTTGCTAAATATATTTTTAAATTCTAATAATTCATATGTCTACTTTAACAATCACATTATTTATTTATTTCCTCCTTCTCTCCCTTCTTTCCTTCTTTCTTTCTTGTTTTTATACTTTTTATTCTATGTTTTTTCTTATTATATGGTAAATCACTGGTAAATGTTGACTAGAAATGGTCATAACAGGGATCCTTCCTTTTCCTATTCATAAAGGAAATGCTGAAAGCATTTTTAAATTTATTATGATGCCTGTTTTAAGGTGCTTGTAGATTTTTTTTACCAGTTTAAGAAAGTCCGCCTTTACTTTTAACTTGCTAAGAATTTTTTAAACATGAATGGAATTTTCTTTTCATCAAGCAAAAATTCTTTGATTGTTCTCTTTTAAACTGTTAATGTAGAACTTATTTAAAATGATTTCTAATACTCAATTACCTACATCCCTATTGGAAGAATGCATTATCTTTTCCATATATTTTGGATTCAGTTGGCTAACATTTATTTGATTTTTTTTTTGCATTTAAGTTCATGAGATGGCCCTATAATTTTGTTTTTTCATAAAATGAGTTGTAGAGTATTTCCACTGTTTTATCCTCTATGCTGTTTGTTTAAGATTGGAATTATTGTCTCTTAAGAGTTAGAACTAATAGGGAAAACCACCTGAGACATATGTAATATTTTCTTTGTAGAAAGATTTCTAAATGTTTATTTAATTCTTTTAATATTAGTGGGATTATTTACATTTTCTGTTTCTTCTGGTGTTGATTTTTATGTTATATTTTAAAGTAATTTGTCCATTTGATGTAAGTTTTCAAATTTATTGGTATAAAGTTATTCATGAAATATTTTTACTTTGTGCAGCAGCTGAAATTACATCCATTTATTGTTTCTAATACTGATTATTTCTTTTCATTAGTCTTACAAAGGATTTTTCAGTTTTTATTGGACTACCTTCTGCTCTATATTTCCTTCCTTTCATTTTTGTTGTGACCTCTCAAGTTACATTTTATGCTCATTAAATTTAATCCTTTCAGTTTTCTAACATAAATTGTTAGGCTATGCATTTTCCTCTAAATGCTGCTTTAAGTAAGTTCCATAATTTTGTTAAACTGTGGTTTCATTATTGCTCAACACTATGTATTTTAACATAATTATGACTTATTTGATTCTTAAATTATTTAAACTGTGATATCACCTCACACCAGTCAAAATGGCCATCATCAAAAATTCTACAAACAATAAATGCTGGAGAGGATGTAGAGAAAAGGGAACCCTCCTACACTGTTGGTGTGAATGTAAATTGGTACAGCCACTATGGAGAATAGTATGGAGGTTCCTTAAAAAACTAAAAATAGAACTACCATATGATCCAGCAATGACACTCCTGGGCATATATTTGAGAAAATCATCATTCAAAAGGGTACATACACCCCAATGTTTGTTACAATGCTGTTTACAATAACCAAGACATGGAAGCAACATAAATGTCCATTCACAGAGGAATGGATAATGAAGATGTGGCACATATATACAATAGAATATTACTCAGTCATTAAAAAGAATGAAATGATGCCACTTTCAGCAACATGGATGGAACTGGAGATCATGATACTAAATGAAGTAAGACAGAGAGAGAAAGAGAAATATCATATGATATCGTACATGAGTGGAATCTAAAAAGAAATGGTACAAATGAACTTACAAAACAGAAACAGACTCACAGAATTAGAGAACAAAGTTATGGTTACCAGGGAGAAGGGTGGGGGGAAGGGATAGTTAGGGAGTTTGGGACTGACATGTACACACTGCTATATTTAAAATGGATAACCAACAAGGACCTGCTGTATAGCTCAGGGAACTCTGTTCAATATTATGTAACAACATAAATGTGAAAAAAACTTAAATAAGAATAGATACATGTATATGTATAACTGAATCACTTTGCTGTACACCTGAAACTATCACAACATTGTTAATCAACTATACTCCAATATAAAATAAAAAGTTAAAAAAAACACTAAAAAAAAAAGAAAGAATGAAATAATGCCATTTGCAGTAACATGGATTGACCTGGAGATTATCATACTAAGTAAAATAAGTCAGACAAAGACAAATATCATATGATATAGCTTATATGTGGAATCTAAAAAAAATGATAAAAATGAACGTATTTACAAAACAGAAACAGACTCACAGACTTAGAGAAAAAACTAATGATTACCGGGGGGAAATGTAGGGGGCAGGGATAGATTGAGAGTTTGGGATTGACATGTACACACTGCTATATTTAAAATAGATAACCAACAAAGACCTACTGTATAGCACAGGGAACTCTGCTCAATATTCTATGATAACCTAAATGGAAAATAATTTTTAAAAGAATAGATATTAATACACATATATGTATAACTGAATCACTTTGCTGTATACCTGAAACTAACACATTGTTAATCAACTATATAACTGATTCACTTTGTTATAAAGCAGAAACTAACATACCATCATAAAGCAACTATACTCCAATAAAGATGTTAAAAAAATAAAATAAAATAAACTATACTCCAATATAAAATAAAAATTACAAAAAAAGAACCCATTCTTTGAATATCTTTCTTTAGCTTATAAGACACTTAAAACATTTTAATTTGTTTTCTTGATAAATTCTTAAGTGTATACCTGGTGATAAACTCAAAGATTATCATTATTATTTTTAAACATCTTTATTGGAGTATAATTGCTTTACAATGGTGTGTTAGTTTCTGCTGTATAACAAAGTGAATCAGCTATGCATATACATATATCCCCATATCTCCTCCCTCTTGCGTCTCCCTCCCACCCTCCCTATCCCACCCCTCTAGTTGATCACAAAGCACCGAGCTGATCTCCCTGTGCTATGCAGCTACTTCCCACTAACTACTTATTTTACATTTGGTAGTGTATATATGTCCATGCCTCTCTCTCACTTTGTCCCAGCTTACCCTTCCCCTTCCCCTTGTCCTCAAGTCCATTCTCTACATCTGTGTCTTTATTCCTGTCCTACCCCTAGGTTCTTCAGAGCCATATATATATTTGGTATTTGTTTTTCTCTTTCTGACTTCCTTCACTCTGTATGGGATTTTTGTTTTATAAAAATAAACTATGTTAAAAATGATTTTTGTTTATATTTCTGTTATTCATTCTAATGAATTACATTCTGTTATTCATTTATTTATAATTTATAAGAATATAAGAATATATGAGAAATTCATATTTCTAAGAATATTAAGAATTTTTATATTTTGTTTATAATATCTAACCAATTGCATTAGTTTTTTCAAGTTTGAATTATGACCCTATTGATCAACTTTTTAAAGTGCTACATATGTGCCTAAGAAATATTTGTATTTTCTACTGGTTGTGTTAATGTGCTAGCTATGTGTGTTTAATTGTTTGCTGGTTGCATTGCTCAAATTTTATGTGTGAATAGTGATGGGTTTTCCTGATATATCTATCATTAGCTGTGAAAATTGTGTTAAAATCTCTCACTATGATGTTGTTATTGCTGTTGATGATGATTTTTTCCTTTTAGTCCTTTTAATTTCTGCTCATTATGTTGTTATGTGCAACAACTTTAAAATTATTATATCTTCCTTGAGAACTATACCTTTAATTGTTTAACAGTAATTCTCTGTTAATGCTTTATGCTTTAAGGTCTATTTTTTCTGTTATTAATATAGTTATTTACTTGTATTGGTTAGTATTTATACTTGTCTGGTAATTTCCTGTATTTGTTTACTATTATTCTAATACTATGACTTAGAAATGTTAAATGTTTCTTACAAATAGCATAAGGCTAGCTTTTGTTTATTTGCCTTGTCTGACAATCTTTGTCTTTCAATTCTTGAATTTAGTTCTTTTACATTTTTTTTTTTTTTGTGGTATGCGGGCCTCTCACTGTTGTGGCCTCTCCCGTTGTGGAGCACAGGCTCCAGACACGCAGGCTCAGCAGCCATGGCTCATGGGCCTAGCCACTCTGCAATATGTGGGATCTTCCTGGACCGGGACATGAACCCGTGTCCCCTGCATTGGCAGGCGGACTCTCAACCACTGCACCACCAGGGAAGCCCCAGTTCTTTTACATTTATTCTAATTATTATTCTAATTCCATTTATTTCTATCATCTTTTTGTGTATTTATACTTTTTGTGTATTATACATTTCTTATGCTTTTCTTCTTCTCCTTTTCCCTCTTCTTTTTGATTGTTTGAGCATATTTTCTCATTGCACCTTTTCATCTCCACTATTTTGGAACTGATTAATTCTATTTTTGTTCAGTTTATGGTTAATTTAGAAAATTTAAGATGCTTAGCCTTCTCCTGAAAAATATAAGAACTGCATAATAAATTAACTGTGATCTCACTCTTTCCTTCTGATATACTATTGTGGGTGTTTTAGATCTATTTTATTTTCCCTCAAGTGTTGATAAACAATATTATTTTTGTCTTATATAGTCAATATGTGAACAAATCTACCTCCATATTTACCATTTTCTTTGCTCTTCATTTATTCTTGCGTCTCAGACATTCTGTGTGATTGCTTTTACTTTGCCTATAAGATAAACGGTACAATATCATAAGTGAAGGTCTTTTGGGTACAGTGCTCAGTTTTTGTTTGTATGTTTTCCTTTGTTCTTTTTTAACTTCATCTCCTTCAGAAAGATATTTTCACTAGGTCAACCATTATTTTCTCTAGTACATTTAAGATATTATTCCACTGTGTCCTGAGTTTCATTTGTCATTCCTTTATTGATTATCTGTCTTTGTGAAGATTTTTAAGACAGTCTCTCTTTCCCCTTGGTATTGTGTGGTTTTACAATGACTTTTTAGGTGTGGATTTTATTTTTAATTTTCATCCTTCTTGAGATATACTTGCTTTTATAAATAGTAATGGCTTTTATTAGTTTCAAAGTTTTTCATTCATTATTTCTTCAAATATCTTATATCCCCATGTCTGACTTCACTCTTTCTGTGCTTCCAATTAGACTTGTATTGGGTTGGCCAAAAAGTTCATTCAGGATTTTCCATAAGACGTTACAGAAAAACCTGAACGAACTTTTTGGCCAACCCAATATTATAATACTCCATGTCTTCTAAGCCTCCTTTGTTATTTCTTGACTTTGTGTTTCTATACTGCATTATAGGATATCTTTAGATCTAGCTTTTGTTTTATTAAGTATCTCTTCAGCTTTGGAAATTTTTCTGTGAAAATCATCCATTGGGCTCTTTATTTAAATTGCTATACAGTTTTGGCATCCTATTTTTGTCAAAATGGCTTGGATATTTTAATAGTCTTATCAATACCCTGTTTTTATTAAATTAAATCCATTAAAAATACATATTTTGTATTCTTGCTGGTAACTGTGATTAAGAAGTTGATGAGAATGGGTTGCCTCCAGTTATTACTGCTAATGCTCACTTAGGATGTCTGTTTTCCTTGTGTGTGATGTGTATCTCATTTATTTATTTTTTGCATTTGTGAAATCAGAATCCTTGGAAATTCATCTGTGGGGATTCTGTGAAGCTTGTGTTGAATATTGGCTTCGATCGGTTATCTGGGGTTGATACTTTAAACTGAGTTTCAGCTTGAGATTTTTTCAGACCTCCCAGCTCGTGTGAATTTATGCTGCAATTTGAGTGAGAACAGCATTTTCTTAACAATATGCCCAGGATAGATATTTACCCCTTTACTCAGTGCCATAATGCAGGACAGATGTGTTTCACTGTTTCCCCCCTAGTGGGTGTGGGTGTGTGTAAGTGGGAGTGAGTTAGCATGTAGGTTTATTTCTTGTTCACTCTTACACTGAAGAATGATCGAGTCTCATAAGTTACATATGTGCCTAAGAAAGATTTGCTTTCTCTACTGATTGTGTTATTGTGCTAGCTTTGCGCATTTAGTTGGGTTTGCTAACTGCACACTCAATGCACCTCTGGCTCCAGCTTCATGGAATTAGACCTACCTCTCACCTGGGCAGACCCTGAGCTTTGCATCTTGATCCCTGAGCCCTGTGGTGTCACAAATGAACACTGAATGTCCTCGAGGAGAAGGGTGTTTTCTATGTTTGACTTAACTCTATAGATTCCAGATTTACTTTGGCTTTTAATTTGAAGTACTCTTACTTCTGTGCCAGGTAGTCAACATATTAAAAAATAAACTTTCAATGCTTTGTCCAGCATTTTTAGTGTCTTTTTTCTCCCCATTTGGAGGGGTCATCAGTGCTCCTGTTCTGTCAGAGTATCTAATGTGCAAGACACTATGAAAATCATAATGAGTGAACCCAAAGAACATCTGATACCTGATCTCAGAGAGCTTATGGTCTAGCTAATAAGTAATGGGAAACATACCTGAAGCAGTTAGAGAACATGATAAGATGGGCTGAAATTAATTTCTGAGCCTGCGCAAGTGAATGTGATCACTATGAGGGTTTGGAGGAGAGGCGGGAATCTCCTCCAGAGATTAAGCTGGAGGAAATGAGCTTAAAGCATGTGGAGGATCTCTATAGACAGAATGGCAAGAAGAGGGAGAATGTTCCTTGTATGGGCAAAGGCACTATGGAAGCCATTAGGGTGGAAAATTCATGATACAACATGGCTTTGGCAGTGGGTTGTTGAGCAGTAGTGCTGGATGTAAGCTGCTGATGGATATAAGCCTAAATAAAAGGCCAGAGTGGGATTGTGGATACAGTTGAAGTCCAGGCAGAAGAGCCTTGGGGTTGTCTTGCAGGCCACCAGGAGGGGTTCTGGAGTAGGAAAGCCACACGAAGGATGGATCAGAGCTGACAGCACACTCTGCTGGCCCATGGGTCAAATCTAGCCAGCAGGTGTCCTGCAAGCGTTGGACCATGTTCTGCTTGAAACATTGGATTGCTTGTCCAATCAACAGGCTTCACGTTAAAAATCCAGGTGCTGTCTTCTGTAGAATAGTGGGAGCCAGGGCTTGCAGGCTTGTGGGCAGCACCTGGCTGGGTAGACCAGCACCTGCCCCTTTGAATGTGGCAGGTGTTCCTCCAGTCTCTCTGGTCCCTACCCTCCTGATTACTGGGCAAGTGTTAGCTTTTCATGACTCTTGTCCTTACCATCAATTTGGAAGTGTAAATATTTCTTATGTGCGTATCCCTATGATGTAAAGATGAACGGCAGACTGAGAGGGCCAAGTGTTTCAGGAAAAGTGAGAGAGAAGATATTTCCTTACCCAAGTGAAGACTATTCCTATTCATTTAACACACACAAAGAATGTCTAGGTCTAAAGATTTCATCTTCAACAAGGTTCTGGGGAGAAATCAGTGTGACTTGTTACATGCACTCCTTTGCATTGGCTCCTCCTGAGTGAGAAGGTGAGGGCCTGGAAAGGTGAGCAGAAGGGCTGTCAGTCCCTCAGCTGTGGCCTGTCAGCCCATGGAAGAGCAGTGTCTATCCTTGAGGACCAGACAGAAGGACTAGTGGCTGGTAAACACAAAAGATGATTCCCCAGCAGATGGGATGAAATTGTCCTGTGGGAATACCCACCTCACAGGGCCCTCACCTCTGGGTAAGCCAGCAGGCCAGAGAGGGTGAGGGTTGCCCAAGGCCCAGCTGTCCACTCCTGAGTCTCCCTCTACCTCACAGTACTGGACTTCTCAGGACAGCTGATTAGAAGAAAGGGCTGTCCACTTTTGGAGGTGGGGTACCTGGGGAAGGGGGATTCTGGGAATTGTTGTGTGGACGATTCCCTGAAAGGGTAAAAGAAGACACAGTTGCAGCTGGCTTGTCTCTTGAAGGTGCCCCCAGGCTAGATATGGGATTCTTATTAGGAACATGAGGTTCAGGTGAAGTTTTTCCTCCACTTTGCAAACTTCCTGTGAGATTACTTTGAAATTAACCATTCACAGAGGAGCTTCTCTTAATCCCAACAGGAATGGCAGCAATGACTGCTCTCTGCAAAAGGAAGGTGTTTCTAAAGGGGAGGAGAGGAAGGGGGCACCTGTTCCTTGAGTCCCACATGTTCCGTTTAATCTATGAGCAGCCCTGGGGGTGGCTACTGCTGTCATCCCATTGGCCAGACAAGGGATCTTAGAACGGGGCAGGACTCGGCGTGCACAGCTCACCTAGATGGGACCTCTCTGACCCCTAATGCTTCCTCTCTCCCCTTCCCCACCCTGCCTGCCAAGGGATCTGCAGACCAAGCTCAGGGTTTGAAAAATTGTTAGACATTTTGGCTTGCTATGATGAGGCACGACTGAGTCAGTTTTTTAAACTGTGGAAGAACTGCCTGAAACTACTGAAGAATTGCCCTTTTCTTTCATTTCCCAAATGCAATTTTTCTTGGAGCTATGTGGGCACACATTGAAATATGGATGTTTACCTTTTAGAACACTGGAGGAGAGGAGAGAGGGAGAGTGAAAGGTATGACTGAAAATGAACTATATTTGATGGAGGACTCATCACTGTCACTGGCCTTTTTTATTTGGAGACTCTTCTGATTTATAAATGTGTTATTCAGCAGCCCAGGAAAAGCCTAATGATTGGGCCACTGCAAGCTTATGCGACACATTTCACAAAGAACAATTGTCTTTAACTGTGAATGCAAATGTCAAAGGAGTTCATACTTAGCTGTTTACAATAGCCACACTCTTTATTAGTGACAGTCTCAGGAAATCCAAAGAAGTGAGATCTCCACCTCCGTGTTTGTTTATTTATTTTGTGGAATGAGAGGTCAATCCCAAAGGAAAATTAATTCTTCCAGAGGCTCAGAAGACTAGGGCAACTAAAATGTCTCCTGTTTGTTTTCTAGTTTCTAATGTCACAGTCTTTCTCCAGTCCATATTCTCAGGTAGAACTGGAAAAACCAGTACCTCCACAATTACTGGGACTGGCTGGCTTTACCTTCCCCAGGGCCAAGAAAACACTCCCTGCCTTAGCTGGCAAGGAATGGGGTGGGGGGGGGCGGGGGGGAAGGGAGTTTGCATTTATTGCATTTAAGGGACTTCAAATCACTGCCCAGAGCTCTGTACAAAGTTCATCTCTTTCAATTTTTGCAATTTCGTTCAAAGTCTGAAGCTTTTGAAAGAATCTCCCTGTGGTTTAAATTTACATTTCCCTGATGACTAATGATATGTGCTTATTAGATATCAGAATATCTTCTTTTCTTTTTTTAAATTAATTTTTATTGTAGTATTGTTGCTTTACAATGTTACGTTAGTTTCTGCTGCACAGCAAAGTGAATCAGCTATACGTATATCCCATCCTGTTTGGATTTCCTTCCCATTTAGGTCACCACAGAGCATTGAGTAAAGTTCCCTGTGCTATACAGCAGGTTCTCATTAGTTATCTATTTTATACAGAGTGGTGTATATATGTCAAAGAATGTCTTATTTTTTTAAGCATCTGTTCAACTCAGATATTTTTGCTCATTTTTATTAGGTTGTTTCTCTTTCTATTATTGTTAAGGGCTTTCATATATTCTATATTCAAGCCCATTGTCAATTATTTGTTTTACAAATACTCCCTCCCAATTTGTGACCTGCCTTTTCATTTTCTTAACTATATGTTCTGAATAACAAAATTTTTAGTTTTAATGAAGTTCAATATATGGATTTTTTCTCTTGTGCATTGTTTTAGTGTCATCTCTAAAAAGCCCTTGTTTGCTCCAAGAAGGTATTCTCCTATGTTTTTTAGATGCTTTAGACTTTTAACATTTGTATTTAGGTCTATGATACTTCTTGAATAAATTTTTGCGTATAGTGTGAGGTAGGGGTCAAGATTAATCTTCTGTATATGAATATATAGTTGTTCCAGTACTCTGACACCTTTCTTGAAAATTCAATAATCATATGTATGTGTGTGTGTATGTATGTATGTGTGTTCCAGGCTCTCTCCTATTCCATTGATAGTATTGGCTATCCTTGTATCAATACCACAACTGTCATATTATTGTATTTTTTAAAAAGTTTTGAATTCAAGAAGTGTGTATTCTCCTACTTTGTCCTTTTTTTTCAAGATTGTTTGTCTTATAAGTCTTTTAAGTTTTCATATAAGTTTTGGAATCAGCTTTTCCTTTTCTATAGAATAGCCTATAAGGATTTCAATTGGGATTGCACTGAATCTATTGGTTTGTGGAGAACTGACATCTTCACAATATTCAGTCTTCTAATCCACAGCCATATTGTGCCTTTCATTTATTTAGGTCTTCTTTAACATTCCTCACCAATGCTGTGTCTTTTTCAGTGTAGAGCTCTTGTACTTCTTTTGGCAAATTCATTCATAAGTATTTTGTGTTTTTGATGCAAGTGTAAATGGCAGATTTTAAAATTTCATTTTCCATCATGTAACAGTGTAGAGCAGTCAGGGTTCAATCAAAGGAGCAGAATCACTATATGGAAAGTAATGTAGAAAGAGATGTTAATTAAAGTTATTAGATCTTATACAATTACAGTAGGTTGTTAAGCAGTCTGTTGAGCTCTGGGCACTGTGTTTGGTACAGGGTTTCAGGTATGTACAAGGTAGTTGGGAAAGGATGATAGGCATGAATGGGAGAAACTGAGGACAAACCAGAACCTGTAATAACAAAATGGAACTCTGTCTCCCTCTCATCACTTCTGCTATGGACTGAATTTTGTCCTCCCCAAATTCATACATTGAAACCCTCACTCCCATTGTGACTATATTTGGAGAGAGGTCTTTTACAAGATAATTAAGATTAAATGAGGTCATAAATGTGAGGGTCCTATTTCAATATGATTGGTGGCCTTATAAAATCAGGAAGAGAGATGTCTTTCTCCGTGCTATGTAAGAACACAATGAGAAGGCAGCTGTCTACAAACCAGAGAGTCCTCACCAGGAAATGATCATGCTGGCACCCTGATCTTAAACATCTTAGCCTCTGGAACTGTGAGAAATAAATTTCTGTTGGTGAAGCCACCCAGTCTATGGTATTTTGTTACGGCATCCCCAGCAGACTAGGACAACCTCCAATCTTTATGATGCAAGTGACTTGCAAGATAACTGATGTCCTTTACCATGCAACTGCTCACCCAATTGGCCCAGGATTTTTAGAAGCTTAATAAATATATTGGGCGAGAGCTGGAGGATTTGCCCACCCAGCTGCTGCTCTCTCCAATGAGTAGGCCAAAAAATAAAGAGCAACATGTGCAAGCTGTAACAACCTTGTCCTATGTTATAATTCTGCCTGTAAAAGTGATAACTCTTTCACTTCCATCTTCAGAATATCAGATAAAATCCTCTCACGGCCACTCTAATTACCTTAGCTAGTTTGACATAGTGTGAAGTCAACACACATTGTTTGCTGCTAGTAGGTAGAAATACAATTTAGATTTTTACGTTGACCCTTTACCCTAAAGCTTTTGTAAGTTGACTTACTTGAGTTTCTAGTTTATGTTGATTCTTTTGGAGTTTTACATGCACAACCATCCTGTCTGTTAATAAGGAAAGTTTCACTTCTTCTTTTCGATAAGTATGCCCTTTATTTGTTTATCTTACTATATTTCACTAGGTAGGACCCCCAGTACAATATTGGATAGAAGTGGTGGGAACAAATGCCCTTATTTGTTCCTGAACATATAGGAGCATTATTTGGTTTTTACCATCAAGTATAATGTTAGCTGTAGGCTTTGCATTGACGTTCTTTATCAGATTAAGAAAGTTCCCTTTCATTTCTATTGCTTGTAATGGTTATCATGAAAAATTGTTGAATTTTATTAAATAATTTTTCCATTTACTAAAATAATTATATTTTCTCATTTATTCTGTTAATGTAACAAATAGCATTGATTAATTTTAGAATGTTAAATTGACCTAACATTCCTAGGATAACCCCTAATTAATCATATTATGTTATTCTTCTTACATACTGTTGGATATTTTTTGCTATTATTTTATTAGAGATTTTTGTATTTTTGTGTATGAGTCTCATTGGTAATCACTTTTTATTACTGCTGGTGGTGGTGTAATATCTGTGTCAGGTGTTGTGAGTTTATGCTGTTCTTATAGATTTGGGAAGTGTTCCTTTTTCCTCTGTTTTCTGAAAGTGTCAGTGTAAAATTGCTATTATTTCTTCCCTAAATGTTTGATCTAATTTTACCAATGAAACCACCTGGGTCTGGACATTTTCATTACAAATTTAATGTCTCAATACATATGTCTATTTACATTTTGATATATATGTTATATATCTGTACATTTGACCCTTGAACAACATGGGGATTAAAGGCATGCTGACCTCCTGCACAGCTGAAAATCTGCATAGAATATTTGACTCCCCAACTTGTAACTACTAATAGCCTACCATTGTCTGGAAGCCTTACAAATAACATAAACAGTCGATTAACATATTGTTAATCCACTGTTCTTACAATAAAGAATATGTATTCTTAAAATAAAGTAATCTAGAGGAAAGAAACTGTTGTTAGAAAAATCATAAGAAAGAGAAAATATCAATACATTTACAGTACTGTACAGTATTTACTGATACTGAATAGTTTACACCATCATTTTACCAGATGAATCATCTATCTGTCAGTACCTACATCAGTACTGTCTAATATGATACAAAACACTGTAGATGTTATACGTATCACTAACACTAGACATCAAAAATGAAAATTAATGTGAAAAAGAAATTCATATTTATTTACAGGTATAGTAATTCATGCCATGATAACAAAGAAGCAGCAAAATGATTTCTTCATGGTGGCCTAACCTATACACTAATGAATGAATCATTATAAAAATTTTATGGCATACAGTACTACAATCATATTCATCGTGTAGTATTGGAAATATTGTTCAATTTTTTTAAAAAAACACTTACCTGTGATGTTAGGCCGATAAACAGTTTCCCCAATTATGAGGGAGAGAGGCATAGAGTACGGTAATGGAATTCTTTGAAACAAAGTTATATAACAGTAAGAAAACTAACAATTTATTAACTTTATATTAAATATCACTCACCTTATGCCTATGTAAGGATAAGCTAGTATCTACATATATTTTATGCATTCTTTTCTTAATTTTTTGATATTTCTAGGCTATGCTATTTGTCTGCAAGTTTTTTCAAATTGTTGCAAACCTCCAAAGACTTTTCCAATAGATTTACTAAAAAGAATTCTCATATACGTGAATCTATGCCGTTCAAACCCATGTTGTTCAAGGGTCTACTGTATATAAATGTCATAAAAGTCATATCTGTCTACGTATGTTTATGTTATAGAAGTCCTAAATATGTCTATTTAAATATATTATTTCTCCTTTTGTCAGGTAAGTTTTGCTTTTCAAAAAATGTTAAATGTACTAGAATAGAGTTAACCATAATATTCCTTTATTACGTTTTTAATGTATTTGTCATATGTAGTGAAATCCTTTTTCCCTTCCTGAAATTTATAATTTGTGCTTTTTCTTTTCTTTATTTCTGGATAATTCTTGTAAGGTTTCTATCAATTTTATTAATTATGTAAAGAACCTTTCAAAAGGTTCATTACTTTTTCTATTATTTGCCTCTTATCTATTTGATTGATTTATTTTGTGTCCTTTATTCAATACTTATTTATTTATTTTTGATAAATAAAAAATTTATATATTTAAGGTGCACAATATATGTATATGTTGTGAAATGATTACCACAATTATACTAATTAATATATCCATGACCTCACCTAATTACCTCTTGTGTGTGTGTTGTGAGAACACTTGAGATCAACTTTGTAGCCAATTTCAAGTACACATTATTATTACGTATAGTCACCATGCTGTGCTTTAGGTCACTAGGATTTATTTATATTATAACTGAAACTTTGTACCGTTTGATAACTACTTCTCCTTTCTCTCCAGGCTCCAACCACTATTCTACTCTCTGTCACTATAAGTTCAACTTTAAAGCAATTTTGACTGTCATCTACATACATATGGGTTTATTTACAGTCATTATGCCTGGCATTTGCAGCATGTGTTAGATCTATAAATTGATGTATTTCACCAAATTTGGACTTAAAAAAAACATATTATTACATCATTTAACTTTCTTTCCCAATCTCTTCTCTCCTTCCAGAACTTAATTGTATGTGTTAGACTACTTGATGCTGTCCCAAAGTCTGTGAGGCTTTGTTCGTTTTTGTTCAATTGTTGCTCCTCTCTTTTTAAAAATTTTTTGGCCACACAGCATGCATGTGGGATCTTAGTTCCCCCACCAGGGGTGGAACCTGTGTCCCCTGCAGTGGAAGCTTGGGACCCTAACCACAGGACAACAACGGAATTCCCATCCTACTGTCTTAATGCAGCTTTATATGTAGCCTTCAAGCAGGTACCGAGAGTCCTTCAAACTGGTTTTACTTTTTACAAATTGTTTTCACCACTCTAGTCCCTTTACTTTATCGTATACATTATAGAATAACTTTTGTAAAATTTCTAAAAGAGCATGCTTGAATTTTGATTGGAGTTGGGTTGTATATGCAGCTCAGTTTGGAGAGATTTAACTTCTTAACAATATTAAGTCTTCTAATCCATGAACAAGATATATATCACCATTTAATTAAGGTAACTGATTTCTTTTATCAGAATTTTGCAGTTTTTACCACAAAGATACTACACTTCTTTTCATATATTTTAATATTTTTTTAAATTTTATTTTTTCTACATCAGGCTCTTATCTATTTTATACATATAAGTGTATATATGTCAATCACAATCTCCAAATTCATCCCACCACCATCCCCACCCCCCCGCAAACACTCTCCCCCCTTGGTATCCATACATTTGTTCTCTACATCTGTGTCTCTATTTCTGCCTTGCAAACCGGTTCATCTGTACCATTTTTCTAGATTCCACATATATGTGTTAATATACGATATTTGTTTTCCTCTTTCTGACTTACTTCACTATGTATGACAGTCTCTAGGTCAATCCACGTCTCTACAAATGCCTAAATTTCATTCCTTCTTATGGCTGTATAATATTCCATTATATATATGTACCACATCTTCTTTATCCGTTTGCCTATTAGTGGGCATTTAGGGTATTTTCATGACCTAGCTATTGTAAATAGTGCTGCAGTGAACATTGGGGTGCATGTATCTTTTCGAATTATGGTTTTCTCTGTGTATATGCTCAGTAGTGGGATTGATGGGTCACATGGTAATTTTATTTTTAGTTTTTTAAGGAACCTCCATACTGTTCTCCATAGTGGCTGTGTCAATTTACATTCCCACCAACAGTGCAAGAGGGTTCCCTTTTCTCCACACCCTCTCCAGCATTTATTGTTTGTAGATTTTCTAATGATGCCCATTCTAACTAGTGTGAGGTGATACCTCATTGTGGTTTTGATTTGCATTTCTCTAATAATTAGTGATGTTGAGCAGCTTTTCATGTGCCGCTTGGCCACCTGAATGTCTTCTTTGGAGAAATGTCTATTTAGGTCTTTTGCCTATTTTTTGATTGGGTTGTTTGTTTTTTTAATATTGAGCTGCATGAGCTCTTTATATATTTTGGAAATTAATCCTTTGTCCATTGATTTGTTTGAAAATATTTTCTCCCATTCTGAGGGCTGTCTTTTCATCTTGTTTATAGTTTCCTTTGCTGTGATAAAGCTTTGAAGTTTCATTAGGTTCCATTTGTTTATTTTTGTTTCCATTACTCTAGGATGTGGATCAAAAAAGATCTTGCTGTGATTTATATCAGTGTTCTTCCTATGTTTCCCTCTAAGAGTTTTATAGTGTCCAGTCTTACATTTAGGTTTCCAATATATTTTTAGTTTATTTTTGTGTATGGTGTTATGGAGTGTTCTAATTTCATTCTTTTACATGTAGCTGTCCAGTTTTCCCAGCACCACTTATTGAAGAGACTGTCTTTTCTCCATTTTATATCCTTGCCTCCTTTGTCATAGATTGGTTGACCATAGGTGTGTGGGTTTATCTCTGGACTTTCTATCCTGTTCCATTGATCTATATTTCTGTTTTTGTGCCGGTACCATATTGTTTTGATTACTGTAGCTTTGTAGTATAGTCTGAAGTCAGAGCATCTGCTTCCTCCAGCTCCGTTTTCTTCCCTCAAGATTGCTTTGGCTATTTGGGATCTTTTGTGTCTCCATACCAATTTTAAGATTTTTTGATCTAGTTCTGTCAAAAATGCCATTGGTAATTTGATCAGGATTGCAGTGAATCTGTAGATTGCTTTGAGTAGTATAGTCATTTTCACAGTATTGTTTCTTCCAATCCAAGAACATGGTATATCTCTCCATCTGTTTGCATAATCTTTGATTTCTTTCATCAGTGTCTTATAGTTTTCAGAGTACAGGTTTGTATCTCCTTAGGTAGGTTTATTCCTAGGTATTTTATTCTTTTTCTTGCAATGGTGAATGGAATTATTTCCTTAACTTCTCTTTCTGATCTTTCATTGTTAGTGTATAGGAATGCAAGAGGTTTCTGTGCATTCATTTTGTATCTTGTGACTTTACCAAATTCATTGATTAGCTCTAGTTCTTTTCTGGTGGTATCTCTAGGATTATCTATGTATAGTATCATGTCATCTGCAAACAGTGACTGTTTTACTTCTTTTCCAATTTGTATTCCTTTTATTTCTTTTTCTTCTCTGATTGCTGTGGCTAGGACTTCCAAAACTATGTTGAATAATAGTTGCGAGAGTGGACATCCTTGTCTTGTTCCTGATCTTAGAGGAAATGGTTTCAGTTTCTCACCATTGAGAATGATGCTTGTTGTGGGTTTGTCATATATGACCTTTATTATGTTGAGGTAGTTTCCCTCTATGTCTACTTTCTGGAGAATTTTTATCAAAAATTGGTGTTGAATTTTGTCATAAGCAGTTTCTGCATCTATTGAGATGACCATATGGCCTTTTATTATTTAATTTGTTAATATGGTGTATCACATTGATTAATTTGCATATACTGAAGAATCCTTGCATCACTGGGATAAATCCCACTTGATCATGGTGTATGGTGCTTTTGATGTGTTGTTGGATTCTGTTTGCTGGTATTCTGTTGAGGATTTTTGCATCTATATTTATCAGTGACGTTGGTCTGTAATTTTCTTTTTTTTAATATCTTTGTCTGATTTTGGTTTCAGGGTGGTGGTGGCCTTGTAGAATGAGTACGGGAGTGTTCTTTCCTATGCAATTTTTTGGAAGAGTTTGAGAAGGATGGGTGTTAGCTCTTCTCTAAATGTTTGATCGAATTCACCTGTGAAGCCATCTGGTCTTGGACTTTTGTTTGTTGGAATATTTTTAATCACAGTTTCAATTTCATTACTTGTGATTGGTCTATTCATATTTTCTATTTCTTCCTGGTTTAGTCTTAGAAGGTTATACCTTCCTAAGAATTTGTCCACTTCTTCCAGGTTGTCCATTTTGTTGGCATAGAGTTGCTTGTAGTAGTCTCTTACGATGCTTTGTATTTTTGTGGCGTCCATTGTAACTTCTTTTTCACTTTTAATTTTATTGATTTGAGTCCTCTCCCTCTTTTTCTTGATGAGTCTGGCTAGTGGTTTATCAATTTTGTTTACCTTCTCAAAGAACCAACTCTTAGTTTCATTGATCTTTGCTATAGTTTTCTTGTTTCTATTTATTTATTTCTTCTCTAATCTTTATGACTTCTTTCCTCCTAATAACTTTGGGTTTTGTTTGTTCTTCTTTCTGTAGTTCCTTTAGGTGTAAGTTTAGATTGTTTATTTGAGATTTTTCTTGTTTCTTGAGGTAGGATTGTATTGTTATAAACTTCACTCTTAGAACTGCTTTTGCTGCATCCCATAGGTTTTGGATTGTTGTGTTTTCATTTTCATTTGTCTGTAGGTATTTTTTGATTTCCTCTTTGATTTCTTCGGTGATCTCCTTGTTATTTAGTAAAGTATTGTTTAGCCTCCAAGTGTTTGTGTTTTTTACATTTTTTTGCCTGCAATTTATTTCTAATTTCATAGTGTTGTGGCTGGAAAGATGCTTGATATGATTTCAATTTTCTTAAATTTTCTAACGCTTGATTTGTGACCCATGTGGTGATCTATCCTGGAGAATGTTACATGTGCACTTGAGAAGAAAGTGTAATTTGCTGTTTTCTGATGTAATGTCCTATAAATATCAATTAAATATATTTGGTCTATTGTGTCATTTAAAGCTTCTGTTTCTTTATTAATTTTCTTTCTGAGTGATCTGTCCATTGATGTGAGTAAGGTGTTAAAGTCCCCCACTATTATTGTGTTACTGTCTATTTCCTCTTTTATAGCTGTTAGCAGTTGCCTTATGTATTGAGTGATCCTATGTTGGGTGCATATATATTTATCATTGTTATATCTTCTTCTTGGGTTGATACCTTGATCATCATGTAGTGTCCTTCCTTGTCTCTTGTAACATTCTTTATTTTAAAGTCTATTTTATCTGGTATGGTATTGTTACTCTGTGTTTCGTTTGATTTCCATCTGCATGGAATATCTTTTTCCATCCCCTCACTTTCAGTCTGTATGTGTTCCAATGTCTGAAGTGGGTCTCTTGTAGACAGCATATATACTGGTCTTGTTTTTGTATGCATTCAGCAAGTCTGTGTTTTCTGGTTGGAGCATTTAATACATTCACATTCAAGGTAATTATCAATATGTATGTTCCTATTACCATTTTCTTAATTGTTTTGGGTTTGTTTTTGTAGTTCCTTTTCTTCTCTTGTGTTTCCCACTTAGAGAATTTCCTTTAGCATTTGTTGTAGAGTTGGTTTGGTGGTGCTGAATTCTCTTAGTTTTTGTCTGTAAAGCTTTTGATTTCTCTGTTGAATCTGAATGAGGTCTTTGCTGGGTACAGTAATCTTGGTTGTAGGTTCTTCCTTTTCATCACTTTAAATATGTACTGCCACTCCCTTCTGGCTTGTAGAGTTTCTGCTGCAAAATCAACTGTTAACCTTATGGGAGTTCCCTTGTATGTTATTTGTCATTTTTCTATTGTTGCTTTTAATAATTTTTCTTTGTCTTTAATTTTTGTCAATATGATAACCATGCGTCTCAGCATGTTTCTCCTTGGGTTTCTCTGGCCTTGGTCTCTCTGCCCTTCCTGGCTTGGGTGGCTATTTCCTTTCCCATGTTAGGGAAGTTTTCAACTACAATCTCTTCAAATATTTTCTTGGGTCTTTTCTCTCTTTCTTCTCCTTATGGGACCTCTATAATGTGAATCTTGGTGCATTTAATGTTGTCCCAGAAGTCTCTTAGGCTGCCTTCATTTCTTTTAATTCTTTTTTCTTTATTCTGTTCTGTGGCAGTGAATTCCACCATTATGTCTTCCAGGTCACTTATCTGTTCTTCTGCCTCAGTTATTCTGCTATTGATTCCTTCTAGTGTATTTTTCATTTCAGTTGTTGTATTGTTTATCTGTTTTTGTTTGTTCTTTCATTCTTCTAGATGTTTGTTCTTTAATTCTTCTACGTCTTTGTTAAACATTTCTTGCATCTTCTCCATCTTTGCCTCCATTCTTTTTACAAGGTTCTGGATCATCTTTCCTAAGAATATTCTGAATTCTTTTTCTGGAAGGTTGCCTAACTCCTCTTCATTTAATTGTTTTTCTGGGGTTTTATCTTATTCCTTCACCTGGTATATAGTCCTCTGACTTTTCATTTTGTCTATCTTTCTGTGAGTGTGGTTTTTGTTCCATAGGCTTTAAGACTGTGGTTCTTCTACACTTTTTCATATTTTTGAAAGTGTTATGCTTCAAGTATTTCATATTTTTGGCAGTGTTAAAAATAACTGGTTATTCTAGGAATTACAGTATATATATTCTAATCTTCTCAAGATTAAATAATTTAAAGGTTAAAAAAATTCTGTTTCCAATTTTTCCTGGATAGGACTTAGAAATATAATCAATTTTTGTATATTGACCTTGTTTCCAGAAACTTATCTAAATTCACTTATTACTTCTAGTACTATTTTGAAAATTAGTTGCCATTTTCTATGTGGACAATAATTTGTGATTAATGTTTTAGTTCTTTGTTTACAACTTATGCTGTTTATTTTCTTGTCATATTGTACTTGATAAGCTAGCAATTATGATGTTGAATAGGAGTTATAAGCACAGATATTGTCCTCTTTTTCACGATATTATTGGGAAAGCATTCACTTCATCATGTTTTGTTTCTTCAATGTCAGCAAGGGAGAGAGAGATTCCGGCAAGATGAGTGCTATAGTATTATGTAGTGAAATCACATACATCCTTTTATCATTGCCATATTCTGTTGGGTAGAAGGAAGTCACAGGTCCTGTCCACACTCAAGAGAAAATTATCCCACAAAGATATGAACAATAAGAGATGGCATCAGGGGGCCAACTTAATAGCATATCTGCTGCAGCAACAGTTGCTTTGGGGGTTATAGTTAGCATCTTTTACTTATAACTGTTTACCTATAAGTAATATTATATATGCTACTTCACGTATAGTATAAGAAATTTGTAACAGTATACTTCTGTGTTCCTCTCTAGCCTTTGTGCTGTTGCTGTCATAAATTTTACTTCTACATATTTCATAAATCCCACAATAATTTGCAATTATTTTTTCTTTAAACAATCAATTATGCTTTAAAGATATTTTTAAATGAGAAAAAGTCTTTTTTTTTTTTAACCTACATATTTATCATCTCTGGAGCTCTTCATTCTTTTACATAAGTCAAGTATTCCATCTGGTATTATTTTTCTTCTGCCTGAAGGATTTCCTTTAACATTTTTTATAATGCAGGTTAGCTAATGATGAATTCTTTTAGCTTTTGTATATCTTTAAAAGCCTTTATATAACCTTTGTTTTTGAAAGATATTTCTGCTGAGTTTAGTATAGTAGGTTGATTTTTTTGTTCTTTCTATACTTTAAAGATGTTGCTCCACTGTCTACTGGTGTTTGTTTTTACCAATGAGGAGACTTCTGTCATTTTTGCCTTTGTTTTTCTGTATTTAAAGAAACTTTTTTCTCTGCATGCTAAGATATTCCCTCTATCACTGGCTTTTAAAAATTCAATTATGATATACTCTAGTGCAGTTTTTGTTTCATATTTCTTGTGTTGTGTCTACTTGAACTTCTAGGATCTGTGGGAATTTGGGACAATTATATCTTCAAATGTAATTTTTGTCTCTGTCCTCTCTCCTCTTTTTCAGGGATAGATTATACATATATTAGGCTGCTTGAAATTGTTTCACAGTTCACTGATGCACATTTCAGTTCTTTTTTTAGCTTTATTCCCCTGTTTTTAAAAATTTTATATAATTTCTATATTTATGTTTTCAAGCTCATTAATCTTTCTTCTGTAATGTATAATCTGTTTTTAATCCCATCCATAATATTTTTCTTCACCAATATTTTTCATATCTAGTTTGAGTTGGGTCTTTATAGATGTTCCATATCCCTGCTTAACATATGCACCCTTTCTCTTCCTTCTGAAAATCATATGGAGTATAGCTATAATCAATGATTTAATATCCTTGTCTACTAATTGTATCATCTGTGCCACTTCTTGATCTTGTCCTACTAATGGGATTTTCTCTTCCGCTTAGCATATGAACATGAAATCGCTTTGTTTCTTTCCAACAGCTGTTCCTCACTGTACTGTTGCAGGAAGATTAGATTGTAGTGTTATCAGTGACCTAAAAGAGCAGTGGGAACACAAGGGAAATGAAGGCAGTCCATCAGAAAGATCAAGGAAGGTTTCCCAGAGTAACAAAACCCCTGAACTCAGTTACCAACTCAGAGTAAGTATTGGCAAAGGGGAAAAAAGAGGCAAAGGAAGTTCCTGTGGGCAAAGCACATATGCAAGAGCACAGAAATGAGAAATGGATGCATTAAAGGGATCTCAGGGAGCTCCCTGTGGCTGAGTTATGGGCAGGGAGTGGAGAGAGGAAACAGTAGATTAGTACCTGGAGCCAGCATGTGGTGGGACCTGTGCGTGGCTGGAGAGCTTGAGCTTTACTGACATAGCAAGACTTTGGAAGACTTTAAAAATTGTGCTAACATACATTAATCATAAAATGCACTATCTTAACCACTTTTAAGTGTACAGTTCAGAGACATTTAGTACATTCACATCATTGTGCAACCATCACCACCATCTATCTTCAGAAAATTTAAATTTCCCAAACTGAAACTCTGTACCCATTAAACATTGACTCCCCATTTCTCCCTTCCCTCAGCCCCCCAGTAGCCACTATTCTAACTTCTGTTTCTTTGAATTTGAGTATTCTAGGTATCTAATATAATTGGATTCACACACTATTTGCCATTTTGTGATTGACTTATTTCACTTAATGTAATGTCTTCAAGATTCTTCCACATTGTAGAAGGTGTCAGTGCTTCTTTTCTTTTAAGCTGCATTTATTCCACTGTATGTATATCACATGTTGTTTATCATTCATACGTTGATGGATATTGGGTTGCTTTCACCGTTTGGTTATTGTGATTAATGTTGTTATGAACATGGGTGCACAAATGGTGTGGTACAGTCAATGCTTTCAATTGTTTGGGTATATACCCAGAAGTGGAATTGCTGAGTCATATGGTAATTCTGTTTAATTATTTAAGGAATGCCATTTTTGACAGTAGCCACATCAATTTACATTCCCACCAGCAATGCAAAGGAGTTCTGAGTTCTTCACATACTTGCCAAAACTTATTTTCTGTTTTTTTTTTTAATCTTAGTTCAATTTTTTGTATAGTAGCTAGCCTAATGTGTGTAAAGTGGTATCTCACTTTGGTTTTGATTTGCATTTCTCTAATGATTAGTGGTGTTAAACATATTTTCATGTGTTTGTTGACCATTTGTATATCTCCTCTCAAGAAATGTCTATTCAAGTCCTTTGCTCATTTTGAAATCAGGTTGGTTGCTTTTGTGATGCTGAGTTGTAGGAGTCCTTTATATATTCTTGATAGTAATCCTTTATCAGATATATGATTTGCAAATATTTTCTCCCACTCTATGGGTTGCCTTTTCACTCTGTTGGTAGTTTCCTTTGATGCACAAAAGTTTTAAATTTGAATACAATTTATCTATTTTTTCTTTTGTTGCCTGTGCTTTTGGTGTCATATCAAAGAAACCATTCTCAAATTCAATGACATGAAGCTTTTCCCATTTTCTTCTAAGAGTTTTATCATTTTAGGTATTACATTTAGGTATTTGATCTATTTTGAGTTAACTTTTGTATATGGTGTTAAGTGTTCAATTTCATTCATTTTAATGTGTATATCCAGTTTTCCCAACATCATTTGTTGAAAAGACTGTCCTTTCCCCATTGAATTGTCTCTTTCCTCATTGAATTGTCCCTTCCCCGTAGGATGATTTCAGCACCCTTGTCAAAAGTTATTTGGTCATATATGTGAGGGCTTATTTCTTGGCTCTCTGTTCTATTCCACTGGTTTATATGTTTTTCTTTAGGCTGGTACCACACTGTTTTGGTTACTGTAGTTTTGTAATAAGTTTTTAAGTCAAGAAGTCTGAGATCTTACATTGTTCTTTTTTGAGATTGTTTTGACTATTGCAGGTCTCTTGAGATTCTATATGAATTTTATGATGGATTTTTCTATTTCTGCAAAAATTGGGGTTTTTAGGGATTGCATTGAATCTGTAGATAGTTGTGGGTAGTACTGACATATTAACAATATTAAGTCTTGTAATTCATGAACATAGGATATCCTTCCATTTGCTAGTGTCTTCTTTAACTTTTTTCAGCAGTGTTTTGTAGTTTTCACTGTACAAATCTCTTGCCTCCTTAAGTTTATTACTACATATTTTATTCTTTTTGATGCTCTTTTAAATGGAATTATTTTCTTAATTTCCTTTTTGGATTATTTATTGTTAGTGTATAGAAAAAATGATTTTTGTGTGCTCATTTTGTATCCAACAACTGTGCTGAATTCTTTTATCAGTTCTGACAGTGTGTGTGTTTGTTTATGTGTGTGTGTGTGTGTGTGTGTGTGTGTGTGTGTGTAATCTGTAGAGTTTTCTACATATAAGGTCATGCGGTCTGTGAAAAGTGATAGTTTTACTCTTTCCTTAACAATTTGGATGCCTTTTATTTCTTTTTGTTGCCTATTTGCTCTGTCTAGAACTTTTAATACTATGTTGAATAGAAGTGGCAAAAGTGATCATTCTTGTCTTGTTCTAAATTTGGTAAGCTTTAAGCAGGTGATTGGCAAGATCCTATCCAAGTTGTCTGATGATCACTTTGGCTGCTGAATGGAGGATGGCTGGAAAGGCCAAGACTGGAGGCAAAAACATTAATGAAGGAGCTTTCCTGTAGTCCATGTAAGGGAACAAACTTGCTTAGAGGCAGTGAGGTGAGGCAACAATAGTGACACCCAGTGCCTAGTGATCCTACACAGATGTGAGAGGCTCTAATGGCCAATGAACCATCCATTGCCAAAGCTAGAGGACAGTTCAGTGTAGGATGATACTGCATTCCTCTCCACATTCTCATTCAGAAGGGGTCAAATTAAAATCAAAACCAAAGACTCTCAGCATGTGTGTTTGGAAGGTGCTTGCTAAGTCAAATATTCTAGCCTATGGTCACTTCACAAGCAGTGTAGATTACATGGCAGACATGAAAGGCAGTAAGGGAAGCAAACCACTCCATCCAGACTACATCCCTTCCTTTCTCACACTCCCCACGCTAACACCTTCTACAGAAAAGTGTAGAACCTTTCTATCCTAGGGTTACCAGAAGCAAGTGGTGAATAGTCATTCTTCAGTGTCCCAAGCTGGGAATAGGAGTTTCTGGCACTGGTCATGTGTCAGTGGAAGGGAACCATGTAGCATATATGTTGAAAATGAACATCTTGCATCAAGAGCCAGGACCAGCAACAGAATATCTTGGGTTCTGGATACTCAAATGATTACTTCTAAAACAGAGCAAGACCGTCAAAAATATATATCACTTTGTGCCATTCTGGATACTGGAATCTTTACTGCAATAATCAAGTAGTCCAGGGAATGAGAATTGAATCCAGGTCTTTCAAACTTGAAAGCCCACACTCTATTCTTTGTGGTTCTGGAATCTTCTGACTGTACTACTTTGTTCTGTTTCCTGCTCTGTCTGCATGGTATACAATCAGTAGCAAATTTTCTCAGACTCTGTCTACAGTTGCTCAATGTTCACCTGAAAATTGATATTTCTTTTTAGACATAAGTTTTATACCAGCCAGTATACTTAGAAATGCTCCACACAAATTACATCTCTTAGGAAAAGCTTTTTTTAAAAAATTAATTAATTAATTTGTGGCTGTGTTGAGTCCTCGATGGCTGCATTGGGTCTTCGTTGCTGTGCGTGGGCTTTCTCTAGTTGTGCCAAGCAAGGGCTACTCTTCATTGTGGTGCACGGGCTTCTCATTACAGTGGCTTCTCTTGTTGCAGAGCATGGGCTCTAGGCACGTGGGCTTCAGTAGTTGTGGCACGTGGGCTCAGTAGTTGTGGTTTGCGGGCTCTAGAACATAGTTTCAGTAGTTGTGGCGCATGGGCTTAGTTGCTCTGGGGCATGATGTGGGATCTTATTTCCCTGACCAGGGCTCGAACTCATGTCCCTTGCACTGGCAGGTGGATTCTTAACCACTGCACCACCAGGGAAGTCCCAGCAGACGGATTCTTAACCACTGCACCAGGGAGGCCCAGGAAAGGCTTTTTTAAAAATTGTGGGTACTGTAGTCAAATAGGTATTTTCACTCCAAGTGCAGCGTGTTTTCTGGCCATCTTCTTTTGTTCTTTCTCCATTACGTGGCCATGGGAGAATTAATTTCTTCTCCACTAGATAGGAGAAGAATCTCCCTTTTGGGGCCCAGAGTGACTCCTGGGAGTAGTATGGATGTTATGGTGCTGCCTATACAGTACCATCAGACATGGAGCCAGTTGGCTACAGTGGAAGGTGTGACTGCATTTTGCTCCTGCTGTCAAGAGAGCTGCACCAGAGCTGCTCATTCAGAAGCATGTTTTGAAGTCTTAGCTCTCTCAGGGGTAGAGAACTGGAAGGAGGTTGAAGAAGTCCAAAAGTCAGAAGACTCAGGAAAACTGAAACCTTGGCCAAAATTGAGAATGAGGATGATGGTAAGAGGAGCTGAATATTCTTACTGTGGGATCATCCTCAGATCCAGGCTAGCCAAAAATCAAACCCAAGGGAGATGGCATGGACCCTAAAAGTGAGGGTAGTAATGGGTGGCAATTCTCAGAAAGGAGTTACAGTCATGGGGACTTTGTAAGTACCAGTGAGCATGCTCTAACTGTAGTGGAGAATTTATGTGCAAATAATATGCTCCCAAGTGATACCCACTCTGGGAGCTCTGTTGATTATAGCACTTGGCCTTTGAAAAGCTTCATGAGAAGGAAACATGTTTAGAAAAGGTGACTTATTATTCTAATTTAACATTTACATGCCTTTGCCATGCTTATTTTAAAGAAATTAATTCTGATTTATAAATGTTTATTTGATTGATTTTGGTTTTTAGGGGCTAAAAAGCGAAAAGTAGAAATGGCCTGTGAAGGCCCTGGTGACCACCAGACACCATCAGATTCCTTCTGGCCCTGGTCATTAAGGCATTAAGACCAACAGGGGCTGGGAGGGAACAGTTTCAAGTTAAAAGGAATGATGCAAGGATGGCAGAGGGAGGAAGCCGGGCTCATAAACCCAGGAAGATGAGACAGGTTAGGGTTAGAATCCAGGAGGACAAGCAGGGACCAGGAAACCAGACTAGAAGCCTAGAAACCCAGGAAAATGGATCAGAGGTGAAGGCAGACATGAAGAGTTCATTAGAAAGTTCATTGTTTAGGCTGGTGGTTCTCAATCCTGGCCACACATGACAATCACCTGGGAAGTGATCTGCCCTTCATCACCTCTCAGATTTTTTTCAGGTTTTTCCAGTAGGACTTTTATGTCCATACTCCAATGGAGACTTTCCTGCCAAGGGCAATAATATGTCGATATTCAATTTCCTAAATTTAAACAATATTTTTTTCATTCAACTTATCTAACTTCCAACAGAAGCCTATGCAGTCAATCCTCCTCCTCTAAACTTTTTCTTCTCTTGGCTTCCATAACACCATTCTTGACACTATATATATATATATATAGTGGCTCATTTTTGAGCTTCTCTTTTGAACCTCTCAGTATTGGGATGTTCCAGGAGCCCATCTCTGTCCTTCTCCCTTCCTCTCTTCTCTTGTCTTCCCCATCTCACCACCCCTCTCCTCTTCTCCCTTCTCTTTTTCCCCTCTTCTTTTACTTCCCTTCTCTTTATTTTTCTCCTCTTTCTAAATATCTATACTCATATCCTGTGTGACCTATCAATGCCCATGGCTTTAAATACCACCCATACACTTAGGAGATCTGAATCAGTCAGGATAGACTAGATTCTGTAGTATTAACAATTTCCAATTTCATCACTGTAACATACGTAAGGTCTGTTTCTTGCTTGTGCTACAGATCCAACTTATGTCAGCAGGAGTTTTTCCTCATTGTAGTCCTTCTGGTTGGAGTCATTATCTTGATAGAAGCTCCCATTCTCACGGCAGCTGTGAAAGGGGTGAATGGCTCATTGTCTCCTCTGAAGTGTTCTGCTCTGAAAGTGCGATGGGTACTGTTACTGTTCCATTTTCCAGATGAGAAACTGAGTCATCAAGAGGCTAAAGTGAGAGGTGAATGCGGACTGTATATCCAGAGGTTTATTGTGATCACTCATTTATGAATGAGCACTAAGGCTCAGTGAGGTTGGGCACTTGCAGAGGGCCACATAGTTCTCAAGTGCTTATGAGGAACTCTAGTCTGCTGGGCATCAAAGCCCTCGTCTGCCATCTCATCATGCCACCTGTCAGTGGAAATCCATTCTCACTTGTGAAGGAATCATTGTCATCTCCTAAGAGTGTCAAGTTTTACTCGAAGGAATAACTTACTAACAATAGCTAACATGCACTTGTGTCTTACAGGATTTAGCTTACTTGACAACAGCTGTATGTAAACAGCACTGTGGAGTAGTTGTGATTATTCCCATTTTAGAGTGAGGATTGAGAGCTGGAGAAGGGAGGCTTCCTCTAAGGCCACCTAACAAGGGGAGGTGGAGCAGGGGTCTGAGGCTGGATAGGTGACCCCTCACCTTATCACATGACCTCAGATAATTCATTCAAAACGTGCTTTTCCACCAAGACATGGAAATGACCTCAATGTCCATTGACAGATGAATGGATAAAGAAGATATGGTATATGTATACAATGGAATACTACTCAGCCATAAAAAAGAACAAAATAATGCCCTTTGCAGCAACATGGGTACAGCTAGAGATTATCATACTAAGTGAAGTAAGTCAGACAGAGAAATACAAATATCATATGATATCACTTATATGTGAAATCTAAAAAGTGACACAAATATGAAGCAGAAACAGACTCATAGACATAGAGAACAGACTTGTGGTTGCCGAGAGGGAGGGAGTTGGTGGAGATATGGATTGGGAGTTTGGGGTTAGCATATGTAAACTATTATATATGGAATTGCTAAACAACAAGGTCCTACTGTAAAGCACAGGGAACTATATTCAATATCCTATGATAAACCATAAAGGAAAAGAATAGTAAAAAATAGGTGTATATATGTGTACAACTGAATCACTTTGCTGTACAGCAGAAATTAATGCAACACTGTAAATCAACTATTCTTCAATACAAAATTTAAAAAATAAATAAGATAAAACAAAAAAAAGTGTGCTTTTCCAACCAGGTACACATTAGCTGTTGAGATCCACCTCCTGCCTCAACATCAGTGGATACCTTATAGTCAGTGTGTGAGATGGGCCAGTCCTGAAAGTTTGGCAGGCATAGATGTAGAGGCATGGTTCTGAGAGGGAGGTCTGGGCTAGAACCGTCAGTGGTCATTTTTCACAGCCAGGGACCCCTCCCCTTAGAGTAGCACATACTTCATAGGTTCAAGGCAGGGGGATTTTGTATGCTGAGGGAACAGCTGACAACTTTCCTAGTCTGGAGAAATTAGGCCTCCTGGGCTTCCTGTTGCCCGTGGGTTGGTTCACCTCCTGAGTGGCCTCATTCCCTGCAACCCCCCACCCAACATGTGTCCTCTGTGCTTCGTCACTCTGGGACTACCTGGCCCCTCCCCCTCCTTTCCCTAATTTCATCACCAGTCGTTGCCATGGCATCCTGGTTTTGCTCATCCTAAAGTGTAACCCTATTTCCATCTTTTTGACACAGCCATTGTCCCATTTTCTTCCCTCTACGTGGCTTTGCCTTCGAATCTGCACAGCACAGGAAAAGAGGACATGGTTTGGGGTCAGACAGATTTGGGTTGGAACCTTGATTTTGTCACCTAGCAGGTGAGTGACCTTGTATGTGTCACTTCAATTCTCCAGCCCCAGTCTCTGCATCCATACAATCGGGTAGTCACATCTACCCTGCAGAAGGCAAGACTATGTATAAAGGCAACACAGAGTCTCTGGTGCAAGTGGCTGGTTCACAAATGTAGGAATGGCAGTCTTTTAGTCCGCTGTTTATTGAGAAATTACTATGTGGCAAAAACACACTCGCATATGCACATAAATGGATACGTACATACATATTAAATGCATTTAGTAAGGCTGCATATGCACACATGCCACTGCCCAGATGGGTGATGCATAACATGTCCCTTCTTTATCTTAGCTAAGTTTCCTTCTTGAGGTCCAAACCTGGCCAGCTAGTAAGAAAACAAACTTGCCAATTAAAAAATTACCCAAACTTCTTTTTGGTTTCATGTCCTTTTGGTTTAAGTGTATTGCTTTAGGTCAATGCTAAGACCCTCAGTATCCATTCTTCCCTTTCTCTGTCTCAAGACAGGGGTCAGTGTGTAGGAAGAGCTTACTGTGAGCTCGTGGTGGTGGGAGGGAGCATGCATTTTCTTGGAGCTCTTGCTATGTTCTCTTTGTGCTAACCATTCCTTCCCCTCTGGGTCACTGATCCTACGGTGGGTATTTGCCATTGCTTGGTTGGTGACTTCAGGTAGACCTCAGTGCTCCCAGAGCCACCTATACTCCTGAGACCTGGCCTTGTCTCTCCTTGGGAACCCTTCATCCAGATAAGCTGCCTCGTGACCCACCTTCCACATGCCTGCTCCGGATGGTAACAGAATTACCACCCCATGTGGTAAAGGGGAAAGGGAATAGAAAGTAAAAAGCTTTCTGGAGAACCCTTGTTTCAGGGTGGGATGAGTTAAAAGAGTTTGAGGCCCTTATATATTTTTAAAAAGTTTATTGAGAGAAGCCAGCACAACTCCCTTCAACTAAAGAGATTCTAAAAATAATAAAGGCCTTTTTATCCAATAGGGTCATGTAAATTTTTTATTCCATTTGGAATAAAGCAAGCCTGTGAATTCCCAGCCCTTTTTAATCTGTCACTCGTGTATAATATGTCAAAGGGCTGGCGCCAAAAATGCGGATTACATATGAGTGAGTTGGAAGACTTTTTCTGACATAAGTATGCCTTAGATTACATACTGTTCATTTGGTTTTTAAAATGTGGAGTTCTATTTTTTTGTGGTTGTCAAATATGTCTTGGAAAGCTGTAAAATTTCTCAGTAAGGATCAGAAGTTTTCTGCTGAACAAAGTCGACGCTACTCTTTTGGTGCTCCGTGTACTGCTGTTTGGAGATCAGTGAGGTTTATTTGTGTTTCATTAATCATTATTGCTTGAGGTTGAATAATAATCATCACAGAGATAATAAATATCGCGTGCCAGTCTGATTTCTTTGCTTAAGAGTTGCCAAGAGGTGGATGGGCATCGCAAACTGAAACCTGACGTCTGGGTACACCGTGCCTGGGGTGGAGGAGGTGGAATCTACATGCTGTGATTTCAGAGGCTCATGGAGATGAGGTATGCTCACACTACAGGGATAATTGAGGTTTGAATTGTCTTTTCATGGGACACACTGAGCAGGAAGTAAGGGAAAGTAAACTCCCTCACACAGGGTTAACACAGAGCAGCATTTATATTGTATCTACTAAGAACAAGGCAATGGACCGTAGGTTCTGATTCCTGTGTCCTTTTATCCCCACAGGGATGCTGTGAGGCTGCGGTGCCACTGTGGGTCCCGGACGACTGAGACTCTGACAGGTGAGCTCAGGGACCCCGGATCAGGCAGAGGGTGAGTGGCTGAGCTGCCCTGGGCGCCCAGGTCTCTCTCAGTCCCTTCAGGCAGGGCTCATAGCACCACTCAGGAAAGGCTTACTGTTGCATTTTTACAGTGAGGTTTACAGAAGTGAAAAAAGCTGTCCAATGTCTCCAGGTGTATTTCCTTTTTTGGCATTTCCCCAACTCAGTAAGTGACAGGGCTTGGATTTCACCTAGTTCTGCAAAGTAGAGCAAAATTTGTCTTCAGGCAAAATCTGTCCCAGACTGTCAATATGTAAAACAGGGATAAAAACAACATTAGTATATAATCATTTTGTAAATCTGTATTATAACATTTACTAGAAAAATTAATCAATGAGAACAATTAGGGTATCTTGACAATCACAAACATTTAAAACCTGTTTAAAATGTAACTAATAGTTTTACATCAACTTCAGCATCCAATTTATTTCTTAGTTTCATGGTATTTGAAAATCTCAAATTTAAAAATATGACCAGTTGAAAATGCTAAATTCTTTCTACAAGGTCCAGGTCCTCAGCTGACTCAGGGGAAGGTTGACAGGGGGCTCCAGGTCACAGCCAGGTGTGCTGAGCTGCACATAAGCCCTGGACAGGACCCTGGGTGGTGTCTGGGCAGGAAGCCTTCCCGGTTCACCTCTGGGCCCTGGTTTTGGAGTCCCCTCCCTGGCCACACTCACCTGGAGACTGTACTGGCCCTCGTTGGCGGTGTGGCACACCGGCCCCCCACTCAGGGAGACAGATGGGTGTCCCCATCGACCAGCTCCTCTCTAATCTCTGGGGTGGGGCTCTGCAATGACAGTGACCGACAGCCAGCCTAGCCTGGAGGTATCAGAGCCCTGCTTGGCCATTATTGTTTCTTCTGCCCACGTGAGCTTCTGCTCCCAGATCGGGCTCAGACCTGTGTCTGCTTAGATATACACCTGGGAAGAAAGAGATACACCTGGAGGGATTGGGACAAACCCCGGGCAAAAGGGTACCGCCTCAGCTCTCCACATCCCACCCAGCCAGCTTTGGGGTATGGACATGACTGGTTCACCCGGCTCTGACCCCACATCAACCTGCTCTTGCTTGAAGCAGACCCACCCCACATGACCCCGCCTTCCACACAAACAGAGAGGGGACATAGGGCTACCTGCGTGGGATCAGAGTGGTGGCCTGGCCTGTCCTGGGCTTCCTTGTGTCACCTTTGGATCCCTCCAGGCAAATGACCAAAGGTGTCTGGGGTGAGAACTGACCCAACATCTGCAGCATCAGAAAAGGCTGTCACTGCGGGCTTTCCTGAGGCCACAGGATATCAAGACATCAGGACACAGAAGAATATGTCCATTCAAGCGTCTCCACCCCAGTGAGCTGGGTAGGGGACTTCTCTAGAATGTGCTGCATGAATGGTTACCTGGGTTCCAAGTTCTGTTGGGCTCTATTGCCAGGCAAGTGAGGTCACTTCCTGGGGTCGCTTTACCCGGCTTCCTCCTCACACAAAGCTCCCCAAGGGCCCCTATGGGCTGCTGACTGCTCAACCCTCACCCCATGCCGTGTCCATGCACAGTGACACCAGTGGGGAGTCCTGGGTTCATCTTCCCAACACACAAGAAAAGAATAGGCATGGGCCCGCGCCCATCTTATCCTTCTCCACCCAACCAGCCCCATCATGTCAGAAAAATATGTCCCTCTTCCTGTCAGAAGACAAACACCAGGTAAAAGACTTAGATGTAAAGCAGACCAGAATATTGTTTTGAGCTACAGACACTTAAAAAAAAATGGCAGAAATGAAGCAAACAAAGCCCCCAAACAACAGGTGCAAGAAGGGTGGGCTCACCCTTCCCCTTTTCCTTCCTGGAAGCAAGAGATGACATATCCATCACCCACTGCCCCCCTGTGGAAGACGTCCTCCCTCTGCAGGAAGGAGAGTAACATTGTTATTGTCAAGGGCAGAGAGGGAAGAACGGGAGGATTCTGTACTGACCTTGCTCAACAGCATTCTCATCCTCCTTTGCCCCCCTGCATAGTGTAATTCCTTTTCCACATCTGCCTCTCTTTGTTCAACACAACAGAAAAGCATTTAGGCTTTGCCACTTCTCTGGGTCTCTCTTCACTTCCTTAGGAACCTTCCCCATGTCATATAAAACTTAGGGAAAATAAATGTGGATGCTTCTCTCCTGTGAATCTGTCTCGTGTCCATTTAATTCTCATGACCAGTCATCAACTCTAAGAGGGTAAGGTTTTGCCTTGGCAATGTCTTCCTTGCTGTATACTCAATTTCTACTTCCTTCCTTGGCTTGATTCCTCAGTATGCTGACATGTTCTCAGCTACCGGCTTCAGAAGCTCTGTGAACATGGGCTGTGTCTTTCAAAATGAAACACATTCTTTCCATACCGTCCAGCCTTCAAACTCCTTGGTATCAGTGGACCCAAATGAGCGGAATGCTACGTCCACAGAAACCTGCACACAGCCGTTTACTGCAGCTTTATTCATAACTGCCAGAAATTGGAAGCAACCAAGATGTCCTTCAGGTGAATACACACATAGACTGGGCTACATCCATGCAACAGAATATTCTTTGGCACAAAAGAAATGAAGGGGATATGGAGCTATGAGGAGATAGGTGGGCCACCTTAAATGCATATCACTGAAAGAAGCCAGTCTGGAAAGGTGGCATAGCTTAGGGTACCAATGATATATGACATTTGGAAAAAGGTAAACCATGGAGAGAGTGAAAAGATCAGTGGGTTGCCAGGGGTTTGCAGTGGAGTTGAGGGGTGTGGGGGGTGATAAATAGGCTGAGCACAGAGGATTTTTAGTGAAACTATTCAGTATGATACATTCATGATGAGATACATTTGTCAAAACCCATAGAATGTACACCACCAGGAGTGAACCCTAACGTAAACTCTGGACTCAGGTGATCATGAGGTGTCTACATAAATTCATCAGTAGTGACCAGCACACAGAATGTTGATAGGATAGTTGGGGACTGGGGGGACCTGGGCGCCTGTGTGGTGGGGCTGGGGCTGACAGCAACAGGAGAGCCAGGCGCATGTGGGACCTCTTGGTATTCTGCTCAGTTCTGCTGTGAACTCAAACCTGTTTTAAAAATGGTAAAGCCTATTTAAACCAAGAAACAAACAGACCTTCCAGTAGCATGCCATGGCTGGTCCTCTTCGAGTCCTCCACGTGTCTGGGCCACTTGAGAGCCAAACTTCAGTGGACAATGTCCTTTCAACATGCACCCTTTCAAAGTTTCATCTGACACCCGCTCTTTATCTCATTTGACACTTTTCTTTTTCTTTTTTTTTTTTCAGTACGCGGGCCTCTCACTGTTGTGGCCTCTCCCATTGTGGAGCACAGGCTCGGGACGCGCAGGCTCAGCGGCCAGGGCTCACGGGCCCAGCCGCTCCACAACATGTGGGATCTTCCTGGACAGGGGCATGAACCCGTGTCCCCTGAATAGGCAGGCGGACTCCCAACCACTGCGCCACCAGGGAAGCCCGACACTTTTCTTTTTTAAGATAGTCTTTTTTTTCTTCTTTTTTAAAAATTGAAGTATAATTGACTGGTAATATGATATTGATTTTCTGGTATACCACATAGTGATTCTACATTTTTATACATTACAAAATGACCACCAAGATAAGTCTAGTTACCATGCAACACCATACAAAAGTATTACAGTATTATGGACTCTATTCCCTATGCTGTACATTACATCCCCACAACATCTGTTTTATAACTAGAAGTTTGTACCTCTTAATCTTTCTCACCTATTGCATTCATCTCCCCAACTCCCCCCCCACCTCTGGAAATCAGCAGCTTGATCTCTGAATCTATAAGTCCACTTCTGTTTTGTTGTGTTTGTTCATTTGTTTTGATTTGTAGATTCTACATATAAGTGACATCCTAAGATATTTCTCTTTCTCTGCCTGACATGTCTCAGCATAATAGCCACTAGGTCCATCCATGTTGTTGTAAGATTTCTTTTTCCTTTATGGCTGAGTCATATTCCATTATATATATATATATATATATATATGAAAAATACATCTGAAGATATATATTCATATGTATATATGAAATCTTTATCCATTTTTCAATCTATGGACATCAGGGTGGCTTCCATATCTTGGCTATTGTCAATAAAGTTGCCATGAACATAGGGGTGCACATATCCTTTTTAATTCGTATTTTTGTTTCCTTGAGAAAGATACCTCCAAGTCTTATTCCTGCCTCATATGGTAGCTCTATTTTTATTTTTTTGAGGAACCTCCGTACTGTTTTCCATAGTGGCTGTACCGATTAACATTTCCAATAAAAGTGCACGTTCCCTTTTCTCCACATCCTTGTCAATACTTATTTGTTGTCTTTTGGATGATACCCATTCTGTCAGGTGTGAGGTGATATCTCATTCTGGTTCTGATGTGAACCTCCCTGATGATAAGTGACATTGAGCATTTTTTTCATGTGCTTGTTTGCCATCTGTATGTATTCTCTGGAAAAATGTCTGTTTAAGTCTTCTGCCCATTTTTTAATTGGGTTGTTTATTTTTTGGAGGCTGAGTTCTATGAGTTCTTGGTCTATCCTTATCAGATACATTGTTTAGATATGAACCCCTTATCAAATATATTGGTTTCTCTTGTTTGGTAGGCTGTCTTTTTGTTTTGTGGATGTCAGTGATGGGGAGTGGAAAGGAGAGAGTGGAAAAGTGGCATGAGGGCTGGGACTTGAAGGGTGACTAGTGCTTTTCAAAAATGTATATAGTGACTTTATTCATGTTGCCCCAAATTGGAGAAAACACAAATGCCCTTCAACTGTTGAATAAACAAATTATGGTCTATGTGTACAATGCCATGTTAGTCAGTTAGTTAAGAAATAAAAGCAATTAATCAATAAAAACAAAGCAACTATTAAGACATGGAACTAAATGATAAATCTCAAATGCATTTGCTGAGTGAGAGAAGCCAGATTCAAAACTACCCTCTGTGTGACTCAGTCGATATGACATTCTGAAAAAGGCAGAAACATATAGACAAAAATCAGATTAGTGATTACCACTGGGATAAGCATTGACTACAAAGAGGAGAAAGGGAACTTTGGGGGAGATTTTTTTGTCAATGAACCTTTTGGGTACTTATACAGGTATATATGGGAGGGCGGGGAGGAGGTTGAGGCAGGGGTGGGCTGGGGGCTCCTTGGGACTCCGTGGATGATGGTGGGACCCCAGCACAGGCTGATGGAACAGAAGGAGCATGTACAGCAACGCTCGTGCCCCCTCCCCCCCACAGCATCCCTTCTCCCGAGCCTTCTGTGATGCTGACTTAGATTCTTCCTGGGGGTAGGCACAGCCCCAAGTCCGGGGCAGGGTCCTGGGTGGCTGAGTCCCAGTGCAATCTGTTGCCTCAACTGCCCCTGACGGAAGCTCCCTCACCCTGCTAATACCCTGGCAGCAGAAATGGTACAGCGTGTTCTAAACACGATGAGGAAATCCCAAGATAATTGCGATAATGCATCTGGTGTGATCAGTTGCTCTGCACCTGGAATGGAAATACAGCAGGAGGCTGTTTGCAAATATGTAAAGTCTTATGAAAGGATGCCTTGTGCAGAAGTAACAGAGCAGCTTCTCTGGAAATGCTGCTGTAGCAGTAACAACGATTATTGATTACGTATAACTTCAGACACTTTGTAGCATGTAATTATCACAAGACGTTGGTGGGTATTGTTTTTACCTTTTTACATCCCAGATATCTGAGTCCAAAGAAATTAGAGTAAAGCACAAGATCATGCACCAGTAATGGACAGAGACCATCTCAGCTCATGCCCGCCTGACTCCACTATTGCTTTTAATGCTCAGTACCACCCCCAGACCAGAGCTTCTGTGTCTTGCTTGCCTATACATACTTTCTCTGTAGCCTTAGGGGTCCTGATACTGGAAAAAGCAGAGGAAATCAGGGTTCAGATGATCGATCTAGTGCTGTAGCGATCAGGGACAGTTTGGTCTGGAAAAACCTCACAGAGGCATATGCAGGGTCCCCTTCAGCGCCACGGAGGGACCTGGAGATGCGCCTGCTGGGAACTGGCTATTGGAAGCTCAGAAAACCCCAGTGTGGCCTGTGGCCTTATCCTTGATGCTTAACACAGAGAAGGGAGGCACTGAGTAGGCTGACATATGAGGCACAAAGAGAAAGGGAAGGTGCATTTAAAAGACTGAGAAAGACCCACACTGCTCACCATCGCCAATTAACTTAAGCCTTACTCCTAAAAAAACACACACACATACAGTATCTATGCCTCAATTACATCACACTTCCTACCCTGCGTTGTAGTTAATTCATTAGTGTAAGTAATGTTTATTGAGCATCTACTGTGTGCCAGACACTGTTCCAGGCACTAAGGATATAACAGTGAGCCAAACAAACAAAAATCCCTGAAACTATATTCAACTGAACAATTAGACAGGAATAACCAGTGCCACAAGGAAAGGTAAATATAAGTGACTATATAAAATGCCAAAAAGAGTTTATATTGTGATATTATGAAGAAAGGCAAATACTAACTCACAGACTGAGCAAATACAAATTGCAAACTATATACCAAGGATTTATGTGTGATATACACTTGTCAAGTTATTTCACATCACAGCACACATGGAAGTGAATAATATGAATTTAGTATCCTGGGAAAAATGAATGGGGCTGGGTGCAGCCTGAGCAATGAGGCCTGTGGGGATGATGCCTTAGTCCCCACCAGGCTACCCGAGGACCAAAGCGACATACATTTCACCATGCTTCTAATCCATCTGTAGCAAATACTACTGTGTACCATTTGGCAAGCCCTGCATAATACACCCAAAGCTCCTACAAATTGAACAACCGATATTCCAATAAAATAAGAGGAAAATATGATGAGTAGACAATTTACAGAACTCACAGAGAAGACAGCAAGGCCTCAAAATCATATAAATAGATGCTCAGCCTCACTAACAACTAGAAAAATGCAAAAAAGAAAAGAAAGCATCTTTCCTGTTGCCTGTTCCTGTGATGCTGGGGAAATGGGTACCCTTGACCTTCCTGGTGGAAATGTGAGTTTAATATTCCTGGAAAACAGTCTGGTATGTTATACTGAAATGAAAAATATGCCTATTGCAAACATGGACAGTCATTAGAACCTTGTTTGTAACGTCAAAGGACTAGAAAGAACCAAAATACCCATTGATTAAAGACTGGTAGAATAAAGACGCACCCAAGTACTGTAGTCCTGTGCAGGTGTGAAATGTCATGAAGCATCACCCTTTTACTGGAGTGGAGAGTGTGAGGATAGGATGCCAAGAGAAGAAAGCAAAGTTTAGACTCTTCTGTTTGTCCAACAGTTGAGCAGTCTTCACGCTCATGAAAGTGTCTGTAAAATCCTGGACATTGGAGGACCCTACAGAAGCCAAGTAGTTTGTGGTTCCATGTCCCTCGTTAGACCGAGAGCTCCCTGGAAGAAGGACTGGTCCTGATGAATGTCTGTGGAGTGGATGGGTTCATCCCGAGGGAGGGTGGAGTTCTGGGGAAGTTAAATATAAGCAGAGCAAATTCTGTTTTGAAAACTGGCTTGGACCAGAAGGTCAGCACAGCACAAGGGCAACAGATATGCACAAGGACAGCAGAGGAAGGAGCCTGTTTTCCAAACCACCCAGGGAAGCAGGGAGAGGAAGGTCAATGTGGGGCAATGGGGCAGGCTCCTTCCTCGCTCTGCTCAGCATTTCTCAGCATCCCTGAAGCCAGGAGGCCTGCTTCTTGGGAGAGGGTGTCTCTTATCAGGGAGATAGATGAGGGCTATGGATGGGGCAATGGGAGGGTCCTCTTCTCCTCTGCATCTATACACAGTATTTTTAAAAAATTTTATTGGACTAGATTTGATTTACAAAGTTGTGTAATATTTAGGTGTACAGCAAAGTGAATCAGTTATACATATATCCACTCTTTTTTAAGATTCTTTCCGCATATAGGCCATTACAGAGTACTGAGTAGAGTTCCCTGTGCTATACAGTAGGTCCTTATTAGTTATCTATTTTACATCTAGTAGTGTGTATATGTCAATCCCAATCTCCCAACTTATTCCTCCCCCCACTTATCCCCTGGTAACCATGTTTGTTTTCTACATCTGTGACGCTATTTCTGTTTTGTAGATAAGTTCATTTGTACCATTTTTTTAGATTCCACATATAAGCGATATCGTATGATATTTATCTTCCTGTGTCTGACTTACTTCACTCAATATGCCAATTGCACATATGGTCACCTAATCTATGACAAAGGAGGCAAGAATATAAGATGGAGAAAAGGCAGTATCTTCAGTAAGTGGTGCTGGGAAAACTGGACAGGTACATGTAAAAGCATGAAATTAGAACACTTCCTAACACCATACACAAAAATAAACTAGAAATGGATTAAAGACCTAAATTTAAGGCAGGACACTATAAAACTCTTAGAGGAAAACATAGGCAGAACACTCTTTGACATAAATTGCAACAAGTTCTTTTTCATCCACCTCCTAGAGTAATGAAAATAAAAACAAAAATAAACAAATGGGATCTAATTAAACTTAAAAGCTTTGGCACAGTAAAGGAAACAATAAACAAAACAAAAAGACAACCCTCAGAATTGGAGAAAATATTTGCAAACGAAGCAACAGACAAGGAATTAATCTCCAAAATATTCAAACAGCTCAATATCAAAAATACAAATAACCCAATCAAAAAATGGGCAGAAGATCTAAATAGACATTTCTCCAAAGAAGACATACAGATGGCCAGTAGGCACATGAAAAGATGCTTAACATCACTAATTATTAGAGAAATGCATATCAAAACTACAATGAGGTATCACCTCACACCGGTCAGAATGGCCATCATCAAAAAATCTACAAACAATAAATGCTGGAAAGGATGTGGAGAAAAGGGAACCCTCCTACACTGTTGGTGAGAATGTATATTGGTACAGCCACTATGGAGAATAGTATAGAGGTTCCTTAGAAAACTAAAAATAGAACTACCATATGACCCAGCAATCCCACCCCTGGGCATATACCTGGAGAAAACCATAATTCAAAAAGATACATGCACCCCAATGTTCATTGCAGCACTATTTACAATAGCCTGGACTTGGAAGCAACCTATATGTCCATCAACAGAGGAATAGATAAAGAAGGTGTGGTACACATATGCAGTGGAATATTACTCAGCCATAAAAAAGAACAAAGTGATGCCATTTATACATAGTTTTGAATGTTTGCTTTTTAACATAAGGTACATAATGATTATGTTATTACAAATACTCCATAAAAATGGGCTAGTGTTAGGGGCTTACATTGCTTATATTATTTTTCTTTACAACAAATCAAACTGAATTGTACATCTTTGAACAAAAGAAACCTTTTATTTTACAGGCTTTCCTTAGGGTGGATTGTAAGAGGTGGAATTAGAGCAATATAGGACAGGTTTATTTTAGGTCTCTTTGTCTATATTTAATGAATATATTATACTGGAGACCTGAAGCCAAATTAGAAGCAACACCAGGCATGTTTTGAAACTATTACCTCAATCTGGGCCATTTCCACAGTCCAACTTAAAGACTGTGCATCAAGTAAGAGGCACGGAAAGAGAGAGGCTAGCTGAGCCATGGAGGAGGGTGTGGCCCTGGGGCTGCTCAAGTCCTCACTGGTCCTGGAGACAGTCCTGCACAGCAGAGAGGTGCCCACCTAGGTGAGGATGAGGACAGGAGGACTAAGTGGAGAGGGATGCTGTTGAGGACCGACTGAGGTTGGAGCGGTGGGAGAGATCAGAAGTGATGCTTGGGTGAGCAAAGAAGAAAACTGATAGAAGAGAAGAAGGAAGAATAGGGTAGCGGCCACAGAGAGGAACCAAAGACCCAGATATGGGTCTTCATGTACTTCATGTACTCACCCAGGTTTATGGCGGACATGGTTGAGAGGTCTATCTGGCCTGTGGCTGCTTAGGGGGCTAGAGAGAGTGAGGGTCTCCCTTTTCCATAAGTCATGTGGAAGGGAGTATGTGATTTGGGAATCAGGAGTAATGGGTATAAAATAAAAATCTTTGGGCTTCCCTGGTGGCGCAGTTGTTGGGAGTCCGCCTGACGATGCAGGGGACACGGGTTCATGCCCCAGTCTGGGAAGATCCCACATGCCACGGAGCGGCTGGGTCCGTGAGCCATGGCCGCTGAGCCTTCGCCTCCGGAGCCTGTGCTCCACAACTGGAGAGGCTACAACAGTGAGAGGCCCGTGTACCGCAAAAAAATAAATAAATAAGTAAGTAAATAAATAAATAAGTAAATAAAAAATCTTTCAGTTCTCAGGCTCCAAAACTCACTCAGGCCAACCCAAGCATGCTGTCTCTCTTTGAAAGTGTCAGGGTGACCCTCCTTGGTGTTGGAATTTCCACGTGGCAGTCACGTTCTAACCCTGCCCAAGTGCCCAGCATGGTCCCAGCTAAATGAGGATTAAGACATGGCCTCTGGCCATGAGGAGCTTGCATCCTAGCAAGAGAGGCAAACCCAGGGGCACTGTGGTCCTGCAGGGATCCCTGGGAAGTCTGCACTCTATTGTGCCAGCAAGAACTGAGTCCCAGCGTGGAGGGTCTGCATGTCACCGTCCTTGGTGTGTGTCCTTCTCATTTGGTTCTGCAATTTTATTCACTCACCAAATATCCACGGAGCCTCTGTTCCATGACAGATCCTGTCACAGAGTAAAAAGCGCACAGAGTGGAAAAAATAGTCGTTCCAAGCACGAACCCTGTTCTCATGAGGTTCACAGTCCAGAGGAGAGGCAAAGAGATAACTACCAACAGTGTAAGATAGGCAGTGTTAAGAGAGGTTTGGTATGTGGGTTCTTATTTTCTCGTGTGGCTGGGACTGTCTGGGGATCAATGTGGAGAGGTGTCAGGGACAGCTTCTCAAAGAAAGAAGTTTACACTGAGTTGTGGGAGTACAATTAGGTTTTGGCGTCTACCAGAAGCATAAGCTAATGTATAGACGAATGAAGTAACTGTGTTTCTGGCAGGAGGCACATCCAGAAGAGCACGGCAGGGTGCATTCAGGGAGTGTGTGTGAGTGTGTGCACCTGTGTGTGGTGGATCCTATGTAAAACATTGAGCTCGCTTGTTTATTTACATTCTTATTTACCAAGAGGAAGGTTGAAAATGCTTCATTTCGGTCTGGCTTGGACTGGTCAGATAGATGGGAATCCAGCAAATTTGATGAGACATAAATGTCCACACATTAAAACTCCACAAATGCTCACCTTCAAGGAAGTCTATCAATTCATATTTTTCTTATGGAAATTTTTTCTTATTTATAGTTACTTATGTATTACTTATATTTTCCTCACAGATGGAAAGATAGCAAATTTAACTTTCTTTTAAATAATGTATATATTCTCACAAGTTTGACAGTCACAAAGCACGTTGCATATACATAATCTTCGATCCTCACCTCTTCTTTTGCTTTTCTCCTGATGGATGTGCAAAAAATTAAAAAAATTACTTTTCTCTTTGATCAATTCTGCCAGTTGATAACTGGGCAGTCAATTCGGTGGCTATGTAAGATACTTCCTTAAACTTTTACAGTCAATCACGTCATACAAGAATTTCTGACCCAGAATAATTCTTTAACAAATACAATCGATATTCTAAAGTAGCAGATGTGGAAATTTACAGTATATTTTGAAACCTAATTGATTTCTAAAACCACATACATGGAGTGCCAAGGACATCGATTCTTATAATTTGTTGGGATATGCGTATGGTCTGGGAATGGGCTGCGGATGACCAGGAGTCTTGTCTGGAGGGAGAAAAATACAAATAAGACCAATAATCTAGACCTGACTCTGCCACTATATGGTCCAGAAATTCAATCCTGATCCCCTGGTGCTCTGCCTGCAAGATGATGACTTTGGTCTGATTACGGGCAGCTTGGTATACATTTAGAAAGCGATTTAAATGTGTTCTAATCACTTTCACATACTTTGGTCCTGTGACGTAGCTGGACCGTGACATAGCATTTATAATAATAAAAAAAGGAAAGGGACGTCCAGAGAAGTGCTGAGGCAGGCTCAGAGTTGCTTGGCCAGAGCAGGGTCTCCTGGCTTCCAGGCATGCACATACACTGCTGCCATCCAGCGCTCTGGAGTCCCCCGATGGTGTTCCAAAGGGAGATCCCACATGCAAGCAGGCACCTGCTCAGTCTCCTGACCTGGCAGTTCTGCCAGCTGTATAGTGCAGACCCTCCTTAGGGCCAAAAGGAGATTGAGGCAGGCCTGCGGGGGGGAGGAGGAAGCAAATGAGGACTTTAATAAGATGAAATGTTAACTTAAAAACCACACTTATGTGATCCAGCAATCCCACTCCTGGGCATCTATCCAGAGAAAACTCTGATTCAGAAAGATACATGCACCCTAATGTTCATAGCAGCACTATTTACAATAACCAAGACATGGAAGCAACCTAAATGTCCATCGACAGATGAATGGATAAAGAAGATGTGATACATATATACAATGGAATATTACGTAGCCATAAAAAAGAATGAAATAATGCCATTTGCAGCAACATGGATGGATCTAGAGATTATCATACTAAGTGAAGTAAGTCAGAAAGAGAAAGACAAATACCATGTGATATCACTTATATGTGGAATCTAAAATATTATACAAATGAACTTATTTATAAAAACAGAAATAGACTGACAGACATTGAAAGCAAACTTATAGTTACCAAAGGGAAAAGGGAGAGAGGTAAGGATAAATTAAGAGTTTGGGATGAGCAGATACAAACTACTATCTATAAAACACTTAAACAACAAGGTCCTACTGTATAGCACAGGGAACTATATTCAATATCCTGTACTAAACCAAAATGGAAAAGAATATGAAAAAGAATATGTACATATATGTATAACTGAATCACTTTGCTGCAAAAAAAATAAAATAAAAACAGGGCTCATTTTCTCTAGGTTTTTAATGTTTACAATTGCCAAAATTTGCAGCCCTCAGATGCAAACAGTTGCTTCTGGTAGGGGAGGGGCTCTCTCAGTCAAAATCAGAGTCAGACAAACTTCAAAAAATAAAAATTAATTTAGTCAACAACTTGGGCTTTTTGTTGTTTTTAATATGAGTGCATTATTGAGCTATAATTACATACCTTAGCAATTGACTCATTTAAAATGTATAATTTGATAGCTTTTAGTATATTCACAGAGTTGTGTAAACATCACCACAAATCTAGAAAATTTTTTCACCCCAAAATGATATCCTGTAACCATTATCAATCACTCCCATTTCCTTTCAAACTCCTTCCCTCCCACAGCCCCAGGCAATTACTAATATAATTTCTGTCTCTATAGATTTGTATATTATGGACATTTCATATGAATGGAATCATATACTATGTCATCTTTTTTATCTGGCTTCTTTCACTTAGTGAAATATTTTCATGGTTCATCAGTGTTGTAATAGGTATTAGTACTTCATTTTTTTATATTGCCAAATAATATTCTGTTGTTTGGACATACCACATTTTATTTATCGATTCATCAATTGTTTCCACTTTTTGGCTATTACGAATAATGCTGCTATGAACATATGTTGCACAAGGTTTTTGTGTGGACATATGTTTTCATTTCTCTTGGCTAATGCCTAGAAGTAGATTTGCTGGATCAAATAATTTTTGTTTAACTTTTTAAGGGACTGCCAAACTTTTTTGTTCTAGAGCAGCTGCACCATTTTATATTCCCACCAGCAATGTCTCAGGGTCCCAATGTCTTCACATCCTTGCCAACATATGTTATTATGTCTTTCTGATTGTAACCATCCTAATGGGTGTGAAGATGTATCTCATCATGGTTTTGACTACCATTTCCCTGATGTTTAATTATGTTGAGCATCTTTTCATGTACTTATTGGGCATTTATGTGTCTTCCTTGGAAAAATGACTATTCAAATCCTTTGCACATTTTTAAATTGGGTTACTTGTCTTTTTATATTAGTTGTAAGAATTCTTTGTATATTCTAGATTCAAGTCCCTTATTATATATAGTATTTGCAAATATTTTCTCACATTCTGTGTGCTGTCTTTTCAGTTTCTTAATGGTTTCCTCTAAAGCACAAGAGCTTTAATTTTTATGAAGTCTAATTTATCTATTTTATCTTTTAACACTTGAGGTTATAGTGTCAAATCTAAGAGGAATTTGCCTAACTCAAGGTCATGAAGATCCTGTTTGATAATTTTAGCTCTTACATGTAGGTCTATTACCCATTTTGAGTCAATTTTTAGTTATGGTGTGAAGAAATAGTTCAACTTTATTCTTTTACCTGTAGATATGCAATTATATTAGCACCTTTTGTTGAAAATGCTATTCCTTACCCAGTGAATTGTCTTGATACCTTTGTTGAAAATTAGTTTACATGTATGAAGGTTTATTTTTGGACTCTCAATTTTATTCCATTTATCTCTATGTCTATTCATATGCCAGTACTATACTGTTTGGATTATTGTAGCTTTGTAGTTATTTTAAAAATTGGCCAGTTTGAGTCCTTCTCTTTTGTTCTTGTTCAAGATTGCTTTGGCTAGCCTGAGTCCTTGACATTTCTGTATGAACTTTAGGATTAGCTCATCCATTTCTGCAAAGAAGTCAGCTTGGATTTTGACAGAGATTGCACTGAATCTGTAGATAAATTTGGAGAGTACCAACATTTTAACAATATTAAATCTTCCAATCCATGAACATAGGATGTCTTTCCACATATAGAACTTTTTTCATTTATTTCAACAATGTTTCATAGTTTTAAGTGTACAAGTTGTGCACTTTTGTTAAATTTATTCCTAAATATTTTATTCTGTTTTGAAGCTGTTATATATGGAATTGTTTCCTTATTTAATTTTTCAAAATTTTCATTGCCAGTGTATATAATTATAACTGCTTTATGAATGTTGATTTTGTACCCTGTGAACTTGCTGAATTTGTTATCAGTTCTAATAGTTTTTAAGTGGATTCCTTAGAATTTTCTATATACAGGATGAGGTCATCTGCAAACACAGTTTTATTTCCTCCTTTCCAATCTGGATTCCATATACATATTAGACTAATTTCCCTGACTAGAACCTCTACTACAATATTGAATAGGAGTAGTAAAAGCAAACATCCTTTTCTTGTTCATGATCTTTGGGTGAAAGCATTTGATCTTTCACTATTAAGGATGTTACTTGTGAGTTTTCACACATGCCCTTTATTAGTTTGAGGAAGTTCTCTTGTATTCTTAGTTAGTTGAGTGTTTTTATTAAAAAGGTGTGTTCAATTTTATAAAATGTTTTCTCTTCATGTATTGAAATGATTCTGTGATTTTTGTTCTTTATTGATATTGTGTATTTCATTAATTGATTTTTTAATGTTAAACCAACTTTGAATTCCTGGGATAAGTCCCACTTGGTCATGATATATAATCCCTTACATATGTTGCTGGATTCAGTTTGCTAGTATTTTGTTGAGAATTTTTGTGTCTATATTTATAAGAGATATTAATCTGTAGATTTATTTCTTGTATCATCTTTTTTTAAATTTCCTATCAGGGTCACACTAGTCTCTAAAAATGAGTTGGGACATGTTCCTTTCTAGTCTATTTTTTTGGACGAGTTTGTGAGAATTGGTAATAATTATTTAATGTTTGGTAGAATTCACCTGAGCCTGGGATTTTTTGTAGATATTTTAAAAATTGTTAATTTAACCTGTCTTTTACTGAATCTATTCAAATTTTTAATTTTTTCTTGTGTATTTCAGTAGTTTATGTCTTTCTGGGCATTTGTCCATTTAACCTAAGTCATATACACCAGCGGTCCCCAACCTTTTTGACACCAGGGACCAGTTTCATGGAAGAAAATTTTTTCCACAGATTGGGGGAGGGGATGGTTCAGGCAGTAATGCGTGTGATGGGGAGCAACAGGGAGTGGCAGATGAAGCTTCGCTCGATTGCCCACCGCTCACCTCCTGCTGTGTGTCCCAGTTCCTAACGGGCCATGGAAAAGTACTGGTCTGTGGTCAGGAGGTTGGGGACCCCTGATATACACTGTTACTGTTTTTTTGTTTTTTAATTTTCTAGATAATAAATACTTGGTCTTATTAAACATTTCACTATTAGCTTTAATACTTTCAGTATGGCTCACAGAGGAGTTTACAGTTTCTGGAATGAGACAGACCTAGGTTCAAGGTCTATCCCTGCTCCGCTCTAGTTCTCAGGGGTGAAATTTAAATTCTATGGACCTTGGTTTCTTCATTGAAACAATGAAACTAGTGACAATAAATGGGTTGCCAAATTGATGGTACAAGAGGTTTGGAAGAATTCCAACAGTCCACCATGTGGCAGGCTATATTTTCCAAAGAATTTTATGATAATTTTCTTCCTCCATATGTTTTTATAGAACTTTCCACTCACCCATCAAAAGGTAGAATCTATTTCTCCTCATCTTGAGTTTGGGTATGCTTGTGACTCACTTCTAACCCATAGAATGTGGTAGAATTGATGCTGTATGACATTTGAGGCATTTGCCTTCTTAGCTAGAACATGAGCTAGTGCTTAGAATATTGAGCTTCTATATAAAAACTACTACTACTGCTCTAAGGCCACCTCGATATGAGAAAACAAAGGGTCCATGGAGCAGTCTATTGTAGGTGTTTTATCCCACAGCCCTAACTGAGGCCCCCAACCAACATGAAATATCAACTGCAAGATATGTGACTAAAGATGCCACCAGATAATTCAAGTCCCCATCTGCTGAGTGATCCAAGGTAATGCCCTAAATATTGTACAAAACAACATATCTGAATTCTTAATCCACAGATCCATGAGCACAACAAAGTTGTTCGAAAAGATGATCAGTTTGTGGAGTAGAGTAACAATCCCTGAATGATCACTTCAAATGATTGCATTGTTGTAATGACTAAAATAACAAATGTGAAGATTAGGATATTTCATGAATTACAGGAAATAGGAGGAAATTATGGGAGGAAAGTCCTGTTCTTTGGGTTTCCTCCCCATGAACAAAGCTGTCCCTGCTGTCGTTCTTGCCTGTCTCTCCAGCCCCTCCCCCACATACTCATACTTATGGACCAGCTTCACCCACATCAACATCTTGGAGGTTCCCAAATGGAGAGGGCTGGTTCTCACCTGGGGCCTTAAGTTCCTGTGTTCCCCTTGTCTGAGATGATTTTATCCTCCTATTCCTCTTTGCTGGTTCCTCTTCACATCTGTGATTTCTGAAAGTTGGTCTGCTTTAGGGCTCAGTGCATAGAGATCCTTTTTCTCTACATTTACCACCCATGTGGATTCCCTTTGTGTTGGAGCTTAAAACCACCCTTCAATGGTCCCCCTGATCTTGCAGAATATCATTCAAAAGCCTTCCCTCAGGCCTTATGGCCTTCAGTGACCCAGATCTGTCTAACCTTCAGGGTTCTTCTCTGGCCCTAGAAGCACACTTTTTTCCTGACTTATGGACCTGTGTATAGTCCCCCAAAGTATCATGCTCCTTCAGATCTCCATAATTTTACATGTGCTGCTGCCTCTGCCCAAATTTCTCCTCCACTTCTTTGTTTCATTAGACACTGCTGATTCTTTGAATTTTTGCTCTTCCTTTAAACCCCATCTGATGTCCTACTTTCTCAGACTCATCTGAGTGGCCCTAATGGGTGCTTCTACATTCTGTGGTTTATATCCCTATTTTTTGTCATGCTGTTAGTGCTGTTGATTTGCCTGCCTTCCCCTCTGGATTTAGAGCTTTTAGAAGTAGACATAAGTGTGTTCTGGGACCTAATATGCTGTGCATTCCAGTGTGGAGGCTTAGTAAGTGTTTTTACTGGATATGGTGTGTACATTAAACAAGACACCTGGATGAGAAAGGCCACTTTTCCCTTGCCTTGGAATCTTAGCAGGCAGATCACTGCAAGTTGCCTTTACTGTCTTATCCAGACACCTGGCTGCAATCCATCAGACACTCTCATCCATTAAATATAATTATATGCTTTGTTAGAATAGCCAGATGTTAAGCACAGTGAAAAGATGTCATTTCATCCAATGGAAAGATTATAAACCTATTTATACTGGCAACCAACCACAAGTACTTAAATGATGGATGGAGTGGACAGGTCTTTCTGTTGGTAAACCCTGGAATAATGGGTCCTCCCAGGAGAGGGGAGTTGGGGGGGTGGAGCTGGACTTCTGAGGAGTAGTCATGACCTGGTTAATTGTTTTACCTGCTTGAGATTTTTTTGATGATACATGAATTTGTTACCCCAGGACAGCCTACCCCAACGTTCTAGAGTTTTCAAGGATTTAGACAGGACATTATTTCTTTATAATTCTTTTCCATTATTATTATTATTTTTTTATTTGGCTGCACCAGGTCCTAGTTGTGGCATGCAGGATCTTCTTTGCCTTGTGCGGGATCTTCTTTGCAACAGGTGGGCTCTTAGTTGCAGCAAGCGGGCTCTTAGTTGCGGCATGGGAGATCTAGTTCCCTGACCAGGGATCGAAGCTGGGCCCCCTGCGTTGGGAGTGCAGAGTCTTAACTAGTGGACCACCAGGGAAGTCTCCCAGGACATGTTTTGAATGAGATTCCATCCTTGTTTCAGTTGGTGGTGCTAGCATCTAGCCAGGCGCCCAGGCTAGAAATATGGAAGTAACCAGTTATCTAGTCCTGCCTATCTTATCTCCCAAATACTGCTCAAATATTCTCATTTCTGGGCCTGTTACCACTGCCCAAGTATACTTACCCTCATCACCTCTTGGGTGAACTCCCTCCATAATTTAGAGTTTAACAAATTCCTTTTGTAAATCAAAGGAGGTATTGATTGAAATGCAATTATGGGGAAGAATTTCAATATACACAGTAAGGAAATCAAAGAATTGACATTTTAAATTAGGTTTTTCTAATATGGACATTTTAAATTGAAATTATTTCCCAATACTTTCTGGTAGGGTTTGAATACTCAACTTCCCTGATTCTGAGAAAGGGAGAACTAATTTGGTAAGTAGGAAATCAAATTTGAAAAATAGGCAAACACTATAGAGGTAGAAGGAGAAAGAAAAAAATTTGAGACTAAAATGTGAGAGCTAAGGAGTGGAGCTAAGGGAAGAAAGGAGGGTATTACCAAAAAGGAACTTGAAATATTTTCCTAGGAAAATTGATGAAGATGGGAGAAGGCCCTTTACTCAGGGAGAGCCTGGTGGTTGGAAGGATCACTGTTAATAACGTTATTCCAAGACTCCTTGTGGTAGCTGAGTTATTACCCACAATCTGCCATCTTTCTCTTGAGTGAGGTCTTCCCATCATTTGTGCTCATGGACTTTGATCATTATTTCTTTCTTCATCCACAACCATCACCTTATCCATGACTACCTGGGGGATATGGGACCTTCTTTTGCTGCCAGATCCAAGACATTTGTGTGTGTATGTGTGTGTGTGTGTGTGTGTGTGTGTGTGTGTCTGCATGTGTATTTTGGGAGATCACAGTCAACTAATTAAGTTTGGGAGACGTTTCTGAACAACTGCACTTTGGTGTGTTTAAAGACACAAGCTGGGGACCCAATGAGTGAAGAAATTGTTAATGAAATTGCCACTGCCTGCTCTTTGCCGTTTACTAAGTATAACCTTAGGAGAATTTCATAAACACTTTGAATTTTCTTGTGTGTAAAATAGGGATAATAATTTCTACTTCTCAGGGTTATCATGGGAGGAATACATGGGATAATACATATAAAGTTTCTTAGTCTGTGTGGAACCTGAGAGATGACCAATAAATTATAGACATTATGATACTCAAAGTTCTTAACGGCCCTGCTTAATCTTCATTAGATTTATCCTGATTTCTCTTTAGGTACTAAAAACATAGACTATTAAATTTATCTTTCTATAAGAATGTTCTTGTGCTTTATGGTTATTGAGGAAATCATCTATTTTTGGGCCAGATTCTCTTGAGTATCCCACCATGATATTTTTATAAACCCAGTGTCTATGTAAATATGTTCTCCAAAACATAGCACCTCAAGATGCACCTCAGAAAAAAATGCTTTCATGGTCAATAAATGTGGGCAATGTTTTATGCTGTATTCAACTTTCACCTTTATTCTGCTCTAATAGAGATGCACTGAACATATAAATATATAACACTTTGTTTAGGCCACACGTTTTAAAACCGCTTTGAATATAGAACTAATTTTTCCCCATGAAATACCTAGTAACATCCTAAGGAAGGATTGATGGTTCCACAGATCACATTTTGGGAAATGCATCACTAAGCAAAGCCCATGTTTTCAATATGCTTAATGGCAGCATGAGAGTCAAAAAACAAGGTGGGTGCTATTGGGCAGTAGCTGCCACAAGTCAATACTTTCAGCTCCATGGGATGGCCTGCCACTCTTGATCTACACCTGCTTTGATACCTTTCTTTTCAAGATGATTAATGCATGGAATGATTTCACATTACCCTGCATTAGCAAAGATTTGTTCTGACATTTCATTGGGAGTCAATCAGAAATCCAGTTTGAAGTTAAGTCAATAAACTTCAGGTTTCCCATTCTCTCCCTTGTTTATTAATAGTATTAATGGGATCCAAAAGCCTTTCTTGTTCTTTTCAAAGCCTGCCAACATAAAATAACCCATCTTAGGTATAAGACCCCACTCTGTTCTAAATATGCTGCATCACAAATAATACTCACATAATTCTATTATAGTATCCAACTTACTAGGCAATGAAACAAAGGCTAAGAGAGTTTTAAAAGCTTGTTTATCATCAAAGAGCCAGAATTCCAATATATATATTTCTGATTCAACCACAATGTATTATGTTCCACAGCAAATCATACGTCTTCAAAGCCTTGCCTGCTCAAGTTTATTGGATAACTACAAATATGCTGTGCAAAAAACTACCCAAACACTAAGAGGTTTAAAGCAAACATTCATCCTCATGGATTTGTAAGGTGGCTAATCTAAGTTGGGCTCTGCTCTATGAGTCTATTATCCTTTTTAGAGACCAGCACGTTTTTCTCATGGTGATGGCAGAGACGCAGAGAGCAAGAAAAGCACAAACGTGCTTTTCAAGCCTTGGATCACTTCATGTGCACTAACATTCTGTTAGATAAGGCAAGTCACATGGCCCAAACCAAAGTCAGGGGACAAGAAATCATTCTCTGTTCCTCTTGCAGAAATAACTGCAAAGCCACATGCCCTGTAGTGTAACATATTCACAGGTTTTAGGGATTAGGATGTGGACATCTTTGGGAGCCATCGTTCTGCTACAGTATATGGTTCTTGGACATTCTAATAGCTATTTAGTGGTATTTCACTGTGGTTTTAGTTTGCATTTTCTCTTTTGTTTGCTTGCTTTTTATTTTGGGGTTTTTTTTTGGCTGCAACGTGTGGCTTGTGGGATCTTAGTTCTCCAACCTGGGATCAAACCAAGGGTCATGGCAGTGAAAGCGCCGAGTCTTAACCACTGGACCGCCAGGGAATTCCCTTAGTTTGCATTTCCTGAATGATTATGTTGACCATCTTTGCATGTGCTATTTGTAATCTGTATATTTTTTTTTGGTGAAATGTCTGTTTAAAGTTTTGCCTATTATATATATTGGGTTTATACTTTTCATTTTAATTTTGAGAATTTTTATATAGTGTTGATACCCTACATTATTGATCAGATGGGTGAAATGAAAATATTGTTTGCAAACTGTGGCTTGCTAAGTGTGTCTTTCAAACATCAGAAGTTCTTAATTTTGATGAAATTCAATTTATGATTTCTTACTCAGTATGCTTTTGGCATGGTATCTAACAAAAATTTGCCTAACTCAAGGTCATGAAAATTATCTCCTACGTTTTGTTTTAGAAGTTTTTTAGTTTTAGGTTTTACATTTAGGTCTATGATCCATTTTGAGATAATTTTTGTATAGGGCATAAGATATAAATCAAGATTTCATTCTTTTTACTTTTTTGTTTTGGATATCCAGTTGTTTCAGGATCATTTGTTCAAAACATTATCCTGTCTTCATTAAATTTTCTTTGTCCCTTTGTCAAAAACCATAGAAGTATGAGTCAATTTCTGAGCACTCTGTTCTGTTCTATCTTTTTTCCAGTAATACTGTCTTTATCATTGTAGCTTTATATTATCAGGTAGCATGAATAGCCCAACTTTGTTCATTTTTAGAATAGCGTCTGGTTATTCCAGTTCCTTTGCTTGTCCATATAAATTATAGGTTCAACTTGTCAATCATATACAGTATCATCATAGAATATTGGTACATTGATCCTATTTTCTGTGACCTTGGTAGACTCACTGTTTAGGGTTAGTTTAGTTGTAGTAACTAGATTCTTGGGAAATTTCTATACAGAAAATTATGTAATATGTGCATAGAAACAGTTTATTTCTTCTTTTGTTTATCTGTATGCCTTTCCTTTCTTTTTCTTGCTTTGTTTCTCTGACCAAGACCATTGGTACAATGTTGAATAAAATTGGTGAGAACATACATCCTTGGGTTGTTCCCAATTTTAGGAGAAAATAATTCAATCCTTCACCATTACGTATGAAGCTAAGTGTAGAGTTAATTTTTGTTTGTTTGTTTGTAGATGTCCTTTATCAGAGGTAATGGTGGGCTAACATGTATCAGTGCCTGTCTTCCATGGGTAGATTGTTTCTTCCTGTTTCCTTCCTCTGCTGTGGTAGGCTTTCTCAGAATACTGCTTTTTTTGCCCTTTCTACTACAGATTAAGGTTTTTGTTCTGTAGGAAGGATTGAAAAATGGATGTGGACAGACCTCAGATAGTGCCTACTGTCTAGCACCCCCCAAACAGCTTCATGATGGGGCATTCTCAGGATCCTCCCTGATCTAACATGTGAGCAGCTGGTGGGGTCCTGGAAGAAAAGCCTTCGAGAGGTTTGGACCTCTCTATGTCTGTGCTGCAGGGGCTTCACACTCTCACACTAGAGCTCATTCAGATCTTAGTAATTCATCAAAATTTTCTTGCTGAATCTTCTTATTGGCATTCAGTAGTGTTTCATTGGGTCCTGTTTCTTTTCGTAGGTGACTCTTTCTCCAAAGTCTCATTTTTTTGCCCTGTGACCTCAGTTATCTAATGAGTTCAAGAAAATAAATTAAAGGGCTTTTTTCTTATTATAATGGTGAGAACAACACTCTTCTAGCTTTGTACATCTGAAACTGGGTGTTTCTTCTCATATCTAGAGTTGGGGAGGAGGAAAAAAATATGAAAAGATAATGTGTTATTAAGAAACTACTTTGAGCCATGCACTGTGCTAACTTGCCCATCCTATCAAATTTAGACGTTAAACAATTGCATAAGGCAGGAACCATTATTATTATTATTACCGCACCAGTTTGTGCTCTTAACCACTTTGTGTACTGCTTTTGCTTTATCTCTTTTAATCATCACACTGACCACCTGAGGAAAGGGATCATGATGATCTTACTGCTGTTACACGACCAACCCTTAGCAGAATCTTTAGCACATAGTGAATGCAGAAGGAGTCCCTGTTGAATCAATTAGCGCAAATGCAGCCTTCAGGCACATGTGCGATAGTCATTACATTATCTCAGCATTCCTTCCCTTCCCACATCACTGGAAGTTTGGGATGGGCTAAGATGTATGCATTCAGAAAGGTATTCATTCATCTACTGGCTGTGTGAAGCTGAGTGTGGTAGAAAGGCAGTCACAGAGCATGGGGCCTGGGCAGGCGTCCTGACTCTTCCCACCGACTTGTTGGCTCCATGCTAGGAAATTTGTTCCTCCCTTTGTGATGTGGCCTTGGTGCCTGAACTATCTGACATTCTCGTAGCCAAGTCTGTAGAGTTGCATCATTTTAACCGCTGCTTCCCCCTCTCCCCATTCACTGCTTCCTTCTTTCTCAACATTCCAAAGTCCTGCTGCCTTACTTAAAGTGAGTTTTATAGTATGAACAGGATCTCCAGGAAAAGGTGTACATTTGTGATCTGCACAACAGAACATGCATGGGGGTGAAATGCAGCCCACGCTCAGCTCACCAAGACAAGCAGTCAGAGCAGTGGCCATGTCTGCTGGGGGAAGAGCATTTTTCACAGTTTCACAAGGGCACTCTGTGGGTTGATGATGACCTTGATCTTGCATGCGACTGTGCCTAGCAGGGGAGCAAATCAGGAGAAGAACCGTTTCCCTTTGAACTGCAGATTTCTAGTGATTTCTCTGCAGTAACCTCCGACCCCTTCTGCTACTGCCCTCTTCTATTTCTTGTGTTTCTTCTCTCATGTGCTTAGATTCCCCTTGGTTTGGCTTCATCTCCCCCTCCCCTCCTACCTCATTCCACTCCACCACACACAAGCGCAAAACACCGGTCCCACTTTCCTTCTCCATTTCCATTTTTTTTTCCGCTGGGATTCTAAAACCAATCCTGATACTTGCACCTGCTCAGGAAATTAAAATGTTTAAGCTTTTTTGGCTGTCACATCACTGTGAGGCCAAACTGACAATCTGCTAACTACAGACTCAGAGCTAAAATAACAAAACGTTTTGCAAGCTGGGCTAGAATCATAAGGGGCGGATTCTTTTTTAGCTCTCCAAAGCCAACAACGAAAAATAAAATACTACACACTTCCCTTCTGCCTTTTCCATTAAACAGTGTGGGGAGAGCCTCCCTGGGGTGTGTCTGTGGACCTCTTGGTCGCCTTCCCCACTCTCTCTCCATCTTCCATCTCACACTTGCTTCTTGTGGATAATCTCCCTCCCTCCCGAGGCGTGTACCCCAGAAGCGATCCTGAGAGGCTGTGATAACCAGGAGTCCCACCTGGCATGGGGTCTGCCTGCCCACTGCCAGGCGTTGGGCCTGGAGACACGTTAGTTCTCTGAGAGAAGCCTGCCTCTCTGAAGGAGGCCAATGCTCTGCTTGCAGATAAAGGGGGTGGGTTTGGAATGCGTCTCTCCAAGAGGTCTGACGGACACGGCTGATGGAACAGAAGTCATCCTGAAGGAACAGAAGAAGGGGAAGAAGCTCTGACCACAGCTGCTTGGACACACCAAGTACACCCCATCTCAGGATCTTTGCTCTTGGTGTTCTGTTTGCCTCAGATGTTCTTCCTCCAGTTCTGTGCATGGTTCTGTCCCTCATCCTTATTTGGATATTTGCTCAAATTTGATCACTTCCCATCCATCCTACATAAAAATGCTTACATCACTTTACACCTTTATGACATTTATTGCTCCCTACCTATAACTTATTTGCTTACCTTTTTTTTTTTTTTCTGTTATCCTCTCTCAAGTATAAGCTTCAGGAGGACAGGAATTTTGTTTTGCTAACTACTACCTTCTTTATACTTAGAACATGGCCTGGTAAATAGTGGGTGAGTGGGTGCTCATTAAATGCTTTTTTTTTTTTTTTTTTTTTTGCGGTACGCGGACCTCTCACTGTTGTGGCGTCTCCCGTTGCAGAGCACAGGCTCCGGACGCACAGGCTCAGCGGCTATGGCTCACGGGCCCAGCCGCTCCGCGGCATGTGGGATCTTTCCGTACCGGGGCACGAACCCGCGTCCCCTGCATCGGCAGGCGGACTCTCAACCACTGTGCCACCAGGGAAGCCTTAAATGCTTATTAAATGTATGAACCTTGGGAATATCTCAAGAGGGCCAGGAACCATGCCAGTTGCTTTACATCCTTTATCTCTTTTCATATTCAAATAATCTTGCTGAACAGTTTTAGTCACCCAGACTTCACAGAGAAGGTGGCCGAAGGGTCATGATGTTAGGGATGCCTGGGCTATTTCCACAGTGACTTGACCTCTGGCCTGTCTGACCTCAGAGTCTATGTCCTATACACCAGAGCTTGCTGGCTTGCGAGCACAGGTGACCCCAAGTCTTCCTCCCCATCTTCCTTTCCCAGTCCTCCATCTGTGACAGGAAGGACTTTCAGTTGGGGCCCTTGAACACTTTTGGGGATATATAAGAGTTTCTCGGGCCCTCTTCCTGACTACACCTCCCTGGTCTGAAACTTCTCACATCAGTGTTCCTCCTGACTGACTTCCTGCTTTTCTCAGAACATCCTGAGAGAGGATACCTTTCCCTGTGTACTTCTTCAGCTTCCATCCATAATTTAGCGATGTGTGAAAACACATTTCACCTAAGGAGTTCCACTAAATTCACAAAGGAATAAAATATCAAAGCTTTTAAAATCTTTCGTATTTGCTTTCTCCCTTGGCAGAGTTGCAGCTTTCTGGATCACAGTGTATAAATGGCACAAGTGAGCTCTGAGAAGGTTGAAAAGTTTCTCTATGCATTTGTTCCACCATGGTACCCAGTCCCAGAGGCCTGCATCCCAGTGATGGGAGCCGCATCCTTCTCATGGAAAGGACACTCCAGCCCTGCACCCACATCTGCATGCACGACAATTCTCCAGGCTGCAAGCCTGCTATGCCTGTACCACGGTCACCGTGCATCGGGGCAGGTCCACCCTGCTAGCTCTCATGGTCTCAGTTCTGAACCCTTGCCGATCTCATCCCCCACCTCATATCTTAAACTGCTCTCAGCTTGTTAAGCTTCCAGCCTCATTCACTTGACTGTCCTGAAGACTTGAGGCTGTGCACTGCCTTCCTGCTCTTTGCACCTCTTCCTGTACCAGCCCCATTGCCTTGGGCAACCTTGTCCTCAAGTGACCTTGTCGAGAACCCCATCTTTGGCTATGTTCTGTGGGAGGCCCCTCCTCTGGGTTTTTACAGGCCCTGAGCAGGGATAATCCCTGCTCTTCAGAAGTTCCTAGATGGCCTTTAATAGATATTTTAGGGACTTGATTTTGAGTGCCCTGGACCCCTTAGAGTGCAGAAAAAGGGAACAGGAGGTTCTAAAGCCAAAATTCTTAACTTGACAAAGGTTTTAATTCAGTTCATTCATTTATTCAACAAGAACTTACTGATAACCTGATATACACCAGAGACCGTGCCAAGTGCCGGAGATTAAGAGATACAGGAGCCTCACTTTTCCTCTCACGGAGCTCAGAGCTGTGATGCAGGTAAGACAGGGAGTAGAATGAAGCAATGCCAGCCAGTATTTGCTGAGCCTGTATGTCCATATTCCAGGTCCTATACCAAAGGGTTAACACGCTCCTTCCCGTCTAATCTGTGCTTCAGATTAGATGGAAAGGAGCAAATGTAAATGTGTATGCTGTCAGAAGAGCTCAGGGATTACCTGTAGACCCACTCGATGGTGATTAATGGGAAAGAGTGCAGGGCCGACGTCAGACAGAACAGGCCATGTCGCTCTGCCTGTAAGTGGCCTCGGGCTGCTATTAATTCCTACCCCCTCCCCCAACCAGGTATAGGCCAGCTGCCCTCTTCCTCCCCTTAACGTCTGTAATGTCTTTCTAACTGATTGCCTTCTAGCCAATTCCCCTGATCTACTTTCCTGTGTAGCAGACTGAGTCATCTTTTCAGACAAGAAATCTGATTATAGTACCCTCAGCTCAAACTCCTTAACTGACTTTCTATTTCTTTAAGGTCAGGTCCAAAATCCATAGCTTGGCTGCTAAGGAATTCACCTGGCTCCTGCCTAACCCTAACCCTAACCCTTACCCTGACCTGGCTTCAGCCTCTGAGCTCACCACTGCCTTCTGGCTCACTTCATTCTGGTCCCACAGGTTGTCTGGAAGTTCCTGGAGTGCCATGTTTTTTCCTCCCCCAGGGCTTTGACCATGCTTTCCCTCTGTGTGAAAGCCCCCTTCTCCCTTCTCAGGCTAATTCCCATTATTTGACAGTTTTCAGCTTGAACTGTTTTCTCTCACTTCCTTTCCCTTCCCTAGAATAGTTCAGGCCTCCTATTATATGCTTCTGTGGTACACCATCTTTATTCTTTTAGCCTTTATCATAGCTGTAGATGTTATATATGAGGTGAAATGGTTGGCCATCCACTAGTCTTTGGTCAGAAGACTACCTATAATTACAATAGCTGTTGTTGGTGTATCTAATCTTACGCCACAAGGACTTTGGTTGAGCAGGAAAAACTCTCAATGCATCAAACCACAATGTTGGGTCTATTATTCTTAAAAAGGCAGTTCAGTGCTACTAATAAGTGAATGACCCTATCCCCACATGAGTTATATTCTGCTGTCTCTAAGTACTTAATAATTACAAAGTAATTACTGCTTGTACCTTGGAGTTGTTACATCACAAATTACAATGTAAAGGGGACCAGTCCATCAAAGATTTTTCATTGAGGAAGGTGGGGAGCAGGTTGGCAGGACAGTAAATTAAAAAGGGAGAATTGGGCTTCCCTGGTGGCACAGTGGTTGAGAGTCTGCCTGCCAATGCAGGGGACACAGGTTCGAGCCCTGGTCTGGGAGGATCCCGCATGCCGCGGAGCGGCTGGGCCCGTAAGCCATGGCCGCTGGGCCTGCGCATCCGGAGCCTGTGCTCCGCAACGGGAGAGGCCGCAACAGTGAGAGGCCCGCACACCGCAACTGGAGAGGGTCCTCGCCTCTGTGCACAGGCCGAAAATGGATAAATGAATAAATAAATAAAATTTAAAAGAGAAATCCTGAATGCTAAAAATAACTTAAAAAAATAAAAGAAAAGAAAAAAAGGGAGCATTGTCCTCTTTCTTGTTCATGGACAGGGAGCCCTTTGTCTTCAAAATCATGTGAGACTAAGCAGAGGTATGTGCGCCAAACCCTGAAACTTGATCCCCTTTGCAAGATGTAGGTGGTATAAAACATGCTTATATAATTATAAGGAAAGTCGGGCACTTTTGGGAACAGGATGGGATGATGAGCCTAAGATCTTTGAAGAAGGCACCCCCTTCTTCTAGCAATTTAAGGTGTAGAGAACACCATGCAGTCAGGCTTGGGGAAAAACCATCACTGGGACATTTATAGAAAGCAGCAAGTGGACCAGTTTTGAGTGTGTGGTTGGGTGTTTGGCCAGGATTGTCACAGTTTTCAGTTTGTTACGTTACAATCTTCCCTTGGTCTACACTCAAAATTTAGTAAGAACAAGAGTTTCCTTAAGTGAATTAATTCTATGGTCTTTTCTGACTCCCAAGACTTGATGATAAGCTCTTTGAGGACAAAACCATGTCTTATCTTTGTTGCCCCAATACTCAGTTCAAGGCTTGGGCAGAGTGGTCACTTCATGTTGTTGAGTTTGGATGAATGGGCATCTGAACATTTTTCAGTGAGAGGAGAGGAAGAGCCACTGAGAAGGAAGAATTAAGAGAGAAAAGTCTTGATATGGGTGGGAGGAGATGGAGTGCATTGCTCAGATGTTTGACAAAGGGTTAGTTATAGAGAGGAGAGGAATGCCTGTTCTGATGAGACAGACAAAGTGAAAGAAGCAGGGGCATTCGGGGATAAGAGTAGTGTAGAAAAGGGAGGTGACATGGATAGGCTTGTACTTCTCCATAATGTTGCTTCTTAACAAAACTGTAAAGAAGAGATGTGTGTATGTATGTGTGTGAGTGAGAGAGAGAGAGAAAGAGAGAGAGAATCCTGGTTTAAGGTCATGAGGACTAAGCATCATGGCACAGAAGGAAAACCAGTGACCCTTAGACAGTAGCTCTTCCACTTATCTGTATGACATTGGATAAGAAGATGTTTTATTTCTCAGAGTTCCTTCCTCAGTAAAAGAAGATTAATTTAGCTCACTGATTTAATGTGATGATTTATTTAGCTATCACAAATGAAATCTCTTTGTCAGCTCTACAACATATTGCAAATGTATTTCTTTGAAAGATCTATTTATAGTTTAGTTTAGTTGAGGAAAGAAGTTTAACCCATCTAAACAGTATGATGAACTAAGTATAAAATGTTAAAGAAAACCCAAAACAACCCTATGAGAGCACAGAAATACAGAATATCAGCTTGGTGGATTTTTGGAAATCATTGACACAATCTCCCATATTGTATAAGAGTATCTTCCTGTTGTAATTATTTCTATATATACCTCTATTTGTCTTTCCCCATCCAGTTTCCTAATTCTCCCCAAAAGAGATAATATCTCTGTATGTCAGCATCTATTAAAATCTTATTTATAAGCTAATTGCTTAATACCTGTATATTGAATTGACCTGTTGAAAGCTCTCATTTTACAATTGGAGAAACAGGCTCAAATATCTCAAGTGACTCTGCAAATCTCACACAACTAGGTCTTCTCACTGCCAGCCTAGTGTTTTTTTACAATCTGATCTCAGGAAAGAGATGGACCTTGAAGCTGCATAGCACAAGGAGATCAGCTCGGTGCTCTGTGGCCACCTAGAGGGGTGGGATAGGAAGGGTGGGAGGGAGATGCAAGAGGGAGCAGATATGGGGATATATGTATGTGTAGAGCTGATTCACTTTGTCATAAAGCAGAAAGTAACACACCATTTTAAAGCAATTATACTCTAATAAAGGTGTTAAAAACAACAACAACAACATAGGAGCAAACAGAAAACAGGACATTCCTGGCAAACAAAACAGTTTGAGCAAAGGCACTGCATCAGAAATGGTGTTTGAGTGTCCAGGGGTCCTTTGGAGGACCAGCCTGGCTGCAGTGGAGGGCACACACATTTTTATGGGGCTTGCTAACTTCTCATGAGTCCTGAGGAAAAGAATCAAGAAATTGTCAAACAGAATAATAAAAATCTTAATTATTTAGCAATTTGTCCAGTACTAAACTCTAAGGTGGGCAACACTAGTGTCATATAAAATGAATGCAAAATTGAACACATCAAAACAAATAAATGCTTCCTTCTTGCCAAAGTCTCCTTGGAATTACATCACAAACAACCCTCATGATAATAATGAATCAAAGAAGTCCTTAATTTATTTCAAAGGCAAATGCCATTGGATAAGTTTGAGGTCACTAGAGGTCCTTCATGGAGTCTGACCAATCTTAACGGAGCACCCACTTACTCCAGAGGGAAAAGTAGACCAGTGTCTATTAGTTCCTGACTTTCCTGAATCTAGTATCCCAGGACCACGCCTTAGCATTGTGTGTCACTAAATTGAATAGAATGCATTTCAGGGCTTATTGAAAAATGTACATAAAATCATGGAGGGCTTTCTGGAGGAAGGATGACTTTGGTAACATCTTAAGAATGGAAAACTACTGTTAGAGCTCTTCATTGTCTCCCTAACGGTGGTGTGCAAAGCCCTCCAAATCCACCCCTCCTTAGCCATTAAGTTTTGTCTCCCAACGTTTCTCTTTCATGTCCATACACCCCAATCATACCAAACTGCTCATAGTTCCTTGAGCTATTTATTGCAGTTTCACACCTCTGAGTTCTTAAATATGCTAATTTTCCACCTGATGCACCATTGCCCTCCTTCTGCCTGGAGAGGATGTCTTCTCTCTGTTCAAGACCCATATGACTATTTCTTCCCCCAACTAAGGTACAGTTGATTACTATTCCTTGTGTCCCACTCTGTATCTTATATCACCTTCCTTATGGCACTTATCTCACTATCCTGAATCCTTTTTTATTTTAATAAGAATTTACTGTATTTATCCCTAGACTGTGAGCTTAAAGGCTAGGCTCCATGTATTACTGGGGACTCTATTCCCACTAAGTCACTGATGCAAAGTAGGTGATCTGTTTGTCAGATGAATGAATGGATTAATGAATGAATGAAAGAAGCCAAGCTAACAGTTTAATGCATCCAGGAGCCAGGTGGTTGCATTAGGTAGAATGCAGATGCACTTGGCTGCAAAAAATAGACAAGCCAACTCTATTAGCATAAATGGAAATTGATTGATGCGAAGTTTCAGCAGGGCTGTGAAGCCCAGGGTTGGGTGATTCACAGCTCAGTGATGTTAGCTGGACCTGACTTCTTTCTTTCCTTCTGCTCTGCCTTCTCCTCGCTCCCCCTGGTGGTTGCAAGTTGGTTGCTAGCAGCTCCCAAGACCTACAGGCATCCAGATCCACGAGAGAGATGATGTGTCTCCTTGGAAAGCTCTTGGAAGAGAAAGGACACATTTTCCCCCAGAAGCCACTAGGTAACATTTTCCCAGTTCTAGTACCCAGTTTGGATTGGGTGGTCACTCCTGAACCAGTAACTGTGGCTGGGAGGTTAGATTGGTTGAGAAGTCACATGTTCTGCCTTAGAGCTGGGGGAAGTTGTTTTTGAGGGGAAAAAAATGAGAGAGATGTGGATACCCAACAAAATAAGACTATTTTAAAGAAAGGAAGACAGGATTAGGGGGAGGTGATCACAGTGACTAGAATGGGATGGAAAGGACATGCCCAAAAGCCATTCCTGTGGTCTGTGTTGACCTTGAACTTTTATTCCTTGTTGGGTTGGAATTTGGGGCTCTCGCTCATTGTCTTTTGCCTTATGAAGTGACAGTTTATTAAAAGGGAAAAAGAGAAAAAAAACTCCCAACAACAGAATGTGTGTGTGTGTGTGTGTGTGTGTGTATCACATATGTACATCTCCAAAGTTTGACCTGACCTTCTGTTCATGATGTGCCAAGGTAGAGGTGAAAGTCATCTTGAGTCTCTGTCAGGCTGAGGTGCAGCAGAAAGGACCCTCCTCTCCAGAGAAGCTAGTTTGCTGCTCTTGGAATGTACATAAAGGGAACACATTTCTCACTATCAAATGCCTTCTTCTCCACTCTGCAAAAAATTACAGGTGCAAAAATCCTGTCCAATCAAGGGAAGCTTCAGCATTTGAATTCTGGACTCACTTGCTGGGATCAGCCCTGTGGTCACACTAAGGAAAGAGACCTGCAAGGGGATTCACAGGGAAGGCACTTCTCCTGGAAAACAGGCTTGTTCCAGACACATCACCAATCTACCCCCTTCATCTCCCTCCACCTACATGCTGAAGGTTTCTTTTGACACCTTTCTCTTCTGACCATGCATTTCTTTTCCACTTCATCACAAAAACACAAACAAACCAAAAACAAGCACGACCAACCAAACAGATAAGTTCCCTCCCACAAAAACAAAGACCAAAAAAACAAAAACAAACCAAACTACCACCACCATCAACTCTTGCTGGCTTCACAGTAAGAGTATTCAGCATGAATCCAAAGTTTCAATGTTGTCTGGAACAAGTTTACATTCATCTCATTGAATTAAAACAAAATTCAAGTCTGTTTAAAAGGCAAGGAAACTTGGACACACCAGGGAAATGTTTCAGTTGACATATGCTCGTCTTAGCCTCTGTCTGAGTAGAGATGTGTGCTGTCTGGTGGGCCCCTGCTCTGTTCTAGTCTTTGATTTTCTCTCCCATGAAAGGAATAAATTCATTGAGTCAGCAAATACTCATTGTACTTCATGGCAGGTACTAATATTAGCTCTAGCAATATAGCTATGGACAAGATCTTCCTGCACCTGCTCTTCCAGAGCTTAATTCTGGGTGGAAAGATGGACACTAAACCCATGAATCAAGATGTGATCAAGAGAATTTCAGCTGGTGATAATTGCAATGAAGAAAGTAACACAGGGAGATGTGGTAGGAAGTGTCTGGGGTGGAGGGCTAAGTTAGATGAAGTCAGGGAAGACCCTCTGGAAGAAGAGGACATTTGAGCAGAGGCTTACATGATGGGAAGGACCAAGCCATAGGGAGGAATGAGGTAGTGCTTTCCAGGAAGGGAGAAGCAAAGTTGGAGTTTGGAAGTCAAGAGTGAGCTTGGCTTGTTTCAAAAAACCAGAGAGAGCAAGGGAAGAGTGGTGGATGGTTTCTGGATTCTGGTCCTTGCTGATGAGAAACAGCCAAGGAAATAAGCATGTAGGGCAGAGACTACAAGGGTATGAAATGTGGAGTTTTCAGTTGTCCTCCCCAAGGACTCAAGATGACATTTCCCTCCTGGCACTACCCCATGTGACAATGCACATGGAATATTGCTAATCAGGGAAGCTCACCTGAGCCTTGGTGTCCAGAATCTCTATTAAGGCTCCATCAAGTGGGCATGGTTGGTTGATTGCCCTCATGACTTCAGTCTCTAGCCTCTGCAGAGGCTGACTGATATTCCATGACCAAAAGCCTCCACCTCAAATCACATTGTTACTATCAGGTGTGGCCAGACCCACTCTAAATCACATTCTTTTTTTTTTTTTTTTTATCATTTTTTATTTTTTTGCGGTGTGCGGGCCTCTCACTGTTGTGGCCTCTCCCATTGTGGAGCACAGGCTCTGGACCCGCAGGCTCAGTGGCCATGGCTCACGGGCCTAGCCGCTCCGTGGCATGCGGGATCTTCCCGGACCGGGGTACAAACCCGTGTCCCCTGCATCGGCAGATGGACTCTCAACCACTGCACCACCAGGGAAGCCCCTATGTCACATTCTTAGGCTAACCAGTATGACCCAAGGGCCCCAGTCAAACAAAGACACCACTACCAGGCATATCCCAAGGGCCTGGAGATCACTTTCTAGTAGCGAGGGCAAAGGCCACAGGCCTTTTTGTGGAAGATTAAATTTTTGATTGCCCACTCTATGAACATCTTCCACAGGACATAATTTCAGTGGTGCTCAGGCTTCCGGCACACACGTTGTTCTTCTCTTTGTCCTCTGCATCCTTTTGGATGCATTGGGTGAGGCGGGGAGGTCCTTCCCTGCATTGGCAGGCACACAGGGCAGGAGCACCTTCCATCCACTGCAGGTAGGACATTCTCTCACCTGCCAGGTGCAGGCTCCAGAGCAGACATTGGTGCGAGGTTACCTGGGAGGCAGCCTGGGAACGTGATGGAAATTACCCTTGACAGGTTGTCCTCACACAGCATTCTGCTCAGAAAGGACAGCCTGGAGGGGAAGGCAACAAATTGGCCCTCTCCTACTGTCTCTATGGCAACCACTGTAGCCCAGTACTCTGGGTCCTTCAGATCCATTCCTAAGTTTTATCCCTCCTCCTGACCAAAAATTTGTCAGCTTTGTTTGAGGGCAGGTGCACTGCTTGTGAATCCCCTCTGGGCCATCACAGTTCAGGCAGGTGCCTTTCCTACTGTGCTGGTAGCTGGCATCTGACAAAGGGAGGGAGGGAGCTGACTTGCCTGTGGACCCACCTGAAATTGGTCCTGTGTCTTATCATGGCTCTGCAGTCCCTATATTAGGACCTCCATCCACCCACCTCACTTTAGACTAAGCTACTTACCTGAATTGGCCCTTCCTTTTCAGCCCTGCTCTCTCCTCCTAGATCTATCCAAGTCTGACACAATCTGAACTATCCCTCCAAGTTTCATCAATAGAGAGTCAGTGTGGTGGGCCAATGGGAATGTGAGATCACACAGTGATCATTGGAAAAACCAAGTCTGCCCGTGCTAGCTTAACTCATTTGGAAAATTACTTGGAATCTCTCAGCCTGTTTCCTCCTATCTGAAACATCACAGGCTTCTTATGAAGGAGTCTGTACACACAAGTGCTGAAGGCAGTGATCAATACATTATTAGCTATTATTGTTGTCCTGGTGGCTGTGAGTGTTCAATGAGGGGATACATGTCATTAGTACACAACAGTTGCTCATTGCACACATTTCCTTTCTTGCCAAGGTCTTCTTTGTCCTCTTTGTCTGAAACTGTATATAAGCCCATGTTCCTGTCCTCTGAAGTAAAAGACTTTTGCTTTAGTCTCCCACGCCTCCCTTGAGTCTCAAAAGGCTGACTCAGGGGTTAATGATCAGGAATGTGAAGATGTAGAAACAAAGAATAGTTAGGCTGGGAAACTGGTAACAATTTAGCCTATAAATCCACCGCATAGCAGAGTCACCAAACTCCCAGTTCCCCGAAAGATATAGTTGAAGGCCTGACACACATTCCTAAGTTGTTTTTATAGGAAGCTGACCCCCACCAGATGAAAACTGCTGACCACAAGAACATAGACCCTAGGCTGATTGAAACCAGAAAGTTGATGATGCTTGAAACTTCACCTTGATGCCAACCAATCCAAGAATTGTGCACAAGCTGATCATGCACCCTGCAGCCCCTCCCTCACATGGCCTTTAAAACTCCTTCCCTGAAAACCGTCAGGGAGTTTTGGTCTTTTGAGCATAAGCTGCCCATTCTCCTTGCTTGGTGCCCTGCAATCAATGCTGTGATTTCCTTCACCACAACCCAGCGTCAGTAGATTGGATTTACTGTGTGTGGGTGAGCAGACCCAAGTTTGGTTTGGTAACAAGCCTAGCTCATCATGCACAGCACTTTGGGAGCTGAATGCACACACACACACACACACACACACACACATACACAATCTTTGTTCTCTCATCTCCAACCACAGCACCCTCCTTGCTCTTCCTCAAGTGTCTGAAATGAGCCCATTTCCAGACATTTGTTCTTTTATGTCTTTTGCTTGTAACACTTTTCCCAGGATAGCTGTGTGGATCAACACTTTATTTCAATTGGGCCTGTGCTCAAACACCAGCCCCTGAGAGGTCTTCCCTGACCTCACCACTCTTCCCCTTCCCCTGCTTGTTTTCCCCCATGACATGTATCACTCCTGATGTTATATTATACATCTGATTGTTTATTTTATATCTTCATCAGAACTTATGTTACATCAGAACAGGTTCTTTGCTCAGTACTCTGCCCTCTATTCCTAGAATAGTGCTAGTTACGTAGGAGGTACTCATCTGATATTTGTTGAATAAACTAAAACATATTCTCTTGCATCATATTCTCATGGTTTTCATGTTTTGTTTACACGTACAGGCCTAGAAGATGGTGTCCAGGACTTACCTGTTTTCTGTCTCCACTTAGTACACTGAAAAAGCATTGGTTTATATCCCGCACTCAAGGAAGACATCTATAATTCACTTATATTTATCTACCCATCAGTCTCTTTTTACTGAAAGCAGATTTACTGATGTCTGTGTTGCACTTAGTCCTATGCTTGATTTTCTAGGAATTGAAAGATGATTGAAATGTCATCCTGCCTTCAAAGAGCTCATAGTTCAGTAAATTGAAATAACACCTCAGAAGAAGAAATGTGTTTTCCATGGTAACTCAGTATATTATATATAAACACATGCACACACATGATGAACACAGATATTTTAGGAAGCGATGCTCTCTGCTGTTGTCTATTCATTCTTTGGCACTTTTCAAAAATGCTGCTGGCAACTCACTATACTGATTTTATGACTCACTAATGAGTATGGCCCATAATTTAAAAAGCACAACTGTAATACAACTTACTTATTTTCCCGGATTACACAGGAAATCGTGTAATTATTATTTCCCAGATATTCCATGTCTGCCTTCTCCACTATGATAATGATAACGATATATACTATCTTACCCTACACCAAACACTGTTTTAAGCACATTTCATGGACTATCTTGTTAAATATTAATAACAAGACTTCAAGGCTAGGCCTATTGTTAACCCCATTAAACCAACTGGAAAATAAGCCCAGAGAGATTAGAAAGTCATATTTTTGTTGTTGTTTTTTTTTTTTTGGCCGCACCCTGCGGTATGCGGGATCCCGGACCAGACCAGGGATTGATTGAACCCCTGTCCCCTGCATTAGAAGCATGCAGTCTTAACCACTGGACTGTCAGGAAAGTCCCTAGAAAGTCATCTTATCTAAAATCTTACAACTGGTGAGAGGCAGAGAGCTGGAATCTGTCTTTGGAGCTCTGCTCTTAACCACTACACCACACTGATTCTCTAGAGCCACTGGACTTGGTCAAGGTCCATATCTGTTTTCACCTGTATGCCCAGATTTGAAAACTCCCAATTCCCCTGGGCTCTTAACCCCTTTTAGTGATGTTATTTCTCCATCTCATAGTGTAGTATGATAAAGTATATATCTGATCTTTGCTCCCAGTTCCTGGCACAGAGCTTCAAATGCCCTTGGAATTTCTTAAGTTACTAGAGTGTTTGTTATGCTAATGAGGTGACTCATGGTGTATTCTTAGATGGCTTCAGGTTGCTGGGTGCTCATCAGAAAGACCTACTTCATAATTAGAGGGTTGTGGCCACATTGCACCTGGTCTCATGCACCTTGTTCATGAGAAGCTGCCTGCCATCTCCATATGAGACCGGTCTCACTACAGATCACTATTTTTTTTGTCTGCTGAGTTTTCTGATTTTTAAAGAGTGTTTATATCATTCATCGATGGAGAGTACAGAGGTTAGATTTAGCTCTCAAGTGGGCACTATGTTTTTAAAATCCAGAAAAATTTCCTTAACCTGGATTTGTGTCTTCTCTTGGGACATCAGCTCTGGCAACTCTGGGAGCACACTTCCTCAACTCCAACAATGGACCAGATCAGAAAGTGCCTCCATACACAGCTCACACTTACTCTCACGTCCCCTGTCCCCACCACCCTTCACTGCCTCACCTCAACTCTACTCATTCACATTAACTGCCCAGCTTCATCCTTTCCCTACATCAATGTTATCTCCCACCTTTTCTGTCCAGAATGTTAAGTGGAAGTGGAATCCAGGGAGTTTCATTCTTTTCTTCCACAGTCATTCATTTGTTTATTCAACAAATAAAGAGTGAGTGCCTGCATGTGCAGAACTATTCTAGATGCATGGATGTATTTTAACATGAGTATTTAAATATGAGAAGCCCGCACGCTACAACGAAGAGTACCCCCCACTCGCTGCAACTAGAGGAAGCCCACGCACAGCAATGAAAACCCAACGCAGCCAAAATAAAAAAAATAATAATTAAATTTAAAAAATTTAAAACTTATGTTTAAAAAATAAATAAATAAATGACCTAACTGCCTCTTTACTGCACTCCTCCTCATTAGGGGGGACGCCCACACCATTTCTCTCTGGGTGTACATCTCTGCCTTGCTTCTATCTTAACTAAACAACCTGTTTCTCTGTGTGCTCTCCCACCTGTTGTTGTGCTGTGTCTCTAATAGTAAACTTTGTACCTGTTTTTACAGTTTTTGCCTCTGTGAGAAATGCGTTTTTCACTGGGGGCAAGAGCCAGGGAAAAATAGCTTCTAGCCTCTAGCCCTTGCATGTCTGTTGGCTAGGATTCCTGGTTTTCATCTAAGCTACCCAGGTTCAATTCCTGGACAAGGAATTAAGACCTCGCTTCATGCCACCGCTCACGGCTGCTTCTCTGAGATCAACAGTAGAAGACGGGAAGAAAGTCAGGTGATGTGAGCATTGTACCCGGGTATCACAGTGATGCAAACTTTACTGGATTCCAAATCATCCCTGACTCCTATCAACCCCAGGTTGTATAGTCCCTCTTCCACAATTCATTAGCTTTTGACCTGAAGCGCAGATACCTTAGAGACTGAAATTTAGTGAGAATATTTGACATTTTTATAATTCCATGACCAAAGCAGACCTTGCAGGACAAAAGTCAAATTGTTAGTTTTACCCCTGAGGCCCTGAGGATTTCATAAGAATGTGAAAAAATGAATCCCATGACTTATATACTCCTCAGAAGAAACATTTCTCCTCCAAGCTATTTTGTGACGTTCTAGGAGATGGAAGGGGATAAAACAAAACTTCTCTTGAGATGGTCAAAATAAAATTAATTCCTATTCTCAGGATGAGGTTGAGAAAGCACAATGGAAAATTTTCTCACCGAGCCCAGAGGCTGCTTGGTCTCTCTGACGATTTGTAAGAAGTTGTTACCTTCGTACACATTTACTTGTGCCCTCGTGCACAAGGGGCTGTGTTTGGTGCTGGTGCTTTGATTCTGACAGCAGTGAGCCTTGGTGGGGAGAGAAGCCTTCCCCAGTACAGCAGGACACAGGCAGCCCAGCTTCTTGGGGGAAGATGACTCCACAGACTGTGTTGAAGAAGATGGCTTTACCAGAGTGGAAAAGAGGTTACAGGGCTTTTCTGGAAGAACAGAGAAAAGGAGGGAGACCAGAGCTTCTGCTTTCAGGCCGGGTGTATTTGCGACAGCTCCAACTCTGACAAGAGAACTAGACATTCTATCTACCAGCAAGACATTTTGGTGGCTTCAGAAGCCCACGAGCTACCATCTGTGGCCCTCGTGGCCAATCAGTCACTTGAGACACAGTGTATGCTCTTGCCTGCCCTCTTCTGTAATGTGAACTTTGTAGATTTGTGCTCTTTTCTTTCTTTCTTTCTTTTGTTTTTGTTATCTAGATTTAAGTGTTTTATATATTAAAAAAATACACAGTTCCTGCCTTGCAATTACTTGTGTTGGTGCTTTGTTTGCATACTAGATTGTAAACTACTAGAGGGCAAGGGCCACTGTTTATGCATCCTTGCTTCCCCCGTAGCATCTGAAAGCATTATACAGAACACTGCATCTGATGGCATGGGCCAGAATACAAGATTTGAAGCAGGAAGAGCTGGGTGTGCTTCTGGTTTTATCTCCTTCTTGCAGTGTGACCTTGTGCACCTGACCTAACTTTTTTGAATTTCAGTTACGTTATCCCAAAAGTGAAGATACCAAATTCAGCTACTACAGGGCATTATCGTTAGGATGAAATGGCATAAATGATAATAAATGGATAAGTTAATATTTGGAGGTTAAAATTTGATCAAAGTCTTAGGTTTAGGCTATGTTAAACCAAAAGCCATAATTTCCTAGTTGTAGATCATTAAGTTTCACTAGGAATGAGGTGAAATAAGGACTCAACAGGCATTCAGACTGGTGTCCTATTTTGAATCTTTCACTTTTTACTGGCAACTTAGTCAAAACCACAGTATCTGTACTTACCTATCACAATATTAGGTACCCAATAATGTACCTAAAGATGTTCCTGTAAAAGAAGAGATCGCATAGGTAATTGCCCACTCTGGTTCCATACTTCTCTTCTGTTTCCACTTCTGTGCAATTTGTCTGCAGAGATCTAGACTTACATTTTAATTGGAATCCTGCAAATATTAATCACACATATATGATTACTGTGACACTGTATATTATATTAGGATGTAAGCTCCTTGAAGGTAGTAATTTTTGCCTGATTGTTTTATTTCTGTGTCCTCATCACTTACAATGGCTTCTGACTTATGTGTTCAATGAATATTGAATGAATGAGTGAATGAATGAGTGTCCTCCCAGTGTTCGGCCAATCATAGTGATTCCTTTCGATGCTAAGGCAGCTTGGATTCGGCATTGTCAAGGGCAGGTAAAATGAATGAAGTTTGGTTGTCCAATGTGCTTGCCTCTTGCAGTTGAGTTAAGTTGATACCTGAGGTGTCTCCTGGAGATTATGTCAAAATAGCTAGTTTCCTAGGCAGACAGGCAAGGCTCATAAATCTGCTCCATGCATTCTCACTCTCTTTAACAACAACAAAAATTCATTTTGAGATAAAATGTCCTGAAGGGACCTTCAGTAATATGCATCACCAAAATGGAGAGAGTCAAACACATCACCTCAATCCTGGGAGGCATATTTCATTGCTAGTTAGTGTCAAACATTATCTCATTTGTCAACAAAGCAGTGTGGGGAATAAATACTACCAGGCAGGCAAGTGGAACAGGTTCTCTTTTTAACCAGGAGAGTATGTGTTCAGAAGGAAGATGGGTCTAGCAATGGGTGAGTTTATCACTTCCTATCAATGAAATTCGATAGGACACGTGCTCAGACCTTGACTGAGATACCATGAAGCTGACATCTAATTAGTACACTTTTTCTAGTGATAGTAAACAGTTGCATTTCAATTACTCTGAAAACACCAGAACAAACACAGAAAATGTGTACTTTCAAAGGGGTTATATATTCTTTGTCTCACATATAACTGAAAAAAAAAAGAAACCAACTGTGAATTATGCTGGGAAATTTGTTGCTGGCTTTATTCAAAGTGTTCAGTGAAGGTCAGAGAGAATCAAGACTGTACTTACCGGATGAACATTTATTTGTAAAGAAGGGGAAATGTGGGTAAAAGACATGAATTGTATTTTTACTACTTGGGAGGGCAAGTTGGTCTACCTTTTTTCTTCATTTAAAAGTTTCACGCCGTTTCCTAAGCATGTTCTATGTTTGTAAGGATTTTAGGAGTCAACTTCCATGACAAATCTTGTTGAATTTGTAATTACTCTTAAATTATAGACAAAGTTGGATATTATTTTTAAAAATTCTCTCATATTTATTCTAGTAATTTACAATTTCTTTAACTTTGATTCATACAAAAAGTAAAGTAGGCATCTATCTTCCATTACTTTCCAGAAGGTCAGCCATTTGTCGAAACACCAGGTATCAATCAATCCATCTTTATTTAACTGGTTTGACCTAACATTATATCTTTTACTAAATTTTATCTTATTTTTGAACTCTCTTTTCCATTTCATTGATATATGTCTTCTATTTATGTGCCAATATTAAGCTTGTAATTACTATACTTTATAATACTTGTGATCATCTTCTTTAGAATTATTTGGGATATAATTTTATGTTTGCTTTTTCATATAAAGTGTTGAATTAGTTTGCTTTTACTAACTCTCCTTCCCTTCTAAAATGTCAAAATCATATAAATATACATTTATAGATTTACAGATAGGATGTTGACAGCTTTACAGATTTATATAGATTTATTTATGAATTTATAAAGTCTTCATAGATTTATAATATTGACTTTTTCTCCTCAAAAATAGAGTATGACTTTCCATTCATTAAAATAGTTTTTTTTTCTAATTCTCACTAGCATTCACAATTTTTTTTTCATACAGTGCTAGCATATTCCTTGTTAACACATATTTTTATTCTTTGTTGTTATTATAACTGCAGTCTTTTTCTCTTTATATTTTCTAAGTGGTTAATCGTTTTAGAGTGGTTCACTATTGAATTTTAAATGTTCATTTTGTAATCAACCACTTTACTGGGTTCTTTTTTAGTTCTTAATAGTGTTCAGCTAACTTTCTTGGGCCTTCTAGACATGCTCTATTATCTTTAGAAAATGACAATAATTTTGAATCCTTTCCAACCTTATGTGTCATATTTCTTTTTCTTGCCAACTTGTACTGGCTAAGACCTCCAGAATAATGATAAAAATAGTGAAGAGAATGGCCAATATTGTTTTACTCCTGATTTTAGTAGGGATGCTTTCAGTGTTTCACCATTAAGCATTATGCTGGCTTTGGCTTAATTATTGGTACTTTATTAAGAGCTTTATTTTAATTTTAAAATCAGGAATAGGTATCAAATTTTATTGAATATTGTTTGTCCAGTAGGTACAGAAATATTTATGCCTTTTTGGTTACTATGATGAATATTGTATAAGGCATTTGGTGGCTATATATTCCTGTATTAATGTCCTGTAGGATTTCTTATTAATATATCATATAGGACATTTACAGTCTTTACAATCTATTTACAATAATGCAACTTATTAGTGAATTTTGTCTATGTCTTATGTCATTTTATGTCATCATACTATTTTTGGTCATATTTTCATTTCCAGAGTATTATGGTTTTGTAAAACTAATTTGGGAACTTTTGGTGTTCATGCTCTGAAAAAAAAATTGAAAGCACTTGGGCAATCTGTTAGCTGAAACATGGATAGAATTCATCTGGAACCTGTGATGCCTGGTATTATTTATCATGTTCCTTTGCACCCTGTATTTCTGTTCATTTAAGCTTAACTCTAGAGACTTTATTAAATTTACATTTAATTTTACTTTTACAAGACTACTTCTTAAGAGTTGCAGGGTACTTCCATTAGAATGGCCTGATTTTCTCTCCTTTTATGATATTAGTAGCCATTGATAATCATTGTCTAGACCCAGTAATTAATTGGGATTTCAATTATTGATATCATTATTCTATCATTTATTCCTTGTTTATTTGATGGAATAATTTCATAAACAGGCAACTTCTTTTATCAATATTTGGTTATTGTGAGTTATAGTTCATATAGTAAATATAGTAAAGTAAGATTTTTCTTTTTACCAGTTTTCAAAATAATGAACTGTTTCCTTAGCGATGACAGGTGTTTTGTTTGTTTTGTTGTTGCTGCTCTTGTATCTTTATGAACTCCTGGATTTAGACTTGATGTGCGCAGTTATTAATGTAACTAACACATTTTGTCACCTCTGAACAATAAAACCTTGTGAAACTTGGTCTGTGAATCCTTTTCACAGAGACTTTCTAGTATTTGATATTTTTCTGGCTTTCTGATAGGAAAAACTGTTATATAGCTTCATTTTGTACATTTTCTTTTGCTTTAGATCTGGAATCCAGAGTCATTTTCCCATAGTCCTGGTTTATCTCAGTAAGAAGGTATTTACAGAAAATACTCTGTGCATGAGGTGTGTTACTGTCACTGGACAATTATTGTTTTTAGGACTTTTCAGTGTATAGAGTAACAAAATTTTTTAAGACATTATGTTGTAAGTTCATACTGAAACTTCAAGCTATAATTATTATCTGTCATAATTATCAATTTTCCTTATTTCATACCACACACACACCAGTTTCATAATGACAATATTAACACCACTAGCAGAGAGCTATACATGTATGTGGCAATTTGGGGCATCCAGAACTGTGAGAATATAAATTTCTGTTTTATAAGCTACCAAGCCCATGATAATTTGTTACAGTAGACACAAGAAACTAGTACATGTTTTTTTGCACTTTTCAGCTATTATGAATAATGCTGCTATGAACATTTGCTTACACATTTTTGTGTTGACATGTTTTCATTTCTCTCATGTACACACTTTTGTGTCAACATGTGTTTCATTTTTCTTCCCATATATCTGGGAGGGTAATTCTTTATTTATCATTTCTTTTAGCTATGTGAATATATTTAAAATAACTGCTTTGAAGTCTCTGTCTACTAAGTCCCAAATCTGGCTCCTCTCAGGAACATTTTCTGTTGGGCACTTTTTTTCCTGAGTATGTGGTATACTTTCCTATTTCTTTGCATTTCTCATAATTTTGTTGTCCTTGTTGTTGTTGAAAACTGGATATTTCAGATAATATATTGTAATAATTCTGGTCAAATCCCTTCCCCATCCAGTTTTTAGTACTCTTATTTGTGGGTTTATTTTTTCTGTTATTTATTTTCTTGTTGCTGCTTTTCTGTTTAAGAAATTACCTGGACCAATTCTGTAGAGTCTGTATTCTCTGCAGTTGAAGCCACTGAGTTCTCTGCTACTTTTCTTAAGCTTTTGTTCTTATTTTTATGCTTAACTTCCTGGGATTTATCCCTAAATCAGTATAATGTAGTAGTCAGCCATTTATAGGTAAGAAGATTTCCTTAAATGCCTTTCCTATTGGTCTTCCTCCCTTTGCTAAGGGGAGCTGTGTAAGAGGGCAAACCAAACTTCAGACAGTCTACAGGATAGACCTAGCTTTCACTTCCACCATGTGGAGGGCTTCAAGTTCATCCAGAGGAAAGTGCTCTTATTTTTTTACCATGTTTTTCCTGGACATGTGCACAGCCTCCTGTGTGAGCACCAATTTTGAGATCTGCAGGAATGTCAGAGCTTTTCAAATTCCCTATGTTCATCTTGTTTTCCATAATTCCCTTTTATATTCCTGGCTAGACTGTTGTTTACTACTGACAAAGCAAGTCATAGCCTTAGGCAGCTACAATGTTGTCAAGAGATTGATATTGCTTTGGTAGTCCCCTAAGGTTTTTTTTTTTTTCTTCTTAATGAGCTGAGCACTGAGTTGAATTGAATAGCCACAGTCCCTGGGCATAGTTTTCTGGTAGTTGGAAGTTCATATAATGTATTTACTGTGCTCTGAAGATGGTGCTCTTAATGGAGTATCAGAAAAGCTCAGTCATCCTGTTTGGCTGCAAGAAGATTGGCTTTCCATAGCTACCACACTACTGAGCAGAGCATGACAGGTTATGGGAATAGGCCCAAGTTAAACGGAGGTTGTGTTATGAAGGTTCAGTAGTTTCTTTTAGACAAATGATTTTCAGTTTGCTGTAGCTTTGGTTAATTTCCAGAGTTCTGAAATAGTTATTGGCTAGTTTTGTTAAAGCAGGCCGGTAGTTAGATATGAGCAGAGAAAGGGGGGCAGGGGCTAGGTGACAGGAAACCACACATCTTGTAAACAACGGGGGTCCTTGGGCAGGCAAAGAAAAGCAGGAGCCTCCAGACTGACAGGAAACTACACATGTTGGGGTGATCAGTGTCCTGGAGGAGGACATAGAAAGGTGGGAAAAGGGGGGAATCTCCGGCGTCCAAATGTAATTTTTGCTCATTATGCTGTCATTACAATAAAATTAGCCTTGCAGATTGGAAGTTCCCATCATACACCAATACCATGACACTTCCAATAAAGACTAAATAAAGACAAAAATCCCTCCGCTCTTTGGGAAGGTGAAGCTGGGTTGAAAATCAGGGAATAGAACCCCCAAACCCCCCATCCCCAATGAATATGCCGCCTCTTCATTTCTATGCCCCACATAACCTGCTTGGCAAAGAAACTCAGGGCAGCTACTCACCTGAGACTGCCCGCCCTTCCCTGGAGAGTATACTCTTGCTTAAATAAATCTTCATTTTACTTTCTTGACCTCCCTGTCTCCTCTCTGAATTATTTCTGTGATGAGACAAGAACCTACCCCACCAGGAACGTCTTTGTTTTGCCAGTATTTTAGTTTTCATTGTTTTTGCAGGAAAGCAGTCCACTGAGGTTATCACTCCACTATCCTGTCAATCACTCCCAGCTATTTTTGACAGTTAAGCTAAATCCTCAATGTCAAAGCATATTATCAGTACTAACTTTATTGTATTCCTTATAACAATATTTACTTCCATGGGAAAATACATCTTTCATGTTTACAACATTTCTTGATAATGTGGTTTAAGTCATTTAGGCTGTCCGAAGCTCATTCCTTAGATTCTTCAGGAAGGAATCATGAAAGCAATATTCCCTGTATTTTTGTGTAGAAATAAGACTGTGACTGTGACTTTTGTACTTGAATATCAGTTTGACTGGTTATAAAGTCCCTGGTTTATATTTAATTTTCTTGAATATCTTAAATGTTATGTGACATAAAATGTTGCTATCAAAAAATCTGATGACTCTATTTTTTTCCCTTATAATTTACTTGGTCATTGACAAAAGATGCTTTCTTTTATGTATTATAATAATTTTAGTTTCATATGTCTCAGTGTTGGTTGTTCTGGATAGATTTTCACAGGTATGTGGCATTCTATTTTACTACATAGAGTCAAGTAATATTTGAATTCAAAGAGTTCTCTTGAATTATGTTTTTAGTTTTTGTTTCATTCATTGCTTTTGCTTTCTTCTTTGAGAACTTCAAATCTACATATACCGAATTTCATTTGCCTCTTTTCTGTATCTTTCACTTTCTCTTGAATCCTTTTTGGGTCAACTTAATTTTTTAAAAAAATTTAAATAATGTCCTCTTTCAATCACAAATCATAATCTGTTATGCTTATTTATCTTGTATTCTCTTTGTCAATTATTTATTTCTGAGATTTTTTTTCTTCTTTAAAAACTTTCCTGAATTCTGTCACCTCTTTTTTTTAAATCATCCTTTACTTAATCACCAAATTTTTGAATATTTTCTAACTGTAATGCTTTTCTTCCAATTTTTTTTGAGATATAATTGAAATACAGCACTGTGTAAGTTTAAGGTGGACAGCATAATGATTTGACTTACATACATCATGAAATGATTATCACAAGTTTAGTGAACATCCATCATCTCACAGAGATATAAAATTAAAGACATAGAATAAAAGAGTTTTCCTTGTAATGAGAACTCTTAGGATTTACTTTCTTAACTTTCATATATGACATACAGCAGTGTTAATTATATTTATCTTGTTTTACATTACATCCCTAGTATCTACTTATCTTAATAAATGGAACTTTATACCTTTTGACTGCCTTCATCCAATTCCCCCTCTCTCCACCCACCACCTTTGGTAACCACAAAGCTGATCTCTTTTTCTATGAGTTTGTTTGTTTGCTTGTTTGTTTTTGAAGTAAAATTGACCTACAACACTATGTTAGTTCCTGTTACGCAATATAGTGATATGCTATTTCTACACTTTTCAAAATGATCACCATGATAAATCTAGTTACCATTTGTCCCACACAAAGATATTACATCATTATTGACTATATTCCCCACACTGTGCATTTCATATCTTTGACTCATTTATTTTGCAACTGGAAGTTTGTAACTTAATCCCTCTCACCTATTTCTCTCCTCCTCTGCACTCACTTCCCTTCTGGCCACCACTTATTTGTTCTCTGTATCTATGACTCTGTTTCTGTGTTGTTATGCTTGCTTATGGTTTAGTTTTTTGAATTTGACATATAATTGAAATCACACAACCTTTGTCTTTCTCTGTCAGACTACCTCACTTAGCATAATACCATCTAGGTCCATCCCTGTTGTTGCAAATGGCAAGATTTCATTCTTTTTTTATGGCTGAGTATTATTCCATTGAATATGTATACCACATCCTCTTTACCTGTTCGTCTATTGGTGGGCCCTTGGGTTACTTTCATATCTTGGCTATTGTAAATAGTGCAGCAATGAACATAGGGGTGCATATATCCTATCTAATTCATGTTTTCATTTTCTTTGGGTAAATACAGGAGTGGATTTGCTGGATTGTATGGTAGTTCTATCTTTAATTTTTTGAGGTCCGAGTGTAATTTATGTTGCCTTTGTTTAATGTCTATCCTCCTCTTAATTTCTTTTGATTCATTTTCTGAGCTCATCTTTCTGGGGTGTTTTAATTAGTTGAAAGTTTCCTATACTTTTGAAGAGAGAAATGCAGCAGGATAGCTTTTACAGCTTTATTTCTCTGGGAATTCCATTTCTTTGTTTCACAAAGAGACAAAAAAAATGCTTTCTGTGATCTGCCTTCTTGGCTCCCATTCCTGTTTCTATTGGGATCTTCTTTATCATTTCCTTCTATTGTTTAATGGAGTCTGTCCCTGGAAGTTTCTTCTTATAAGAGGGATTTAACCTGGAATGGAGATTTGCTTTTTTTTTTTTTTTTTTTTTTGCGGTATGCGGGCCTCTCACTGTTGTGGCCTCTCCCGTTGCGGAGCACAGGCTCCAGATGCGCACGCTCAGCGGCCATGGCTCATGGGCCCAGCCACCCCGCGGCATGTGGGATCCTCCCAGACCGGGGCACGAACCCGTGCCCTCTGAATCAGCAGGTGGACTCTCAACCACTGTGCCACCAGGGAAGTCTGAGATTTGCTTTTTGAATTTGGAGATTTCATAAAACCTATATTGTTCCAGCATTAAGGTTCTCTGTTAGTAATCTGAATCAGACATTTCAGGGCTTCCTCAAAATTTTGACTTCTCTTCTTAGTTGATTTGTCATACTTTGCAGTGAATATTTGTTGTCAACTTTTGAGTTTGTCTGTTTTCAGGGTCATGATAAGCCATGTTGTCTTTCTCTATGTGGTTCTTGTAGGTGTTTGTGGTTTTTCCTTGCTCCTGTTTTGGGATCTACAGGATACCTGCTTACTGGATTTTGTCATATATGTTTTCTGTATGTTTTTATTTAGCTTATTCTGGTTTCCGTGTGTGTGTGTGTGTGTGTGTGTGTGTATTTTAAAGGAATAAGAAAAATTTAAAAAATATATTGCCATTCCCAACATTTTCCTGAAATCCTAATGATTATATTTTCATAACCTAGTTTATTTCATTTGTTGTTTTATAATTTTTTATCAAATATTTTGTATCTTTTGCTTGAGTTCTTGCATTATAGAAAGCATATATTATACTTTTCATTTTGTAGAGAAATATTAATCACAATTTTCATCATGTTGATTGTGTAGTATGTCTGGTGTATATTAATCAATTGTCTGGGTAGTCTTTCCCTTTCCTCCTTTTTAACTTTCAATATTTGTAATTGGTATGTTAATATTTCCCTTTCAATTCTCACTTATATCTTAAAGAATAGAGAGGAAGAAGATGGTGGAAATTAAGTCTTAATGGACTTTTTGAAAAAAATATAGTCCTAAGAAAATACTGGAAGTATTTATTGCAGAAATTCAGCAATTTGAGGGACACTTTCTTGTCCATAAGAAGTTCCTCAAGCATGACTTACCTGGGGAAAAATTATAATTATAGAGTACAGAGTAAAGTGATTGTATTTGTGTGATTTAACCTGTACTTCTCTTGGCTTGACAAAGATCAAATAGCTGCATAGTTTTTTGTCGTCCACAATGTTCCTTCCATCACTCCATGTCAACGGTGATTTTTTTCCTTGAATATCTGGTAGCTTCTTGTCTAGCACCACATTAACTGCCATTCTATGGGTGTCAAACAAGGTTCAGGAATACTTTCTAGATTGTTGGACCACTTAATTTTCTTGTTTCAATTAAAAGAGGAATGATTTTTTTTTTCCTTGGGGCATAAAACACTTTTTGCAGACTTTCAATGCTTTCATAGACTTGAAGAGAACAATATTTTCATTAGACAGCCCATATCATCCTGGACCAATATTTACAGTATTGCCATGGTTTGTTCATACATTGTACTTTGTGATTTTAGGCATTTCCTATTTTAATTGTTATTATCTGTAATTGTTTTTCTTTCTTCCAAGTTTATTTATAAGAAGATATTTTTATTCTGCTATCTTCAACCAAGGTTATCAGAATATATTCCACAGAACATATTCTTTTGCTATCAACATTATCATCAGCTTTATCAGGTGTAGGAATCACTTTGACTTTTGTCCTGCAGTGGATTTCTTTGCCAAGGATAGCATATTGAACATAGAAGTGATTTATGCCCTTCCTATGAAAATTTTCTTTTCTATTCTTTTAAATAAATCTGATACATCTTTTCTTTTTTATTGCTAGGGAAAATTAGTCATATAGCTTTCATTCAGCTTTTATTTTATTTTTTTTATTATTATTATTTTTTGGCAGTACGCGGGCCTCTCACTGTTGTGGCCTCTCCCGTTGCAGAGCACAGGCTCCGGACGTGCAGGCTCAGCGGCCATGCCTCACGGGCCCAGCCGCTCCGTGGCATGTGGGATCTTCCTGGACCGGGACACGAACCCGTGTCCCCTGCATCGGCAGGCAGACTCTCAACCACTGCGCCACCAGGGAAGCCCCAGCTTTTCTTTTATTGACTCCTTACTATGCACAAAGCACTAGTTTAAGTACCACACAAGAAAACCCTTGTCTTCATGGGCTTTCATTTCAGTGAAGGATGAAAACTAAACAAGTCAGCCTGCATGACTTCCACAGGTTTCCATGGTAAGTGTTTCTTAAACTGCTAACCTTAACTGCCTTCAAATTCTATTATTTTCTTTTTGAACTTTAGTCTTATCAGGGTTTTATTTACTAAGATACTACTTTTCATAATTAATTACAAATACTTTTGAACATTTTATAATGTACCTTTCAGAAACAGATTGAACATGTCAGGGCTCCAAGGTGACATAATTTAAGCTTGTATCAGAATACAGATGCAAGTATATGTACTAAATTTAAGACGTTTAAAAAGAGAAACACTGAAACAAAATGAAGCAGGTTGTGTGATATAGGCCACTTGGCATTTAACTCAAAAGGACATTTTACAAGCTGGTTAAAGGTGAATCCTGTATCTACAGAAATATTGACTGCTGCTTCTCATATCAACCATTCATCAATATGTCCAGAGGTTTCCAACAGAGAGTTTGCAATGAATTTAACTTTCCTTCTGTTCAGATTGCTAGCACAGAATCAATGGAAACCAATTGCTCTTTGTCAGAGTATAAGATAATGAAATAACTGAGAGTTATAGTAATCTTCAGTCAACTGGTTAATTATTAGTATTTTGGTTACTTTTTAATTTTGAATTTTCTCTGTAGTGAACTCTTGCTCTGTATTTTCCTCCAGTGAGATGCTCTACCTTAGTGATTTCCAGAAGGTAAGAGTAAATCAAACCAATTAGAATGAGTGCTCTTTTGAGCCCAGAAATCATTAAAGACAGCAAAACGGAAACTTTCTCAGGTCTATCCTGAACTCCTATCTGCTCCGTCCACAAGCTCTTGTGTGCCTGTTTTTATAATAGGCTTATTATCAAATCTGGTAAATAGACATTTAGCTTCAATAAATCCCTGTTGTTCACTCAACTGTGTTTATCTAGTAAACTAAAGAACTGAGCTGATTAAAAATTTGCTTAGGTAGGTACGTCATAATTTCCTTACCAACATTTTTTTCCTACTTTGGCTCAAATTGCCCTTAAGCAGGCAGGCCACATATAAGCAGTTGGATGTCATGTGTTTAGGGTTGAAGAGAACATTATAGAAAGAGACATCAAGCTGGTATGGGGACTAGGAAGTGCAGTGGTCACAGATAGTAGCAAACATTAGGTCAATGCCTTAGAGTAAAGTTCCCTGAAAAGAGACTATGAGATGGGAATGGCATGCAAAAAGCTTTTTTTGTGGTGTGATCACAGAAGATAAACCTCTAGTGAAGTGAGAAGTCAGAATTAGACAAAGGGAAAAGCTGACTTGCCATGTGGTCTCAACTAACGTCCCAGTCAAGCCAAGGAAGCTCTTGAGCTGGGACAAGTCTTCACACGGACCAGACCTTTGTTTCCCTATATCAGGTTCCTTGGTGGTGGTGCAACGTTGAACACGTAGTTTCCTTTAGCTAAGAGTAATGCCCAGGAATAGATATAGCTGTGAACTTTCAGTGTCTAGTATTCACAGCAGCTGGGATGTGTGTATTTGGATTATAGAAGGCATCTGGTTGGAGCACCAGAGAATCCATCACAGTCAGTAAATTAGGCAGGCTTAAAGTTAGGGAGTGTACAGTTGTGTTTTTTATGCCACTAGAGGTGCAATGATTAAACAGTAGCACTGCCAAGCTCTTACAGCCATAAGGGAAAATTTAATGGTATAATGACATCCATGTTTCTTCAAAATGAGTGTTTTTCAACCCAGACCCCAAATAGGCAATGGTGCTTCCCATAAGAAAGTATGAACTATAATCCTTTGTATCATCCCAAACTGAAGATAATGGAAGTCAGAGTAACAATCACTTGGGTAAAGGGGCAGGGAGAAAAATAACACAGAACCAAGACACACAGAGAAGGGTGTTTTTGCCTTTCCTGGGTATTAAGTAAAGCAGGAAGCTGACTTTTCACAAAGCATTTGGAGGAATCCAACTACTACCAGAATATTGATCATAAAAATTAGAGTCTATAAGTTATCTTTGGATTTTCCTTCTCCAGTAAGAGCAGAGAGCTGGTTATACGGCAATGCTCCTACTAAGAACAGCTACAGAATATAAACAAAACACAAAACGAATCTCTTTGAAGGTACTAGAGGACTACTAAGGCAGCCAGAACTTAAGAAGCCAGGACCTGAGAGAGAAGGAAAGCACATTGAGATGGGTCCACATTCCAGAGAGATTTTCCCATTGAGACATTGGACAGGTCATAAGTGGAGTGGGGCCCAGAGGCTCAGAAGCCAAGGAGAAAGCAATGAATTTTGGTTGGGAAACTGACCAGATTCTTATGTAGTCTCGTGAGTCTGTGAAATTAAACTTGGACGCTGGACTCAGGCAATCATTTGAGGATAAACCAAGATACCAGAGAAAAGGGAAGCACATTGAGATGCACAAAATCATCTGCCTATTCTTCCTCTTAATATGTGCTTATCTTTAGGTAGAGGGGTTAGGAAGGCAAGAGGACAGCACAACAGATAAATAAATAGGGGGATCAGCAGAATTCTTAGCTGTCCCCTGGGCTAAGGAGATAAACAGGAATTCTGGACCCACTAAAGAGATGGAACTCTGGTAAATACCCCACTTTCAGGCATAGGAATAAGGCTGAATTCCAGTAATAGGAGTAGAGATATAAACCGACTCTCAGAAAACTCTGAAGCCCACATTCAAACAAACCCAAACTAGACTAGACCAAGTTTATCTCCCCAAGATTGATCCTTTGTGGGAAGAAGAGAGTATCAGCCAGAACTTTAAGTTATCTGTGTAAATTTCAATGCACACTGTGTGACATTCAATTAAAATTACCAGGAAAACCATGGGTCTGGACTAAGTTGTCCAAAAATGGGGGGAAAATTCCATGTAAACAGACCCATATGATACCCCAGTTATCAAAATGGTCAGAGACAAGCTTTAAAATAACTGTAATTAATATGTTCAACAAAATAGATGACAAGTAGGAGAATTTCTACAGAGACTTGGGCTTCATAATATGAGACAAAAAGAAATTAGAGAGATGAAAAATATAATATATGAAATTAAAAACCCATTATATGAATTAAAGGCAAATTAAAAAATAAACAGCAAAAGAGAAGGTTGAGAAAACTATAAAATAGAAAGTATCTGAATCGAAACATGGAGAGAAAAAAATAATAAAATGCAGAAAAGAATAGAGATGACACATGGGAAACAGTGAAAATGATTAATATACATGTGACTGGAGTCCCAGAGAAGAGGAGAGTGAAAATGGAGCACAAGCAATATTTGAGGAGATACTAGTAAACAATTTCCCCAAACCATTTAAAGACATCAAACCACATATATAATAAGATTTACAAACACTAAGCAGAATAAATGCAAAGGAACACATAACTAGGCACAGCAGAAATGAACTGCTAAAAATCAAAGTCAGTGAAACAATTTTAAATGAAATAGAAAAAATTCAGCATATTACATCCAGAAAGCAAACAGGTGTTTTCTAAATAGAAATTACTGAAGCTAGAGACATGGAACACCATTTTAAAAGTGTTAATATAAAATAAATACCAACATATTTTATATCCAACAAAAATATCCATCTTTAGACAAACAAAAACAGAAAATTCATAACCAGATATGCATTAATAGAAATTCTAAAGGGAGTTATTTAGGCAGAAGAAAAATAATTCTACATGGAAGTAAGTAAATACAGAAATGAACAAATAGTATCTGGAATAATACATATGGAGAAAGTAAATCTAAACATATTGATTATAGATAACAATGTCATACACTTATTTAATGTCAATGTACAATTAAATACATAAAAATAATAATGCTAAATTTGTTTAGGGAGTTAAAATTATTTTAAGGTATTGATGGTGTCTAAGATATCTATAAAGGGCTCATTTATATTATGCTGTAATATGTCAAAGACCATATAGCCACTGAAAGAAGAGCAAAACAATTTGTCTATGCAATAAATTTATGAAATATTTATCTACAAAATGAGAGATAGAAGAAGCAGCAAATAAGAAATATGTTCTAGGGTTTTCATGAAAATTAGATGCTTGCATCACTAAATGGTTTTTGCATAATTCATTCAGCAAATATTTATTACATCCTTACTCTGTGCATTGCTTTTGGTGCTGGGGATACAGAACAGAATAAAATAGACAAAAATCCTTGGTGTTTAGAAGATAATATTCTTCTGAGGAGAGATAGTTAATAAGCAAATAAATAAGTAAATGTTAAATATGAAAATGGTTCATGGCTATTTTACACAGGTTGATCAGGCAAAATCTAATAGGTGGTATTTGACTAGATACTTGAAAAAGGTGACCCTTTTTAAAATTCTAATACCAGACATTTTAAGGCTTGTAGCAAAACAGGCATGTTACCAGGAGAATGCCACATTCACATAATCTGTGAATTATATGATTGTTCACATAATCAGAGACCACAAAGAATTATGAGTATAAATGCATGCTCAAGCTTAAGAGGTGGCCTTGGGAATGCTACCTCTAAATAAGTCATTGAGATAAGAAGTTGCCTTCCATGTGCTGCTACCAAAACCTGCAGGGAGAATGTGGTGACTGGAGAGACCACTTCAGGTTGTAGTGCTCTTTTAGGTTTTTGAGCATATAATAGACTCTTTACATAGTCTATTGTATTTTGGAGGGGGAGTTGTTTTCCTGGGAAGCTATGATATTTTTGTTCATCTTACAATGTTTTCAAGCAATGTACACTGTTTTTCCACCCTAACTGAGTTCTGGGTTAGACAAGCAGAGACAAACACCTGGTGTCATTCCTTCAGATAACCCCTAGACAAGTTTGAACAGACAAATACAGTAAATTGTGAATAAGATCTGCACTGCTCTCTCTGGAAGCAGAGCTTAGGGTCCCACACTGTGAATGTAGGCTTTCATCTAATAGATTGCCACTGAGCTGGGGAGAGGGTGGGGCAAGGGCAACTAAAATAAAACACGATTTTATACCATTTTTAACTTGCTTTTTTCTTGATTCAGTGTTCATTTGGTGTAAAACTTTCTCTGTTTTCCAGTTTTGACAAACTTGGTTCAGACAATTTCTGCTGGGTTTTTGTGGCGGGTCAGGAATTTGGAGTTGCCTACACTGCAGTTTTTCTGACATGGACATTTTTGAACTAAAAAAACTAACAATTTGTACTTAGATTCTCTTGTATTTTAAATGTAGATTGACTTAGACACTTACAGTAATATTTTATTCCTTTTTCATATATATAGCTATATATAACTATATGAATATGTTATATATATGATACTATATATTATATTATGGATATACACACACAATAACTAGTTAGTTAGCTCCCTAGTTAATTAGATATCGCACGGTATTGGTTAGAACTTCTAAAATGATGTTATTTATAAACAATGCTAGAATACATGTATTTGATAGATATCTTTAAGGGTGGTCCTTGTATGCCTAATTTGCTGACAGTAATTTTTTTTAACCATGAACACGTTTTAAATTTTATTTAATGAACTTTCTACATATATTCGGACCATCCTCTTATTCAATATTTTTAATCTGTTAAATATATCAATACTTTTTCTAATGGTAAACAACCCCTGCATATTTGGGTTAATGCAACATGGTCATTGTTTTTGTTTGTTTGTTTCTTTGTTTTTACAATAACATGTTGGTTTATGTTTGCTGTCTTTCGCTTAGCAATTTTTATTCATACTAAAAATAAAAATTTACTATAATTATCATTATTTTCTCTTTTCCAGTTTTATTGAAATATAGTTGACTTACAGTACTGTGTAAGTTCAAAGTGTATAGCATAATGATTTCATTACATACACCATGAAATGATTATCATAATAAGTTTAGTGAACATCCATCATCTCGTATAGATAAAAAATCAAAGAAATAGAAAAAAATTTTTTGCCTTGTGATGAAAATTATTAGGATTTACTCTTAACAACTTTCATATATAACACACAACAGTGTTAATTGTATTTTTCATGCTGTGCATTAAATGCCTAGTACTTATTTAATCTTTTTTCTTTTTAACAACTTTATTGGAGTATAACTGCTTTACAATGGTGAGTTAGTTTCTGCTTTATAACAAAGTGAATCAGCTATGCATATACATATATCTGCATACCTCCTCCCTCTTGCATCTCCACCCCCCCCTCACTATCCCACCCCTCTAGGTGGTCAAAGCACACCAAGCTGACCTCCCTGTGCTTTGTGGCTGCTTCCCACTAGTTATCGATTTTACATTTGAGAGCGTATATATGTCCATGCCACTCTCTCACTTCGTCCCAGTTTACCCTTCCTCCTCCCTGTGTCCTAAAGTCCATTCTCTACATCTGCCTCTTTCTTCCTCTCCTGCCCCCTGGGTTCTTTAGAAGCTTTTTTTTTGTTTTTTTAGATTCCATATATATGTGTTAGCATACAGTATTTGTTTTTCTCTTTCTGACTTACTTCACTCTGTATGACAGACTCTAGGTCCATCCACCTCCCTACAAAATAACTCAATTTCATTTCTTTATATGGCTGAGTAATATTCCATTGTATATATGTACCACATCTTCTTTATCCATTCATCTTTCGATGGATACTTAGGTTGCTTCCATGTCCTGGCTATTGTAAATAGAGCTGCAATGAACATTGTGGTACATGACTCTTTTTGAATTATGGTTTTCTCAGGGTATATGGCCAGTAGTGGGATTGCTGGGTCGTATGGTAGTTCTATTTTTAGTTTTTTAAGGAACACGCATACTGTTCTCCTTAGTGGCTGTATCAATTTACATTCCCACCAAAAGTGTAAGAGATTTTTTCATGATGGCCATTCTGACCATTATGAGGTTATAAACCTCATTGTAGTTTTGATTTCCATTTCTCTAATTATTAGTGAGATTGAGCATCCTTTCATGTGTTCGTTGACAATCTGTATATCTTCTTTGGAGAAATGTCTATTTTAGGTCTTCTGCCCATTTTTGGACTGGGTTGTTTGTTTTTTTGATATTGAGCTGCATGCAAATTTTGGAGATGAGTCCTTTTTCAGTTGCTTCGTTTGCAAATATTTTCTCCCATTCTGAGGGTTGACTTTTCATCTTGTTTATGGTTTCTTTTGTTGTGCAAAAGCTTTTAGGTTTCATTAGGTCCCATTTGTTTATTTTTGTTTTTATTTCCATTTATCTAGGAGGTGGGTTAATAAGGATCTTGCTGAGATTTATGTCATAGAGTGCTCTGCCTATGTTTTCCTCTAAGAGTCTTATAGTGTCTGGCCTTATATTTAGGTCTTTGATCCTAAATGTGAGTTTATTTTTGTGTATTTTGTTAGGAAGTGTTCTAATTTCATTCTTTTACATGTAGCTGTCCAGTTTTCCCAGCACCACTTATTGAAGAGGCTGTCTTTTCTCCATTGTATATTCTTGCTTCCTTTATAAAGATAAGGTGACCATATGTGCATGGGTTTATCTTTGGGATTTCTATCCTGTTCCATTGATCTATACTTCTGTTTTGCCAGTACAATACTGTCTTGATTACTGTAGCTTTGTAGTATAGTCTGAAGTCCGGAAGCCTGATTCCCCCAGCTCCATTTTTCTTTCCCAAGATTGCTTTGGCTATTCGGGGTCTTCTGTGTTTCCATACAAATTATGAATTTTTTTGTTCTAGTTCTGTGAAAAATGCCAGTGGTATTTTGATAGGGATTGCGCTGAATCTGTAGATTGCTTTGGGTAGTAGAGTCATTTTCACAATGTTGATTCTTCCATTCCAAGAACATGGTATATCTCTCCATCTATTTGTATCATCTTTAATTTCTTTCATCAGTGTCATAGTTTTCTGCATACAGGTCTTTTGTCTCCTTAGGTAGGTTTATTCCTAGGTATTTTATTCTTTTTGTTGCAATGGGAAATGGGAGTGTTTTCTTAATTTCACTTTCAGATTTTTCATCATTACTGTATAGGAATGCAAGAGATTTCTGTGCATTAGTTTTGTATCCTGCTACTTTACCAAATTCATTGATTAGCTCCAGGAGTTTTCTGATAGTGTTTTTAGGATTCTTTATGTATAGTATCATGTCATCTGCAAACCGTGACAGCTTTACTTCTTCTTTTCTGATTTGGAATCATTTTATTTCTTTTTTTTCTCTGATGGCTGTGGCTACAACTTCCAAAACTATGTTGAATAATAGTGGTGAGAGTGGGCAACCTTGTCTTGTTCCTGATCTTGGAGGAAATGGTTTCAGTTTTTCACCATTGAGAATGATGTTTGCTGTGGGTTTGTCATATATGGCCTTTATTATGCTGAGGTAAGTTCCCTGTATGCCTACTTTCTGGAGGGTTTTAATTCATAAATGGGTGTTGAATTTTCTCAAAAGCTTTATCTTCATCTATTGAGATGATCATATGCTATTTCTGGATGAGGCTGAATCTTGTCTTTCTGGTAGGCAGGACCACGTGCAGTGGTGTGTTTTGGGCTATCTGTGACCTTATTATGATTTTAGGCAGCCTTTCTGCTAATGATTGGGGTTGTGTTCCTGTCTTGCTAGTTGTTTGGCATAGGGTGTCCAGCACTCTAGCTTGCTGGTTGTTGAGTGGAGCTGGGTCTTAGCGTTGAGATGGAGATCTCTTGGAGACCTTTCACCATTTGATATTTTGTGGAGCTGGGAGTTCTCTGGTGGATCAATGTCCTGAACTCGGTTCTCCCACCTCAGAGGCACAGGCCTAACACCCAGCCAGGACATCAAGACCCTGTCAGCTACATGGCTCATAAGAAAAGGGAGAAATAAAGAAGAAAGAAAAAATAAAATAAAGTAAAATAAAAAGTTATTAAAATAAAAAATAATTAAAAATGAAGAAAAAATTTAAAGTAATAAAAAGAATAATAAAAAGAATGAAGAGAGCAACCAAAGCAAAAAGCAATTCCACCAATGATAACAAGTGCTAAAAACTATAGTAAAAAACACCAACAGACAAACTAAAAAAATGGACAGACAGAACCCTAGAGCAAGTGGTAAAAGCAAAGCTTTGCAGACAAAATCACACAAAGAAGCATACACATACACACTCACAAAAAGAGAAAAAGGAAAAAAAAAAACAAAACATATAATTGCTCCCAAAGGGCACCGTCTAAATTGTGGGATGATTCATTGTCTATTCAGGTATTCCACAGATGCAGGGTACATCAAGTTCATTGTGGAGATTTAATCCGCTGCTTCTGAGGCTGCTGAGAGAGATTTCCCTTTCTCTTCTTTGTTCGCACAGCTCCCGGGGTTCAGCTTTGGGTTTGGCCCCACGTCTGTGTGTAGGTTGCCTGAGGGCGTCTTTTCTTCGCTCAGACAGGATGGGGTTAAAGAAGCGGCTGATTAGGGGGCTCTGGCTCAATCATGCCGTTGAGGGGGAGGTTTACAGAATGCGGGGCAAGCCTGTGGTGGCAGAGGCCTGTGTGACCTTGCAACAGCCTGAGGCATGCTGTGTGTTCTTCCCGGGAAGTTGTCCTTGAATAATAGGACCTGGCAGTGATGGGTTGCATAGGCTCTTGGGAGGGGAGGTGTGGATAGTGACCTGTGCTTGCACACAGGCTTCTTGGTGGCTGAAACAGCAGCCTTAAAGTTTCATGCCTGTCTCTGGTGTCCACGCTGATAGCCGTTGTTTAGATAGTGCTCTGAATCCCCTCTTCTAGCGCATCCTGAAACAATGGTCTCTTGCCTCTCAGGCAGATCCAGACTTTTTCCTGGACTCCCTCCTGGCTAGCTGTAGTGCACTAGTCCCCTTCAGGCTGTGTTCATGCAGCCAACCCCAGTCCCTGGGATCTGACCTCAGAAGCCAGAGCCTCAGCTCCCAGCCCCCCCCTGCCCTGGAGGGTGAACAGACAAGCCTCTTGGGCTGGTGAGTGCTGGTCACCACTGATCCTCTGTGCGGGAATCTCTCTGCTTTGCCCTCTGCACCCCTATTGCTGTGCTCTCCTCCACGGCTCCGAAGCTTTCCCCCTCTGCCACCCTCTGTCTCTGCCAGTGAAGGGGCTTCCTAGTGTGTGGAAACTTTTCCTCCTTCACAGCTCCCCCCCACTGGTGCAGGTCCCATCCCTATTCTTTTGTCTCTGTTTTTTCTTTTTTCTTTTGCCCTACCCAGGTATGTGGGGAGTTTCTTGCCTTTTGGGAAGTCTGAGGTCTTCTGCCAGCATTCAGCAGGTGTCCTGTAGGAGTTGTTCCACATGTAGATGTATTTGTGGGGATGAAGGTGATCTCCATGTCTTACTCTTCCACCATCCTGAAGGTTTCTGTCTCTATATATTTTTAAGTCAAGTCTGTATTTTTGTATGTATAATAATTTTTGTTAAAGGCTGGACCATGTATTTGAAAATGTTTAGAGATAATTTGAAGCTCTTAATAAAGTTATCTTTGCTCATAAAGGATTTAGATTTGCCTTGGCAAGTAGCTAGAGTAGGGACAACATGCCTTATAACTGGGCATTAAGATGATTAAAAGTTGGGATCCATTTTCTGTGAAGTCTTGTCTATTTCCGGTTCTTTCCTACTCCAAAGGTGTAACTCTTACAACACCTAATCAGAAGCCTGTCCTATTTACCAGATACTCATCTTTGGCAGTTTAGGGGCCCTCAGCCTAAACTTAGGTGGTGGGATGAATTGGGAGATTGGGATTGACGTAAATACACTAATATGTATAAAATGGATAACTAATAAGAACCTGCTGTATAAAAAAATAAAGTAAAATTCAAAATTTCAAAATAAAATAAAACATAAAAAAAGAATTGTATTTCTAAGACTATTTAGTAGCATAGGAAAATACATAATATAATAAATGGAAAAAGCAAAATATAAAATTATGGATACAGCGTGATTTCTAAATTATATCTTAATATATATATATGTATATATATATATTACATATCTATATTTTTTCTATTGGGCTCTCTACCTGTCAGGCTCTATTATTGTATGATAAATAGATGTAAATTATCTATTTTCATATTATATAACTACATAGGGAAAGTAGCCTCCCCAAAATACAACAAAATGTTACTGAGAGACAGCTTGGAATGGTGGCATGACAGGGCATTTTAATTTTTCATTATTTTATTGTTTGGTATTTAAAAACTTTCTACAAGCAGCATGCCATGATTATAATATTATATACTTATATACATGTATTTATATATCTGTGTGTATGTGTATGTAGGAATAGTAGTGAATACCAAACAAATGTTAGTCTTGTGTGACCTATTAAATAATTTCAAGTGCACGTAGCCTCTAGAATGTCACATGTTGTCCTTGAAGTTCCAACCTATTTGCAGCCCATACTCACTAAAACCTAAGTCACAGCTCTCCACCTTCCTGGACTGCCATCTGCCTGGCATCAGGCAGAAGACCCTTGTGGGGGGCTATCCTTTCCATTTGTTTCCATCTAAATACACAGTTTCTTTCCCCTTCTGCCCTGCCCCTTTCTATACACTTCCTGTTTGCTCTGTCATAGTTTAACAGTTTTGCCACCACTGGTTTACCTTTCTTCACACATTTAGCACACACAGAGGATGCCTGCAGAAAAGTTTCCTGCAACATTTATAAGTAATTGATTTGTTTTATATTCCCTGAAGCCCTTCTGCTATATATCTTACTGAACATGATGCTTAGATTCTCCTCATAATATCTCAAGTTGAGAATATGTGTATGCATGTGAGAGAGTGTGTGTTAGAACGTGTGTGTGTGTGTGTGTGTGTGTGTGTGTGTGTTGCCCCAGCTATGAGTAAGCACCCATTTCATGGAACATCCCATCTTAGTTGGTTCCTGATGGAATTCTAGTCTGCCACTAACTAGAGAACCATGTTTTTATTTAAGAGACTAAGAAAGGGAACTAAGAACCTAGGGGAATATACCAGCAAAATATTTTTCTTAGTTGAATTAACAACTTTGATTACCTCCTTTTTCTGGATTGCTAAGCATTTCTGGCAAGTATTAAAAAAAGAAGCCTAGCTCTTTTTGCATTCACATTGAACAGTTAGCTTTTCTATTTTTAATTTTTTAAAATTAATTAATTTATCTTTGGCTGTGTTGGGTCTTTGTTTCTGTGCGAGGGCTTTCTCCAGTTGCAGCGAGCAGGGGCCACTCTTCATTGTGGTGTGCGGGCCTCTCAGTGTCGTGGCCTCTAGTTTTGGAGCATGGCTCCAGACGTGCAGGCTCAGCAGTTGTAGCTCACAGGCCCAGTTGCTCCGCGGCATGTGGGATACTCCCAGACCAGGGCTCGAACTCGTGTCCCCTGCATCGGCAGGCAGACCCTCAACAACTGCGCCACCAGGGAAGCCCAAACAGTTAGCTTTTGAATTTTGTTAATCATTTATTAGAAAATGTTTTTTCCTCTCAGATGTGCGTATATCAAGAAGTTGTTTGTATGCGTAAATGTGGTCTCCAGACGAAACGTTTTCCCAGAAGAATGTATCTCTGAATTTGAGTTTAAAATTTGTAGTCATAGAATTTACAGGGGAAAAAGACTTTCATATTTAGACGGTTTTCTTATGCATTCGTCTCTTCTATAGACTGAGATACTGCTCTAGGATTTGCTCTTACCCACAATGTAGCATGAAATCCTACTGAATTAGGGGTGTGCTTCTCAAAACAAGGATGGCATTAATACTAGTGGGCATTAGATGTCCCTGTAATTCCATCCAGCCTGTATCCCAGCAAGTTATTTGACTGGTGGTCACAGAGAATACTCTTAAAGGAATCTGGAACTCAGGTGCCCTCAATGAAAGGTTAGTTGTTCCCAGGGGTTTTCCTTCCAGCATCCCAGAAAAGCACTTTGTGACTTGAAAGTCTTGTCCTAGTGTCCTTTTACCACATCCCCTTGGAAATGTCAGCTCATATTGAAGATCTGTAGCACACATGACACCAGGGATCGTCTCTTAAGTGCAAGCCCTGGTGAGAGCCATGTGGGTCGTTTCCTTGTGCTGCCTGCAATGGAGATCAGGATGGACTCTTGGTGTGCAGTATCGTGAGGGGGAAGGGAAACGTAAAGCATGGGGGATGGGTGAGTCAGAAGGTTTGTTCATAAAACAGGTGGAGATTATTTATTCCAAAAATGTTTAGTAAGTTTATCTGGATCCTAACTGGGGGTGGGGGTTAGGATGGAAGGCAGGTTTTGCCTGCCCAGAGCTCACAGAAGCTGGTGCTTGTGAAGAAATGCAGACTCAGAGAGCACGTGCTTAAGAGTCCAGATTGGTCAGCGGAAGTGCTGGGGCTAGCATCCAGAGTCCTGTTTCTCATTCCACATTGGCCTTCCAAAGAGTTAGAGGCAAACTGGTCACCGGACAACAGCAATGTGTAATATCTAATGCCCTTCTCCTTTGAGATTTATTCCTTTCTCATTCACACCGCCTAACCTCCTACTCCAGTCAACACTCATTCATTCATTCATTGACTCACTCAAATTAATATTTATCAAGCATCTATGTGTGACACAAATAATGCTCAGTCCTTTTCAAAAATGTATATTTTATGATTTTACAGTTTGTATCCTCATAAGCCATCTCCAGTTTTTGAGAGTGAGATATACAGAAGGAAAAGAGCTAAATTAAATACCTACTGATGTTTCTATCACCTCACCTCTTAATTAAAACAGTTCTGTGAATTCATGCTTTTCATTTACTTATTTAGAGGACTGGAAAAGCCAGCTTATCTGGGTCCCCAGAAACTTTTTCTACATTTTCCTAGGATACATTTCTACTCCTCACACCTCTGTAAAACTGAGACTTCCTCCTCAGGGGCTGCCTGAAAATGATGAATTGAGCATTATTTTCTTTGCAAATGCTACAGCTTCTTGTTTTCTGGAGCCTGTATTTGAGGAGTGCATCCTCCCCACCTCTTTTGTTGCTCACTGACACTTCAAACTACTACTTATCTCCTGCCCTCTGACATCTGCTGGAAATATTGTAAAATGGAAAGTGCATTGTGAGAGGAGCAGTTTCTGGTGCATCAGAGGAACCCGAAGAAGTAATTTCCTAAAAATAGGATGGTGTTAATACCAGCAGTAAAGTGGGGTTTAGAAAAATATCCACTTTCAAAAGACAAAGAGGGGGGACCTTCAAGAGGGCAGAGGAATAAGACTTGGAGATCACCTTCCTCCCCACAAATACATCAAAAATACAGCTACATGTGGAACATCTCTTACAAGACACCTACTGAACGCTGGCAGAAGACCCCAGCCTTCCCAAAAGGCAAGAAAATCCCCACATACCTGGGTAGGGCAAAAGAAAAAAGAAAAAAACAGAGACAAAAGAATAGGGACAGGACCTGCTCCTCTGGGAGGGAGCTGTGAAGGAGGAAAAATTTCCACACACTAGGAAGCTCCTTCACTGGCAGAGATAGGGGGTGGCAGGGGGGAAGATTCAGAGCCACGGAGGAGAGCGCAGCAACAGGGGTGCAGAGGGCAAAGCGGAGAGATGTGCACAGAGAATCAGTGCCGACCAGCACTCACCAGCCCTAGAGGCTTATCTGCTCAACTGTTGGGGTGGGTGGGTGCTGGGAACTGAGGCTTGGGCTTTGGAGGTCAGATCCCAGGGAGAGGACTGGGGTTGGCTGAGTGAACACAGCCTGAAGGGGGCTAGTGCACCACAGCTAGCCGGGAAGGAGTTCAGGAAAAAGTCTGGACCTGCTTAAGAGTCAAGAGACCATTGTTTTGGGGAGGGGATTCAGAGCACTGCTTAAACGAGCTCCGGAGACGGGTGCGAGCCGTGGCTATTAGCGCAGATACCAGAGACAGGCATGAAATGCTAAGGCTGCTGCTGCCGCTGCCACCAAGAATCCTGTGTGCAAGCACAGGTCACTATCCACACCATCCCTCCCTCCCGGGAGGCTGTGCAGCCCGCCACTGCCAGGGTACTATGATCCAGGAACAACTTCCCCTGGAGAACACAGGGCACGCCTGAAGCTATTGCACTGTCATGCTGGCCTCTGCCGCCACAGGCTCACCCTGCATTCTAATTATGACTGCAATTCCCCTCCGTCCCCCAGGCCTGAGTGAGCCAGAGCTCCCTAATCAGCTTCTGCTTTAACCCCCTCCTGTCAGGGTGGAGAACAGACTCCTGCATAGAGAAGCCAGGCCAAAACCAAAGCTGAACCCCAGGAGCTGTGTGAACAGAGAAGAGAAAGGGGAATGTCTCTGTGCAGCCTCAGGAGCAGCCGATTAAATCCCCACAATCAACTCCATGTGCCCTGCGTCTGTGGAGTACCTGAATAGACAACAAATCATCCCAAAATTAAGGTGATGGACTTTAGAAGCAACAGTAGACTTGGGGTTTGATGTCTGTGACTTGTTTCTGATATTTGTTTATCTTAGTTTAGTTTTTAGCCGTTGTTATAATTATTGGATTTGTTTATGAGTTTGGTTGCTCTATTCTTTTTTATTAAATAATAATTATTTTTTGAAGTTAATAATTAAAATTTTTTATTCATTTTTTTAAAAAAATTATTTATTTATTTATTTTTTTCTCCCTTTTCTTCTGAGCTGGGTGGCTGACAGGGTCTTTGTGCTCCCGCCTGGTGTCAGGCCTGAGCTTCTGAGGTGGGAGAGAAGAGTTCAGGGCATTGGACCACCAGAGACTTCCCAGCCTCACAAATATCAATTGGTGAGAGCTCTCCCAGAGATCTCCATCTCAATGCTAAGACCCAGCTCCTCCCAACAGCCAGCAAGCTCCAGTGTTGTATGACCCATGCCAAAAAGCTAGTAAGACAGGAACACAAACCCATCCATTAGCAGAGAGACTACCTAAAATCATACTAAGTTCACAGACACCCCAGGACACACTACCGGATGTGGCCCTACCCACCAGAAAGGCAAGATTCAGGCTCATCCACCAGAACACAGGCACCCGTCCCCTCCACCAAGAAGCCTACACAAGCCACTGAGCAAACCTCACCCACTGGGGACAGACACCAAACACAGTGGGAACTATGAGCCTGCAGCCTGCGAAAAGGAGACCCCAAACACAGAAAGTTAAACAAAACGAGAAGACAGAGAAATATGCAGCAGATGAAGGAACAAGGTAAAAACCCACCAGAACAATCAAATGAAGAGGAAATAGGCAGTCTACCTGAAAAAGAATTCAGAATAATGATAGTAAAGATGATCCAAAATCTTGGAAATAGACTGGAGAAAATGCAAGAAATGTTTAACAAGGACCAAAAAGAACTAAAGAGCAAACAAACAATGATGAGCTACACAATAAATGAAATTAAAAATTCTCTAGAAGGAATCAATAGCAGAATAACTGAGGCAGAAGAATGGGTAAGTGACCTGCAAGATAAAATACTGGAAATAACTACTGCAGAACAAAATAAAGGAAAAAGAATGAAAAGAATTGAGGACAGTCTCAGAGACCTCTGAGACAACATTTAACGGACAAATATTCAAGTTATAGGGGTCCCAGAAGAAGAAAAGAAAAGAAAGGGTCTGAGAAAATATTTGAAGAGATGATAGATGAAAATTTCCCTAATAACGGAAAGGAAATAGTCAATCAATTCCAGGAAGAACAGAGAGTCCCATACAGGTTAAATCCAGGAGAAATACACCAAGACACATATTCATCAAACTATCAAAAATTAAATACAAAGAAAAATATTAAAAGTAGCAAGGGAGAAACAACGAATAACATACAAGGGAATCCCGATAAGGTTAACAGCTGACCTTTCAGCAGAAACTCTGAAAGCCAGAACGGAGTGACAGGACATATTTAAAGTGATAAAAGGGAAAAACCTACAACTAAGATTACTCTACCCAGCAAGGCTCTCATTCAGATTCAATGGAGAAATTAAAACCTTTACAGACAAGCAAGAGCTAAGTGAATTCGGCAACAGCAAACCAGCTTTACAACAAATGTTAAAGGAACTTTTCTAGGCAGGAAACACAAGAGAAGGAAAAGACTTACAATAACAAACCCAAAACAATTAAGAAAATGGTAATAGGAACATACATATCAATAATTACCTAAAACGTAAATGGATTAAATGCTCCAACCAAAAGATATAGACTGGCTGAATGGATACAAAAACAAACCCGTATATATGCTGTCTACGAGAGACCCACTTCAGACCTAGGGACACATACAGACTGAAAGTGAGGGGATGGAAAATGATATGCCCTGCAAATGGAAATCAAAAGAAAGCTGGAGTAGCAATTCTCATATCAGACAAAATAGACTTTAAAATAAAGACTACTACAAGAGACAAAGAAGGCCACTACATAATGATCAAGGGATCAATCCAAGAAGAAGACGTAACAATTGTAAATATTTATGCCCCCAATATAGGAGCGCCTCAGTACATAAGCCAAATGTTAACAGCCATAAAAGGGGAAATCGACAGTAACACAATCATAGTAGGGGACTTTAACACACCACTTTCACCAATGGACAGATCATCCAAAGTGAAAATAAATAAGGAAACACAAACTTTAATTGACATATTAAACAAGATGGGCTTAATTGATATTTATAGGACATTCCATCCAAAAACAACAGAATACACTTTCTTCTCAAGTGCTCATGGAACATTCACCAGGATAGATCATATCTTGGTTCACAAATCAAGCCTTGGTAAATTTAAGAAAATTGAAATCATATCAAGTATCTTCTCCTACCACAACGCTATGAGACGAGATATCAATTACAGGAAAAAAAAAACTGTAAAAAATACAAACACATGGAGGTTAAACCATACACTACTAAATAACCAAGAGATCACTGAAGAAATCAAGCAGAAAATCAAAAAATACCTAGAAACAAATGACAATGATAACACATTTGCAGATCACAAGATACTACATATAGAGAACCCTAAATATGCTCCCAGAAAATTACTAGAGCTAATCAATGAATTTGGTAAAGTAACAGATTACAAAATTAATGCACAGAAATCTCTTACATTCCTATAGATTAACAATGAAAATTCTGAAAGAGAAATTAAGGAAACACTCCCATTTACCATTGCAACGAAAAGAATAAAATACCTAGGGATAAACCTACCTAAGGAGACAAAAGACCTGTATACAGAACACTATAAGATACTGATGAAAGCAATTAAAGATGATACAAACAGATGGAGAGATATACCATGTTCTTGGATGGGAAGAATCAACATTGTGAAGATGACTATATTACCCAGAGCAATCTACAGATTCAATGCAATCCCTATCAAACTACCTATGGCATTTTTCACAGAACTAGAATAAAAAAAATCGCACAATTTGTATGGAAACACAGAAGACCCTGAATAACCAAAGCAATCTTGAGAAAGAAAAATGGAGCTGGAGGAATCAGGCTCCCTCACTTCAGACTATACCACAAAGCTACAGTAATCAAGACAGTATTGTAATGGCACAAAAACAGAAATATAGACCAATGGCACAGGATAGAAAGCCCAGAGATAAAACCATGCACATATGGCCACCTTATCTTTGATAAAGGAGGCAAGAATATACAATGGTTAAAAGACAGCCTCTTCAATAAGTGGTGCTGGGAAAACTGGACAGCTACATGTAAAAGAATGAAATTAAAACACTCCCTAATGCCATAAACAAAAATAAACTCAAAATGGATTAAAGACCTAAATGTAAGGTCAGATGCTATAAAACTCTTAGAGGAAAACATAGGCAGAACACTCTATGACATAAATCACAGCAATCCTTTTTGACCCACCTCCTAGAGAAATGGAAATAAAAACAAAAATAAGCAAATGGGACCTAATGAAACTTAAAAGCTTTTACATAGAAAAGGAAACCATAAACAAGATGAAAAGACAACCCTCAGATTGGGAGAAAATATTTGCAAACAATGCAACTGACAAAGGATTAGTCTCCAAAATATACAAGCAGCACATGCAGCTCAATATCAAAAAAACAAACAGCGAAATCTAAAAATGAGCAGAAGAGCTAAACAGACATTTCTCCAAAGAAGATATACAGATTGCCAACAAACACATGAAAGGATGCTCAACATCACTATCATTAGAGAAATGCAAATCAAGACTACAATGAGGTATCACCTCACACTGGTCAGAATCACCATCATCAAAATATCTACAAACAATAAATGTTGGAGAGGGTGAGGAGAAAAGGGAATCCTCTTGCACTGTTGGTGGGAACGTAAACTGATACAGCCACTTGGAGGACAGTATGAAGGTTCCTTAAAAAACTAAAAAATAGAACTACCATATGACCCAGCAATTCCACTACTGGGTATATACCCTGAGAAAACCATAATTCGAAAAGAGTCATGTACTACGTTGTTCATTGCAGCACTATATACAATAGCCAGGACATGGAAGCAACCTGAGTGTCATCGACAGATGAATGGGGATAGAGAAGATGTGGCACATATATACAATGCAATATTACTCAGCCATAAAAAGAAATGAAATTGAGTTATTTGTAGTGAGGTGGATGGACCTAGAATCTGTCATACAGAGTGAAGTAAGTCAGAAAAAGAAATACAAATACTGTATGCTAACACATATCTATGGAATTAAAAAAAAATGGTTATGGTGAACCTAGGGTCAGGACAGGAATAAAGATGCAGATGTAGAGAATGGACCTGAGGACACAGGGTGGTGGAAGGGTAAGCTGGGGTGAAGTGACAGAGTAGCATTGACACATATACACTACCAATTCTAAAATCGATAGCTAATGGGAAGCAGCTGCATAGCATAGGGAGATCAGCTCAGTGTTTTGTTACCACTTAGAGGGGTGGGATAGGAAGGGTGGGAGGGTCACTCAAGAGGGAGGGCATATGGGGATATATGTATACGTATAGCTGATTCATTTTGTTATACAGCAGAAACTAACACAACATTGTAAAGCAACTATACTCCAATATTTAACATCCAATAAAGATGTTAAAAAAAAAGAGACAAAGAAAGGTGAAAAAGCAAATAGCAAGCTTTGGGTGCATCCTGTACACAAGACAGGGTGTTCTTCTAAAGAAATTGCTCATTGTGAGTATCTGCAAATAATAGAAACCGGTAATAGCATCATTGCTGAAGATAAAAGAAATTATATGTATAAAAGGACACGGGAAGTTGATAGGAATATTTTGTGAATTTAGGTAGAAAACTGGTGAAGTAGAATGAGCTGGACATCTGAGTCTGAGTCACCTGGTCTGGGGTGTCTGTCTCAGTCACCAGTTATGTGACCGCAAGCAAGTCACAATTTTTCTGAGCCTTGGGGTCACCTGCATAATGGCAGAAAAGTATGTCAAATTGAGAGAAGTTTAAATAAGATGGTACTAAGAATTGTGCCAAGGAGACTGCCAGAGAAATGTAATTGTCTTTTTCCAATTTCCAGTTCCTCGGGATCCCTCTCCATTGTTGGAATATTTGGAACAGTAAAGACCTTGGACATATGGGCAAGAAATGAGGCAACCTGGGCACTGATAAAAGGTCAACAAAAGGTCTCTTTACAGACACACTTCCAATGATTGGAGCATTTTACCTTGGGTACAGAAAGTTTAGCAGTTTTAATTTTATATAGAGCAGCTGGGCATTCAAAACAGGCTCATTTCAGGACTGAGGTTTGAGGGATTTAGAAGGTACAAAAGCACCAGGTATGGCCTTGAGCAAATTCGTGATATTACCAACATTTTCATTGTCCCTGTTCCTGTATCCACTAAAATTGCTTATAGGAATGGTTATTTTGCACCCATAGACATAAGTGTAAGTCACAGACATCCTTCTATAAAGGCAAGTGAGAAAGGTATTTTAGGAATTCAGAAACAGGTAGGGAAAATAATTCTTTTTGAACATGTTTTTCTTTATTACTCAGGATAGCTCTGAAAGGGAAATGGATAGTAGAAGTTGCTTTCAGTTGATTGGAAGGTATTATGATATTATGGAGCAAGACAGTGGAGTTGGGACAATAGTGATTTCTACAGAGTAGGTTGACTCTTGAAGGAGCAGATGTTCACCCAGAAGTTGAGTGAGGTAGGACTATTCCAGGTATAAAGGATAAGAGAACAGTGTGTACAGGGGCTCAAAGGCAAGATAGACTGGAGCTGAGGTGAGGGTGTGTCTGAGGATGTGCAGGTGGCTCAAGCAAACATGTATGCACACAGGATGGACAGTGGGTGTTGGGACACAAGAAAGAAGAAAAAAAGCATATCACAAAATTATGTTATGGAGTTTGAACTTCTCAATATTAAACCACTGAATCTCAGAGTGAAATAATAGAGTCTGCCTATTAGGAGAATTTTGAGGGGTATGGTTTGGAGATAAACCAGGGGAGTTGAGCCTGGAGGCAGAGAAACCAGTTGAAAGGCTGCTGAAAGATGCTGAGAGTCTGAGGCGGGGCTTGGCAGTGTCACTGGCAAGGAGAGGGCATACTTAAGAGCTATTTAGGAGGAGAGATCGCCATGACTCAGTGACCAATGTTATGTTATGGTGAATGAAATAGAAAGAGCCCCAGCTAGCTCTCAGGGTTCTGACTTACTAGACGGTGGTACAATTAACTCAGCTCTGAAGAGCTCTTTTGGGGGCAGAAGGCAGGGAGTTGAAGGAGATAATGAGTTCAGATTTGATTGTTCAAGTTTGAGATCTCCACAAGATAGCAGTGAACATAATGTTCAGGGTTGAGGACATCGACTTGAGAATGGTTCCTTTGTAGACCACAGGGCTCGCTAAATAAGGTGGTGAACGTGACTGTCCACTGGGTTGTGCCTCCTGAGAAGAGAGGGAAAGGGAGAACATCAAGGTAGGCTGCTGGCATGGGCAGCAGTTACAACCAGGCCAGATGGGTCAATGCAAGGGAAAGTCAGCTAGGGATTCATAAAGTTGTGGGTCCAGAGCTCAGACGGCATTTTGAGCAGAGGTAGCTGATTTCTCTGGTCAGTTTCATAGGAAAGGACAATGTCTACTTTTGTCTGCATGTTACCTTTTTAAGAGTTATAAGTTGTGGCACATTTTGCTTATTTAAAGCATCCATCATGTGTCCGTCCATCCATCTGCCCATGCCATTCACTGGTTGCCCAAGAGGTGGCAAACTCAGTGCTAAGAATCAGAGGAGTGGCTATGACTAAACCCATTTCATGTCATCTAGAGCCCAATCTGTGTACCCAGCTGCAGAGGTCTGTCTCTCTGTCTGCCAGGAAAAGGACGCGGGCCCCTCTGAGACCTAGATCCTCACACTTCTCTTGGAAGGCCAAGAGGACGTATGCTACTCACCTACTTAAAATAATTTTGCAGCTCCCCATTGCTACAGGATAAAGTGACTTGTCTTGGTAGACGTGGCACTCCATGACAAACCCTTTCCTTCCTGTACATCTTCTACCCCTGAACACCGCCCTTCACACTTTTGCAATAATGAACAGGGCACAGGATTTCAACCTAGGAATCCTTTGCATACATTTTTCCTATCTGTAATTCCTCTTATTTTTATATGCCTGGGAGGCTCCTATTTATTTTTAAAAACACTGTGAAAGCATCACCTCCTTTATGAAATCTCTGCTGTCTAAGCACAGGTGACCTTTGAGTATGGCTCAACATATAATCTCACCTTGTTTCAAATCCCAGTATGACCACTGCAAGGACATGTGGCTTTGAGCAGTTACTTAATTTCTCTGAATCTGAGATCCCACTTTTTAAGACAAAAGTGATGATACCCACTTTGTAAGATGGTTATAATTAGATGTGGTACATATATATACAATGGAAAGTTACTCAGCCATGAAAAGGAATGAAATTGTGTCATTTGCAGAGATGTGGATGGACCTAGAGACTGTCATACAGAGTGAAGTAAGTCAGAAAGAGGAAAACAAATATGTAATATCGTTTATATGTGGAATCTAGAAAAATGATACAGATGAACTTATTTGTAAAGCACAAATGTATGGAAACCAAGGGGGCTGGTGGGATGAACAGAGAGATTGGGAGTGACATATATACACTACTATGTATAAAATAGATAACTAATGAGAACTGACTGTAGAGCACAGGGAACTCGACTCAGTGCTCTGTGGTGACCTAAATGGGAAGGAAATCCAAAAAAGAGGGGATACAGTTATACATATGGCTGATTAACTTTGCTGTACAGCAGAAACTAACACAACATTGTAAAGTAACTATACTCCAATAAAAATTAAAAAAAGAAATGTATCATATTTTAATTATATATACAATATATGAATATGTCAACATCTGTTCCTAATGAGTTGATCCTCAGTCAGCGACAAGTTTTACTTTAATCACTTGAGGACCTCATATGTTCTTCTATTATTGCAGCCTCACTGTCCTTACTCCTTACTATGGTAGCTAGTTTCCATGGTCCCCCAATGAACCAACCTGCCAGATTCATGCCTTTGGGATATAGGGCTGCTCCTCTTAAATTTGAGCTGACCTGGGATTCACTTATAACAACAGAATGAGAGAGAAATATTTTTGGGTGGCTCCCAAGGCTGGAGCTGTGCTTCCTGTGCTCTCTACAATGATATCTTGGAACACTGGTTCTGGAGACAGTCGGACACCATGTAAGATGCTTGAGCATGCTGTACAGAAGGCCAGCCTAGCCATGTGGAGAGATCCCACCAAGGTGGAGATGCTCGGTCAGCCCCAGCTGTCCCACGGTACCAGATGTGAGCAAGGAAGCCATCTCAACATACAGCCTGGTCGAGACCTCAGCTGTCTCCAGCTCTGTCCAGCATCTGCCAGGAACGACTGGAGAAATCTGAAGTGAGAACTGCCTCCCTGGGCCCAGTGAGTCCACACAGTGGTGGGAGATAATGACCCATTGCTGTTTTAAGCTGCTTAGTTTTGGAGTCTGTAAGAGAAAGCTGGAACACTTACCTTCTGCAGAAACTCTCCCCAGGCTTGGTGGGAGACCCCTGCCCTGAGAAGTCCTCCTACAAAATGTGAGAGGGGCTACCCCCTGCCCCCATCTTTCCTGTCCCTGCTTATTTGTTGTCCTCCTGCTGACCTGCATGTGCCACAGGGGCAGAGACCACGCCCGTCTTGCCTACTGTTGTTCTCCAGGACCTGGCCGAGTGCTTGTCAACTAAGTGGAACAAAGACATCCTTTTGACTAAATACTATAATATTCACACTATATCGTAGTTTGATGTCTCCTCCTCATTTATGAGTTCCTATAAGGCGGGACTCAGTAAGATAGGATTAATAATTATACTTTTCTCAGAAATGTGTTATACAAAATGAAGTGATGTGTGTAAAATATCTTGTAAGGTGTGGCATGTAGCCAGCCTTCAATAAGTATCAGGTGACATATGACCTAGTCTGCGGTGCTGGACATGGGGCTGGCTGTGGTTGATGGTCATTAAACGTTGTTGAGCTCAGCAAAAAATGCACGGACCAGAGAGAGAACCACCACCAATGGACCCAGTGATGCCCAGAGAGAGTTGCAAAATACAAGACCCTTTATTCCTTGGCCAGGGCCTAGGAGGCCCGGCTTGATCCCTGGGGACTGTCCTTTCACTCATTCCACACCCAGCGACAGAGCACAGGGTTTACTGGACTGAACGTGAGAACAGCATGGACATCAGGGTGAGGGCGGGCCTGCAGACATCCCTTCCTCCCAGAACTGATAGAAGCTCACAAGGGAAAAGTGCGGAAAGGGCCAAGAAAGGCACAGTCCACAGCAGAGAGTGACAGATAAACAAACGCAAAACAATGAATGCAAATACCAGAGTGATATATTTGTTTAGGAAAGACCAGTGAGATGCTGAGCTTGCTGGGCTCCTTGCAGGAGCTGGGGTGCTGCTCCGGGGTCACCAGCAGGACTGCAGGGGCTGATACTCACTCATATTATCAGCGACTTCCTTCACCTGGCCTTGCCTTTGGCCTCCCAGATAGTGAGCAGGTGGCCCACTCTCCCATTTCTGTCCTGTTGTCCCCTCTGTCTTGTGACACAGTATGTCCTTCTTGGCTGTGCTCCTACAAGCACCCCTCAGCAATGGCTCTGCACCTACACTCAGCGGTGTGCTTGTCCCCTGCTCCCTCCTGAGGAGAGGACCAAGCCATGTTAATAATTTGAAAGCACAGCTCAGGAAAAGCAATGTATTAATCATGCAACAGTGGCTGGGCACAGTGAGTTAGTGGGTCACGGATGATGGTTCCCTCTTCCCCACTCACTGTGGTCCCAAAGCTGTAGGTCCTGCAGTCACTCCCATGTTCTGTGCACCCCTTGGGAAGAACAAGACAAAACCACCAGAGGCACCATTGTAACCCAAGAATATCTCTGTTGTTTCTCCTCTATTCCCACCTTCACCCCTGGAAAGAGAAGACCTCATACAGATGCAAGCAACTTTCTAGACCAAATTTCTGCCTTTCCTTCCTTAAGAGCCAAAGTGGATGCCGCTTTGCTTACATCCAGTGTAAACCCTTTGACGTTCCCTTGAGTGGATCTGGTCGGCTCACCAATGATGTTTATAGCCCTTATGGCTCCAGCTAGACAGGTTCACCTCTACTAGTGCTCGTGGGTTTGAAGCTAGGTTTTTCCTTGACCACCCCATTCAGCTCATCCATTTTTGGTCTTTAGGACTCTAAGATAAAAGTAACAGGTGCATTCATTTGTGAAGCTTATGTCTTGACTCATCTGGCCCCAGATATTTTTCACAAATACATTTTCTATTTTTCTTAAACAAACATCTACATAGTACTTATGATGTGTCAGGGGCTGTTCTACTACTTCACAAATATATTAATTCATTTAATCCTCATAACAATCTTATAAAGAGGGCCACTATTTGGGAATATTACTACCACTATTTGGGGATATTATTATCCCCATGAGACAATAAAAGCACGGTGAGGTTAGAGTCATACAGCAAATAAATGGTACAATTAAGAGTTGTCAGATTTTGCCATACAATTTTTCCCTTCCAGTTGTATTGAGATACAATTGACATATAGCACTGTATAAGTTTAAGGTGATCAGCATAATGATTTGACTTACATACATCATGAAATGATTATCACAAGAAGTTTAGTGAACATCCATCATCTCATGTAAATACAGAATTAAAGAAAAAATATTTTTTCCTGTGATGAGAACTCTTAGGACTTGCTCTCTTAACAGCTTTCGTATATAGCACACAGCAGCATTAATTATATTTATCATGCTATATGTCACATCCCTCATACTTATTTATCCTATAACTGGAATTTTGTACCTTTTGACCACCTTCATCTCCCTCTCCCCGGTAACCACAAATCTGATCTCTTTCTCTATGAGTTTTTTTGTTTTGAAGTATAATTGACCTACAACACTATGTTAGTTCCCGATGTACAACACAATAATTCAATATTTCTATACATTGCAAAATGATCACCATTGTAAGTCTAGTTACCATCTGTCACCATACAAAGATATTACATTATTATTGACTATATTCCCCACACTGTACATTTCATACCTAGGACATTTATTTTGAGACTGGAAGTTTGTACCTCAATCTCCTATATAACTTTTATTTTTTAATTTTCTTTCCCATGTAACTTTTATAACAACATACAACTTTTAGTATATCTCATGTTTATAGACAATAAATAAAGTATATTCATTATTAATCTGAAATTCACATTTAATTGACATCTTGCATTTTACCTGAAATCCTTACAAAAGCAGAATTGAACCCAGGTATTCTGGTTTCCAAGCCACCCCTCTCATAACCCCATCTAACTGTGAGGTGCTGTGGATTTTATATTTTTTTAACTCCCATTCAGGGAACTGTCACAGTGCTTTGTCCTGGCCCAAACCAGCCTCACTTCTGGTGCTGCCGCAGCATCCCTTGTTCTCACTTGCTCAGCATGTATGCTGTGGTTCGGTGTATGCAGTGCTCTCATTAATGTAGGAGGTACCCTTTAGTATTTCATGAATGGACATTTATAAAGAGAACAGAGCAGCAATTCTGTCCCAAAGCTTTTTCTGATTTGAAACTTCCTTTCCAGAGGGCAATAGGAACTCACACATAAGAGAATGGGGAAAATACTGCTCTCATCTGAACTGGTCTTTTCAAGCCCTTAGAACAGAAAGGTAAGCATTTCTTCACTGAAGAAGGACAAGTTAGTGACATTTTCTCATTTTGTTGCATGTGATATTCACACTGATTCCAATTATGTGCAGTGCAGCTTCCGGGAGTTCAGCTTTAAAGGGCCACGGGTTTTCTGCTCAATTGGATGGAGGCTTTTTAAATCATTCCCACCTCATGGCAACCAAAGTCATTGTTTTCTTTATAGCTCACTTTCCCTTTTCTTCTCCAAGCACAGCACAAAAGGTGGGAGGTTTCTTTAAAGGAAGGCATTTATTTTTAACAATAAACCAAAATCGGTGGAAAAGGTAGAATTCGAGAGTCCTGCAAAATGAAAAAAAAGACATTACACTAAAAAAAACCCCAGCTTCTGCAGAGGAATAAAGAGTTGTTGGCTGAAAAATACAAAATAAAACACAACATTGTATAATTCTGAGGTCACCTGACATTTCTAGGCTTTTAGCATTGGATTCAATGTTAAGAAGATGTATATCTCAGCAAGAAGCATTAACCGCAGTTTGAAGAATGTAGGCTCCTCTCTCCCGTTTTACAGCATATGTGAAATTCTTCTTTTCTGAATGCCCCGGCAGTGTGTTACAGAAGGTTTTGGACGTCTTGTGAGAACATTAAGGATAACCCACATGCTTTGTGGTGGCTGGGGAATAACAGTTTGAGTGAAGCTTTTCATAAAGCTAATTGCCTGGGAAGAAATTGAGGGAAAAGGTCAGAAGGTTTAAAGGGGTGTGTGTGTGTGTCTTTGGGAGGAGGGGAGGAAAGCTTTTCTGGGATAGAGCGTCTCTTTCTTGTATAAGAAGACAATGAACTTTAGCCCAGGAAGTGAGCTAGCTAGAACATCCACTCAGCTATTCCTTTTTCTTCTTTTCTTCTATTCAACCTGCACTCGCCTAGTGCCTGAGCCAAGGATGCCCAGTGCCACCTGCTGCAGGTACCGAGGTAAGTCAGAGTTCCTCTTATGGGGGCTGCAGAAGGAGGCATTGGTGGCTGATGAGTCTTCAGTATATTTCTGCTAATTAATGCAGCATTTACTTGTTTCCTGCTTTTTCCTAGACTCTGAGATGCCCCTCCAGTCCACTGTGAATGAGAGGGATATTTCAAGAAGAGCCACAGTGCCACTTCCTAATTCAGAAAGACATGTTTAAGTATCCAGAATAGTGTTTCTTAAGATGTAGCTGTACAGCTACCTTTGCCAGGGTGCTTGCTACATTTGCAGATGCCTCGCTGAAGACCTACTTTACCAGAATCTCTGTGGGTGGAGCCCAGGAGTATGTAAAACACACACCTCCATAGAGATTTGTAGGCACTTCGGCATTCCCAACCACTGATCTAGACTTATCAGTGTTCTGGGAAGAGGTGATGATCCAGGGCTTGGAGCCCTCAGTCACATCCAGGCTGCTCTCCACGCTCACCTCACCAGCCCCAGAAAGCTCTGCACAGCATCCCTGGACTCTCGGTGGCTTTTCAAATTGATGGTGAGCTTCTAAGTGTTTGCATGTCTTTGGCATCTCCTGCCTGCCAAGGGCAGAATGTTACAGGCAGCAGGGACTCAGTGAGGACTGTGGATGATTACTAGACTGACAATTTAGGGAGGAACGATTCAGGAGGGCTCTGTTTTGTCTATCCCTCTGACTTGAATCTTTGAAGGGGGTTTCTTTAAGAGTTTATTTAGAAAGCATGTAATTCTAAAGCACCTACAGTGAACAAACTCTGTGCCAGCTGTAAGAAGCAAAGGCAGTAATGGCCACGCTGGGCTCTTGCTTCCCGAACATCTCCTCTTGGTGGGCACAGAGACACGGACACAGTGGGTGTGGTGCTGAGTTTGCAAACACTCCATTTCTGGCATTGTTTTGGAGTTGTGTTGAGCAGAATGAGTGACACAGAAAGAAGGTGGAATTTAGGGGGTGGGTCACAGCAACTCTGGTTCAAATCTAAGGATTCTCTGTAAAGAAATGGCAACTTTTTGGAACCTCAGGACTCATATTTCATAGAGAACGATAATGCCAGCTTCACATGGCTCTTGTGAGAACTGAAAATTAGATCCATTGTGTGAAAAATGTTCTATGATGATCACAGTTTCTGGCATATGGGATACTCTGGGTTAGTTGGCTACACCCTGGTCTGGAGATGCATAAACCAGTCGCTTGATTGATGTGGGGCTGTGGTAAGTAGAATAATGCCCCCCCCCACCAAATTGTCTGTGTCCTAATCTCATAAACATGTGACTATGTTACCTTACACAGTAAAAGGGACTTCATGGATGCGATTGGTATGGGAAGATTACCCTGCGTTAGTTGGGTGGGTCCAATGTGATCACACGGGTCCTTATAAGAGGGAGGCAGGAGGTTCAGAGTAAAAGATGGAGAAGTGATGAGAGAAACAGAGGTCAGAGTCAGAGAGATGTGAAGATGCTAAACGGCTGGCTTTGGAGGTGGAGGAAAGAACCATGAGCCCAGGAATGCAGGTGGCCCCTAGAAGCAGGAAAAGGCAAGGAACCAGTGTCCCCCTCCCACCTCCAGAAAGAATGCGGCCAACTCTTAGATTTTGGCAAAGTAAGACCCTGCCAGACTTCTGACTCCCAGAAACACAGTACAATACATTTGTGTTGTTTTAAGTCACTAAGCAAAGTTTGTGGTAACTTTTTACGTTAGCAACAGGAAACTGGTACAGAGGTATTTTAATTCCTGCTCCAGAGTGTAGTGGCATTTGGAAATCTTTCAATACCTAAGAGACACTGATAGAGCTAGTGTAGTTCTCAATGGTTCAGACCAAGGCTACACATTGGTCAAACTCAAACTGCCTCCTTTGGGTCACCAAGGAAGAGTTTCACCAAGATTTGGACACGAATGCTCACTCAGGTTGTTCTCTAGGAGTAGTAGGTGGCTTAAAATAGAGGAGTTTTAAGGAAAATAATAAAAAATGCAAGAAAGAAGTTGTGGAATTAGGAAACATGGGGAGACATTTGAACTTGCCGGATTCTACTTACATTACTTGGGCAGGTCCAGAGACCAGACACAGAGCTGTGGGGAACAATCACAGCAGTAATGGCGCTCACAGCCATCCCTGTCCGAGCACTGCCGTGGGTAATCCCTTTACACGTATTGACTCTTTTTAAGTCTCCCAGCAACTTCAACAGGGACAATGGATAAGACCATCAATAGCATTTTACAGATGAGGAAAATGAGGCATAGAGAATTTGATTAATTAGCTCAAGCCTAGTTAACAGGGGATGGAGACTGTTTTCAAGTCCAGGCAGCCTGGCTTCAGGGCCTCTGCTCATCACCCTGACTCATGCTGCCCTACTCCTTTCCTCATCCATAACCTCACTTGCATGGGGGGGGTGCTTTGACCTGGACCTCAGCCCGCTCTAATGGAGTCAGCTCTCTGGCCACTGAAGATCAACTATCCCTGTGAATACCTGCTCTTCAGCCTCTTTGAGCTCATCTTTCTTGAAGAGAATGAGCCATGCTCCAGCTCCAGCCCCAGAGAAATTTTACCTGCCCCTCTGCTCGGCTGGTCTCTGTTGGGATTGCCCAGACTCCTGATGCAGGGATGGCAGAAAAAGATTGTGAGGGGATGCGTGAGTGAACCCAGAGGTGGATCTAGAAAAGGGATCCAGGCTGGAAAAGGGAGAGCGACTTTTTTAGGTGCTGGCCTCATGGTGCCGGAGTCTTTGACTTAGGGGGATTCGGGGTAGGGAATGAACGTGCATTTCAGCAAAGTCTGGTGCTGAGCAAGACTGATGGTCCATAGGTTTTAGATGCTTTCCAGAGCACAGATTTCAGTGTGGAGTAGATGGGCAATAAAAACACTGGGCATTGCCTATGCACAAGAGGCTCAGGCAGGGAGGGACCAGAAAGCAAACCATAAGGCCTGATGCACAGGACCTCTTTTCCTTGGGAGTCTGAGATGAGTGTGAGTAAGTTCTCTTTGTTCAGTAAAGAAATCAGTAACTTATTAACACACTAATTGATCACCTACTATGCCATGTACTGACGGGGACAAGTTCCTTGAACCATTTAAGTCTCTTTTTCTCCTATTTCCACAGTACCTAGCTCACTGAGTTATTCTGGACATCAAGCAGGGTGACGTTTAATGCTACTGCATTTTGGGATGGCTTGCCCTGTAGCAGTGTACAGTGAACCAGTGCTATACAGGAAGAGATGAATAGTGCCTCTAAGAGGCAGAGGGCAATGGCTTCAGGAAGGAAGGGGTGGATCTAGAGACTCAGACTATGTCATTAGGGTTATGTCTCTCTCTATCTCCAAGAGTTTTTTCCTCCATCTCTTTTCATCATTAGTCAGATTCTCTGTATAAAACAACAAAAGTTTCCACACATTGTTCAGGTCTATATCCTGCTCACTTTGGGTCCCTTAAGAAAAGAGAAAATTTCCTTCCCAATATTGGCAGAAACTTCCTGGCCTTTACTGTCCTTGGCACGAATTGGGTAACGTGCCCAGGTTTGACCAATCACTGTGGACTGGAGGGACCACTCCCGTGTCCCGTGCCCACGTTGCTGCCTGGGAAAAGGTTAGCCTCACCCAATAACAGGAACTGAGACAGGGAAAGGCTGATTCCCTCAAATAATATCAAAGTGTTATTATCAGGAAAACGGATAACAGATGCTGGGAAAGCAAATGAACACACGCTAGCTCCAGTCATTCTTACCAGGGCTAGGTTCTGGGTTTGGTTTTGGCCCAAGAGTTAAATCGCATGGAAGGATTGAACATCGAAGCATGCACAGCTGCATGGAGGAGACTCGCATGAAAACAAATCAGTGTCATTGAGTCTTGTAGGTGCTGTGGTGCGTGTGCAGGAGAAGGGAGGGCTCTGTGCGATCTGGGGCAGGGGAATCTCTCTGCAATAAGATGTTCCAATTTAGGGATGGAAAGCTAACTGCACTGCTTTCACTGCAGAGCTCACACTCTGGCTACTGTCTCTCCAGTCTGGGTCCTGGAGGGGTCTTTGCATGGCACAGCTTCCACAGCAATGAGAGTCAGGGTGACAATATTGAGAAGGATGGCTTAGAGAATCACCTCCGACCAGGGGGAAATGAATCGTCCCTTTACAAGCGCCCCCCGTAATAAAATATATCAGCTGGATTATTCAGTGATGAACTGCTCTGCTCTCTGGCCAGGGGTTCTCTACAAGTTATTACTGGCTAAAAATAGCTTGTTAACATGCTTGGGCCCAGGAAAATCAAACTGTACAGGTCGTGGGAGAATCTGGTCATATAAAAGAGGGGATTCATTCCAAGCGTGAGCTATTAGTTTTGCTCTGAATATCACCGCTATTAACTGCAGGGCTTTTGTGGAATCTCCAACCTGCCAGCATCTAAATCCTCACCAACTGCCCAAGAAAACGACTGTGACAGGTGCTAATTGGTGATTATAAGAAAGAATAGCTTCGGACTGGAAAAAGTGCCCCAGATGCTAACTAGTCATAATGATATCTCTCCCCTGGGAGGGAAATGATCTCTGAGTGAATGGACTTGGCTTCTGTAGGGAGAGGTCTGGATCCCTTATGCTTCCTGATCATTCCCTAACCCTAACCCTAATACTTAACCCTAACCCTAAACCTAAACCTAATCCCTAACCCTGAACCTAACCCTAACCCTAACCCCTAACCCTAAACCTAACCCTAACCCTAACCCCAACCCTAACCCTAAACCTAACCCCTAACCCTAACCCTGACTCTAACCCCTAACCCTAACCCTAAAACTAACCCTAACCCTAACCCCTAAGCCTAACCCCTAACCCTAACCCTAACCCTAACCCTAACTCCTAACCCCTAACCCTACAAACCAATCCAGAATACGTGGCTTAAACATATAGCCATTTACTTAGCTTACACATTCTGTTGCTTCCTGGGCAGTTTTCTGGGTCTCTCATGCGTCTTTGGTGAGATGGCGGGCTGGTCAGTAGTTGGATGGTCTAGGATTGCCTCATATGTCTGACATTTGGCTGAAAAAATGAGAGTGACAGAGTACCACGTCCATCATCCTCTGTAGGCTTCCCCAGGCTTCTTCTTGGGGTAGCTGAAGCAATCCCCAAAAAGCAAGAGGACAAACCTCACTAGCAGTTTATTGTTCATGCCTCTACTTAGATCACAATAGCTGGTGATCCATTGGCCAAAGCAAGTCATGTGGCCAACCCATATTCAAATGAAGGAGAAATAGACTTTGCCTCTTGATAGAATGGGAAAAACTTGGTAGTTTTTCATTATACAGCAAAACCTTAGTTGATCTGAGTTAACAGTCTAGCATTTAATCACTGCTTGGCGTAGTCTCAAGTTAAACATCTTACTAAAATCCACATAGCCAATGCATCTCCTGAAAAAAAAAAAGGAATATATTAAATTTTATCTACTAATATTCATATCCAATAAAAGTAAAATATAATTCTCTATGTTAGATCATTATAATTGCATAATGATATTTTGGACAACATAAGAAAGTCCTCTCATCACTATAGGGCTACTCTTCCACACTCTGCTCTAAATCGGAAGTCAAGAAAAAAAGAAGGAACTTGGGATGGTGATTGCAAGTATCAGTGTGATGGGTAAAAATACAAAGAGTCTTGATTGTTCATCTCTAGGCACATGGAGATAGGTTTAAATTCCTTCAAAGTATGAGGAAGGCTCATAAGTTCAAGAACAATGTAGTGAGTTTTCCTGCTTCATTCAATTCCAATTTAGTAAGAATATACTTCACACCTTATTCACACTTGGGAGTTCACACTGCTCCTTCCTTTCATTAATTCACTTCACTTACAAAGTGCCTGGGAGTAATGACACATGCTATTATCTCGATTTCAAAGATTGCTGAGACTTGCCCAGGGCCCCAGAATGTCTGTGTCAGGGCAGGGAGAAGAAGGAGAAGAAAGGTCCTGGAAGGAGGAGATGGGGCAGAAGGCCAGAGCATTATCTGGAGGGTGGGCTATTACAGCAATTGGAAGCTTGCCTGAGAGAACTTAACGCTTTGGAAAGTCTAGAACTGTGAGTGTGAGACAAGGCTTTGGAGATCAGAGAGTTATTGATTGTTTTTTTCATAAAGAAATTTCCTTGGGGGCAAGAGGAGAAAAGTAGATGAGGCCAGACATGAGAATGCAGGGGGTGAAGGAAGTTGTGTAATTACATGAGCTGTTGGATGCTCATAAGCAAGTTTCCCAACTGTGGCAAATGGTTTCATAGCCAACATTATGAATTCTTTTAAAAGAGAATGTTATTGCTTAGAGGGCCAGCTTCCAGGATATGTTAAAATAATTTAGGAGATACATTTCATACATGCAAATGAGGTATTTATATCAGTAAATAGGTCATTTATGTATAAGCAGAAACAGCCTTTTAGGATTCGAGTGAGAAAATGGGAAAATGCATTTGACATCAGACTTTAAGTGCAGCAAGTATTTATGGATAGGGCTTTACTTATTTACTTATTTTATTCATTCAAGAAATATTTATTAAATGCCTATTATATGACAAGAAACGTGTTAATCATCAAAGATATATAGATAAGTAAGATCCCCACACTCAAACAGCCTGGGAAGTGCTGTCTGATAGAAATACATTGCAAGGCACATGTGCACTTTCTGGTAATTTCCCAGTCACAGCACATCTCAGTTCAAACCAGCCATAGTTCACATGGTTAAGAGTCACATGGGGCTAGCGGCCACCAACTTGGACAGCAAAGGTCTACAGGGAGACAGGGATGCAAATAATTACCATACACTATGAAAACTCTTATGACAAAGATTTTGCAAGGTGAAATAAATGGAGACATGGGCCTTAAATTCTTAGATTATACAGAATGTTTAAGCCGCAGTTTCCTAGATTGTTCCATTTATATCTGGGTTGGAAAAAATGAACTAATCCATCTTCTAATGAGCACAAGAAATGTTTCATGCTACTCCCTCTCTTTGGAATTCAAAACACACATGAATATATTAAAAACTCTGAAAAGTCTTCAGTATGTGTAACCCCCAATTATCTCACAGTTATTGACAATGAAACTCCTCTACATATATTTTTAATAATTATAAATAACTATGAGAAACACTGTGGGAAAAGTCTGCTTAGAGGATATGAGCTCTATTTAATGCAATTATGTTGGTTAACTGACGGTTCTATTTCAGCCCTGACCAATCTTCTTTTCTCCCTAAAATGTCTAGTTTGATTTTCCTGCCACTGGGATGTCTAGTGAACACACTTTTTTCCTTCCAGGAGTCTATGCATAGAACAGGCTTTTTTTTTTTTTTTTCTGTCTGAAATGTCATTCTCTTTCCCCTCTGCTGCTAGAAAAATTCCCTGCTATTTTTCAAGATCCAGTCCAAATACCACATTTCCTCTAATGCTTTCCCTGACTCCACATGCCAGAAATAAAGTCCCCTGCGCACTCAAAGCAGTTGCTATAATAAGCTGTGTACAGTTTATCCTCCTTGACACAGGGCAGGGGGCCAATCGTGTTTGTCTCTATATCCCCAGAACCTGGCACAGTTCTAGGCAAATACTAGGTGTTCTCTAAATTTGTTATATTTTGCCCCACTCACGACATGCATGCCATTAATGAGGGATGCTCAGCTAGAATTCCTCCCCCCAATTTTATTGAGATATTATTGATATATAACATATGCAAATTCAAAGTGGACAGTGTGATGATTAGGTACATGTATATATTGCTAAATGATTACCACATGAGGTTAGTCAATGTCTCCATGTTTTCAGATAATTATGTTGTGTGTGTGTGTGTGTGTGTGTGTGTGTGTGTGTGTGGTGATAGCATTTAAGATCTACTCTCTTAAAAACTTTCAAGTATATAATACTGTATTGTTCATTAGAGTCACCACGCTATGCATTCGCTCCCCAGATCTTATTTATCTGGGAGTTTGTACTCTTTTACCAACATTTCCCCAGCTCCCCCAGCCCCAGCCCCTGGCAACCACTATTATGCTATTTCCATGAATTTGGCTTTTTTATATTTAGGTTCCTTTTTTTTTATTGGCTGAGCCGTGCGGCATGTGGGATCTTAGTTCCCCGACCGGGGATCGAACCTGTGTCCCCTGAATTGGGAGTGTGGAGTCTTAACCACTGGACCACCAGGGAAGTCCCTAGGTTCCTTTTTAATATGAGAAATCACCTTGCTTCTTGCCCTTCCAGTGCCCATTCCAGGCCCTGTGAGGGTACAGCTGAGGTCTCCTCCCTCACCTCCTTGCCTAACTTCAGGTCCTCCTAATAAGCCTCCTGATATACACTGGACTTCCTTAGTTTTGGCCTCCGCTTGCAGGGCTGGCCCTGTTTAAGAATGGTTAAGGCACCGACTCCATGGCTTGCTTTGACCTTTGTCAAGAGTCAAAGGGCTGACCTCACAGCCCACATGCCTGAGACCCCAGTCTGTGGCTGATCTGTACTCCTCTGTCCCCAGGACACACCTTTCCTGGGACTGTCTCCTATTCCCCGCACTAACCCCCTGCCTGCTGTGACTTGCCCAACACAAGTAACTACCTGGAAGTTAATCCCCTTCATGGATTCTCTAGTCCTAACTCCGTTCCCTGTGTCTGTAACTTTCACTTTGTCCTGTCATCCTTTGAACTGTCAACAAACCATTTTTAGACCTCTCTCCACCTGGTCACTATCAGTCTCTTGCCTTTAATTTGCTGTCTTCCCAGTCTTTGCTAGAGTCTACCGGGTCTCACTTCTCCTGCACCTCTTCATCTCTTTCCATCATGTTCTACTGCATGTGTTGTGGTATCCACTTCTAATCTTTTTGACATGAGGTGGAAATTACATAGTAAATGCCTTTTTATTTCTTTCGTCTTTTTTCATACAGTAAACCTCTCTTAGAGAACAATGCCTGACAGCCCTGTTCAGTTAGACTCAGATTTTAAGAAAATCAAGAGATAAACAAGTCCAATTATTTTTCTGTTTTGCATGCCTAACTTCATCATAAAGCAGGGGCAAGGGGCTTTTGGATCCTGGGCCTTTGGTTAGTAAAAGCTATGCATCATTGCTCCAGGGATGCATCGTAAAGTGATGGATGCCCTTGGGACTGCAATATTATGGAAATGTGAATTGTTTAATTTACAGCCTTTCCTACACAGGCCTTGTAGATCTGAAAAATTAATTACCAAATGTCTTCTTTTATAAAACTAGGTAGAGAAAGGGAGGTAAACTAATGCAAGAGCCAGGTGCCCTGTCCACTCAAAGTCCAGAGAGAATGGGCAGACTAGCCGGCTTCTTTCCTGCTGCTGACTCTCACTGCTCTCTCTCCTCGGAGATGAAGCAGGGAGAGGGGAAGATGATCTTTCAAGTCCAGCAGGAAGGCTGGTGAGGTATTCTCACTCCCTCCTTAACTAGCCACATACCATCGGCAAGGCCCTCACCTCTTTTAGGCTCAATCTGCCCATAGGTAGCATATATGAGTATTAGCATTTATTCCATAAAATTCCTGTAGGAATTAAATATGGAGACATGTAAGAAGCTTTTAGCCAAAGGGAGATCCCAAGAGATTTTCAACCATCATTTCTTGTTCCCATCCTGCCATGCTCGTTTCACCCTGGAGCCCATTGCTGATCCCAAGGCTCCTCTCCAAGCTCCTCTCTGCTGCCCCCTACCACTACCTGTCATGACATTAGCCACCAGGAAACCCCACTATCCACACATCCCAGCCAATCCATGTTTTCTCCACATTTTCCCTGAAGTTTCATGACCTGTGTTGATTCACTTCTTTTGGTTAAGGCCCTTGTCACTGGAAAATGAACCCCTCTGCCCCCAACACACACACACACACACACACACACACATACACACACACACACACACACACACACACACACACACACACACACACAGGTCAAATGTTCACTTCGGAACTGGAAGAGAGTTTAGAGGTAATTCTATCCACCCGCTTAGACAGATGGGGAAAATGAGGCCTAGGGAGGGGATGTGAGTTGCTAAAGGATTTGCGTATAAAAAAACTCAGGTCCCTGACTTTCTCTGTATTGTCCTCAGAGTATGGACTTTGTATTCAGAAAGTCCAAGTTCCTAAGGCTAGTTCTGATGTTTACTAAGTGTGTGATGGTCACCAAGCTGCGCGTATTCCTCAGCCTGTTTTCTCATCTGTAAAACTGGCATAACCTTCACTGGCTTGAGCACAAAATATAATTATGCTTTTTGGAACACTCAGACGATTCAGGGTTCCCTACCCAGATGATTAGGAGAATGTTGTTCTCTGTCCTTATCATCCTTCCTGCTGAAATAACTTTGGGGCATCAGGTGAATTCACTCAGTCCAAGAAGCCACTTCTGGTTATCATCACCTCTCAAGGAGGGAATGTAGTTGGCAGGCCACGTACAGTCCTTTTGCCTATTTTAATGACCACACAGTGTCTAACCCAGTGAGTCTGGTTGCCCACACCATCTTGTTTGTCCCTGAATCAACTTTGATGCCTGATGGCCAGGTGCCATCTCCATCTCCTACAGGTGAGACCTGGGGAGTCTATGGCTGCTGTTGGAGCTTGGATCTGAAGGAAGCATCTCTCTTCCACAGTGTTAGGGTATTCACCCAGTGGTGTTCCACCATGGATCTTGGCTCTAAAAGTTACAGCTCTTTAGTGGCCCACTTTTCCTGATTTTTGCTCTCCTATACAATCATCTTCTTAAGGCATGGCCACAGTCTCAGGATGGCTGGATCTGGAGGGTTTCTAGTCACAGGGACACACAGAGCCCTGAACCATTTCTAACTCCTGACCGCCTAGCCCCAAATGTTGAAAGGGTGCCAAATCCATTCTTCTTTCCCATTCCAACATAAATGGCATTTTTCCAGGTGAAGATCCCATTATCTCAGACTGAGATGGCACCTTCCTTCTAGGGGTGCTGTGGGGGTTAAATGGTGCAGACATCTGATGAACGTAGGAGTTCTTCTTTCACTTCTGCCACACAAGATGAAGGAAAGCTTAGTTAAATAGATTTATTTAGAAGAAACATAGGGAGAATAAATTTTAAAATATCAAGTTTGTGGGCTTCCCTGGTGGCGCAGAGGTTAAGAGTCCGCCTGCCGATGAGGGGGATGTGGGTTTGTGCCCCAGTCTGGGAAAATCCCACATGCCGTGGAGCGGCTGGGCCCGTGAGCCATGGCCGCTGAGCCTGCGCTCCGCGGTGGGAGAGGCCACAACAGTGAGAGGCCCGCATACCACAAAAAAAAAAAAAAAAAAATCAAGTTTGTTACCTATAAGAAGACAGTGGGCGGAGGTCTGGGCTGAAAGGGTACATGAGAAAGGAACAATTTTCTGAGTATAACTTTGTCATGTTTTGACTTTCTAAAGCCTTTCAATGGTTTACATATTCAAAAAATAAAATCAAATCAATAAGAATGGAAAGAAGCCTAAAATGGAAAGAAAATTGAAACAAATGAATTTAATTATATTTCAAATGAATACCTTAAACACACTTGAAGGTGAACAGAAAGAAAGAAAGAAAAGAACTTATTCTAATCACTAATTGTGACAGCATTTGACTCTAGGTCCATAATCTGGGGCAGGATGGGATGTGTTTTGGTGTGTGCATGGGGGGAGGGGACAATATACAATCATTATGAACTTTTGAGTAGGTTTGTTTTAGTTTTATAATCATAATTTTGGAGTTATTTTAGATGTGATATAGGATTGAACAAATAAGTAAATGTGTTGAGGCTGTTAGGAGCCAAGATACTCCCTATAGGATAAACTAATATAGAATGGGAGGTGGATTAGAACTGAGGTATTGGTGTGAACTTAGGACTTCTAAAATATGTATATGCATGTGCATATGTATACACATGTGCATGTGTATGCATATGTGTGTCCATATGCATATTTGTATTGTATGTGCATTCGAATGTGAAAGATGTGTAGCTATTTCCTACCTCTGTTTGCCAAAAGAGCCAAGAAGCAATGCCATCCTGATAGCAATGAGCACACCTAATGCTCAGATCTTGGACTCTAATACCATTTCCATTAAAATACACCAGTGCCAGACAGAGAAATGGCTGATTTCAAGGCATAATTATCATACTAAGTGAAGTAAGCCAGACAGAGAAAGACAAATATCATATGATATCACTTATATTGCTTATATGTGGAATCTTAAAAAAAAAAGGATACAAATGAACTTATTTACAAAACAGAAATAGAGTCACAGACATAGAAAGCAAACTCATGGTTGCCAAAGTGAAGGAGGAGAGAGGGATAAATTAGGGGTTTGGGACTGACATATACACACTACTATATATAAAATAGGTAACCAACAAGGACCTACTGTATAGCACGGGGAACTATATTCAATATCTTGTAATAACTTATAATGGAAGAGAATGTAAGTATATATATATATATATATATATCTGAATCACCTTACTGTACACTGGAAACTAATACACATTGTAAATCAACTATATTTTAATAACATTTTTAAAAAAGGAGCTTGGAACCAAAACATGAGCTTGGAACATCTTGCATGCCAGAGAGTAAGAACTGTGAAAAAAATGATAGAAGCTCGTTGCAAACACATAGAAGGGATTTTCAGAGGCCAACTATGGGACAATGTGAGAATCAAATATTTCAATGCAGTAATGAATTATAAACCATTTCAAATAGTAATTTATGAGTCAATATTTATGATAGGCTGACAGACAGATGAATGGTAGAGAGGAATTACTGTAGGGTGCTGAAGGCCATCTATTAAATGTGGAAGTAGTACTAGGGTTGAAAAAAATGATTTTGCAACCAAGATGGTAAGGATTGCATTAGGGAAGACTCATCAACGGATGCCAAATGTAGGGAAATTATGATGAAGAGCTGGATATTTGCATGGTCTAAAAATGTCTCCCTACAGTCTGCATATTAGTTGCAAAGAGTGGAAAAACAGTAATTCTGTGGTGGACAAGTTGGGAAGCTCCTTGACTGGGTGATCAACATTAACATCACCTTTGAAGGACAGATGGACACACAGGTGCGGTACCCTGAAAGGAGCACAAGGTCAACTCTGCAGTGTTTCAAGAATGCATAACCTTAATCTAATCATGAAGAAACATCAGACAAATACAGAATGAGAATCATTGTATTTAATCGAAAAAGGGAGTTTGTATTCCTCAAAAATGACAAAGTCATAAAAGTCAAAGAAAGGCTATGGAAATGTTTGGGATTAAAGGAAGGCAAAGATAATAACAACTAAATGGAATACTAAATGGAGAAGTGGATCCTGAACTAGAGGGAAACAATGCTGTAGAGGACATTATTGGGTTAACTGATAAAATTAGGACAGAAGAGCAGGTTAAATCAAAATGCAGTACCTGTAAATTTACTAAAGTTTGTCATTGTATGGTGGTTGCATAAAAGCATATCCCTATTATTAGAAAATGCACACTGAGGTACTTAGGGGAAAAGGATTGGTGTATTTAACTTACCCTCAAATTAGGTAGGTAGATAGATAGATTAGACAGATGGTAGATACAAAAACAGATAAATGGATGATGAAGCAAATGAAGTAAAATGTTAACCTCATTCTGGGTAAATTCTACATGGGTAGTTTTCATACTGTTTTTATTTTTGCAATTTTTCTTTTCTTTTTCTTTCTTCTTTTTTTTTTTTTTTGTGGTACGCGGGTCTCTCACTGTTGTGGCCTCTCCTGTCGCAGAGCACAGGCTCCGGATGCACAGGCTCAGCGGCCATGGCTCACGGGCCCAGCCATTCCGCAGCATGTGGGATCTTCCCAGACTGGGGCATGAACCCGTGTCCCCTGAATCGGCAGGCGGACTCTCAACCACTGAGCCACCAGGGAAGCCCTGCAATTTTTCTTTATATTCAAAATTCTTTTCAAGTAAAATAATGTTTTTGATGTGGTTGTGTGGAGAAAGCTAATGAGGATCTTGGCTCTTATTCAGGGTTCATGAGGAAGTGGAGTAGAGCTGACAGAAACCTCCGAGGGAGGGGACTACAGACAAATTTCCAGTTTGTCACATCTGCCCCAGGTCACATCTCCCTTTCTTATATAAACAACATGCAAAGTGATGAGTCCATATTTTCCAGTTCTGCACTCTGAGTCACACTATAAATGTCAGAAATAATCCCACACTTAATAAATCAAATCTACTCCAGCACTTACTTGTATCCTTTTGTTCTCACAAATCCCTTATGCTCAGAAATACTTTAGGGGAAGAACGACCATAAAACAACTGGCTGTTTGCTCTTGACATAAATGTAGTGTCTGACTAAATAGGCCTCTCGTCAGCTGGGGAGAGTGTGGCCTTGGAGGAAGCTGGAGGTGAGGTATCAAATGCCATGATTCCCAGAATGAGCTTCACAACATAAAGTTGGGGTCTTCTTCTTGCAGTCAAGGTCATTCTTGCCAATAGAATGTTCTTCATGCCCACATGAGTATCCTCTCTTGACTTATAAAAATTTCACTCTCTCTTTCCCTTTCTCTATGTGTGTATACATATCTATATAATACATACACTGTACTTGCATGCATGGCTACATACATGCATGTGTGCATATATGTATATGCAAAGTTCCTTGATACTTTTACAGAAATGAGCCCTCTGGTTCTGCAGGGCCAGCATTTACACCTTAGGTGAAGAGGGGTTTGTAAACTACCATGCAGAGAATCTCATATTAACTGGGGTGAACAAAGGACCCCCCATTTGAGCAAACACAAGAATTTTATTATATCTTTCTGATGATATCTTGTGTCACTTACACTCCATCAACAAATCTCATGGGTAGCTAAGGAGGATTAAACTAACAGTTACTTTATGCTCAATAATTCAAAGGCAAAATTAGACTCTCTCCACATGGAATGATTTCAGTGGTGACTGGGAAAAAGCCTGCTGTCTTCCCAAATCTCCCTCTCTCCTCTGTAGGGTTGTCCCTAGAAGTTTTTATCTAACAAAAAGCTAAATTTCTCTCACCACACAACTTGAAGGAAGCAGTGTTGGCTCCCAAAGATTCAACATATAATTAAAGTAAACCTCTCTGCTTCTTCCCTTTAAGCCAGGCACATACATTTTTGTTGAGCTATGCGATGGTAGAGGAACTAGGGCTTCAGTTTAAAAAACCAGCTTTCCAAAATCCAAAGCAATCCAACTTCTGAGATTAAGGATGATTTTTGACTTTACTAATAAATCCTATTTTTATCGAGGACTTTCCTTGGAGTGTAAGTCCTAATGTAAAGTTAAGCAGCTTTACCTTAACATGATAATACCCCGGGAAGCTACTTAAATTCATGTGGCTGCTTGCTTCTACACGAGAGGGCTCAAGTCTGCCATGCATTCAACTGATGTTAGGTGTATGCCTATGAAGTCTAACACATATATGAGTCAACGAGGAGCAAGGATGGATAAGATGGTATCTACTTACAGGACTCCCATTTTGGTGGTGGAGATACACCTGTTAACAGATAAATGACATACAGCTTATTAAGTGATACATACAACTGGGATATAATCCAAATTAAATAGAATGTGACAGAAAAGAACATGCGTGTGTACCAAAAAAGAGGAAATTCGAGCAGGTTTTCTGAAAACCTCCAGATGAGTCTGCTAGGTGAAGAATGTGAGGAAAAGAATTCCCAGCACATGGAACGATATGTGAAAAGCCACAGGAGTGGGAAGGGCATGGGTGGCTGGCTGCAGATGGAGGAGAGCTGTGTGGCGGGAACCCGGCCTGTGCTCTGGAGTAGCTGGAGAGGGGGCTGGGAAAGTTGTGCAGAGGCAGAGTGTGAATGCCCTCAGAGCCGAAAATTAAAAATAACATTTTATTTTCTGTATTTTATAATGCTTTGGCATCGTGGGACCTTGCTGACATGGCAGAGACCACCCTTCCCAGGGGTAGCTAATTCCTAGAGCTAGTAAACTGCTTGCCTGTGGACATGCCTTTGCTATGCAGTCAACCCATCTCAAGTTCAAACTCCCACCTGCTTCCTTTTATCAGGCTCCTGCAGCCCAGAACAGTACACCCCTTCCCTCTATCACTCCAGGGTCAGCTATTAGACCAGACAAATAGGAACTGCGCACACAGCCCAGAGCTCCCTGCATTTATTCAAACTATCCAGTTCTAAGCCTGCTCAGCTGCTGACCTACCTCACCTGTTTCTCCTATGAAAACCACAATAAAGCCTTTTGCTCATGTTTTCCTCTCATTCCTTCTGCTTTCTGACCAACCCTGGTGCTTCCCCATGTGGCCTTGCATTGGTGGGACGTGACCGTCTTCTTAGGAACTGTAAGTGACAAATGACTTTTTCAATGGCAGTCATTTCCTGATCTGTCACCCTCATCATACCTGAAATAAAAACAAATTTCCGGGTACATTTAAAAACAGTGTCTTGAAGGTAAAAGTAATGCAACAGAAGCATTAAAGTAAACATAGCTTATGATTTCTTTCATAGGAAGATAACTAAGAACAGTTCTGAGAATCAGTTGGAGTGAAGGAAGATTCAGGCAGGATACCAGTAAGAAGTTGTTGTAATAGAAACAAGGCCATTTGCAGCAACATGGATGCAACAAGAGATTATCATACTAAGTGAAGTAAGTCAGAAAGAGAAAGACAAATACCATAGGATATCACTTATATGTGGAATCTAAAATATGGCACAAATGAACCTATCTACAAAACAGAAACAGGCTCATAGACATAGAGAACAGACTTGTGGTTGCCAAAGGGGAGGGGTGAAGGGAGAGGGATGGACTGGGAGTTTGGGATTAGCAGATGCAAACTATTACACTTAGAAAGGATAAATAAAAAGGTCCTAATGTAGAGCACAGGGAACCTTACTCAGTATCCTGTGATGAACCATATGGAAAAGAATTTTAAAAAAAGAATGTCTGTATGTGTATAACTGAGTCACTTTGCTGTACAGCAGAGATGGGCACAACATTGTAAATCAACTCTATTTCTATAAAAATTATAAATGAAAGAAGTTGTTGTAATCATCAAAGAGAATAATGAGGGCAGAAGGAATGGCATTAGGGTTGAAAAACTTCTGAACAGCATCACTATTGCTACTATGAATTTTGCTTTCTAGTATCTTATTTTTACAGTTATTCTGTTTTCTTACTTTCCTGTTAGCTGCCTTCTCTTGTTTTTAGAGGGCATACCTCTAAGAAGATTACTATCTTCTCCAATTTGATATTTCTAAGTGGGCATGGGCTGGGATGCCCAGAGCAGGAGCAGGCTTGCTAACTTCCTGTTCTAGCAATGCTGCAGATTTCTTACTTCCTGTGAAACCACCTGGATTGATCTGCCACATGTGGTGCAGGACCTCATTAAGAGCCTACCAACAGAAGCCCAAGCATAATGATAAAAATTAGCCATGGACAAAAATAATAGCCTACCTGCTGAGTCCAAAGACATTCTAACAACAGTTCCCAGTAGAGAACAGGAGAGAAATGGGAGATGGAAAAATTAAAAGAGGCATATAAGGTTAACAGGGAGTTAACCTTATAGAATGCAAGCCTGAAGTCTCAGCTCACATATTTCCACCTGCTGCCTGAGCTTCAATTTCCTTCACTAAGGTAAGAATTGGAAGAAGTTTATTGTGATGTCAGATGTAACTTAAGGGTACTTAGGTACTTGCAGTGTGGACTGACTTCATTGTGAGTGATACCCTCAGGGATGTTCAAGTAGAAGGGTCCTCCTAGTGGTGGTGGGGGATGGACTGAACCCAACTGGGAAGGAAGACATCAGAGATGGCCCACCTAAGGATCCATTTCCAGAATAAAGAGGAAAATTGCATGAGAAATAGCCAAGAAAAAGACAGAGGTATATGTCAGATCAAGCAGGTGTATAACGAAAATAATAAGCTGTGAGGTGGATGTCTGGGAGAACAGGAGAGTTAGGGTAAAATGTGAAATATGCGCTGGACTGTGCCTGTGAGGAGCCAGCTTGTAAACAAAGGGTGCATCCATATGCTGATCTTTTAATAAGGATAATAATTGTTACATTTATTTTGTCTTACTATTTAGAAAGCTTGGTACCAAGTCTTTTTTGTACATCATGTCTGATTCTGAAAACGATCATTATCCTCCTTCCAACAGAAGAGGATGCTAAATTGCAGAGAGTCAGATTAAACTGCTCACACAGGTAACTAAAGGAATGAAGGATTCAAGGCACAGTTGCTTCATGACTTTGCCCTTGATTTCCATGAATTTTATGTGGTGCTTCTTTTTTGCTGCAGAAATTGTTGTGGCTGCTGAAAGATAGTACATTGGCCTAGCATGAAGGAAACAAATAGAAAAATGGCCCCATTGTACTCCTGGAGGAATTTGCATATAGTTTTGTTGGAGAAATCAGACTTCCCACCTTAAAAAAAAATGATGGAACAGCACAGGATTAAATACACAAAGGAGTTAGGAAAGAGTAAAATGAGATTTGAATGGAGTTGGTGGGACTGGACACAAAGCAAGCAGAACGTAAATTTGGCCATATAGGAAAGTGAGGTCTACCTTGGAAAAATAAGGAGGTGAATCTGCAGGCAGAGCCCTCCCATAAACAAGGTGGAAAACTTAACTTTAGGGGAAGGGGGTGCTCTTCTCTGCCCTGTGCTAAATCTGGTCTGCATACTTCTAACCATCACTCTGATCCACCTGCTCCCCTCCTGCACAAAAAGGGATGTGAGGTATTTGATTGAGAGAGCTCCAGACTGTATTGGACAACTTTTTGTATCTGGCAAAGCTAACTGTGTCTTAAAAGGTAGAGGTATTCTGTTCCCTTATTCTTCACCCTTCTCCCTTCCACTTCCTCTGCTCTACACAACTGCATGGGATAGTGGACTTGTGGTCACCCTTAGCAGGCTCACAGATCTCTCTGGCCCCAACTTCTTTCTTACTTGTGGCTGGATAAAATTTAGGACAAACCTAAGATTTAACAGTGCTGATGTGCAGGACTGGGGCCCAGGCCAGAGGCAGAGAGACAGGGCAGTAAAGGTCTTAGCCTTAAACTCTGTTCTCCAATCCCACCCTCACAGATATCTGCAGCAGGGTTTTCTGGTAGTGTCCTACCTCACCCAACCAAAATGATTGCTCTGGCCTCTGACACCGTCCTCTCACACTCCAGCCTACCACTAGCCACTAAGATCCATTGGCCAGACTAGTAAGAATGTGAACAGTAGCAGGACTTGTTGATCGCTTACCTTTACATTCACTTCCCGCTTTCATTTTCAAACAGGACACAGGCTATATACAGAGACATATCCTCCACCTTAAATCCACATGCTACTAAGGGGGAAAGCTCTGTTTCCAGCTCCAGGGAGTAAAAAATGATTGTTTAAGCTCTGGATGGACTCTATCTGTGTTTTTCAAACTGTGGTGCATAGGCCATCCGCATTAGCATTACATGGGATCCAGAAAATTTGGGGCAGAGCCTACAATCCATGTTTAAACAATCTCTTTAGGTGATTCCGATACATGCATGGTTTGAGAACCACTGATCTAAATGGATGATGTTGGCCCCATTGTTCTCACAAGTAATTGGATCAAATCAGTGGTTTTCAACTGGCGGTGATAAACTCACCTGACTCCCCAGGGACATCTGACAATGTCTGGACACTTGATTCTCATGCCTGAAATTGTTCACCTATTTCCTGAATAATATCTGTTTTTATCCCCAGGTTGACTGCTTGGCCACATCATGTTGATCAGTGGTTCTCAGTGTGTGGTTACTGGACCAGCAATATCAGCATCACCTGGGACCTTGTCAGAAATGCAAATTTCCCAGCCCTGCCCACACCCACTGAAACTGAAACTCTGGGGTGGGGCCCAGCAGGTAGTGTTTTCACAATTCCTCTGAGAGATTCTGATCAGTGGTTGAGAACCACTTATTTTGGCTGTTCTGTGACATTCTGCTATTTGGCCTCAAAGTAACAAATCTTGATGTTTCTGCATGTTTTTGTTGTTGGAGTCAATGCCACTTTAGCTGTTAAATATTTTCATTTTCAATTCTATTTACAATGTTTAGTTTTCTAACATGGTTGGTGATTTTAGTTGTCTTTTCATAATTATAAATGAAGAGCTGGGTGAATTCATGAAGGCAGCTGAGCCTAGTCATCTTTGGAGTGGTGTAGGTCTGTTTTCCCCAACAGCCAACCGTGAGCTGTTTATCAGGGATTGGGGCAAGTGGACAAATGGGATTCACTTCAGGGTGTGGGCCAGGAGCAGGCAGAGTGGGACTGGGTGAGAAAGGAATGTGGTCGTGAGTGTATTTCCTCCTGGGCAGGACATTCTTTCTTGGTTTCCCCTCTCTGTCCATCATGGAAGGCCACAAATATCATGACACTGTTTCTCTCTCAGGTTCCAACCCTATCCAGCCAGGCAGCTCACTCCCCTTGTAGAAAGTGTAGACTTTTAGGCTAGAGGCAGAGGTTGCTCTCTCCCCTTGCTCAAGTATTTGTGAGGGCTGCTGTGAGGTCTGACTTGTTCTGCTCTTTCTGATGAAGATCTTCAGTGCAATGCTTCCAAACCTTACAGATTTTCAAATCACCTGGTTAAAATGTGGAGTCTGATTTAGGAAGTAGGGTGGGGCCCATGTTTCTGCATCTTCAACAAGCTCCCAGGTGATGCAGATGCTACTGGGTCACCTGGGAGTCCATGGACCCCACTTTCAGGCAAGGCATTTATTCAGTGCTCTGAACACTGTACCAGGACCTCTTCCTGTTCTTTGAATTTATTCATTCTTAGCTTCTAGCTCCTCCAGATCTGCTCTCAATAGCTGAGAATGTAGTTTTCCCTCTGTGTGTGCGTTGAGCTTGGGTTTCCTCTATTCTTGTCAACCCAATGACTTTTCCTTTCTCTTGTCAACTGTTCCTATCCATTTCCAATATACTGAGTGAACAAAACTTTCCTGTTTCCCAGTAATGTTTTTAAACTAGTTTTAAAAGCATACACTTTATAGGATATGAAACAGACGCATATGCTAGATACAATTAATTCTGACTTCTATATAAAAATTACATTTCAATGCTCTCCTTACTTTATGGGTTTGATAGACACTATTGCCTTGCTAGCTAAGGCATGCTGCAAGGCATGCTCTTGTCTTCTCAAGAATTATTCTATCGATCTACCTTAATTAAGTTGCCATTTGACATCTTGGGTTAACTGTATTGGTTCTGCCGTAGCCTTCAGGGCTTTGTGATACTGAGTCAGTTCTCTGGCGCTCCCAACATCCTCACCTTGGCCCCTTGAATAACTTGCCACTTCCCACAATATTAATTGAGAGAAAGGTAATCAAATGTAGCCAGTCATCCTAATAGTAATCGCTGAGTACCAGCCATACTGCACAGAATCTGCATCCTGTGATATGTCCTAGTTCTATCTGTTGCTGGCCTCCAAGAAAGATCCTGTCCCCAAAGGGCAGCATCGAAGTTACAGTTTGATGAAACTAGCAAAGAATGTGGATCTCTTCTTTGCACTGGAACTACTTTGATATTTTCTTCTTGAGGATATTTATGAATGCATATATGTGAATATTTTTTTAAAAAAGCAAAGTCTGAAGGCTAATGGTGTAAAATTAGCAAGGCTCCAAGGAAGAGAGTGAAGAAAGAATTTTCAAAACTTTGTAGGCTGAGCTCTCACTGAGTAGCAAATCCCCTTGAGAAAGAACTTCATCTTCATCTTGAAGCCGTATCTAATTGCCTCTTTGGCATCTTCAGATTAAAACCAGCAGCAATTGCACCATATAGGGGCTCTTTATATAACAAGGTTAGATACTGGCTTGGCAGAGCTGCATGGTTTTTCAAAGGCTAATAAGGTTGAACTTGGCATCACTTGTCACTAACTGTGGCTTCATTTTTGGCTCCTGTTTCATGTTCTGTCACATTTAATTTACTGCTCTCTCGCTCCGGATGACACTGATGATGCTGAAAGTCGGCGGGGCAGGTGGGGGAGGGGGAGGGGAGGACTGTGGTTAATAAATGTGGCTCTAGCAGTCTGGTGTGTATCTGACCTTTATTTTTCAAATAACCTGTGTAAATTCAGACCAGTCAATGGACTCAGATAGATGACTGTGTTAAAGGAGACAATTAAATGAGGTGAGCAAATTCCACTACAAGGAAAAATTGATGTCGTGTTACAGTCCACAGCAACCAGTTCTGCGGTTTGTCTTAAGTGGATTCCTTGGGTGATGTTGAATGACTAGGACTAGTTGCTAATGGGAATGGATGACCAATTTTCTTATAGGGAAGGATGATGAATACTGGATCTCAGAGGTTGTTTTCAGAAGAAAGGAGATAGAGTTATGGTTATGAACATGAAGCAATATGTTGTGGACATCTTCTATCTAAAATGGGGTGAAGAAAACAAACCCACCTGTGTAGCATGTTCCTGATGGCTCATGGAGAAAAATTTAAGAGTCTGATGCCTTTTTGTTTGTTTGTTTTTTTCATGGAAACTGTTTAGCTCACCCCACTACCACATTCACACTTACTTGTTCTTGTCTGTGTTCCTAGGGCTTCTTCCCCCCAGTACAAAATTATGCTTTTCTGCATAGCTTTTGACTTAGCTCTTTATTTCAGCTTTATCATCTTCCATGCATTGAATACCAATGACAAGTTCTATCTCAAGTTGTAAAGAAACCATTCCTGCCAGAGCCAGTTGCCCTTTTTGTGACTGAGATAGATTTAGACAAGGCACAAAGGGAACATGTAGAAGACAGTACCTTTTGATTGTACCTTTGTCTACACCCATTTTCCCAGAGCCTTCTGTTTTTAACCTATTAAAACATGTCCCAGATAACTGTTTTAGAAATGTTATAGACCTTTATTAATTAAGGCAGCGCTCACTGCTGTGAAAGATGAATCTTTAAATCTCAGTGACAACACAACTGTTTATTTCTCATTCACACAAAGTCCAAATGGAGGGGGTAGAGGAAGAGGAAGATCCTTACAATTATGCAGGGTCCAGACTAACAGAAGATCTGCAATATCAACATGTGTTTTCTAGGATCATCTGGTCTTCCATAGATGCCAGCAGAGAGGAGAGGAGAAAGAATAGAGCATGCTGCAGGAGGATTTAATATGCAGGACCAAAGGGCAGATGAAGTTACCTAACTTCAAGTGAAGCTAGAGATTTAGTTGAATTGTGTGCTCAGGAAGAGTCGGAAGAATGAGAAACCATTTAATGAGCAGCTAGCTAGCTGTTGGCACATGCCTGCTCAAGAAAAATAGATCTGGACTGAAAAGCAGAAGGATTGAGCCCCATCTAGCTCTGGCTCTGCCACTAATTTAATACATAATCTCTTCATTTAGTTAACCTCCCCAGACATTGAATTTCATATCAACAATAAACTACAATGTCTGGTCACTAAAGGAAGCTTCTAGTGTTAACAGATTATAAGTTTGTATTAATAATAAAAAAGGAAAGGAAGATTTATAAATAGAAAGAGACCATTTATTTTTATTTGTTGTTGGTTACTATATTTTTGTCCTATATCTTAAAATTGATCCTGGTTGATACATTGTACCTACCCAAAGCATTTCAAAACCTCCTGTATGTTTCGGGCATTTTTTTCTGTATCTTTGAGTTCTGTAGAGTCTAAATGCGATTTTAGCTTATTTCAATGTATTCATCTGTTTCTTTTTCATCTTGGTTAAGTTCCTGAGCGGCATATGTATAAAAACTGGGAATGTGCTTCAGAATGTGAAGACTCTGTAATCTAAGATGGGGAACGCAAGTAATTACTTCAGATGGTTCCTGACTTATAATGGTTTGACTTGTGATTTTTTTTGACTTGGTGATGGTGCAAAAGTGATATACATTCAGTAGAAACTGTACTTCAAATTTTGGATTTTGATCTTTTAATGGGATAGGGATAATATGATACCCTCTCATGATGCTGGGCAACAGCAATGAGCTGTAGCTTCCAGTCAGCCACGAGATCACGAGGGTAAACCATCGATACAGTTACAATCATTCTGCACCCAAACTAGCATTGTTTTTCACTTTCAGCACATTGTTCAATAAGTTACATGAGGTAGTCAACATGAATAGGCTTTGTGTTAGATGATTTTGCCCAACTGTAGGCTAGTGTGTTTTGAGCATGTTTAAGGTAGAATAGGCTAAGCTATGATGTTTAGTAGGTTAGGTGTATTAAATGCATTAAGTCTTAATGACTTAAGACATTTTCAATTTACAGTGGGGTTATTGGGACATAATCTTATCATAAGTCAAGGAGTATTTGTAACTTAAATTATTTATAATGGGGAAGTTCATATTTTCCTCCAAACTGCTATCTCCTGCAACATCAAATGCATATTCTTCTGGAAAAATTTTATAAAATTTAATTCATAAAATGTAGTTACTATTTTCTCACTTCTAACCACTCATTAACACCCAGCAACTTTTTAAATGTACCCATCACTTGACTATGACTGTCCCCACTTCTACTCCTCTGCCCTGAATTCTCTCCATGAAAATAACTCCCCAATATACATCCTGTCCAGCTCACTACCATGAGTTGTCAAATATTCAATTGCCTGATGATTATTTTCAAGTGAATATCCTACAAACTTTCACATTCAATAAACTAACCACAAAATTGTTGTAAATTTATTTATAGGTTAATTAATTCCAGAAATCTTCAGTATTGATATAATTTTCTGCTTTGAGCCATGAAGCAGTAACCAGGATCAGACTTACTCTCCAGCCATAAAAAAACACAAAACTGGCAAGTGGTCCATAACTGTCATCCCAGAAAGAAAGGAAACCAGTGAGGTCAGCCAGCCCTCAGAATGCCCCAGCTTTATTTTGAAGGCATTTCTTCTGGACCACAACCCAGGGAGAGAAACCTAAGCAGAACAGAAGAGCCTTGCTGAGTTGAGTGGATAGAGAGCAAAGTCCAGGAAATCTGAGTTGGATGACATTCATGGAGAAGAATACCAAAGAAAAGAGATATAAGCAAGAAAGTCTTCAGAAATTTTCATAGGCGGTAGTCTTGAATATTTGGCCGAATACTAGTATGCACATGCGTATGTAGAACTTCCAGAAAGTCAAAGAAAGAATACTTTATGAGGAGTTACAAAGTAAACAGTGCCTGGAATACACATAGAGTTGGGAGATGTTTGAATTCTTTCTGTCTAGACAAGACAAACCACATTAAAGATACTGAATAATCAATAGTACTAAAAAACAAGTCACTTATTAACAGTATGGCTAAAATAACATAAACAGTAAAGGCTACACTAGATCTACGCTAACAGAGATTAAGAACAACTCTAGAATGGATCAACCTAATCCACAAATAATTTAACTCCCAGTTAAGCAAACTTCAGCACTCATTTACGTTGATGTGATTAATTCCAAATACTCAACAGTATAACAACACGATGTTCAGCACCCACTCCAAAAAAGATGAAGCAAATGGTGACCCACAACTAGGTAAAATTCAGCCACAAGAAAAATATCCATAAATGAGGGTGGGAGTGGAATTAGCAGAAGAAGAACTTAAAAAATTTATTGTAAGTATTTTAATATGTTTATAGATTTTGTAAAACTTTTTGTTTTTTTTAGAAAAGTTTAAGGGTCATAGCAAAAGTGAAAGGAAGGTACAGAGATTTTATACTTCCTGCCCCCACACATGTACATCTTCCTCCATTATCAATATCCCCCACAGAGTGGTACATATTTTACAATTGATAAACCTACAGTGACACATCATAATTGCTCAGTCTGAGGTTTACATGATGGTCAAGTTGTGCTGTTGTACATTCTATGGGTTTGCACAAATTTATAATGTATTCATCATTATGGTATCATACAGTGTATTTCACTGCCCTGAAAATCCTCTGTTCTCCACCTACTTATGCTTCTCCTCCCCCCCATCTTTTTACTGACTCTACAGTTTTGCCTTTTGCATAATGTCCTACGGTTGAGACTATACAGTATTTAGCCTTTTCACATTGGCTGCTTTCACTTAGTAATATGCAGCTAAGATTCCTCCATGTCTTTCCATGGTTTGATAGCTCATTTCTTTTTACTACTGAATAATATTCTCTATCTACTATGGATTTTTGCTTTGTGGTTACTGTGACATATGCATGCTAAATAAAATTTCTTGTATCTATAACAGTCTGTTTTAAGCTGATAACACCTTACCTTTGTTTGCATACAAAAGCTCAACTGTTTTACTCTCCCCTGCATAAATTTTATGTTTCTGATGTGGTACTTTGCATATTTTATATTGTATATTCATTAACAAATGAATGTACGTCTAGTTATTTTTAATCTTTTGTCTTTTAACCTTTATACTAGTGCTATAAGTGATTTACACACCACCATTACAATATTAGAATATTCTGATTTTGACTATACATTTACCTTTACCTGTGAGTTTTATACTTTTCATAAGATTTCTTGTTACTAGTTAGCATTCTTTCTGTTTGCCTTAAATTATTCCCTTTAGCATTTCTTATAAGGCAATTCTATTTGTGTTGAACCCCTTCAGCTTTTGTTTGTCTGGGAATGTCTTTTTCTCTCCTTCAATTCTGAAGGATAGTTTTGCCATGTAAAGTGTTTTTTGTTGGTAGTTTTTCTTCTTTCAGCATTTTGAGTACATCATTCCACTTTCTCCTGGCCTGCACGGTTTCTGCTGAGAAATCTGCTTATAATCTTGTATGTGATGAGGTTCTTTTCTCTTGCTGGTTTAAAGATTATCTCCTTGTTTCTGACTTTTGACAGCTTCATTATAATGTGTCTTGATGGAGTTTGCTTTAGGATGATCTTGATTGGGGACTTTGGACTTTGTGTACCTGGATGTTCATATCTTTCCTAATATTTAGGAAGTTTTCAGCCATTATTTCTCAAAATAAACTTTCTGTTCTTTCTATCTCTTCTGGGATTCCTATAAAATATGTATTATTTTGTTTGATGGTGTCCCAAAAGTCTTGTAGGAAAGAAAGCTTCATTCCTTTTAATTTTCTTTTTCTCTCCTTTGGTTGGATAATTTCAAGTGACTTATTTATGAGTTCACTGATTATTTTCTGCTTGATTGAGTCTGCTGTTGAAACTCCCTATTGCATTTTTTAGTTCAGTCCCTGTATTCTTAGTTCCAAAATTTCTATTATTTTTTTCTGATTCTTCATGGAATGTCTCTTTTTGTTCTTGCATTGTTTTCCTGATTTCGTTAAACTAATAACTGTGTTTTCCTGTAGCTCTCTGAGCTTCTTTAGAGCAAATATTTTGAATTTTTTATCAGGAAATTCATGGATCTTCACTACTTTGGAGTCAGTTTTTAGAAGTGTATTGTGTTTATTTAGGAGTGTTATGTTTTTCTGATTCTTCAAGATCTCTGTTGCCTTGTCTAGGTGACTGCACATTTGAAGATACAGTCACCTCTTCCAGATTTTTTGCACTTTCTTTAGTTAGAAAAGATCTTTACCTTCAGTGGAGACATGGGGGAGAGTGCTGTGACCCTAGGTCCAGAGGTACTGGGTGCCAAGTGTAGGGTGTGGTATCTTCTGGTCCAGTGGGGGTGTGGTGTCTTGTTGACTTAGGCAGTTAGAGTCCATGACTTGAACAAATGCATAATCTTTGATGGCAATAGCTGTAGGGGGTCTGCAGTAGTTTCAAGGGCTGTTGAGGTCTTTATTTGCACCTCCAGGTCCAGTAGGGTGGGAGCAGGGTAGGTGGTAGTGGTGTCTGGAGACCATAGTGTACATATGCTTACCTGTGGTGATGGTTGCAGATGCCTGCATGTTGGCAGGAGCTGGCTGCAGGCCTACTAAGAGTGGCAAGGGCCTGGGTTAGTGGCAGGGCTTGGGGCTGTGGGTGCATGAGCAGCTGTGTGAATCTAGGCTGTCAACATTCCCTTATGTGGCTGTAGGAACTAGCCACAGGCATATGCATGGCAGCAGGGTATGGTGATGGGAGTCAGGGCCAAATTGGAACTCAAGCAGCTATGGGAGCCTGTGCTGTCAGCATGCACTTGTGCAGCTGCATGATCTGCCTGCAGGTGCAAATGTGGCATCGGGGGGTCTGTGATAAGATATGGCGCTAGCAGTGTGCAGCTTCAGAGGTTAGCTCTAAGTGTGCACAGCAGTGTAGGAGCGTGGCAAGGGCCAGGACCGACCCCCAATGTATGAGCAGTTGTGGTGGCCCTAGCCATCAGTGTGCACGCATGTGGCTGTAGAAGCTAACTGTGAATGTGTGCCAGTGGAAACCAGTGATAGAAGTCAAGGCAGGCAGCATGGATGTGCATGGCTGCAGTGGTTAGATATGTGTCCATACATGGGTGTATGTCAGTGGCAGAAGTTGGCCTGGATCTGGGCCCACAAGGAGCTGTGGGGCTTTGGCTGTTGGTGTGCACTTGTGTGGCTGCAGGGTGTAGCTGTAAGCATGCACACAGTATTACAGGCCAGTGACAGGAGTCAGGGCTGCTGATATGTAGGTGCATCATAGCAAGGGTTAACTTTGAATTTCCAGAGCACTGGATAGTGATGGGAGTAGAGGCTGCTCTGAGGCCTGAGCAGATGTGGGTGCCTGGGCTGTTGGTCTGCACTTGTGTGGCTGCAGGACCATGGTAGTTGGTGGGGAGCATCAGCCACAGGGTCCTGTGCTGTCATTATGCACATGCACAGTTATAGAGGTAAGGACAGGCTGCCAGTGTGGATCCTGGATCTCAAGGAATCTGAAGAAGTGCTAGTGGCTGGGGTGAATTCAGGGTGGGGGTCAGGGACCAGGAGCTACTCAGGCAGCAGCAGTCTGAGATTGAGACAATTTGTGGGGCCCTCAGTGGTGAAATCTGCAGAGTTTGTGTCAGCAGTGTTTGTTGTTGGTTCCCTCAGTGGCAAACGCTGCTGGGGTTCTCTGCAGAGAAATCTACTGGGGTCTGTGGTGGGGTCCTCAGTGATGCAGGGCTCTGCAGCATCTGAAAAAGCTGTCGAGGTTCTCAGTGAAGGCAGCTGGGATCTTCTACAGAACCGGCTGCTGAAAACCATAGTTGCTCCCATCAGAAGGCTGACTCTGATAGTCCCTGCCCTTCTTCCTTGTTCTTATCTGTCCCTGGATGTCTCAGATGTCAGGCTCAGGGTGGGGTGGAAGCAAAGCAGGTCCTTCATGCAGTGTCCTCCGTCCCAAAGCTGGAGAAGCTGGTCACTCATTCTGCTCTCCTATTGCCAGTGAGGGGAACTCTCTCAGGCCAGGAAGTTCCCTCTTGGCTCTAAGCAGAGCTAGCCTGGAAGATGGGATGATGCAGGCAAAATGGAGCTATTCTTCTTACCCTTTATCTACTGTTATTCTGAGGTGTTTTGCTCCACTGTGTTGCTGAAGCTACTTAAATGGATTTCTGAGCACTCCCTGAGCTAGTTTCATTCACTGATAGTTGCTAAATTATTGTTCTTTGTGGGTAATAGAGGCTGGGTTCTCCTACTCTGTCATCTTACTGACTTTACTCTCTCCTTCACTTTTGAAGGATAATTTGGCATCATACGGAATTCTAGGTTGGTGGTTTGTTTTTTTTTTTTCAATACTTTAATTATTTCATCCCTTTCTCTTCTTGCATGGCTTCTAAGGAGAAATCAGATGTAATTCTTATATTTATTCCTCCATACGTAAGTTTTTTTGTTTTTTTGTTTTGTTTTGTTTTTTTAATGTGGTTTCTCTCAGGATTAAAAAAAAAATCTTTGATCTTCTAGAGTGAAAGTGGTATGCCTAGGTGTAGTTTTGGGGCATTTATTCTACTTGGTGTTCTCTGAATTTCCTTGACTTGTGGTTTGGTGTCTGACATAAATTTGGGTAAATTATCAGTCATTATTGTTTTAAATATTTCTTCTGTTGCTTTCTCTCTTTTTTCTCTTTCTGGTATTCCCATTATGCATTTGGGTATTCCCAAAAGTACATTATACTTTTTGTAGTCATCCCACAGTCTTTGGATATTCTGTTCTGTTTTTTTGTTTTTTCCTGTTCTCTTTGCTTTTTGATTCCTATTGATAAATCCTTAAGCTCAGATATTCTGTACTCAGCTGTACTCAGTCTACTAATAAGCTCATTGAAGGCATTCTTCATTTCTGTTACAGTGTTTTTGACTCTAGCATTTCTCTTTGATTCTTTCTTAGGCTCTCCACGTGTCTGCTTACACTGCCCATGTATTCTGGTATGCTCTCTGCTTCATCCATTAGAACATTTAGCATTTTAATCATAATTGTCTTAAATGCCTAGTCTGATAATTTCAACATCCTTGACATGTCCTTTTCTGATATTTGTTCTGTCTCTTCAAATTGTATGTTTTGCATTTTGGTAGGGCTTGCAATTTAGTTTTCTTGATAGCCAGGCATGATGTACTAGGTAAAAGAAACTGCTATAAATAGGCCTTTAGTAATATAGTGTCATTACTACACTACATTGTGAGGTGTCAGGGGAGGGAAGTGTTCTTTGATTAGGTCTCAGTCTTTATTTATTTATTTATTTACTTATTTATTTTGGCTTCACTGGGTCTTAGTTGTGGTACACAGGATCTTCATCGTGGCACACAGGATCTTTTAGTTGCAGCATGTGAACCCTTAGTTATGGCATGCATGCAGGATCTAGCTCCCTGACAAGGGGTGGAACCCAGGGGCCCCTGCATTGGGAGGGTGAAGTCTTATCCACTAGACCACCAGGTAAGTCCCTGATTAGGTCTCAGTCTTTTAGTGAGCTTATGCTTCTGGACTGTGAGCTTCATAGGAGTTTTTTTATTTTTTATTTTTCCTTCTTTAGGTGGTACAGGATGGCAAGAGTGGGATGGAGTTGGGTATTTTCCTTTCCCAGGTCAGTTAGGCTCTGATAATACCTCAGGATCTGGTTAATTAGTTGCCCCTGAGTGCTGGACTTATTAAGAAGAACAGAGTTCTCTGGCTTTCCTTTTCGCCTGCCCTTGCTTAGAAGCACAAAGTGATTTTTCTACAATATTTTATGTGGGTACATGGTAGAGCTCCTGGAGGTAAATCTCACAATTTCTGTGGGTCCTCCTGGAGTTTTTAACTATCAGTCTTGTCCATACTGAGCCTCCAGCAATTTGTCGACTGTAGTTAAGTTTTCCTATCCCAGCACTGTGTCCATGGTGGATTCCACTCCTGAGTCTCTGCTCCACTAAACTGTAACTCATATTCAACTGTTTGCCTCTCCAATCTTGCAGACAACAGTTTTGCCCTGTGTACTCCCCTCTCCTACAGATCCAACAAGAATTGTTGATCTTTCAGTTAGTTCAGCTTTTTCTTGCTATGGTGATGTGGCAACTTCCAAGTTTCTTACATGCCGAACTGGCTACTTACAGGTTTAAAACAAACATGAACATAATGTGAAGAGAAATAGAAGATAGCTAGAAAAAAGTTTTGCTGAAATTCAAAGTACAACTGATTAGATAAAGAGTACATTATATGCTGAAAATATAAATATTTGTGAATTTGAAGATGTAGCAATGCATTTTATACAAAATGTAGCATAAGGTAGAGAAATTAAAAAAAAAATAAAAGCCTTTACAACCATTGGATAATATCAAGCCCTGTTTTACCTGTGTAACTGAAATCTGGGAAGAAGATATGGGAAAAAAGAAAAAAAATATGAAGACATAATGATTGAAAAATTGTCTAAATTTGATGAAAATGACAAACTCAAAAAGCTAAGAAGCTTGATAAACATCAACCAAAAATAAATCACATCAAGACACATCATAATCAAATTACCCAAAACCCATGATAAAGATAAAATCTTACATACATCCAGACAAAAACGTATTAGTTCAGAGGAACCAAAGCAATCATAACCACAGATTTCTCAGAAATTTCACAAGCCAGAGCACAATGAAAGAATATCTTTAAAGTTCTGGAAAAAAAAAAAGAAAACCTATCACTTACAATTTCACTGAAGTGAAATTATTGTTCAAAAATGAAAACAAATATAAACTGTTTTTAAAGTTTTCAAAGTAAGACAACTCATCACCAGCAAAGCTATAATGGAAGAAATGTTAAAGGAACCACTTTGCATGGAAGAAAAATTACACCTGGTGGAATCTTGGATATCTACACAGGAGTGAAAAACACTGAAAGTGGAATATTTACTTAAAAGAAAAACAATTTGTTGTTTAAAATAAAAATAATAGCACTATTTTTCAGTGTTTATAATGTCATAATAAATTGTATGTCAGAAAAAGCACAACAAATGATTTATGCCACACTTGAAGTTGTATAACGTTTTTTGAAGGTAAACTCTGAGAAGTTCAACTTGTATATTTTACTTATGAACTAAAAAAGAGAAAATAATTAAGGAAGGAAGAAAAGAAGAAAGTTACAATTAAACACAGGGAAAAAGAAAGGAAGTATAGCTAATAAGCCAAAGTAGAGTTAAATAGAATCAGAAAAAAATCAAAAGAATATAAAAATGAGCAAAAATGTTATAAAAAAAGATGTAACAAAGAAAAATAAATAGCAGCAAGACAGAATATACTCATCCAAAATTATACTTATTTTAAATGTAAATGATTTGTTCAGTCCAACTAAAAGGCAGAGATTGTCAGACTGGATAAAATAGGCCCCGTTCTATGTTGTCTACACAATAGCATTTTAAATATAAAGACAGAGATAAGTAAAAGTACATGACTGAGAAAAGGTAATATAAAAACTATAAGCATAAGAAGGCTGGAAGGGTTATATTAGTATAAGACTTGAGAAAAAAAGAAGTATTAGAGTTAAAAGAAATAATTCATCATCACAAAAGGGTCAATTCACAGGAAGAAACAAAAATTCTAGATACTATGCTGCCAACTACAAAGCTTCAAAATACATCAAGCAAAATGTTTCAAAATTAGAAAGTAATGGGAAACTCCATAATTATGTTTGGATGCTTCATCATCTCTTTCTCAGAAATTGAGAGAACAAATGATAAAAATTTTATAAGAAATTAGAAGACTTCAATAACACTATTGACCAACCTGATCTAACTGACATTTATAGAACACTACAACACAAGACCATAGAAAAGACTTTTCAAGTGAATATTCGGAAATTCACTAAGATAGGTTATATGCTGTTGAACAAAATAAGTGTAAACAAATTTAAAATGATTGATATTATACAAAATATTTTATGATTACAGAAAATTGAGAAATGAAAATCGGAAATACATCTAGAAATTTCCCAAATAAGTGAACATCAAACAATACAATCTTTTTTTTGTTTTTTGGTGTGGTTTTTATTTTATTTTTTTTAACATCTTTATTGGAGTATAATTGCTTTACAATGGTTTTTTAGTTTCTGCTTTATAACAAAGTGAATCAGTCATACATATACATATGTTCCCATATCTCTTCCCTCTTGTATCTCCCTCTCTCCCTCCCACCCTCCCTATCCCACCCTTCTAGGTGGTCACAAACCACCGAGCTGATCTCCCTGTGCTCTGTGGCTGCTTCCCACTAGCTGTCTAGTTTACGTTTGGTAGTGTATATATGTCCATGCCACTCTCTCACTTTGTCACAGCATACCCTTCCCTCTCCCCATATCCTCAAGTCCATTCTCTAGTAGGTCTGTGTCTTTATTCCCGTCTTGCCCCTATGTTCTTCATGACCTTTTTTTTTTTTCTTTCATAGATTCCATATATATGTGTTAGCATATGTTATTTGTTTTACCCTTTCTGACTTACTTCACTCTGTATGACAGACTCTAGGTCCATCCACCTCACTACATATAACTCAATTTCATTTCTTTTTATGGCTGAGTAATATTCCATTGTATATATGTGCCACATCTTCTTTATCCATTAATCTGTTGATGGACACTTAGGTTGTTTCCATGTCCTGGCTATTTTAAATAGAGCTGCATTTTCATACATGACTCTTTTTGAATTATGGTTTTCTCAGGGTATATGCCCAGTAGTGGGATTGCTGGGTTGTATGGTAGTTCTATTTTTAGTTTTTTAAAGAACCTCCATACTGTTCTCCATAGTGGCTGTATCAATTTACATTCCCGCCAAGGGTGTAAGAGGGAGGGTTCCCTTTTCTCCACACCCTCTCCAGCATTTATTGTTTCTAGATTTTTTGATGATGGCCATTCTGACCGGAGTGAGATGATATCTCATTGTAGTTTTGATTTGCATTTCTCTAATGATTAATGATGTTGACCATTCTTTCATGTGTTTGTTGGCAATCTGTATGCTGTATGTCTTCTTTGGAGAAATGTCTATTTAGGTCTTCCACCCATTTTTGGATTGGGTTGTTTGTTTTTCTAATATTGAACTGCATGAGCTGCTTGTAAATTTTGGAGATTAATCCTTTGTCAGTTGCTTCATTTGTAAATATTTTCTCCCATTCTGAGGGTTGTCTTTTGGTCTTGTTTATGGTTTTCTTTGCTGTGCAAAAGCTTTGAAGTTTCATTAGTCCCATTTGTTTATTTTTCTTTTTATTTCCATTTCTCTAGGAGGTGGGTCAAAAAGAATCTTGCTGTGATTGATAGTGTCTGGCCTTACATTTAGGTTTTTAATCCATTTTGAGTTTACTTTTGTGTATGGTGTTAGGGAGTGTTTTAATTTCATACTTTTACATGTACCTGACCCGTTTCCCAGCACCACTTTTTAAAGAGGCTGTCTTTTCTCCATTGTATATTCTTGCCTCCTTTATTAAAGATAAGGTGACCATATGTGCGTGGGTTTATTTCTGGACTTTCTATCCTGTTCCATTGACCTATATTTCTGTTTTCTGTGCCACTACCATACTGTCTTTATTACTGCAGCTTTGTAGTATAGTGTGAAGACAGGGAGCCTGATTCCTCCAGCTCCGTTTTTCATTCTCAAGATTGCTTTGGCTATTCGGGGTCTTTTGTGTTTCCATACAAAGTGTGAAATTTTTTGTTCTAGTTCTGTGAAAAATGCCAGTGGTAGTTTGATAGGGATTGCATTGAATCTGTGGATTGCTTTGGTTAGTAGAGTCATTTTCACAATGTTGATTCTTCCATTCCAAGAACATTGTATATCTCTCCATCTATTTGTATCATCTTTAATTTCTTTCATCAGTGTCTTATAATTTTCTGCATACAGGTCTTTTGTCTCCTTAGGTAGGTTTATTCCTAGATATTTTATTCTTTTCACTGAAATGGTAAATGGGAGTGTTTTCTTGATTTCACTTTCAGATTTTTCATCATTAGTGTATAGGAATGCCAGAGATTTCTGTGCATAAATTTTGTATCCTGCTACTTTACCAAATTCATTGATTAGCTCTAGTAGTTTTCTGGTGGCATCTTTAGGATTCTCTATGTATAGTTTCATGTCATCTGCAAACAGGGACAGCTTTACTTCTTCTTTTCAGTTTTGGATTCCTTTTATTTCTTTTTCTTCTCTGATTGCTGTGGCTAAAACTTCCAAAGCTATGTTGAATAATAGTGGTGAGAGTGGGCAACCTTGTCTTGTTCCTGATCTTAGTGGAAATGGTTTCAGTTTTTCACCATTGAGGACGATGCTGGCTGTGGGTTTGTCATATATGGCCTTTATTACGTTGAGGAAAGTTCCCTCTCTGCCTACTTTCTGCAGGGTCTTTATCATAAATGGGTGTTGAATTTTGTTGAAAGCTTTCTCTGCATCTATTGAGATGATGATATGGTTTTTCTCTTTCAATTTGTTAATATGGCGTATCACATTGATTGATTTGCGTATATTGAAGAATCCTTGCATTCCTGAAATAAACCCCTCTTGATCATGGTGTATGATCCTTTTAATGGGCTGTTGGCTTCTGTTTGCTAGTATTTTGTTGAGGATTTTTGCATCTATGTTCATCAGTGATATTGACCTGTCGTTTTCTTTCTTTATGACATCTTTTGTTTTGGTATCAGGGTGGTGGTGGCCTCATAGAATGAATTTGTCAGTGTTCCTCCCTCTGCTATATTTTGGAAGAGTTTGAGAAGGATAGGTGTTAGCTCTTCCCTAAATGTTTGATAGAATTTGCCTGTGAAGCCATGTGGTCCTGGGCTTTTGTTTGTTGAAAGATTTTTAATCACAGTTTCAATTTCAGTGGTTGTGTTTGGTCTGTTCATATTTTCTATTTCTTCCTGGTTCAGTCTCAGAAGGTTGTGCATTTCTAAGAATTTGTCCATTTCTTCAAGGTTTTACATTTTATTGGCATAAAGTTGCTTGTAGTAATCTCTTAAGATCCTTTGTATTTCTGCAGTGTCAGTTGTTACTTCTCTTTTTTCATTTCTAATTCTACTGATTTGAATCTTCTTCCTTTTTTTCTTGATGAGTCTGGCTAATGGTTTTTCAATTTTGTTTATCTTCTCAAAAAATCAGTTTTTCGTTTTATTGATCTTTGCTACCATTTCCATCATTTCTTTTTCATTTACTTCTGATCTGATTTTTATGATTTCTTTCCTTCTGCTAACTGGAGTTTTTTTGTTCTTCTTTCTCTAATTGCTTTAGGTGCAAGGTTAGGTTGTTTATTTGAGATGTTTCCTGTTTTTTAAGGTAAGATTGTATTGCTATAAACTTCCCTGTTAGAACTACATTTGCTCAACCCATAGGTATTGGGTCATCGTGTCTCCATTGTCATTAGTTTCTAGGTAGTTTTTTATTTCCTCTTTGATTTCTTCAGTGATCACTTGTTTATTGTTTAATCTCCATGTGTTTGTATATTTTACAGATCTTTTCCTGTAATTGATATCTAGTCTCATAGTGTTGTCATTGGAAAAGATACTTGGTATGATTTCAATTTTCTTAAATTTACCAAGGCTTGATTTGTGACCCAAGATATGATCTACCCTGGAGAATGTTCCATGAGCACTTGAGAAGAATTTGTATTCTGTTTTTGTTGGATGGAATGTCATATAAATATCAGTTAAGTCCATCTTGCTTAATGTGTCATTTAAAGCTTGTGTTTCCTTATTTATTTTCATTTTGGATGATCTGTCCATTGATGAAAGTGGGATGTTAAAGTCTCCTACAATGATTGTGTTACTGTTGATTTCCCCTCTTATGGCTCTTAGTATTTGTCTTATGTATTGAGGTGCTCCTATGTTGGGTGGATAAATATTTACAATTGTTATATCTTTTTCTTGGATCGGTCCCTTGATCAGTATATAGTGTCCTTGTTTGTCTCTTGTAATAGTCTTTTTTTTAAAAATTTATTTATTTTAATTTATTTATTTTTGGCTGTGTTTGGTCTTCGTTTCTGTGTGCAGGCTTTCTCTAGTTGCGGCAAGTGGGGGCCATTTTTCATTGTGGTGTGCAGGCCTCTCACTGTCGTGGCCTCTCTTGTGGTGGAGCACAGGTTCCAGATGTGCCGGCTCAGTAGTTGTGGCTCACGGGCCCAGTTGCCCCGTGGCATGTGGGATCTTCCCAGACCAGGGCTTGCACCTGTGTCGCCTTCATTGGTAAGCAGATTCTCAACCACTGCGCCACCAGGGAAGGCCAATAGTCTTTTTTTTAATGTCTATTTTGTCTGATATGAGAATTGCTACTCCAGCTTTCTTTTGGTTTCCATTTGCATGGAATATCTTTTTCCACACCCTCACTTTTAGTCTGTATGTGTCCCTAGTTCTGAAGTGGGTCTCTTGTAGACAGCATATATACTGTCTTGTTTTTGTATCCATTCAGTGATTCTGTATCTTTTGGTGGGAACATTTAATCCATTTACATTTAAGGTAATTAGCGATATGTGTGTTCCCATTACAATTTTCTTAATTGTTTTGAGTTTGTTATTGTGGGTCTTTTCCTTCTCTGATGTTTCCTGCCTAGAGAAGTTCCTTTAGCATTTGTTGTAAAGCTGGTTTGCTGTTGCTGAATTCCCATAGCTTTTGCTTGTCTGCAAAAGTTTTAATTTCTCCATCAGATCTGAATGAGATCCTTGCTGGGTAGAGTAATCTAGGTTGTAGGTTTTTCTCCTTCATCACTTTAAATATGTCCTGCCACTCCCTTCTGGCTTGCAGAGTTTCTGCTGAAAGATCAGCTATTAACCTTATGGGGCTTCCCTTGTGTGTTATTTGTTGTTATTCTCTTGCTGCTTTTAATATGTTTTCTTTGTGTTTAATTTTTGATAGTTTGATTAATATGTGTCTTCGTATGTTTCTCCTTGGTTTTATCCTGTATGGGACTGTCTGTGCTTCCTGGACTTGATTAAATATTTCCTTTCCCGTATTAGGGAAGTTTTCAACTCTAATCTCTTCAAATGTTTTCTCAGTCCCTTTCTTTTTCTCTTCTTCTTCTGGGACCCCTATAATTCGAATGTTGGTGCGTTTAATGCTGTTCCAGATGTCTCTGAGACTGTCCTCAGTTCTTTTCATTCTTTTTTCTTTATTCTGATCTGCAGTAGTTATTTCCACTATTTTATCTTCCAGGTCGCTTATCCGTTCTTCTGCCTCAGTTATTCTGCTATTGATCCTTTATAGAGAACTTTTAATTTCATTTATTGTGTTGTTCATCATTGTTTGTTCGCTCTTTAGTTCTTCTAGGTCCTTGTTAAACATTTCTTGCATTTTTTCTATTCTATTTCCAAGATTTTGGATCATCTTTACTATCATTATTCTGAATTGTTTTTCAGGTAGACTGCCTATTTCCTCTTCATTTGTTAGGTCTGGCGGGTTTTTACCTTGCTCCTTCATCTGCTGTGTGTTTTTCTGTCTTCTCGTTTTGCTTAACTTCCTGTATTTGGGGTCTCCTTTTCACAGGCTGCAGGTTCGTAGTTCTCGTCGTTTTTGGTGTCTGTCCCCAGTGGCTAAGGTTGGTTCAGTGGGTTGTTGGTTTCCTGGTGGAGTGGACTAGTGCCTGTGTTCTGGTGGATGAGGCTGGATCTTGTCTTTCTGGTGGGCAGGTCCACATCTGGTGGTGTGTTTTGGGGTGTCTGTGGCCTTATTATGATTTTAGGCAGCAACTCTGCTAATGGATGGAGCTGTGTTCTTGTCTTACTAGTTGTTTGGCATAGGGTGTCCAGCACTGTAGCTTGCTGGTCGTTGAGTGAAGCTGGGACTTCGCGTTGAGATAGAGATCTCTGGGAGATTTTGCCATTTCATATTATGTGGAGCTGGGAGGTCTTTTGTGGACCAGTGTCCTGAAGTTGGCTCTCCCACTTCAGAGGCACAGTGCTGACTCCTGGCTGGGGTGCCAAGAGCCTTTCATCCACACGGCTCAGAATAAAACGGAGAAAAAATAGAAAGAAAGAAAGAAAGAGGATAAAATAAAATAAAATAAAAAATAATTATTAAGAAAAAAATTTTTCTTAATGTATTTCTGATGTATCTGTTGGGAGGAAGGTGATCTCCGTGTCTTACTCTTCTGCCATCTTCCAGCCTCTAGATCCAAGCAATGCAATCTTATATAATTCAAGGGTGAAAGAAGAAATCACATAAGGAATTCAAATATATTATGAACTGAATGAAAATAAAAACAAAGCATGTACAAATTTGTATGATGCTGGTAAAGTAGTACTTAGAAATCTATAGCTTTAGATGATTGTATTTAAAAATGGTAAATTTGAAATCAGTGAGTAAAACTTTACTCCAAAATAAAGTTAAAAATAAAATTAAGCCAAAAATAAAAAGAAGTAATGAGATACTAAAGATAAAAGAGGAAATCGATGCAATAGAATGTGACAAAGTATAAAGGATTTCAACACCAAAAGTCCGTTTTGAAAAAAACAAAATCAATGAAAATGATAAACTGTAAGTGAGACTAATGAGGAAAAAAGAGAGAAATTTTTATTGATATTGGGAATAAAAGAGGAATCTTCACTTTTAATGATGCAAATAAGGGAATTTATGAGCAATTTAATGCAATCAAATACTATGACTTAATTTAATGGAAAAATTTTTTGAAAGACAAAATTACCAATACCAACTCAAGAAGAAATAGAAACAAAGAAATTGAATTATAAATAAATGTCTTTACAAAAAGAGTATTTATGTTCATTTGGTTTCACTGGTCAAGTTTGTTAGCCATGTCAAAAAGAAATGACATGAATACTACAGAGATGAGAAGAAAACTCACAAAGGCATTACATAATCCAATATTATTTTGATGCTGAAGCCAGACAAAGACAATCAAAGACAGTAGAAGATAAGTTATGGAAGAGTTACTGTGTAGAAAAATATGTCATATTCTTAGACTGGGAAGGTATATATTGTTAAGATATCAGTTCTTGTCAAATTGAACTATGTATTCAACAGAATACAAGTCAAAATCTACGTAGGCTCATTTTTTTTTTTTTTGGTGAAAATTGACAAGTGATTTCTAAAAAGACACAAAAATTCTTACATATTTTATTAGTTCCTAAGGGTTGTCATAACAAAGGATCACAGACTGTGTTGCTTAAAACAGCACAAATTAATTCTTTCACAGTTCTGAAGGCTGGAAGTCTGAGATCAAGGTGTTGGGAGGTCCATGTTTTCTCTGATAATCTGCGTAGAATCTTGTCTTGCTTCTTTCTAGCATCTCATGGTGGCCGGAAATTCTTAGTGGTCCTTGGCTTGCAGCTGCATCAGTCCAGTCTCTGCCTCCATTGTCACATAGTCATTTTCACATCACCTTCCCTCTGTGCATGTCTGTGTTTGCATCCAAATTTTCCCATTTTATAAGGATGCCAATTATATTGGCTTAAGACCTACCCAAATGACCTCAGATTAGCTTGATCATCTGTAAAGACCCTATTTCCAAATAAGTTCAAATTTATAGACACTGGAGGCTAGGACTTCAGCACGTCTTTTTCAGAGACACAATTCAACCTATAGCACACATTATTAACAAATAGAACTTGAAAACATAAAAAGCACAGTGGATCATAATCATATGTAAGTGTTTAAACTAAGGATTCAAGGTTGGTTTAATATTAAAAAATTAATCATTACAATTCACTTCATTCGCAGAATAATGGCAAAAATCAGTATTATCTTCTTAATAGCTGTATCAGAATCATCTGACACAATTAACTACTCAATGTTTGTTTGCTTGTTTTGTTTTGTTTTTTTAAAAAAAAAAGTCTCTGAAAATAAGCTTAGGAAACTTCTTCAATCTGATAAAGGGAATGTACCCCCACTCCCAAATCCAACTACAGTATTAATATACCTGACTGTAAAAGACTAAATTTTTACTAAGATCAAGAACAAAGAAACAATATCTACTCTAATCACTGCCATTCCACATTTTCTGGAGGCCCTAGAAAGAGAAATTAGGCATGGAAAAGAAATAAAGCCATACATATTAAGGAAGTTAAATGATTTTTATTAGAAAATAACATATTGTTAATGTAATAATCATATTAAATCTATAAAATGCTACTAGAACTATAAGTTATTTGTCATGATTGCAGAATAAAATGTCAATATATAGAATTAGTTGTATTTCTATATTGTAGCAGCAAAAATTAGAAATGCAATTAGCAAAATCACAATAATTTACAAGACCATAAGACATGTAAATATGAAGGATAAATATGAAAAACAAAGCCAAACACTGAAGAAAATTCCAAGAAAAATTACAGAAAACCTAAGTACATGGACAGCTACATCATGTTCATGGTTTGAAAGATTCACTGTTGTCAATTTCTTTCCCAAATTGATCTGTAGTTTCAACACAATCCTAATCAAAATTTAACTAGACTGTCTTGCAATAATTAATAAATTGATTCTAAAATACACATGAAAATTCAAAAGACCTACAGTAGCCCAACAATTCTGAAAGAAGAACTTTAGAATATAATCTTGCTAGATTTCAAGATTTATCATAAATCTATAGTAATTAAGACAGTGGTGTGGGATTGGCATAAGAATAAGCAAGGATAAATGGAACAAATTCCAAGAGTACAGAGATATATATCCACACATATATAGGGTCAATAGTTCTTATAAAAAATTGCCAAGAGAATTCAATAAGAAATAATAGACTTTTTAAAAAATGGTGGTGGAACAGTTTATATCCATATGCAAAAAAATGAAGAAAAATGAAGTTTGACCTTTTTCTCATAAAATCTGTAATAATTAACTCAAAATGGGTTATTGTTCTAGATGTAAAAGCTAAAATTATAAACACTCTAAAGAAATCATACAAGAAAGTCTTTGAAAACTTGGACAAGTCAAATATTTCTTTAGAAAGGGACACTAAATCAATAAATTGGACTTCATCAAAATAAAAACCATCTGCTTTTCAATATAACCCAATTATATGTTGTTTGCAATAATGTAACTTCAAATTCAGTAGGTTGAGTGTAAAATAGTGGACAAAGGTGGGCTGAGTGTAAAAGAGTGGACAAAGATATATCATACAAACATTAATCAAAAAAAGCATGGGGCTTCCCTGGTGGCACAGTGGTTGAGAGTCTGCCTGCTGATGCAGGGGGCACGGGTTCGTGCCCCGGTCCAGGAGGATCCCACATGCCATGGAGCGGCTGGGCCTGTGAGCCATGGCTGCTGGGCCTGCATATCCGGAGCCTGTGCGACAGTGAGAGGCCCACGTTCCGCAAAAAACAAACAAACAAACAAAAAAAGCATGAGTGGCTATATTAATATTGATAAAGTATACTTCAGAGCAAAGAAAATTACTCAAGATAAAGAGGGACATTATATAATGATGAAAGTATTAATCTCCCAGAAAGATATAACAATTCTAACTATATACACATAAAGCAACAAGGTCTCAAAATATGTGAAACAAAAACTGGTCGAGCTGAAAGAAGACAGGAAAATCCACAATTACAGTCGGGAACTTCAACCCTCTACCTTCCCTCCCTATTGCCCCTGCCTCTTGCACCAACAACTAATATAAGTACAAGACAGACAATCAGCAAGAATATAAAAGAACTCAGCAACACAATCAACTCGCAGGACCTAATTTACATATATGTAACACTGCACCCATCACACCAGAATGTACAGTTTTCTCAAGTTTCCATGGATCATTCACCAAGATAGATTATATCATAAAACAACCATTATTAATTGAAACTTCTAAATAATCTATGAGTCAAAGAAGCCTCAAAGGAATAAAAATATAGTACTGAATGAAAATGGAAACAAAATTTATCAAATGTTGTGGGGTGTAGATAAACCAGCACTGAGGGAAAATTTATTGCACTAAATGCTTATATTAGAATATAGGAAATTATTTAATAAATAACTTAATTTCCTGCCTCCTGATCCTAGAAAGCATAGAGAAAAATAAATCCAAAGCAAGCAGAAGGAAGGAAATAGTAACAAAAAGAGCAGAAATCAATAACACTGAAGACAGGAAAGCCATAGAGGTGGAAGAACAGAATTTTCAACAATAATCTACAAAAAAATTAAAATCACACTTAATGGCAAAAGACTGAATGCTTTCTCCTTCAGATCAGAGATACAGTGAGGATGTCTATTCTCACACACTATTTCAACAAGGTATCAGAAGTTCTCACTGCAAGAAGGCAAGAAAAAGGAATAAAAGGTACAAATTAAAAAGAAAAAAAAAGATTTCTATTTGCAGATATCACTGTCTTTGTAAAAAAAAAAATCCTAAGAAATTAAAAAAAAAAATTAAAAACCAAACCAACAATAGTAGTAATAATTTAATTCAGCAAGGTCACAGGATAAAGGCCAACATGTACAAATCAATCATATTTCTAATACAACATTTGGAAACTGAAATCATCAACACAATACCATTTATATTTCCTCCAAAGGAAAGAAAATACTTAGGTATTCATTAAGAAAAATGTATGGGATCTTTATTTTGAAAACTACAAAATGGTGATAAAAGAAATGAAAGGAGACATATGTATATAGAGAATATACCACATTCATGGGTTGGAATACTCAATCTAGTAAAGCTATCAATTCTCTCTAGATTTGTGCTATATGTTTAAGACTAGTTCTATCAAAATCCTAACAAGTTATTGTTAATAAACACAGACATGTTTATTCTAATATTTATATGGAATTGCACAGGCTTTAGAACAGATAAAACAATATGACAAAGAAAATTAAAGTGGGAGCAATTACTTTCTCCAATATTGTGGTTTATAGCATTTGACAAAGTGTGGTATTGGGAGAGGGATAAACACAGAGATCAATGAAACATAAAGTCAGTAAATTTTAAAAAAATCCTCTTCTAAAGATAAAATTAAGAAAATAATAAGACATGGCCCAGAATGGGAGGAAATATTCTCAATGCATATATCTGAAAAAAGATTTGTATACAGAATATATAAAGCCCTTTATAATTAAATAATGACACAAACCAACTGAAATAAAATTCATCAAAATACTTGATATATGAGTGGCTAATATGCACATAAAAGTTTTGCCACCATAATTAGTCATCAGAGAGATGTAAATTAAAACCATGATAGGATACCACTACACACATTCTAGAATAGCTAAGACTGAAAAGTTTTGTAATAGTAGATGTTGGCAACACTATAGAGCAACTGGAACTCTCGTATATTTCTGGTGGTTAGTAAAATGGTACAATCACTAACTTTGGGAAACCGTTTTGCAGATTTATAACTTATGCAATGTTTTATATATATACATATATATGTGTATGTATATATATATATAATGTTAAATGTATAATTAACATATTACCTAGCAACAATTACAGCCCTAGGTGTTTACCCAAGGGAAATGAAATATATGCCTGTACAAAGACTTGTACTTTAATGTCTTTCACAGCTTAATTTTTAATAGACGTAAACTGGAAGCAATCCAACTGCCCATCAACCAACGAATAGATAAATTGTAGTAATTCCATACAATGAATGTTCCTCAGCAATAATACGGAATAAACTCTCAATACACACAACAATGGATGAATCTTACAGGCAAACTGAGTGAATGAAGATGATGTAAGGGGGTACATACAGTGTAATTCCATTTATATGAGTCCCTAGAAAATCCAAACCTGAATTTTAATGAGAGAATGCAGTTCAGCAGTTGCTTGGGGCTGGGAGAGAGTGAGATTGACTGAAAAACGGCTTATGGATATTTTTTAGGGGTAATGAGAATGTTTTATGTCTTGATTAGGGTGGTGGTTTCACAGGTGTGTCAAAATTCATCCAACTGCATTATTAAAATTGATGCATCTTATTGTATATAAGTTATGCCTTAATAATGTTGATTAAAAATTAAGGGTAACCATTTCAAGAATAGGAATAAAATGTGCAATTTTCTGTATTACTATAGGGGAAAAGGAAAAATAAATAAAACTAAATCTTTTCAATAGAGGGCAGAAAAAACCCCAATTATTATTAGAATGAAGTTTGGATTTGAAAAGGCTTGCTCAAATTCTGTATTTACCACTTCCTAACTCAGATAAGTTACTTAATACATACAACTCAGTTTCCTCATCTGCTTTTATGTTTAATAATTATGCCTATCTTAAGGTTGATTTAAAGATTAAATGAAATTATGAACACAAAATGCTTAACAATGGATGAGATATAAAGTATTCAATCAATCTTAAACATTTTTTATCGGTATTATAATATTGAGAGTGATATTTTGTAAGTCAATCTTCTGATTCTCTCCTAGTACCATATTAATATCCTTTTCTGTATTTAACTCAGGTTGCTACTCTGCATTTATTTGCATGCTAGTTTGCTTAATGTCTCAGTCCCTCATTGGGATGTGAGTTGCCAGGCAGAAACCATGCCTGTTTTGTGCACTTTTGCACCCCAGCACTAGCACTGCCCTGGCCCATGGTAGATACTCATTGTCCCTTTGTGAATGATTAAGCCTTTCTTTGACCTACTCACAGTGTTTATCTCTGCTAAAAACTTAAAAATGTTACAAACAGAAGTTCTTATAGAATTGAATCACTCTATATAACCCTCACTTTTATGGGTAGAGAAACTGTCTTGGAAAGGTTATACTGTTGCCTCACATCATACAGCTAAATGGGGACAGAGAAACAGCAAGAAGTCAAATTGTTGAACTTATGATATAAAGAACTTATGATATAGAGTGAACTTTCAACTGACCCATGAAGTATTCTTTTTGGCTCTGACACTTCACCTCCTCCCATTTTAATATCTGAACTGTGGAGGCTGTATGTGCTGGGATAAGTCCAAATTCAATATTTTTATCTCCCAACATTTATGTTGGCCACAATGCTGAGTAAAGTGCCATTTATACAGATGTTATGTGTCTAAAGATGCTCCTCAATATTGATGAATATATAAAAGAACAATGGCCTTATCTTGCTTATATTGGCAAATGCACTTTGGGGAGCTTTTTGATTTGCTTTTAAAGTTTAGACCTCTACAAAATCATCTTTTGTACCTCTGACAAACAAAGACTTGTTTTAAAAGGATTTAAATTTTGGTTGAGTTTCATTAATCTCTCTTCCAAAAGGAATAGTGGTGGTTGCACACATGTATGTGTGCCTAATTAACTGTTATTTTATCTTCCTCCAAATTCATCACATGCACCTAGCAGCAGTCTTGGCTTCCACAGAAGCCAATGTGATTGTAGGGAATTGGCTTTTATTACACTTGGACCAAACAGAACATGTTTGAAAGGGTAAAGTCTGTAGAAAGCAGAACTGTGTATTTTTTCCCCTCCCCTCCAGAGATGATCCAATAAAATGGCTTCTTCTTCTGCACAAAAGCCAGGAATTTGCAGGTCAGCAGACCCTGTCACCGCTGTTCTCTCCTCCTTGTGTAAAGAGCCAGGTCTCCTGAAAGAGTAATAATTAAGATCCTCAGGAAGGCGCAGGGGGGCAGGGGCAACAAGGGAGTTAGGAGCCGTATAATCTGGGGAGGGAGGGAGACATCAAAATAAACAATGATTTTATTTAAATAAGCTGAATTACCCTAACCAGCTGTTTTTCAATGTCAGCAGCACTTAAAATTTTATCTTCTTAACTCTACCCTAGGTATTGTCTTCTGCCCCTGGAATGAAATGTTAGCAATAGAAGCACACTTCCAGTTAGTCTCCATTCAACCCCAAACTTTAATAGAAATAACCTGTCGGCTTTGATTGAGTGTGATATCACTAAAGGAGCCTTGAATTGAAACTGGGGGATAAAGAAGATTGCACAGTGTGTGAAGCCAGTTTGACTAAAATGGAAATTTTACTTCAGTCCCATCTGGCTGTCAAAAGGCCACTTCTAATACTTTCACAGAGCAATTTACCTTCACAGCAAAAAATAAAAAATAGAAACTGAAAATGCAAAAGAACCAAGCTAAACCAAGAAACAACCAAAAAAACAGACAAACAAAACAAAATAAAGACCCCAAAACCCTCTCTCTCCTTTTCAGAGTTTGAAGTCTTGTTCTGCATTGTCTCTCTAGGGGCTATGAATGAGCACAGTTCGCTAAACTTTCCTAGTAGGCTCAGTACTCCTGAGCCTACTAAAATTGCACATGCAATTTTCTCAGATTTCAAGTCTTTGAAAAGATGAAAAATCATCCTCAAGTAGGAACTCCTAAATAATCTGTCAAATACTTGAATGAAAATGCTTTCCACTCTTGCTTCAAGATTATGAGAGAAGGCAAGGTAGTGTTTGCTATGGACACATGCAGCAGAGTTAGTAGAGGACATGGATCCTTTGAAAACTTGTAGGCCATATCCCAGATCTGATGCTGGTCCCCAAAGAGCATTTTACATCCAGGATTAGCAATCTTGCTTCTTTGGGAAAAAATTGGCTAAAATTGATTTGCTAAAGGAAAATAAATTTTTGGTGACAGTCACGTATGAATAGGTGAATGTTGAGAACTCTGATGTACATGCAGTGGGACATGAATGGGAGGGTTGGGGACATTATGATTGTGCCACAGAAGCAGTTTTTAAAAAGACATTTGCTTTACTGTCTTACTGAACACTCTTTGATGTTCTATCTCAATGTCTGTTAAAAATCTTTGCAGAAATATGATGAAAAATGTAGATGTGATCTTAGAGACACCCTTCAGAAACAGGCTCTGTTTGCCTATTAAATATAAAGTGTTTACCCAGACTAACCAAAGAATCAGAGAAAATGAATCTTATTTGGGAGGGGAAGAACAAGTTCATGAATTCTATTTGGACAGTTTCTTGGAAGGAGTTCTCTTTGGTCAGTGAAAGGGAGCAGAGTCTGTATCTATATTTAGTCACGTTTGGGTGAACAGACACACACACATAAACCGAAAACAAAAACAACCTTGGGCATCCTTGCCTCTTCTTACCCTCCAGAACAAAATATAGACCCTGAGGAACAAAATAAAGAATCACTGGAGGATTTTTCTCTCAAATCTTTTCTCACTGTAACCCTATCAAAAATACATCAATAAATAAAAGACTTGAAAGCAGTTATTATTATATATCCATTTTATAGATTTGAAAACTGATGTTTTGATGCTTAGGAAGGTAAACAACTTGCCTAAGATCAACCAGCTGATAAGCGATGATGCTGAAATACAATTCTTGATTCTTTTATTCTGTGGTCCATTCTGTTGGTCTATAGCCATCTAGCCCTCCTTCCCTTGGTCTCTCCTTCCAGTAAGCATCCTGCTATTTTCTCATCGAGTGTCCTCCAGGAGTCGAGATGTTACCTATCAGGGTTCTTGGCCTTCCTTAATCAATAGAAATTGATCAGAATCCAGGCAAGAAATTTAGGCAAGGCTTTATTGGGGCGCCCTCTGCAGCTGGGGGGAGCAAGAACAAGCGACAGGTTCCCTTGCTCACTCTCTATGGGTGGGGGGTTGCACGAGCTGGTTCCTTATATGGGGTGAGGGTAGGGGTTGGCCCACAGGTCAGGCGGGAGGGGTGGCTGAGGTGCTCTGCCCACTCCCTTGGTGGTGCTGTGTGCGGGGAGCATGCAGGGTACCCTACTTTTGCTCCCGACACCCTGTTTTTGCTCCCAGCTCTTCAGAAGTGGCAGCTGGGTTTTTGGTCACTTTCTATCTTGTTGTCCAGAATTTGCCCCAACTGCACATGCACGCAATTATTTTTAGTTCCTTATAGTTTCTTTGTATTTTGTTGCTTGAGGAGACGTTTGTCCAGGTGCAATCACTGCAGCAAAATGTCCCAGGTCCCAGCCTGTCTCAAAGGGCTCTGCATAGAATTATAACAAGCCTATCCTTTCCATTTTCAGGACATTCTCTGATCACTTTTCACCTGTATGTCCATTACCCCATCATACAAGGCCATGCTTTCTAATGTCAGACATAATTTTTATATTCGCATATTTGAGCTAAAGTACCAATGCTTGATAACAATGTATCACAGTTATATCCTAAATTGACTATTCAAAATACCCCTTTAATTACACCAGAATACTTTAGCCATAGAGCTCTCCACTTTCCCCTACTTCATTTGTCCTTAGGATACAATTCATATTTCTGACTTCTCCTCACACCATTGTTTTCCAGCCAACACATAGCCTTTAGGCTTCTTCACCCAACTCTTTTTTTCCATGTCACTCCTAGTTTCCATGCCTTGCATGTGAGCTGTACCCTACGTGGAACACTGCACACAAGCACTCACTCTTTTCAAAAGCTTAGCTATCCAAATTAGTTTCATATATATTCTTTCATTTAGTTGTTATAGAACCCAGTGCTGTGAGATTTACTATTATGTATTTTACATGTAAGAATATCAAGAATTTGGAGTTCCCTGGCAGTCCAGTAGTTAGGACTTGGAGCTTTCACTGCTTGGCTCCGGTTTCAATCTCTGGTCAGGGAACTAAAATCCCGCAAGCTCCACGGTGTGGCCAAAAAAAAAAAAGAATATCAAGAATTCAAGAGGTTTAAAAAGGCAAATTCCCCAGGCAGTTTAAGTTTTTTAGGTCTTCACTTGTGCAGGGTCTTGCGAATGCTTCTGGGAGTTGTTCCAGGTATGGAAACAAAGTCAGGAAGCATCTCTATAAACATTTGTAGTATCTCAAGAGAAAAAAGGGATCAGACTATGCAAGTCTCCAGTAGTATGTTATGATTTCTTTTTTCATTCTTAGTAAATAATCATGCTTACACTTCATTTTGTATTTGCATTCTTTTTTTTTTGTGCCACATCTTTTTTTTTTATCTTTATTAGAGTATAATTGCTTTACAATGGTGTGTTAGTTTCTGCTTTATAACAAAGTGAATCAGTTATACATATACATATGTTCCCATATCTCTTCCCTCTTGCATCTCCCTCCCTCCCACCCTCCCTATCTCACCCCTTCAGGAGGTCACAAAGCACTGAGCTGATCTCCCTGTGCTATACAGCTGCTTCCCACTAGCTATCTACCTTACGTTTGGTAGTGTATATATGTCCATGCCTCTCTCCCACTTTGTTACAGCTTACCCTTCCCCCTCCCCATATCCTCAAGTCCATTCTTTAGTAGGTCTGTGTCTTTATTCCTGTCTTATCCCTAGGTTTTTCATGACATTTTTTTTCCTTAAATTCCATATATATGTGTTAGCATACGGTATTTGTCTTTCTCTTTCTGACTTACTTCACTCTGTATTACAGACTCTAGGTCTATCCACTTCATTACAAATAGCTCAATTTTGTTTCTTTTTATGGCTGAGTAGTATTCCATTGTATATATGTGCCACATCTTCTTTTGCATTCTTTTTACTTAAAGATGACACACCAAAATTGTATATACCTTAAGACCACAAAATGTGGATCCAACCCTGAGTTATTGAACTTGCCCAAAACAATGAATTGAGGGTGGGGGGGACTTGAGCTCAGTTCCTCCAATTCCAGGTCCTAGTGTCCTTTCTGTGCACCAGATACTGGCGTTGCAGTTACCTGTGGAGGCCCAGGCGAGTAGGGACTTCCTCCCTGAAGTCTTCTCAAGGCCAAAACAATATCAGCATGTTTCTTTGGATCTTACACAGTACTTTTTAAGGCCCTTGATTTTTTTTTATAGCAAACTTGTTCAGTACTTTGTTATGCATTTGTTGTCTCATTTCTCTAGTTAAACTGGCAGAGATCCTGGGTCAAGGAACATGCCCTGTCTCTCTTCACCTTGCTGAAAGCAGTTGTCATGGCATGAACTTAGTGAATAGAAACTAAACTTCTCAGATCATAGAAAGTCTTTCCTATACACCAGGCATCCTGCTGGGGAATCTTCCTAGGCTTCTAGTTTTAGACTTGTGTGGAAAGTTTATGATCTAAGATGACGGGAGAACCTAAGGACCCTGCAAGATGGTAGAAGACAGATTCATGTGTCTGTGTCCTTGCTTTCAATGTTGACCCCTAATCAGAAGTTGCTTCTAACTCCTACCAGTCACTCATTCATTCATTCAGCAAATATGTCTCAGGCATTGTCCTAGATTCTAGGGACAAAACTGAAAAAGATTCTCTCTCTTCCTTTGAGGAGCAAAGCCAAGCCAAGCCAGAATTTATGAATTCATTATCAAGGATGATATGATTTCTATAAAAAATGTAAGTAGTCTGGATTATTTTATGCTGGTCCATGAAATGAGGCTTATGCCAGGTAAATGAGCCAATTATTTTTACTTGGCAATGTATACGTGTTTTAAGGAATATATTTATCCAGAAAATTTGTCTGTAGACTAAATCTTGCCTTCTTTTTCTAGTAAGTTTCCGTATAAAATATGACACTTTTTCTTATAGAAAAAGTCCTTTCAGTTGAAACTTTTATGGGTGTGCAGCGTGAACAGCAAAGGAACGTGGTGTGTTGTGTTTACGTGGTTTGTGCGGTGAAAATGATAGGTTGATTACTTACTTTCTCAGTTAAGAACGTACTTCTTCATGAGAACACTTTTCTACTCTCCTCCACACCCAGTTTTCTGCCTCTGATCAGGAATTTCTAACCCTTCTGACTTGCTCTTTCCCTGATTATCTGTGAGATATAGCACTAGGACTACAAATTCATACTGGCAGTTGACAGGTGTCCTGAAGTAGGTCTAGTATAACATTTTATAAATTGAACATTTTTCATCCTTTTAAATAAGAAATTTTTTGAAACTTGGAACATTAAATACATTTAAAATAATTGGTAGAACAAGCCTCACTGATAACTCTTTTGTGGAGAAGGAAGGGACTAACAGAGGCGCCATGTCTTACATTTCTTTAGTGTTTCTCCTAAAACGTGGCCTACGCTAGGCACAGAGTAAGTGATTTTTATTGCTTCCTTGTCAGTGCTCACCGCACCTGGCATGAGTTACCTTTCACATTTACTGATGTAGTTGTGAGTGGCTCCCACAACTCAGAGTGAGCACATCCCTACCCCTCTCACATTCCACACCGTGCCGGGGGTTTGTGGATGGCCAGTGAATGTCAGAGGAACGAATGCATGAATTACCATTTACTTTGATTTTCATAATGACTAGATATTGACGGTTCTACTGAAACTAGTATCAACGTACACTAGCTTTGTTCTCAAGGAGCAGGTAAGGTGTATGGAATCTAACCTTCTCCTCTGTTCTGTATGACTAGCTCTGACTTGTCCTGAAGAAAAATCTCAGAAGTCACTTTTTCCTGAAAGGTTTCCTGACTCTTGAATAAATGGCGGTCCTTGCCTGTTACACAAACGCTGGTCCAGTTTACTACGTTCATTCCCTTCCTGCACACACCTGGGTGTTCTCGGCGCTGTGCTGGGTGAACACCTTTGCACTTAGGGAATTGTTTGCTGTTTATCAGCTCACAGTCCCTCATCCCCCACTGGATCTGTGGAGAAGACCAAGCATGGATTCAGGGGACCCTGTTGGAACATTGTTCCCCCCATTCCAGTTTCCAAAGCATTCCCCCCGAGCCTATAATATGTGTGGCTCCTGGAAGGGAACTTACTATCATGTGACCTAATTTAGCCCTTTCTTAAGTTAAAAAAAAAAAAATTGAATTATGCTTCCATGTAACAACATCACTTGCATAAACTGAACTCCTCTTGCTTAAGGAAGCAAATGTTTCTAAAATAACATTGATTTTTGGAAATCTCTGGCCTGTATTCTCTAGCTGCATAATAAAGATCCCCATTCCATCTTTGACCCCTTGGTTTGTCATAAGAGGCCTGAGCCATGGCTCAGAGGGGGCCTGTGTGTCCACCCTTCCTGAGTTTGGCTGCCAGGATCCTGGCATGGAGAGATGCTTCCTCATCCAGAGGCATTTTCCTGCTCCAGGCGTCACGTGGCTCTATGGTCCCTGCAGAATTCCTCACACCCAGCCCCTGCTGTCTCCTCACAGAGTTGGAAAGTTGCTTGTTTCTGTCTTTTTGTGTCACATTTGGTCCCCTGGGCCCTGAAACAACGCTGTGTGTGTTTTGTGTCCCACAGATTTCTTCATGATAAAGACTTCTTGAGTTTTCATTGAAAGCCCTCTATCTCAGAACTCAGACCTTGTGAATGGGGCTGAGCTGGTGGGACGGGAGCTTTGGGATCCCCTTCACAGCCCCATCTGTCTCTCAGATGCTCATTCACTCAAGTCATTTCTGCCTTGAGGCCTCTTTCTGTCATGCAAAATGATGTCTGAAGGCCAGAGGTGGCCAATTTTCTGACAGGGCCAGACCCTGAATCTCAGAGTCTCTGAATCTGGGACAAAATTTTTGCATTTCTGCAGTGGTAATCCATCAGGAATGAAGTAAAAAGATTAAAATACAACATGGTCCACTTATGGAGTGAGCATTAGGCTTCAGGTTACTGTTCTATTGTATGACATGGTGGCAGGTGAGTCAACATTATCTGCAGAGAGAGTGAGACTACAGTGTCCAAACAGAAGGACATGGGGCTGGAGACAACCCTGGGGCCAGGTCCTGGCCTCTCTTCTTTCCAGCTCTGTGAACTTGGGCAAGCATTGTAACACTTTCAGCTTCTTATCTCCTATCTAAAAATGACATTTTTCAAAGAACTAAAACAATCTTAAAATTCATATGGAATCACAAAAGACTCTGAATTGCCAAAGCAATCTTGAGAGAAAAGAACAAAGCTGGAGGTATCACCATCCCAGAATTTAGACTATGCTATAAAACAACATGGTACTGACAGAAAAAAAGACACATAGATCAGTGGAAAAGAATAGAGAGCCAAGAAATAAACCCACACACTTATGGTCAATTAATCTTCATTAAAGAAAGTAAGAACATGTAATGGAGAAAAGACAGTCTCTTCAATAAGTGGTGCTGGGAAAACTGGACAGCTACATGTAAAAGAATGAGATTAGAATATTTCCTCACACCATATACAAAAAAATCTCAAACAAACAACCTCAAAATGGATTAAAACCCAAATGTAAGACCTAAAGCCATAAAACTTGTAGAGGAAAACATAGGCAGAACACTCTTTGACATAAATCGTAGCAATATTGTTTTGGATCCATCTCCCAAAACAAAGGAAATAAAACCAAAAATAAACAAATGGGATGTAATTAAACTTAAATGCTTTTGCACAGCAAAGCAAACCATCAACAAAATGAAAAGCCAACTGATGGACTGGGAGAAAATATTTGCAAATGATATGACAGATAAGGGGTTAATATCCAACATATATAAACAGCTCATACAACTCAATATCAAAAAAATAAGCAACCCAATCAAAAAATGTGCAGAAGACCTAAATAGACATTTTTCCAAAAAAGACATACAGATGGGCAACAGGCACATGAGAAGAGGCACAATATCTCTAATTAGATAAATGTATATTAAAAGAGAAATGAGGTATCACCTCACACCAGTCAGAATGGCTATCATCAAAAAGTCTACAAATAGCAAATGTTGGCAAGAATGTGGAGAAGAGGGAACCCTCATACCCTGTTGGTGAAAATGTAAATTGGTGCAGCCACTATGGAAAATAGAATGGAGGTTCTTTAAAAAAACTAAAAATAGAGCTACCATATGATCCAGAAATCTCACTCTTGTGTCTATATCTGGAAAAAATGAAAAAAACTAATTTGAAAAGATACATTAACCTCAATGTTCATAGCAACATTATTTCCATAGCCAGATGTGGAAGCAACCCAAGTGCCCATCAACAGATGAAGGGATAAAGAAGTTGTGGTATATTTACAACACAATATTACTCAGCCATAAAAAAAGAGTGAAATTCTGCCATTTGCAACAACTTGAATGGATCTACAGAATATTATGCTTAGTGAAATGACAGAGAAAGACAAATACTAAATGATATCACCTATTTGTGGAATCTAAAATATAAAAGAAATGGATGTATATAGCAAAACAAAAACAGACTCACAGATATAGAAAACCAACTAGTGGTTACCAGCTGGAGGGGCAAACAGAGGTAAGGGAAAGAGATACAAACTGCTATATATAAAATAGATAAACAACAATGATATATTTTATAGCACAAGGAATTATATCTATTATGTTGGAACAACTTTTAATGAAGTATAATTTGTAAAGATAATGAATCACTATGCTGTGCACCTGAAACCAATGTAATATTGTAACTTAACTATTCTTCAATAAAAATAACTAAATAAATTGGAAACAATAAAATAAAAATGATAATACTCAGCTTCTTGCATTGTGATGATTAGAAATATGAATATACAACGTCTAGCACGTAACAGATATTCAACTAATGTCATGACTCCTTTTTCATTCATTTTGAAGGAATTTATAATCCAATAAATGAGACCAAAACAATGTAATACCTAAATTTTACCAATTAAGATTCAATAAAGTATGAAAAAAGAGTAAACAATCTCTCTGCTTTAAAGACTCAAGTGGAAGGCAGGAGGAAGTTATCCCTCAGTTAGGGAAAGAGAGTTCTAATATCCCAAATATCCCAAATATCTAATACGTTTATTAGTAAAATTTGAGTCAGGAGAGATTTTAGAGAGTTCCTGACATCACTCTTCATCCAAAAACCAATTAGAAAATTATTCTATAGAGAACGAACTTATGGTTACCAGGGGGAAGGGGGGGATTGTTAGGGAGTTTGGGATTGACATGTACACACTGCTATATTTAAAATGGATAACCAACAAGGACCTACTGTACAGCACAGGGAACTCTGCTCAATATTCTGTAACAACCTAATTGGGAAAAGAATTTGAAAAAGAATAGATATATGTACATGTATAACTGAGTAATTTTGTTGTACACTTGAAACTAACACAACATTGTTAATCAACTGTACTCCAATATAAAATAAAAAGTTAAAAAAAAAAAGAGGGCTTCCCTGGTGGTGCAGTGGTTAAGAGTCTGCCTGCCGATTCAGGGGACACGGGTTCGTGTCCCTGTCCAGGAAGATCCCACATACCGCAGAGCAGCTAGGCCCATGAGCCATGGCCGCTGAGCCTGCGCGTCTGGAGCCTGTGCTCCGCAACGGGAGAGGCCACAACAGTGAGAGGCCTGCGTACCGCAAAAAAAAAAAAAAAAAGATAAAAGCTAATCAGAAGGCCACATACTGAATGACTGCCTTTATCTAACGTTCTTGAAATGGCAAAATTATAGTGATGGAGAACAAATTAGTGGGTGCCAGGCTGGTGGAGGAGGGTGTTTGGTATGACCATAAAGGAAGGGAGATTTTTGTGGTGATAGAATGGCTCTGTATTGTGATTGAGGTTGTGGTTACACAAATCTACACCCATGATCAAATGACAGAAATATATACAGTGTATTAATGTCAATTTCCTGGGTTTGATATTGTGTTATAGTTATCTTAAATGTAAGTGTTGGGGGAAAATGGGTGAAGAGTTTATGGAACCCTTCTATACTATCTTTGAAAGTTTTTGTGATTCAATAATTATTTCAAAATAAAAAGTTAAAAAAAAACTATATCCAATTGTACTAACATGAAAAAAAAAGTGTTCTAATTGATGTTCAGGCCTCCTATCGCAGCAAGAAGCTGTTTTAGACATTTGTTGCAAAATGTTCAAAAGCAAACAGTGCCATGAGCTATCATTCTACTCCTTATGTCCCAGCCCTGATAAGGATCCACTGAGCCCCTACATGCTATCATGACTCCCTGGGTGCTCATTTATGACTCACGTGGAAAGTAGGAAAAGAGGAGTTTTTCACAGATGTGGTAAAATACCTTGGGAAGCCCCAAGAGGAGGCATCAGAAGGTGCTATTTGCAGGGACTAAGGACTGAGAAAGAGATCCTTTTATACTTTGTGGTACATCATACTAATTTTTATTTTTTTGAGAGCCATACAATGACTTTTCCCTTAATGACATCCATCACTTGTTTGATCACTTGCATTCTGCTTAACAGGAGAGAAGAATCCTCTAAATGCCATAAAAATTGCTCAATTTTGCTAAATTTCCCCTAGACTGATTTATTTCCCTTGTTCTTTTAGCAGGCATCTTTGTTTTAAACTGTCAGTCTCCCATGCACCTCCTTGAGTATCCATGAAAGATAAAATAAGGAAGCTGAGAGGTATCGATTGTTTCTGGCTGTCGCTAGGCTCAATGCTGGACATTGTAGGGAAAAGGATCCATGTCAGGGAGGTTGCAGTGTGATCACTGACAGCAGTGAAGGACCAGCTTCATCTGTGAGAGAATGCTGGGTGTGAGTATAATAAGGAAGGGAGAAAGACAGAGGGTAAGGAGAGAAAAATAAACTCTCCTTATAACATGTTTTCCTGAAGGTCAAGTTTCTGGTTTGTCTTGAACAAGTCACATAAATTTTCTCTGAATCTCATATAAAATAAGGATGATATTCTATTAGAAATATTTTATGAGTATTAGGAATACTATATGTAGGTTGTTTAAATACCAGTTAAAAAATTTAGGACCCCTAAACTAATCATGACAATGTAAGTTTCACTGGCACACGGTGATGTCAAAAGTACTCCAATGGTGAACAGAGGGCAGGGTTGTTGAACTTGTCTGTATGGCTAGTAGGCCCCATATTATATTGGAACAAATTGAATTTAAAGCCAAAGAACATTAATCACTTCTTAGCTGGGGATCTTTGGGAGAGGCAATCAACCACAGGCCCTAAGTCTTCCTGAACACTGCTAGCTGAGTAGGCCCCAAATGCAAAGCACTGACTACCCTCTACTGAGCCCTTTCCCTGGGTAATATTTTCAGCCAGCAACTTTGAGGGATGAAGCCAAGTCTCTGTTGGAGACAAAGCAGGTTTCCTTGCTTCTTGTTATAAGATGATGGATTTCCCAAGCCCAGTATTTTTCAGCTGTGATACACACTTACCACATGCACAGCACTCATATGAGCCCATGATGGGACTTGGGGTTAAGGAGAAATCATTTAAATTGTACTGCTTGCTGTGCTGTGAGTCATAAAGTTCTTTGTCTCTGATCCAAGATTCTTGTGGCATCTACCAGCAACCACAACAGAGTAATAAGCTAACTTACTAGCTCGTAAGTTGGACAAAATCAAATCACAGACCTGACAGTGTTCTAGGTCAAATGCTTTTATTTCTCAAATTCTTAGTTTGCTCATCTGTAGACTATAGATAATTGCAATACTATTGAAAGATAGATGTGAGCATTATTAAATTTTACAGGTGGGTCCTGAGCCGCCATTAAATGATTGGACCCACTCCAAGGATGTTGCTGGACCATTGCTATGCATGGTCAGAACCATACCACCTGTCAGAGCATTGATTTCTTCTTTTTTCCCACATGTCAGTTTCACCTTGCTATTGGACACTATGCAGCTTGAGAACAGGTTCTCTATTGCTCGTGTCTTCTGTAACCCTGATTGTGCTCAGCACAGTGTCACAAAGATCCTCAACACCCACAAAACAAGTATCCAGGCATACAATGGGCATATACCTCTGCCCTTCATTAAGGTCCTAAGCTTCCTACACTTTATCCATAACACAGAATTGATAGATAAAATCTGTGTCACCTGTCTCATTAGCTTTTGGAGGGAGACAAGGATATTGATATATTTGTAAAATTATGAATCTTTGAAATCATAAAGTAATAAGATAATAACTCATATTTATTGAATGCTCTTTGTGTATAAGCTACTAAGTCCACATATCTCATTTTAGCCTCCCAATAACTTTTAAAATATTTTTCTAATTATTTTACAGATTAGGAAACCAAGGCTCAGCAAGGCTGAGTATGTGTCCCAAAGTTACACAGCTACCAAGTGAGACAGACAGGATTTGAATCCAGGGCACTCAGACTCTACAGTTGTGTTGTCCAATAAGGTAGCTGCTAGTCATATGTGGCTACTTCAATTAAAATTCATTAAAATGAAATAAAAATAATATTATTCCTATTTCATAAACATAGAAACCAAGGCTATGAGAAACAAGAAATTTCTCCCAATTTAGAGTGTTAGCAGTGACAGGACTAGGATTCAAATGATGTAGGGCTGCTGATCAGGCTGCTGGCATTGTGGATCTCTTTGTAGGTACACGGTTTCCCTATCCCTGGGATGTTTGGCTGCTTCAGTTTGTTTTTCACACTCAGCCATATTCAGATGAACAGCTGAAGCTCTAGATCCAAGGGAGCCCCAGGGAGTCCCACTCTATGTGAATAGAAAGCGAGAACACACTGTCTTGAAAATAATTGATGGCCAACAAATGTTGGTTGAGGTGAATTATCATCTTTTTCATTAACTTCTGTTGTTACAGTTCTGAAATAGAGATGTTCCAGAGACGAAAACAAATCTGGAATCTTTGGATGAGAAAGCTCTCTTACAGCTGACACATTTACAAGCATGGGACCTAAATATTTCCCATAGGCTGGGTCAATGCCCAGTGAAAGGCAGAGATAAGGAATATTACAGAAAATCAGAAAAGCCAGAACTCGTTATGAATAGGGAGCAGACAGGTGAACTTCAGGAAGTGGGGACTGACTTGAGCCTTGAAGTTCATGGAACTAGGCATGTAGGCTTCTTAAAGGCAACACTCTGCTCCCCTTTCTAGCTTGATTTCCTGAAAACTCAGCATTTTGAAAGCCCCACAGTGCTTTAATTTCCTTACACACATTTGGCGCTTCTTGCTTACCTGTGTGTTTTTGCCCCTACGTTTACCCTGCTAATAATACACTTACTACCTGGTTAATGCCTAATTCTTCCTTGACAGTTATCTCTTAAGCCATGCATAATCTCCATCAGGCTGATTAGTCACTCTCTTTTGTGCTACACAAGAATCCTGGGCTCACTTCTAAAACTGCTCTTATCTGATTTGTTTATGCTTCTTTCTCCCTGGATCAGTTAACTTTCACTGCTTAAGGAACCATCTCAAAACTTAGTGGCTTAAAACCACAATCATTTATTATTGCTTGTGATTCTAAGATTCAGCAGAGTAGTTCTGCTCACCTGAGCTAGGTTTGGTTGACCTCAGCTGGGCACATTCCAGTGTCTGTAGTCAGTTTGTGTGCAACCCAGGGTCTAGCTGCCTTAAGGATGGTCTTCCTTATGGGGCTATTGGTTGTGGGAGGAAAGAACTGGGCCACAAGTCCCCCCAAAATTCAGCCTGCTAGCCTGGGCTTATTTACATGGCAGTTTTAAAAGCAAGAACAGAAGCCACCAAGGCCTGTTGAGACCTGAGTTTGGAAATGTCACAGTGTCATTTCTGCCATATTACATTGGTCAAGAAAGACCCAAGACACACCAGACACAAAGGGTGGGAGTTGCTACACATCATCTTGCAAAGGGGTGATAATTGAGGCCATTTTTGTAAAAGATCTACCACACTTCCTTGGTATCATTTTAAGGATAGAAACTAAGTTTTACTCATCCACAGAACCTATCAGGAGTTAGGGATTTGTGAATATTTTATTATGGAGGCTGATGAGTGGAAAATATTAGAAAAAACAGTCTAGGCAAAGGGAAATAGGGAAGTCGGATAAGCCACATATGTTGGTTGTCACTATGGAAAACAGGTACGCTAGGTGAGGACCTCTGATTCTACCACTGCCAGGTGGGCCAAACTTGCTGTTTTTCCCATGTATTCCATCTTCCCCTCACTGACATCAACTCTTCCTTAGCCCCTTCCCTGACACACATATAAAGATAGTTCTGAGGAGGAATATATGGTTCAAAGAATACTCCTGGTAAGTGCACTCTCTTCCTTACTACATAGATCTTTACTAGTAATTTCTTGTCTGTTCTCTCTAAATGTTACCTGGGCTGGATAGGTGTGAAATTTGAAGGCCATGTCCCCTCATGCAAACTTCTTCTTTTCATATTTCCTCTAAGCCACTTTCTTCTCCACCCTTCTCTCTGCAGCTCTCACCTGAGGTTAGAGTTTTGGGACACATTTCAGGAAGTAGGATGATGGAAACATGGAAACGGAAACAGGTAACAGACTGGAGTGAAAAATAGGGTGAAAGGCTAGTATGTCTCTGTCAAGGTCAATTTATAGTCTGTTAAATTCCCTCACACACAAGACTCACCTCTAGTAGTCTCTGAGGTGAACTCTATTTTATTCTTGCACAGAGTTTACTCACCTTGGGGAGGGAGAGAGGGAGGTTACATTAAAGAATTTCCCAAATGATATTTTATGGAAGTATTAAGACAGAATGTAGGGGGAAAGTTTCCATGGTCTAAAATTTTTGGGAAGCTGAGACATGCTTCAAATTACATCTTCTTAATGGAGATTCATGTTGTATGAATCAATATTCCCAGTGTTTTGAAAACAAGTGTACAATCTATGAAACATACTTTAGAAAATGGTGCTCCAGTTTTCAGGGCATGTGAAGAAATGATAGAATTACCACAGATACCTAAATAAAATTACCCTAAAATTTAGTGATTTAATGACTGTGTGTTACACTCACAGATTTCTAGGTCAGGATTTCAGGCAGAGCATATCAACAATGGCTTGCTTCTGCCTCATGATATCTGGGGTCTCAGGCTGAAAGACGTCAAGCTTGGGGACTGGAATCATCTTAAAACTCACTCACATGTCTGATCATTAATACTGGCTGTAAACTAAGACTTCAGTTGGGGCTGTTAACTAGGATACTTCCATGTAGTCACTCCATGTAGACTGTGCCTTCTCACCAAGCGATGACTGAGTTCCAAGAGGAACTCAGTAATTGAGCAGGACCTTAGGGGTCTTCCCAGGACAGATCTCCCCCATATCCTCCACTTGCCTCTGGTGTGTAGGAAATTTTAGCTTCCTAGGCCTTCTTCAAGTTCCAAAAAATAAATTTAATCAGAGGAGTGAGAAAATGCAGAAAAAAGGAGAACAGTCAAGCAAGACCAAAGAACAATACTTTAGCCATTAAACAAAGTTAATGACCTTTAGTTCCTCCTCAAGGGCTATAGATAATATTCTGAGCCATGTCCTTTGAGCTGTTTTGCAGATACTGAAACCCCCACTGTTGGAAGAAGTTAACTGAATGATGCCCAAAAGCACACAGACCCCAGACCAGTCTGAACCAGAAGGTTGATGATGTTGACTCCTGATTACATCATTACCAACCAATCAGAATAATGTCCATGAGCTGATCACATACTCACAACCTGCCTCCCTCACACTGTCTTTAAAAACCTTTTCATGAAAGCCTTCGGGGAGTTTGGGTCTTTTGAAAGCTAGCTGCCTGGACTCCTTCCTTGGTACCCTGCAATAAATGTTGCACTTTCCTTCACCACAACCTGGTATCAGAAGATTGGCTTTACTGTGAGTGGAGAAGCAGACTCAAGTTTGGTTCAGTAACAAGGGCATCCTGAGAGAGCCAAGTGTAAGTCATATCACTTTTATGATCTAGTCTTGGAAGTCATGTGGTACCACTTCTGTCACATTCTACTCATCAAAGTGGTCACAAAATCGCTGTATTTCAAGGGGGAAGGAAATTGATGGCGAATGGCAATGTTCTAGAAGAGCATGTGGGACTAGAAATATTGTTGTAATCTTTTTTTGAAAAATACTGTCTGCTATACTAATTGTGTGTAGAGGACTGTAAGGATATGAGCCTAATAAGTGCCAGAATTTGGGCAGGAAAGAAGTAGGGGAAAATGTTCAGAAAAGAAATTGGAAAACACAAGATTCTCATTGGTTCATATAAGTCGTCATGGACTACATTACACCCTCAGACTATATGCTGCAATGAAACAGCCCAGCCTTTGGAAGTTATAATATCAGAAAAGTGAAAATATCTTTCATGATCTCTATATAAGGATCCTTTCATGCTCACTCTTAGATGTTTTACTGTATTATATTTCACTAGAAATTAAAATAAATGGTACTTGGAGACATTAGTCAGAAACTTAAATTCATCTGATAACTGTGGTATAGCTGGGAAAGAGGGTCTGTGGCACTTCTGCTGAGTTATGAAGAGATTGATAACATATGTACTATATTGAATAGAGTCTATTGAATATTTACATACAAAAACTTTAGAAATATTACATAATATAAGCTTCTCCAGTTTTCAGCAAACTTTAGGAATAAATAGGCATGGTTAACACAGGACCTCCAGCTTTCAAGAACTTCTTTCTTAGGAACATGTTTCATAAGATACTACTCAAAACTTGGATATTACTGGGAAAATCCAGTGCCTGTGGGAGCTTTTATTTCCTACCAACTGATTCTATTTTGGGGCCAGAAGTGCCATATTGGACATCAGGGCTGCCCTGGGCATGAGCTCTTTTGGCCAGAGTCACCAACAGTGAGTAGATGCATATTTAACTTGTTGGCAAAGCTGGGGAGAAAATGCATCTCTTCTCTTTTCTGATGGGCTCTGTTAGTGGGGTGGTCCCAAGATTTGACAGGCTGTTTATGAAACAGCAACTCCCTAGACATTCATCTATGGAGCTGTGTAGGGCAAGTAGTCACCTGAGAGTAAAAATGTTGCACTTAAAAATCCTTCTCAGGAATTCCCTGGCAATCCAGTGGTTAAGACTTCATGCTTCCACTGCAGGAGGAACGGGTCCCATCCCTGGTCGGGGAACTAAGACCCCGCATGCCATGCAGCATGGTCAAAAAAAAAAAAAAAATTCCTTCTCACAGCCTTCTCCTTCTGCCAAGATGGAGCCACCCCATTCCTCCAAGGCCCTCTACCTTGTAACTGAAAAGCCCTAGACATAACACAATAAGCCAGCCTAGAAATTCTCTGAAATGTAGAAGGAAGATGGGCTGCTTAGGACCTCCGTTAGGACTTGAGGACAACACAGTGATGACTTCTCTGGGTTTTCTTCTTGCTTCCAGGTAAGGCGCTGAGGAAGCCTCAGATCCAGACCACCAAAAGAGGCACCGAAAAAGGCACAGAAAGAAATGAAGCTGCATGAAGCCTGTTTCCCAAGGCAAAGAACAAGCAAGGGTGGACTAGCAACAAAAAGCCTTACTTCAGTCAAATATTAATGGAAATAACATTGTCTTCAGCCCTGGTGGACTCAGCAGGGAGGAACAAAATGTTGAACTTCCATATGCCACCATCTCATGACCCTTGGGAGTAAGTTCCCGTTTCTGCTCTGCGTATTGTCAGGGAGGTTGAGCAGGGACCTGATCTTCCATCCCTCTTCTACCAAAAGCAAAGGGCAAGCAGTGACGTTTCAGTGAAGCTGAGTAGGGGACTCTTCATTCTCTGCCACAACTGGAGCAGGCAGCACTCTGATTGCAACCCAGCAACAGAGTCTTAATGAGATGGAGCAAGGTGGGGCTGGTTATCAATAGGCTTCATCCCCGCTGCTCCTGCCCTACCATGTCAGGAGGGCCCTGTAAGCTAAGAATACACAGCCACCCAGAGCTCATGCCACCTCAACAAGAGGACTGTCTACAAAGAAGATAAAATAGAGTCCAGAGTTTCATAACATAATATCTAAAATGTCCAGAATATAACTGTAAATAACTCAAACCAAGAACCAGAAAATCATCCACAGTCACAAACACCAGGATGAATTATAGATTGGAATTATCTGACAAGGATTTTAAAGCAGCCATTGTAAAACTGTTTCAACATACAATTATATTTTTTTTGAAACAAAAACATTAGAAAAATCTCAGCAAAGAAATAAAAGTTATAAAAATCAATCAAGAAATATAAAAAAAAAACCCTTTCCAAAACAAACAAACAGACAAACAAACATAACCTCACTGGATGGGCTCAACAATAGAATGGAGATGACAGATGATAAAATCAGCAATCTTGAAGACACATTAATATAATTTTCCTAATCTGGGCAACACAGAGAAAATAGACTGATAAAAAAATAAACAGAGCCTCAGGGACCTGTGGGAGAATATAGATCCAACATATGTATCATCGAATTTCAAGGAGAGGGGACAGAAATTGAGGCTCAAAAAGTACTCAAAAAATAATGGCAGAAACTTCAAATTTGGGAAAAGACAAAACCGTACAGATTCAAAAAGCTGAACAAATTGAAAAAAATGATCAACTCAAGGAAGTGAAGGCTAAAACATACCATAATTAAACTAGGACAATCTAAAGCCAAAGAGAAAATCTTGAAAGTACGAAGAGTGAAAAGACACATTACTTATATGAAAATGCCAATTTGAACGATAGTGGATTTCTCACCTGTAACAATGGAGGTCAGAAGGAAATAAAACGTTTTTTTCAAGTACAGTTGATCCTTGAACCACACAGGTCTGAACTGAATAGGTCTACTTATACAGTTTTTTTTCATTAAATATGGACTACAGTACACATGATCAATGGTTAATTCACAGTTGCAGAATCACAGACACAGAGGGCCAACGGTAAAGTTATATGTGTTTTTGATGGTGTGAAGTGTTGGCGGCCCTAACCCCTGTGTTGTTCAAGGGTCAACTGTACTGAAGGAAAAGAATTGCAAACCATGAATTCTCTGTTTAGCAAAAAATCTTGCAGGAATGAAGGGGAAATAAACACAATATAAAATGAAGGAGAATAAGTTGTTAGCACACCTACCTGTAAAGCATTGCTAAAGGAGGTTCTCTAGACAAAAAGAAAATGTTAACAGAAGAAGGCTTGAAATTTCAAAAAGAAAAACTTTGAAGCAGTTGAATACAGGGCTAAATATACTGGACTATCTTTATCATGACTTTATTACATCATATTTGTTGGTTGATTATAAAACCATCTGATGTGGTACTCAATGTATAAAGAGGAAATACTTAAGAGAATTTTACTTTAGTAAAAACAGAGGGTAAAAATACTTAAAAGGAAGTGAATTTTCTACACTTCACTAAAGGTGGTGAAACATTAATACCTGTGCTGAGTTGAGTATATTGTAATATACCTCGAGCAACCACTAGAAAATTATACAAAGTGATATACAAAGTGAGCAACCACTAAAGACACTATAAGTATTTCAAATTGGTTTTTCAAAACAAATTGGTAAAATTGATAAAATTCTGATAAGACTGGCAAAAGTAAAAAAAAAAAAAAATGGAAGACACAATTCACCAATATCAGAAATTAAATAGGGGATGTAGGGGATAAGAAGGAGATAATTAGGGAAAACTGTGAACAACTTTACATTCATAAATGTGACAATTTTAAAAAGTTGATCAGAAATCAAACAAGATGAAATAGAACACTTGGGTAATATTTTAATAATTAAAGAAATTGAATTTGTTAAAGTCTCCCCCAAAAGAAATCTCTAGGCCCAGGTGGTTTTATTATAGAATTCTAGAATTCCGCAATGTAGAACTCTAAAATTATACCAAATATTTAAAGAACTAACACCAATTTCATACTATTTCTTCCAGAAAAAAAGAGAAGAAAAAATTTCCAGCTAATTTTATAAAATATTACCCTGATAGCAAAACCAGACAAAGATATTTTTAAAAAGAAAACTACAGACCAATATCTCTCATGAATTTAAACGCAAAAATCATTGGTAAAATATTAGCAAATCTTACCTTACACAAAAGTTAACTCAAAATGGATCAAAACTTAAATATAAAACATAAAATTCCAAATATTTTACTGAAAACAGATAGAAGGACATCTGCAGGATCTTCAGGATCGGGTTAGGCAAAGAATTCTCAGGATGACACCAAAAGCTTGGAAAGCAAGGAAAATTTGAAAAATATGATATCATCAGAATAAAAATATTTGCCCTGAGAAAAACCTTGTGAAGAAGATGAAGAGAGAAACTATGGACTGGCAGGAAGTATTTGCAACCATATATCTGAAAAAGGCCCTCAGGTATCCCACACTTTTCTTTCTCTTTCTTTCTTTCTTTCTTTCTTTCTTTCTTTCTTTCTTTCTTTCTTTCTTTCTTTCTTTCTTTCTTCTTTTTCTTTCTTTCTTTTTTATTTTATGAAAGTGAATACACACAATAAAAAGAAAACTTTATTTTTTGTCCCAATTAGTATTTGAAATAGCAAACCTGCTTTTTTTTTTTATTGGAGTATAAATGTTTTACAATGTTGTGTTAGTTTCTGCTGTAGAACAAAGTAAATCAGCTATATGTATGCATATATCCCCTCCCTCGTGAGCCTCCCTCCCAACCCCTCTCACACTTTTCAAAAGTTCGCTTTACACAGTACTCTTACGAAAGTTCTATATATATTAGCATCTGTTTTTGCCAAATGAAAGAAATCCCAAGATAATTTTTGGTTTTACAAAAAAGGCTAACAATGAGAACAGTGTTCAGCATTTGTTTTGCAGGGAGCTGTTATAGAGGCAGTTTGCACCCTGAGGAGCAGCAAGAGTGGCACCTCCAAGCTCCTTCTGGAAACTACACTCAGCATCTCAGTATCCAGCTGCCACAGCCTTGAGCTGTGTCTCTGAGCATCTGTGTTTCTCTTAATGTATTCTGTGCATCCCTTAACAAGATGTGTCCTAAAGTAATTGCTTCTTTGCTTTAAGCCATTTTGTCTCAGGGAAGTTTTCATAGGAACACTCTACTTTCATAGGGTAGGGGAAACCTGTAATATCTTGAATATATAATAACTCATGAAAACAAAACAAACAGCAAAAGCAAACCAGTAAGTTTCAACTGGACAAAAGACATGAAGAGATATTTTACTAAAAAGGTTATATAGATATCATATAAGGTTAAACATCATTTGTCAGCAACAAAAATGCATATTAAAGCCACAAAGAGTTATCACTATATACCTGTCAGTATGGCTTAAATGAAAAACAAAAAGTGACAACACCAAGTGCTAGCGAGAATGTGGACAAACTGGATCATTCAAAAATTCCTATTGAGAATGTATAATGGAACAGCCACTCCTGAAGACAGTTTGCCAGTTTCTTATACTAACCATGCAACCACCACATGACACAGCAGCAACTGAGTTCATCCATCCATTTGTTCATCCATGCCAGAGAAATGAAAACTCATGTTCATACAAATGAATGTTTAGAGTGACCTTATTCATAATAGCTAAAAAACAACCCAGAGGTCTTTAATGGGTGGATGCTTAAACTGTGGAATGCTACTCAGTAATAAAAATAACAAGCTATTAACACATGCAACAGCCTTGATAAATCCCCAGAGAATTTCATTGAGTCACAAAATGTCAACCCCAAAAGGCTACATATTGCCTGATTCTGTTTATACAACATTCTTGAAATGAAAAAAATTATAGAAATGTAGGCTAGATTAGTGGTTGCCATGAGTTAAAGGAGGGAATGAGAATCAAAGGTAGGTGGACGTAGTTGTAAAAGGGGGACACAAGGGATTTTTGTGATGAAGAAAATGTTCTATATCTTGACCATAACAATGTTAATATTTTGATTGATTTTGTATTGTAATTTTTCAAGATGTTACCACTAAGGGATAGAGGAAAATGGGCATAATGAGTTTTTCTATATTATTTTCTACAGCTACATATGCACTATAATTATCTCAAAATTCAAAGCTTAATTAGAATAACCACTTGATCATGGAGATTTTGTTACTAGGTCTACTTGGGATATTGGCATCTTCCTTGACTTACTGTGCATTCTTCCTGAAGCCTTGTAACTCCTTTGCATGTGCGCCCAGCTCACAATTTGACGTATGCGTTTTCTCCCCAGCAGTGGCACAGTTTCCTCTGCTTTCTGTGAATTGGCTCCTAAGTGACCAAGTCATTTGTGGACCAGACATGCCAACTCAGGACTAAACTCAGCAGCTATGATTGAGACCCCCTTCTTGCACAGAATGTAAGGCTTGGAGAGTGCCTGCAAGGCCATTTCCTGCAGTGACTTAATTTCCTGAAGAGGAACTTAGGCCCTGAAAGAATCAAGATTAGAATCTGACAGGTCTCATGCTGAGCCCAGCACATTTTTTGACACTTGAGAACTTTTACAACATGTAAGCCTTTCTCCACTAACAGCTCTGAGTTTTAAAAAGCTATTTAATGGGGTGTGGCCAAGATGATGGAGTAGAAAGACCCTGAGCTCACCTCCTCCAACAGGTACACCAAAATTACAACTAATTACAGAGCAACAATCTATGAAAATGACTTGGAGAGTAGCAAAATAAAGAGTCTCCACAACTAAAGATATAATGAAGAAACCACAATGAGACAAGTAGAGTAAGAGTGGTGGAGACACGGTATGGTCAGGATCCACACCCATGGGTTGGCGACCCACAAATGGGGGGAATATCACAACCACATAGGTCCTCCCCAAGGAGCAGGGGACCAAGCCCCACATGGGGCTCCTAAACCTGGGGTTCCTCCTGCAACTGGAAGATGAACCCGCAGAATTTCTTGTTTTTGAAAACCAGCAAGGCTAACTTATGGGAGAGCCAGAGGACTGTAGAAAATGGAGACTCTGGTCTTAAATAGCATGTTCAAAATCTCACAAACTCTGAGTCCCAGTACAAAGGCAGTAGATTGAAAGGAGCCTGGGTCAGACTCACTTGCTGATCCTGATGAGCCTTGAAGAGGGAGGAGCCAGGCCCTAAGGACTGACTTGCTGGCTGCAGCCATTCTGGGGAACTTGTTCTATTGCAACTGACACGAGCACTGGCAAGCACCATTTTGGAATTGTGCTTCTTGCCTGTTAGCCCCAGGGGCTTACTACCCTCCAGTGGGCTGCAGCAGCCCCATGCTCCCTGGGCCATGCTACCAGCCACTCAGGGACACAGTCCTGCCTACTGGTGGGCAGGTAGCAGGCCCATGACCTCCCCCAGTCATGTAACCAGCTCCACTGGAACACAGCCTTGCCTACCAGTGGGCTGGCAGCAGCCAAGCATCACTAGGCTGTACTGCCAACTGCATGAGAAGCCCATCCCAGTCTTGAGCGGGATCACAACTACCACACAAGGCAGGGCCTCACAGCCAGCCTGGCTGGGAGCCACCCTCAACTACCAGCACTCCCATGGTAGTTGGCCCCACAAGAGAAGGTCACATGCAGCCCACATAGGGGGCACCCGTACCAGAGGGGAGTGTGGTGCTAGGCCCCATACAATGTCTCTTACATAAAGCTACTTCCCCAAGATCAGGAAACAACTGATCTAATTATAGAAATTTTAAAAAAAAGAGAATAAGGCAAAATGATTGAGATAGAAGAATGTTCCAAATGAAGGAATAAGCAAAACCTCAGAAAAAGAACTAAATGAAGTGCAGATAAACAGTCAAACTGACAAAGAGTCCTAGGTAATGATAATAAAGTAGCTCACTGAACACAGGAGAAAAATGGATGAACATGGTGAGTTTTTCAACAGGGAGTTAAAAAATATAAAGAAAAACTGAATGGAGCTGAAGAATACAATAACTAAAATAAAAATACACTAGAAGGTATCAGCAGTATATTAGATGATACAGAGGAGTGGATCAGTGAACTGAAAAACAGAGAAGTGAAAATCATACAAACTGAATAGAAAGGAAAAAGAAATGGGACTTCCCTGGTGATGCAGTGGTTAAGGATCTACCTGCCAATGCAGGGAACACGGGTTCGATCCCTGGTCTGGGGAGATCCCACATGCCATGGAGCAACTGAGCCCATGTGCCACAACTACTGAAGCCCATGTGCCTAGAGCCTATGCTCCAAAACAAGAGAAGCCACTGCAATGAGAAGCCCACACACGGCAACAAAGAGTAGCCCCTGCTTGGTGCAGCTAGAGAAAGCCTGTGTGCAGCAACGAAGACCCAATGCAGCCAAAAATAAATAAATTAATTAAAGAAAAAGAATTAAGATAAATGAGAATGATTCAAGAGAGGTCTGGGACAACATCAAGCCTACTAACATTAGCATTATAGGAGTGTCAGAAGTAGAACAGAGAGAGAAGGTGGCAGAGAATTTTTGGAAGAAATAATAGCTGAAAAAAGACCTAACCTGGGAAAAAAACAGACGAGGACCAGGAAGCACAGACAATCCTAAACAAAATGAGCCCAAAGAGGTCCACACCAAGACACATTATAATTATACTGGCAAAAATGAAAGGTAAAGAGAGAAGCTTAAAAGCAGCAAGAGAAAAGTCACTATGTACAAGGGAACTCCTGTAAGACTATAAGCTGACTTTTCAGCAGAAACTTTGCAGTCCTGAAGAGAGTGGACTCCCAATGTGATGAAAGGGAAAAACCTACAACCAGGAATACTCTACCTGGCAAGGTTATTATTCAAGTTTGAAGGAGAGATAAAGAGATTTACAGACAAGCAAAAGATAAAAGAGTTCAGCACCACAAAACTGGTTTTATAAGAAATGCTAAAGGGATTTCTCTAAGCAGAAAAGGCCACAACTAGAAACATGAAAATCATAAAAGAAAAAATCTCATTGGTAAAGGCAAACATACAATAAGTGACCTATAAAGCTAGGAGGAAGCTTAAAAGACAAAAGTAGTAAAATCATCTATATCCACAATAAGAAGGTAAGGGTTACACAAAACAAATATTGTAAAATATGACATGAAAAACATTAAATATGAGATGGCATTGTAAAAATTGTAGAGTGGGGCTTCCCTGGTGGCGCAGTGGTTGACAGTCCGCCTGCCAATGCAGGGGACACGGGTTCGTGCCCCAGTCTGGGAAGATCCCACATGCCGTGGAGCAGCTGGGCCCATAAGCCATAGCCACTGAGCCTGTGCGTCCGGAGCCTGTGCTCTGCAATGGGAGAGGCCACAACAGTGAGAGGCCCGCATACCGCAAAAAAAAAATAAAAATAAAAAATTAAAAAAAATTGTAGAGTCATTAGAATTCATTCAAACTTGAAGTCATCAACATCATATATATATATATATATATATATATATATATATATATATATTACTAACCACAAGCCAAAAATCGATACACACAAAAAATAAGGGAGATATCCAAACCTAAACATAAAGATGCTCATTAATTTACAAGGGAAGAGAGCAAAAGTAGAAGAAACAGAAAAGAACTACAAAACAATCCCCAAACAATTAACAAAATGGAAAAAAATACATAGCTATCAATATTTGCTTTAAATGTAAATAGACTAAACACTTCAATCAAAAGACACAGTGGCTGAATGAAGAAAAAAAATAAGACCCATGTATATGCTGCCTACAAAAGACTCCCTTCATATCTAAAAGACACACAGACTGTAGGTGTGTGTATAAGACACTGATGAAAGAAAATGAAGACAGCACAAACAGATGGAAACATATACCAGGTTCTTGGATTGGAAGAATTAATATTGTTAAAATGACCCTACTACTCAAGGCAATCTACAGATTCAATGCAATCCCTATCAAAATACCAAGGCATTTTTCATGGAACTAGAGCAAATAATTCTAAAATTTGTATGGAAACACATAACACCCTGAACATCCTAAACATTCTTGAGAAAAAAGAACAAGGCAGGAGATATCACACTCCCTGATTTCAAGCTATTGAACAAAGTTATAGTAATCAAGACAGTATGGTACTGGCACAAAAACAGACACATAGATCAATGGAACAGAATAGAGAGCTGAAAAATAAACCCACACACTTATAGTCAATTAATCTATGAAAAAGGAGGCAAGAATACACAGTGGAAGAGGCGGTCCTTTCTCCATTGTATATTCTTGCATCCTCTGTCAATAGACGAATGGATAAAGAAAATGTGGTGTGTATATATATATTATATATATATATAATATATATATAATATATATTATATATATATATATATAATGGAATACTTCTCAGCCATGAAAAAGAATAAAATTTTGCCATTTGCAGCAATATGGATGGACTTGGAGGGCATTATGCTAAGTGAAATAAGTCAGAGAGAGTAAGATAAATATTGTATGATGTCACTTATATGTGGAATCTAAAAATACAACAAACTAGTGAATAAAACAAAAAAGAAGGAGACTCACAGATATAGAAAACAAACTAGTGGTTACCAATGGGGAGAAGGGGGGAGGGACGGTGTAGGAGTAAGGGATTAAGAGATACAAACTATTAGGGAGCAAGAATATACAGTGCAGAAACGACAGCCTCTTGCATAAATGGTTTTGGGAAAACTGGGCAGCTAGATGCAAAAGAATCAAACTAGACTACTTTCTCACAGCATATACCAAAATAAACTAAAAATGGATTAAAAACTTAAATGCAAACCTCAATCCATAAATCTCCTAGAAGAAAATGGAGGAAGTGTGCTCTTTGATATCAGTCTTAGCAATATTTTTTGGATCTGTCTCCTCAGGCAAGGGCAGCAAAAGCAAAAATAAACAAATGGGACTACATCAAACTAAGAAGTTTTGCACAGGGAAAGAATCTATCAACAAAATGGAAAGGCAGCCTACTGAATCAAAGAAAATATTTGCAACCTATAGATCTAATAAGAGGTTAATATCCAAAATATACCAAACACTCATACAACTCAATACCAAAAAAAAAAAAAAAACCCAGACAAACCCACAACCAATTAAAAAATGGGCAGAAGATGTCAGTATTCATTTTTCTAAAGAAGACACAGAGGTGGACAACAGGATGTGAAAAGAGGCTCAACATCACTAATCATCAGGGAAATAAGACTAAAAACCATGATGAGCTATCACCTCACACCTGTCAGAATGGCCATTATTAAAAAGACAACAAATAACAAGTGTTGGTGAAGATATTGAGAAAATGGAACACTCAGACATTGTTGGTAGGAAAGTAAATTGGTGCAGCCATTGTGTAAAACAGTACGGAGGTTCCTCAAAAATTAAAAATAGAATTAACATACAATCCAGCAATTACACTTCTGGTTTTTTTCTGAAGAAAACAAAAACTTTAACTTGAAAACATATATGCACCCTATGTTCCTTACAGCATTATTTACAATAGCCAAGATATGGAAGCAACTTAAGTGTCCACTGATAGATGAATGGATAAAGAAGATGTAGTATATATTTACAATGGAGTGTTACTTGGCCATAAAAAAAGAAATCTTGCCATTTATGACAACATGGAAGGATCTAGATGGTATTATGCTAAGTGAAATGTCAGACAAAGACAAATACAGTATGACTTCAGTAACATGTTGAATCTAAAAATCAAAACAAACAAAAGATAACAAAATGAAAACACTCATAGATATAGAGAACAAAAGGAGAGTTTCCAGAGGAGAAGGGTTGGAGGGGTGGTTGAAATAGGTGAAGAGAGTTAAGTGTTATGAACCTCCAGTTATAAAAGAGATTAACCACATAGAGCATAAGGAATATGGTCAATAATATTGTAATAAGTTTGCATGATGACCATTTTATAATACATGCAAGTGTTAAATCACTACGTATTATGCCTGAAACATACATAATATTGTATGTCAACAGTATTTCAACAATAAAAATTTTAAATGCTATTTATTAAATTATTGCCCCCACCCCTCACATTTGTACAAGATTTTTATCCTCCATTTGTCAGAAAGAGAAAAACAAATACCGTATGCTAACACATATATATGGAATCTAAAAAAAAAAAAATGGTTCTCATGAACCTAGGGACAGGACAGGAATAAAGACGCAGATGTAGACAATGAACTTGAGGACACGGGGAGGGGGAAGGGTAAGCAGGGACGAAGTGAGAAAGTAGCACTGACCTATAGACTCCCAAATATAAAATAGATATCTAGTGGGAAGCAGCTGCATAGCACATGGAGATCAGCTCCGTGCATTGTGACCACCTAGAGGGGTGGGATAGGGAGGGTGGCAGGGAGAGAAAGAGGGAGGGGATATGGGGATATATGTATACGTATAGCGGATTCACTTTGTTATACAGCAGAAACTAGCACACCATTGTAAAGCAATTATACTCCAATAAAGATGTTAAAAAAAAATCCTCCATTTAAAATCCAAATGGTACTACAGTTTCTCTACATAGTAGTTTTAACTAGGCTCTGTTAATTAGCTGGATGACATGTTGGTAAATGTTTAAAAACTGGTTTCTGAACAAAAATGAATGTGTATGTGCATGTTTATGTGTGTATGCTCATACACACATACACATATATACATATATATCTACATATGTTGATGATAAATTTTACCTGTATAAAGGATGTATATGGCACACAATTTACAAATAATAAAATATACAGTACTCTTTATCACAAATTCTGTATAGCAAATTGATTCTCACAGAATGCTTTATTGGTTTTCGCTTAACTCATAGTCACAGTCAACCCATGGTTGCAACTGATGAACAAATGTAGTTCCTACTTGGTATTGACTGACATTTTTTTGTTTACATTAACAGGCAAGATACAAAAAATGAGACAATAAAGATGTACTGGAACTTCATTCACTCATCAGTGACCTGAGGGAGTTCTTTGCTGATTCAGATAATGATCTTTTAATACTAGAAGAATGTTTCCTAAATTTTTATGCTATTTGCAAAGAAACTACTAGAGACACAACGTATTTTGAAAGTTAATATGCATTACTAACTTTTCTCCATTACTTTCTCTAGTGTAGCCAAGGGTAAGCAAAGTTTTACTTCTAGTGTCAGAATATAAATATTTTAGGCTTTGCAGGCCATGCAGTCTCTGTTGTAAATATTCAGCTCTGCCATTGTTGCAGGAAAGCAGCCATAGACAAAACATAAATGGTTGGGTCTGTCTGTGTTCCAATTAAACTTATTTACAAAAACAAGTGGCAGGCTGGATTTGGTCAGTGGCATTGTCTATCAAAATGTTCTATATTGGGGTGAGGAAACTTTCTGTAAAGAGCTAGGTAGTAAATATTTTAAGCTCTGTGGGCCATATAAGGTCTGTGTAGCATGTTCTTTGTTTTTTGTTTATAACCCTTTGAAAATGTAAAACTCATTTTTAACTTGCAGGCTAGATTTGACCCACTTGCCTTAATTTGGTGATCTCTTGTATAGACAATCAACAAAACAATCAACAAAGCTTTGATTTGTAGGATTTGTCTATTTCTCTGGTGTAATTATCTCCAGGGCTGATTTTAAACTATTAATGTGATATCACTGAATCCAGATTTGGGAAGAGATATACAATAGGACACCATTATATATGTACTTCTACTATATTCATAAATAATCTCAAGAGCATAGAAAAGAGTCAGGGGCACTAAAATCATTATGAAATAATGAACTGTTAAACATTTTCTTGAAATATAGTTGATTTACAACGCTGTGTCTAATTTCTGCTGTACGCCAAAGTGACTCAGTTATACATATATACATATAATTTTTTTCATATTCTTTTTCATTAGGGTTTATCACAGGGTATTGAATATATTTCCCTGTGCTATATAGGACCTTGTTGTTATGCAATGATGAATTTTTGCACATTTATAGCCTTTGTTTTAAAAATTATGTAATTATAATTAAATCGATTAGAATTATATTTATAATACATATTAATAAATATAATTAAATATAAATTTAATTCCAATTAAATTCATTAATAATAATATAAATTTTATACATTCAGTAGAACTTAAATTCTATTAGAATTATAAGCTGGAGATGACCTCGCTGGTGGATGGATTCTTACTCATAATCATAAGGTCCATTGTCTCAGGACTATGTCAGAGTGTGCTACAACAAAGCAGAGGAAGGGAACAGTTAGAGTAGTGGGACCTGAGGTACAGATCTAAAGCAGGATCAGAGAGCCAAGGGAAATCAGAGCAGCAATCATCTTACCTGCACAGGTAGATGGCAAATGGTCTGGGGAAATTTTAGAAGTGGGGAACAAATCCATTGCCAGGCAATGACTCCCCAGCACGTTTCCAGGTACTGGGTGGGTGATTTCACACGGATCTGGTCCTATTAAGGGCTCAGCAAATACTTTATTATTAGTATTATTTTAAATAGGTAGAGAATGGGAGTCTGGGATTGAAGCCCACAGTGCTTGTTCCACTGAATGAGAAAGGAAACTGCAGCTCCTAATGAGGCTCTCAGCTCTGGAATGCCAAAGGGCCAAGCCCACTAGGCTCCTTTGTGGGCATAAACAACCCAGCTACACAGGGTGCAAATGAAGGATGACTGTGTGCTCATACACAAATTAACAGGCAGGTTCATTCCACTCCAGCTCTAAGCAGAGAGCAGCCACTGTTTGTGGCAGCAGCATACATTATAGCTCCAAGGTTTCCACCCACAATAATGCCTTGTCACAACAGCATCAGGAAACTTGGCTTAGTGAATAGGAGTGAATGCCAGACAAAGCCAAACAGGGTCTATCTCCTATTCCCTGATGTTTCTCTTTGTTCATTCTTGGTCTCTGACAAGCTGCATCTGAAAGAAAAGAATTAATCCCTAGCAAATCCTGCAACACAACTGTGTATGGGGAAGAGGGCGTCTTTACTCAGCAGCCAGCGAGAATGTCATTCCAAGTGTAGGGGTTAAAGGAGAAGTGTCAGGCAGCCCTGAGGAGAAAGGGACTGCTCCTGGGAAACAATAATCTATTGCAAATCTTGACCAGGAGGCAGCTTAGTTGTGCAGTAATAGCAAAACCTCTGGCCCAGGAAAAAGAAGTGAGCTGCAAGGGGACAGAAAATGTGATATTAGAGATAAAAAGTCAAGACAGACCAGTGACAGCATGGAAAGAGCTGAGATACTAAATTTAGGGTTGTTGTACATCGGTGATTGGCTTTAGAGAAACTCGTGGACAGGACTGGTCCTACATGTCCCAAGGAGTGGCTAGGGCGTCCTTGAAGACTGGAAGCAGGTTTCCTTGTGTGGACAAAGAATGTCACCTGCCATACCAGTAAACACAGGATGTTGCAACCATCAAGCCATCAGCCACTGCAGTCACCCTGACTGTGCACCCTGAGGGGATTCAGGATGGGAAAGCACAGGATACCGGCCCTAGATAGTTAAGGTGCATATCAAAGGAACGATTTCAATAAGCCCAGATTCTTGCTTCTTCCCATACATAGAAAAGCTCTAAATTCATTAGCTTGAGATGTTCGGTTTTTCTTTAATTAACAGTAAACTTTGCATGTGCCAACTACTTGATATTTGTTACAAAAATTCCTATAGATCCTGGCTCCTCTCTTACCTCTTTGGAGCAAACCCTCAGAGCTATCTAAGAGTCTGCCTCCCTGGGCTTATGTCCTCAGCAAGTCCATGGAATAAAACAAATAAAATTCTCAACTTTTAGGTTGTACGTTTTTTTTCAGTGGACACTTGCCTTAAGTAACGCTAGTGCAATTTTAGGAGACTGGAGCTTTCCTAGAAAAAAAATCCAATCTGCATAAGCAATCCAGGCATTAAATAGACATTTTCATCTTTTTCTATAGCATTGTAATAGAGGTACTTAGAAGGTGGATGGGGCAGAATGTTACTGCTTCAAAGCAAAATTTCATCCAGGTGAACTCTGTAGAATAAGCTAAAAGATAGAGCATCTGTGCCTAAATATATAGGCCTGGCCCTCCCTACCTTCTTCTACAAAACCACTCCAATACTCCCAACCTCCTTCCCCATCTCAGTGCATGATGATTAAGCTGAGAACCTGGAAAACATCTCAGCAGTGTCCAGGTTAAACTCCCACAAGTGGTCGGTAACTAAAGCCTGTCCGTTCTACCACTTACATTTTATTCCTACTTGTAGCCTTTGAGTCAACCAGATTCCACTTCCCCCTCAAGGACTTGCTTCTCAGCTGAATCGCTGCTGACTGCCCTTCTGGAGTCTCACCTACTCTTCATCCTTCCAACTATTGCCAGAGTGATCTCACATGAACCTTTGATCACTTGCTAGTCATCTTTAAGTATAAACTTAAATTCATGGTAGGGTTCACAAGGCACTTTGCTATCTGGTTTCTGCCAAGGTGCCTCCTCAGTTGCATCCACCTTCCCCATTTTCCTTTTTCCCACTCCACCTCCAGGCCAGTTTTCATTTCTTCTTTTTTTTTTTTAATTTCATTTTAATTGGAGTATAATTGCTTTACAAGGTTGTGTTAGTTTCTGCTGTTCAATGAAGTCAGTCAGCTATATGTATACGTATATCCCCTTCCTCTTGGACCTCCTTCCCACCACCCCCATCCCACCCATCTAGGTCATCACAGAACACTGAGCTGAGCTTCCTGTGCTGTATAGCATATGCCAACTAGCTATCTATTTTATGCATGGTAGTGTATATATGTCAATCCGAATCTCCCAGCACGTCCCACCCTCTCCTTCCCACTCTGTGTCCACATGTTCTCTACATCTGCATCTCTATTCCTGCCCTGCAAATGGATTCATCTGTACCATTTTTCTGGATCCCACATATATCTGTTAATGCACGATATTTGTTTTTCTCTTTCTGGCTTACTTCACTCTGTATGACAGACTCTAGGTCCATCCACATCTCTACAAATGACTCAATTTCGTTTCTTTTTATGGCTGAGTAATATTCTGTTGTCTATATGTACCACTTCATCTTTATCCATTCATCTGTCAGTGGACATTTAAGTTGCTTCCATGTCCTGGCTATTTTAAATAGTGCTGCAATGAACATTAGAGTGCATGTATCTTTTTGAATTATGGTTTTCTCAGCATATAAGCCCAGGAGTGGGATTGCTGGGTCATATGGTAGCTCTGTTTTTAGTTTTTTAAGGAACATCCATACTGTTCTCTACAGTGGCTGTATCAATTTACTTTTCCACCAACAGTGCAAGAAGGTTCCCTTTTCTCCACACCCTCTCCAGCATTTATTTTTTGTAGAATTTTTGATGATGGCCATTCTGACTCATGTGAGGTGATACCTCACTGTAGTTTTGATTTGAATTTCTCTAATAATTAGTGATGTTGAGGATCCTTCCATGTGCCCCATGGCCATCTGTATGTCCTCCTTAGAGAGATGTCTATTTAGGTCTTCTCATTTTTTTTTTATTGGGTTGTTTGTTTTTTTGATATTGAGCTCCATGAGTTCTTTGCATATTTTGGAGATTAATCCTTCGTCTGTTGCTTCATTTGCAAATATTTTCTCCCATTCTGAGGGTTGTATTTTCATTTTGTTTATGGTTTCATTTGCTGTGCAAAAGTTTTTAAATTTCATTAGGTCCCATTTGTTTATTTTTGTTTTTTATTTTCATTACTCCAGGAGGTGTGTCAAAAAGTATCTTGCTGTAATTTATGTTAAAGAGTTTTTCCTATGTTTTCCTCTAAAAGTTTTATAGTGTCTGGTCTTAAATTTAGGTCTTTAATCCATTTTGAGTTTATTTTTGTCTATGGTGTTAGGGAGTGTTCTAATTTCATTTTGTTACATGTAGCTGTCCAGTCTTCCCAGCACCTCTTATTGAAGATGCTGTCTTTTCTCCATTGTAAGTTCTTGCCTCCTTTGTCATAAATTAGTTGAACACATCTGCATGGGTTTATCTCTGGGCTTTCTATCCTGTACTATTGATCTATATTTCTGTTTCTGTGCCACTACTATACTGTCTTGATTACTGTAGCTTTGTAATATAGTTTGAAGTTGGGGAACCTTATTCCTCCAGCTCTGTTTTCCTTTTTCAAGATTGCTTTGGCTATTCAGAGTCTTTTTTGTTTTCATACAAATTGTAAATTTTTTTGTTTTAATTCTGTGAAGAATGCCATTGGTAATTTGATAGGGATTGCACTGAATCTGTAGATTGCTCTGAGTAGTATAGTCATTTTCACAATTTTGTTTCTTCCAATACAAGAATATGATATATCTCTCCAACTGTTTGTGTCACCTTTGATTTCTTTCATCAGTGTTTTATAGTTTTCTGAGTACAAGTCTTTCACCTCCTTAGGTAGATTTATTCCTAGGTATTTTATTCTTTTTGTTGTGATGGTAAATGGGATAGTTTCCTTAATTTCCCTATCTGATCTTTTGTTGTTAGTGTTTAGGAACGTGAGAGATTTCTCTGCATTAATTTTGTATCCTGCAACTTTACCAAATTCATTGGTTAGCTCTAGTAGTTTTCTGGTGGCATATTTAGGATTTTCTACATATAGTATCATGTCATCTGAAAACAGTGACAGTTTTACTTCTTCTTTTCCAATTTGGATTCCTTTTATTTCTTTTTCTTCTCTGATTGCCATGGCTAGGACTTCCAATTAAAGTTTCTGAGAGTGGACATCCTTGTCTTGTTCCTGATTTTAGATGGAATGCTTTCAGTTTTTCACCATTGAGAATGATGTTGGCTGTGGGTTTGTCATATATGGCCTTTATTATGTTGAGATAGTTTCCCTCTATACCCATTTCCTGGAGAGTTCTTTTACCAATTTGTTAATATGGTGTATCACATTGATTGATTTGCGTATGTTGAAGAATTCTTGCATTCCTGGGACAAATCCCACTTGATCGTGGTGTATGATCCTTTTAATGTGTTGTTGTATTCTGTTTGCTAATATTTTGTTGAGGATTTTTGCATCTATTTTCATCAGTGATATTGGTCTGTAATTTTCTTTTTTTGTGATATCTTTGTCTGGTTTTAGTATCAGTGTGATGGTGGCCTCACAGAATGCATTTGGGAGTGTTACTCTCTCTGAAATTTTTTGGAAGAGTTTGAGAATGATAGATGTTAGCTCTTCTGTACATGTTTGATAGAATTCACCTGTGAAGCCATCTGGTCCTGGGCTTTTGTTTGTTGGAAGATTTTTAATTCAGTTTCAATTTCAATATCTGTAATTGGTCCATTTATATTTTCTAATTCTTCCTGGTTCAATCTTGGAAGGTTGTACTTTTCCAAGAATTTGTCCATTTCTTTCAGGTTGTCCATTTTATTGTCATATAGTTGCTTGTATTAGCCTCTTATTTTCTTTTGTATTTCTGTGGTGTCAGTTGTAATCTCTCCTTTTTCATTTCTAATTTTATTGATTTGAATCCACTCCCTTTGTTTCTTGATGAGTCTGGCTAAAGGTTTATCAATTTTGTTTATCTTCTCAAAAAACCAGCTTTCAGTTTTATTGATTTTTGCTATTGTTTTCTTTGTTTCTATTTCATTTATTTCTGCTCTGATTTTATGATTTCTTTCCTTCTACTAATTTTGGGTTTTCTTTGTTCTTCTTTTTCTAGTTGCTTGAGATGTAAGCTTAGATTGTTTATTTGAGATTTTTCTTGTTTCTTGAGGTGAGCTTGAATTGCTATGAACTTCACCTTTAGAACTGTTTTTGCTGAGTCCCACAGGTTTTGGATCCTTGTGTTTTCATTGACATTTGTTTCTAGGTATTTTTTGATTTCCTCTTTGATTTCTTCAGTGATCTCTTAGTTATTTAGCAGCACACTATTTAGCCTCCATGTTTTTGTGTTTTTTTAAGGTTTTTCCAGTAATTGATTTCTAATCTTATAGCACTGTGGTCAGAAAAGATGTTTGATAAAATTTCAATTTTCTTAAATTTTCTGAGGCTTGATTTGTGACCCAAGATGTGATCTACCCTGGAGAATGTTTCATGTGCACTTGAGAAGAAAGTGTAATCTGCCACTTTTTCGTGGACTGTCTTACAAATAGAAATTAAATCTGTCTGGTCTATTGTGTCATTCAAAGCTTGTGTTTCCTTATTTATTTTCTGTTTGGATGATCTGCCCATTGGTGTAAGTGGGGTGTTAAATTTCCCCCCTATTATTGTGTTACTGTTGATGTCCCCTTTTATGGTTGTTAGTGTTTTCCTTATATACTGAGGTTCAGTCTTGGAAAAATATTTATAATTATTATATCTTCTTCTTGGATTGATCCCTTGATCATTATGTAGTGTCCTTCCTTATCTCATGTAACAGTCTTAATTTATTTATTTTTAATTATTATTATTTTTAAAATAAATTTATTTCTTTATTTTTGGCTGCATTGTATCTTTGTCTTGGTTCTTTGTTTCTGTGCATGAGCTTTCTCTAGTTGCAGTGAGCAGAGGCTACACTTCATTGCATTCCATGGGCTTCTCACTGTGGTGGCTTCTCTTGTTGTGGAACTTGGGCTCTAGGCATGTGGGTTTCCGTAGTTGTGGCCCACGGGCTCAGTTGTTTTGGCACATGGGCTTAGTTTCTCCATGGCATGTGGGATCTTTCCAGACCAAGGATCGAACACATGTCTCCTGCACTGGTAGGCAGATTCTTAACAACTGTGCCACCAGGGAAGTCTTATAACATTATTTACTTTAAAGTCTATTTTATCTGTTATGAGTATTGCTACTGATTGCTGAGTATCAGCATTCTTCTGATTTCCATTTGCATGAATATCTTTTTCCATTCCTTCACTTTCAGTCTGTATGTGTCCCTAGGTCTGAAATGGGTCTCTTTGTAGACAGCATATATATGGGTATTGTTTTTGTATCCATTCAGTCAGTCTGTGTCTTTTGCTTGGGGCATTTAATCCATTTACATTTAACGTAATTATTGATATGTATGTGCCTATTGCCATTTTCTTAATATTTTAGGTTTGTTTTTGTGGGTTTTTTTCTTCTCTAGTGTTTCCTTCTCAGAGAAGTTCCTTTAGCATTTGTTGTAAAGCTGGTTTGGTGGTGCTGAATTCTCTTTGCTTTTGCTTGTCTATCAAGCTTTTGATTACTCTGTCGAATCTGAATCAGATCCTTGATGGATAGAGTAATCTTGGTTGCAGGTTCTTTTCTTTCATCACTTTAAATGGATCCTGTCACTCCCTTCTGTCCTGCAGAATTTCTGCTGAAAGATCAGCGGATAACTTTCTGGGGATTCCCTTGTATATTACTTGTTTCTTTTCCCTTGCTGCTTTTAATATTTTTCTTTGACTTTAATTTCTGTTAGTTTGATTAATATGTGTCTTGGTGTGTTTCTCCTAGGGTTAATCCTGTATAGGTCTCTCTGTGCTTCCTGGACTTGGGTGGCTATTTCCTTTCCCATGTTAGGGAAGTTTTTGACTATAATTTCTTTGAATACTTTCTCAGGCACTTTCTCTTTCTCTTCTTCTTCTAGGACCCCTACAATTCGAATGTTGGTGTGTTTAGTGTTGTCCCAGAGGTCTCTGAGATTGTCTCCAGTTCTTTCCATTTTTTTTCTTTATTCTGCCCCTTGGCAGTTATTTCCACCATTCTGTCTTCCAGCTCACTTATTCGTTCTTCTGCCTCAATTATTCTGCTATTGATTCCTTCTAGTGTATTTTTTATTTCAGTTATTGTGTTTTTCATCTCTGTCTGTTTGGTTTTTAGTTCTTCAAGGTCTTTGCTAAACATTTCTTGTATTGTCTCAATCCATGCCTCCATTCGGTTTCTGAGATTTTGGATCATATTTACTGTCATTACTCTGATTCTTTTTCATGTTGGTTTTCTATTTCCTCTTCATTTATTTAATCTTGTAGGTTTTTACCTTGCTTCTTCACCTGTAACATATTTTTTGTTGTCTCATTTTTTTTCTTTTGATGGGTGGAACTATGTTCCGGTCTTACTGGTTGTTTGGCCTGAGGGTTCCAGCACTGGTGTTTGTAGACTGTTGGGTAGAGCTGGGTCTTGGTGCTGAGATGAGGACCTCTGGAAATTCTCACTTCAATGAATATTCCCTGGGGTCTGAGGTTCTCTGTTAGTCCAGTGGTTCAGACTCTGTGTTCCCACAACAGGAGCTCAGGCCCAACACCTGGCCCATGAACCAAGATCCTGCAAGCTGTGAGGGGTGGCAAAAAACAAAACAAAACAAAACACAAAGAGCAGAACAATAACAGAGTAAAAACTAAATAAGATTAGAAAACTAACAGATATGTTAGAAAAAATAACTTATAAATAAAACGATGGAAAGTAAAAGAGAAACACAATAGCAAAAAAGAGAAAAAAATTTTAAAAAGGCCAGAAAAGGCCTTGCCTGTGGAGTTTGGGGCTCAGGCAGGGGCAGGATTTCAGTGGGGTTGTGGTCTAGGCTTAGGGCGCATGTTGCTGGAAAAGGCCCTAGGGGGGTGTGGGCAGGCCTTAGGCTCAGCAAGACTGGAGGGGCCCTGGAGTGCCTCCGGCTTCGGAGTTTGGATAATCAGGCCCAGAACGTCAGTAGGTTCCCCATTCACCTCTCCTTTTCTTCTACCCCCCAACCATGCCCCCAGGACTCATGCAGCCGGAGGGAACCCTGAAGAGTGGAGGATCCAGCCTGGGACCCCAGCAGGCTTCCTGGGCCCAAGTGGGCAGGGGAAATGCCAGCCATGTTCCCCTTCAATCCTCTGAACCCCTCAGGGTCCCTCAAGGCATGGGAATCCCTCCCTTACCCCATCTACCCCTCAGGGGTGCCAGTCCTGTCCAACTTCCACTTCTCCTCCCCACTCATTACCCCCTCACATCCTACCCAGTTGCTTGGGGGTTCCTGCTGTTCCCTTGGGTGTTGAGGTCCCCCACCAGGGTCTGGTAGGTGCCCTAGTTGTGGGGAGACATGAACTCCACATCCTCCTACTCCACCATTTTGACTCTGCCCCCAACATGCAGTTTGAATTTCAACAATACTGAATTGCTGGTAGATTTAGGTGGCTTGGCACATGCTGTTCTTTTTCTTTGAATGTCCTTCCTTTGTTTTTCTCTCTAATCTTGAAATGGATTTCTGTGCTGTAGAACTCAACAGTAACAATCTTTCACTCTCTAACCCAGGCAGAGATTCTTAAAACAGGTCATGCCTCTTTTCTATAAAAAGAAGTACTGCCTCAATACACATAAATCCTAGTCTGGAAAGATACTTAAAATTGATGCTTTGCTAGGGAGAAGTTGGGGAATTTTTTAAGGCAAAACCAATACATTTCTTAAGGAAATGAAAAAAAAGGTATTTTAATTTTTAAAGATGTAAAGTCTGAGGCATGAATCACACAAATATCTATTAACTGCCTGTAGATGACTATATCCTGAGAAGTGGCAAAAGATGAAAAAGAACAGGTTGTTTGAAGATTTTATTCAGTATAAAGTGGGAAATTTTAAAAATTCTTGAATAATGGAGTGACATATAGTATATTTTCTATGTTTTATTTATGTATTTTTCACATAGTAAAATTGCTTTTTAAAAATTTGGGATTCTTTTTTGAGATATTTTGGATATTATCAATCCGTTATCAGATATATGATTTGCCAATATTTCCTCCTATTCCTTAGGCTGCATTCACTCTGTTGACAGTGTCCTTTGATATACAACAGTTTTAATTTTGATGAAGTCCAACATCTATTTTTTCTTTTATTGTCTTTGCCTTTGTTATGAAGATTTTCCCTTACATTTTCTTCTCAGAGTTCTATAGTTTTAGCTCTTACATTTAGGTCTTTAACCCATTTGGGGTTAATTTTTCTTTATACTTTAAGATAAGGGTTCAACTTCATTCCTCTGCGTGTGAATATCCAGTTTTCCCAACATAGGTAGTGGAAAAAACTGTTCTTCCCCCATTGAATGGTCTTGGAACCATTGTAGGAAACCATCTGACCATATACACAAGGGTGTACATCTGGGCTCTTTATTCTATTCCATTGGCCTATGTGTTTGTCCTATGCCAGTACCACATGTTTTGATTACAGTTGCTTTGTTCTGTTTTAAAAGGTTTTATTGCTTAAAGGAGGGGTATTTGTGATCTTATCTCTGGGATAACCAACTTGGATAAATCATCTTGGTCAGATACATGAATGTCATTATTCTAAACCCAGAGACTAGAGGTCCAGATAGAGGAAATGGGTGAGTTCACTAAAGGAAATAGTCAGTCCACTGTCATGGAAGGAAGCCAGACTGGAGCTGTGTAGGCTGCTCCTTGGCCTTGCTGCCATTAAATGAATGAGACCTTTTGTTATCAGCTCTGGATCTGACCATCAGTCAGGAGACTTGTATTTTCTGGGACAACATGTGTGCTGATTTATGTATGGTACACCATAATAAGTCAGAGACATTGAAGGCATTGCACCAAACTAAAGCTAGAGATTGATAGTGCTGCCCTGAAGAGGGGAGGTATCAATCACCCAAATAGTCCTTGTCACCAGAGTGGCATGGTTTGCCTGGTGAGAGGGGCAGAGATCAAGACCAGCCTGTAACTCAAAGCCAAGCTCCAGGAAACTTCCTCAAGAAGCTAAAGGTGAAGTGATCCTTCATATCAACTTCTCTCAGGGCAAGATTTCCAGGTGAAATTCAGTTATAAATCCTGATCAGGTCTACAATCCCATCACAACTTTCTTTGGCACATTTGGGATACAGAAGGAAAAATTATTTAAAAAAGGGAGCTTATAAGGGACTCTGTCCTATGCTCCCCTATATGTCTTTGTTATAAGAAGATGTTCAGAGTCCTTTGTTGGATAACTTCCTGTCCAGCAATGGTTTGTATCTAGAAATACAACCTGATTCCCTGAGGTGAGGTGTGTGTGGTGGGGTGGGAAATCATTACATGGTTGTTAGAATTTTCAGGGATCTTTTGGTGATCTTTCCTGAAGATCTTCCAAGCAACGTCAATCAATGTAATGTTTTCATATTCTTGACTTTCTAAATGTCTGAGCACATTGTCATAGAGTCTGGAAATGTCAGTAATGGCAGAATCTAATTTGATATATGGATATGTTGTTGATACCAGAAGACCAGTGATCAGAGACAGGAGGCAATTTCCTCCAAGCCTTGGTACATGGGTAATGAAGCCACTTAATTACACTCTTAAATGACTAAATAACATAATTAAATATGTTGGTGTTATTGAAATTCTACCCCTCTCCCAAGACTCCTATATCCCCTAATAACAGGAAGGATTATATGTGTATGGCCTATACACTGTAGAAGGCATAAAAAAATGTAGCTACTGTCTACATATACTGCATACAGTACACATGCAGTGTACATGTAACTACAGCGTAAAGCCACTCTTTTGTTCTTGGATCCTTTGTCCCTTCCATTCTGAACTCTTCTTTCTCAATTCCGTCCTTCTCACCTTTCCTTCCTTATCTCTCCTATCTTCCTTTCAAAGTCAGTGTCCTAGGACATCTTCTGTACCAGCTTTCGCAAAGTCACACCCACCTAAGTTTACTGTCTCTGACCCCCACAATTCTGACTGTAGTCCTCCCAGCCTGTCCCAGTTTAGTTAGTCTGGTCTCTGACCTCTGGAACTCTCACTTTCCCTGAAAAACTGTGTCATGAGTATGCCTGGATGGTGTATTTGACATTATGAATAAATACCCCAACCCAGCGAAACATAACAAAGCCAACACAGATCTTAGCAAGATCTTGTAATACTTCACTAAAAAATGTGCTTGATTAGAGGTGTCTGGGTATCTAAGTGGGCTTGGGAGAGGCTGTTCTGGAGAAAAGCCTTAAGGAGCTCTTCAGAGACCATTCTCTGGGTCAATCCTACTCTTCCTGTGCATTGACCACCTAGGATTGTGTTGAAAGGGGAAGGTCATTGAGAAGGCTCAGGTGGTCATCATAATTTACAAAGTCTTACATTGATTCTCAACTTTAGCTGCACGTTAGAATTAGCTGGAGGATTTAACCAATACCAAAGCCCAGATCACATTCCAGGCCAATTAAATCAGAAGCTCTGAGGGCAAAACGCAAGTGTCAGTACTTTTAAAGCTTTCCTAGGTGACTGCATGTCAACTATAGACAGAAGCTACTGTTTGTAATTCACAATAGCAGAAAAGAAAGAGGAAGAGAATAAGAGAAATACCAATAATGTAATTGCCATGCACTGATCAAATTCTGGCCTATTGGCTAAGCACTTTATAAGACAATAAAACTTTATTTTCTTTAATATTTGTAACAATGTTATGAGATTGGTAATAATAGCCTCATTTTAGAGGTGAGGAAAGTGAGGATCAAAAAAAAAAAGGAAGTTAAATAAGTTAGTCAGGGTCATACAACTGTCAAGAGGCAGAGCTCAGTAAACAACAACAACCATAACTAATGGGTCTATTTGATTCCAAAGATGATGCAATCTTGGGAATCCCCTGGTAGTCCAGTGGTTAGGACTCCATATTTCCACTGCCGGGAGGCCCTGGTTTGATCTCTGGTTGGGAAACTAAGATCCCACAAGCCATATAATGTGGCCAAAAAAAAAAAAAGAGATACTAAATAATTTTTAAAGAAAGATGATGTAATCTTAACTCCCGTCTCCATACCTTGTTCCTTCTCTCTTCTTGTCAGTCTGCTGCTCTTGAAGGATGCTGAAGAAATGACCACAGGGGTAGGAATCAGGCTGATAAAACTACCTAGCTGCAGACAATGTGTGACCATTCATAACAAAGAAAGACAACTCAGAGGACAAAACCAAAAGCACACAGGACAGAGCTGAGGACCATGGAGGGTTATTTCAGGTTGGAATCTAATCAAGGATTCCCTCTGATTTTGCCAGGCTGGATTTCAAAACTGCTTGTATCGTCAACTCCTTTAATTTCCCCCTTATTTGGGTTGGAATGTCCATACTTATTTTCCTAACCATTGTATGCTAGGAATATTTAGAGACGATAACAGGTCTCTTTAGTTTCACAGGCCCACAGATGGAGAGAAATGACATTTAATGGGGTACATTTAGAAGCCTCATCCATACCTAATTTAGGTGATGAGATTTTGGACAGTTGGGCTGATGAGTTTTAGATGAGATTTTGAACTTTGATACTTTAATGGCATGAGATCCTTGGGAACCTTGGGAAGTTATAAATGTGTTTTTCATATTGGGTAGGCAGAAGTTATGAGGACCACAGGGCAGAATGTGGTAGGCAGAATTCTATGATGCTGTCATTATTCCTGTCCCCTGGTGTTTCTCCCATGATTATATCACATGGCAAAGGCATGTTTTCGTATGTAATTGAGGTTACTAATCAGTTAAAATTAAAATAAGGACATTATCTGGGCCAGCCCAACCTAATCACATGAACCCTTTAAAAGAGCAAAGTTCTTTCCAGTGAGAGAGGCTCTCTGTTGCCGAGCTAGAGGGGGCTATTGGGTAAGGACCCAAGGGTGACGTAAAGGAACTGAGAACAGTTCCCAGTCAGACAGATTATGCAATTTTTAACCACAGAAAATGATCATACCTAAATTAATACAGCAGAAAGTATATTACAGCTTTAAAAAAAGTCACTGTAGCAGCTGTACAGGGAGGCTGACTTGAGGGTGGTAAAAGAAAAACCATCTGGCAACCCAACTGCACCTTAAGCACAGGTGACCCTAGAGGAATCTGGAGCTGGTGGTAAATTGAAGCTAATAAGAGCAACAACACATCCCAATCTTAGATCAACTGTTAACCAGCTTGATATTCTCCACATTACCAACCTAGTAGAAGAGGCATGCTCATTTCTAGACCTCAGTCCTCTTTACCTCAGGCCCCTCTGTTCTACACATAATGCTCAGAAAACAGTGAGATATCATGAGACCAACAAAGATCAAGGAAAAATAATTCACTGTCAAGATAAAAAGCATTCAACAAACCAGACTCAGAAGTGCCCTGAGAAGGAAGCAGAGAAGGAATTTTAAATAACTATGATTAAAATGTTAAAAGCTCATGAACAGGATAGGGAATATTAATTAAAAGAAACTGTAGGCGCTTCCTGCCCTCTTTGTCTCCATGAGGGCCAGCAAAGCAATCTCTAAAAACTCATCCCATTCTCAACTTTTCAGTTGAACTATTTTATGCGCTTGAGTGGGCTAATGTTCTAATGATAGTTGATTTAGTATTTTAATTTCTTAGAATGTCTTGTATATCTGGCCTATGACCTAGATCACTATTGAAGTTTTACACATTTAAACATCCTGTTACTCAAAGATAGCTTGTCTACTCTGTGACAATGATTCTCAAATGTTCATTTGCTAAAGAATCACCCCTTGGTAGATTGAATAATAGCACTGCCCCCTGCAAAGATGTCCATGTCCTTAGCCCTGGAACCTGGGAATGTCACCTTATATGATAAAAGGGACTTTGCAAATGTAATTAAAGTCAGAATCTTGAGATGGGGAGATTATTTTGCATTCTCCAGGTTAGGGCCTTTGTAATCACAGGGTCCTTATAAGAGGGAAACAAGAGATCAGAGAGGAAGTAGGAGATGGGACAAGAGAAGAAAGGGGTTGGAGGGAAAGAAGGAAGGGATAATGAATGAGGGAATGGAGGTGGTCTCCAGAAGCTAGGAGAAAATTCATTCTCTGATAGAGCCCACAAAACCTCTGGTACCTTGATTTTAGCCCAGTGAAACTCATTTCCAGAACAGTAAGAGAATACATTCGGGTTGTCTTTAGCACTAAATTTGCAGTAACTTGTGTTACAATAACAATAGGAAACTAATTCATATCCAGAGCTTGGTAAAATAGAAACTGCAAAGTAGCACTTCTAAAGATTCTGAATGAGTTGTTCAGGAATCTGAGTTTTCAGTAAGCACCTTGGTGCTTGTGATGCTGTTGATCTGTAAAATAAGTTTAAGAAACATTACACAGTTCTATACAAATGCCAGGTATTTTTATTATGAGCTAAGAGAATTCAGGCATTTCTTTTTCATTTAGTAATTTCTTTGTGCATCAACTTGACACATGGTGAAATAACTTATCTTTTGAGATGCTATTTTATGTATTCTCCCCCAAAAAAGGAAATTATAGAACTCAAAACTGTTTAGTTCTGCTCTTAACATTAACAAATTTAACAAGGAAAATCTTTTTTCCCTCTAGATGAACATTTTTTAATCTGATAATGTTAACTTTTTAAACAGCCTGATTCATCTTCTCCATCTCATTCAAGAACATGCAGAAGGGGCCAACTATAGACACTTTTAGTGTTTCCTAAGATTAATTTCATGCTAATGTATAATACCAGGTGCTGTTAAATTTCTATCTGTTTTCCTTGTTGGTTTGTTTGTTTTGTTTTGTTCTGTTTTTCTTCATGAACTTCCCCATATGTTCCTCCAAATGACTGCCTTTTTTACTAGCCTTTTGTCAAATATAGATACAGTTTTAAAAGTTTCCAGTTCAACAGTGACAGCTTGTAGCAACCCTGTGGACCAGTCCAGAACGGCCCAGTGGGTTCAGGCAACTTTCAGAAACCCCTGATGAGCTGGCTGGGGCTCTCCTAGGGCTTCAAAATGCTTTATTCTGAGCAGTAGGACTTCATTAAAATGTTTCACATTTGTGTGGCAAAGACAAAGTACAGAGGAGCAAGGATAAAATGGGCAGTTACATTGGAGCAGGAAGGTTTGAGCCTTCTTAAAAATGTTTTTTTTTGTGCTACTTTTATTTCCATGGGCATTGAGACAGACAGTCTCACATATCCACTCAGTGGCCTGTCACCTTGTCCTCTTGGAAAGATTTCCCTTATACACCCTCACCATTCAATGCATATGTAAAAAAAAAAAAAAGTCAAAATATAGATTATTCCTGAAAAGAGTAAAGTATTGGCTTCCATAGCTTGGATTCTGGACCAGCCTCTCTCACCAGAACCCACATCTATATTTTCCAAAACAACTGCTTTGGAGAAATTTAGACTGGAATCTTATAACTGGGCTTCAAGAAATTTTCTATCCTTTATACACAAAGAAAGGGCTAGATAGATGAATAGTCACCACCTGAGGTACAGGAATTACAGAAATCTGATGGCTGTTCTGAATACTCAGATAGGATCTATCTCTCCTGTAGCCTCTTCTCTACTTTGTTCAAATCTCTGATTCACACTATATCACACTTACCTGTGTGTGACTCTCCTTAGACTAAGATCTTGGAAAAGCAAATGAAATTCATTTCCAACTTTGCATCATCAGTACCTAAGGGCCAGAGTGGCCTGCAGTGATTAATTGTTAATGTCCCCTTTACTTTTAGGGGCCTGGGAGATGATGCTAAATGGTGTCACACAGGATGTTATCACAGTACTCAAGGAGAGTACAGATTAAATTTCTGCTCAGACATCAACCGGAAGTATGTTTTTCAAAACAAAGGAGTTCTTTGTAATTTGCATCACTAACCTCAAATATTCTTCATTGATGCAGCGATTCAACACACAGGCCCAAAACTCAGACTAGAGAGAGAATTAAAGAGCCAAGCAGGCAGTCCGAAGACAGCTCTGGCACCATGAGAAAAATGCAAGCAGTCAACAATTTTTACAGTATGATGAAAGATGCAAGGCCTCATAAGAATCAATAGATAGAGACTTGATCTGAAAACGAATTTTGAGCATTTGCCTATGCAAAGAACAGGCACTTTCTTTAGCGAGCAGTAACTGCTAATTCACGAATGTCTTTTTTCTAAATTAAATGAGGTGAGGCGAAACAGAAAGGTGCGCACAGAGGAGAATCAGCAGAACTCACTAACGCTTGACACTAATCAATCAAAAAGTAATTCCAGCCAAGAATACTAATATGGTGGGGGGTAGGGGGAGAATGTTTGCTTCTCTTTGTCTTGCCAAACTTCCAGACTCTTCATCCCTTGATCAAAGTCTCTCCTGAAAAAACATTAACTATTCTGATTGGTCAGAATCAAAACCATTCCTAGGACCCCACTGGGGGTCCATGCCCTCATGACAAGCTCTGAACTTTTAATTTTCACATCCAATACTTAGTTATAAAGGGTACTTTTGTGCTTTCTGTTGCTTCTTGAAAAGCACATCTGGGAAAGTTCTCCAAATTGACAAGGGGAGACCCTCCTGCTGTGTCTCTGATCTGTCTGTTATCTGTAGGTAAAGCAAACCAGTGAGGCCCCCTCTGTAGACAGTAACTTGTTAATTTGTAATTGTTCTCACAGTCTGCCTCTTGTGTTCATAAGAATTCTGGCTTCTAGATTTAGATTTGGGGAAGAAGTACAAAGAGCCACATGAACCTAAGACCTGTAATATTTGACAGAGATTCTTAGACTACCAAAACCATTTTCCTCTACATTAAATGTATTTTCTGTATTTTCCCCAGCTTTATAGAGATATAATTGATATACAACATTGTGTAAGTTTAAGATATGCAAAGTGGTGATTTGATATATGTACATATTACAACATTATTACTTCAATAACACATCCATCACCTCACATTTTTGCAGTGTGTGTCTGTACGCGTGTGGTGAGATCTACTCTTAGCAAATTTCAATTATATAATAAATATTGTTAACTTTAGTCACCATGCTGAATATTAGATTCCCCAGATCTAACATCCAAGTTGCAAATGGCAGGATTTCCTTTTAATTAGCCTGAAAATATTCCATTATATGTGCACATATATATCACCTTTTCTTTATCCAGTCATCCATCAATGGATATTTAGCTGGTTTCCATGTAATGGTTACGGTGAATAATATTTCAATGAACATGGGATGCATATATCCTTTCAAGATAGTGATCTTTATTTCCTTTAGATATATACCCAGAAGTGGGATTTCTGGATCATATAGTAGCCATATTTTTCATTTTTTAGAGGAAATTCTATACTGTTTTCCATAATGTTTGACCAATTTACATTTCCACCAAGAATACACAAAGGTTCAGTTTTCTCCACATCCTTTTTATCTCTTCACTTTTTCATAATAGCCATTCTAACAGGTATGAGGTGATATCCATTGTGGTTTTGATTTGCATTTCTCTGATGATTAGTGATGTTGAGCACCTTTTCATGTACCTGTTGGCCATCTGTATATCTTCTTTAGAAAAATGTCTATGCAGATTCTCTGCCCATTTAAAAAATCATATTATTATTATTATTTTGCTATTGAGTTGTATGAATTCCTTATATATTTTTAATATTAACCCCTTACTGATATATGATTTGCAAATATTTTCCCATTCCATAGGTTGATGTTTCTGTTGCTGTACAGAAACTTTTTAGCTTGCTATAGTCTTGTTTGTTTATTTTTGCATTTTTTTCTTCTTGCCAAGACCAATGTCAAGGAACACTTCCTCTGTATTTTCCTCTAGGAACATTATGGTTTCAGGTCTTATATTTAAGTCTTTAATTCATTTTTAATTAATTTTTGTGAGTGGCATAAAATGAGGTCTAGTTTCATTCTTTTGCATGTAAACATCCAGTTTTCCCAACACCATTTATTGAAAAGACTATCTTTTCCTCAATGAATATTCTTGACTCCCTTGTCAAATATTAGTTGATGTATATGCATGGACTTATTTCTGGGCTCTCTATTCTATTTCATTGGTTTGTGTGTCTGTTTATATCCTTGTGTGTGTTTTGATTACTATAACTTTGTAGTATAGATTGAAATCAGAAAATGTTATGCCTCCAGCTTTATTCTTCTTTCTCAAAAATTGCTTTGGCTACCCAGGATATTTTGTGGTTTCATACTTATTTTAGGATACTTTTTTCTACTCCTGTGAACAATTCCATTGGAGTTTTGGTAGGGACTGCACTGAATATGTAGATATCTTTGGGTTGAATCAACATTTCAACAATATTACTTCCGATCCATGAACACGGAATATCCTCCCATTTATTTGTGTCTTCTTAAATCTCTTTCTTCAAAATGTTGTAGTTTTCAGTATACAAATCTTTCATTTCCTTGGTTAAATTTATTCCTAAGTATTTTGTTCTTTTTGATGCTATTGTTAATGGGGTATTGTCTTTCAGATATTTCATTGTTAGTGTGTTGAAATGCAACTTATTTTCATGTTGATTTTGTATCCTGTGACTTTACTGAATTCATTTATTAGTTCTAACATTTTTTTGGTGGGGCCTTTAGGGTTTACTATATATTAGGTCATGTTGTCTGCAGAGACAGTTTTACTTTTTCTTTCCAGTTTGGCTGTCTTTTGTTTCTTTTTCTTGCCTAATTGCTCTGACTGGCACTTCTAGTAATATGTTGAATAGGAGTGGTGGGAATGAAAACCTGTGTCTTGTTCTTGATCTTCGAAGAGAAACTTTCAGCTTTTCACCATTGAGTATGATATTACTTGTGGGTTTGTCATATACAGCCTTTATTTTACTGAGATTTTTTCCTTCTATACCCATTAAATTGAGAACTTTTATCATGTAAGAGTGTTGAATTTTGTCAAATACATTTTCTGTATCTATTGAGGGGATCATATGTTTTTTTAATTGAAGTATAGTTGATTTACAATATTGTGTTACTTTCAGGGGTGCAGCAAGGTGACATATATACATATATATTCAGATTTTTTTCCATTATAGGTTATTACAAGATACTGAATATAGTTCCCTGTGCTATACAGTCAATCCTTGTTGCTTATCTATTTTATGTAGAGTAGCTTGTATCTGTTAATCCCATACTCCTAATTTATCACTACCAATCTCCCTAGAGGATCATATGATTCTTATCCTTCATTTTATTATTGTGGTGGTGTATCATATTTATTGATTTGCATATGTTGAAACATGCTTGCATTCCAGGGATATATCCCACTTTAGCATGGTATATAATCCTTTTAATGTGGTGTTGAATTTAATTTGCTAGAATTAACAGATGAATACATCTGAGATATTGGCTTTACTTTTCTTTTCTCATAGTGTCCTCATCTGGCTTGGGTATCAGGGTAATACTACCTTCATAAAATGAGTGTAGACACATTCCTGCCTCTTCAATGTTTTTGAAGAGTTTGAAAATAATTTGTATTAATTTTTCTTTAAATGTTTGGTTGAATTCACCAGTGAAATTATTTGGTCCTTGTCTTTTCTTTGTTGGGAAGTTTTATTTTCTGTATTCTTTTTTTTTTTTTTTTTTTTTTTTTTTTTTTGCGGTACGCGGGCCCCTCACTGCTGTAGCCTCTCCCGTCGCGGAGCACAGGCTCCGGACGCGCAGGCTCAGCAGCCATGGCTAACGGACCCAGCCGCTCCGCGGCATGTGGGATCCCCCCGGACCGGGGCATGAACCCGCGTCCCCTGCATTGGCAGGCGGACTCTCAACCACTGCGCCACCAGGGAAGCCCTATTTTCTGTATTCTTAATGCTCTGGCATCTGGGGCTTCACTAACTGAAGAGGGACTGCCCCTCACAGGTTAGCTAAATTCCCAAAGATAGCAAGTAATTCATCCAGTAGTGCACTGTTCATATGTAAATTAACCAATCCAAAGCCTATATTTTCTCCCTCCCCACCTCCTTTATTGAGTTCCCACATTCTGGGGCAATATTACCCTGTGCTAATCACTGCAGGACCAAGTATCAGACAACTAGGGACAGCCTATGTGCCCCAGACCCTGATGAAATTATTCAAACTAGCCAATCCTATGCCTGCTTAACCTGTTTTACCTATTCCGTGGAAACCACAGAAAACTTCTTGTTCACATTTTCCTCTTATACCCTATGATTCTTGACCAACCCTGCTTCTTTCCCACATGACCTTAAGTGGTATAGCCTGCCTTCTTCTCTTGGGCACAATGAGTAACACACTATCTTTTCAATGGCGATCATCTCCTGAGCCGTTGGCTTCATCATACCTGAGTGATACCTAAAACCTACATTTTAAAACATCCTCACATTTCTTCTTACTGGCAGAGTCTTCCTCCTATTATAGAAGCTGATAATGCCATTTATTCTCTTTTTCAGTTTCCTTGCAGTTAGTGTAGCCATGGGATCCAGTTCTGGTCAATGAAAGAAAAGAAGTCTTTTACAAGGCTTCTGGAAATTATATTCCTTCTAAACAAAGGTCAAGAGATTCTCGAAGAAAGCTCTTTTCTGCTCTCTTTAGGCTTAGACTTTGGACACAATTGTGTTTGGACGTGATGCTTGGAGGTGAAGCTGTCCCACTGCAACCAGGAAACAACGCATCTCCAGATGAAAGCCAACACATTGAGGATTGTGCCAGAGGGAGGAAGGAAAGAGTGTTGGTCCCAGAAGTCAGTGTCAAGTCTTTACACATTTGTACCAAGTACAGCCTAGCTCTAGATGACTTTTATGTAAGACCGTACAGTCCTTACCATTTAAGTCAGTTTTAGTAGTATGTTCTGCAACTTGTACCCAATGACATCCTAAATGGTACCAACTGCTTTCAGGATGATTATAAGGCTTTCCACAAGATTATTAAAGGAGTATTTATTTCTCAGTTGGCTTTTAATCTTTGTGTGTTTTCCCCCATGAAACAGAGCCACGGAATGTCTAGAAGGGAAAAGCTATGAAAAGGACACTGAACACCTAATGCAATATTTAGTCGTTAGGGTAAGCTATGACAAAGTGAGAGGGTGGAATGGACATATATACACTACCAAACGTAAAATAGGTAGCTAGTGGGAAGCAGCCACACAGCACAGGGAGATGAGCTCTGTGCTTTGTGACCACCTAGAGGGGTGGGATAGAGAGGGTGGGAGGCAGGGAGACGCAAGAGGGAAGAGATATGGGAACATATGTATATGTATACCTGATTCACTGTATTATAAAGCAGAAACTAACACACCATTGTAAAGCAATTATACTTCAATAAAGATGTTAAAAAAAAAATTTAGTTGTCCACAGTAAAACTTCCGTACAAGTTCCTTGCTTAGGAAGAATTAGAAATTTTAAGGGAATACAAAGAAAAACATTTATGGTTTATTGTAGATGACTATGTAGTTATCTATATCATATTATATAAAGTTCTCTTTATATCTCATGCTTTAATAAGTATCAATAAATACTTTTCTTGTCTTCATAAGTGTGCAAGTTAAAAATACCTCAAGCCAAAAGTAAACTTAGATGTGTGGAATAGAGAGGTAGCTATTGTATGGTGGTTAAAACCAAGGTCCCTGGAGGCATGCTGTCTCAATTTATAATCATGATTTAGTATCTTACTATGTATATAATAATGGGAAAGGTACAACTCAAATTGCCTCAGTTTTCTAATTTTTAAATGGGATGATAACAATAGTACGTGTAGTGTATATATATATATATATATATATAAAATCTCCTATAGACAATCAGTTATATTTTCACCTGCTATAATTTCATCGGTTTTTTGCCCAGTTCATCAAACCAAGATCAGACCCTTCAAGAAATGTCAGTAAAGTTCATATGTTCCAGAAATATAGTTCTATTAGTCTAATCCTTATATTTTGTACATACTAACTTGATCTTTTACCTCACAGCTTAATTTTTTCAAGAAAGAGTATTTCTATCAACCCCAGAAGCTCAATAATTTGGGTAGATGTTTTCCCTTTTTGTCTTATTTAATGTCAAAAATATTCTCTGCACTGAATTCCAGCTCAGGGAGAAATAAAAGATGAAAACTTAGTGGACTAGTATGAACACACCAGTCTCCTGGGAATCACTGCTGCACATTTTCAGCAAATTTCCTTACAATAAAGTCAACCTCTAAATCATTGTCTTTTTACCTATTATATCACCTTAGAGAATCCATGACTATGTGGCCATTACTATTACTAAGCACCTACTATACATCAAATACTCTACAAGGTGTTTGATCTGCATTAGCTGATCCTACAGAAAGCTCACGTGGTACATGAGGTACAGGGGAATCAAGCCAGTTGTCCAAGGTCATATAGCTAGTAAGTGGTAGAGCTAGGATTAGAACTAGAGACTATTTTTGTCCCCAATCATTTTCCATCCATGAAACCCTGCTAACTTCCAGAGGATAAAATAGTCCTAAAATGATTTTTTTGTGATTTTTTTTGGTGGTAAAATACATATAACATAAAATTTACCATTAGTGACATTTAGTACATTTACTATGCTGTACAACTATAATCACATCTAGTTCAAGAATGTTTTCATTACCCCAAAAGGAAGCCTGATACTCATTAAGCAGCCTCTCCCCATTTCCCCTTCCCCTCTGCCTCTGATAACCACTAATCTTCCTTCTGTTACTAAGAGTGTTCCTATTTTAGATATTCCATATAAATGGAATCATACAATTATTTAATTGCCTTTAAATTTTTTAAATATAGAAAGTATATAAAACCAAATTATTGAAACTTTATCTTATAATGGGAAAGTTTGTAGATTAATTAATACAATAATTTTGATCTTAATAAAATAATTTTGATCTTGGGATCTTTGCTTCATTTATATCATGGGAACTATTGGCAAAAGAGTCCAGGGTTTAGAGTAAAGAGGTTTGGATCTATGGCCTATCTCAGTGATTTGCTGACTTTGTGATGCTAGGGAATTAATTCAAGGTAACATTCTGGCTCTACAGTGGTCAGTCTACACCATCTTGAGTTCCAGTCTTAGAATGTTCCTCCCTTGCAGGCTGTGTTTTAGGAACAAGTCTTAACACAGGTAGCAGCAGCTGGGTAGCACAATCCCTATTGTCCTAAGAATCAGGTCTATTTCTATAAATAATATTCAAAGTAAAAATAAAGAGGTGACTAATTACATCATACGATTTTAAAGTCATCATCACACCTAGCTCCACCCCAAATATAGTGTCAGTCAGATTTTCCATTTGACCATTACACTCATCTTTTGAATAAATGTGTTGTTTCCAGGAGGTCACTGCTGAACTGCACACATCTTGTCTAGTTGCTAAGATGCTCTTCCACTTTGTGTGCTGTGAAAACACCATTTTGAGCTGAGTGTTTGTATCACAGCACCATGTTCTGCTTTTCCCAGGAGGAATCAGCGTGATTTTCCTACCTGACTTGCCAAGCATCTCTAGTAAACATTCCGGCCGCTACTGGATCAAGTCAGTTTGTGATGTCCATTAGACCTGGTTTGCATTGCTCTTCTTCACGGTGGCCAGTTACAAAGCCAGGGTCTCAGCTTCTCACAACTCTGGTGTTACCCATTCTGGTTTCCTTTCTTTGCCTACTGGTGGCTGATACTGGAGAAACTGTAGCAAGACATTTAGGTGCTGAGGCTGCGGCACCTGTGGCTGCTCTAATCCCTGACCCTCCACATACAAGCTGGGGGAGCGTGGACAAGTTTCCTGACCTCACTTCTCTAAACTTCTGTTTCCTTACTTGCACACTGTAAAAAGAAGAATGTTGTCATGCGGATCTGGAAATATGCAGCTCACCCCATGAAGATGTGCATCAAAATGGCCAATGTTACATGGGTTTTGGTGTTTAAACTGACATCCAGGGTAGATTGGGCTGGAAAAAGTTTTGTACATTGTATTCTACAAGGAATGTTTAAGAATATGAAAAAGAAATAGGATGCAGTAATAGCTAACATTCACAGCACATGGAAGAGACAGGATTTATCATCCACATTTAATGATGAGAAAACCAAAGGATAGCAAGGTTAACCAGTCCAAGTTCACAGAGCAAGTCAATGATAGGGCTGGGATTTGGTCTGAGGCAGCTTATCTCCAAAGTCAGCGAAACATATCTCTATATTTCCTGAACAATTCATCCAGAAACGAATTTCAATAAAGTTTATTTTATTGTCAATGGTAAAACTAGGTCCAATGAGAGTCAATAAGGAGGTAAATTTCTGCATGTTCTAACAAATTAACAATGAAACTGTGATACCCCATGAAGAAATAAATTTTGAAGCAATACACATGTTCAAGCAGAGGTTGCAGCATAATCTTTGGGGACTTACAGTTAAAAGGTTTCTGCACTGAAAATGGCTGGCGAGGTCTGATGAATCCTGGGTTTCTTCCTAAGATTCCATGAATGTAGATCTCAGCATTCTAGAATAGATCTGCCACTTTCTGCATGACTCCAGCTTGTCCAGCACATGGCTGGATCACTCATAAACATCAATTCTAATCTTCAACATAGTCCTGAAAATAGCTTCTCTGATCCCCATTTTACAGAGGGAGACATTGGTCTCAGACACATACTCAATTAGTAAAGGATTGGTATTTTCGCAGGCCTTCTAATTCCAAACCTTCTGTTCTTTAAAAGCCACTTTTGTGTAATAGTGAATCCCTCAACACTAGCCAAAAAATGAGGTATCGGTGCAGGAGTACTTACCTGATTCATTCCTTACTGTGTTCTCTTTAATTGTTATAATATTAATGTAGACCAGGGTGGTGACAGCATTCATAATTATAATCTGAATGCCACCTTAATTGGCTTTTATTGCTGCTTGGGAATGGGTCAGGGCTGTAAATGGAATATTTAAGTTGAAATGTCGTTTTCAATACTTAATAGAATCCAAGTAGGATTTTATTGATTAATTAGTGTCTATATGAAGCATTTTATTTTTCTAAAGGCCAGTAATGCTCCTGACTGTTCCTTAAATGTTAACATATTCAGATAATTATAACTGCATCATACTTGCTGCTTAGACTGTTTGAATTATTTGCTGTTATCAAGGTTTCAGATTCAAGTAAAGCAATCTTTTAAAATAAAAATGATCTTTAAATAAAGTAATTGTCATAGAAAATCTCTCTTAAACACCTATTAATTTATGACTATAAACATGCTAGCACCCTTCTACACAGAAGTTCATTTGCAAATGCTTTAGAGGTAACAGAGAGGGGCTGGATAAAAAGGGAGACCCTACAGCCAATGGAGATCCCTGAAACATAGCAGTGTTTTAAGGTCAAATGTATTGCCTAAGGAATTTGAAATCTCAAATTACAGTATAGCAGCATGAATGAGAAACCCAGGTTTAAAACTCAGTCCAAGTATATCCAACAAGTGGTGCTTGATCAAATCCTGTTTCAAGTGTCACTTAACTGCTATCACCTCCTATTTCTCTGAAACAAGCTGACCTGAGATTTGAAGATACTCAGACACTTGGTGCCTGAAGAAATGTGATTAAATGGAAGAAATTAGGAACAGGCAAAAATGTGTTTAGCAATTTCTGTTTGTTGGGCCGATGCCTATCTGTACTAGGTCGATGATTTTATCATGAATGGAAAGACCAGCAAAAAATAGGTATGTATTTTTATCAAGCGAATTAAAATATCATGTATCTGAGACACACATATAAGTCTCAAATTATATTCTGAAGGGACTTAAATTACTGATGATTTGGAAATATTTTCCAGTTGCATTAAAAATAAACACTGAGCATTTATCTATGGAAAAATATTTTGCTGATTTCACACATATTTGTGAAAATGAATATCTCCCTGTTATCTATATGCCAGGGACTGTACCACATGCTATTCAGATTTCACAAATTACTGCATAAAGTAGTGTAATTATCCTCATTTTACATACCAAGATGATAACTAACTTAGACAAGGTTAAGTAGCTTGCTTGAAATTATTCATTTTTGTCTAAAGAGCCAAGTCTGGTCTTATTAGAACTACGTAGTAATAATAATAATAATAATAATAATAATAGCAAATGTCCTGGGCCATGCCTTTCCGGTTGAAACTGAGTCTTTGAGAGTGGGACCAAGACATCCACAGTGTATTAGTCAGAACCATGCACCTGATTTAGTCTCACCCCCAAAGATTCTGATATAAGTATAAAAGATTCTGGTATAAATATAAAAGATACCTGTATAAATATATATATATATACATACACACACACCTATATATGAGTCATATATATTCCTGCATATGCATAAAAATTCTGCCTATATATATAAAAAGATTTCTGTATGTACATAAAAGATTCTGATCTCCTGAAAGGGAATAGCCAATGCAGTCTTGAGGGAATAAAACGGAGCTGGAGGAATCAGACTACCTGACTTCAGACTATACTACAAAGCTACAGTAATCTACACAATATGGTACTGGCACAAAAACAGAAATGTAGATCAATGGAACAGGATAGAAAGCCCAGAGATAAACTCACGCACCTATGGTCAACTAATCTATGACAAAGAAGGCAAGGATATACAATGGAGAAAAGACAGTCTCTTTGATAAGTGGTGCTGAGAAAACTGTACAGCTACATGTAAAAGAATGAAATTATAACACTCTCTAACACCATACAAAAGTAAACTCAAAATGGATTAGAGACCTAAATGTAAGACCAGACACTATAAAACTCTTATAGGAAAACATAGGAAGAACATTCTTTGACATAAATCACAGCCAGATTTTTTTGATCTACCTCCTAGAGTAATGGAAATAAAAACCAAAATAAACAAATGGGACTTAATGAGACAAAAACTTTTGCACAGCAAAGGAAACCGTAAAAAAAGACAAAAAGACAACCCTCAGAATGGGAGTAAATATTTGCAAATGAATCAACAGACAAAGGATTAATCTCCAAAATATATAAACACCTCATGCAGCTCAATATTAAAAAAACAAACAACCCAATCAAAAAATGGGTAGAAGACCTAAATAGACATTTCTCCAAAGACGGCATACAGATGGCCAAGAAGCACCTGAAAAGCTGCTCTACATCGCTAATTATTAGAGAAGTGCAAATCAAAAGTACAATGAGATATCACCTCACATCATTTAGAATGGGCATCATCAGAAAATCTACAAACAACAAATGCTGGAGAGGGTGTGGGTAAAGGGAACCCTGTTGCACTGTTTGTGGGAATGTAAATTGATACAGCCACTATGAAGAACAGTATGGAGGTTCCATAAAAAACTAAAAATAGAACTACCATGTGACCCCACAATCCCACTACTGGGCATATACCCTGAGAAAACCATAATTCAAAAAGACACATGCACCCCAATATTCATTGCAGCACATTTACAATAGCCAGGTCGTGGAAGCAACCTAAATGTCCATTGACAGATGAATGGATAAAGAAGGTGTGGTACATATATACAATGGGATATTACTCAGCCATAAAAGGGAATGAAATTGAGTCATTTGTAGAGAGGTGGATGGATCTAGAGACTGTTATACAGAGTGAAGTTAATCAGAAAGAGAAAACCAAATAACGCATAGTAACGCTTATATTTAGATCCTAGAAAAATGGTACAGATGAACCGGTTTGCAGGGCAGAATAGAGACACAGTTGTAGAGAACAAATGTATGGACACTAGGGGAGGAAAGTGGTGGGGGGTGGTGGTGGTGGGGGAATGAATTGGGAGATTGGGATTGACATGTATACACTAATATGTGTAAAATGGATAACTAATAAGAACCTGCTGTATAAAAATAAAATAAAATTAAATTAAAAAAAGAGTTCCTTTAGGATCTCAAGAACTACAATGCAGGAAACACAGATTTAGTTAAACCCAAAGAGTGTTCTGAGAAAAAGGGAGAGTCAGGGGCTTATAAAGACAAAAGGCCACAAGGTTGTTAAAGTTGCCTGTCAAGAATTGTGGTTGACTCTGATGAAAGCCAGGAAATATCTGTCCTTAAGGAATCATGAGTTGTTTTAGGGTAGGGGCCTGATCAGCAGATAGGCTGCCACAAGTTGTTTAGGGTAAGGATCTGATAAGTATTTTGAGTTTCTGGCAGATGTTCTGAATGACTTCATTATGACAATAAGTGGTCAAAACGTCAGATTCTATCGAGGCTGAGACGTGCATAAGTCACACTTCCTTAATGGCCTCCCTGTTGCGTTTTAGAGGCTCTCTTAGCAATATCAACTCCATTCTGATTTTCCTTTCACACATGTGAACACTTAAGTGACAGCATCAACTGGTCAGGGGAGACTTACAGACTCAACTTTTCTCCAGTTTCTGCTCAGTCAAGCAGCCTAGCCAAATAAATCTCAGTGATTTATGAGAAGACCAGTGTTTCAGCAGCTCAACTACCCCTACCTCCACTGGCCAGTGTGGATACTCAAGTTTCATGTTTTTTAGTCTTCCCTAAATGTGGAATTCTAAGGAAAATCCTGTCCTCATTACGGCTTACGACCCAAGCAAAGACTGGCCTCTGAGCACGTGCTGCCTTCACTCTCCACCCTGAAGAAGCACATAGAGGAGGAAAGGTTGAGCAGGAGAGAATTAGTCTTTACTGACTTCTACAGCATGCCAGGCTCTGTACTTAATGCTGAACAATCTATCTATCAGTCTATCTAACATCTAACTAGCTAGCCATCATCTGTCTATCTATCATCTATCTATCTATCTATCTATCTACCTATCTATCTATCTATCGTCTATCTATCTATCATCTATCTACTTATCTAACTAGTCTAACTACCCATCCATTACACTGAACAATTGGAACACTGCTGCAGGTTGTAAGAAGAAAAAAATATTTTTTTCTCTGCTACATATTTAAAGATATTAAATGTACTCTCTTTTTCTCCTCCCTTGAATGACATTTTTGACAGTTCTTATAACTTATGTTAATCTTATTAAATAAACACATTGTGAGATGGCTTCATAACTAATTAAAATATTCAATCCAATATAAAATCAGAATTATGAACTTCATTTAAATTTGAACCTCATTCCTTCCTCAGTTCAGGTCTTCTGGGAACTGGCACTCTGTAATAAAGAAGGGTGTCAGTCTCTTTGTTTCTCAGCTCCTCCAGGGTTTAGAAGGAAGGATTTGAGGGTAGGAGGGAGAAGGAAGCAAGAGACAGGGGGTGAGTTTGACCATGAATTTCCAAAACTGGTGTTGTCTGATTTAGGTGGGAATTTACACCTGATTCCTGCTCTTATGTGGTGCTTCAGGGGTTCTTCAGAGATTTCTCAGTTTCACATACATTTTGCCTGCAGTTCCCTTAAATCAAGCAATACCTCCCTCATCTGCCCACCCATCATTTTCTTCTCAGTCTTTGTTCCTGGTGGCCCATCCCATTCATGGAATCACCTCATCTTCTCCAACTGCTCACTCAAGACTCCATATCAGCCCGTTTCTGTTGGAATTCTCATAAGGACCCAATGGGCACAGTACTATTTTTATTCCCATTTTCTAGATGAGGAAGCTGAAGTTGCAGAAGTTCAAGTAGCTTGCCCTAGTTCACACAGATGAACGACAGTATGATTCTTAATCTCCAATCTGTATGTATACAGTTTCCATTCTTACCTATGTGCTTCCTTTCCTCCTATTCACAGCCATCGTATTTTCCTAAACATCTCAGCAATTATACAATAAAGCTTAAGGGTTAATAAATAGTTGAAAGATGTCAGAGAAGAACATCTTAAGATAGGAGCCACAACTCTAGAACAGGTAACCCAACCAGAAAAAGACAACAAAAATGAAATTGCTGGAATAAATTGATCACATCATTGCAACCAGAAGGACTGTGAATAATAACACATCCCAACCACATTTCTGGGCCTTTTTCCTCTAGTCTTCAATATGTTGATACTGATTGGATGCAAGGTATGCTTTATACTTTCATTAATATCACAGGCACTCAAGTGTTATACTTTCCCTAAAGCTTTGAAAGTTTCTTCCCTCCCTCCCTCCCAACCTCCCTCCCTCCTTCCTTCCTTCCTTCCTTCCTTCCTTCCTTCCTTCCTTCCTTCCTTCCAACAGCTTAATTTATATATATATATTTCACATACTACACAATTTATCCCTTTAAAGTGTACAATTTAGTGGTTTTTAGTGTATTCACTGAGTTATGGAGCCATCACTACAATCAATTTTAGAACATTTTTATCACCCAAAAATGAAAACCAGTAATCATTAGTATTTATTGCCCATTACTTCTTTCCCCCAGCCCCTGGCAATAACTAGTTTACTTTCTTTTTATGGATTTGTCTACTTAGGACATTATATATAAATGGAATCATAAAATATGTGGACTTTTGTGTCTGACATCCTTCACTTAGCATAATTATTTCCAGGTTAATCCAAATTATAGCATGTATAAGTATTTATTGCTTTTTATTGCCCAGTAATATTTCCTTGGTTGGATATATTACATTTATTCATCCATTCAATTGACTGACATACGGCTTTTAGCCAATTTTTGTCTACTATAAATAATGATATGAACATTTATGTACTAGTTTTAATATAGATACATCGTTTCTTTTGTCTTGGGTACAAACCTAGGAGTGGAATTGCTGAGTCATGTGGTAATTCTATGTTTATACTTTTGAGACATTTCCAGATTGTTTTCCAAGGTTGTTGCACTGTTATACATTTCCACAGTGTATGAGGATTCCAGTTTCTCTTTATGTTTGTCAACACTTGCTATTTTCTGTCTTTTTGCCTATAGCTATCCTAGTAGGTATGAAGTGATATCTCAAGGGTTTTTATTTGCAATTTTCTATTGTCTAGATGTTAAAAATCTTTTCATGTGCTTTATGAGACATTTGTATATCTTCTTCGAAGAAATGACTTTGTAGATCCTTTGCCTATTTTTCACTGGATTGTTTGTCATTGGCTTATAAAAATAATTTATATATTCTGGATAGAAGTCCCTTGTCAGATACTGATTTGAAAATATTTTCTCCCAACTTGTAGGTTGTCTTTCACTTTCTTGATGGTATCTTTGGAAGAACAAATGTTTTAAATTTTGATTATGTACAATTTATCTACTTTTTTTTCTTTTTCTGCTTGTGCTTTTGGTGCCATATCTAATAAATTATTGCTTAATATAAGATCTGAAGATTTACAGCTATGTTTTCTTCTAAGAGTTTCATAATTTTAGTTCTTATATTTAGGATCTTGTATTTACCTCTTAGATCTATTTTGAGTTAATTTTTGTATATGGTGTGAAGAAGGAGTGCAACTTTTCTTTTGCATGAAGATATCCAGCTGTCCTAGCACCATTTGTTGAAAAGATTAGTCTTTTCTCATTGAATTGTCTTGTGATCTTTGTCAAAAATTGTGTCCATATATGTGAGTATTTTTTAAATGGATTTTCAGTTCTAATCTGATCTATATGTCTATCCTTATGTCAGTACCATACTGTTATTTTTAATTGAATGAAAAATTCTTTAAATTCTATAGTGCATTACAATTTTCAAAAGTTTCACACACATGATTTCATATAATACCATAAAAAAACCCTTTGTTTTCCCCTACCCTTATGTTGCTCCTCCCCCTTACCTCTCCCCACTGGTAATCACTAGTTTGTTCTCTATATCTTTGAGTCTGATTCTTTTTTGTTTTGTTCACTAGTTTTTTATATTTTTTAGATTCCACATATGAGTGATATAATTGAGTATTTGCCTTTCTCTGTCTGACTTATTTCACTTAGCATAATGCCCTCCAAGTACATTCATGTTGCTGCAAATGGTAAAATTTCATTCTTTTTTATGGCTGAGTAGTGTTCCATTGTGTGTGTGTGTACGTACCACATCTTCTTTGTCCATTTATCTGTTGATGGACACTTAGATTGCTTCCATACCTTGGCAATTGTAAATAATGTTGCTATGAACATTGAGGTGCATGTATCTTTTCAAATTAGTGGGTTTTTTGGGATTTTTAATGTTTTTTTGGTTATATACCCAGGAGTGGAATTGTGAAATTGCTGGGTCATATGGTAGTACTATTTAGTTTTGTGAGAAACTTCCATGTGTTTTCCACAGTGGCTTCACCAACTTACGTTCCCACCAACAGTGTAGGAGGGTTCCCTTTTCTCCACATCCTCACCAACATTTGTTATTTGTATTCTTTTTGATGAAAGCCAGTCTGACATGTGTGAGGTGATATCTCATTGGGCTTTTTTATTTTCCTGATGATTAGACACATCTCTTCATGTGCCTGTTGGCCATCTGCATTTCCTCTTTGGAAAAATGTCTATTCACGTCTTCTGCCCATTTTAAAATCTGATTTTTTTTTTTTTTGAGGTTGAATTGTACGAGCTGTTTATGTATGTTGCATATTAACCCCTTATTGGTCACATTATTTGTAAATATTTTCTCCCATTCAGTAGGTTGTCTTTGCATTTTGTCGACAGTTTCCTTTGCTGTGCAAAAGCTTTTAATTATGTCCCATTTATTTATTTTTGCTTTTGTTTCCTTTGCTGTAGGAGACAGATCCAAAAAATATTGCTGCAATTTATGTCAAAGAGTGTTCTGCCTATATTCTCTTATAGGAATTTTATAGTATATGGTCTTACATTTACATTTTTAATCCATTTTTAGTTTATTTTTTGTATATGGTGTTATTAGAGAATGTTCTAATTTCATTCTTTGCATGTAGCTGTATGTTTTCCCAGCACCACTTATTGAAGAGACTGTCTTTTCTCCACTGTATATTCTTGCCACCAATTGCTGTAGTTTTGCAATAAGTTTTGAAATCTGTGAGTCCACCAATTTTACTCTTATATTTTTGCTCCTCTGGGCCCCTTGAATGTCCATGTGAATTTTAGATGAGCTTGTCAATTTCTGTAAAGAAACTAGCTTGGATTTTTACAGGTATTGCATTGAGTCTGTAGAATAACTTGGGGAATACCGCCATGTTAACAACATGAAATCTTGTTGCTTGTATATGTGAAGTCTTTCCATTAATTTAAGTGTGCTTTAACATATTTCAATGAAGTTTTATACTTTTCATTGTTTAAATCTTGTATTTCTTTGGTAAATTTATTCATAATAGCTTATTATTTTTATATTATTAAATTAATAGTTTTATTAATTTATTTTTTTGTTTTTTTATTGCTTGATTTTACACTAGTTTTACAATAAATTTTTGCATACTAATCTTGTATCCTATAATTATCATTAATTCATTTATTTGTTCTAACAATTTTTTAGTGGTTTCTTAGAATTTTCTGTATACAAGTATTATAGGTTGAATTGTGTACCCCTCCCTCCATATTTATATATTGAAATCCTAAATTCCAGAATATGACTAAGAATATTCCAGAATCCTAAGCCTCAGAATATGACTTTATTTGGAGAAAGGGTCTTTACAGAGGTAATCTTGTTAAATGAGGTCATTAGGGTGGGATCTAATCCAACATGACTAGTGTTTTTACCTAAAGGGGGAAATTTAGATACAGAGACACACATAGAGGCAAGATATGTAAAGGAATATAGGGAAAAAACTGCCAGGCCAAGGAGAGAGGCCTGGGATGGATTTTTCCCTCACAGCCCTCAGAAAGAATCAACAATGCTGACATCTTGATTTTGGACTTCTAGCCTCCAGAACTGAGAGACAATACATTTCTGTTTTTAAATCCATCTAGTTTGTGGTACTTTGTTATGGCAGTCCTAGAAAACTAATATAACAAGATCATGTCATCTACAAATAGTTATAATTCTTAATTTAGAATATGAATGCCTTTTATTTATTTTTCTTTTCTAATTGCCATGGCTAAAACCCCCAGTGCAATATGAAATAGAGATAGAGAGACATCCTTGTCCTTTTCTTCATGTTTGATTAAAGCTTTCAGTCTTTCATCATTATGTATGATGTTAGCTGTGTGTTTTTCACCTGACCCTTTACCAGGATGAGTAGCTTCCCTTCTTTCCTAATGTGTTGAGTATTTTTTTAATCATGAAAGACTGTTGGATTTTGTCAGATTGTTTTCTGTATCTGTGGAGATGATCATGTAGTTTTTGTCTATTATTCTGTGAATATAACGTATTACATTGTTTGAATTTTACCTCTTGAAATAATCTTGTATTCCTAGAATGAGTCCCACTTGGTCATGGTATATAATCCTTTCATAAGTTGTAGTATTTAGGGTAGTATTTTTAAGGGTTTTTCCATGTGTAATGATAAGGTAAATTGGTCTATAGTTTTATTTTTTTGTGATTTCTTTGTCTGGCTTTGATATGAGGGTAATACTGACTTTGTAAACAATTGAAATATGTTACTTTTTTATTTTTCAATAGAAAGTGTTTGGAACTTGTATTAATTCTTCTCTGTTTGGCAGAATTTACCAATTGAAGTCGTCTGGTCTTTGTCTTTTCTTTGTGGGAAGTTTTTGATTAATAATATACTCATTTAGATCTATTCAGATTTTCTAAATCAATTTTAGTCTTAAGTCAATTTTGGAAATTTGTGTGTTTCTGAGATTTTTTCTATTTCATCTAGGTTATATAATTTGTTGCAGTCCAATTGTTCATAGTATTCTCTTATAATCCTTTTTATTTCTGTAAATTGGGCAGGAATGCCCCCTCTTTTTCTGGATTCTAGTAATTTGAGTCTTCTCTTTTTTAATTTGGTGGGCCTAGATAGAGTTTTGTCAGTTTCACTGATGTTTTCAAATAACAGGCTTTGAGTTTTGTTGATCTTCTCTGTTGTGATTATATCCACTCACTTATTTCTGCTCTAATTCTGCTTGGGTTTACTTTACTTTTCTTTCTCTAGTTTCTTAGGGTGCAAAGTGATTTGACTGATTTCAGATTTTCATTTTATTTTAGCATACATACTCACAGCTATAAATTTTCCCATAGGCACTGCTTAAGCTGCATCCCATTTGTTTGAATATATTGTGTTTTATTTTTCCTTTCTATCAAATTATTTTCTTTTGTTTTCAGCTTTATCAAGGTATAATTGACAAATATATTTGTAAGACATTTGAAGTGTACATCACAATGATTTGAAATGTGTATACATTGTGAAAGGATTCCTTCCAACTAATTAATTAACACATCCATCACCTCACATACTTATCTTTTTCTCTGTGTGAAAATATTTGGCTTCTCCTCTCTTAGCAAGTTTCATTTATAGAGTACAGTGTTATCAGCTGCAGCCGCCATGTTCTACATTAGATCCTCATATATTATTTATCTTGTAGCTGAAAGTTTGAACCCTTTTACCAAACTCTCCTATTTCCCCCACCTCCTAGACCCTGGCAACCACTTTTCTACTCTCTGTTTCTGTGAGTTTGACTTTTCTTTAGATTCCATAGATAAATGATGCCATGCAGTATTGGTCTTTCTCTGGTTTATTTCACCTAGCACAATGCCCTTAAGGTCCATCCATATTGTAGCAAACAGCAGGATTTCATTTTTTATGGCTGAATTATATTCCTGTGTGTGTGAGTGAGTGTGTGTGTGTTTGTGTATGTGTGTGTGTGTGTGAGATATTTTCTTTAACCATTCATCCATTGATAAGCACTTAGGCTATTCTATTTCTTGCCTATTGTGAATAATGCTGCAATTAACACAGGGCAGATATCTCTTCAATGTCCTATTTTTATTTCCTTTGGATATATACTCAGAAATGGGATTGCTGGATCATAAGGATCATATAGAGCTCTATTTTTAATTTTTTGAGGAACCTCCATATTACTTTGCATAATGGCTGTGCCAGTTTACATTCTCACCCACACTGGACAGTATTCTCTTTTCTTCACTTCCTTGCTAGCAATTATTATCTATCAACTTTTTGATAACAGCCATTCTAATAGGTGTGAGGTGATATCTCATTGTGGTTTTGTTTGCATTTCCCTGGTGATTAGAGATTTTGAACACCTTTTCATGTATCTGTTGGTCATTTGTATGTCTCCTTTGAAAAAATGTCTATGTAGGTCCTTTCCCCACTTTAAAATCAGATTATTTGTTTTTTTGCTATCAAGATATATAAGTTCCTTACACATTTTGTATATTAACTCTTTATCTGAAATGTGATTTGCAAATATTTTCTTTTATTCCATGTGTTGCCATTTCATTCTGTTGATTATTTCACTGTGGAGTAGCTATTTTGTTTGATGTTGTCCCATTTGTTTATTTTTCTATTGTCTTTGTTTTGGCATCAAATTTAAAAAAAAGTCATTGCCAAAACCAATGTCAAGGATCTTACCTCCTATTTTCTTCTAGGAGCTTTGTAATTTCAGGTCTTAAATATGTCTTTAATCCACTGTAGAGTATGGTGTAAGGTAGGATCCATTTTCAAATCTTGCATGTGGATATCTATTTTTCTCAGAACAATTCATTGAAGAAATTTTATTTTTCCCGTCGCCCATTCTTGGCTCCTTTGTCATAAATTAAATAACCTTATATGCATGGGCTTATTTTGTTTCTCTTTGTTTAGTTCCATTGGTCTGTGTGATTATTTTTATGTTGATACTGTACTAATTTGACTATTATAGCTTTGTAATATAGTTTGAAATCAGCAAGTGTGATACCTCCAGAATTTTTTTCTTTCTCAGTGATACTTTGACTAGTTAGGTATTTTACAGTTCCATAAAAATTTTAGGATTTTTTTTCTATTTCTGTAAGAATGTCATGAGAATTTTGATAAGAATTACATTCAGTTTATTTGGGTATATGTACATTTCAACAATATTAACTGTTCCAATCCATGAGAACAGAATATTTTTCTATTTATCTGTGTCTTCAGTTTCTTTCATCAATGTCTCACAGTTTTCAGATCTTTCATCTCTTTGTTTCAATTTATTCCAAGTATTTATCTTTTTTTAATACAACTGTAAATAGGATTGTTTCCTAATTTTCTCTTCTGATAGATCATTGTGAGTGTATAGAAACACAACTTATTTTTGTATACTGATGTTGTACTCTACTATTTACTGAATGTATTTATTTTAATAGATTTTTTGTGGGGTTGTTAGGATTTTCTATATTTAACATTATGCTATTTGCAAATAGAGACAACTTTACTTCTTTCTCTCTGTTTTGGATGACTTTTATTACTTTTTCTTGCTTAACTGCCCAGGCTATGACTTCCAGTACTATGTGTAATAAAAGTGGAGACAGCATGCATCCTTGTCTTGTTCTTAATTTTGGAAGAAAAGCTTCCAGTTTTTCACCGAGGTGAATGATGTTAACAATGGGCTGGTCATATACGGCCTTTATTCCCTTAAGATATTTCCCTCTACTCCCAATATGTTGAAAATTTTTGTCCTGATTGGATGTTGAATTTTGTTAAATATTTTTCTGCATCAGTTGAGATGACCATATGATTGTCATCCTTTACTTTGTGAATGTGGTATTTCACATTTAATGGTTTTTGCATGTTGAACAATCCTTGAAGCTCTGGAATAAATCCCATTTTGTTATGGTGTGTGACCCTTTTCATGTATTGCTGAGTTTCGTTTGCTAATATTTTGTTGAAATTTTTGTCCCTATGTTCATAGAGGACATTGGCCTGTACTTTTCTCCTTAGCTGGTTTAGGTATCAGGGTAATGCTGCCTCTTATAATGAGTTTGGAAGTCTTCTCTTCTCTTTTTAATATTTTGGAAGAGTTTGAGAAGGATTGATATATATTTTTTTAATGTTTGGTAGGATTCATCAGTGAAGCAGTCTAATTCTGGACTTTTCTTTGTTGGACAGTTTTTGATTACTGACTCTATCTCCTTTTAAGTATTGGTCTGTCAGATTTTCCATTTCTTCATGATTCAGTTTTAGTAGATTGTATGTTTTTTAAGAATTTATCCTTTCTTCTTGGTTATCTAATTTGTTGGCATATAATTTTTCAGAGTAGTCACTTAGTGACCTTTGTATTTTTGTAGTATCAGTTATTATATCTCCTCATTATTTCTAATTTACATATTGGAGTCCCTATCTTTTTTCCTGTTAAGTCTAGCTACTTAAAAAATAGCTCATAGTTTTATTAATATTTCCAACTGTCTTTATTTATGCTCTGATCTTTGTTATTTTGTTTCTTCTACTAGCTATGAGCTTAGTTTATTCTTCTTTTTCTAGTTCTTTTATGTGTACATTACATTGCTTGAGCTCTTTTTTTTTTCTTAATGTAGGTTTTTATTGTTATGAGCTTCCATTTTAAAACTGCTTTTGCTGCATTCCATATGTTTTGATATGTTGTATTTCCATTTTTACTTGTCTCAAAATATTTTTTGATTTCTCTTTTGATTTCTTCTTTGACCCATTGGTTGTTCAGTAGCATGTTGTTAATCTCCACGTATCTGTGAATTTTTCATTTTCCTTTTTGTTATTGATTTTTACTTTCATATAATTATGGTCAGAAAAATGCTTGATATGATTTCAATCTTCTTAAATTTGTTAATATTTGTTTTGTTTCATAGCATGTGGTCTATCCTTTCTTTAACAGGAGGAAGTCTTTTTAAAATTTCTTATAAGGTGTTCTGATGGTGATGAACTCCTTCGGCTTTTGCTTGTTTGGAGAATTCTTTATATGTACTTTAATTCTGAAGAACAACTTTGCTGAGTAGAGTGTTATTGGTTGGCAGTTTTTTGTTTTTTTCTTTCAGCACTCTATCATTCTATTCCTTCTGGTCTTAAAATTTCAGATAAAAAATACGCTCATAGAAGTTCCCTTGTATGTAACAAGTTATTTTTCTCTTTCTGCTTTTAAATTCTCTCTTATTTTTAACTTTTTACAGTTTAATTATAATATGTCTTTGTGTAGATCTCTTTAGTTCATCGAATTTGGTACTTTCTGGGCTTCCTTGATCTAAATGTCTGTTTCTTTCCCCAGGTTAGGGAAGTTTTCAGCCATTATTTCTCCAAATAAGTTTTTTCCTCCCTTCTCTCTGTCTTCTATTTCTGGGACCCCTAAAATACCTATTATCATCTGCTTAATGGTGTCCCATAAATCCCTTAGGCTATATTCTCCATTTTCAATCTTTTTTTTCTTTTTGCTCCTTTGATAGGATAAATCCTACTGCCATGTATTCTAGTTTGCTGATTTTTTTCCTTCTGCTTGATCTAGTCTGCTGTTGAATCCCTTTATTAAAATTTTCAGTTCAGTTATTGTATTCATGGTTTGTGACTTCTGTTTGGTACCTTCTTATAATTTCTATCTCTGTTGAAATTCTCACTTTGTTCATATTGTTCCCCTGACCTCTGTGAGCATTTTTGTGAGCATTTTTATGAGCATTGTTTTTAACTTTTTATTGTGTAAATCACTTATTATCTCCATTTCATTTTGGTCTGATTCTGGAGTTTTATTTTATTATTTGTTTGAAACATAGCCCCCTATTTCTTCATCTTTCTTGACTCTCTGTGTTGGTTTTTGCACATTAGTTAAAACAATCACCTCTCCTAGTATTGATGGAGTGGTCTCATGTAGGAGTAGAATCTTATTTTTCAGCCTGTCCTCAGCTCTTGGTTGTCTCTCAAATATTTGTGATTGTCCAAATTACCTTCTTTGTTTTTAGCAACTCCCAGTCATTCGGGGTGTGCCAAGATCAGTCAGTGTCCCAAAGGGGAGGATTTGAGTCAGCACCTGGGAGAGGGACTATTTTGCCTTCTCCCTCTGCACTGGGTCCATGTGTATAGCCATGGAATGGGGAGGGGGTTCCTCCTGCACCTGTTAATAACAGCTTTTTGTTTGTTACTGTCCTGTAGTACTTGTGCAGGCAAACTCCATTGGCTATTAGAGCCTAGTTATCTAGAGGCCTGTTTCTTGGGCAGCAGCTGAAAATTTGGCAGCACCAGATGTATATACAAATTTCTTCCAGGGAGATATTGGCAATTTGGTAGCAAGTTTGAGTGAGTGGGCATTAGTGGTGTAACTGGCTTTCCCAGACTCTGTGGAGAATTACAGTCAGCCTCTACATACATGATAAAATATAAGGCTGGCTCTCTGGTAGCAGTTTTTAACGTGTGCTAATAGACTCTTTCATGGGACAGTTTGGGAGATGGGTATTTCTGTCTGCTTCCTTTGTTCTGAGACTTAAGGGGATAGACACGGTGAGTTCTCACAGCTTGTTAAAGACTGTTTCTTTGTTTGCTGTAGTTTTGTGTGCCTCATGAACACAAGCCCTCTTGGCTTTCAGAGCTAGGTATTTAAGATGTCCATCCCTCATATGGGAGTCTTAAAAGTTGGGGTTCTGGGGGCTTCCCTGGTGGCGCGGTGGTTGAGAGTCTGCCTGACGATGCAGGGGACATGGGTTCATGCCCCAGTCCGGGAAGATCCCACATGCCACAGAGTGGCTGGGCCTGTAAGCCATGGCCACTGAGCCTGCGTGTCCAGAGCCTGTCCTCCACAATGGGAGAGGACACAACAGTGAGAGGCCTGCGTACCATAAAAAAAAAAAATGTTGGGGCTCTGGATGTCCATCCAAACTCTCAACCCTTGGAGAGAAGGTGGATGTTGGGAGTTCCCTTCTGAATGTATGGCACTATGCCAGTGGTAGGATTCATGGTGAGAGTTTGTCCCAGCTATTTCTACCATTTCTATGTGAGCATTGTGGATATTTTCTCACTTGCCAAGTGTATAGGTATCACTTGGCTAGTTTTGGCTTTCTTTCAGAGGGAATTACTTCTTGTGTAGAAGTAGATTCTGTGTATCCATTGGAGGAGGTGAGTTCAGGAGGCTTTTATGTTGCCATCTTGGATTAAAATCACTGTATCAAATTATTTTCTAAATTTCTGCATGATTTCTTCTTTGACCCAATGGTTATTAGAATGTGTGTAGTGAAATTTCCATATATTTACAAATTTCCCAAATTTGCTCCTTTGAATTTTAATTTTATTTCTTGTGTTTAACAAGCATGCTTTGTATTATTTAAAACCTTTAAAATTTATTAAAACATGGTTTATAGCCTAGCATGTGACCTATATGGAGAATTCTCCAGTGCACTTAAGAAGAATACGTATTCTGCTGCTATTTGGTGGAATGTTCTGTAGATATCTGTGAGGTCTACTTGGTTTGTTCAATGCTAGTTCTTTTATTTTATATTTAATTTTTTTTAGCCATTGTTAAATGTTGTATACCAAAGTCTTAAACTACTATTGTTTAATTGTCTATTTCTCTCTTCAGTTCTGTCAGTTTTTGCTTCTTGTATGTATGTATGTTTATAATCAACACTTTTATCATTATAAAATGTCTCTAATAACAATTTTTTATCCTTAGTTTGTATTAGTATTCTATTATTGTTGTAAAAAATTACTGCAAACTTAATTGTTTAAAACAATGTAAAGTTATTATATTTCAATTCTGGAAGTCAGAAGTCCTATATGAGTCTCATGGGCTACATTTAAGGTACAAGCTGAGGTGCAGTCATTTTGGATGTTTTAAGGGAGAATCCCTTTTATTGACTTTTTCAATTTCTAGGAACTTGGTTCATGGTCATTTCCTCCATCTTGAATGCACATCATTCCAATCATTGCTTCTTTCATCGCATCTCTTCTTTCTAACCTTGTATTTTTTTTTGCTCTCCCTCCAGATCCCTAACATAATCATTCTTGCAAAGTCCCTTTTGCCACACTATGTAACATATTCAAAAAGTTCTGTGGATTAGGATGTGGACATCTTTGGGGGAGGGCCCTCATTTTATCTATCTCAGCATCTATTTTATCTGATCTTAATATGGCTAACTAGCTCTTTTTAAGTCGCTGTTTGTATCTATTTATTTTTCTATGCTTTTATAATCAAACTATTTGATCTTTAAATCTAAAGTATGTGTCTCATAGACAACATATAGTTGGATGTTGTTTTTATTTTAAATCTTTCTGCCATTCTCTGCCTTTTAAGGATGTTTAACTTACCTATAATGTAATAATTGACAATGTAAAATATGTCTGCCACTTTCCTAATTGTTTTATATATATATCTTTTCTTTTTCCTCCTCATCCTTCCATCACTGTCTTTATGTGTTAAATAGATATTTTCTAGAGTAGCATTTTACTTCTCTTGCCATTTCTTTTAATAGATATTTTTTTAGTTATTTTCTTGGTGGTTTACTTGGGCATTACAATGCATATCTTATTTAATAACTGTGTAATTTAGATTAATACTAACCTAATTTTATAGTATATAATAAACTTTTCTCATATTTAACTTTATTCCAACTTCTTTCCTCTGTGCTGTTATTGTTATTTATATTACATCTATATCCACTGTATGCCCATCAACAAAGATTTATAACCATTGTTTTGTAAAGTTGTTTTTAAAAGATGATAGGACAAAAAAAGTTACATACAAAAATACATTTATTCTCTGTTCTATATTTACCTATGTAGTTACCTTTACCAGGGCTTTTTATTCTATAAGTGGATTTGAGTTGCAGTCTAGTATTCTTTCATTTCAGCCTGCAAGACTCCCTTTGAAATTTCTTGTAGTGCAGTTCTACCAGCAACAAATTCTCCCAGTTGTTGTTTATCTAAAAATGGCTTAATTTCGTTTTTATTTTTTGAATGAAAATTTTGCAGGCAGTAAAATTATGCCATTCAACTGCCTCTTGGCTTCCATGGTTTCTGATTAAAATCCTTTTGCTAATCTTATTGAGGATGCCTTGCATATGATGATTAATTTCTCTTCTTGTTTTTAAGATTTTCTTTATCTTTGGCTTTAAATAGTTTAATTATGATGTCTAGGTGTGGATCTCTTTGAATTGATCCTATGTGCATTTGTTGAACTTCTTGGCTCTATAAATTTTTTTCATCAAATTTGGGAAGATTTTAGTAATTATATCTTCACATATTTTCTTCCCCTTTCTTCCTCTTTTCTTGCTCTGTGACTCTCATTGTGCATATATGCCTATACTTAATTGTATTTTACTGGTCTGTGAGGCTCTGTTCATTTCTCTCTTTTCTTTCTGTTCCTCAGATTGGATAATCTCATTTCATCTATCTTCAACTTCACAGATTCTTTCTCCTTACTGCTCAAATATGCTGTCAAACCCTGCTAGTGAAGTTTTCATTCCAGTTATTATAATTTTTGATACCAGTTTCTTTTGATTCTTTTTACAACTTTGCTCTGTTTATTGATATTCTCTGTTTTGTGAGACATATTTCTCATACTTTCTTTTAGTCTCTTGAACATACTCATAATACCTGACTTAAAGTCTTTGTCTACTAAGTCCAGTGTAAGGGCTTCCTCAGGGATAGCTTCTATTGGCTATTAAGTTTTGCTGCCTATGAGCTAACATTTTCAGTTTCTTTGAATGTCTTGTATTGCCTTTTGTTAAAAATTGGATATTCTAAATGATATAATTTGGCACTCTGGAAATCAGATTTCCTTCTTTTCCTCAGGGCTTGTTGTTGCTACTGTTTATTTTTATTATTGTTATTTGTTTGTCTATGCTCTTTGGTGTGTGTGTTCACTGAAGTCTATATCAGCTTTGTGGTTGGTTAATAATTATATAGATATTCATAAGTGCATGGAACTAATAATTTTGAAATTATTTAAAAAATATTTTAAAAGTATTTTCCAAGGAACTCTGTGTACATGTTGAAGCGTGACTTCAACACTCAGCCTGGCATTTGAGAACACTGATTTAACCTTCAAGCTTGCACAGAGCCTCAAGGTTAGTCCAAGGTCAGAGTTTAGAGCATTTCAAGTCTTTTCTTAGTATGTGCACAGCCCTGGGCATGCACACAACCCTATTCGGTGGTGCTGGCCTAGTGGGGTTTTGAAGCAACACAGTGTGATATGAATTGAACATCAAAACATAAGATTAATACTGGTTTTAATTTTTACCAGCTGTCTCATCTGGAGTAAGTAAGTTAGCCTCTCAGTGTCAGGAAACTTCTGTATTCCCAGAAATATGTCAGAGCTTTTCAAAGTCCCTATGGACATCACATTCCCCAGATTTTCCTTTTGACCTTTTTCAATTAGCTTATTGTTTGCCCCAAATGTTATCCGCTACCCTCATGGTAGGTACTCAGTAAATGTTACCTTCATTCCTCTCCATGTTTACAGACTCTTATCACCCATATTTTCTTTTATAATACTTGGAAATGGAAGTTTTCTATCCCTGATAACATGGAATGTTAATCTTTCTCCATGCAAGCAGCTATTGTTAATGCAGCAAAGTTAAATTTCCTCTGACTGTTTTTGATAAATGCCCTTGGGAAAGTTTTATACACTGGGCAAGCTCAGAGTCAGGTCAAATAAAGACAGCCTTGCAAGAGGGATCTTCTAGTGACCTACCAGACAGGATAATTAATGACAGTTCTCTGGGAATTAGGTTTTGAAGGAGCTTTTACACCATTCTGCTTCCTAGGGTGCCTGCCAGGCTGCTTATTTTCACTGTGATTTCATGCTATAGATTTTCAAGGCTTCTGTGGAGCTGGTGAGGTATTGGTAGAAATAGGACAAGTGAAAACACCACAAAGCTCACTGTTCTTACTGAGATTCAGCTGTTTTCTTGAATAAATTGCATTGCTGAAAATCCTTGGTTAATTCTAGAGTTCTGAACAAGTTGACTCTCACAATTTTTGCTTGTTACCTTATTGTTTTTATGGAAGAGATAATTTTCAGGGGTCTTTATTTCACTGTTTGTGCTGAGGTCTAAGGATTGCATTTTGAAAAATAAACAGGATTTGGGGAGAAACAGTGATGACAGACTGAGGAGGAAAATGGGAGTTTAAAGAAAATTCTTTACAATTTTCACTAAGGAAAAACTGTGTTGCACTCCCATTGAGTAGCAGTAGCATAGACCTTAGCAGCCCCATAGAGTAGCCACTAGACAATTTTGTCTATTTAAATTTAAAGTAATCAAAATTAAATGAAATTTAATATTCATTTTCTCATTCACAGTAGCAAACTATCAAGGGTTTAATAGCCACATGAGGTTAGTTTCTACCATTTAAAACAGTACAGATATAAAATATTTCCATCATAGTAAAATGCTCCATTGGAGAGGCTGGTCTAGTGCACATGTGAGGTATCATGGTGTGATGTGATTAGAACATCAATATATAAGATTAAGATTGGTTTTAATATTTATCAGCTATCTCATCTAAAGTAAGTGACCTAATTTATCAGTACTAAGATTCTTTAAACAGTAGAGAGTATGATTGTTTAGTCAAGAAAACACATATGAAAGCATCTTAGCCTGCATTTCAGCATATGTTAGGTACTCAGTAAATGTTACCTTCATTCCTCTCCATGTTTACACGTTCTTTCCAGGCTTATTTTCTTTCAGAATACTTGCAAATGGAAGTTTTCTATTCCTGATAACATGGAATGTTAATCTCTCTCCATGCAAGCAGGTATTTTTATTTTGTTTTTTATTAATAATTTTTAACACCTTTATTGGAGTATAATTGCTTTACAATGGTGTTTTAGTTTCTGCTGTATAACAAAGTGAATCAGCTTTACGTATACATATATCCCCACATTCCCTCCCTCTTGCCTTTCCCTCCCACCCTCCCTACCCCACCACTCTAGGTGGTCACAAAACACTGAGCCTTTCTCCCTGTGCTATGGGGCTGCTTCCCACTAGCTATCTATTTTACATTTAGTAGAGTATATATGTCCATGCCACTCTTTTGCTTCATCCCAGCTTAACCTTCCTCCTCCCTGTGTCCTCAAGTCCATTCTCTACTTCTGCATCTTTATTCCTCTCTTGCCCCTAGATTCTTCAGAACATTTTTTTTTTAGATTCCATATATATGTGTTAGCATACGGTATTTGATTTCTCTCTCTGACTTACTTCACTCTGTATGACAGACACTAGGTCCATCCACCTCACTACAAATAACTCAATTTCATTTCTATTTATGGCTGAGTAATATTCCATTGTATATGTGTGCCACATCTTCGTTATCCATTCATCTGTAGATGGACATTTAGGTTGCTTCCACGTCCTGGCTAGCGAGATTGCTGGGTCATATGGTAGTTCTATTTTTAGTTTTTTAAGGAACCTCCATACTGTTCTCCATAGTGGCTATATCAATTCACATTCCCACCAGCAGTGCAAGAGGGTTCCCTTTTCTCCACACCCTCTCCAGCATTTATTTTTTCTAGATTTTTTGATGATACCCATTCTGACTGGTGTGAGGTGATACCTCATTGTAGTTTTGATTTGCATTTCTCTAATGATTAGTGATGTTGAGCATCTTTTCATGTGTTTGTTGGCAATCTGTATATCTTCCTTGGAGAAATATCTATTTAGGTCTTCTGCCCAATTTTGGATTGCTTTTTTTTTTTTGATATTGAGCTGTATGAGCTAGCTGTTTATATATTTTGAAGGTTAATCCTTTGTCAGTTGCTTTGTTTGCAAATATTTTCTCCCATTCTCAGGGTTGTCTTTTCATCTGGATTATGGTTTCATTTGCTGTGCAAAAGCTTTGAAGTTTCATTAGGTCCCATTTGTTTATTTTTGTTTTTATTTCCATTTCTCTAGGTGGTGGGTCAAAAAGGATCTTGTTGTGATTTATGTCATAGAGTGTTCTGCCTATGTCTTCCTCTAAGAATTTATAGTGTCTGGCCTTATATTTAGGTCTTTAATTCAATTTGAGTTAATTTTTGTGTCTGGTGTTAGGGACTGTTCTAATTTCATTCTTTTACATGTAGCTGTCCAGTTTTCCCAGCACCACATATTGAAGAGGTTGTCTTTTCTCCACTGTATATTCTTGCCTCTTTTATCAAAGAAAATGTGACCACATCTGCATGGGTTTATCTCTGGGCTTTCTATCCTGTTCCATTGATCTATATTTCTGGTTTTGTGTCAGTACCATACTGCCTGAATTACTGTAGCTTTGTATATAGTCTGAAACCAGGTTGCCTGATTCCACCAGCTCCGTTTTCTTTTTCAGGATTGCTGTGGCTAATCAGGGTCTTTTGTATTTCCAGACAAATTGTGAATTTTTTGTTCTAGTTCTCTGAAAAATGCTTTGGTAGTCTGATAGCGATTGTACTGGATCCATAGATCCATAGATCCATCATTTTCACAGTGTTGACTCTTCCAACCAAAGAACATGGTATATCTCTCAATCTATTTGTATCATCTTTAATTTTTTTCATCAGTGTCTTATAGTTTTCTGCATACAGGTCTTTAGTCTCCTTCAGTAGGTTTATACCTAGGTATTTTATTCTTTTTATTGTAATGGTAAATGGGAGTGTTTCCTTAATGTTTTTTCAGATTTTTAATCATTACTGTATAGGAATGCAAGAGATTTCTGTGCATTAATTTTGTATCCTGCTACTTTACCAAATTCATTGATTAGCTCTAGTAGTTTTCTGGTGGCATCTTTAGGATTCTCTATGTATAGTATCATGTCATCTGCAAACAGTGACAGCTTTACTTCTTCTTTTCTGATTTGGATTCTTTTACTTCTTTTTATTCTCTGATTGTTAAGGCTAAACTTTCCAAAGCTATGTAGAATAATAGGGGTGAGAGTGGACCACCTTGTCTTGTTCCCAATCTTAGTGGAAATGGTAAAACTATGTTGAATAATAGGTGTAAGACTGGACAACCTTGTCTTCTTCCTGATCTTAGTGGAAATGGTTTTAGTTTTTCATCATTGAGAATGATGTTGGCTGTGGATTTGTCAAATATGGGCTTTATTATGTTGAGGTAAGTTCCCTCTGTGCCTACTGTCTGGAGGGTTTTTATCATTAATGGATGTTGAATTTTGTCAAAAGCTTTTTCTGCATCTATTGAGATGCTCATATGGTTTTTATCCTTCAATTTTTAATATGGTGTATCACATTTATTAATTTACATATATTGATGAATCCTTGCATTCCTGGAATAAACCCTACTTGATCATGGTGTATGATCCTTTTAATGTGCTGTTGGATTCTGTTTGCTAGTATTTTGTTGAGGATTTTTACATCTATGTTCAGCAGCTATATTGGCCTGTAGTTTTCTTTTTTTGTGACATCTTTGTCTGGTTTTGGTATCAGGGTGATGGTAGCCTCATAGAATGAGTTGGGGAGTGTTCCTCCCCCTGCTAGATTTTGGAAGAATTTGAGAAGGAAAGGTGTAAGCTCTTCTCTAAATGTTTGATAGAATTTGCCTATGAAGCCATCTGGTCCTGGGCTTTTGTTTGTTGGAAGATTTTCAATCACACTTTCAGTTTCAGTGCTTGTTATTGGTCTGTTTATATTTTCTATTTCTTCTTGGTTCAGTCTTAGAAGGTTGCGTTTTTCTAAGAATTTGTCCATTTCTTCCAGGTTGTCCATTTTATTGGCATAGAGTTGCTTGTAGTAATCTCTCATGATCCTTTGTATCTCTGCAGTGTCAGTTTTACTTGTCTTTTTCATTTCTAATTCTGTTGATCTGAGTCTTCTCCCTTTTTTTCTTGATGAGTCTGGCTGGTGGTTACCATTTTTTTTATCTCCTCAAAGAACCAGGTTTTCATTTTATTGATCTTTGCTATTGTTTCCTTCATTTCCTTTTCATTTATTTCTTATCTGATCTATATGATTTCTTTCCTTCTGCTAACTTTGGGCTTTTTTTGTTGTTCTTCTTCTTTCTCTAATTGCTTTATGTGTAAAGTTAGGTTTTTTATTTGAGATTTTGCTTGTTTCTTGTTGTAGGGTTGTATTGCTATAAATTTCCCTCTTAGAACTGCTTTTGCTGCATCCCATAGGTTGTGCATCCTCATGCTTTCATTATCATTTGTTTCTAGTATTTTTTTTTTAATTTCCTCATTGACTTCTTCAGTGATCTCTTGGTTATTTAGTAGCACATTGTTTAACCTCCATGTGTTTGTATTTCTTACAGTGTTTTTTCCTGTAATTGATATCTAGTCTCCTAGCATTGTGGTTGGAAAAGATACTTGAAACAATTTCAATTTTCTTAAATTTACCAAGGCTTGATTTGTTTCTCAAGGTATGTTCTATCCTGGTGAATGTTCCATGAGCACTTGTGACAAAAGTGTATTCTGGTTTTTTTTCATAGAATGTCCTATAAATATCAAATAAGTCCATCTTGTTTAATGTGTCATTTAAAGCTTGTGCTTCCTTATTTATTTTCTGTTTGGATGATCTGTCCATTGGTGAAATTTAGGTGTTAAAGTCCCCTAAGATTATTGTGTTAATGTTGATCTTCCCTTTTATGGCTGTTAGCATTTGCCTTATGTATTGAGGTGTTCTTTGTTGGGTGCATAAATATTTACAATTATTATACCTTCTTCTTACATTGATCCCTTGATCATTATGTAGTGTCTTTCTTTGTCCTTGTAACAGTGTTTATTTTAAAGTCTATTTTGTCTGATATGAGAATTGCTACTCCAGATTTCTTTTGATTTCCATTTTCATAGAATCATTTTTTCCATCCCCTCACTTTCAGTCTGTATGTGTCCCTAGGTCTGAAGTGGGTCTCTTGTAGACAGCATATATATGGGTCTTATTTTTGTATACATTCAGCCAGTCTATATCTGGGTTGGAGCACTTAATCCATTTATATTTAAGGTAATTTTCTACATGTATGTTCCTATTACCATTTTCTTAATTGTTTTGTGTTTGTTTTGGTACATCTTTTCCTTCTCTTGTGTTTCTTACCTAGAGAAGCTCCTTTAACATTTGTTGTAAAACTGGCCTTGTGGTGTTGATTTCTCTTAGCTTTTGCTTGGCTGTAAAGGTTTTAATTTCTCTGTCAAACCTGAATGAGATGCGAGCTGGGTAGAGTAATCTTGTTGTAGGTTTTTCACTTTTGTCGCTTTAAATATTTCCTGCTACCCCCTTCTGGTTTGCAGAGTTTCTGGTGAAAGATCACCTGTTAACCTTATGGGGATTCCATTGTATGTTATTTGTTGCTTTTCTCTTGCTGCTTTTAATATTTTTTCTTTGTATTTAATTTTTGATAGTTTGATTAGTATGTGTCTTGGCATGTTTCTCCTTGGATTTATCCTATATGAGACTCTCTGTGCTTCCTGGACTTGATTGACTATTTCCTTTCACATATTAGGGAAGTTTTCAACTATAATCTCTTCAAATATTTTCTCAGTCCCTTTCTTTTTCTCTTCTTCTTCTGCAACTCCTATCGTTCAAATATTGGTGAGTTTAATATTGTCCCAGAGGTCTCTGAGACTGTTTTCAATTTTTTTCATCCTTTTTTCTTTATTCAGCTCTGCAGTAGTTATTTCCACTGTTTTATCTTCCAGGTCACTGGAAGATATTTTCTGTTCTTCTACCTCAGTTATTCTGCAATTGATTCCTTCTAGAGCATTCTTTTCATTTATTGTGTTGTTTATCATTGTTTGCTTTTTAATTCCTCTAGGTCCTTGTTAAACATTTCCTGTATTTTCTCTATTCTCTTTCTAAGATTTTGGATCATCTTTACTCTCATTACTCTGAATTCTTTTTCAGGTAGACTACCTATTTCCTCTTCATTTGTTTGGTCTGGTGGGTTTTTACTTTACTTCTTCATCTTCTGTGTATTTCTCTCTCATCTCATTTTGCTTAACATACTGTGTTTGGAGTCTCCATTTTTCAGGCTGCTGGTACGTAATTCCTGTTGTTTTTGGTGTCTACCCCCAGTAAGGTTTGTTCAGTAGGTTATGTAGTCTTCCTGGTTGAGGGGTCTGGTGCCTCTGTTCTGGTGGATTAGGCTGGATCTTGTCTTTCTGGTGGGGATGACTGCATCCTGTGGTGTGTTTTGGGGTGTCTGTGAACTTAGTGTAATTTTACACAGTCCCTCTGCTAATAGGTGGGGTTGTGTTTCTGTCTTGGTAGTTGTTTGGCATGGGGTGTCCAGCACTGGAGCTTGCTGGTAGTTGAGTGGAGCTGTGTCTTAGCCATGAGAGAGCGATCTCTGGGAGAGCTCTCACTGACTGATATTACATGGGACCAGGAAGTCTCTGGCTGTCCAGTGTCCTGAACTCAGCTCTTCCACTTCAGAAGCTCAGGCCTGACACTCAGCAGGAGCACCAAGACCCTGTGAGCCACACAGACAGGTACTTGGGGAGTTTCTTGCCTTTTGGGAAGTCTGAGTTCTTCTACCAGTGTTCAGTAGTTGTTCTGTAGGAGTTGTTCCACATGTAGATGTATTTTTGATGAATTTGTAGGGAGGAAAGTCATCTCCACATCTTACTCTTCTGCCATCTTGAAGGTCCTCCACAGGTATTGTTAAGATAGCAAAGAGAAAATATTATGGACAGTCAACAACCTTCAGAGACAGAGAGGGATGTCACTTTCCTAAGTGATCAATTTCTTTACTTGAGGAGGGTAAGATTTGACCTCACTGTGGGCCCCCTCTGTGGTTACTTCAGCTATTATGTATCTAGAAAGAACCATAGAATCAGACAAAACAGCTCCTCCTTTGGACTGAACCATTCACCATTTTGTGGCATTACTCTCTGCTTATAAGAAAATCCCATCACTCCCAAGCCATCTTGGATGACAATCTGCAAACCTGTTGCCATTTACAGAGACATTTTTCTATAAATAAATAATGTTTATCTTTTATACTTAAACATTCATCATTTATTTAAAGTTTCAATTTAACAAAATAACTAATCCTGGCTATTTGAACAGTTTTTACACCTCCCATTTGTTAAGAAATGAGAAATGTATCTGCCTTGTTGATAATAAAAATATACCCTTTTATTTTAATAGTTCTTCCTTAAAATCCTTAAAGTAGAAGAAATAGAGCCAGACACTAAAAGCAATGGATTCTTTACTAGTGGTTCTTAATGGTCATTTCATGTCTGAAGGAAAAGGAATGTTTCTTATAGGAGGATTTGCTGGATTTATTAAGAACGGAAAAGGCTGTCAACAGTGATATAACTTCCCTATTAATCTAGAATTGCATAGTGAAGATGGACATCAGCTTTTCTAGAAACTAAACTCTCAGAGGATGTAGCAATAATGTGGAGCCCTCTCTCAACTCTCTTCTGAAAAAATAAAAGAGGCCATACTTATTATAGTTTCATGTAAAGCTGAGAGCTCTTGAGTGAAGTGTTTTTTAAAAAAGTTTGGGACTAAGAGATTACAAAGAGTAATGAAATCTATACGTTTTTCTTGAAGGAAAAATTGTGTAGAAAGTTTTTTCAGTGAATCAAAACTACAGTTATCAATATGTTGGGAGACTGGTATATTTTTGTTCAATTACATAATAAAGTATGACTTTATTCTACATTAATTCAAGATTCTCAACACTTAAAATGACTTTTTTGACCATCATCTCTCTTCTTCATCATGCTTTGAAAGAGGATTAAAATTTCTACTTGTTATCTCAATTTAACAAATATAGAGACTGCAAAGCAATAGCCACGTACTTGAGCTGAGGAAAAAAGGCAGTTTCCCTGGGAAAGGAAAGGGGAGTTAGCATCATAATTAAGATTCTGAAAAGTTACATAGGGATTGCTGGTCATCTAACTGACTCTGTATGGTGTACTGGTTGCTCTTTCACAAATAAAAAGCAAGAGGGGATAACAGGGAAAGGGGAAGGAGAAAGCAGATTAAAAAGCAAACGATAACTCAGAAGAAGTGTAATAGGGTCCGTTGGGTCTGTCACAAGGGGAGAGTCACATTTTGAATCTTTGCTAGTGCATATGGACCTCACCATCTCTTTGTCTTTGTAGAATTCAAAGTGAGGAGAAAAAAAAAATGATTAGAGATAATGGCGGAAAGAAGGTCCAGCAGGGATTTTGTTGAGCTAACTCCAATTAGAATTAGGGTATCCATTAGGGATTCCCCATTGAATTGATGAGACTCTGGAGTTAAAGATTACTGGTCGGTATTTTGCTCTTTGCTCTCTAGAATTAGGTACAAGTATAACCCTATATGATTGTGCATTATCTTAGCTTTAAAAAAAGGCCATTAAAGATAACTTAACACTCTTTGTTTTGAAACTTTTGATTTCTCTTTTTACCCAGGTACTTTGCCATATTTATGGACTTTTGGTATTTCTCTGATTCACTGATGGTGGATTTAGGGTGTAATTCAATGATTACCTTGTCCAGAATGCAACCTGGCCCTAATGTAGAACATATATTTATGGTGGGTGGTATAGCTGTAGGCTACTGAGAACTCACGTAAAAATATATATGTTGCAACCTTGGTGGCTAAACTGGGACAGAAGTTAGACTTCTTCCTTTATAATATATCCACTACTTTTTTAAAGAGTCGTATACTACTATGGAGAAAGAAATAAGACCCAAGGTAGGAGGATTATTATGAAACTTTGTAATAAAAGGAGTTTTGAAATTTCTGAAAGTCTTGGTCAAAATATATGCTTTTGAATTGAGGTGCAGACATCTCTACCCTCGACCCTGATTTAGTAGATATTATAACATCAAAAATATAAATTTCTGTCATCCAGATTAATATCTGTATTCTCTACATCCTTGCTACTCAAAATGTGGTCTTAAAAATCTACATCATTGTCATCACCCAAGAGTTTATGAGAAATTCAGTCTTCACTCTAGATCTATTGTATTAGAAACTGCATTTTAAAATGATCTCCAGGTCATTTGAATACACGTTTGGCAATCCTGGTCTATATTAATATAGCCCTCTGAGGGACCATAGCTAGTTAGTAAGGAGTTAGTCCTGGTATCCAGGCATGAATAGATTGGAGAAAGGTTTCATCAGCAAAGGAGAAATGATGGTTAAGCTAGATGACTTTGAGAAGGTTTTCCTGCCCATATCCCAGACAGTGTGAATGCTGAAATGAGGAACAGCCTTGGGGAAGAACAGAACTTCCTGCTTCAGTGAAGATACATTTAGAGCAGGTGTTAAATGAGAATTAAATTCATCAGCATTCATGAAGGTCTGATAAAGTTGTAGGGTCCTACGGTTAGTACGGACAAGAACTATGCTATTTAAGATTTTCCACATGGCCCAGAAAAAGCCCCTGGGATAACAACTATTCATGTGCCAAGTGGCCTGAGAATTATTCATGTCTGTACATGCACGGTGTTTGAAGAAAATAACCCATTTTCCGCCTTTTGAGTATCTGGTTATATTTCAGATATGATCAGCTACTGAAAAATACACAACAGCGATTTTGCTTGGTACTGCTAACATAGCCCCCATATTTCTATGTCATACATTTTGTATGCTTCTAATGATTGAATTATGACTGGTAAGTCTCCCTGCCTCTTTTGACTTTAAGCTCCATGAGGTCAAGGGCTCTCTTGGTTGTGTTAACCATTACATTTCCAGTGGAGTTTTTGGAACCTGGATGTAATTGAAATTTGTTGATGTGCAGGAGATAAGTGATTGTTATGTATGATGGAAGAAGAGCGGAGACTTGAAAACATATAAAGAGGAGGACATCTGAAGGATGAGCAGGACAAGTGAGGGAACAAAAGAGCACTTGAAGAGAAGGCTGCAGTGGAAGTGTTAGAGTAGAGTAAAAAGGCAGTAATGGGAAGGAAATCAGTAGAAGACTGGGATGGGCTTGCATGCTGGGGAGTAGAGAGAAGAGGGATGTTTCTCCTGCTGTCACTACTTAAGGGGAAAAAAATTTAATTTTGCAAACCAAGGATAGCTTAAAAAAAAAGAGGCATGTCCTGCCTCACTCACTAGTCATACCATATATAAAATGTGTTTAATTATTTCACTGACTCACATGAAAATTTGATGGTCTTTCACTGGACTTACTAAATGTGATTTGCAGTAGTCTGGGTTATCATTTGATTATATTTTGTTTAAAATATTATTGAACAAAATCAATAACAGTATGATAAGGAAAAAAAAATCCTTAAGCAGAATGAAGAAACTACCAGGCAGATGAATTAATTAACACCAATTTCAAGCAAAGAAATGCAGCATTAATTATTCTATATCATTACAGATTGCTTGGGAAATGGTACATTTATTTACCATTATTAACAGTTTTCATTACTAAAACAGCAACACAATGAATTCTTAAAAATGTTCGGCATTAGATACTACTCTTTGCTGTATTTAAAACCCTTGACCTGTACGAAGTTCTCTGCACTCAGTCTGTAAACAAATTACTTGGTTTACAGGGTGGAGAAGTGAATGCATGGAGGGGCATTAGAAGTCCCAGAGGCATTTGCTCAAGAATGAGGATCTGAGCTCCACTTGTATATACATATATATGTTTGTAAAAACTTTATTCTGAACTTCACACTGTAAGTCAACATCAGAAGTTTGATTTGATAGAAAGATAACATATGGGTTGGAATTAGGGGGCCTAGATTTTGGGCTTCTCTCTGCCACAAAGAGGCTGTGAAGCCTTGGACAGGTAAGTCCCCAATCTGGGCATGAGTCTCCCCATTTGTAAAATTTTTGCACTTAACAAGGAAATTTCTCAAATCTCTTTTTGCTCTGATTTATTATGTTACCAATTGTGGAAAAGGTATAGATTCCTAATGCTTTTTTCATAATTATATGGCCTCTGCATTTATAGATATTGTGAGATGTTGCCTCATTTAGTTTTTATGTCAATGTTTTCTTTAGGATGGTGGGTTGAGAGAACTGGTTTTTTCCTTTTCTAGTACATTTTGTTTTTGAAAATACGGACACACACAAACATATATAGTACTACTAAATTTTAGAGAACTAGAACGCATTTAATCCTCATCATTTTCTAATTATAATTGTAGGTAATAACTCTATTGACTTGGACATACATTGTTAGAAAAGCATTTGATTTGTGATTCAAAATGCTTTGGGCACCTTGAAACATAGTTGCTAGGAAGCATCACAAGGATGAAAATATGGTTGTGCAATGAATGTTCATTTCTGCAAGTTTTCAACCCTTTAGTGATCAAACTTCTGGCTATCATGCTCTTCTCTGGAGCAACTGACTTTCAAAAGACATCAGAAAGAACTCTTGTGAGTTTTAAACTTCTTGTAAAACTCACCTGCTCCTGATATATGTCATCTTTCTGTATTACATACAAAGCCCAAATTTCCTCCACCACTATATTTCTGATTATTGTGCACTATAATATTGTTGTTGCCATTATAAGCTTGATATTGCTATACCTAGCTTAGCATAAGCATCTCATAAATGTAAATTTCCATTACCCAAGGTTTTGATATGCTCTTATTCCACATAATATTACAACATCAATCCCTGTTTTAATAATCAGCGTTCATGATGTTAATTAACATGCAATTACCCTTGCAATTAGATAACTCTTTGATTTAAAGGGCGATTTCCTTTTATCTTAATATTAAGAAAAACATATTGATAATTGTGATTATCCAGCATTTACGTGCTATTAGTTTCTATACAATCGGGTTTCTTTGAAGGGCTATTTAACATAAGGAATAATCTGACATTTAACTAGTAAATTATTTTCTGGTGTATGTGAAAGTTTTACAAAGAACTGCAGTTATGCATATGGCAATGGTAGCTAACTTAAGACAAAATATTTTTAGGCTATAAATCCTGCCTCCCAAAATATCTCCCTTCTGTTTAAAGTCTTCTTTTATTGTATCCAATGTAAGTTGATTACTGACCTTCTTGCTGTAACTCTTCTGTCACTAAATTCTACCTATAAATGCTTATATTCTCTTCTGTCACTAAATGTCATTATTTGATATGTGTATCTTCACTTTTATTGTTATTTTACAAAATTCTCCCCAACTTGACTGTAAGACTCAAGAGGATAAGGACTGCGTCACATATGGAATTTTACTGCTGTCACAGACCCTAAAAAAAAGAAAATACACAGAGATAGGCTATTAATTAACCTTTGTTAGTGATGATCATCATTCTTGCATTTAGATCTCATCTACACATGAGCTCTGAGGCAAAACAGACTTTTAAGGGAAAGACTATAAGATATGGAGCCAGAAACATAGGGTTATTTCTTTTAGTTAAGATTTTAATGATGTATAGCATACACATTGTAATGCACACAATCACAAGTGTTCAATTCAATGCAGTTTCACAAACTGAACATAACTGTGTACCCATGTTCTGGGCCAAAAAATAGAATTTTACTTCTTCAGAAGCCTGCCTTGAACCCCTCCCCATCACTACCCTCTCCTCCCCAAATGTAACCACTATGCTCTTTTCTATCAACACTGAGTAGTTTTCTTGTGAACTTGGTATACACTGAGTCATAAAGTATAGATGCTTTTACTTTTTTTTCACTTAATATTATGTTTGTGAGATGTATTCATGTTTGTATGTGTTGTTGCATAAAACAAAAGTACCTTATTTTTATAAGTAGACCACAATTTATTTATCTAATCTACAGTTGATAGAAACGTAGATATTTTCCAACCTTTAACATTTACTGGTGCTGCTAATAAACATTTCAGTATACGTTTTTGTTGAACATATTTACACATTTAGGTCAGATGTATATTTTGAGATAGATTTGCAGGATCAGGGAGTATGTATATTTTCAAACTCAGGAGGTAATGCCAAGTTTTAAGAGTGGTTGTAACAATTTGCACTCCACTAGCAATGCATGACAGACCTATATGCTCACCAGCACTAAACCTTAACAGATATTTTTATTTTAGCTATGTTAGTTGGGGGGCTGTAGTCAGGGCACATCTGGTTTTAATTTACATTTCCCTCATGGCTGATAAAAGTGAATACATTTTCATGTTTACTGGATATTTGGTTATCCTGGTTTGTGTAGTATTTTGCTCACTTTTTTTATTGAAATTTTTATTTCCCATAGATCTGTATTACCTCTTCATATATTTTAATACAAAACCTTCATTTGTTATATATTTTGAAAATACACCCTCAAACTGAGTTATTTATAAGTGTATTGTTTAATTTCCAAATAGTTGGGAATTTTCTACTCATCCATTTTGAATATTTATTTTTAGCTCAGTTCCGCTGTTAACACAAAAAATGCTCTGTATGGTTTCAGTGCTTTGAAATTTGTTGGGAATTTCTTTATAGATCAATATGTGATCAATTTTGGTGACTATTCTAAGAGCAAGTATAAATTCTGATGCTTTTGTGTGCACTGCTGTAAATCAATTTTTAATCATATATGTATATACATATTAAACCTATCATAGTATATGTATATTAATGTCCTAATATACAGATATTAACCAAATATATACCTATATACAGAAACATATAAATGTATATGTGTGTGTACACATGCTTACTGTTTTTGTTTATATTTGCAGTTCTTTTCATTTAGAAGTTTATTTAATATATTTCATTGTTCTGGCTTCCATCATTTCTTATTTTAGTTTTATTATTGTTCCTTTGAATGTAATATGTCTTTTTTTCTCTTTTTTAAGACTTTTTCTCATCTTGTTTTTTGCTAGTGTTACTCTGATGTACATACATTTTATTTTATTTGATTCATCCTACTTAGTTTGTAATATTTTTTGAATGTGGCTTGACTGATTTTTTTCAATTGCACAGAATTTTCAGCCACTATCTCTTTTAAACCCAATCTCTCTCTTTCTACTCTTTCAGTGCTGCAATTATAAATAATTCAATTATTAATCATTAGTTAATTGATAATTAATAAATTTGCATATGTTAAAACTTTTTATCATATATCATAGGTTTCTTACGCTTTTTTAAATTTTTCATCCTTTTATTATTCATGCCTCCATTTATTTTCTTCTGACATCTTTTAACTAATGGTATTTTCTTCTATGACTGAGTTTAAACCCATCTATTGTTTTATTTTCAGTTGTCATACCTTTTAATTCCATAGCTTCCTTTTTAAAATTTAGTTTTAAATCTCTATTGAGAGATAGTTGACATAAAATAATTTGCACATATTTAAAGTGTATAATTTGGTGTTTTGCTATATGTGTAACTTGTAGCATTGCCAAAATCAAGACAATGAACATATTCTTTACACTCTAGCTTTCTTGTGCATCTTTATAACCACTTTCTTGTTTTCTCCCTCATCAAGCAACCACCTGCTTTACGTCACAATAGAACAATTTTCAATTTCTAGATTTTTTTTTTTTTTTTTTTTTTGCGGTACGCGGGCCTCTCACTGCTGTGGCCTCTCCCATTGTGGAGCACAGGCTCCGGACGCACAGGCTCAGTGGCCATGGCTCACGGGCCCAGCCACTCCGTGGCATGTGGGATCCTCCCAGACCGGGGCACAAACCTGTGTCCCCTGCATTGGTAGGCAGACTCTCAACCACTGCGCCACCAGGGAAGCCCCTAGATTTTTTTTTTTTTAATTAGCTATATGATACGTACTTTTTTGTCTTTTAACTATTTTTGTTGTGGTTAAAAAAGCTTAGCATAAAACTTACCCTTTTAACTATTTTTAAGTGTACAGTTCTCTGACATTAAGTACATTCACATTCCTGTACAACCATCACCACCATCCATCTCCAGAACTTTTTCATCATCCTAAACTAAAAACTCTGTACCTCTTAAATAGTAACTCCCTAATCCCTGGTGACCACTATTCTACTCTCTGTTTCTATGAGTTTGACTATTCTAGGTAACTCATATATGATACTTTGTATATTTGTCCTTTTTTGTCTGGCTTATTTTACTTAGTATAATGTTCTCGAGGTTAATCTGGATTGTAACATGAATCAGAACTCCATTACTTTTCTTTCCTTCCAGTTTTATTGAGATGTAATTGACATATAGCACTGTATATTTTTAAGTTGTACAGCCTTATGATTTGACTTACATACATCATGAAATGATTATCACAATAAGTTTGGTGAATATCCATCATCTCAGAGAGATACAAAATTAGAGAAATAGAAAAAAAATTTTCCTTATGATGAGAAGTCTTAGGGTTTACTCTCTTACCTTTCATATATAGCACATAGCTCTGTTAATTATATTCATCATGTTGTACACTGCATCCCTAGTACTTGTTTATCTTATAAGTGAGAGTTTGTGCATTTTGACAGCCTTCACCCAATTCCTCATCCCTCCACCCCACTGCTACCTCTGGTAACCACATATCTGATCTCATTTTCTATGAGTTTGCTTTTAAAGTATAAATAACTTACAACACTATGTTAGTTCCTAATATACAACATAGTGATTCAATATTTCTATACATTTCTAAATGATCACCACGGTAAGTCTAGTAAACATGTGTCATCATAAAAAGACATTATATAATTATTGGCTATATTCCCATACTATACATTTCATACTTGTGACTCCTTTATTTTGAAACTGGAAGTTTGTACTTCTTAATCTCCCTCATGTATTTCTCTTCTCCCAACCCCCTCTCTTGAATTGAAGTGAGTAAGAGCAGACATTTTTGCTTCACCCTGGTTTTAGGAAGAACTCATTTGTCTTTCACTACTAAGTAAGATGTTGGTTGTAAGGGCTTTGTTGTTGTTGTTTTTATAGATATTATTTATCAGGTTAAAGTTGTTATCTTCTATTCCTACTTTGTTGACTTTTTATGAGGAATAGCTGTTGGATTTTTTTCAAGTGATTTTTCGCTCTATTGAGATTATCAGGTTTCTTCCCCTTTGGTTTTTTGATATAGTGAATTTTATGCACTGATTTTTAAATGTTAAAACAATTTTTTATTCCTAGAATAAATCCCACTTGGTCATGATATGTTATGTTTATTATGTATTGAAGAATTCCTTTGTTATACTTCTGTTACGAATTTTTGCTCTGATGACCATGAGGGATATTGGTCAGTGATTTTATTTTTGTGTAATGTCTTTGTATATTTCTGTTGTTAGAGTACTGCTTATATCATATGAGTTGAGAAGTATTCCATTCTCTTCAGATTTTTGAAAGAGTTTGTGTAAAATTGGTTATTATTTTTTAAATCCTTGGTATATTTTATCTATGAAAATCTCTGTGTATTCCACTGCTATTACGTATATTTTTCTATAATAGTCAATTCTAACAAATTCATGGATAGTGCTCTTCAAGTCTTCTATCTTTACTGATTTTGTCTACTTTTGTTGATGTCTCCAATTAAAATTTAGATTTGTGCATTTCAACTTTCAGTTTTATCACTTTATGCCATATGTATTTTGAAGTTCTGTTATTAGGTCCATAAACACTTAGGTTTGTTTTAAGGAATTGATTTCTCTATCATTATCAAATGACCTTCTTTACCTCTGATAAGATTCTTTGCAGTGAAATCTACTTCTGATATTAATAAAGCCATTCCAGCTTTATTTTAATTAGTGTTAGGATAGTATATCTTCTTTCTCATTCCTTTACTTTTAAACTGTTCATTTCTTTATATTTAAAATGGGCTTATTGCAGTCATCATGTAGTTAGATGTTCCTCTTCCATTCAATCTGACAATTTCTCTTTTCTGTTTGGGGCTTTGATACCATGTGAACATTAATACAGTTAATTTTAAGTGAACCATTTCAGTATATGTTTTACTATTGCTCCATTAGTCTTTTATATCTTTTTAATCATTTTTTCTGTATTACTTAGGATTAATTGAGTGATTTTTATGATTTATTTCCTTCACTAATTTTTAGATATGAATTTTTGTTTTGTTATTTCAGTGATTTCTTTGGAGTTTATAGTATCTCTTTAATTTCACCTTCAAGTGATATTATAGAACTTCGTATACTGTTTAAGAATTTTACAACTGTATACTTCCAATTCTCTCATTCCAGGCTTTGTTATTATTGTTGTTCCAAGTTTTGCTTTTGCATGTGTTATAAATGTCACATTATGATGCTATTATCTTTGTTTGAACAGTAAAATATCTTTTAAAGATATTTAAATGTTATGAAAAAAATCATATATACATACCCACATAGTTGCCAATTGTAATGCTTTTAATTCCATTTACTATAGTCAATTTTCATCCCACATTATTTTTTTTTCCTGCCTGACAGTTTTTCAAAACATTACTTTGTAGGGCTTCCCTGGTGGCTCAGTGGTTGAGAGTCTGCCTGCCGATGCAGGGGACATGGGTTCATGCCCTGGTCCAGGAAGAGCCCATATGCTGTGTAGCGGCTAGACCCGTGAGCCATGGCCGCTGAGCCTGCGCATCCGGAGCCTGTGCTCCGCAACAGGAGAGGCCACAACAGTGAGAGGCCTGCGTACCGCAAAAAAAAAAAAATATTTTGTGGTATATGTCTGCTGATGAAGATTCTGATTTTTAACAATTTTATTATGTCTCAGTGTAGTTTTCTTCATGTTTATTGTGATTGGGGTGTGTTAGGATTCTTAGATCTGTGGGTTAACAATTTTCATTAAATTTGGAAAAAAAGTTGGCCATCAGTTTTTCAAATATTTTCCCTTTTTTTCAGACACTCCAGTTATACATAATGTAGGATGATTGAAGTTGTATTCTTGACTACTTAGGTTGATGCTATCCTTATTTTGGTTTGTTGTTTGAAATCTTTTACTCTTTGTGTTTCATTTGGAAAGTATCTCTTGCTTTGTCTTCAAACCACTGTTTCTTCTCAATATCTAAGCTGTCATTAATCTCATCCAGGGTATTATATTTTATATCAGACATTATATTTTTAATTTCTACACATACACTTGGATTTTAGTATCTTGTTCTCCATTTAACATGCTCTATCTGACTTCCAGCTTCTTGATGTATGGAGCACAGTTGTAATAACTATTGGGGATATTTTTTTCTCTGCTAACTCTAACATCTGTGTTAATTCTAGATATGTCTGGATTGGCTGAATTTATTCCTCATTTTGGATCACAGTTTCTTGTTTCTTTGTGTGCCAATGTTTTTAGTTGAGTGCCAAACACTGTGAATTTTATCTTGTTCAGGTGCTGTATATTTTGTGTTCCTAAAAATACTCTTGATCTTTTTCTGGGATAGTTACAATATTTGGAGATAGTTTGATTCTTTGCAAATTGCTTTAAATATTTGTTAAAAGTATCATAACTTTGCACCCTAAATATCCTCTGTGATCTGCCTATCCATCCCTTCATTCCCACTTAATCCTTGGTAACCATTGATGTTTTTACTGTCTCTCTAGTTTTGCCTATTTCAGGATATCATGTAGTTGGAATCATACAGTATGTAGCATTTTCAGATTGTTTTCTTAAGCTTAGTAACATTTATTTATAGTTCCTCCATGTCTTTTTACAGTTTGATAGCTCATTTCTTTTAGTACTGAATAATATTGTATTGTCTGGATATACCAGTTAATTTTACACATTCATCTACTGAAGGATATGTTAGTTATTTTCAAGTTTTGGCAGTTATAAATAAAACTGCTATGAACATTCACATGCAGGTTTTGTGCAGACATAAGTTTTAAACTCCTTTGTGAAAATATCCAGAAGCACAATTACTGGATCATATGGTAAGAGTATGTTTAGTTTTATATGAAACTGGCAAACTTTTTTCCAAAGTGGCTGTACCATATTGAATTCCCACCAGCAATAAATAAGAATTCTTATTGCTTTATATTCTCACCAGCATTTGGTGGTGTCAGTGTTCCAGATGTTGGCCATTCTAATAGGGGTGTAGTGGAAACTCACTGTTGTATCTCATTTGCATTTTTCTGATGACATATGATGTTGAGCATCTTTTCATGTATTTATTTGCCATCTGTATATCTTTCTTGGTAAGGTATCAGTTCAGGCCTTTGTCCTATTTGAAACTGGGTCATTTGTTTTCTTATTTTTGAATAAGAATGGTTCTTTTTACATTTTGAATAAGACTCTTAACAATTGTGCCTTTTTAATTGTATTCAAGACAGTGTCTTCTTTTCTATTCACAGAGAAGAAAATTTTAATTTTAATGAAGCCCAGCTTATCAATTCTTCCTTTCATAAATTGTTGCTTTGTTGTTGTATCTAAAAAGTCTTAGCCAAACTCAAGGTCATAGAGAATTTCTTTACTGCTATCTTCTAAAATCTTTATAGTTTTTTGCTTTACATTTGGATCTGTGATCCATTTTGGGTTAATTTTTGTATAGCTGTAAACTCTGTGTCTAGATTACTTTTTCTACATGTCAACATTCAGTTGTTCTAGCATCATTTTTCTGAAAAGACTATCTTTCCTCCATTGTATTGCCTTTGCCACTTTGTTAAAGATTAGATGATTATATTTACATATGTCTATTTATGGGCTCATTTCTGTTCTATTAACTTATTTATCTGTTCTTTGGCCAATACCATGCTGCTTTGATTACTGTAGCCTTATAGTAAGTCTTGAAATTGGGTAGTATCTGTACTCCAAATTTGTTCTTCTCTTTCAACAGTATTGTTTTTGCTATTCTATGTCTTTTGTATCTCCAAAAACTTTAAAATCATTTTGTCAATATTCACAAAATAACTTTCTGGGGTTTTGATTTGGATTGCATTGAATTTATAGACCAAGTGGAAAAGACTGACATCTTGATAATGTTGAGCCTTTCTACCCATGTACATGGATTATCTCCCCATTTATCTCTTTGGTATCTTTCATCAGTGCTTTGAATTTTTCCTCATATGGATCTTGTACTTATGTTGTTAGATTTATACATAAGTATTTTATTTTGGGTGGTTCTACTGTAGATGTTATTGTGCTTTTAATTTCAAATTGTGCATTGCTTGTATATAGAAAAGCAATTGACTTTTGTAAGTTAATCTTGTCTCCTGTAACCTTGGTATAATCACTTGTTAATTACAGGTTATTTTGTTGTTGTTGTTGCTGTTGTTGACTTTTTCAGATTTTCATTTCTCTTTTAGATGATCATATCTTCCGTGAAAAGAGAAGCTTTATGTCTTTCTTCCTGTTCTGTATACCTTTTATCACCTTATTATATTAGGTAAGACAGTGTGATGGAAAAATCAGTGTGAAAGCTAACATCCTTGCCTTGTTCCAGATGTTAATGGGAAATCTTTGTGTTTCTCATCATTAATTAGGATGTTTTCTTTTTTTTTTTTTTTTTGTAGGATAGTCTTTATCACCTTGACAAAGTTTCCCTCTATTTGCAGATTATTGAGAATGTTTGTCATTAGTGGGTGTTGGGTTTTGCCAAATGCCTTTTCTACATCCATTGTTATGACTAAGTGTTTTGTTTTTTTTTTTTTTTCCTTAGCCTGTTGATGTGATCAATTACATTAGCTGATTTTGAACATTGAACCAGCTTTGTATACCTGGGGTAAATTCCACTTGATTGTGGTGTATAATTATTTTTAACATTGTAAGATTTGATTTGCAATATTTTATTGAGTATTTTTGCATCTATGTTCATGAGAGATATTGGTCTGTAGTTTTCTTTCCTTCTGATTTCTTTGTCTGGTTTTAGTATTAGGGTAACACTCACCTCACAAAATGAGTTAGAAAGTATTCCTTCCACTTCTATAGTTTCTTCCTTAAATGTTTGGTACGATTCATCAGTGAACTCATTTGGGCCTGATGCTTTCTGTTTTGGAAGGTTATTAATTATTGATTCAGTTTCTTTGATAGATATATTTATTCAGATTTTCTATTTCCTCTTGTGTGAATTTTGGCAAATTGTGTCATTCAAGGAATTGGTCCATTTTACTTAGGTTCCCAACTCTGTGGGCATAGAATTGTTCATAGTATTCATTGATTATCCTTTTAATATACATGGGCTCTCAAGTGATGTCCCTTCTTTCATTTTTGATAGTAATGATTTGTGTCCTCTCTTTTTTTCTTAGCCTGTCTAGAGGCTTATCAAATTTATTGTTCTTTTCAATGAACCATTTTTTTGTTTCATTGATTTTCTCTATTGATTTCCTGTTTTCGGTTTCATTTAATTCTGCTCTAATTCTTATTGTTTCTTTTCCTGCTTATTTTTATTTTAATATTTCTACTTTAATTTAATTAAAGTTTTATGGCAGACATAGTATAAATCTGTTAAGGTGTGTTTTATGGTCTAGAATGATGTGCATCTGGGTGAATGTTTCATGTGAGCCTGAGAAGAATATGTATTCAGTTGGTGGATGAATTTTAGTCTATAGATGCCCATTAAGTTCAGTTATTGATGCTGTTGTAAAATTCAATTATGCCTTTACTGATTTTATGTCTGCTGGGTCTGACATTTCTGTTAAGAGGGGTTTTGAAGTAGCCAGTTATAATAATGAATTCATCTATTTCTCCTTGTAGTTTTTGCCTCATGTATTTCTATACTCTCTTGCTAGGCACATAGATATTGAGGATTATTATATCTTGGAGAATTGACTCCCTTATCATTATACAATGCTCCTCTTTATCTCTGATAACTTTCCTGCCTCTCAAGTCTACTCTACCTGAAATTAATATAGGTTTCCTGATTACTGTTAGAATGGTATATTTTTCAATCCATTGACTTTAATTTTTATTTTTTCATAAGCATTATTTTTTTTCTAATTCTTTCAGGTTATTTCTTCTTAGATGTTGGGCAGTTTTCTTACAAGCATGTATTGACCAGTACACTGTTGAATACTCAAGGGGAGCTGGACTTCTGTAGACACCTAGAGTCCCATGTATAATCCTCTCTCTGTGTAGCTCTATCTTTTCTAGTACTCTGCCCTGAAAACACTAGTCTCCTTGGCCTCCCCTGACTTTCAGCCCTTAATGCAGTGTGTCTCCTAGTTTCTTCCCAGGCTCCTCTTTCTTGTGCTGCAGCCTAGAATCTCTGTCAAAGAAGCAATATGGGCAATTATAGGCCTTCCCTTGTTTTATTCCTGACTCTTAGGAATCACTGTCCTTCATTATTGATGTCCAGTGTCTTAAACATCATGTTTTCTCTGATATTTTGTTCCTTTATAAAATTGTTTCCAGTGCGATGTCATATGTGATTCATGTTTCTTCAATTTGGTCTGAAGTAGAAGCCATGAGTTCTTTAATTGTTATTCACTTCTTTTTAATTTCCCCTTTCTGGTAGATTTTTACATATTGTCATCTTCTTTCTTTAACACATAAATCATAGTAATTTTTGATTTCAGTTCTAGTAACTGACATATCTGGATCATCTATGAGTTTATGTTTATTGATATTTTCTCTTCCTTTCTTTTTTTTTCTCTCAGTAATATTTCAGTGTTGGAATGATAATGTATAATTGAATTCTAGAATTGTGTATAGGTAAGCAATAGAGATGCTGCATGATGCTATATACCTTCACAAAAGATTTACTGTTTGTCAGGCAAACATTATAAAGATATAAACATATCTGCAACCCATGTGCATAGAGACTGGTTTTCTATGTTTTAATGTATTGTCTATTTCTGATTTGCTCCTCTTCTCAGTGTGAAGTTCTTCAAAGTCCAAATTGTGAGCCTAGGTGCTTATGTCAGGTCTTTACTTCATGTTTGGGTGGTATTTCTTAGTATACATGTAGTGTGAGGCTCTCAAAAGCTCTGTTTAGCTCCACAGTTTCTTAGAAGCTGCTTCATTCTTGTTGTTCAGTCTCTTTAACTGACTTTAACAACTCTTAAAAGTTGTTCAGACTTTTAAGTCTCTCTGCTTAAAAGTCTCGCAAATGCCTTCGGGGAGTAGTGTATTGAGCTCACTTCTATGTTCTTCACTGATGTGATGAAACAGTTGTATTTGTGTGTGCTTCTGTGTGTATGCATGCATGTGTGTGTGTGTGTTACACAGTTGTCCTATTTGCTCTTGGTGGGAGAATTGGCTTGATAAAAACTGTTGAACTGCAAGTGGAGAACCATGATACTGTTTTAAATTTTATTTTTATTGTCCACTAAGTCTATGATTTTTTAAGGTACTAAACCTGAAGACATTTTTGTTTCCTTATCTTTAAAGTAGAGGAAGCTTATTTTGTTAAGCTGGTATAAATATAATATAAGATAATTTTTTGAAACCACCAAGAAAGCTAAAAAATTCTATAAAACAGCATCACAAGTTATGTATAATATTATTTTAATAATAATAAACTACTATTAAAAACAATGACTACAACATGTTAAATATAAATTAAACTATATGTCAAGTATTATGTTTTTTATTTGTATTATTAATGCCCTCACTATATATATTTATATATACAGTTATTATGTGTTTATTATAAACACCATTGAATGTAATCTTTTTATTTTAATTTTTTTTTTTTTCTTCCGGCATGCGGGTCTCTCACTGTTGTGGCCTCTCTCGTTGCGGAGCACAGGCTCCAGACGTGCAGGCTTAGAGGCCATGGCTCATGGGCCCAGCCACTCCGCGACATGTGGGATCTTCCCGGACCGGGGCACGAACCCGTGTCCCCTGCATCGGCAGGCAGACTCTCAACCACTGCGCCACCAGGGAAGCCCCTTAAATTTATTTTGATTGAACATTTTTCAGAATCCTTAGCTTATTATTTTAAAAATAAAACTGAGAGTAGAAAAAAATATAGATGTTTCCACTTTCTACTTTTAAAAATTGTTATTGTTTCTTTTAATTCTTAAGAGGTGCAACCTTAAGTACTTTATCTCTCAGCCTAAGTTATCTCACCTGAAGAATAAGGATGATATTGCTTTACTTAGAGGATTATTGAATAAAATAATATATATGTAAATACCCCTAACATCATGCCTAGATATAGATGTCATTCAAAATTGTTACCTATGCTTAGTGTTTGATTTTTTTTTTTTTTTGCGGTATGGAGGCCTCTCACTGTTGTGGCCTCTCCCGTTGCAGAGTACAGGCTCCAGACACCCAGGCTCAGCGGCCATGGCTCACGGGCCCAGCCGCTCTGCGGCATGTGGGATCTTTCCGGACTGGGGCACAAACCCGTGTCCCCTGCATCGGCAGGCGGACTCTCAACCACCGCTCCACCAGGGAAGCCCAGTGTTTGCTTTTATATAAAGGTTTTCACAGACATATGAATTCATGTAGAATAGCAGGTATTTTATTTTTAGAATTCTGTACAACTTTTTAATATAAGTAATACGAATGATATACTAATACTTTGTTTTTAATTTGTGTGACATGACTTTTGAACATGAATTGGTACTCCTTGTAGTATCTCAATAAAATATGGGATTTTTGTCCTCTGAATTCATTTCCTCTGCTGAAAATATCCTTTAGCTCTTTCTGAATAATTCCTGTGAGTCTTTCAGGATAATTTTACTCTAACCTGCTCAAGAAAGCTCTCTATAATCCAGTAGTATGGGTTTAAAAACTTACCACTCATTGCACAAACTTATATCAAGCATTACATTTGGATTGTTTTTCTAAATGTCTTTAGCCTGGCCCAGTCCTCACTAGAAATTACTCAAAGTGGAAGACTGCATCTTTTTCATTTATGAATTCCTAAGGCTTAGCTCAATGCTTGACACATGATGAGGGCTTTGGAAATGTTTGTTTCAGGAATAAACTTTTGAAGAAATGAATAAAGAATAAATGAATCAACAAATGCTACAGTCTTATCAGCTATTACATACTTTAAAAGAAGCTAATCTATGTATAAATGAAGCCAATTGCACTAAACCAGTGATTTGTAATCCTAACTTCACTTTAAGATCTTTTGGTGAGACTTTAAAATATAAAATGTCTAGAGCCTTTCCCCAGAGATTTTGGTTTACTTGGCTTGATAGGAGAGAGTTCTGGGATTTGTGTTTTTGAAAAGCTTCCTAGGAAACTTAGAAGTGTTTCTATGTTTCAGAAGCATTGATCTAAACTGTTCTCTGCCAGTAAGGAACACGAGACAATAATGGCTGATTAACACATGCATTGATTTCTTTTGTTATCTCTACAGGAAATCACAACTAGGAAAAGAAAAGTAAAAGTAAGCATAGAATTGGTTGAAAATATAAATATTGGGTTCTACATATGAATGATGGCTATTATATTTTCTGAAGCAAATTTCAAACACCTGGAATTAAAAGAGCTTTATCTCATTTGAAAATGCATTTCAGTCTAAATGCTTACAAGTATGAAAGCATAAAATATCATGTAGTTATTGCAGAAATCCAATTATATTAAAGCAAAACTGTCTTGGAAGACCTAGAATATTCTCCATGAATATTGAAATGAGTGTGGGGCTTACAGTTAGTCAATAGCAGTTTGAACAATGGATTTACTACTTTCTGCTTTGTCATAGGGGAAAGCCTCCTCTCATTTTTAAACCCCAATTTTTTCTTGTGTGAAAATGGGAGTACTGTAAAAGATGTACTTTTCCCCTTCCTTGGAAAATCCATCTTCATTAGATCCAGGTGACAAGTTGCTCTAGGTTGGTTTTTCTGAGAAGCTGATTCTGAGATGGAGTTTACAGAATATTTATTAGGAAATATCCTTGGAGAGGGGGAAAAAAGCAAGATTTGGTAGAGGCCAAAGTCAAGGTGCAATGCCTTATGACAGCCCCAGCCAACTCCAAGGGGAGCTCTCTAGTTAAAATGACCATCATTGTTATCGCCATGTTGAATCGAAATAGCCTGTCTGTCTTTCCACTCATGGCTAGACCACACACATACACACACACACACACACACACACACACACACACACACAATCTCTTTATTTCATGTGCCTGTCACAGGGCCTGGCATATTAAAAGAAGTCAAGATATAATTAATAAATGAGTACACTGGTACTTAAATTCTCATCTCAAATACTGCCATTTTAGGAATGGTCTTTTTAGCACACCTTTTCTCCATCCTGGAGGTAATAATCTGCCTCATATGACTTCTTTTTATTACTGCTCTTAAATGATAAATAACATTTACATAGACTGTGCTATATGCCTAAAATTCTTCTTAGAATATGCTCTTTTATTCTTTATAATAATCATATATATAATAAAATATCATTATTACCCCCATTTCATACGTGGGGAAATTGAACTGGCTAAAATTGCACAGCTAGATTGTCGTAAATTTGAACCCATGCAGTGTAACTGCAAGAGCTGTGCCTTTAACCACTGTGTTATCCTGCCACCTAACAGCAGATGCAACCATTGGAGATAGTCTAATCTCCTAGGCAAGGTAGTAAGTTCCTGGAGGAAAGGACGAATATTGTGTATTATTCTCTTTGTACTCACATAATATAGTGGATATATAATATATAATCAATCATTATAATATATAATTAATCTTTAAGGTTAATTATATAATACTATAAATTTTAGGGTTGTATAGAGAGAAGGAGAAAAAGAAAGAGGGAGAGGAAGAAAGGATTAAAATATATATAGAGAAAGAGAAGGTTCTGGAAAGGAAATGTTTTCTCAAAATCTACAAGGTTAAGCATGTAATCAAGATGAGGGCAATTTTATTGAGACCGAAAGATCAATAGGTCCATTTGAATAACTAGAAACTAGAGTATGTAATTTAAATATCTAAATGGCTTTTCTTAGTGATAATGTCATATGTCTATTGCCTCTCCAGCATCCATTGTTAATTTCCTCTGCTTATATGTTTCCAGGCCAGAGTACAGCTTTGCTGAGATAATGTTTCTCACTTAGCCTTGGGGTGGGCATTCCATCCTGTTTGAATGGCCTTCTGCTGACCACAAGCACCTTGGGAAGAAGCAGTATCACTGAATTCACCAGGGCATATTAACTGATAAGCTAAATTCTAGTTGTGGCAATTAATACGATCACTCATTTAGAGAAATCATTTATTTAAAATTCCTTTGAGTCCTTTAATTCTAAGATACGATTATCAAACCTATGCTTATTTTATTACCTACCAAGTTACGGGTTCCTAGCCAAATAGCTTTTGACATTTTGCCGGGGGAAATGAAGAAGTTTTAAAAAATGCACTGGGAATAGCTCACTTTTACTGCAAAGACTCTTTCTCCCTAAGGGAGCACTTTGGGGAGATGTGTGGGTATTGAGCAATGGAAACTATGACGTTTATCCTCCTTTTGGTACTAGTAATTTACCCTTATAAGAATTGTAAGAAAATAGGCTCGGTTGAAAATAAATTGTAAGACTGATTATGAGAAGTGAAGGGCAAAGTAGAAAAATGACAATCAAGAGAGACATGAATCATGTTTATTCAATCAGCACATATTGAATGCCTTCTATGTTCCAAGCACTGTCCTAGGAGCTCAGAGTATAACAGTGAAAAGAGACTCGTTAAGTCACTAACCTTCATGACTATGATTATCCTTGAGAGGACTGGATAAATTGTAGGGAAGGGATCTGTTTTTCAAGGTTCATTGACTATTTATGACTCTTGGCTGAGGAACCTCCAAAGCATTTTCAAGGAAGCTGTGTAGAAATGAATTGTCACCAGATTTCAAATGTGTTCATACATTAGATTCACCCTGGGGTCTTGTTAAATAAAACACCAGTTGCTGAGTCCAATACTAGCATTTCTGACTCAGTAGGACTGGGATGGGGCTGGAGAAGTTGCACTTCTAACAAATTCACCAGTGATGATGATGTTGCTGGTCTGAGGTCCACTGTATAAGAATCACTGAATCGTATAGTAGAATTTGAGGAAAGAAACCCAGTTAGAAGACCATTGCATAAAGACACAATGTAGGATATTATTTCAGAAGAGTCAAGACTTTTAATTCAGACAGAACTAGATTTAAACTTGGCTCCAGTTTTTACTAAGATTTTGCTTTTATACAAATCCCTTAAACTGAGAAACCTCTTCAAAACAAACATGATACTATTAAGGGTGATAGATGTATTAGTTAAGTAGGAAAATAGTGACCATTCTTAATGTCTGGGCCTGATGACCTAGTTAAGAATTCTGGAAACCAGAGTTGAAGCACAGGGTTTCAGATCAGTCCTAAAATAGGTCTTTCTCTTATCCTTTCTGTTACTCTCAGATTCTTCTAATTTTTTCCCCATCTGTTCTGCCACCACCTCCCTCACAGGATTGATGCCATTGCAACCTATTTAATGTATTGTATGCTTTCTTGCTTTACCCCAATCTACTTTTTTATGATGGGGTCAGAATGACCTATCTCAAAACACAAAGATGATCACACCAACCCCTTTAAAATGATTTATTGGCTTCTCATAACACTTGGATTCTGGCTTCCTGTTCTCAGCGTGAGCTGTATATTCATACATCGTTTGGGTCCTGCCTGTCTCTCTGGCCTCATCCAGTCCACACACCCAGGTTGACTCTTTGTGCCAACTACTCTGATCCCCTTTCAGGTCCCTAAATGCACTGTGTTCTTTCTACCGTTGGATACTTGTAGTTGTGGCTTACTCCTTTGGGAAGTTTCTTTTCTCTCTCTCCACTCTCTGCTCATGTTTACTTAGTTAACGCTTACTTTTTCTTTATATCTCAGTTTTGCAAAAGAATCTCTTCTGTCCACACCCTCTTGCCCAGCCCATGTCCAGAGTTCCAATCCCTTTAATTTATGCTCCTTTAGCTCCATGTACCTTCCTTCCGTTGCTTTTATGTCAGTTGTAATTGCATTTACTTGTGTAAATATTTGTTGTCTTTTCTCTCTCCAACTATATTCTAAGCTCTACCTGGGAGAAATGGTCAGTGTTGTTCATCACCCAGCAGTTAGCACAGTACATGGCACAGTAATTGCTCAACAATTAGCCACTGAATGAGTGAATGGATGAACGAACCCAAAGCAATGGCCACAATGCATGAGTCTGTGTATAGGGAAAGGAACACACACCTATAAAAAGTGGAAGGGAGAACCACACATCAATACATTTCTTTTAAGCACCTGGTGAGTGAGTTCTGACTTAGAAACACAGTCCAATCAATATTCTAGTCCAGTGATTTCCCAACAGAGACACAGTTGTTTGTTTGTTTGTTTGTTTATTTGAGGCAGTTCTTCATTGTATGGGACTATTTTGTGTGTTGTAGGGATTTTAATACTGTCTACAACACACAAAATTTTAACGCCTTTGACCAAAAATCCCAGTAGTGCTCTTCCCCTAATTATTTCTAAACGTCCCAAAACATTTACCTTTGTTTGCTAAGAGTAATGCTGTTGCTTTTTGAGAACTACCATCTAAATGATATTAGCAGTGACTTTTGCCTTGTAGAGGGGCAGAAAAGGAATGAACAGAGAAGCAAGCAAATGGTCATTTTCCTCCTCCCACAAATATAATATCTAGGGTTGGCATAAAGTTTACTTGAGAAAACATATATTAAGTTCTTACTAGAGGTCTGGCACATAAACGCGTAATAAATAGTGGTTATAAGTAACGGGAAGTAATGTGGAGTACCTGAATATGAGGTGAAATTGGAGAAAATAAGAAAGATTAAGAAATATTTAGGAGATAAACTGAATTTGTCCTGGTAACATTGTTTGGAGTCAGAAGGAGAAAAATTATTCTGCAACTTATGCTTGGACAATGGGTACCATTAACTGAGATATAGAACATATGAAGAAGGATAAACTTTCAAAGGGGGAGGTAATGAATTTGGTATTGGACACCCTAGATTTGAGATGTTGGTAAAATTATTTGCAGGAGCTGCTCAGTAGCCATTGAGCATTAGGAAATGGGTCATTTGGGAATTCATGTTGTAAGAGGTGAAAATTGAAACTACAGAACTGATGAAAACTGTCCAGAAGAAGGTGTAGAGTGGAAGCCAGGGGGGAAACCAATCCATAAGCAAAGGATGAAGAGAAGAGAAGAAGACATTCAGGGGCAACTGAAAAGGGCTGTAGGACCATAAGTCATATGCACATTTCTTTGAACACAAAGGAAAAGTGTGTTTTAGTAGTAAGGGAGTATCATCTGAATTTGTTTGTAGAGAGGTTTATCCACATCTTAAGAGTATATAGCTCAAAGCAATAATTTACTAATTGTTTAGTATACTGTATTTGGAAGTCTGTGCCTATAGAATGGACTATTTTATTCTGTCTTGCCTCTTTTCCCCCTTTATTTCAGTAAAAACACATTTTTTTGGGGAAACTGTGGCTCCTCTACTTCATGCGATTCTGATGGATCTGCTAATATCAGGATCTTACTCCTTCCCCACTGGTGGGCATAGGACCTATATTTGATCATTCTCCTACTTAATGCTCTATTTCTTTAGCCACAGAGTTTATTTCAGGAATGAATATATGCACTAAGCTGAGCTAATCAGAGTTCTTTTATGAAATTTGTATAGGGACCCCAGGATATGGGGCCCACGGTTCCTACAGATGTCTCCAATATGAGATGATGTAAGCTTGGGGTTGCTGACAGCCAGCCAAAACTATCCACCATCATTCTCCCCAATTCCCACCACTACAAAGATAAAACATGCTTATAGTAGGAGAACATGGGACCAGAAAGAGCGGGAGAAGCTGAGACATTGTCAAAACAATCGATGGAGAGAGAATGATGACATTCCATAAAGATTGAAAACAGCTGTATTCTTAGCCTTTCAGTTACATGAGTCAATCATTTCCTCTTTTCACTAATGCTAGTTTTAGTAGCATCTTTATCACTTGCAACTGAAGTATACAGACTCACAGTATACTTTGCTTCCTTAGGAAAACCTTCTTTGACCCCCAAGCCAGATCTAGGTACTCTGATTATTTTTTCTTATCTTCCATGGACACTTTCCAAGCACTGTCTCATTTTCCACTTCATTCATAAAGTGGATTCCTCACACTGAAGATCTTTTCTGGAGTTTCCTGACAGAAAACTGGCCTTGGACTTGGCTCTCCACTCTAACCCCCAATGGTGTGTACCTCCATAGGCACCCCTCTTGAGGAAACCCTCTGTCCCAACTCCTTCCACCTATTCGTCCCCCACTCAGTCTTTTTACGCCTGAACATCACAGTGGTGCCTGCTAGCTCCTCGTGACTGCTTCACATGAGCCTAGGAGGGGTTTTTCATGTCTGCCCTGGTCCCCTTCCCTATGAGCCATCGCCATTCCTACTTCAGCCCAATAGGTCTTAACATAATTAGGGCAGGTATATTTCTTTCCACATTATATATGAAGTAAATGAAACTGTGGAAATGTTCTGACTTACTAAATATTATACAATGTAAAATAGAACATACATTTTCTTACAGACCAGTGCACTTTTTCTCTCATTTTTACTTAATTTACTTTCTCTTCCTGTTCCTTTAATTATATTTATTCAGAACCTACAATTAGTTCATTAAAGTAGAAAGACCACTGGATAATATAGAAACTCTATCCTCAATTCCTGCCCTTAAGAGTCTTCTGGTGTCCAGACTTACAGAGAACAGATGTGTGTTGCCAAGGGAAGGGGGAGGGAAGGGTTGGGAGTTTTGCATTAGCAAATGCAAACTTTACGTAGGATGGATAAACAAGGTCCTACGGTAGAGCACAGGGAACTATATTCAGTATCCTGTGATAAACCGTAGTGGAAAAGAATATGAAAAAGAATATAAAAAAAAAACTTCTGGTGTCATTGATGGAACACAGCTAACACTACATGTAATAACAGTGAACACTATTACATGATTATATTTTGTGGCACAAATAATGTGTTACTTTTTATGTAGAACTGGCTAATGAATGAGAATCGTGTCAGTCATGGAAGGCTTCTTGGAGGAGGCTGTGCTTGAGTAAGACCCTTACGAAATGTCCAAAAAGAAAAGGAGACGTTGTAGTAGTAATGGGAAAAATATCTTACAGATGAGCCTAAATGGACCAAGCTGGAAAGCTCACCATCAAGTTGAGATAATTCCCTTCTATTCCTAAGCTGTTGAGAGTTTTCAACATGAATGGGAGTTGGAGTTTTTCAAATAGTTTTTTGTGCCAATTGATAAGATGATATGACTTTTCTTCCTTAGCTTGAGATTACATTGATGGACTATCAAATTTTGAGGCCTTGTATATGTGGAAAAAATTCCACTTAGTTCTAGTGTATAATTATTTTTTATACATTGACAGGTTCATTTGTTCATATTTTGTTGAGGATTTTGGGGGTTTAAGTTCATTAGAGATGTTGGTCTGTAATTTCCCTTTGTTTATTGCCTTTTTAGACTTTTGGTGTCATGAGATGTATTGGGAAGTATTTTGCTCTAATATTTTTCTAGAAGTGGTTGTGTGTAAATTTTCTTTAAATGTTTGGTAGAATTTTCAAATGAAACCATATATGCTTGAACATTTCTTTTCTGGCCCTTTTAATTTATGGATTCATTTTTCGTAATGGCTATATGGCTATTCAGATTGTCATCTTGGTTAAGTTTTTCAAGGAATTCATTCATTTCTCCTAAATTTGTCAAATTTATGAGCATGAAGTTGTGTGTGGTATTCCCTATTGTCCTTATTGCTGAAGAGTCTGCAGTGTTATTCTCTGTTTCATTCCTAATATTGCTCATTCAGATCTTCATCTTTTGTTTTTGTCAGTCTTGCTAGTGGTTTATCAATTTTATTAATGTTTTAAAAACTAATCAGCTTCTTGTTTCATCGACTTTTTCCATTGTTTTCCAAGTTTTAATTTTACTGATTTCTACTCTTCAAATAAAGAGTTGTCATTTCCAATAAGATACTTTTCAAAAAAGAAAGAAATTCCTTCACTCTCCGTTTGATCCAGGTTTTACTCTTCTTTTCCTAGTTTTCTTTCAGGTAAGGATTTAGATTATTTATTTAAGACCACATTGATCAGCTTTTTCTTATTGGACCAACCTTGCATTCTTGTGATAAATCTCACTTAACTTTATTATATTATCCTTATTTTTCATTGCTGGAGTCCATTTGCTAACTGCTTGTTCAGGATGCTTATGTTTATGTTTATAAGTGTATTGATCTCTACTTTTCATTTCTTATACTGTTTTTGTCTCATATTGATATTAGTATGATGCTGGCATCATAAAATAAATTGGGATGTCTTTCCACTTATTCCATTTTTTTCTGGAATAATTTTTATAATTTTATATAACTTTCTTCTTAAATAATAGGTAGATTTCATCAGGGAACTTATGTATGCCTGGATTTTTCTTTGTGGAAATGTTGTTGAATAGGATTTCAATGTCTTGCATAGATCTAGGACTGTTTTTTATGTTAATTCTTCTTGATTGAGTTTTGATAGTCTGTGGCTTCCAAGAATTTGTCCATTTCTTTTATGTTATCAAATTTATCAGCATAGTATTGCTCTTAACATTTCCTTGTTTTCCTTGTATAGCCTGTAGTATGTGTATGATGTCCCCAACTCTTATTTCTGCTTTTTCTTTATCCACTTGGCTATCAATTTTACTGAATTTCAAGAACCAGCTTTTTGTCTCATTTATTTTCTTTACTGTTTTTTCTGTTTCTTATTCTATTGATTTCTTCCTTAAACTTTATTATTTCCTTCCCTTTGCTTGCTTTATGTTTAATTTATTCTTTAAATTTTAAATTTACTTAAATTTATTCCTTAATTCTGAAGACTAAATAACTGATTCAAGACATTTCCTCTTTTCTAATACAACCATTCATACTATAAATTTCCTTCTAAGCACTGATTTAGTTGTACTCCAGAAATTTTGATATTCTGTATTTTCATTTTAATTTAACATAAAATATTTATTATACAAGGTCCAATGTGATTTCCTCTTTGATCCTTGGGTTATTTAGAAGTATGCTGTTTAATTTATAAATATTTGAGAGTTTTCTGAATATTATATTGTTATTGATCTCCAGTTTAATTCCATTTTGGTCCAAGAACATACTTTGTATGATATCAATCCTTTCAAATCAAAGTTTGTTTTCTAACTAAGGGTATGGTCTATCATAGTGAATGTTCCCTGTATGCTTGAAAAGAATGTATATTCTGCTGTTGGGTGAAGAGTTCTATAAATGTTAATTCAGTCATGTTGATTGACAGTGTTGTTCAGGTATTAATGTCCTTAATAATTTTCAGTGTATTTGTTTTATCAGTTGCTTTGAAGAGATTATTGATGTTTCTAACTATAATTGTGAATTCGTCATTTTTCTGTTTAGTTTGATCAGTTTCTGCATCACATATTTTGAACTCTGCTTAAGAGGTGTATGAATTTGCAATTGATATGTCTCCTGGAAGATTTTACCTCTTATTATGTAACATCTCTGTTTATCCCTTATATAGTATATCTCTTGTCCTGAATTTTACTTTGTCTGATAGATTTAGATTTGATCTAAATCTATCTCTTTAGATTTGATCTTTGTATAACTTTCCATCCTTTTATCTTAATCTAGCTTAAACTTTATATTTGATATGTTGGATTACATTCATTGATTTTTGAATGTTAAATCAGTCTTGCATTTCTGGAATAAATACATGTTGGTCATGGAGTATAATTCTTTTTATACACTGATAGATTCATTTGCTAATATTTTGTTGAGGACATTTCTGTCTATATTCATAAGAGTTGATGTTTTGTAGTTTCCTTTTTTGTAATATAATTTTGTTTTGTTTTGGTATCAGGACAATACTAGTCTCATAATAAAGTGAGAAATGTTTGTTCTCTTGTATTTTTTGGAAGAGATTGTGTAAAATTAATCTTAATTCTTCTTGTTGGTTCTTCCCACTTGATCTGGAGTCTCCTAGAAGGGGAAGGATTCCAGGCATGTGGACAAACAAGAGACTTTCTGGACAGGGTGCTGTCATGGTTGGGTCCCTCTCACTGATTCAGCCTGCCCACCTTTGTATATGTTAGAGAGGGATGGACCTCTCAGGCTTGGTGAGAAGGACAGGGACTTCCTATGATCAGTTACTCTTGATGAGGCTCCCAATTGACCACCCTTGCTTATGATGTAGGGCTCTTCTGCTGTTGTCAGAGGGACTTTACTTGGATTCCTGGGAGGAATGAGTATACCTGGGCTGCCTTCTGTTGCTGGGCTGGAAGTCAGAAAACACAGGATGCCTTCTTCCTGTGAGGGAAACTAAGGCAACCTGCTCCTGTGCTGTTCCTCTAGTCCTGGGGTCTCAAACTGGTTTGCCTTCCTCTTCCACATCTTCCTGGTCTCCCCTTGGTTGTTTCTTTTGCTATTTTCATGGATTGTCTTTGTTCTTAGTGGGAAGGAGCAGAGAGGAATGGGTCTACCTTATCTCATCCTGTCACACCTTTATGCACATTTTAATTTACTCATATGTTTTCCCCATTTTACTGTGAGCTCCTTAAGGAAGTATGGGGATTTTTTTATCTGTATGTCTGCAGAGCCTTAAATTACAACTGACTGTAGTAGGCACTCAACAAATGTTGAATTAGTAAACTGACAATTTTATGTTTGGATAGATAAGAGGGAAAAGAGAAGATTATTTTGCTCATTAAATTATGAAAGTGGGTTTTACTTTTGGACATACAAAAACCTGCTTGGAATAAAGAAAAAGAGAACATTGATAAGATATCTTTCCATAACTGAATTCAAGTAGTCTGTAATCAAGACACTCCAACCCTCACCAAAACTGCCAGTCATAAGTAAAACAAACAAACAAACAAAAAAACAACTGACATAATTCACCAGGAAATACACCTATGTCTCGTTCATGTAAGCCTTGACAAACTTGGACTTCATGGATGACTCCATCTCTGTGGTGTTTTTTTTGTTTGTTTTTCTTTTGTTTTATTTTGTTTATCATCTCTACATTTAATTAAGTGGCTACCAGAGATGGGAAATTTTAAGTCTGGAGTAAGGAAGAGAAACGTAGTCTCAAGTGAGAAGAAATGCATTGTTGTACATTTAATCACACAATAACATCAACAAGAATGCATAATGAAACCAAATTCCAGAGGTGATGGCATGTGCCTAATAGGAATTAATAAAAGATGGAGAACCAACAAAAATTAGAATGCCGCACTTCAGTTCCAGTGTTCATTTTGTGTCTCTTTCTTTGTAGTTCCCTGAACTACTCAGAATGGAAAGGTAAGTGCTAATGTTCATTTGCACATAATATGGATCAATGCTTTGTGACCAGAGGATAGAAAACACTGGCAAAAGCTACTTCAATGTTCTCCTAGGACTATGCTTACCATGCAGTTGTAACCCTAACTGCAGCAAAAAGGAAATCATTTTTTTTTTCAGGGGTGGGCTGTGGTCATGGGTTAACATTTCTCAGATGTGATTTTCAGGGCACCACCTGTCTCATCTCACATGCCAACTTCACTCCAAAACGTGTGTCTTAAGAGTCTGTGGCTGGTTTGAAATCTCATGGGTGAAGCATTTATTTGGGGTTAAATTATTGTTCTCATAAGTACAATTTTTCAAAATAACTCTAGAAGCAAACAACCTTAACTAAATCATCAATTCAGTGTTAATTTTTATTTTAAACTGTTCTGTATTCTTTTGCCTCTTTAGTATCCTTGGCTATGAAGCACTTCCCTGAGGTCTGAGGGCAGGGTTTTGAGGAAATGAGCATATTTTTATAGGGCAGGTGTTAGGTTGGTCAGTCTGGAATGTGAGATTGTATGAAGGGAAGACAGACGTATGTGAGAGGCTCCAGAAGGCAAGGATTGGAGGTTCTGTGGAACCAGGGGATGGATGCAATGAAGGTAATGAGAGAACACAGGGACTTGGGGGAGGTGCACACAATGGTGGGCTGAGAAGCAGAAGGGAGAGCAAGGTCAGGGAAGGAGAAACAATTATTTAGCAGCTGTCCCCAATCTGTGTGTGTTTGCTGGTTTGCCATCTCTTGTCCAAGGCTTCATGACTCTTGACAAAAGTCATGATTGGTTCCAATGTGGCTTAAGGATTTGCATCCTATCTTCTGTGGCAAATGTCTTTCTCTCTGTGTGTCTGTGTTTTATTCCTTCCTTTCTTCAGTATTTTTGAGCACCTTCTATGTTCAGGCACTGACTGTACAAGGAATATAGAATGAATAACCTAGACAAAATCCCTGCCCTCATTATGCTAACATTCCAAAGGCGGGGGAGGTAAAGAAATAAGCAGAGTTTATAATGTGTTAGTATGTTTTATGTCAAGAATCCTCTTTCTGCTCTAATATTGCTTCTATGGTTCTATGATTCAAAGGGATCCACCTTATTGTTTTAGCAGGACGCCTGGATATCCCCTTCTTTGCTAGGCAGCCCCCAGAAAAATAACACCCACCATCCAGCACACCCCAACCCTTCCCTGACCCAAATGTCTAGTTCAGCAACCTGCTTGTGATCCTGTGTATCTGGGAAGGAGAATTTGATATGAGGTGCTTTTGCTACTGTGTGTATGTTGGGTGCCAGGGATGAGTCCAAACATAATAATAGCTGGTCCCGGTGGTGCAGGTATTATATGGGGACTTTGCTGGTGGTGGTGGGGGGGGGTAGGTTTCCATTCTCTGCCTTCCTTTTAGTGAAGAAAAAATGTAATACACTTACAAGAAGAAATAGATTGGGCTTGATTCCACACTCACCAGTCTGAAAACCCATTGACCTGCCCAGAGGTCCACTCTGATCCAGCTTCATTTCTATTCTTCTATCCAAGAGTCTCAGCTCTCCAACTTCCTTCCCCAGCTCCATGGCCCCCAAACAACTTGCTTCTGATTCTCTTCTCCATGCAAGAGAATTGCCAGTCCTTCAGTGTTGTCTCTATTTGTGGCTTGCCCAATATTCCATAATATTAATTTGTGTACCAGGCACTTTCTAGGTGGCAAGAATATGACTCATAGAAAGACACATATTCTCTGTCTTTGTGGAACTCACATTCTAGATGAGATCTTCTCCAACTGTAGCATGCATAAGAACCCTGAAGGGTAAGTTGAAAAGTAGATTCCTAGGCCTGAGTAGGTCTGTGGTTGGGCCTGGGAATTAGATTTCTAATAAGCTCCCAGGTGGTGCTGATGCTGTCAGTCTGCTCACCACACTCTGAGGGACACAAAGATAAATGACCAGGAATATTAGTCAGAACCCTATATTGCAAGAGATAAAGATCCTCTAATTAACATAAGCAAAAAAGGAAATTGCTAGTTCTAGGACCTGTAAGGATCAAGGGAGAAATGCTGGAAGCAGAACCTTGGGGTTTGAAATCAAGTACTTAAAGCCTTCCAGAAACCTCTCTGTGCTTCTCTCACTTCTGCTTGGTTCTGTGTGCCAGTGCTCTGAAGAGAAGACTTTTCCATCAGCAGATTAATATGACCTCTGGTAAGTCTGGATTTTCATCTTCTCATTTAAAGGCTCTTACACTGTAGCTGGGAATGTAGATTGGTGCAGTCACTATGGAGAACAATATAAAGATTCCTTAAAAAACTAAAAATAGAGCTACCATATGATCCTGCAATCCGACTCCTAGACATATATCTAGAGAAAATCATAATTCAAAAGGATACATTCATCCCAGTATTCATATCAGCACTATGTACAATAGCCAAGACATGGAAGCAACATAAATGTCCATCAACAGAGGAATGGATAAAAATGATGTGCTTTTTATACAATGGAATATTACTCAGCCATAAAAAATGAAACAATGTCATTTGCAGTAACATGGATGAACCTAGAGATTATCATACTAAGTGAGGTAAATCAGAAAGACAAATACTATATATCGTTTATATGTGGAATCTAAAAAATGATACAAATGAACTTATTTACAAAATAGAAATAGACTCACAGACATAGAAAATAAACTTATGGTTACCAAAGGGGGTGACGGTGGTCAGAGGGGAACAGATAAATTAAGAGTTTGGGATTAACATATACACACTACTATATATAAAATAGATAAACAACAAGGACCTACTGTATAGGACAGGGAACTATACCCAAGATCTTTTAATAACCCTATAATGGAAAATAATATGAAAAAGAATATATATTTATGTATTTTATATATATATATATGTATATAATTGAATCACTTTGGTGTACACCTGAAACTAACACATTGTAAATTAACTCTACTTCAATAAAAAGTGGTTTAAAAATTTTTTTAAAAAATGGTTACAAAAATTTTTTAAACCATTTTAAAAAATGGTTTAAAAATTTTTTCAAAAATTTTTAAAAATTAAAAAATAATTTTCTCTATTGATGTCTCAATAGAGACATCTGTATATCAACCCCACAGTATGGCTGTAACAGATGCTCCTGAGCACCATGCTCATGATTTAAAGTCATTGTGGGGGGCAGAGTCAAGATGGCAGACTAGGAGGACACGGAATTAGCGTCTCCTCACAACTAGGGCACCTACCAGGCACTGGTGTGGGACCAAGGACACCTAAAGGGATGGGAGGAGCCCCCAGTGACCAGGTAGGACGTGAGGCATGGGGGTGAGTGTAGGCGGAGGAGAAATGGAGTCAGGATGAGATTGGTGTGCTTGAGGGGTGGCTGGGGGAAGGGAAGGGATCCCACACTTGAAGGGGGAAATTGGAGAACCATTGGGAGGGCAGAGGATCAAAAAGGAGCATGGCCAGGTTTCCCCTGCCCATTTGGGCCCCCGAGAGCCTGCTGAGATCCCGGGCCTGATCCTCTGCTCACCGAGACCCCTTCCAGCTGTGCGGGTCCTGAGGGAGAGGGAGGGAAGGAGGGAAGGGGGAGCAAAAGTAAAGGCTGGACCTCTCGGACTGGCATCCCTGAGGGGTGGCTGGGGGAGAGGAGGGGTTCCTACACACAGTGGGACCCACCCACGGTTAGGGGTCCAGCAGCAACAGGAGAGACCCTGGGGGAGGGCGTGAAGGATCAGAAGGGAACAGGGCCAGTACTTTCCCTGTCCACTTAGGCACCAGGAAGCCTGTTGGGCTCCTGGGCCTAATACTCTGTCCTCAGAACCTCCCTCCTGCCACACAGAGCCCAAGCCCCACCCCTACACCCCCACCCAGGGCCCTACCTCTACATTCAGAGACCCCTTCCAATGTGCTGGACCTAAACCCTACTCACACACCCTCACCCACGGCCTTATCTTCAAACTCCAGAGCTCCACACTCCAGAGGCCCTCCTTTCCGTGTGCTGCTGCTCCCCTCCCCGCCAAGTCCTAAGCAGAGGTCTGCCCCTCGCTTGAATAGTGCCCTAGGCCCTGCCCCCAAGGCCTTTTCTGGCTGCCTGCGTCCTGAGCTTAGGCCTTGCCCCATGCTCAAACGTCACCACCCCACCAGCCTAGGTCCCAACCCATCCTAAACTTCGCCCCTGCCAAAGTTCCACCCCGCCTAAACTTTTTTTTCTCTTTTAGATTGGGGTTCTGTTTTACCTTGTTGATTCATTGTTGTTGATTCATTTATATTTTTATTTTTTCTAATAAGCCTTTTATTTTTCTAATTTTATTTTATTCTTTATACTTTGCTATTGTTCTGCTCCTTTTGACTTGTTCTCCCTTTTATATTTTTTCTGTTGTGGTTTTATTGTACCTTGTTGCAATTGATTCAATTACATTTTTATTTTTCCTAATATATTTTTTATCTTTCTAATTTTATTTTGTTTTTTATTCTTTGTTATTGTACTGCTCCATTTTTTCTTTCTTTCTTTCTTTCTTTTTTGCCATGCCATGCACATTGTGGGATCTTGGTTCCCAGGCCAAAGGTCGGACCTGAGCTCCAGTGGTGGGAGCTCCAAGTCCAAACTGCTGGACTAACATAGAACCTCAGACTCCAGGGAAAATTAATCAGAGTGAGGCCTCCTGGAGGCCCTGATCTCACCACCAAAACCTGACTCTATCCAACAGCCTGCATACTTCAGTGCTGGATGCCTCATGCTAAACAACAAATAAGACAGGAATGCAAGCACACCCATCAAAAAAAAAAAAATTAACCGACAAAAATATATGTTAGAGATGAAGGAGCAAGGTAAAAACCTACAAGACCAAATAAATAAAGATGAAATAAGTAACCTACCAGAAAAAGAATTCAGAAAATGATAGTAAAGATGATACAAAAATCTCAGAAAGAGAATGGAGAAAATACAAGAAACAATTAACAAGGATCTAGAAGAACTAAAGAGCAAACAAACAGTGATGATCAACACAATAACTGAAATTAAAAGTACTCCAGAAGGAATCAATAACAGAATAAATGAGGCAGAAGAAAGAAGTGAGCTAGAAAATAAAATGGTGGAAATAACTGCCAGGGGGCAGAATAAAGAAAAAAGAATGAAAAGAATTGAGGACAGTCTCACTGACCTCTGGGACAACATCAAATGCACCAACATTCAAATTATAGGATTCCCAGGAGAAGAAGAGAAAATGAAAGGGTCTGAGAAAATATTTGAAGAGATTATAGCCAAAAACTTCCATAACATGGGAAAGGAAATAGTAAATCAAGTCCAGGAAGCACAGAGAGTCCCATACAGTATAAACCCAAAGAGAAACATGCTGAGACACATATTAATCAAACTATCAAAAATTAAATACAAATAAAAAATATTAAAAGCAGCAAGGGAAAAGCAACAAATAACGTACAAGGGAATCCCCATAAGGTTAATAGCTGACCTTTCAGCAGAAACTCTGCAAGCCAGAAGAGAGTGGCAGGAAATATTTAAAGTGATGAAAGGGAAAAAAAACTACAACAAGATTACTCTACCCAGCAAGGATCTCATTCAGATTCAATGGAGAAATCAAAGCTTTGTAGACAAGGAAAACTATGAGAATTCAGCACCACCAAACGAGTTTTACAACAAATGCTAAAGTAACTTCTCTAAGAAGGAAACATAAGAGAAGAAAAAGACCCACAAAAAACAAACCCAAATCAATTAAGAAAATGGTAATAGGAACATACATATTGATAATCACCTTGAAAGTAAATGGATTAAGTGCTCCAACCAAAAAACACACTGGCTGAATGGATATAAAAACAAGATGCTTATATATGCTGTCTACACGAAACCCACATCAGACCTAAGGACAGATACAGACTGAAAGTGAGGGAATGGAAAAAGAAATTCCATGCAAATGGAAATCAAAAGAACGCTGGAGTAGCAATACTCATATCAGATAAAATAGACTTTAAAATGAGGTCTGTTACAAGAGATAAGGACACTACATAATGATCAAGGGAGCAATCCGTGAAGAAAACATAACAATTATAAATGTTTATTAACCCAACATAGGAGTACCTCAGTACATAAGGCAGATGCTAACAGCCATGAAAGGAGAAATAGACAATAACACGATAATAGTGGGGGACGTTAACACCCCACTTACACCAATAGGCAGATCATCCAGACAGAAAATAAATAAGGAGACACAAGCTTTAAATGACACAATGGACCAGATAGATTTAATTGATATTTATAGAACATTCTATCAGAAAACAGAAAATTACACTTTCTTCTCAAGTGCACATGGAACATTCTCCAGGATAGATCACCACTTGGGTCACAAATCAAGCCTTGGGAAATTTAAGAAAATTGAAATCATATCAAGCATCTTTTCCAACCACAACACTATGAAATTAGAAATAAATTGCAGGGAAAAAAATGTAAAAAACACAAACACATGGAGGCTAAACAATACTAAATAACAAAGAGATCACTGAAGAAATCAAAAAATACCTAGAAACAAATGACAATGAAAACACAACAATCCAAAGCCTATGGGACTCAGCAAAAGCAGTTCTAAGAGCGAAGTTCATAGCAATTCAAGCTCACCTCAAGAAACAAGAAAAATCTCAAATAAACAATCTAACCATACACCTAAAGCAACTAGAAAAAGAAGAACAAAGAAAACCCAAAATTAGTAGAAGGAAAGAAATCATAAAATCAAAGCAGAAATAAATGAAATAGAAACAAAAAAAACAATTGCAAAAATCAATAAAACTGAAAGCTGTTTTTTTGAGAAGATAAACAAAATTGATAAACCTTTAGCCAGACTCATCAAGAAACAAAGGGAATGGACTCAAATCAATAAAACTAGAAATGAAAAAGGAGAGATTACAACTGACACTGCAGAAATACAAAAGATCATAAGAGACTCATACAAGCAATATGCCAATAAAATGGACAACCTGAAAGAAATAGACAAATTCTTGGAAAAGTACAACCTTCAAAGATTGAACCAGGAAGAATTAGAAAATAAAACTGGACCAATCACAGGTAATGAAATTGAAACTGTAATTAAAAATCTTCCAACAAACAAAAGTCTAGGACCAGATGGCTTCATAAGTGAATTCTATCAAACATTTAGAGAAGAGCTAACATCTACACTTCTCAAACACTTCCAAAAAATTGGGGAGGGAGGAACATTCCCAAACTCGTTCTATGAGGGCATCACCACCCTGATACCAAAACCAGACAAAGATATCACACACACACACACACACACACACACACACACATTATAGACCAATATCACTGATGAACATAGACACAAAATTCCTCAACAAAATACTAGCAAACCAAATCCAACAGCACATTAAAAGGATCATACCCCATGATCAAGTGGGATTTATCCCAGGGATGCAAGGATTCTTCAATATATGCATATAAATCAATGTGATACACCAGATTAACAAATTAAAGAATAAAAACCATATGATCATCTCAATAGATGCAGAAAAAGCTTTTGACAAAATTCAACACCTATTTATGATAAAAAAAAAAAAAAAACTCTCCAGAAAGGGCATAGAGGGAACCTACCTCAACATAATAAAGGCCATATACGACAAACCCACAGCAAACATCACTTTCAATGGTGAAAAACTGAAAGCATTTCCTCTAAGATCAGGAACATGACAAGGATGTCCACTCACGCCACTATTAATCAACATAGTATTGGAAGTCCTAGCCACAGCAATCATAGAAGAAAAATAAACAAAAGGAATACAAATTGGAAAAGAAGTAAAGCTCTCACTGCTTGCTGATGACATGATATTATACGTAGAAAATCCTAAAAATGTCACCAGAAAATTACTAGAACTAATTAATGAATTTGGTAAGGTTGCAGGATACAAAATTAATGCACAAAAATCTCTTGCATTCCTATACACTAATGATGAAAAGTCTGAAAGAGAAATTAAAGAAACACTCCCATTTACCATTACAACAAAAATAATAAAATACCTAGGAATAAACCTACCTAAGGAGGCAAAAACCCTTTACTCAGAAAGCTATAAAACACTGATGAAAGAGATCGAAGACAACATAAACAGGTGAGATATACCATGCTCCTTGATTGGAAGAATCAATATTGTGAGAATGACTATACTACCCAAAGCCATCTACAGGTTCAATGCAATCCTTATCAAATTACAATGGCATTTTTCACAGAACTAGAGCAGTAAATTTTACAATTTGTATGGAAACACAAAGGACCCCGAATAGCCAAAGCAGTCTTGAGAAAGAAAAACGGAGCTGGTAGAATCAGCCTCCCTGACTTCAGACTATTCTACAAAGCTACAGTAATCCAGACAGTATGGTAGTGGCACAAAAACAGAAACATAGCTCAATGGAACAAGATAGAAAGCCCAGAGATAAATCCACACACATATAGTCACCTTATCTTTGACAAAGGGGGCAAGAATATACAATGGAGAAAAGACAGCCTCTTCAGTAAGTGGTGCTGGGAAAAATGGACAGCTACATGTTAAAGAATGAAACTAGAGCACACCCTAACATCGTACACAAATTAAACTGAAATTGGATTAAAGACCTAAATGTAAGGCCAGACACTGGAAAACTCTTAGAGGAAAACATAGTCAGAACACTCTATGATATAAATCACAGCAAGATCCTTTTTGACCCACCTCCTAGAGTAAGGGATATAAAACCCAAAAATAAACAAATGGGGCCTAATGAAACTTAACAGCTTTTGCACAGCAAAGGAAACCATAAACAAGACGAAATGACAACCCTGAGAATGGGAGAAAATATTTGCAAATGAAGCAACAGACAAAGGATTAATCTCCACAATATACAAGTAGCTCATGCAGCTCAGTATCACAAAAACAAAAAACCCAATCCATAAATTGGCAGAAGACCTAAATAGACATTTTTCCAAAGAAGGCATACAGATGGGCAAGAAATGCATGAAAAGTTGCTCAGCATCACTAATCATTAGAGAAATGCAAATCAAAACCCCAATGAGGTATCGGCTCACACTGATCAGAATGACCATCAGCAAAATATCTACAAAAAATAAATTCTGGACAGGATGTGGAGAAAAGGGAAACCACTGCACTGTTGGTGGGAATGTGAATTGATACAGCCACTATGGAGAACAGTATGGAGGTTCCTTAAAAAACTAAATATAGAACTACCATATGACCCAGCAATCCCACTACTGGGCATAAACCCTGAGAAAACCATAATTCAAAAAGAATCACGTACCACAATGTTCACTGCAGCACTATTTACAATAGCCATGACATGGAAACAACCTAAATGTCCATCAAGAGATGATTGGATAAAGAAGATGAGGCACATATATACAATGGAATATTACTCAGCCATAAAAAGAAACAAAATTGAGTTATTTGTAATGAGGTGGATGGACCTAGAATCTGTCATACAGAGTGAAGTAAGCCAGAAAGAGAGAAACAAATACCATATGCTAACGCATATGTATGGAATTTAAAATAGAGGTACTGATTAACCTAGTGACACGGCAAGAATAAAGAAGCAGACCTAGAGAATTGACTTGAGGGCATGGAGGGTAAGGGTAAGCTGGAACGAAGTGAGAGTAGCATTGACATATATACACTACCAAATATAAAATGGATGGCTAGTGGGAAGTGGCAGCATAGCCCAGGGAGATCAGCTCGGTGCTTTGTGACGACCTAGAGGGATGGGATAGGGAGGGTGGGAGGGAGAAGCAAGAGGGAGGAAATATGAGGATATATGTATATGTATTGCTGATTCACTTTGTTGTACAGCAGAAACTAATACAACATTGTAAAGCATTTATACTCCAATGAAAATGTGAAAAATGAAAAAGTCATTTTTGTTCCCAGGTACAGGGGCCATGCCAAGCATCAGAGGGGACGGGTCTAACATCAGAAGTGGAAGGGACAATGCTCTCAGACAGATTTAAAGCAATTGCTCCCATAGAGCCTCAGAATAGTTACTCATAGTTGACAGTTGCTCCCCTGGGACACATACAGGGTGCTTAGAGAGTACTTGTCAGGACCACTGACTAGACAGAGAAGCTTCCTGAGGAAAGTGACATTTAGAACTGAGACTGTACAGATGAGTATGTGTTGTATATGTGAAGAAAGGTAAGATGCTCCTGACAAAGACAGAGGGATCAAGTGCTTGGGGTCCATCTGCCAGAGGAGAGAGGATGTAAACAGAGAATAAGGCAGAGAATGAGCATGAGAGACAGAGACAAAAAGAGACAGAGAGACAGAGGGAGAGAGAGCAAAGGAGCCTGTTTGACTCAGGCTGGAATTCACTAGGTTCATTTGATTGACCATTTCTGTGCTCGATGAGGCATTTTGAGAGCAGCTACACTGGAACAAATAGGAGACATCCAAATTTATGGAGGAAACAGATTCATTGAAGACAAAGACATGATGATTGGAGGTAAAGTGGATATACTGGCGATGGTGGAGAGTTGGCTGGATTTTCATTATGCCTTTACTTTTGTAATTTTTATCTGGTCTTTAGTGAAATTTCAAAGACCTGACTAGTCCAAAATCCCTTACCTTGGCTGAAGAATTTCTTTAGGCTGGCATAGGTTTATTTTATGCAGTATTTGCCTTCCAATTTTGGAGAATGTAAAAATAATTCAGGCTAAAGGAAGCATCTTCCAATGTGTTGTAACGTGTTGAAGACCAACTTTTAACTGTGGTTCAAACCTGAATCAGCAGCATGGTGAGAAATGTAGAGGCCTGGGTGGAACATTTACAAGATACTGTTAGTACCAGTAGAAAGGCAGAATGAAATCTCATCTCATTCCACAATGCAAATATTGTACACCAGGATTAAAGACCTAATTATGAAGAGTACACACACACACACACACACACACACACACACACACCCTTTTTCTTCTTTAATGGGAAAAATATACAGGAGAACATCACTTTGAATGAAGGGGGAGATACTTTTTAGAGAAAACTTGAAAAGCACAAAGTGCTGGTAAAACAATTATGAATTCAGATACATTGAAATTAAAAATTTTGGTTAAGGAATGTACTAGCAATGGATACACATGCACAGCTATACACAAAAACAATTTGGATTTCAGCTGTAAAAGTTCAAATAAATATTATTTTTCAACTCACTATAAATTATCTTATTGGTCAATTCAAGGTCCCTTTATTTATTCATGTATGTATTTGTTTGTTTGCTTGTCTTCTACGCTTTTTCCTCACTTTATACTCCTATATCACTTTCCCCCATCTTCAAAAACAACAATTCTAAAGTGTTGGTGGGTATATTTTTGCATATAACTGTCCATGATTTGATACAATTTTCTATAAATTATTAAAATTTTATATAAATGGTATAATATTATACATTTTACATTCTTTTTTGTTCACCTTACTTTTTTTCCTTTCAGCTATGTGACTTCAAGTTTCATCTGTGTTTCTTTTTGTAGAATTAATCTCTTTCTTTTTATGATGTTCCATCATGGTCTATATTCCAGTTTATTCATTCCACTAAACTCTGATTCAGGAAATCCAATGAATAACAAACAGGAAAATAAAATTAAAAACATTACTCCTCAGACATATCATGGTAAAGTTACAGAACACCAAAGAAGCTGAAAACTGAAAAGCATCTATAGAGAAAGATGAATCAACCACAAAAGAACATTAGAGTGATCTGATTTATTAAAATAAGCTATTAAAACTGGAGAATATTGAAATATTATCTCTAATGTGCTGAAATTAAATACATCTTTCCCCAGAATTCTATATTCTGCATAGTTTTCAAGAATGAGGATGAAAGAAAATAATTTGGTGGTGGAGGGGAACTTTCAACAGATTTTGTATGAGAATTCTAAAAGATATATATTAGGCAGAAATAAAAGAATTCCATGTAAAATCTATGAAATGGAATTTGAAAGGAATTATGAATATTTATATTAGTTAATATACATTAATATATAGCTAGTAGATAATCTAAGCATTTATTGGTTATTAAAATAGTAATGCCTAATTTGTGTGTGTATCAGTGTGGGGGTGAAGCTGGGTAAAAAAAAAAATCCTGGGAAACCATATAACTTCGGGTGAAAAGGGATAATGAAAGTTAAAATATTTTATGATTCTCTTGGGAAAAGAATAAGGATTTGATTAACTTTATATTGTATTATATATGTAGTTTTGAAAATTCAGGCTATATGTTTAAAGAATAAGTAAAGATCATGTAACTTCCAAACCAGTAGAGAAAAAAAAAATAATGAGAATAAGGTTGAAGAAAAAGAAGCTTGTAATAACCAGGTGGATATAAAGCATTTAAGATGTTAGAGGTAAATACAAATACATCTGTAAATGTAAAAAAGTTTAAAACAAGACTTCAGGTTAAAAAAACAAAACAAGATATTTGTCATTTCCAAGAGACAAAGCAAAAACAAAAATAAAGGGTTAAAGAATAGGAAAACCTATCCTAGGAAATACTAATCAGAAGAAAACCGGTGCAGCTAGATAAAATAGATTTGAAAATATTAATACCATTAAAAAGAAGAATTCTATAATGATCCATATTCAATTTATCAGGAAAATATAACAGTTCTAACCTTGATATAGCTAAGAGAAAGGATTGGGATATAAAGAATAATAAGTGGTTGAACTACAAGAAATATATATATATATATATATATATATATATATATATATATATTTTTTTTTTTTTTTTACGGTTCACGGGCCTCTCACTGTTGTGGCCTCTCCCGTTGTGGAGCAACAGGCTCTGGACGCACAGGCTCAGCGACCATGGCTCACGGGCCTAGCCGCTCCGTGGCATGTGGGATCTTCCTGGACCGGGGCATGAACCCGTGTCCCCTGCATCGGCAGGCGGACTCTCAACCACTGCACCACCAGGGAAGCCCTACAAGAAATAATTTTAAAATTTACAAACTCAGCAGGAAAATTTTAAACACATCCATCAGTAAGTTACTCTTCAAGGAGACCCAAAAAAAAGTAAAAGAAAAAAAATGGACCAAAATAATTTGAGGTTTTTTAATAGGACAATAACCTTGATAAAACATATATAAAAATTGCACACAGCAACTGGAAAATGAACTTTTTTATAAATAAATACATTTTTGAAAATTTTCCATATGCTAGATAGAATTTACTGACTTTCAATACATTTCAAAGATTGGTATAATATGAGCCACATTCTCTGACTCTAACACAATAAATTATAAATAAATGACTGAAAAAAGGATAAGCCATATATTTGGAAATTTAAATGCAAACTTCTAAAAACTTACAGACCAAAAGGGAAATTAGAAACTATTCTGAACTAAATGAAAATGAAAATACTGTAATCAAAACTTGAGAAAAAAGTGAGAAGCTCTGCTTAGAGGGAATTAATAGCTTTCATTATAAAATGGGAAATGTTGAAAATTGAAAGCTAAGACAAACCAACTCTAACAAAATAGGAAGAAGCAAATATTAAAGATGAGAGTGAAATTAGTATGGGAAAAATTACAAGGAGATGATTAACAAAGGTAAAAATTGACCTTTAGAAAAGACTAATGAATGATATAAATTCATGGCAAGATTGAACAAGGAAGAAAAGATTGAAGGCACAAACAGCCAGTATTAAGAATGAGAAGAGGGACATTACTACAGATCACTTATTACAAAGAGTATCAGGGGATATTGCAATAAATCTGAAAATTTCATGCAATAAATTCCAAGAAATACAATCTATCAGAAGTAACACTAAAATAATAGGAAATATATTTTTAAAACTATTTAAAAGTTGAATCCATAAGTTAAAACCTTCTCACAAAGGAATTCTAGGACCAGAATTTTATAATTTACTGGTAAGTTCTATAAAACATTTAAGAAGGAATGATGTCAAGCTTACATAAATTCCTCTGAAGGATGGGAAAAGAGAAAACATTTCCAACTCATTTATAGGGTGTGCACTATGTTGATCTCAAAACCAGGAAGAAAATGAAAACTGATCCACTTAGGAGTATATATGCAAAAAAAAAAAAAAATCACATAGAATATAAGCAGATGGCTAAGCCAAGCTGGATGTATCCAGAAAATCTCAGATTACTATTAGAAAAGTAATTGTTATGTGAACTAAAAGTGCTGCCTGCCGTATCAGTAAACAAAGGATGTTGCAGCCATCAAGCCATCACATTACAGCCATCCCGAAGGTACACCTTGAGGAGTCTCAGGATGAGAAAGCACAGGACACTGGCCCCAGAGAGCAGAGGTGCACATCAAATGAATGATTTCAGTGAGCCCAGACTCTTGCATCTTCCCATACATAGACAAGTGCTAAATTCCTTAACTTGAGATGTCTGTTTTTCTTTGATTTGCAGTAATCTTTTGATGTTCTTACTACCTGTTCTTTGTTACAAAAATTCCTATATATCCTGGCTCCCCTCCTTGCCTCTTTGGGGGCAAAGAGTTATCTGAGGGGTTGTATCCCCAGGCTTAAGTCCTCAGTTTTGTCTGATGAATAAAGCACAACTTTCAGGTTGTGAATTTTTTTTCAGTTAACAGTTATAATTTAACATATTAACTGGTAAAGGAGAAAACTATATGTTCATTTTGACAAATACAGAAAATATGTTTTATGAAACATAATTATTATTCATGATTTTCAAAAAATAATCCTCTAACAAACTAGGAATAGAAAAAAAACTTCCTTAAATAGTTACTTATCAACAGTACTAAACAAACAAAAACTTACAGCAAGTGATGTACGTAACAGTGAAATGTGGACACATTTCCCTAATGATCAAGGGTATTATCACTTTTATTTATTCTTTTTAATGGAGTTTCCAGACAGTACAGTAAATCAAGGAAAAAACAAAGTTATAAAAAATGTAAAGGAATTGTGATGCTCACTTTTATGTGCCAACTTGACTGGGTTTTAGGGTGCCGAAACATTTGGTTACACATTGTTCTGGTTGTGTGTGTTGGAAAACCCAGAGCTGGTGTGTTAAGAACGTACAGATGATGACCTGCTGAATGAAGAGGCACAAGCTTCTCACACGAGCTGGGCAGGGAGCTCCCTCAGCATCCGAGTTCCAGCTTTGGGGGAGTGAAAACCCCAGGGACCATTCTGATTGAAGGTACAGAAGGTGCATTTTTAGTACACCCACACAAAGGAAGTCCCAAAGTTTACTACTAAGGGATCCCAGAAGGGGGGTGCATAGTGAGCAGAGGGAGGGCAGTCCTCTGTCCCAGGTCACCAGGAGCATAGTCACCAGCATCTGTTACTCATCAGCTGGTTTTGCGGGGAGGTCACTACCTTTTCTCAGGCTCAACTCTATGTGGTTATTTTAAAAGCTTCCCTGGGCAAAACAAGGTGGGAACTTGTGTTGGAAATCCTAATTCCTGGAATGCTAAACTCGGTCCTTATCTAAGCATCCAGACTTGGGTGTGAGCAGGATTGTCATACTGTTCAATGCCTAGGCAGCCACTCAAAATGCCTATTTTCTCCTCACAGCATGTCTGTGAGGGTGGTTTTGGATGATAGTAAAGACTGAATCAGTAGACTGAGTAAAACAGAATATCCTCTCTAATGTGGGTGGGCGCCATCCAATCAACTAAAGATCTGAATAGAACAAAGAGGCCAATAAGACGGAACTCCTGTCAGATTGCTTGAGATGGGACATGGATTTCTCCTGCTCTTGGGCTGGAATTTACAACCTCAGTTCACCTGGTTCTCGGGTCTTCAGACTCAAACTGGAACCATGCAACCATTGCGGTCTCTGGTCCTCCAGCATGCTGACTACAGATCTTGGGACTTCTCAGCCTCCAAAGTTGTGTGAGCCAGTTCCTTATGGTAAATCTCTTTATATACACATTATATATATGATCTCTCTATATACCTACTTTTAAATTTTTATTTATTTTTTAGCTGCTCAATAAATTATAATTTGCCTATTTCTCCAGCCCTTCCTCTCTCCTGTGCTCCAGATCACGATATGCAGTGTCTGCTCGTCGGAGGCTTCAACATGTCCAAAGTTCATGTTCTTCCCCAAACATATTCTTGCCTCCTGTAGTTGCAATTGTGACAAATGGTGATGCCACGTTTTCAGTTATTAAAGCTAGAACCTCTTTCTTTTCCTTTCTTTGAAAAAATGTTTTAAAAACAGCTTTATTGAGATTGAATACACATACCATAGAGTTCACTCATTTAAAGGATACAATTCAGAGAAAAACAAATATTATATGATATCACTTCTATGTGGAATCAGAAAAATAATACAAATGAACTTATCCACAAAATGGAAGCACATCCATAGAAACAGAAAACAGACTTATGGTTATCAAAGTTCCTTGTGCTATACAGTAAATCTTTGTTGTTTGTCTATTTTGTATATACATATTTTTAAATTAAATTAGAATTTTAAATTTAAATTAAACTTTAAAAGTATGTACCTATACTATTTTTTTCTGTTTCTTTGGAGAACTTCTATTAACACAGGAAGAAACAGAATTTTTATTATTTGTAGAAGATAACAGTTTCTATGTATAAAACCCTAAAGAATCTATTAATAAATGATTAGCATTTATAAGGAAATTTATCTAGGTTACTGAATTTAATATCAATATGCAGAAGCACTTGCATTCTATATACCAGTGAAAAAGCTGTTAGAAAAATGTGACAAAAGAACAAAGACACTGTTATGAGTTGAATTGTGTCCCCCGCCCCCAGAACATATGTGAAAATCCTAATTCCTGGCAACAGTGAATGTCACATTATTTGGACACAGGGTCTTTACAGATGTAATCAAGTAAGATGAGGTCATTAGGATGTACTCTAATCCAAGAAGAAGAGAAGAAACACAGGGACAGACACAGAGAGAACCCCGTGTGATGACAAACAGAGAATAGAGCCATGTAGCTCCAAGTCAAGGACTGCAAAGGGTCTACGGCCATCACTGAAAGTAGGAAGAGGCAAGAAATTTTCTGCCCAGAGTCTCAGAGGAAGCGTGGCCTTGCTCACAGCTTGTATTTGGACTTCTAGCCTCCAAGACTGTGAGCGAATAAATTTCTGTTACACTTTGTTATGGCAACTTAGGAAATGAACACAGACACCATTAACGGTAATCATTAAAAAATTACTTCAGGGCTTCCCTGGCGGCACAGTGGTTGAGAGTTCGCCTGCCGATGCAGGGGACACAGGTTCGTGCCCCGGTCCGGGAAGGTCCCACATGCTGCGGAAAGGCTGGGCCGCTGAGCCTGCGCGTCCGGAGCCTGTGCTCCGCGACGGGAGAGGCCGCGACGGTGAGAGGCCCGCGTACTGCCAAAAAAAAAAAAAATTACTTCAGAGAATCTAGCAAATGTTATGCATAATCTCTATGCAGAAGATATAATATGATATTGAAAGACATTAAAGGAGGCATAAATAAATGGAAATAATACTATCATAAAAATATCACTTCTAAATTGACTCAGATTGAGTGGAATTCCAATCAAATTTCCAATGTACATTTCCTTAGAACTTTATAAGGTAATTCTAAAATGTATTAGAATGAGCAAAACAAGTGTGGGAGTAAGTCTGTGACAGCTTTTAAATAATAATAAAATAAATAAACACAATCCCCCAATGTCTTTCAACAGTAGAAAGAACACATGAATTGTGGTTTATTCCAACAGAGGACTGCTATGAAACAGTAAACGTGAGTGACAAGGTCACATGCATAATGTGAGTGAATCTCAAAAAAAAAAAAAATATTTTGAAACAAAGGAGAAACTCGTGGAAGACAAATAATATTGATCACGTTTACAAAACACTAGAAAACACAAAACTTAAAGCAACACATTCTTTTTTTAATTTTATTATAGTAGAGTTGATTTACAATGTTGTGTTAGTTTCAGGTGTACAGCAAAGTGATTTAGTTATACATATACATATATCTATTCTTTTTCAGATTCTTTTCCCATATAGGTTTTCAGAGTATTGAGTATCTATTCCCTGTGCTATACAGTGGTCCTTGTTGATTATCTATTTTATATATAGATATATATGTGTATATGTAAATCCCAAACTCCTAATTTATCCCTCAGTATATTCTTAATGGATCCATCTACAAGTGATCAAATATAATGAAAATAAAGGGAATTATTATCACAAAAATATGACCTGGATTTACATCCAAGAGTGAGGGAAGGGGCTTTAGTGGTGACCAGGCACAGGGAGAGAGGGGGTGGATGCTTTGAGATACTGGAAATATTCCATTTCTTAAGTTGGTGGAAGGTAAATAGGTGTTCAGGTCTATTCTCTAAAATTTACATATGTGCTCTGTATGGCCTTTTATTATAAATTTTGCAACTGGATTGGGACCACTTCTATGAGGAAATATTATGTTCTATTCACAAAAATTTAGCATTCTGTCTGGTCCAGCTGGCAATGAAATTTATTAAGAAAATTATTTGAACCTGATACTTGCAGCTAATGCTCATTGCCTGTAGAACTCCAGGTCAAGTTTTAACTTTCCAAGGCCGCTTCTTGATCAATATCTCCCCAACCCTATTGCTGCTGACCGCCTATTCATCATTTACTTTAAAGTCAGGCCCCACTCTAATGATCGCTGACTACAGGAGGCCGCCTCGCCCACAACTTCATTATCATCCAGTTCACAGGGGGAGCGTTTGGTCCGGCAATGAACTGAAAGCCAGCCAAGCAAACTTATGACATTGCATACTGTATCGATCTGGATGGGAACAAAAGCAGAGGAGGTCAGTAGGATGGCATCCAAAGTCATTACTGGGCAGAAGAGAAGACTACATCAAGATGAGCGATTAATATTTTATTTTTTTTAGCCATTTTATGCTATCCTGCAGCCCCATAAATGATCCCGTATCTTGGTGTCAGAACTTTATCATAAAATGGCAATGGGACTATGATGGAAAATTCAGATCTGAGCACAAGAACAAAGGAATTAATTCTTAAATGTTTTGTTCTCTATGAGAATGATTCAGAGAGTTATAGTTTAACAAATAGTCATCTTGTTTGAAAGATGTTTTATTTGTGGTCCAAATCTGGCTTTCGTTGCCTAAATGCCCTACCTCCTCTGCCTGGCTCTCAGTGTGTGCACCACTATGGACCTAAAGCTTGTGCCTTAAAGCTGTAGGACAGTGGCTTGTTAAACTAACCACAGAGAAGTGTTGACACCGCCATAGCTATAGCTTCTGGATATTTCTCCAGGCTGACAGCAGAGTACTAAAAATACTGCTGCTTCCTGGAGGACACTCCTGAACTGCTGGGTCGCATGCCTCTCAGCTTCTAGGTGACTGAGGTCACCCCGGGGACTTCTAGCACGTGTGACTATAAATGGCAGCTGGCAGCTGGGAGAGAGCGCGGGCCTGTGTTCTCATTCTAGACTCTGTTATTAAGGTTACTGGATACTGATGATCAGACTCAGAAATCCCCCTTTGAGAGGTCCCCTTGCATCGAGGACTACAAATCCTACAACGGGACAAAAAGCATCTTTGCTTTCTGGCTGTGGAATTACCCCAGGAAACACCGTCCCTTGCTCGCTCCTTGCAGCTTTGCTAGCACCAGCAGCCTCCATCTCTAATCAATCTCCTTTGTAGCTAGCCTTTGACTTTTGCCTTTTCCTTTACATTTAGTGATGTGTGACTCTCTTGAAACCCTGCTTCTCAGATTATTGTTGCTTTGGTCCTAACCCTGAGGCCTATGCACCATGATGTCACATACCCCATCAGGACCTGGTCTGGAATGAGGCTCCATAGCACACTTTCCCTCTCCTTGCCTGTGTGTGTGTGTGTGTGTGTGTGTGTGCTTGTGTGTGTGTGTGCAGAATCAGCGTTCCTCCCTGCATTCCTTTCTCAGCATCCACCACATGGGATTGGTGAGGAGATGATTGCAGGACACACTTCTGAGCAGGAAGTCTTAGTCATAACTTGGTTGTTGGGGTCCCAGCTTTCTCTGAGCACAGCTCTGCGCTATCGCTTTCCCTTCAATTATTCCTTATGTCTTATCTCCTATTTTTCCTCTGCTGGGAAGCCTTCCTGCTCACCCTGACTTCCAGCAGGATCTTCCTTCAGAATCTTTAAAGCTGGTATCCTGTATTCTCATTTTACACTTCATATGAGCCAGACACCATGCAAAGCAGTCTGTACATACAGGGCACCATTCCTTTCAATATCCCTCTAAGGAATTCCCTCCAATTTTCATTTTATAGATAAAGAAAATTACGGATTTAAGTAATTTGCCTAAGGCCCCACAGATCCTAGTAGTGAGTTGAATAAGAATGCTGACTTCGAACATGGAGAAGCAGAGGTCTTTCCCCTCCCAAGGGGTTTGTAAACCCAGAGGTACTTCAGAATAATGATGGATGCTCAAAGAACACAGATCCCTGGGATCCAGCAAAGCTGGATGATCAGCATCCCTGAGGGCAGAACCAGCCCCTCCATGTGATCAGAATGGAGATTTGGCCCCTCCCTGACCCTGCGTTAAGAACCACTGCTGATTCTATCATAGTCCCTTCCTCATTCTTTTTTTTTTTTTTTTTTCTAGGTACGCGGGCCTCTCACTGTTGTGGCCTCTCCCGTTGCGGAGCACAGGCTCCGTACGCGCAGGCTCAGCAGCCATGGCTCACGGGCCCAGCCGCTCCGCGGCATATGGGATCTTCCCGGACCGTGGCACGAACCTGTGTCCCCTGCATCGGCAGGCGGACTCTCAACCACGGCGCCACCAGGGAAGCCCAGTCCCTTCCTCATTCTTATACTCACTGGATCGTTCTCAATATGTTGTTTTCTATTCACAGTGGTAGGGCGGTAACCTGTGTTTATATCTACACACACATCATATATATCCGGGGGTGTAATCTGAGAAGTTGCAGAACTCACGGGGGCTAAATGAGGTTAATAAGGTTATATATGGCTGTGAACACACACACACTCACACACACATACACACGGATATATGACTTTATTTGGCTCTTTGAGTTTCTGCAAACTCTCAAAGTCTCAGTTTTATTATATGTAAATTGGGACTGGAAATTGGCATTGCATTTTATGTAAACCCTTCCACTTTGTACTCTGCAGGAGTTATTCAAGAGTTTTCTTAAAACTTGGTTCCTCCTCACAAGCCAACAACAGCTTTATGCACAGTAACCTCAACCCTTTGCAATGTTGGAGGAAAAACCTGGCTTTTTCAGATTCATGAAAAGATAGTGAATACAAAATCATATACATTCTGCATTATTGGTGAAATATATCTGATTTTGACCCTACAATCTGACTTTAGAAAGGACCTACTAGGTAAGAGGTAATAATGACTCAGCTGTAGAAATTACACAATATGCAATGCTAAATACAGGTGCATGACATATGCATTAAAAATTTCCAGGTCATTTATACCTGAGGTGACTTAACACTTCAGAAGAAAATATTCATATATAAAGATGGACATACACAGACATGCATACTCATGCAGAAGAATTACCTTCTACGTATGTTTAGAGAAACAAAACAAACAAAAACATTAAAAGAAATTATATTGGTGCAATAAATCTCCTAATCTCCCTCTTTGATCCTTTCTTCTCTATCAAAAAGAAAAATCTTTGGACTGAAAATGGCAGAGTGAGCATTTCTTAGAATGAACTAAATAATCTCATGATGGGTAAAACGATTATAAGAGTGTACCAATTTGCTTTACATGAGTTCAAACCTCCTGACCCATCTAAATTACACAACAGTGTCTCAAGGGAATCTCTAAATGACATAACTGTCATTGATCTTTCACATTCATGTAAGGCCAAAAGAGCTTCTAAAAGACTGGAGATGGGAAATTCTATCAATATTTAAAAAGAAGAATAAGGTTTATTTCATAAACCACTCACCAGTAAGCTTCCATTGTGACCTGGCAAAAACATAAAAATCCCTTTAGACTAAAATTTCCACAGTCTTAGATGTAAGTGTTTTACCATGGTAAGGTTTCTCCCCTTCTCCCTCCCTCGCTCCCTCCCTCCCTCCCTCCCTTCTTTCTTTCTAATAAAACCTTCCTTTTAGAACAGTTTTTGCAAAGATACTACAGATTAGATAGTAAAAAAAGATAGTACAGAGTTTCCATATACCTTACAACAGGTTTCCTTTATTAGTAATATTTTATATTAATATGGCATATTTATTATGACTAATGAACCATTACTGGTATATTATTATTAACTAAAGTCCATATTACATTCAAATTTCTTTAGCTTTACCTAATGTCTCTTTTCTGTTCCAGGATCCTCATAGAGGATAGCACATCACAATTAGTTGTCATGGCTCCTTACACTGGGACAGTTTCTCAGACCATCCTTGTTTTTGACGATTTGGACCATTTTGAGGAGTTATGGTAAGATTAAAGAATTTGTAGAATGTCTCCCAATTGCAGTTTGTCTGATTAGATTTGGATTATGAATTTGTGGGGGGAAGACCAGAGAAGTAGAGTGACATTTTCATGACATCATAGCAGGAGTTCATACTATCTATATGACTTACCAATGTTGACTTTGACTTTGATCACCTGGCTGAGGTGGTGCTTATCAGGTTCCTCCATTGTAAAGTAATTCTTTTATCCCCTTCTGTACTGCACTGCTTGGAAGGAAGTCACCACATGCAGTCCACAGTGAGGAGTTGGGGGTTATGCTCCTCTTTCTTTATTTTATTTATTTTCTTTTTGTGGTACATGGACCTCTTACTATTGTGGACTCTCCCGTTGCGGAGCACAGGCTCCAGAGGCGCAGGCTCAGCGGCCGTGGCTCACGGGCCCAGTCACTCCGTGGCATGTGGGATCTTCCCGGACCGGGGCACGAACCTGTGTCCCCTGCATCGGCAGGCGGACTCTCAACCATTAAGCCGCAAGGGAAGCCCTATGCTCTTCTTTCTTAAAGCAGAGGATATGTACATAAATTATCTGAAAGTTTTCAACAGGGGAGATTTGTCTCTTCTTTCCTGCTACTTCTTATCCCATCATTTATTTGTAATATCATAGACCCTTAGGTATTTATTTATACCTGGAGTTATAATCCAATAATACTTTATTATTTCGTTGCTCAAATTGTTCCAGCTTGGCCAGTGAGAGTTCTTTCATTTGCTTTCTGTGTCTCCATGATATAGCTCCACTGTGGGGAGTGAGGGGTATGTGTGCGTGTATGTGTGTGTTTGTTTCTTTGTTTGTTTTGAGTATCTCCTTGCTTTCTGGTATTTCAAGATTCTACAGGCTTGTCTTGCATACTTCCTGCCCCAAACCTAAGATCATTTCTCCAAAGAACCTTGTTCCCTTTACTGAAGAATAGTCTTAGAAACCAAGGTCTGTGTTCTAGGTACTTCTTGATACTTGGGTATAGATTTTTCCAGGATTTTTTCAGCCCTCAAAGCAAAGGAATATATGCATGTATACTAACTCATATCCTGCATGCAACCAATTGTGTTTATATTAAAATATATATATATATACATATATGTTCACACGTATATATAAAGTTTATGTATATATATATATATATATATATATATATATATATATAAAAAGCTAAACATGAGTCCATATAGTCTCCGACTATATTCCATTAGCACATGGATCATTCTAGCTTTATTACCTTGTTTATCCATGGTCTCCCACTCCAACAGTGAGAAACCTGGCTCCTGGTTTCACCACCATTCATTTACTTAATTGTTCAATTTCAGCATATGTGTAGAGCGGTATCAGAATTATTAACCCGAACCTTCATGGTAAACAACTTTATCAACTAGAGTATTGTGTTCTTATAGATCCTTTTGCTTTTAGACTTACAGGCTGTACTCATTTCAAAAATTACTTATACAGGCATCTTTCATCCAGCTCCCTTTAATCAGGTTGCTTTGTATATTAGTAATATGTTTAGATACTTATGTCATATTCTACATTCCATCCTGGAATCTTCTGACTTCTTAAATGATTTCTTTTTGATTTACATGCATTAACGTTCACTGTTTCTGCTATAAAGTTTTACTGGTTTTGTGAAATGCAGTGTGTCATTTGTTCACCATTACAGTACTATACAGAATAGGTTCAATGTCTTAAAAATTCCCCCATTCTGGGGCTTCCCTGGTGGTGCAGTGGTTGGGAGTCCACCTGCCGATGCAGGGGACACAGGTTCGTGTCCCGGTCCTGGAGGATCCCACATGCCACGGAGCGGCTGGGCCCGTGAGCCATGGCCGCTGAGCCTGCGCGTACGGAGCCTGTGCTCCGCCACGGGAGAGGCCACAGCAGTGAGAGGCCCGCGTACCGAAAAAAAAAAAAAAATCCCCCCATTCTGAAATATGCTTCACCTATTTCATTATGAAATGTGCTCCACCTATTCAACCCTTTCTCCCTACCTCCAAGCCCCTGCCAGCTACTGATCATTTTACCCTCCTAAGTTTCTATCATTTTTCCTTTCCCAGGGTGTCATACTAATTAGAATCATAGGATTCACACAGTGTGTAGCGTTTGCAGATTGACCCTTTTTGCTTAGCAGTATGCATTTAAGATCCATCCATGTATCTTTGTGAGTTCATAGCTCATTTATTGTTATTACTAAATGATAGTCCACTGCATGAATGTTTGCTTATCCATACATCTATGAAAGGACTTTTGGGTTTGCTTCCAGCTTTTGCTGATTATGAATAAGGGTGCTGTCAGCATTTGTGTTAAGTTTTCCCGTGGACAGAACTTTGCAAATTCGTAGGGTAAAGACCTAGGAATATGAATGCTGAATCATATGGTAAGAAGATGTTTTGTGTTACAAGAAACTAATAGGCTACATTTCAAAGTGGCTGTGTAATTTTACATTCCCATGGGCAAAAGAACTAGCTTTTGTTTCATGATAGTTCGTATTAATTTTCTGGTTTCCAACTTTATTGATTTCTGCTCTAATTTTTATTATTTATTTTCTTCTGATTGATTTAGGCTAAACTCACTTTTTTTCCCCCTAGCTTCCTAAAGTAGAGGCTTAGATTATTGATATTAGATCTTTCTTCTCTATTTTTGTAACTTTATTGAGATACAATCTCATGCCATACAATCTACCCAGTGCACAATTCAATATTTTTTAATATATTCACAGAGTTTTGCAACTACCATCACAATCAACTTTAGAACATTTTTCTTACCTGAAAAAGAAATCCCATGCCCTTGAGCAATCTTCCACCAAGATCCCCATATTCTCCAACCCTAAAAAAACACTAATATTCTTTCTGTCTCTGTACATTTGCCTATTTTGGACATTACGTATAAAATGAGTCATAAGACATGTGGTCTTTTGTGACTGCCTTCATCTGCTGAGTGTAATATTTTCAAGGTTCATACATGTTGTAGTATGTGTCAGTACTCCATTACTTTTATGGACAAATAATATTTCACTGTATGGATATACCACATTTTGTTTATCTGTTCACCAGCTAATGGGCATTTGAATTTTTTCAATCTTTTGGCTATTATGACTAATGCTTCTGTAAAGATTTGTGTTCAAGTTTTTATGCATATGTATTTTTTTTTCTCTTGATTATATGCCTAGGAGTTGAATTGTTGGGTTGAATGGTAACTCTACAATTCACTTGTTGAGGAGGCACAGTGCTTGCTTATATGAGTGGGTTTCAGTTCTATGTCAGCTCACAGAATTATTCAAACAAGCCAAACAAGCCAATCACATCTTCCCATGGGAACCAGGGTCACCACGCCCAGACTTTTTTTTTTTTTTTTTTTTTTTTTTGCGGTACGCGGGCCACTCACTGCTGTGGCCTCTCCCGTTGCGGAGCACAGGTTCCGGATATACAGCCTCAGCGACCATGGCTCACGGGCCCAGCCGCTCCGCGGAATGTGGGATCTTCCTGGACTGGGGCACGCACGAACCCGTGTCCCCTGCATCGGCAGGCAGACTTTCAACCACTGCGCCACCAGGGAAGCCCTACACCCACACTTTTGATACTATAAAGCCTGTCTTCCACAGACCCTGATTATTCACTCGGTACCTGACTTTACTCTGGCACTGTACATAGCATTCAACATGTCGTCTCAACTTCTTCTCTCTCATGTATGGGACTAATAAACCAATGTTGATATTACTCATCCAGTGTTGGGTGTCATCTGTTTGGTTATCTTCTTAACCCCAAAGTGGGAGTCCTCCCTCACTAACACAGTGAAAAGGAAGTGATTAAAACAGAGTGTTCTACAATCTCATGATTGACTCTCAGTATTTTAGTCGGCCTGTGTCTGTGGACTGTGTACTTCACACATTGTTTTTCTCGCAGTGGTATTGTGACCTACCTTAGATGAGACAAGAAAGCCAGAAGGGACTGGAGTGGGCAGAATTACTTTCTACCATCTGGAATAAGGCTCTGGAAAAAAGTCTTTTCCTCCCAAAGTATAGGCTTTTATTATATAGACCACTCTGGGCATATTTTACAATTATTACACTTTTCCATCCTCTGTGAGAGACACGAGTGACTCTTTATCTGCTCGGATTACTGGAGGTAAAAGCCACACAATTATAGAGACACCATAGAACTGAGGCCTGCCGGAGTTTCTCTCTTTAACATTATGTGTCAAAATTACCATTTAAGTGTTCCTACCAGTTTATAGCTCCAGCATCTTCTACTCCCGGTAAGAATATCTCAGCTGTGACTTTGGATTTACCTGTCTCTCCCAGTTGCAGTTGGTACTCAAATTTTTGTTCTCTGATGGGTCCAAGAATAGACATTGATTTTTCAGTTTGTTCAGCTTTTTCTTGTTGTAAGAATGTGAGTGACTTGTAAGGGGGACTTCTAAACTCTGTATGTCATAACTGAAACCAGAAGTGCTGTACTTTTTCTTTTTTAACTTTCTGACTCATATACTCTTTAATTACTCAAATGCAAATGTGCATGTGATCAGTGTCATTTAAGCAAGAGCAGATCTGTAATCTGTCTGTATTTTCCTTCTTCTCTTTGAACAAGCTGTGGAGTCTTAATTTAAGTTACCATCAATTCATGCATAATTCAGCCTCTGATGATACAGAGATGGCAACTAATTCAAGAGATTAATTTAGCTCTATACACATCCTCTGAGAAACCCATTTATATAGTAGTATCATGAGGTGAGCCTCCTGCTTGTTTTAGAGAAACAGAAATCTTAACTTGCAAACTTGCTTATTTGCTCTACAACAAACTCTTCAAGAGATAATTTTCATGCCTTTCTAGGAAAGCACACATGGAAGTTTGTTGGTCTGTCTAGGAAAACACACATGGAAGTTTGTTATTGTTTTATTTTGTTTTTTAAAAAAAAATTGTAATAGAGATACTCCCTAGAGGCTGTGGCTCAAGATGTTCTAAACGCTTTCATTCTTCTTAAAAAATATTTATTTATATTATTTTAATTGAAGTATAGTTGATTTACAGTGTTGTGTTAGTTTCTGGTGTACAACAAAGTGATTCAGTTATATATGTATATATATATTATTTTTCATATTCTTTTCCATTATGGTTTATTACAGGATATTGAATATAGTTCCTTGTGCTCTACAATAGGACTTTTTCATTCTTAATTCCTCTTTTTGATATTCAAATATATAGACAAGTACACAAAACACAAATATTCCACTCAATGAATCAACAGAAAGCTAAGCCCTTTTTAATTATGATTATGACCCAGATTAAAAATAAAATTAAATAATCACGCAAAAATCCCCTTCACACCCCAAATTCCCATTACCCCAAAAATGCCCATTGCGGATATTGTTTCTTTAACAATTTAATGATTGTCTCAAGATTCAATTCAAGACAATACTTCCATGAACTCTCCACCAAAAAGTAAGCCCAAAGGAGGAAGAGCTTCCCAGAATGTAAATGATTGGATGTCAAAGACTCATGCTGTCTTTCTCTGAGTAGTGCCAAAGGTCAGTTCTTATATGAAAGTTTTGCTCTTATTTTCTAAAAATCATGATAACCCTTTTCTTAAGGAAAAAAGACACAGATTACCACAATATTCTGAATGAAAGAGCATTACCATCAACTCTTCCAGAAGACTCCTTAGTAACAGAGAAGTGCCTATTTCAGGCTGAATTCACAGTCCATTCTCAAAAGGAACATCTGAAGTTGATCTGCTGAGGTGCTGAAAGAAAATGGTAAAACTTCCATTTATATAAAACTTTATAACGTTCTATTTGTGTATATAATATACACTCTATATTGTGCATTAACACTACTGTGTATAAGATTTATGGATCACAGCATCAATATATGAAGGACACAGAATATTCATGTAATAAAACTTTGGAGAACACTAATGCCTATTACTTGGGGCAGTTGTTTTCTTTTGAGTTTCATATAATTTAAGATCCCTCCTATTAAAGAATACAGAGGTCCCGGGGGGCTGTGGGCTCAGGGGCTTTTAAGGCAGCAGGCCTGCTGGTCCATGAGGCTCTGTCTCTGCTAGCCTAGTTCGTCGGACTAAGGTGTGTCCCAGTACTGGTGTTGACAAGCTGGTGGGTGGGTACAGGTCCCAGGGTTAATGAGCTAGAGGGAGGGTTCCACAACGGCACTTGCCAGCCCAGTGCCCACGTGATAGATCCAACTTCCACAAATGGCTGCTGCCACTGTCTCTGTCCTCAGGGTGAGCCCCAGCTGCCTTCTGCTTCTCCAGGAAACTCTCCCAGATCTGCAGGTGGGTCTGACCCAGCCTCCTTTCAAACTACCGCTTCTGCCCTGGGTCCCAGAGCATGTGAGATTTTGTGTGTGCCCTTTAGGAATGGAGTCTCTATTTCCCACAACCTTCTGGCTCCTCTGAGAATAAGCCCCACTGGCCTTCAAAGCCAAATGTTCTGAGAGCTCATTTTCCTGGTGCAGGACCCTTTGGCCAGGGAGCCTGGTGTGGGGCTTAGACCACTCACTCCTTGGGGAGAACCTCTGCAATTGTAATTATTGCTGGTGGGTCACCCACCTGGGGGTGTGGATCTTGACTGTACAGCATCTTTGCTCTTCCTACCCATCCTGTTGTGGTTCCTTCTTTGTATCTTTAGTTGTAGAAGATATTTTCTTCTATTCTTCTGTTTTTTGTCATCAATAGTTTCTCTGTAAATAGTTGTAATTTTGAGTTGCCTGTAGAGCATGTGAGCTCAGGGTCTTCCTACTCTGCCAGCTTGGCCACTCCCATGGTTTTTATATATATTTTAAATTGGTGTATCAAATATACAGACAAGTGCACAACACATATATGTTCCATTCAGCGAATTTTCAGAAAACAGCCCTCTTTTTAATAATCACCAATTTAATTAATTAAATTATCACTTAAATCTCTCATTAACCCCCTCAAATGGCCAGCTCACATCCATTCCCTCTCACTGTTTCCATCTGTCTCTCTAAGGCAATGATTATTTAGTGTTCTAGTAATACAATAATTTGGCCAGTTTTGACTTGTACAAGCGTCATATAATATGCATTTGTATTTGCCTTCTTTGGCTTAACCTTGTCTGTGATATTATTCATGCTATTAATTTTAGATATCAATTGTTATTTTTCATTGTTCTATGATATTCCATTGATAGATGAATATACCACAGTTTATTTATTTACTCATTCTGCTATGGGCGGACATACGTATTATCTCCAGTTTGGGACTCTTATGAATACTGCTGTTCTGAATTATCTACACATGCACATGAACAAGGATTTCTTTTTTAAACATGTCAAAGTCTGGAATGGCTAAGTCATAGGGCATATGAACAATCATCTTTTCTGGATAATGTCAAACTGATTTCCAGAGTGGATGTACTGATTTAAACTTCCCCAACAATGCAAACAAAGAAAACATAGACATACTTATGAGAAGAATAAGACCTATACAATATAAGTGGAGATATTTTAATATAATTTTCTCAATAACTAATATAATAAGTAAACAAAATTAATGAAGATATAGACAGTCTTATAAAACACCCAGCTGACTGGCTCCAATTGAAAAGAAAGACAATATCAAGTGCTGACAACAATGAAGAATTTCATAAAAAAATACAACTTCAAATCTCTATTCATTTCTTCCATGAAGACTTTTCTGTTCCTTCCTTCCTCAGCAGAATGAGCACTTTCTCCTTTGTGCCCTAACTGTATCTTACAAAACGTTTTAACTTACATGCATGTTTCGTCCACTTTTCTGAGCTTCATGAGGGCAGATATCTCAAATATTTAGTAAAGCCCTAAACAAGTAATAGGAATACAATAAATGATTAGTGAGGCAAAAGAAAACTTTTCAGCCATATATTATCAGCTTAGAATCGATGGATTGACACTGCACAGCATGAGTGTACTGAAACCTGTACACAGTATCAACAGTTGTTTAAGAGAAGAAAGATTAAAAACATGGGTGAACTGTTGTCCTTCCAATAGAAATTGGCTAACTGTGCAAAGGATTTCAGTCCTTTGGTACAAAATCTCAATCTTCTTAGGTACCAGGCTTATGTCGATTTATTGATTCTCATTTCTCATGTATTACTCTTTCTGGGCATCAGACAGTAAGGACTTGTTAGTATATATATGAGGAAGTTACATCACAGGTATGCTTGGATACATTCATTATTAAGTTTTCCACCATGAAATGAAAGAAAGGAAGAAAGAAAAGCTCAAAGCAATGCAATTACAGTGTAAAGCAATCAAAAGAAATTTGTGAGAGAAAGAAGTTTGTGGTACATACTACAATGGAGAGGTCCCTTTATTTTACAAATTACATATCTGAAAGGTATTTGAAAGAGAACTGTGTGTTCCAGGAAGTCCTTCTGATCACATTGACTACAATGTGAGAAATTAAGAACAACAGCCCGGAATTCTAGAGGCTGATGAATGATCTAATTCAGTCTGGATATTTATGTGATAGATTGCTTTTATCTCACCCCATGAGCAGAGGAGCTTCAGATACGCAAGGAACACTTTTAAAGAGAGAAAATTAAAGAACCAGGTGACTATATAATCAATGCCTCATTTTGATTCATTAGTTAAGAGATGTCTCACATAGGGCAGACTAGTCAAGGTGCATCCTTCTGAGTCACTGCATCTTTCTGAGGGATATGACCACTCCCACCAACCCTGCTCTGATGAGGCATCCCATGTCTGCCTTTCAGTACAACACCTGTTCTTGCCCTTGGGGGCCACAGCCAATTGGTTGAAAAACCAACATCAAATTCACGAATCACTAATCTATGCAAAATGATTGATGACATGTGAGGGGCTTTTCTTTGAAAGTTTAATGCAGGCAAGGGCAATGGTAATCAACTAAATAATTATTTCCCTGAGAAATTTGAACCAGAGATATTAGGCTTGTTAATTAATTGGGGAAAATTAAAAGCTAAAGAACACATAGAGAAGTCAGTAAGTGGGGACAATGAGTAAAGTGGAGTAAAGAGCTGTGACTATATCAGAATCTCCAAAGATGGCATCTTCAATCCTTCCTTCCTTGTAAATATATGCCTCTCTTACCCATTAGGAAATGGCGTTTATTCCTGGCTTTCCTCTTGTATCTAGGTTTGCCTCATGACTTTCTTTGATGAATAGAATGAAATGAAGCCTGGAAGTCTCTGCTTTTGCTCTTTAAGTGATTTGCCAAGCAAGAAGTCTGAGCACTCAGAGACGCCATGATGTGAGGAAGCCACGACGGTACAAGAGGTCATATGGAGGAGTGCTGTGATACAAACATGTGAGTGAAAACTTCTTAGACCTCACAACCTAACCCAGCTGAGGGCAGCCTCAGGCAACGCCACGTGGAGCAGAGGAGTCATGTGTCAGCATTCGGTCAGCCCAAAGAATCATGAAAAATAATAAATGGTGGTTGTTTTATGTTACTGAGTTTTGGGGTTGTTACTCAGCATTAGATAAATGTGAGCAATGAGTAAGAAGACATGATTAAGCAGGAACAAAAACCAGAGAAAATATGTCCTCAGGAGAGATTGATTGACATGGGTAGAGGCAGAAACAGTACAGGATGAGATAGAGATGGCCCAAGCATATTAAATGGCTGAGCCCTCACAGGGACACAAGGTCTTTGCTAGATAAGGATGTCAGCAGTAGGTGCAAAGACCTCCAGTCTTCATCTGTTAGTTATTTTAAAGGTTTCTGTTTAAAATAATCATTTTTCTCTCCTCCCTCCTTACCTTTATTCTCCACCTAAATAAAATAGAGATGGTTTGACATCACTGTTTCATGACCGGTAAATGCAAAATTAACTTTCTCAACAGTGTTGCAAAAATTAATTTGGGGGAAGGACATTGTTAAATTAAGACTGCAGTTGAAGTGGTTTAGATGGTCTAGTGGGGTCTGGACACTCCTTTTCCTGCTGTGCTGGAATTTTGGCTTCATGGAGGGTCACCTCCCCTAACCCTCCATTGTTCAAGGGACAAATGTATTTAATTTTTCATCAAACAGCTTTCATTCTTTTGACCTCATTATGACTGAAAACTATTACAAGATAAGAAAAAAGGTGTTACCAAACAATAAACAAATAGTTGTTTATGCACCGTATAACAAATGACCAAACCTCTGCAGCAAGACTGCTTGGAGTCACCTCTGTACATCCACCTCTAAACCATGATGCTCAGTCCTGTATTTTCCCCACCACATTCTATCTATAACTAATAAACTCCCATCATTTCCCACTGACACCACTTACTGCAGGCTTGGTGGCTTTGTGCATCTTGCAGATTTTGACAGGGGCCATGGCAACACACCAAGTGGCCATCAGGGACAACTAAAAAGAATACTTCCTCTCCTACATCCTGAGAAGCTGGCCATAGCCAGCTGCTCCTGCCTGAGGGCACATTGTCTTAAGGTGTGTCCCCTGAATGTGCCCTTGTGCCTGGAGAGGATATGGCAAAGAAAGATGTATTATGTCTGATAATCTTTCACATTAAATCACACAAAAGGTCAGAACTATTTTCTGCAAGCATCTTGTACATTATTAGAAGAGACCATGAAAGAAGCTTAAAGTACAAAGCAGAGATGTAACAAACTTCTCCTGGCTGATTTTCATGTAACTTTAACAATAATACTTGGTTATGACTCCATTAACATCAAGTTCAAAATCAGGCAAAACTAATCTATAGTGTTAGAGGTCAGAATATTGATTTCTTCCGGGGAGACTTCAACCGAATGTGCCTGGAGAGTCTAGGTTGCTGGAAATGTTTTCTGTGTCTTGATTTTGTCAGCAGTTACACAGGTGTGTACATATGCAAAAGGCATTAAGCTGTACGTTTAAGGCTTTTAGACTTTCCTGTATGTAAGCTATACCTTAATTTTAAAATATAATAAAATGAAAAAATAATACTGGACTAAATATGGAAAGTCAATGGAGAATTGCAAAGCCATATGGAAACCCAGGATAACAGGCATGAATCCAGACTATTTCAAATAAAGACTAAACCAAGATTTATAATCATCTTTCCTATAATTCGAGTCAGAGAGCTCCAAAAATTACTTTTTCTCAATGATTTTTTTCAAGTCTTCAGTACCCTCTCCCAAAAACGAAATTTCTCCAATCTCACTTTCAAAAATAAATAAATAAAAAATAAATGTCATTCTAACCAAACACACAGTAATAAAACTTTATGTATACAGGTGTGTTTCATGTTAGAAACCCTGGAATTGCCAAAAATAAAGTAACAAATTTACAAAGCAAGAATGTCGGTAATAATGAGGGATGTACCTGTAGCATTATGTGAGCATAGGAATCCACAGCCAAGATCCTTGGTCTTTAAAACAGTATTTAATGGTTAATAATGAACTTATACATAAAATTTCCACTATATATATGTATTTTTTATTGAAGAACTATAGTTGATTTACAATGTTGTGTTAGTTTCAGGTGTACAGCAAAGTAATTCAGTTATACATATAAATATATCTATTTTTTTCAGATTATTTTCCCTTTTAGGTTATTACAAATTATTGAGTGTAGTTCCCTGTGCTATACAGTAGGTCCTTGTTGGTTATCTATTTTACATACAGTACTATGTATACGTTAATCGCAACAATCTCAATATGCTGTCCATTATATATTTAATGCCTAAAGTAAGATACATTTACATGTCAAATTTGAAGTATCACTTACTAATTCCAAAGACTTGTATATTCTAATTCCATAGTTGTTGGAAAACAATGAAAGGAATTTAACATTGCCCTGTGGTCTCACTCAGTCATCTTGCCTCTCCAAGATGTGGCACGGTGACAGGAGCAGGGAAGAGTGACTAGCAAACTTAGTAATGAGTATTTCATTTACATTTCTGTTTTAAAAGAAAATAATTTATGAGTAAAAGTATTATGTCATCTGCATTGAACTTTGATAAAACCATGATCAGTTAATTTTGGAATGAGCACATGAAAGCCATGATACCCATGGGACAGAAATCTAATGTTAGATGGAAATTAACAAAACCAGGTATTACCAAATAATATTTAGATTGATCTAGCTCTTTACACTTCTCAAAGTGTCTGAATTTCACACTCACTCATTGATCCTCAAAATAGCTATGTGATAAATAGGAGGACACTTTCATCTCTACTTGTTGGAGGAAAACCTGAAGTAAACAATAAAGGTTGAGCCTGGAAGGACCTTAAGGAGCTTCACATCCAGGTGTCCTCTATCTTATCACTTATACTATACCACTGCCTTTAGTTCTATTGGCTTTAAAAATTACAAATTAAGAAGAATGTCTTAAAGAAAACAAGAATTATCAGATTTGACAGCAAAGGCATAAATAGATTCTTTTGCAAATTTATATCCCCATGTTGGTATAGCACACAAGATTAAAGTGAAAGTCACACACTGTTTTGGCTTTAAAGGAATTTGTATATTTTCTATGACTAGAAGGTAATCTTGATTCAAGTTTTATCTGCACTGTTTAACCTCAATCCTGATTCACTCTTTTGCTGGCGTCCCATCAACTTGAAAATTTACCCCCACTATTCATAGTGAAGATGGTCTATCTGCTAATTGCCCAAACTCCAGAAACAAAGAATTCTGGGCCTTGTGTGATGTCTTTTGAAATCTATGGGAATCAAAGCTGCTTGATTCCCCTTAAACTATCACAGGTCAATGAACAAACAAGAAACAAGGTACAGCATTAATAACTCTGGAAACATGTATTCAATTAAGGGTGCAATAAAGAGGTAAAAGAGGGAGATTTAAGATGAAGGCTGGACTCCAAAGTCCAAAGGCTGAAGTTTGAATTCTTATTCCATCTGGGGAGACCCCATGGGTTACCAGTCTCTCTCAGCCATCTGTAAAATGAAGAATATTAATAATTACTTATATTATTATATTATTCCCAGAATAACTGGGAAGATTAAGTGTGAAAAATGTATGCAAAATGCCTAGAACACTCTAGAAATGACATCTATTATAACAGGCGGAATAGAAGCATTAACCATAGGAGGTATAAAATAAAAGTATGTCAGGTAGTAAAGAGCAGAAACTTGTTCAAGGGCAAAAGGGAGATAGACCACTTCCCTGGCCTCTCTCTTGCTACTCCGTAATGACTGAATAATCTTTGTTTTCATAATGCCATGTTTGAATAGCTCTCTGATTGCCAGCACAACATAATTACAAAATGACTCTGTTAATGGAAGTTTTAGATCATTTTTCACATTTTGCATCCAAATTCATTGATTATGCATAAAGAAGTCAGGAAAGCCTTGTGGCTTTATTAAATTGATCGACATCTAATAACTTCATTATCTACAGAAACAGATGTTACCTCAACTGAAAACAAATTATCTTATACACAGGGAAGAAAATTAAAGCATCAAACACTATGGAGATCTTTAGAATGACCATATTGAGGCTAAGAGGAGAGAGAAAAACAACAAAACATCAGGACTCCTGATTTGGGCTCAATTCTTTAATGTTTTCCAAATGGTTTTCTTCGTGGATATTTTTTTACATCTCATTTGACTTCAGTTTAGGGGTCTGTGCAAACACACACACACACACACACACACACACACACACACAGAATCCGGTGATGTTCAAATCCAGAAGGTGATATTGAGGTATTTCCTTCTTTCCGATCACAGTGAACTGTGATCTTATTTGTCCTGAAAAAGGAAATGGCATTGCCCACCTTCATTCAGTCCTCTGAAAATAAAATCTCTGCCAAAGAGTAACTACTAACACAAAGAGTCCCCAGAGTTTTTTGATTTGTTTTGTTTTGTTTTGTTTTTCTTTCCTGGTGTTCCCAGCCTTTTTCTTAGAACACTTGCTTCCAGGTTATTTCTTCTGTTGACTATCCTAGCCTCTGGTTCACTGTTAACTTTTATCTTCCAAAAAGAGGATCAGGTCAAGTGGCCAATTTCCTCAGTATATCCTTGGCTTTCCTTTGACACTGAGTAAGTTTTATCCCTTGTTAGTAACACATCAGTTTGCCAGGGATAAACACCTATTCCATTATGACCTGTATCCAGAGCTCTTTACCTTGATAATACTGAACCCCACTTCCATCTTGGGGAACATCTATTTTGTCTCTTAAATCCATAAGGTGGAACTGGATTATATTTTTAATAACCCACAGCATGTAGTCATGAAATCACAGAAAATTAAAGTGGAAAATGACCTCAGAGGTAATGTATTCCTAGATCCTATATCATGGATGGAGAACTGAGGCCAAATTATGTTAAAGAATGTGTCTGATTTTATAGACAGGAAAGGAGGCATTATCAGAATTATCACCTGAAGATGCTGCATCTAAGTGGATTGAGGGGCGGGGGCTGGGTTTGAGAGGACTGCTCAAGATGAAATACTGAGGAGATACTGAGGAGGAGATACTGAGGAGCCTGTGATGCAGGACACAAAGACAACTACAGCACACATGTAATGCAAGGTCATTGATGATGGCAAAGATTGACAGGCACACAAAATGACACACCTGAGGAGGGAGGCATTTGGGAGCTCTGGGTAGGAGGGTGGTGTCTGGAGTTCTGCTGGAAGTTAGAGGGAGCAGAATAGAATGACTGTGTCTATCCTTCTTTTCATTAATAGTTATAATAGTGACCACTTACTGGGAAGTTACTGAAGCATTGTTCTAAACCCCTCATTTGTATTAACTCATTTATCCTTACAGCAATCCTGTGGGCAAGTATTCTTAACTTCATCTTACAGGTGAAGAACCTGGGGCCCAGAGCAGGAGGTGGTGGCCCAAGCCTTACCGTGTGCTCCTCCCCAGGGAGACTGGCTCTAGAATCCCAGTCTTAACCAAACCATTGCACTGCCTCTCTATGCCCCATTGCCAGGACTGGTGTCTGGCACTACATACATATTTAGGGTCAGTTGTATCTGACATCAGAGTGAGCCGGAATTTAGCTGCTGTGAACCTGGAAATTTTACTACCAACTCAAGGCTCATTTCAAATTCCTCTCCATACATTCTCCCCCAAATCCCTGTGCTGTAAATCTGGAAAGTCTTCCATCTAGATTGCTGACCTGGGAGCCAATTGCTAAAGGCAGAGGAGACAGGCTCATCTACAGCTCCTGGATTATCTGAGTTGTTCATCATCCATCATCGTTCTAACGGGTTGATGTGGCTGAAAAGAATCAAGTGCCAGAGGGAGATTCTTTTTATTACTCCTTTACTTTTGATTTGTTTTCTGATTGACACTGGTACCCATGGCATGGCAGGATAGCACTTATATTATTCCATGTGTGTTTTTTACAGATGCATTGGAAAGATTTCCTGTACTCCATACATAGCCCATGGGAGCTAAGGGAGCCCAGATGTCTTACAACTTGGGGCTCAGCGGTGATGGAGAAACCCTATCTCTCTAGAAGTTTGGAGATTAGTTCTGGGCTTCTGAGTTGTTGCTGTTGTTCCCGTCATACCCATAGATCAATACTCAGAGGGAAACCACAAAGATTCAAGACACATAAGTCAGTCTGTCTTCAAGAGGAAAATATTTCTTAAATGCAAGTGATTGCAGCTGGGGACAGTCCTCCAACCACCCCTGCCCATCTTAGGAAGGAGTGCTGTCATGTGCATAATGCCTGCTCTGCAAGAGTTTAAACTTACCAAGGCCAGGAGCACTAATCTAAATATGAGTGGTCGTATAACAGAGCTGTTCCTGGGCAGGATTAGAAAGTAAGTAAAGTTGTCTTCTACCATCTGCCATTAGACCGATAGAAGGCATTCAATGATGGTCATATTGCCTGTGCCCACAATCCTAAACATATTTCCAACCCTCACCACAGAGGATAAAAACCATTCATCATATTACTAGGAATTAAGTATCATTAGCCTCATTTTCACATGAGCATAACAAGCCTCAGAGCTCAATTGCCTAACTCTAGAGTGAAGCTCCTTCTCCTTTGTCCACTTCTGTTCCTGAATTGTCATCTCTAACCCATTGCATTGATGTTCTCCCCCTTTCTTTGGCTTTATGACCAGCTTCTGAGCATATGCTCACCTTCTGAACCTACCCATGCCAGTCATTTCTTGGGTATTGCTCCCCATTGCTTTCTCAAACTCAAGAGCATCTTGATACCGAACTTGTATAGGACGTGAAATTTGAATGATTCTTTGAATGAACTAATTTTAGCACCTGTCCAGGGAGAAGGTTACATACACACTGCCACTATAAGTGTATCTGTGGGGACAGTAGTTTTACTTGTGGACACATGTTTTTGATCACCCTGCAGGCAAAAGTAGCACATGGTTACTGTCTTCCTCCTTTCTTGGGATTTGGGCTGCAAGATTATTGGACAGGCAGATATACAGAAAACTAGTCCAGCTCCTCTTGGTTTGGAATTATGTCAAAGAGTTTTCACTTCTCAAACACTAATGGTAACAGTAGGGGAAAAATCTAGAAAGATGACTAACCTGACACTCTGAAAAAAGCATCATTTATTCATTAATTCACTTGCTCATTCATCCAGTCTTTCCACAAATGATTCTGAGTGCTTAACAAACCCAGGACCCTGTGCTAGGAATTGCGCTATGGAGATGAGTGTGCCTTTCCCTGTCAGCCTCATCCCCATTATGAGTTTACCGACGAATGGGAAATATACCTAAAAATGTACAGTCTATCATAGCACAATTGTTACATGCAAGAGGAAGCCCAGAGTGCCAAGGAACACCATACACAAACTAAGGGACCCAAGAAGACTTCTCAGGGAAGCTGAAGAGAGAACTAAATCTTCAAGGAGACAGAGGAATTATGGCATTTTGAGGGAAGAGGACATGTCCCATAGAACAAAGAAATGTGAGAGACTATTGGAGGTGCCCTAAGTTGTTCCATGCTTATGTTGTTGGTGACAGTGGATGCGTGGGAGAGAGTGTTTGGGGAATGGAGAGCTATAAGGCCGGGGCATTTTGCAGTGATATTAGCTTAAAGGATCTAATCAGAGGAGCAACAGAGGATAATTCAGAAAGAGGGATGATCAGGGAACCAGGAAGGCTGGGTTTTCTGTCCTTGGAGGAAGAGATAAAGACTCAACGATAAGATTAGTGTGTAACAAGCTCCTTGCAGGTTTTATTCTCTGGCATCAGGTGGTGAGGTAGAATTTGGCAGCAGGGTACAATTCAGGGATCAACATCAGTGGAAGAGAGGGTGAGAATCTAATACTGGGCACAAGGAAAACCTGAAAGGACAATCAGAGATTTATTGCTTTGGATTGAAACTGATTGACAGTTAGTCATTAGAAGCGGGCTGCTCTGGGACAGATGTGTCCTTGGGCAGACAGTTCTTTGCAGCTGAGGCAAACCCTACAGTGGCTGGGGAATGTCTGCTGACCACATTCTCAGTATCTGGGGAAACAAGGCCTTCCTTGAAGGGCTCTGGTCTGCATAGCTCTATGTCACCCTAAACACCTTGTATAGGGAACACCAAGGTTTCTTATTTCTTCCTTACAACAACTCCATGGAACTTTACAGATTAAGAGATTGTGATTCAGAGAATCCATTTCTCATGGCCACACAGGCTGTTCCTGATGCCTCTGTGTCTCCCACTTCTTCCACACTTTCCCCTGTTTTCTGCACTGTGCAACATGAAAAGTGTTGGAGACCTGTAAGGTTTTCCTGAAAATTGAGATCTAATTGGGAGGAAAAGATTGAAAAATACAAAACTGTGCAAAAGAGTCCTTAGTCTTGACGTCTAGAGTGGTTAAAATTCTATTTCCAAGAAAGAGCGAACTCAGAGTGGGTTGAGATGATTTGGGAGTTTTAAATGAGGCCAGAGTTTCATTGGGCTGGGAGGATTGTATTTGGATTGCTATAAACAAAATGATTCCAAAAGTAGTAATGTCATATTATGGGATAAAAATCATTTAGTCATTCCTTTGGGATCAGTATCAGAGCTTGGTAATTCCTACCAGGATCAGAAATTTAGAAACCCCAGAGAATCATGCCCAAAGGAACTTTAAATTTGTTGTTAAATTCATTTTTAAAATCACATCTTAAAATTGCAAGAATAAATCCAAAATGCTATCTGTTTATATTTTACTCTGAATGGTTAAAACTGCAGTGAAATGTAGTCTACAATGACATTTGCTTTTTAGCATACAATTTCCACATAGCTATTTTCCCTCACATTTATCTGCACACATTTTTTTTAACAACTTATATGTTACACCACAGAAGACAGGGTCAAATGGATCACGGATTCACTGTAAGAAAAACAGGAAACCCCCAGAGAATAGAATGATTTGTTCCAGTGAGACGGAGTGGAGCAGGGAGAGGGAAGAGGTGTTATGGTGTATTATCTAATGCTGCTCAATAATTTACCAATCAATTAAAATGCCATTATTATTCTTCTTTGCCACTTAGTGTCTGTGGTATTTAAAGGTCACATGGGTGCTGTTGGGGAGGACAGCTATTAGCAAATACATGAAAATAGCATTTCCAATCTCTCTACTAGGGTGTCAAGGTAATTTGTGTCCTAGCTCAACTTACACTCATCGGCACACAAGGGCAGATGTTTGACAAATCTAGTCTACTAAGAGAAATGAGAAGGAGAGAACGTACTCAAAGGCCTGACAAGGGTGTAGATAATCAGAGAGGCAAATGGAATTTTATACTCCATGATCTTTTGGACCCCATTCCAACTGGGGTCAGAAGATTTCTGCCTGGGAGGAATTTTTAGGATCCTCTGCCTAAATTGATTTCCACACTTACATTGACTAGACTCTAACCAAAGATGAATGACTTGTTTGAAATCATAAACAATTTAGTTATAATTATAATTTATTAATTACTAAATAATAATTAGCTTTTATTGAGCATTTAATGTTTGTCAAGGGCTGTGTTTCACATTTTGCATGAATGTCATTTATCATAATAACAACACAGACAATAAATCATATTATCTCCATTTTCTTTTATTATCTCCATTTTACAGACAAGAAAACTGAGACAGATGCTAAGTAACATGTTTGAAGTCTCATGGCTAGTAAGTGGTAAAGCCCTTTTCTATTATTCTTGAAATTTCACATCTCCCTTAATTACTTACTTTGAATAGGTCTGTTATTTCTTATGTGCTGAATTATGCTAACTGGTTATGTTATAAATGAATTGTAGAGGTGAGCTGAACCTTGGATGTATTTATTTCACAAAATAATCTAATTCATAGCTGAATATGCAACATATGTTGAGGAAATGTTCATAGAGAGCACGAATGGCTATTTCAATTTCTACTTTGAAAGACTGAACCTTGAAAGAAATGGTGTCATGTCACCACATTCATGTACTTCTCCCCTACTGCCACACTGTGGATAGAAACGCATACTAAACTATTACTGAAGTGATGGTTCAGTTTGAAAGTCTGGCGCTGCCTGTGCGTGCACATCCATCTCAACTCTGGTTGGCAATAGAGACCAGAGTTGCCTATTATTATTAGGTGATAATAATAATTGCCTAATATTCATCAATTATTCATCAAATAGCAAGTCAGCATAGCATAGTCACCAGTCATTGCCTGGAATCTCCTTTTGACTAAAGAGTTCATTTGCTGGGATTATCCATCTTTACAGAAACACAACCTGAAATTTCCCTTTTAGCTCAGCAAGGTTTCACAAGAATGGCTTCTGTAAGTCAGGCAAAGTGGTCTTGGGCATAGTTATTGGGGATGAATGAGATGCATATCCCTTCAGTGCCCCTTTTTTTCAAGTTTCTATTCATTTTCCACCTCACTTGACCCTACACCATTTTCTCCACAACAGTAACACTGAGGAAGGCAGCTGGGATAAAGGCAAAAACTTACAGAAGAATTACAAAAATGAGTTTGAGGCTCAGCTCTGCTTTTTCAGGACTTGGTGAGTTGATGCAAGACCCTTAACAGAGGTTGAGTCATAATTTCCTCCTGTGTATAGCACTAACTTTACAGGTTTGTTTTTAGAGGACTAAATGAGATAGATGAAAAGGTTCTTGTTGCGTTTCCTTATATGCCATGGATTCCAACGATCTTAAACCAATCGAGTTCTCTGAAGGTAACATGCTTGCCTTCCTTGTCCTCCGCCCTCTCACACGTATTGTTCCTATGGGACCTCAAAGTCCTTTCCTGCTCACCTGCTAATGACATAGGGTCCAAGCAGATTATAAATGAATTAACAGCTCTTGGAGCATAGAAGGAGATGACCAAAACCTTTAAGGGATTTTTAAAAAACCCTATTCTGCTTCTTCTACACATTAATGAAATGCTAAAAATGTTTAATGGAGATTTTCAAGAAATAATTAGATATTTATCATCTTATATTTCATTAATGAATTTGGTTTTCTTATCACAATACTTTAGATGACATTTAAACATATCATCATTACACAATATTTTAAAATATAATTGAAATAATCTTTGTGGAGTGTCTCTGTCACTTAAAGGTGAAGATAGAAACTTCAAAAATCATTTGAATTTCTAATTGAAAAATAATTGGGTTTAAAAGAAGGGAATTATGATAATCATTACGTGTGATAAAATAAGGATTTATGCTGAATTTTCAATTAATGTAAAAGTGTAATCTCATGAATATGCTTGAGGACAACATTTATGTTCAATGCTTGTGTTTTACAGACCCCAAAAATGACTTGGGGAGTAATGTGAGAGAATACATAAAAAGGGGGCCATGTGGATTACTGTAGAATTTTATAATCTATAAAAATCTAAAGGGTGAGCATATAGATGTTTAACTGATCAAAACCTTTTTTTTTTTTTTTTTGCGGTACGCGGGCTTCTCACTGTTGTGGTCTCTCCCGTTGCGGAGCACAGGCTCCGGATGCGCAGGCTCAGCGGCCATGGCTCACGGGCCCAGCTGCTCTGCGGCATGTGGGATCTTCCCAGACCGGGGCACGAACCCGTGTCCCCTGCATCGGCAGGCAGACTCTCAACCACTGCACCACCAGGGAAGCCTACTTTGTCTTTATGGATTTACCAAGTCTGGCCATTTAACACAAATGGAAGCATACAATACATGGTCTTTTGTATCTGGCTTTTTTCTTTTTGCAAAATGTTTTCAAAGTTCATCTGCATTGTAGCATGTGTCATTTTTCATTCCTTTTTATTACCAAATCATATCACACTGTATGAATAGAGCACATTTTGTTTATCTATTCATCAGTTGATGGATATTTGGGTCGTTTCCACTTTGGGCTATTATGAAGAATACTACCGGGAGTATTTGTACACAGGGCTTTGTGTAGACATATACTTTCAATTATCTTAGGTAAACTCCTAGGAGATAAATTGCTGGGTCATATGGTAACTCTAAGTATAACATCTACAGAAATTGTGAAACTGTTTTCCAAAGTGTCTGTATAATTTTACAATTTCAAAAAGAGTGTACGAGAATTTAATTTTTCCACATCTTCAATGTGACATGGCGTTGCCTTTTTGTCTTTAGTGACTGTGAAGAAATATCTTATTGCGATTTAGATCTACATTTCCCTAAAGACTAATGATATTAAGCATTTTTCTTGAGATTATTGATCATTTGTATATCCTCTTTTGAAAAATATTTATTAAGTCCTTTGCCCATTTAAAAATTAGATTATTTGCAAAAGCTCTTCAGTCTGGATGTCATCCCTTACTAGCTATGTGATTTGCAAACATTTTCTCCCATTATGTAGATTGACTTTTCAATTTGAGTTTTTAGATGGCACATTACAGAAATTTTTAATTTTAATAAAGTTCAATCTATATATATTTTATTTGGTAAGTACGCTTTTGGTGTTTTATCTTAAGAGCCCATAGCCTAATCCAATGTCACATTTTTTTTCTAAAAGATTTTTAGTTTTACACTTACATTTATGTCTATGAACAATGTTGCGTTATTTTTGTGTATAAGATGAGGTAGAAATCTAGCTTTATTCATTTACACACAGATATCCAGTTGTCCCAGTACCATTTCTTAAAAAGACATTTGTCTTGAGACCTTTAGTAAAAGTCATTTGCCATAAACTTGAGTTTACTTATTTTTGGCCTCTCAATCATATTTTATTGATCTATGTATCTAGTCTTATGCCAGTACCACACAGCTTTTGTTACTGTAGCTTTGCAAGTTTTAAAATTGGGAAGTGTACAGTATGCATCATCTAAATTTTGTCCTTCTTTTTCAAGATTGTTCTATTTGGGGTCCATTGCGTTTTCATATGAATTTTTGTATGAATATGTTACTCTCTGCAAAAACATCAGCCAAGACTTTGATAAGGAATATGTTGAATCTGTTTTGGAGAACTGACATCTTAATGTTAATTCTTCTCATCCAGAAAACATGGATGTCTTTCCATTTATTTAGGTTCTTTTAAAGGTATTTCAACAATACCTTGTAGTTTTCATTGTACAAGTCTTATACTTCTTTTGTTCAATGTATTCCTTAGTATTTTACCCTTTTGTATACCTTGTAAATGTAACTGTCTCCTTAATTTATTTTTGGATTGTTCCTTGCTTGAGTATAGAAACACAATTGAGTTTTGCATTTCATCTTTTATTCTGCAATCTCGCCCCACTCATATATTTGTTCTAAAAGTTTGTTTTGAGGATTCATATATATTTTCTGTATACAAAATCATGTCTTTACATAGACATATCTACAGGTAAGGATAGTTTTAGAACTCTTTTTCAATTTGTATTCCTTTTATTGTTACTTGTTTATTTAACCTAATTGCTCTGCCTAGAATTTCCAGTATAATGTTGAATAGAAATAGCGAGAGTTGGCAGCCTGGTTGTGCCTGGTATTAGTATTAGTTGATGGGCCAACATTTCCTATTTATTTGCATGTCTCATAATTTTGTTGACAAATAGACATTTAAACAATATAATTTGGCAAGTCCAGAAGTCACATTTTCTTCCTTCCTCCAGAGTTTGTTGTTGTTGCTGCTGTTTTTTCTGTAGTGACTTTTGAATTAATCCTGTAAAGTTTGTATTTTTTTTTCATGTGTGGCCACTCTAGTATCTGTTCAGTTAACTTAGGGTCAGTAAATTGTTGCACAGAGATTTCATTAAATGCCTTGGACCAACAAATCTCCCAGTCTTTGCTGAGGACCTTTGTGCATATATTAAGGCACATCTTCAACCGTCTGGTGGTTTACAACTCTGCCTTAGTTTTCACTTCCTGCTTACATAGAACCTCACCATCACTCAACGGTGAGAGCTGGGGCCTCTCCCATGCATGTCACAGCCCTGGGCATGCATCCAGTCCTATGAAAGTGCCTGGCCTTCTAGATTTTCAGGAATATTTCAGAGCTTTTCAAAGTCTACTATGGACATCTCATTTCCCATCTTTCCTTTTAAGTTTTTTCTTGTCATCCTTTTGTCTGCCCCAAGTTTTATCATCACTCATGCAGTTCTAATGTTAAACAATTGCAGCTTGCATTTTCCAAAAATTGTCCTGGGGAAATAGCTGTTCTCACTGAGCAAGTTCTGAGTCATGTCAGATGAAGACAAACCTTGTGAATGGGGAGTATCCAGGGAGCTGCCAGATGGGTAATATAATGACACTTCTCTGGGAAATGAACTTTTTTGGAGCTCTGAATCCTCTCTGCCTATTCCAGTTGCTCCTAGGCTGATAGTTTTCAAAACTACTGTGACTGGGAGGCTGTTGGTTTTCCAGGTGATGATGGAGCTGGGAATAGGATGGGTTAAAGCATCACAAAGATTGCTGTTCTGATATTCAGTCACTTTCCATAGATTGTTTTAAACCTTTTTTTAATTTCCAAAGTTCTGAAAAAATTGATTTTGACAATATTTTCTTTTTGCTCTTATGAACGATCAGAACGTTGGAGGTTCTCACTCCACCATTCTGGAACTGCATCTCTCCCAACATGGTTTTTAACATAATATTATCTACCTTATCCTTTTGCTTTTCTTTGCCTTCCATCTCCCTCCAGTGGGGATTTATGTGAGATTGAGTTTTTGTGTAAAATGCTGTATATGAGAGAATAAGTATGCATGGACCTAATACTGGGAGACTAAAACCATATGTGGGAGGGCTGAAGAACCAGTTTTGAAAACAGTCTTGAAAAGTCACATATCTTAATGAAAGTGTTCAGTTTTGAACAGAACTTTTAAAATGCAATCATAAAAATACTTACTCTCTGTCTCTTTCGATAATAATACCAGGTATTCACCATAGGATAGGACTTGCAATGTTGATATAGACTTAATGTTGAGACTATTTTGGGGAATATTGTAATGATATTCACAAAAATCTTACTGAAAGATTTTCTCTTTACTTATTATTTGATTCTTTGTGAAGTCACCTTTCAGATACCAAGGTTGTCAAGAGATCAATAAAAACTGCTAAGATCTGAAAGGCAAAGTTTTATCTTAAGGGTTTCATGGGGTTACTGAAGGGTTATGTCATGAATGGGGAGGGGAAACCTGCTGGTCATTGAAGTTGCATGACAGAGGTAAGCATAAGCTTCTGCTTTTCACCAACCATGTGATCCTGAAACTCATGCTTGCGCCATCCCAGACCTCAGTTTCCTTATTTGCTCAATGACTCTGGCCAAGTCTCCAAAACTTTTCATTATATTTCCGGGTTTTTAAATTGAATTATAGCTGATTTACAATATTGTGTTAGTTTCAGGTGTACAACAAAGCAGCTCAGCTTTATATATTTTTTTTCAGATTTTTCCCATTATAGGTTATTATAAGGTAGTGAATATAATTCCCTGTGCTATACAGTAAATCCTTGTTGCTTATCTATTTTATGTATAGTATTTTCTATCTGTCATGCCATACCCCTACTTTATCCCAACCCCCTTCCCTCTCTGCTTAGGTAACCATGAGTTTGTTTTCTATGTCTGTGAGTCTATATATAGGTTCATTTGTATTACTTTTTTAGGTTCCACCTATAAGTGATATCATATGATATTTGTCTTTCTCTGATTTACTTCTCTAAGTATTCTACTTCTCTAAATATTCTCTAGGTACATCCACTTTGCCACAAATGACATTATTTCATCATTTTTTATGGCTGAGTGATATTCCATTGTATATATGTACCACATCTTCTTAAGCCAATGGTCTGTTGATAGGCACTTGGGTTGTTTCCAAGTTTTGACTATTGTAAATAGTGCTGCTATGAACATTGTGGGTGCATGTATCTTTTTGAATTAGAGTTTTTGTCTTCTATGGATATATGCCCAGGAGTGGGATTGCTGGATCATATGGTAATTCTATTTCTAATTTTTTAAGGAACCTCCATACTGTTCTCCATAGTGGCTGCACCAATTTATATTTCCACCAATAGTATAGGAGGGTTCCTTTTTCACCACACCCTCTCCAGCATTTATTATTTGTAGACTTTTATGATGGCCATTCTGACTAGTATGAAGTGATACATATTGCTGTTTTCATCGTAACAATCTTGTTATAACGCAAGTATATATCAACAAGATAACAATTAGAGCTTCTGATAACCATAGGACAACTACTAAAGAAAAAATATTCAGTGACACTTGTTAAAGATGGTCAGGCAGCTTTCTTTAGTATAGAGACCAGGGTAATGGAATTTTACAGTGGGAGAGAGAGGTTGGGCAAGTGGGAATTTGTAGCCAAGAAGCAGAGTGGGGGTAAATTGGTGGAAAATCACTGAGAGGAAACATCAGGGATGAGGGAGGTTCTGGCTAAACTGACTGAACAGGATCCTTGCTGTGGACAAGCCAAGGTGATCAGACATTACCCAGGGATGGTGGAGGTTGAAGAATCTGATCAGATATTGAAGTGGGGGGTGGTTCTGGTTACACTGACTTAGCGAGGTTCTTGAAAACTATTCTCAGCAGTATATTCCTGATCTGAGGATTACATTGCATTGTTTCAATGAATCATTCTTCTCCCTGAGTTACTGTTTGCCCCTGATCTTGATCCTTCTTGAAAATCCTTTAATAGCCTTGGCAACATGCACTTTGGAGGTCCTTGAGCCTTTTTCCTGTCTTTATCTCTGTTACTGGCCAGTTTTCTATTCTCTAGCTTTGTCTAAATGCTCACATTTTTTTCTGGTCGAGTTCTGAATCACCATGATGTAAACAACACTACAAGTTGTGTTGATGGCTTTCACATGTCTATATCCAAACTTCACACCCCAGTTGGATGCTTTGCAGGAATTCAGACTCAGCCTGTTTTGGACAGAATTGTCCTTCCTCCTGCTTCCATCCATCCTAGTCTACATCATCTCTTCTTGTGTCAACACCTCACAACTTACCTGGCCAGTCACCCAGCCAGAAACCCACAGGGTGCCCCAGGCTCTTTCCTTTCCCTTTATACATATCAAGCCAATCATCCCATCTTAATCACAAATTTTACTTCTAAATGTTCCTAAAATCAATGTTATTTTATCAACTATTTTGCTGACACTGTTATTCATTTAAAACATAACCTGATCATGTTACCCATACATCCCTACCCATGGTGAAAATCACTAACAAGTGATAAAATTCTATGAGTTCAAGGCTCTCCTAGTCATTCTATTTCCACCCCGCCTCATGATCTGATGAATAACTGTGTGTGGCTGAGACAAGCACTGTGTTTGGAGAGATTTTAGTGCTTTGGACAAAATAATGATGGACAGAAAGGAAGGGTTTCCTGAAAACATCACATTTGAGCTTAAATCTGTGGATTGAGTAGAAGTTAATTAAGGAAAGTGTAGAAAATGCCATGCAAAGCTGGAGTCGCATTCTGAGTAAAGGAACAAAGGCCCTATGGCAGGAGGGAATTTGGCTTTTTCAAAGAACCATGGGAAGACTGGTGTGACTTGCATAAAAAACAAAAAGAAAAAAAAGAAAAAGAAAAAAGAAAATGCCATCAGAGAATGTTGCTTAAAAACTCAGAAGCTTATTATTGTTGCTATACATTCCAGCCCATGAAAAAAAAAGAAAACACTACACAAACACTGGAATTCAACCTAGTTCTTCTAGTTCAAGCTGAAGACAGTGCAATAATATCCCAACCCTCATACACATATATACATTTTTCTATATTCTGTCATTTATGTGGATAATATGTCACATGCAGTCCTTATAAGAGCATAGATACATCAATTACACATGAGAGAAGAGAAAAATAATTGCAATTTAAGTGCTCAGGAAAACATTGGGTTTTGGCAAACACACGTATACAAATAAAAATAATTAATCAATGCAATGTACCTTAGTAGCCAACTGATTCAGACCTCCACACCAAAGTCATACTAGATGATTCTAGAAAAGCTATTATACTTCCATTTAAGGTGCTTTTCAAAGGGGAGAGAACATTGATTCACATGCTACAGTATGGTCTTCAGTCAAAGCTTGATCAGAGTGGGGCAATCCCAATCTACATTTGTTTTCATAAAAACGTCAACAGAAAATAAGCATCAGTGATAAAACTGGGTTCATGTCCTGTTATAAGTGGAAAACAGCCAGTTTCACATATTGTACAAAGACTTTCAATCACCTTTTATGGCCATAGAGCTGCCGTGTTTGGCAATTAAAAAATAAAAACATGTAGATTTCGATACCAATATGTAAGTATTGGCGTCAAGATTGTCTGTAATGCTGTATTTCATTCAGGGCTGAGACAAGAAAGGTGGCTGTGGTTTAAAGGTCATGGAAAGCTGCATCTCTATAAGAGCCACTTTAAAGACATTACTGAAAATGCATTCTATTTAAACAGCTTTTTGGATAATTAGGTATATGCAATCAGTGGGAGAAAACCGTAAAAACAATCATTAGATGAGAAAATGTTTACATTTAAAATGCACTGGTGTCAGAAAGAAAGAAAATGATTTTATTTTCGAAGCAACCAGAGTTTGGGGAAAAGTGCTGAAAAATCAATTTATTTTCAAAGGAATGGCTAGACTGATTATGCATTTGTTAGTTCCATCAGCACGGTTGGAATACAATATAGGTGTACTTATTTTCATGCATATGCGATATGTCTTTTTCCTACAAAGAAAATATGGTGTTCACATAAAAGAGATGAGATTTTTGGTGGTTAAAATAATAAATTCAACTTTCTATTTTCATCCTCTTCTTTTCTTCTGAGCTTAATAAATTATTTTTGATTTATTATGGAGAATATTTGCCCAAGAAAATTAATTCCAGCAGAGGGTCACATCTTAAAACCCTCATTTTACAACTTCATCTTTAGAGGCAGTTTTGGAAATGGAAGCAAGGAAAACCAGAGTCACAGACAGGGTCTCCCTTTAGTGATGGACAGACCAGTAGATGTTGAACATTATGATTCTACACGGCAGGGGAAGACGCTTTTGGTCCTTTCCATATTCTCTCTTGAGGGATCCCAATAAGACCCCAATGTCCTCCTTCTACTTACCTCCAGATCTCTACATACCTGAGTGTCATCCCCACCCACAGCAACACTCAAACTGTCTTGTGTCATGTGGGGGACCCTAAAGTTGGCTTGGTTAGTCACTCCCAAGTGTGCCTGGGAATTAGTTTTAAATAAGATCTCACTGCAACATTCAATATCTAACAAGTCAGAATCTCATAGAAGTAGGGGAGCAGAAAAGGTATCAAGTGGGGTCTCAGAAATTGCTTTTTGAAAACATCCTGTTGATTATGACAGAATTTGCCTCTGGATTACAGGATATGAGTGGGTTGATTAGATTTTAAAAGGTCACTAAAATAAACTTACCTTTGCTAAAATCTTTTATAGTCATTATAGTATCTTAGTCCAGTTTAATATCTATTTAAAAGACCCCTAAGAAGTGGGATAAATTATGCTCTTTTGATTCAATGCAGGCTTTATTTTTCTTTTGTTATGTTGATTTATCCCCTCCTCAAACACTACCACATATGCATATAAATTTGAAGATAACAAAGTTGTTTTGGGGATTCTTATATATTAAGAAATGTTTTTGTTTGGTTACCATTTAGAGAATCTGAAAGATCCTGGTTTCCAGTCACGCAGGAAAGGCCCCCACTTTCTTGTGTCCTGCCGTGGAGAATGTAGGGGATTGAGAATTTGCAAATTCATGGCTGGCCACAACCACTAACAGCTGTTGAAGAATTTATAATGTGCAAAGAGCTCTCATATAATTTTGTCATTTGTCATTCACAGTAAGTAACTCTGTAAGGTGGACTTCTTTTTTATTTCTATTTTTAAAATGTCAGGATTTTTAAAATACTATTTAAATATCAAACTGACTATAGATAACTCTGCCTATTTGAGATGGAAATGTTCTATGTATGTGATGCAATATGCATCAGTGGAAAAATAAATCTGGACTACTCCCCTCCATGGACAGGGATTAATGAGACGGAGTTTTTGAAAGTTTCTGCCCGTTCCTACCTGCTGCTCATGTGTGAGCATAGGGAAGGAAGCACAGATTGAAATCTGGAGTATGAATAGATAGACCTGCGTGTGAGAAAGAGGTAGAAAACATAGCTTTCTCAGCAATCACCCTATTTGCGGCTGATATGATTGTCTATGTAGAAAATCCCAAAGAATCTACAGAAAGCTCTTGGAACTAATAAGTGAGTTCAGCAAAATCACAGGATACAAGATCAACAGAAAATAATAAATTTTACTTCTGTATAGTACTAACAATGAACATGGGGGAACCAAAGTTAAAAATCTGTTGGAGCATTTTCAGTGGCTCCAATGAAGATGAAACACCTAGGTATATACTTACCAAAACATATGTATAATCAGTATACTGAAAATGACAAAATGCTGTTGAAAAAATCAAAGAAGATTTAAATAAATGGAGAGTCATACTTGTTTATGGGTTGGGAGACTTAACATAGTAAAAGTGTCAATTCTTTCTAAATTGATCTGTATGTTTACTCTAATTCCTATTAAAATCCAGAAGGTTTTTTGTAGACATAGAGAAGTTTATCCTAAAATTTATATGGAAACACACAAACCTTAAATAGCTAAAAAAAATTTTTGTAAACCAATAATAAAGTAGAAGGAATCACTCCACCCAATAATAAGGCTCACCCTGCAGCTACAATGATCAATAGTATGGTATTGGTGGAGAGAGAGACCTAGATCAATGGAACAGAACAAAGAATAGGAAACAGGCCCACACAAATATACCCAACTAATTTTTGAAAAAGGTGCAACAGTAACATAATCGTTCTGTAACAATTGGCTCTCTGTAGGTCAAAAGTAAACCTCAACTTAAATACATTTTATACAAAAATTAAACATATGGACTTAAACATAAAATGAAATATGATGTAACTTTTAGACGAAACAAAGGGGGACATCTTCAGTATTCAGGCTTAAGCAAAGAGTTCTTAGATTTGGCACCAAATACACAATAATACCTAAAAGAAAAAATTAATAAATTGGAAAACATGAAGCTAAAACCTTTTGCTCTGTGAAAGACCCTGATACGAAGATGAAAAGACAAGCTTCAGACTGGAGGGAAATTTTTGCGAATGATGCATATAACTCAGGACCGATATAGAATTTAGAATATAAATCTCAAACTAAGCAGTAAAAATACACTTAGAAAATGGGTGAAAGACATGAACAGACATTTTGCCAAAGAGACTATAAATATGGCAAATACGCAAATAAAATAGTGTTCAATCTTTGTAGCCATTAGGAAAAATGCATGATAAAACCAAAATGAGATATTATACCTTTACCAGAATGGTCCGTGACTCAGCAGCACTGAGTCACTTACCCAAGGTTACAGAGTGGTAAATGCCATTAGGGCAATAAGCCCTGGTCTGTCTGACTCTGAGACACGTCACCTGATCCTTCTAGGTCAGCCTGACCTCAGAGACAGCACAGATGTGGGATCAGTGCTCTCATGCTAGACCACTCATCCCCTTACAGGCATCAGCCATGTGGCCTATTAGGAAGACGCTGGCGTGACTTTCAAGGTGGATGAACTCATAAAGCATCGGCATGACAGGCTGGAGTTTCCGCCTTGTTTGGAAATAATTAGATAAATTTTAGCAGTCCACGGTTTGTTTGAGGATGCTGGGAATAATTTAATCTGCTATTTCAAATATAATTTAGATTTAAGAGGTGTTTTACTGTTCTATTTCTAGAGTGCCTGAGGATCCAGCTGAGTGTATTACACGTCACATTAGATTAAGGTCAATTAACAACATTGCAAGGGACTTTTTCTCCTTTGTAATGACACATAGAGCTGCAAATTTGTGATTAAAATCCTATATATTAGTACAAATGAATGGAGGGATCTTACACAAGCTCCAATTACGATTAAGGCTGCGGCAAGGGGTCCGGTGGGTCATGCCATGTCATAATGCCTGGAACTTTCTAATTGGCATTTATTGAACAGAGGTGACGGTTGTGCTGAGTGGCACATATTTTGGTTTGGGGCTTTGGACTTAAATGTGTGGAAACAAGGAGAGTTCACATGGAGGAGAAGGCTTTGTCCACAGTGCTGTATGTTGTGCCCTTGAACTACAGTCAGGGGGGAAGGAGGTAGCTGTAAGGGTGTGCTCAGGAGTGAGGGTTGACAGAAGACAAGGGATGAGGGAGGGTATGTCATCAAGAAGGGTGAGTGTAGAGTCCAACACTGGGCAGAACTGGGGTGAATATTGACTCTGCCACCTATACATTGTATGGATTTGGTCAAGTCTTTTCACCTGTCTGATCTTCTCTTTCTCAGCTGTGTGGTGAGGATGAGACTTGGTTTCTTTTAAGATTCTCCTGCAGATGAAGTAAGATGAAATATCTAAAATAGCTTATACTTGAGGAAATTCTCTGGCATTCCAGGGGTTAGGACTCACTACCCACGGGCTTTCACTGCCAGAGTGGGGATCAATTCCTAGTTGGGGAACTAAGATCCCTCAAGCCGCAAGGTGTGGCCAAATAAATAAATAATAAAATAGCTGGTACATGGAAGGGGCTTAATAAATGACAGGCATTATAAGAATTTACACTTTCAACATTAAAAGGAGCAGTAATTAGGGCTTCCCTGGTGGTGCAGTGGTTGAGAGTCTGCCTGCCGATGCAGGGGACACAGGTTTGTGCCCCAGTGTGGGAAAATCCCACATGCTGCGGAGCCGCTAGGCCCGTGAGCCACGGCCGCTGAGCCTGCGCGTCCAAAGCCTGTGCTCCGCAACGGGAGAGGCCACAACAGTGAGAGGCCCACGTACAGCAAAAAAAAAAAAAAAAAAAAAAAAAAAGGAGCAGTAATTAGCCAAGACATGGAAACAAGTTGTGTCCATCGACAGATGAATGGATAAAGAAGATGTGGTACATTTATACAGTGGAATATTACTCAGCCATAAAAAGAATGAAATAATGCCATTTGCAGCAACATGGATGCAACTAGAGATGATCATACTAAGTGAAGTAAGTCAGAAAGAGAAAGACAAATACCATATAATATCACTTCTATGTGGAATCTAAAAAGTGACACAAATGAGCCTATCTATGAAACAGAAACAGACTCATAGACATAGAGAACAGACTTGTGGTTGCCGAGAGGGAGGGAGTTGGTGCAGATATGGATTGGGAGTTTGGGGTTAGCATATGTAAACTACTATATATTTACAAAACAGAAATATACTCACGGACATAGACAACAAACGTATGGTTCCCAAAGGGGAAAGGTGGTGGGGGAAGCGATAAATTAGGAGTTTAGGATTAACAGATACACACTACTATATTTAGATAACCAACAAGGTCTTTCTGTATAGGATAAGGAACTATAGTCAATACCTTGTAATAAACTATAATGGAAAATAATCTAAAAAAGAATATATATATATATATATATATATACACACACACACACACATACCAGTTTTCTTTATACCTGAAATTAACACATTTTAAATCAACTATATTTTAATATTTTTTTCTTAAAAAGGGAACGGTGATGGTCACCTTGCTCACCCAGCTGTCATCTTTATTCAGGAGGAAAGTGGGAGTGATTTTTACTGTCAGGTGGCTATTCCTTGCTGTGCTATTGAAAATGTTATCTAAAGTTAATTCATTCAGAAAATATGGATTGAATAGAGATTTGTGTAAAATCGACAACAGTCATTTCAAGGTCCAAATAGCTTATAACATAGAGATGGAAACAGTCCCATGAAGGATGCACAGGGATCCAGATGTCCTAACACAAGGTGTTGGTAAACATGGGTGCTACGGAAAGTTACTTGAGTTCCCTGAGCCTCGGATCCATTGCCTACAAAGTGGAAAAACAATTCCTATATTCCAGTGTTATGAGAATTGGCAGAGATGAGGTATTTAATACACCCATATTAGAAAGCCAGTCAGAGAGGCACCACCCACTAGCCTGTGGCTTGGAAGTGCTGATGGGAGAGCCCATGGCATCGGTAACCTCCCGGCTACATGTGGGGTGTCTGCAGGGTCTCTCCTCATATGCCTAGACTTTGCCCCATAAAAGATCACATCTCTCCCTTCCTCACAGATACACTCCTCCCATGCTTCTCACATATTGGATTGGTTTTGGCTCCAGTCTTGCTTGGTCTGTTCTTATTTCTTTCTTTATTTAATCTCACAGTTATGAACTAAGATGATCAGAAGACTGTTGTGTATGTCCCAGGAGTGGCTGGTTTTTCAGTGTGGTTTTCTTGTTGCTGGCTCATACTGGTTTGAAAGAACTGATTTTTAAATTGTCAGGAATTTTGAGAGCCGTGATAAAAAACGGTAGCTTGAAGTTGGCCGTAATAGGGGTATTTACACCATGGAAATCTTCTGATGCCACAACATCAGGGCTCCCCACTCTGAGAGCCCATTGTTTGCCTTTGCCAGCACACCATTGGTTTAGGCTCTGACTTCATCAGTTTAGCCACGGTTTGTAACTTCCACCCACCTGAGCACAGCCTCCTGCATGTGGATTCACATTGGTGGATTTGGAGTTGACAGTTGCTTTGTTCACTAAGACTCATGGGCTGTAAACAGCCACTGAGACTCACTGTCAGTCCCAAGAACAGCATTTGAAGAGACAAAGGGAGTTGGTAGGGCTGGAGCGTGCTCTGAGGAAAAATGAAAATAAAAGATAAGTGTTAAAAAAGAAGTTTTCTCCCTCTTTCTGCAGGTTTCTCATGATTAGGCACTTGCCACGCATGTCCATTTCCACATTGCCTTGCTCAATGTGCTTGGGACGGTCCGGCCTCCCTCCAGGTCATGCAACTGTGGGCCGGTGCAGCCATAGCTCTGGAGTCCAAATCCCAGCTTCTGAAGCTGACCAGAACCCCCATGCCATCATCACTGATGAATGATGTGTGTGTGTTTACAGGGGCGTCTTACAGGGCCAGGCTGGTACTCTCTGGGCACTGCTGGTGACAGGCCACCTTCCCAGCCTTATACTTCAATAAAATAAATTTAAAAAATATATATATATATATCTTGCTTTGATGAAAGCACAGAGATCGGGCTGTATCCAGGAAAGAAAGAAGGTAGGGACTTATGTCAGCAGCCTATGAAACAGAAAATGAGGGCCTGAAATTACAACTTAGAGCTGTGAGGATGGGGAAGAGATTGTTTAGAGAGGTGGGGTTTTTTGTTTTTGTTTTTGACAGAGTATTAAACTCAGTCTTGGGATTTAAGTTGCTTTTTCCAAGTCTTAACTGCCTAGTTGCAAAATGGCTGATTATCAGTCTATAACTAAGTGAATTTACTTTGATTTCTCTTAATTTTCCAGTGTTTGACCTTCTGCTTGATTACAGCAGATCTGGTGCACTGTTTCCTTTCAAGCAATTCGTACAAAAGTGAAAGGCACATGAAGTAGCAGAGTTAAGAAACTGTGAACAAAAAGAAGTTGTATTTACATGGTACATCTTTACTAGGAGCTGATATCCAGTTAATTATCTTAATTTTCACCACATGCCTTTGAGACAGGGACAAAGAAGGTATCATTATCCTCATTTCACAGATGAAAAAACTAAGGCCGAGGAAGGTTAAATGATTTCTACTTTCTTGGTGTTTCTGAAATGGATGCAAATAATTCTAATACCGGGCAAACCCAAGAGAAAAGTAATTGACTAAGCCTTAGAGTAATCACTTAGGAAAACCACAAACTAAAATAAATGATAAACAGTGTCGTACATCCTAATTAATCCCATAGCCCGTTTAGAAGGAGCCACGTGAACTGCAGAAATAGGCTTTCCGAATGAACTCTGTCCACATGTGCAGCAAAAAGCCACTGTTGGCACCAGCCACAAAGCATGGGTGGTGTGCAGACCTTCAGACACTCAGATCTCTGCAGGAAAGAAAGTGCTCGAGCTGAGCTGCTTATTCATCAATTTTTTTGTCTTTATGAGCAAATGTATATATACATATATATGCATTTACATGCATGCATGTGTATATATAAACATACAATTTCATGTCACTATATTAACATGATCATATCATACACAGAGATGGGGATCTGTATGGCTTTGTCTTCCTCATACTTTATGTTTGCCTCCTTGCTGTCTCCACCAAAAGACCTTCCTTATCAGTAAACCAAATTCATAGCCTAAATATAATCAAATTTATATGTTCTTCCATATTTTCTATGTACATATGTAGCCTTTTATAGCTTTATATATGATTTTTTTTCTGCTGAATATCATATCTCTTCCACAAAAGTGCAATCTTATGTGTACTATTTTTCTTAATCTTATAGAAAGCCTTCCAAGTCAGTTGGTATGATTCCAATTTATTATTTTTCACGATTCCTTAATATTCCTTGCAATAGATGGACCATATTTTATTCAAACATTCTCTATTTATGGTAGTCCTTTTGTGAACTGTAGTTTTTATTTTTATAGGACAGATTCCCAGAGCTGTATTTTTTGGGTCGAAGGGTATATGAGTTTTTGTTTTTGTTTTTGTTTTTTTGGCCACGCCGCGTGGCTTGCAGGATCTTACTTCCCCGACCAGGAATTAAACCCAGGCCACTGCACTGAAAGTGCTGAGTCCTAACCACTGGACCACCAGGGAATTCCAGGGGATATGCGTTTTTAATTTTTAGTCTTACAAACCGTTTCTTAAAAGAAGTAACATTGGGACTTCCCTGGTGGCGCAGTGGTTAATAATCCACCTGCCAGTGCAAGGGGACATGGGTTTGAGCCCTGATCCGGGAAGAGCCCACATGCCACAACTACTGAAGCCCGCACGCCTTGAACCCATGCTCTGCAGCAAGAGAAGCCACCACAAGGAGAAGCCCTTGCACCGCAACAAAGAGTTGCCCCTGCTCGCTGCAACTAGAGAAAGCCTGTATGCAGCAATGAAGACCCAACACAGCCAAAAATAAATAAATAAAATAAATAACTTTATTTAAAAAAAGAGGTAACATTACTCTAGCAATGTGAGGGTTCTCTATTCTTCATATGTCTGCCTTCAGAAAGCATAATCATTCCTTTTAAAAGAAAGAATTTATTGCTACTTTAATTTGTGTCTCACTCATAGTTACTGTGTTTGAGCATCTGCTGGCCATTTGGATTTGCTCCTGTGTAAACAGCCTCTTCTAATCCTTTGCCCACTTTTTTCCACTGCCATTATTTGTTCTCTTCTTGTAAACTTGTAAAATATCTTCGTATTTTATTGATAATGGGCATCTGTATGTTTTATTCATTGCAAAAATTTTCCCAAGCAGTTCTGTTTTCTTCTGTGTTTTGATTTATCTCGTCATAGATACTTTTAACTTTTTTATAAATTAAGTAGGTTCACACTCACTGTGCCCTGAGGATGTCCGTAAACTCTCCCAGAATTTCTTGCGTTTTTCACATTTAAGTCTTTAATCCATTTGGAATTTATTTTTAACATGATGTATAAAGGAGTCCAGCTTTATATTCTTCAAGATGGATAGCCAGCTTTGCCTGTATCATCAACTAAACAATCCATCATTTTACTGCTGAGTTAAAATGCCATCATTGTTGTTTATCACATTCTTACATACAAGGTGGTCTGCTGCCTTATTCTCTCTTATATTGCAATGATCTATTTGTGTATTCCTAAACTGATCCTTAGCCACATAATTCCAATAGCTCTGTAGTCTGATTTGCTGTACCAGCAATTCAAAATTCAAAAATAAAAATTCAAGATGACCTCATTTATTCTCAAAACTTTATACTTTCATATATTCTTTCAAGTACTTTTATTCAATCTCAATCTCTTCATATAGCATTGAAGTTCTAACTGAAATTTCATTGTATTTATTCAAAAAACATTGACAATTTGATATATATTGTATATCAATATCTATCTATTTGATAAGATGAATCTTATAATACACTTTTTCGGGGTCTTATTTAATAGCTTGTCTTTGGCCATCTGTGCCCTCAGCAGCTGGGAAATGCAGACAGAGAATAGTAGGCGGCAGAGGAGACAGTGAATCAAGGTCATGGTCTTCCAAGACTCTCCTCTGGGCCTTCTTTTCACAGCCCTCCTTACTCCTCTGAGACCTTTGCCTGTTTTCTCTCATTTTACTTCCTCGTCCTTCTGTTCCTGTAAACTTCATTTCCTAGAATCTCTTACCCTCTGGCTTCCTGCTATGTTCATTCAATAGGAGGCACTAACAGAAGTTTTGAAGACAGAGGAAGCGAAGAGAGAGGGCATTTCTTTGTAATTTTTTCTCTGTTTCCCCCAGCATCCCCATAGGTATGTTTACAGGAGGGTTCCAACTCTGCTAATAAGCTTCTACCATGATTTTAGCTCCTGTGAGCAGCCCTGGATTTTTAACCCTGTGTATGCTATCTTTTTTTCTAAGTCCCTCCAGCTCTAGCACGTTAGGGGGTGCCTCCTCTTTCTAAATCCGAGTTTGCCTCATTGCTCTCTATTTATCATTCCAATTCTACCATCCCTCAGTAACTAATTCTCTATATTAAATTCTCTGTTTGAAACACCTGAGTCACATTCATTTTCCTGTCTGAATTGTAACTAACACACACTCCAAATGTATTTCTCATCACGCTCTACCTGGCACCTTGCACTTTCTTGGAACACACACAAAAATGAGATTTTTGTCTTTTTGCACTTTTCCCTTTGTGTCGTAGGTCCTTTCTGACTGGGTTATGCAGTTATATATATGCCTTCCTCTCTATACCCATCATACCTCATGCTGCCTCTGGAAGTCGGTTCAATGATTCACTGTCTCTAAACTAGCTGTTGAGAGCTTGAGGGTAGCTGGCATGCCTTTCACTAGTTCCCAGGTCCTGATTCACTGTGTGGTCACAGCCGGTGCTCTGTACTCGTGACTGGGGATAGGAGAAGAAGGTGAGAAGAAAGGAGATGGGGAAAGAAGAATCCCGGGAGAGAGCAAATGTAGAGATAAAGGGGCACTTTTACAGGGGAGAAAGGATAACTCATAGGTCGCCAGGAATAACTAAATTTGGGGTGTGATAGGATCACTTAGAATAGAATTTTAATGATAAGATAGTCTTTAATTAAAAATGTGGATTAATACTACAGTAAACTGAAGTCTCTGAACCTCAGTTTCTTTATTTTTACAATGGCAACAATAATATCTATTTATGTAGTGTTGTGAATTTAAAACACAATTATATATGTAAAAAAATCTAATATTCTATAAATATGTGTTTAAAAGTCTCTTGCTTGGAGTCATTAAATGAGTGCAATAAGGCTAATAATAATAATAGTAATAATAATAATAAAAGGCATATAGTTTGGAAAGCAAGTGGTAAAAGTGTCTTTATTTGTGGTCTACATGAAAAATCCCATTATCTGTAAAAAGTTACCAGAAATAGTAAGTGACCTTAGCAAGGTTGCAAGATAAAAGGCAAAAATACAAAATAAATAGAAATTCTACATAGGGACAGTGAATGGTTGGAAACAGAATTTAAAACAGTAATGTAATTCATAATAGCAACAAAATTGAGATACTTACAGATGAATATAATAAATAATGTTCAAGAACAATACACTGAAAATTAGAAAACATTGCTGAGAAAAGTCTTTGATGATCTAAATCAACGAGGATATATATATTCTATGCTGATGAATTAGAAGACTCAATGTTATTAATAAATAATTGACGTATAGATTCAACACATCCTAATCAAAATCCCAGGAAGATATTTGCAGAAATTGATAAGCTACTTCTAACATTTATATATAAATGTAAAGGACTTTTAATATCAAAAACAAGAAACAGAAGAGCAAAGTTGGAGAACTTATAATACCTCATTTAATGATTCACTCTGAAAATTATAGTAATCAGGACCTTCTGGTACTGTTTTAAGGACAGACATTTGGAGTAATGGAAAAGAAAGCAGAGTACAGAAATAGACTCACATACATATGGTCAGTTGATTGCCAGCATAGGTACCAAGACACTTCAATGTGTCAATATCACTGATGGCAGTATTTTTAACGAATGGTTAGGAACAATTAAATACAATATTCAAAATACAAAATAAACTTCAACTCTTACCTCACACCATATACAGAAACTAACATAAAATAGATCATAGTTATAAATGTGAAACCTATAACCTATAAAAGTTTTGTAAGTTTTAGGTGAGAAAAAGGAGAGAATCTTTCTGACCATGGATTAGCAAAGATTTCTTGAAAAGACACAAAAAGCATGTATCATAAAAGGAAAATAATGATAACTTGTATGTTGTCAAAAGTACTAAACATTTCTGCTCTTCAAAAGATAGTTAAGAAAAGAGAAATACAAGCTACACATGAGAGAAAATATTTACCAAGCATATACTTTGACAAAGGGCTTGTAGCCAGAAATAGATAAGATATTTTACAAATCAGTAAAAAGACAAACATCTCAATTAAAAAAAAAAAAAGCAGTCAAAAGATTTGAACAGACACTGTATTAAATAGTTTGGATCAACTGAAACTCTCACTTTGGAAAACATTTAGGCAATTTCTCCTAAAGTTAAATACACACTTACCATACTACCCAGCAATCCAGGCTTTTATCCATGAACAATGAAAACATATGTCCACACAAAGACCTGGATAAATGTCCATAGCTTTACTATTAATAGACTCAGCTGAGTACAACTCAAATCCCCATAAGCTAGTGAATGAATAAATAAGTTGTGTTGCATCCATACAATGGAATATTCCTCAACAATAAGAGAGAATGAACTACTTACACTTTCAACAACACAGATGAGTTTCAAAAGTATTATATTAAATTAAAGAAACCAAACCCAATAACTACATATAGAAGATACCATTCATGTGTTACTCTAGAAAAGACAAAACTGAGAGACAGAAAACAGTCAGTAGTTGCCAGGGGTGGGAGTAGAAAGAGTTTGAGGGACTTTTTGGAATAATGGAAATGTTCCATTGCTAGATCATAATGGTGGTAACAGTACTGTATTCACTTGATAGAACTCATTCAATTGCATCATTTTTGCTAGATCCAAATTTGAGGATTGTAACCTGGGAAGGGCACCTCAGAAAGCTCTGAGAACTGTTCTGACTCTTTAGAAGTCGAGGCAGTTATATGTTTTCTGAGACAGAGGGCTGTACCTTAAATGACATATTACTGACAGTTTACACAATCCAGATCTGAGCACCATGTGATCCCTTATCAAGAAGGAATATTATCTTTTAAGAAGTTGTCTTGTTGATGCTAGGAGAATGGTGCTGTTTATGGGTTGAGCAGGTATTTCTGCTGATGGGGAAGTTTTGGTCAATGCAAAATGTAGATATAAAATGCACAATGGGGGAGAGAAGAGGCCAAAGGGCAGAGAAAATGTTTTTACATTTAAATTTTTCTTGTCTTCTTAGCATAAAATATGAATTTTATTTTATTTTTATTTTTTAGCTTAATTTTTCTTTTATATTGGAGTATAGTTTATTTACAATATTGTGTTAGTGTCAGGTGTACAGCAAAGTGATTCAGTTATACATATATGTATATCCATTCTTTTTCAGATTCTTTTCCCATATAAGTTATCACAGAATATTGAGTAGAGTTCCCTTTCCTATGCAGTAGGTCTTGTTGATTATTTATTTTACATATAGTCGTGTGTATATGCTAATCCCAAACTCCTAATTTATCCCCCACCCTCTTTCCCCTTTGGTAACCATAAGTTTGTTTTCTATGTCTGTGAGTCCTTTTCTGCTTTATAAATAAGTTCATTTATATCCTTTTTAAAAATTCCACATATAAGTGATATCATATGATATTTGTCTTTCTCTTTCTGACTTACTTCGCTTAGTGTGATAATCTCTAGGTCCACCCATGTTGCTGTAAATGACATTATTTCATTTCACAATGTTGAATGAGAAATTTATAAAATCTATGACTTCTCAGTCACACGTAAGCATGTACTCAAAATAATGTAGATTGGGTTCTGATATTAACACTCATTTCCTCTTTAAAAAAAGTCTAGGGGGACAGTTCCAGCAATTCTGATTTTTAATATCCAATCTTTTCTTTCTCACATGATTGCACAGAGATTATAGCACCTTATTTTAGGGCAGACCTTTGTCATGGACTCAGGTTTATTTTTAGTCTCCGCTAAAACACCTGTTTAAAATTCAGTTTCAGAACTATTATTTCCATTGATTCTGAAAGATTCTTTCAGTGTGCTCTGTGAAATGGCCATTTGCTTTACATACCATACAGGAAAGCTTTCTCCCTTCTATCTGGTCATTCAGTCCAATGTGTGCTCTCTATTACACTGCAGTGCAGACATTTCACTCCTTTCTCTTTGATGGGAAAATCCACTTCTGGAATGGAATCTGAGCTACAAAGACATTCCATCAATGGACAGAAAGAGGTATGCATGCCATGCCCTATTTATCATCATTGAGCATCTCCTCTCAAAGTTATAGGTCAACATGGCTTAGGCTACAAGGAAAATAAAATCTGTATTTGTGAATCCTTCTGAGAGCAGTAACATGCATTTGGAATGTGAACTCTCTCCTGGGCCTCCATACCAGAAATGATTTTTAAAATATTTATATTTGCAAAAGTTTTATTTTTTAATGTAAAAGAACATAACATATGCCTCTAAAAAATGTAATGCAAAATTAAATAATGTCAAATAGAGCTGTGTCTACACATTGACTTCTGTTTTTTTTTTTTCCCTACCTTGTTGTTTCAGTTAAAAATCAATCAACTACCTCATTCCTTTGTCTATAACAGCACTTTCCAATCAGTATTTTGAGGAATATCGCTATCTGTATTTGTTGTCAATTGATGGTCTGAAAGGATTTCAAGGTCAAATCATTTCTAGCAAGGTTACATAGTACTCACAGAGCTCATTAGCTTGAAAATGCCTCTGAGAGTTCCCAGAGTCAAGAGATGTGGTTAACATTTTCTAACCCCGTTTTTTACCTTATTTGAGTCAGGAATTTGTCTACACATTCTTGCCACTAAAAACATATCAATATTATTTGTTGCTGCTGACAATGGTGGGGGTTGCTTGTGTCTAAAAACACAATATGGTGGACTTAAAAGGATGGATTGTCTGCATGTCTTATTATATGGATGAGATCTAGATCTGCAGTTACAGAAGATGAAAAAATACATTTGAATATTTGGAATCAGTATTGTAGTTTACCAAACAGGTGGTCTCAGGTTTCTCCACATTACATTATGACTTATGATTCTTATGGCATTTTGCAAGTATTAAGTGAGAAAATTGTCGTTCAACACGCAATGTATATACATAGTAAGGGTTCAATAACTGATCATTATTACTATCACCAGTTTTAATATTATTCATTCCTGAATCCATTCTCTTAAGCAAGATACATGTTGCCTTTTATTATAGATGGAATGAATATCTTATGAACTATTTTGAATGGCTGACCTTTGGGGAGAGCTAGTCTTTTTTGATTGCATTTATTATGTGTGAATACGAGTCCATTCCAAAAATATCACTGATGTTTTATAGTATAACATTAATCTACAGAGAACAATATTAATACTATAACTTGACGGGCACCAAATTCAAATTTCATATCTTTTAGTTATCTTTTGCTATGTAACAAACCTCTCCCAAACTAGTGGCTTAAAAAAATGACTTTTATTCCTCAGAATAGTGTTGATCCACTGGTCTCAGCTGTATCTATGTGGCATGAGCAGAGGTTACTCATCTGTCTGCATAAAGTTGGCATCTCTTCTGGCCCAGAAAGTCAAAGAAAGCTTCACCCTCACATCAACTTCCAAATTTATATGAAGGTATATATCTCACATTAAGTGTACATAAAGCAGAGCCTCTATACTGACATATTGAAATTTACTTTCTGCTTAGCCTTTTCTGTTATGTAAACAATTGTACATTTATTTGCCATTCTAAAACTGCAGGATCAATTTTACATAATTTTGCTAAATTTCTGTGCTTGCTCATGAGCAGTTTAAAGTACTAAAAACAACCAGCCAAAGAACCACTTTAGCAGAAACTTATGTCCAAAGAGGGAAAGGGGAAAGAAAAAGAGGAAAATGGTAAGAGAAACGCTAACTAAGGTAAAACGGATGATGTTGGGGAATGTTTCTCCCCATGGCCTCACCACAGAGGTATCTTGGGCTTCCTCACAACATGGAAGGCTCAGGGTAGTTGGGTTTCTTATATGGCATCTGATTTCACAGAATAAAAGCAGAAGCTGCAAAGCTTCAAGAAGACTAGGCCTGGAACTAGCTTAATGCCACTTCTGTCACATGTCCCTGACCAAGGCAAGTCACAAGGCCAGCTCAGATTCAGAGAGAAGGAAGCGGACACCAGCACTTGAGCAAAAGCAGCACACACATACAAAGAGAGAGGCAATTCTCTGCCTCACCTTCAGTCACTAATTTAACCGCACCTTCCAAGTAGACTCTTCCTGACATGTATTCACAAATGGATCTTGGACCCAGATCTTCCCACACCTTAAATTCTCAACATATGCTTGTTGAATTTATCCGTCTTCCCTCTGGCACACATCTCTGCATAAATATACCCTGTTCAGTGCCAAGAATGGTGCCAGACTGGGCTGAGTGTCAAGGAAATCTACCTCTGCCCTCTCACCACTCAAGAACACAGATTCAATGATGCAGTGCTGAACATCAATGATGCAACACTGAACACCATGACAGGGAAAGTCCAGACATCAGTGGGACACCAAGGACGTGTCCCTTGGAGGTGCTGAAGGAAGTCAAGGGGGCTTCCCCAAAGAGCCACCTGTGCTCATTTTAAGAGGGTAGGTCAGGTCACAGGTTCAGATTAGTAGTAGTTGAGTCATAAGTGGAAGCAGGAAAAGACTGCTTTTCCAGTGCTTTTCAAAATGCACGTCCCAGATCGACAGCATCAGCATCACCCGGGAACTCAGAAAAGCAAATTGTCAGGCCCCACCAGGACCTGCTGCATCAGAGACTCTCTGGGTGGAGCCCAGTGTTCAGATGAATACTGAAGTTTGAGGAATATTGCTTTAGGCAGTAAGTGTAGTGTGTGAAAGTGGAGAGCCTGGGAAAGTATGATTTACTCTAAATCCCCTGATGGGCGAAATAAACCCGCGTCCATAATCACATCCGGGTGAGGACCTGCGCGGCTGCACTCACAACTCTTTCTGGAGATTGTCAGGATTGTCCGTTTTACTGCTTTAGGTTCTAGTGAGAATGAGCTGCAAAATGATAAGACCAAAAGAGGAATTCAATATAAGGAACAATTATCCCCCAAGGTGAAATGAAACCACGGAGCTAATCGGTCTGTATGAACTTTGAAAACTATACAGCTCTAGGTACGTACTGGTAACTTGAATTTTGATATTAGTGTAAATTATTTGTGAATTGAAACTGTGTAATTTTGGGTCTTTGTAGTTGTTAGGTGACTGCATGCATTTCAAGGACAGGGTCCTGTATGAGCTGCCTCAGGTCTCCAGTTAGACTTTAATTCTAGTTTGTGGTGGTTCATCAACAAACGTTAGCTAAATTGACTCTTGAAATGTTGGAACGAGGACTCAACTGGGAGTTATGATACCCCGGTATAATCTTAAATTTGTAACAACTTGCTGTGTGAGCTTAGGTAAATTACTTCATCTCTCTGAATCATGGCTTCCTTATCTAATAGGGTCCTGGATTCTTTGATATTTCAGTTATATTTCAGTTCTAAAATTATATTATAAATCTCAATTTTCTTTCCAAACAGAAAGAAACAAACTTTCTCTCTCTCTGCATCCTTCTGTTTATAAAAACAGGGCATCTATTATAAAGTCAGCCAGAAAAATATTGTTTGAACCTTCAGATGATATTGGATTGGGATATTTTCTAAGGGCTATTCCAGAAAGAAAGGAAGATAAACAGGGGAACCACAGCAGAGGACAGAGCTGAAAGAGAGGGGCAAATGTATGATTAGGTTTTTAGATTGAAGTTTGGAAGGAGTAAGAGGACAGGGAAGATGAGCTATATATATTTTTTTAGGTTTCTGAGGTCTGTTAAAACTTAAATGATGCAGTCTGGTGAAGATATAGAAACAAAAATGTCAGCTGAACACAGGGTTGAGGGCAGGTGATCAGTAGCTGGGGTGCACTTAGAACAGAATCATCTGACAAACATTATAAAGATGCAGGGAATTCATAGTATTGGGGAGTTTCAAAGATACAAAATAAGAATAAAGATATGGCTGATGATTAACCCAATGGCTAAGTAATTGGCATACTAGGAGTCATATTTCTCACAACTTGACTAACCACAGAAATTTATAGTTTTGATTCCTGTAAATGCAATGGAACGTATATTTTATTACAGCATTAAAATCTCCTGCAAAAGGGCATTTGATCATTCTTTTTCTTAAGTTTTCTGAAGGTGGTCTTCAAGGCAGGCAAACTTTAAAATTAATTCCAAGATTACTAAATTAATTACTCAAATTAATTCCTGCCTCCTGATACTTTGGGCATTCTCAACCACATTCACTGGGTGTCATTAAGATTGTGAACATTCTATGAACAGCTGCTACCTGCCAGGACCTGGTGTGGGTGCCAGAGACACAAAACCTCGTAAATTACAGACCCTGCCCTCAAAGAACCCACAGTGCCTTCTCCTAGGAGTTACTTTGGAAGATGTCAGGGAAATGAGACTAGAAATATGAGGTATTTAGGAGAGAAGGCACTAAAAGGTCAGTGAGCCAAGTGTCTCTAAGGGGTCACATTGACCTCTCCCTGCCCCAATGCCCCTGAAATATAAAGCTGGTGATGAGGAAGGTCAAGATAGAAAATGCAATTACCATTCCTCTGAGAACTACGGGATGGGCTTTCCATTCCTGTTCCAAGCTCTTCTATCTGCTTGCTGCTATCTAAGATGGCTGGGGACCCTAGGTCCCTGCCCCCCCACCATCCAGCTAACCAGGATAACCTTGCAGAGGCTCTCACATTTCCTCAAAGCAGATTCCATCTGTGAAGCATATTGAGGGAGATGGTGGGAATGTCTCTACTGCTATAATATCAATGGGGGATTCTCTCTGGGAGGGACCTAGGCCAACCCCACATGCTGATTTCAGGCACATCTGCCCCAGGAGATCAATGCAGAAGCAGGGGCTCTGAGGAATCCCTGTGGATTCACAACAGGAAGCTCAGGTTCCTAGATCCAAGATGGGATTCACAACACACTTCTTGACAACATTCTTAACTGGTTGAGAACAGATGGCAATGAATGTTTCCCAGTGTGACCCATCCTTGGCATCCAGACAAAGAAGTGTCAGGGGGAAAGGAACAATGATGTTTCCAGTTCCAGCTGTGTTCTTTTGTTAGAAAGTTCTCCCCTTCACGCTCACTCCTTTTCAGCCAGAGACCTGGTTCTATGCTTAAAATGCTGAATGCTTTGGGAAAGTCTACTTCCTTCTCTGGGCCTTTATTTGCACAGTGTTAATGGTGAGAATAGGAAGAGACTAGAAAGCATTCCCTTTCTTTTTTCTTCTTTTATTAATTAATTAATTAATTTTTGGCTGCGTTGGGTCTTTGTTGCTGTGCGCGGGCTTTCTCTAGTGGTGGCAAGTGGGGGCTACTCTTCACTGCAGTGCACAGGCTTCTCATTGTGGTGGCTTCTCTTGTTGCAGAGCACAGGCTGTAGGCGCACAGGCTTCAGTAGTTGTGGCACGCGGACTCAGTAGTTGTGACTCGTGGGCTTAGTTGCTCTGCAGCATGTGGGCTTTTCCCGGACCAGGGCTTGAACCCGTGTCCCCTTCACTGGCAAGCGGATTCTTAACCACTGCACCACCAGGGAAGTCCTGAAAGCATTCCCTTTCTATATTTCTCTGGAAATCATCAGTAAAATGTTGAGGGCTGAGGGAGGTGACTGGGCAATTTTATGGTTAGAGAATGAGATAGTTACAGAGTTTGTATCTGCCAGAGTCCCAGAAGGAATAGATGGCATGATCAACATGGTTTAAATGAATAGATTTTTAAGGAAATACCTATTTACAAAGGTGCAGGCAGAGCTAAGGGAAAAAATAAGACTTGGCAAGTCACCCAGGTACAGTGGGAATTCATTAACACTCTTGGTTTGAAGGAGGATGGGAAGGCTCTGTGCCTCCAGCATTCAGTGATAGTTATAGGTGCCTTAGAGTAGCTGCCTGAATAAAACCAAGAGGGAGCATGAGGATAAACACCTTCCTCCTCTGTTATCCTCTTTTCTCAACTCCCGCTGGGTTCTCGTATGTTCTAAGTTGTTGCCAGTGTATCCTGTTGGCTACAGTCAACCAAAAGCAGGAGAGCAAAGGAATCTAGGGGATGTAGTCTATGGAGATAGCTTCTCTGGGTGGACAGCAGGGCACAGAAGGTCCCAGTGTGTATCTGAGAGGCAATCAAAGCATCGCCAGCATGGTAGGATGGCTGTCAGAAATCAACCCCCAATGTGTGCTTACTCAGATACAATAGAATCCTGTTTCTTCCTCAGATGATGGCCCAGAATGGATTTTCCTGCTTGGCAGATGCCTCTACTCCGCTCAGCGATTTAGGGACTGAAGGTCTCTCCAGTTTATGACTCCATCTTCTCCTCAGGTGTGTTGGTATTGGCATCCTACCTTCAGAAGGAAAGACCATGGAGGTGCACCTGTGGAAGGTTTCTTCTGGGCCATGCCTGGAATTGGCAAGTATCATACATGCATTTCTCTGGAGACATTTTGGTTACATTTCCACACCAAACTACATGGGTTGCAACTCAATGGGGAGTACTTTGTGCCCCCGAAAAAGGAGGATAGAATTCTGTAAGCAGTTAGTATTGGGGAGAGGATTCTATAACATCCAGTGTTCTAATTTCTCTAAAAGATCATTTTTCAACATGTTGGTCTAAGAACTTTGAGAGTGGGATGATGTTGAGTTAAAATCACTAAACCCCGACTCTCACTCCAGGGTAGCAAGATAAAATCCTACACTGGGTTTCAGCCCCTGAACACACATAAGCAAAATTCAGAGTGATGACTACTTCACTCTACATTCTAAATCAACACACACACCCATATTTCTCTCCTCCTTGTTTCTGTCAGTGTTCAACGTCTTTTCTTTTCTTCTCACCCTTGTCTTGTGGATTACCTCTGTATTGTCAAGTTAACTTCAAACTTAACTCCACCCACAATCTCCCTCAGCCTCAGGGACCCCAGCTGCCACAATATAATGACCTCCCAGATTGGCCTTAAACCTTGGGACTGGAAGCCAGTTGCAATCCCCTCAGTGCCCAGTAGGAAAAATAACTGCAGAAGTAAATGTTAGGTAGCTAGTCAAACACGAGGAGGTCCTGCCCCATCCTGGATGGGGTCATCTTTCCCTCCTCCACCTTACATCTGTGACCAGAACATGCCCAGAGATCCTCCCTTTTGTGGTTATAGACCGCTAAGTTTCCAGTCTTATCAGGGCCAAACGAGATTTCAAAAACCCAAAGGGTTTTCCAGAGCACCAGCACCTGCACCAGTCAGCGCAGGCCCGGGGTTCATTATGACGTATTTATAATGAATTACCACTGCGGCCCCCCACCTCCACCGCCACCCCCACCGACCTTCCGTGGGTTTTGCTTGAGTGCTTATGGGTAAGCGCCTGTGCCCAAGGAGAAAAGTTATATAACCTCAAGCTGTCAATCAACTTGTCAATCAAATGCCGCAGGACACAGGGAGGGGCTGCCACCACTCTGAGAAAACCAACCCTACCCTCTCTGTGGGGCTGCTTCTGGCCCCCAGACGGCCCACTCTCCTCCTTTCTTGAGAGTGTGCTTTTGCTTTGTTTAATAGAACTCCTGCTGCTTGAAACTGTACTATGTCTTTCCATTGAATTCTTTCCTTCAAGGGGACAAGAGCTGAGGAATCGCTGTTCTGCTGGTAACATAGAGATTTCTGCACAAGGGCCTCATCCTGTATCATCTATCAAGCAAGTCACGAGTCTCATTAAATAGCCAACCTTGAGAGACCAACAAGAATTAGCATGATGACACATTAAACTTTGAAATCATGGTGGATGTTTTTGATAAGTTTTTTTGTTCAATAACTGATTTGAATAAGTCTCCATTTATCTTCAGAAAATTAGTTGTGGTTTCATTCAAGAGGTATAAGTGTGAAGGACAACAAAAAGCTGTCCTGGTGTGTGGTTGTGAGCCTGGCTGTGTTTCCCTGTGTTCTCCACCATGAGCCTCCAGCTATCACAGAAGCTGTGATATTAGTGGGGAAATAATACATCAGAACAAGCTGCACTGATTGAAGTTGAGCTTCAGGGCATGATTTTCTTTATACTTTGGCCTTAATGTTCAAAACTAGAGCAGACCCTGGTCATTTACAAGAAATGTTCTATGATATTCTAAATTATCCCAATTTGCATACACTGTAGCATGTAATTCCAACTCTAGCTGCCCTACCTATAAGTGGAAAATGTAGTTGAACCCTATAGGCTCTGAATTGTTCTATAAATATAAAACCGAAGTAATTTATAAAGCTATTTTCTGGCTAAGAATCACCCCTTTCTCTTCATTGCTACTGCAAACATTAGCAGCTGGCTTTCTTTTCAGGGTCATTTTCTGCAAAGAAATAAAGTCTTCATGTTTTCACCACAGTTTGTACTTAAGCAATGAGGAGAATAAAGCTTCACAGTCCCATGGAAAGACTAACTCAGCAACTCCTGCCTGCTAAGTCTCCCAGCCCTGAGCAAAATTTTGTATTGTTCCAAGGATCCAGATTTTGGGGTATCTGCATTTGAAGCACAAACTGCCCAGAAAACCCTGTCCTGACCTTTGCTCTGCTAAGTCTGGGTGCGTGTCACCATTCTCTGAAAAACCTTCCTTTGTCCTAGTGAAAGACAAGTGCCTTGTATGGGTCCACGGAAGATATTTCACTTTTCTGTATTGGGCACTTTACCACAAGTGCTTGTCTATTTATCAGAGTCCTGCATTAGACTTAGAGCTCCTTTACCAGGCACCGTGACTCAAGGATCACACAACTATTGGGTATTTCCCTTGAAGAATTTCCTGGAGAATTGTGTGAAAATAGTTTATCAACTATCTTCATATCAAGTAGTCAGGGCCAGAGCTGGGATTTGCCTTTAGACTGACTCCAAAACCCAGGAATGTGTAGGGCATCTTCAAAGTGATGGAGATATGGCTTTCATAAATCTCTGAAGATGGACCAGTAGCCTCCACTTAGACACATCGGGTTGTAGGAAGTCATTTCTCTCAGGAGCTGTGTAAATTCAGCTTCAAGGAATTGTTGCAATCCTCTTGGGATACAAACAGGAAAATGGTACCCCCTTGCCATGGAGTGGCTAGACCTAACACAAATCCTATTTTATATTTAGGCAAAATAATGTCAACATTATTTACTCTATTTTCTTTTCCTGACATCTGCTATCACCTTTCATTGCCCTAGCTATGTTTCTGGGTTCCATTCCAAAATTTGCACTTCTTCCTCTTGTAATATTACATGCTCTTAAATATTTATCAACCAGCATGGAGCAAGCGAAGGGAAAGCCACTCGACTGGCAGTGTTTTCCAGTTTCACCTAAAATATTTGTCCAAGCATTTCAAGGAGGAGGGCAAGATAATGGAAAGTGGATCAAGATTATATAAAGAGGCAAACATCAGGATTGCATTAGGTGTAAATAATAACTTCAGCTACAACAGTTTGGAATAGGAGAATGGGATTAAGATATTTTAAGAAGGCTTTGGTGGTGGAGTAGGGGTGTTATGGCCAGAGCAAGTAAGGAGGAGTACATAACTAGACACTGCACTTCTATTCCTGGGGCCCAAGTTTCTGTTGCCTTCTGTTCGTGGTCATCTCACCCTGTTACTTCATGTGAGGTGAAACTGCTGTTGAGAAAAGCCAATGCAATGAAGCGTATCCAAGGTGGTGAGATGAACAAACCTTGGAAGCAGTTTGCTTTTATTTAATAAAACAAAACACAACACAACAATAACTACACTCTGCATTTTGCACCAGGGAGAAAAAAATCCCATACAATTCTCTGAAACTTACACGTCATGAAAGCTTCAAGATGTTCTTTTCTCAAGAAAATAAACATTAAAGCTTCAGTGAAACTGAATATCAGCAAATCACCAGAAACAGCAATTTTGAAGAAAATACCTTTAGGTAATTTGTGAATGTGAAGCAAGTAGTTATTTTTTCCCTCTGGACAAACACTTTCTAATAGGACAGAAAAAATGGCCAAATGCTATGTGGAAATACCTATAAATAACCCGAGATTTCACAAACCCTGTGACTCTAGAGGTTCATTACCATGTGTGCTGATGTGTTCCCATCCAACAGATGTGTAATCAGGTGGGGGGAGGTGAGGGCTGGGAGTCCATTCATGATGGCGACCTAAAGATTGTCACGGGATATTATGGCCTAAAATCTCACTATTGTATATACATTTGTGAAAGTTTGCTAAGGACTTTTCTTTGCCAACAGCCTCCCTTTAAATGCCCCTAAAAGGCATCTTCTTCAGTGGTACTATTATCAACAAATACCCTCCCACACTGGTTCTTTGCTTTGACTGCACATTTTTTAAAATGATTTCATATGTGTGTGTGTGTGTGTGTGTGTGTGTGTATATATATATATTATTACCACCTCAACATGTAATCAATATGTAAAAGTTATTACTGAGATATTTTACATTTTTTTTGTTGAAGTCTTTAGATGTAGCATGTATTTTACACTTACAGCAAATAGTTTGATTATCTATTTTAAGTACTCTGTAGCTACATGTGACTGGGGCCTACCATATTGGATGGAGCAGGACAATTCAGTCAAATTAAATAAATATTTTCTTGTCCCTTTAATTTACATTATTATCCTTTTCATAGAGGAAGCTACAAGGACTAGTGATGTGCCTGAAAATTTTTATAAATTTACTTTATAAACAGAAGATGTCACTTTTTTGGCATAGAGTTCTATATAGTTTTTTCTAATTTACAATTCTTTTTTTTTCTTGAGGTTTTTTTTAATTGAAGTATAGTTGTACAATATTATATAAGTTACAGGTGTACATATAGTGATTCACAATTTTTAAAGATTATACTCCTTTTATAGTTATTATAAAATATATAATAGTTTGACTAGCACATTTAAAATCACCTGGGGAGCTCTTTAAAAAAGACCAGTATCTGGACTCCTTTCTTGGAAATTATGATTAAATTGGCCAGATTTAACAGATTTGGGGAAGAGCTTGAGCATGGACAGTGTGTAATAGCCTGAAGGATGAAGAGCAGAGTGTCACAGACTAAGCTCGTCTTGGGTCACTTCTGAACAAATTACCCAAATTACTGCAAATTACTCCAGCACTGCTGTAATTTTTTATTTTTAAATTTATTTTTTAAATATAATGTCAATATAATTTTAGTTTATTTAATAACAATGTGGAAAGCACAAATAGAAAGGATCATGCTTAACAGGTATATAGAACTTCAGAATTCTAACAGTAATATTTGCTCCTTGGGCTAACTCAAACTCAACATATGGCATATCCAAGTATTTTTTTTTTAACTGAAGTAACACTAATTTACGATGTTGTATAAGTTTTCATTAGTACAACATTACAGTTGACCTTCTATATACACTACAGCATGCTCACCACCAAAAGTCTAGTTTCTATCTGTCACCACACAATGGACCCCCTTTACCTATTTCACCCTCCCCTATTTCCCTTCCCTTCTGGTAACCACCAATCTGCTCCTTGTGTCTATGTGCTTTTGTTTTGTTTGTTTACTTATTTATTTATTTTCTAAAATATTCCACATATGAGTGAAACCTTATGGTATTTGTCATTCTCCATCTGATTTTTACAGTCAAGGTCCATCCATAGTGTCACACTGATGTAATTTTTAAATCAGGGCTAGTATTACTGGAGCTGAATAAAGAGAATGTTTGTATCGTGGCCACTTGGGAGACCCCCAGGTCACAAATCTCTGCTGACCACCTTTTAGTTCAATAATTCCTCTTCCTAAATGCTCTGCATTCTCCAGTTTCAAAAACACAGGTAAGCGAGACAAGAGATGTCAAATTGGCTTCATTCTATATGTCACCCTGAATAGATTGGTAGTGATTGCTACAAGGCTATATTGCAAAACCGTCGGCATCTGCTTCTGACCCCAGCAGAAAAAACTCCACGATCAACTAGTAATGTCTTCCATGGGTGCTAGGGTTGAGGAGTGACAGCACATGGACAGGTTTTGCCATCTCTGAATAACCCAGTAAAAGCAGAGAACAATTTTCAGATGACCTTTATTCATCTATACACATGTATTACACAGAGTACCTTATTCTACCAGCATATTAGGATGTTATCAGGTTTATGTATGTAACTAACCATTATCTAAGAAGGCCTTTTAAACCTAGTCACAGAAAATAAACATTTATTAAGTACCTATAGGTTGTCTTTTGTTTTTGTTTTTAAATTTTGTTTCCTCCATTTTATAAGACACCATGGGTGCTGAAAACTCAGGACACAATTCCTGATTGTAAGAAGCTTGTAGTTTCACTAGGGAGCGAAAGTATATATGTAAGCAATAATTAATGAACACAGCAGTATTCATTGTGACAGAATTATGTACTGATATAATAAAGATGGTGAAGAGAGTAAATTGTTAGTTACATGGTCTGAGGAAGAAATGTTAATTCTACAGTACATCAGATGCTACTCTGGCCAAAAGGACATTGGAGGCAAACAGGTTTGTCTACACACTGAACAGAGCTGGGTCCTCTCACAAACCATCACAGAACACAAGCAATGCAACACAACAAACAAAAAGCAAACAAACATACAAACATCTACCTTCTCAGCGTTGTATATAGAGGAAGGGCCCAGGCATTCCACAAGCCTGGTTGCAGATCTCAGCTCTGCCATCTGATTCACTGTGTGGCCTTCTGAGAGTTTATTGTGTCTGCAAATCCCTGCTCCCAACAATAAGTTGGAGATACTAAAACCTCCCCTGCAGAACTGATTTAAGATTTATGAAGATGTGTCCACAATCTGGTGCTTAATAGGTTCTCATTAAACGGCAAGACTTATGACATTATTTCTTCAATTCTAAAATGACATTGATTTTAAGATGCACCCTTGAAATAGAAAGTTTTCAGAAGTAAAAAAAAAAAAAAACTTCATCTTAATGTACATCTCATTGTAATGTGAGATGCATTTCAGAAATTGTAAAATGTGAACACGAAGTGCATTTTAGACTGAGTGAAGTGGCATATCATCAAGTCCAGTACAAACAGCCAGAACAATGCTTCTCTGGAGCTTACCATATGCCAGACATTGTCATTAAACATTTAACCCTCATAGGAACCCCACCAGACTTTGAGTCTTGCTACTTGCTTCTTCTCAGGCCATGTATACTTCAAGAGCAGGAGAACAGTTGGGGTATGTTATCGGTTGAACTGTGTCCCCTTAAATTCATATGTTGAAGTCCTAATCCTTAGTGCCTGAGAATGTGACCTTATTTGGAGATAGGGTCTTTGCAGAGGTTAATCAAGTTGAAATAAAGCCATGGGGTGGGGTCCTAATGCAAGATAACTGAAAGTAGCTCTGCTACCCCTTTCCCGTTTGCCCTTTTCTGCCCCCTTCTAACCTTAAAAGAGTTTAATTATAGGAATGAGATCACTAGGCAATTTAACCTAACTCCTGACTTACACTCTCCTGAATAAAAAGAAGTAAGAATGAAGCAGTTAAAAAAAAAATGACTAGCACTCTACCCCTACTAGCCCCCTTAGTAATCCTGTGGGCAGATCACACAGGAAAGATAACATCTGAAGAGTCAGCCAGTCTGCACTCAGTGTAGAAGGATGAAGAACACAACCTCCTGCCTCAACGAGTCACTGAGATTCTCCCCTCTTTTACCCCTTTAAAAACTGTCATGGCTGAGCAGAATCTTCAGAGTTGGTCTCTGGACACAAGTCCACCATCTCTCCTGATTGCTGGCTTTTCTGAATAAAGCACCTTTCATCTCTGCTGACACTTGCCTCTCCAATAATCGGCTTTAGAGTGGGGAACAGCCAAATTTGAGTTCAGTAACATAGTATCATTATAAACAAGGGAAATTTGAAGCAGATAGGCATTCAGGGAGAATGCCATGTGAACATGAAGACAGACACCTACAAGGCAAGGAGAGAGACCTGGATCAGATCCTTCCCTCACAGCCTCGGAGGGAACCAACCCTGACAGCACCTTGATGTCAGACTTGTAGCCTCCAAAACTGTGAGACATACATGTATGTTGTTTAAGTCTCATTGTTTGTTGTATTTCGTTACAGTAACCCCAGCAAACTAATACAGGGTATGTTATGAAGACTTATTTGTCAACAGGTTTTTGTGCTATTTCACATATGTGAAGGAGGAATGTGTCTTCATGATTCTATGCCTTTCATACATGGTCATTTGAAAAGAAAAGCACATTTCAAAAATATATGTATAGCTGAATTGCTGTGCTATTCACCTGAAACTAACATGATATTGTAAATCAACTATACTTTAATAAAATGTTTTTAAAATAACCTGGAAAAATAAATATATAAATAAATTTCAATTGTATTATTTAGAAAAAAATATGTATTGGGATATTCTTATATTTTCTGTGTGATAATTCTAAAAGGACACTCCTCCTTCTGCCTTTTCTCATTCATAGATGTACCGCTACACCAAAAACTGGGGATATGACTGTGGACATTGATATTGGCAAAGGAATATTGTGTACACTCATTCATTCAACAAATACCCATACCCACTGTGCTCTGTGAACTGTACTAGCGTTAAGACTACAAAAGTTAGTCAGGATGGTCTGTTATGGAAGACAGAGCATATAATTAAGGAGTCTAACCCCCTGCAGTTGGATGACAAGGGGCTTTGGGAGCACCAGGAGGGAACAACTAACCTAGCTAGCAGGCTGGTCACAAGCAGGGGGATCCAGAGAGAGCTTCCCAGAAAAGCTGGTGCCTGAGAGGAGTATTAAGGCATGCATTTCAAAATCTAATTTGACTATCATTTACCCACTCCATTTCCTTCTTACCTTTTTTCTTCCTTTTAGTAAACCAGTGTTCTCACACCTGAGCATTCATCAGCATCACCTGGAGGACTCATTCAAACACAGATCTCTGGGCTTCACTTAGCATTTCTTTTTATTTTTTAATTTTTATTTTATATTGGAATATAGTTGATTAACAATGTTGTGTTAGTTTCAGGTGTACAGCAAAGTGATTCAGTTATATATATACGTGTATCTATACTTCTGTAAATTCTTTTCCCATTTAGGTTATTACAGAATTTTGAGCAGAGTTCCCTATGCTATACAGTAAGTCCTTGTTGGTTATCTATTTTAAATATAGCAGTGTGTACATGTCAATCCCAAACTCCCAATCTAAGATATCATCTCACACCAGTCAAAATGGCCATCATCAAAAAGTCCACTTAGCAATTCTGATTCAGCATGTCTGGAGGGGGCCCAGGAATATGCATTTCTAGTGGTGCTGATGCTGCAGATCTAAGACCCACGGCCTGAGGTTCACTTAGTAAATGTTAATGAGCATCAACCTGGAAGCGGGTATCTATCCTTACTGGATCTCAGGGTTACAGCACTGAATAAAACATAGTCCCACATTCAGGAAAATAACAGTTATCAAATCAATCAGCTCCTTATAGTGCAACTGTATTCTTGAATCTCTACTTCTTCGTGAAAAAAATAAATAAATAAAATAGAGTGAGAGCTGCTTCTCTAACAGCATAGTCCATGCTAATACAGGACGGGTGTTTCCAAAAAGATGAATGTCCCATGTCTATTCTCTTTCCCTCTATTTTAACACCTGAATAGTGGGGTCTTGTGAAATGGGCTCTGGTGAAATGGAATCTGATCTGCAAATGTAAGGATTTGTAGGTGTGGGCATTTGTACTGACAAGGCTTGCTAACATCAACAGTCTGGAACTTTCCTTTTTTTCTTTATCTTTACTCCCTTTTCTTGGAGGGTGACATTTTGAATCAGCAGCAGCAGCATGGGGTTGCCTCTTTGATACTGCAAGGGGACAAAGAAGGATATGATGTGCTTTATTTACGGCTGTCAGGATTGGTTAATCATATGTTTATTCTCTGTGATGCATGTTGAAAGGAAATAAGAAGCAGCTGGGCTCCAAAGTGAGCTCTGTCTCTTAGGAAGAAACCATGCCAATGAAAGAACAAAAGCAATGGTCTGACAGGACGATGTTCCCTGTTTTTCTCGAGCTTATGAGCTGGGCTGGCAAATATTTGTATTTGTGCTGATTGTATCTTGAAATGGTCTTGGGTCCAGCTGTGCAAGAATGCATACACTTGACCAAAAGGAAACACAACAAGTGAACAAAAGTTTATCTTCTCCTTACTTCAAAAGCCAAACACTGGGCTTTAGACGGAAAAACAGGTTCTTGTGAAATGCTCCCCTGTGAGCACTGTTCAACAATTTCCCATAAGATGCTATGTTCCTCAAGAGTGGGCCTGTCTACTGTCTGTCTTCAGGAAATCAGCCTGATTTTTAAGAGAATGGAAAGGAGGGTGTAAGCAAGGTCTCAAAACCTAAGTGACTAGTCACTTTCTAGAGATCAGATGATCGGTTAATAATCCATAAGGATGCACTGACAGTCTCTTGTAGGTATTTACGATGTTCAGTGCTGTGGGAATAAAGAAAAACAATAGCATTCTCTAATTCCCATGCCCTGATATATTCAAGATATATTTTATTGTTGACAGAACTAAGCCCCGTTGTATGCAAGGTCAGTTTGAATTAACACAGTGATTGATTTTTTCAATGAACTTTGTATTGAACATTCAAGAAAACAGATTTACTTAAAAGTACATGCACAGGGATGTACCTAAATTAGCACTGTTAATGTTTTTACTCCACGGTTGTGACTGTTCCTTATTCCATTTTAGATCCGATTCATTGTCTTCTGAAAATATTGATGGAGCATTTTCCAGGTGCTAGACTTGTAGGTACTACAAAGATGAATGGCTGGGTCCTTGATTTTAAGTTGTGCACACAATCTGTTTTCCATTTTAATGATCTAATTTCCATTACTATCATTCACAAACTGTTTTCATGCATAGAGTGCTACCTTTGGTTAACACTGCTCTAACATACTAAAGATCTCATTTGTACAAGCCTGTTCGTCCTTCCATCCTTAAGCCCAGGAGGGATACTTGCTCTAAGCCCTCATTCCCTTACCTGAATGTCTGCTTCTGCTGTCTCTAGGGCTCTCTGGTACAAAACTGAATGCCTCAGATTTAGGGATCCACTTAGATTACTTGAATGCTATTAAGAGTCTGGAATTCCTGTGAAATAGTTTTAATAATCTGATAAATTTGGCTATGTAGAAAAGTTTCTGTGTGTATGTGTGTGTGTATGTATAAACATAAGCAAAGTCAAAAAGATAAATGGCATATAGGGGGAAAATTTTTCAACTTACACTAAATATAAAAAGCTAGCTCCCAAATATATAAAGAACTGTTAAAATAACAAAGGAGATCAATAATGTAAAAAAAAAAGTGGGGAAAACGTTAACAGACAATTTACAAGAAAAAATATACAAATGCTTTAAATATGAAAAAGTATTCAATTTCACTCATATATTCACCTGAGAATGATGGCTACACTGTGAGGCACGATCTCTTACCTATCAGATGGCAAATGTTCAAAGGCTTGACACACTCTGTTGGGGATTTGGTGTAGAAATCATCATTTTCCTATACTGCCAATGCAAGTGCAAGGTAACACCAGGCTAAGGAAGAGAATTTGGCAGTCTTTTAAAACACTACAAATTCATTGATCCTTTGGCCAAACACTGTCATTTCCAGGAATTTACCTTGAACATACACCTTCAGTAATATGAAATGTCAGATGCACAAGGTTATTCATTGTGGCATATGTCAAATAGCAAAATATTACAAAACCCAAAATTTCCTTCAGTAGGAAATTGGTTAAATAAACTATGAAACATTTGCACTGTTAAAAGAACAAGGAATGAGGAATATTTCTATTAACTGATGGGTAGTGATTTAAAGGATACACTATTAAATTAAAAATAAAAGATACACATACACACATGCATGCAGACATATACACATGCAGATTTTCTGTAAGAAAAAGGGAGACTTTTTATTTTTCTAAAATAAACACAAAAGGATAAGAGATAAAATATTGAAATGGTTCCGCAAGCTAGGTGAGTGGGAGTGGAGTAGAGATGATAGGGATAAACTTCTCCCACTGTACACTTCTACAGATTTGACTTTTGAACCATATTAATGTTAAACTATTTTGTTAAAAAGTCAAATAAAAAAAAGATCAATATAGAAATTTGTAATATTGAAAACAAACAAAATTGTAATTGTGTATCTAACTGATAGCATTGGTACAAATAAAACGAATTAATCTGTGTTAATTTTTGAGCAGAGTCTCCCTGTTGCCCACCGTCAGTGGGCTATAATCAAAGGACACAAACTAACTGCTGAATCATAGAGAACTTTAGTTTAGTAGGTTTGATGTTAGTAGAGGTCAGGATGTCATAATTCTTGAACTATTGATTTCTTGGTATATTGTAGGAGATGGATAGTTGATAGATAGTGTGAGAGAGACTGTTAGACAGATTCATGTTCCCATCCACCATGACCTCCTGGAGGAAGGAAGGAGATTCAAATACAGAGCAAGGTTGGAATTGGAAGTGTCAGTAGGAAGTCACTGAAAAGAGCCGAGAAGGAATTCCAGTGGCGGTGAGTACGCTTAATGCTCAGATCTTGGTTTAAATAACACACTAATAAGAATCAGGGCTCTTTGGAGAAAATGCTGTTTCTGGGTGGAGGTTGGGGAAAATACAGTGGCTTTGGAAAATATTGCTGTGCCTAACAGTCAGAGACCCTCAGGATATGACAGATGCATGAACAAAAATCATGAGAATCACTGGAAGGGGCTCCAAGTCATCAAAATTCAGACAACGTAAGAATTTAAAAGGATAAGGATATTAACGAATTATAAAAATATGAAACAAAATTACAAATCCATAGAGATAACAAAGAAACAGGAAAAAGAATGGAATGTTACTCCTTACAGAAGAATGCTACTACTTAATATAAAAGGAATGATGGAATTATATAATCACCATTCTAAACCTCTGCTATAATCATTCATTTAAGAAAGGATTATCAACTGACACTAAATGATTGGGTGAAATATTTTTGGACCAAATAATTTTCATAGAGGTTCAAGGTATCACCTCAAATTTCGTTTATTGATTAGAAAGGAAAGAGGCACATCTTTAATGGTGATGTCTAGTGGATACTACTTTATCCAAGGGCACTAAGTTAACATCACCAACAATGGGGCAAACTAAGGTGTGTGTCTTCTGATGTGTTCTGATATGCGAAGCATACAAAGTGGCACCAAAAAAGTATAAGTAGCGTCTTCCCTGGTGGCGCAGTGGTTGAGAGTCCGCCTGCTGTTGCAGGGGACACGGGTTCGTGCCCCAGTCCGGGAAGATCCCACATGCCGTGGAGCAGCTGGGCCCGTGAGCCATGGTCTCTGAGCCTGCGTGTCCAGAGCCTGTGCTCTGCAACGGGAGAGGTCACAACAGTGAGAGGCCCGCGCACCGCAAAAAAAAAAAAAAAAAAAAGTATAAGTAGAATTTAATCATGAGACAAATCCAGAATATGAAATCCTCCACAAGAAAATCGGCAGACTCACAAATGTTAATGTTAGGACAGTTGCACATTAAATGAGCCTAAATGAACGTGGAGAGCAAATTCATGTGAGATTCTCTTGGTTGGAGTTTGAGCACCCCTTCCCCAGTAAAGACTGCTATAAAGCAAGTCATTGCAACAACTGGTGAAATGGTAACAGATAGTCTCTCAGGTAATATTATTTACCAAAGTTCATCTCCTTTGATACTGTGCATTGTCATTATGCAGGAGAATGTCATTGTTCTCAGCAGTTACATGTTGATGCACTTAGTGTGAAGATGTTTACAATTTAATTTTGAAAGGTGCACCCATAATTAAAGGAGGAGAAGGCAAGAGCAGGAGAGTGAGAGAGGATATGGTGAGTGATTTAAAAAGCAGCAAAAATGGCAAGAACTTTTGGGTGTTCATTGTATTTTCCATTCATCTTTCCTGTAGATTTAAGATTTTTAAAAAAAGGCTGGAAGAAAGAGAAGGAGAATAATATTTAAAAAGAGTATATTACTTTTATAAAGAAAAGAGGGGGCTTCCCTGGTGGCGTAGTGGTTGAGAATCTGCCTGCTAATGCAGGGGACACGGGTTCGAGCCCTGGTCTGGGAGGATCCCACATGCCGCACAGCAACTAGGCCTGTGAGCCACAACTACTGACCCTGTGCGTCTGGAGCCTGTGCTCCACAACAAGAGAGGCCGCGATAGTGAGAGGCCCGTGCACTGCAATGAAGAGTGGTCCCCGCTTGCCACAACTAGAGAAAGCCCTCACACAGAAATGAAGACCAACACAGCAAAAATAAAATAAATAAATTAATAAACTCCTACCCCCAACATCTTCAAAAAAAAAAAAGAAAGAAAAGAGGAGAAGGAGGAGTAGAAGAAGAAACCAGGGAAGAAAAAAAGGAGGAAGGGAAGGGGGAGAAGCAGGAGGAGAGGGAGGGGAGAAGGAGGGGGAGGGGAGGAGGAGGGGGAGGGGAGGAGGAGGGGGAGGGGAGGAGGAGGGGGAGGGGAAGAGGAGGGGGAGGGGAGGAGGAGGGGAGAGGAGGGGGAGGGGAGGAGGAGGGGAGGAGGAGGAGGAGGGGAGGAAGAGGAGGGGAAGGGAAAGAGGAATAGAGGGGGATGGGTAAGTGAGGAGAATGGACAATGAAAAAATCTCATCAAGACCCAGCTCCAGGACACCACTCAGGATCTTTCTCCATATATTTTTGCATGGCCATGTGTATTGATGAGTACTATTTTCCACTAATAATCTCTGTATTACATATGGTAGCATATGTAAGGAGAAATTAGAATGTGAGTAGGACAGATCATAACAAAGTTGCTGAAAAGAGTTAAAAGGTCTTTTAGTTTTCGCTGCTTCACTCTACACAAATCCCTTGATGTGAGCATAGTGCTACAAGTCTTACCACAAGAATGGTATTTCTTCAGCTGGTCTCCTACCAAAAGTACATGAGCCTGAAGTGGGTGTCACTTTTACTATAAGCAGTGATCATCACCTCAGCAGCAAGTGGATCTAACCATACTTTTTTTTCTCATCTATATATCTACATCATTTTCTTAAAGAATTTCAACAAGGCCACAAAACCCTTAAGGACCAGTGAGGATATTCTTTACCTCTTCCATCCCCAGAATCTATCATGGTGCTGGCACATAATAGGTACCTAATAAATGTTAACTGAACAACTGGATGACTGAAAGCCAGATATATCTAAAATAATCTTGTAAGGATTTTAAATTATTTTGTATTGATCTCCTCTTCAACATTCTGGCAAACATATGTTCTAGGAATGAAAATGAATATTGAAAGTATGGATGACCACGATAAAGCTGTGTGCATGTATCAGTTATCTAGGTTAATATTTATAAACTATTGATGTTTTTTTCCTTCTAATATTGAAAAATGACTTTTTCACATAGAAAAAGTCATATAATATGAATTTATGAAAACTTCAATGTTTTCCTATCTTCTCTTAAACTCTTGACATCTATCTGTCTGTAAATCCACAATAAGATGCCATCTCATTCAGTCAATATTTTGTGCTCTCCTATAAAATGCTACACATTCCACATACACATTTTCCCCAAGCTAGAAACATTTAAGTACTACTGCTCTTAGTGACTGCAATAGAAAGCAGTAAAAAAGACAGGGAGTTTTCATGTAAGGAGGTAAAAGTGAATTTAGTTACCTGCTGGGTCAGAATTGTGCATTTTTGAAGGTCATTTAACATTTCAGAGTCTCAGTTTTCTTGACTTAGAATGAAGATACACCTAATGCAATAGCTGAAGAATAAAGTAAAAGTGGATGAAGAAAAGAAATAGTTATCATGGCCTTCTACAAGGTTTGTGGATGGGTTTCAGGGCATGTAAGGACCTCCAAAACTGTATGTGACGTATTTGTGTGTATGTGTGCTTGTGTGCATATAAGTGCACTTTTCTGGAGACAAATTCACCTCTTTGGATTCTCAAAAATATCTATGGCCATAGAAGATTAAAATTTATTGTAAAATGTGCACAAAGGAAGTTGTTATTCAGACACAATTAAATTGATATGTTCACTCCACTGTTTGTCCACAAACTTCTTCTATTTGCTATAGTTCCAAGGGGACAGTAAACAAGGAATGAACACTGAGGTCTGGAAAATGAGTTGCCCATTTTGATCCCAGAGCTCACTGGCTGCAGAATCTTGGGCAAGTTATTTGGTCTTTCTGAATCTCAGTTTCATTTTTCATAAAATGAGAAGAGAAACTCCATATTCCAGGAATGGTTTTGCTGTGAAGATGATAGGCAAGGAAAAGAGAAAATAGTCCTATAGTGTCTGACATAAGGCACTCCCACTCTTAAGTTTATCTCTTGAATTTCTCCTTAGTCTTTTTCTCTCCAAAATAAGTCATCCCCATTTTCTGTGTTTTCTCACTGATAATACTTTTGTAAACTCCTTCTCTTTGTCTTCATTATGAGATGTATTTTTCCTTTTCTCCCAATTATTTTCTATTGAACAGATACTAGAACACTGTCCTCTTTTAATGAGTCCCATGGATTCCAATCAACCCTTGTCAGCCATGGGTGACAAAATTGCAAGAAGTATTCATCTGCCCACTCAGTCTGTCCAGCTGGGAGAATCTTATCCTTTTACCAGTCATTGAGTTTCCATGGACTCTTTCACATTTGTCCAGGCCACATAAGTACATATATGAAGAACAACACTATCTAATATTGTTTTTTACTTCCTGGGTGCTTGTTCTGCTTCCCTGCACATTCCTTGAAGAAGTGTCATTGTTAACAAAATCTGACTGCTATCCATCTCCCAGGTGAATGGACAAGGGCAATGATGCAGGGAGTATCTTTCTACAATGGTATACTGGGTAATGATTTTTGGAAACACAAGATTACTAGAGGGACCAAAATAAGAAAGATTATAAGCTTTATTGTAATGGAGCATGACCCTATGGGGCCTTCCAAGGAGAGGACCCTCCTCTCCCCACATGTCCTTTGCCTGCCTCTTACCTGTAGAAAAACTTTAGCCAAAGAATAAATTTAATCAGAAAAATGAGAAAATACAGAAGCAAAGAAAAATAGGCAAACAAGTCAAAATAATAATAGTTTTACCATTAAAGTCAAAGGACCTTTAGTTCCTCCTCAAAGGCTATAGAAAATTATTCTTTGTCATATTCTTTGAGCTATTTTGCAGAAACTAAAACCCATATCAGGTGGAAGAAATTAGCAAATCATGCAGACTGCAGCCATGACATAAGTTGCTCCATCTTACACAATTCTGAGAACTGGCCTCAAGGAAATAGGAACAAACCAACCCTGGAACTGAAGATTAACTGGACTTAAAGCAATCAAGATGACACTTACCAGACACCACATGACCAATTTCAAGATGATGGTCAGAGCTGACTGTGCTGCTCTGCACACAGCCCCCTCCCTCTGTCTATATGCCCCTGAAACTCCCCTTTTTAAGCTCTTGCCTCCAGATTGACAGTGGGGAGCTGGCTTTTGGACATGAGTCCACCTTCTCCTCAGGTTGTCAGCCTCCTGAATAAGGCAACGTTTACTTTATTACCAATAATTGTCTCTTGAGTATCTGCTTTCCAGTGGTGAGCAGCCGAATCTGAGTTTGATAACAGTAGCTTTAGGAGAACTGAAAAATAAATTAGATGCTAAAATATTTTGCAAACTGAAAGTACAGGAAGCTCTAGGAAGAGAAGACATCTGGTTGACATTAAGGGGGATTAATGAATAAAGATGAGTACGAAGTAGAAAGACCAAGGATGATTTGGATGGCCCTGAAGTAAAAATGATCATTTGTATTGACTATCAGACATGTAGGAAATGCAAGGATTAGTTTCATTTAAAGAGTATCAGCCCAGCTAAGAATGAAGCATACTAAGCCTTCTTTAAATGGGTTTGGATGGAATTATATCATTATAAGCACAATAAGCCTGCTTCTAAGAGGACATCTCAGCTTTGGCCAGTGCTGTGTCAATGCACATCCAGTAAGTTAGTGAGAAAGACCCAGCAGAAATTTTGGTCCATGGAAACTGAGGATCCTCCCCAGAAAGAATTCACATAAGGGATGTTGGAGCAGCACATGTCTGTGACCTAGGGATTCCAGCTTAGTGGTCAGAGGCAGAGATTCTCAGAACAACACGTTCATCTTCTCTCAGATCATTCTAGATTAAGTGTGTGTGTGTGTGATAAAAGAGGAAAACAAGAGAGAGGGAGAGAAATACAAAATCAAAGGGAGACATATTTAAGAAAACAAAAGAGATATTAACTCTGAAAGGCATTTGATTTAGAATATTGTTTTGGGATGACTTGAACAGAATATGATACAAAAATGAGCAAGCCATAAACTTCTAATGCATTTCTCACTTTCTCATCCCCATAAATGTGATTTGCTACTGGTCCTTTCAAGTTTTAGCACCCTGGGAATTAATGGTACCTCCCATCAGATCAGTGACAATTTTAGGGTAGGAATTCACCAGCAGCACATGGGAGGCACCTCCAAGAAGCACGAAGAGGAGAAACACTTAACAGAGGAGATGAGGTACTGCATGAACAGTGGAGAGCAATAATCAGTCAATTCTGAGTTAGTGAATTAATGTGATCTTCTTTTCACCCTGAGAATAGACAGACTCAATGCAAATATCAGGCTCTGGTTTGGGAAGGGCTTTATCTTATATTTTGGGTAATGTTCTAAATCTGTGTTGTCCAATATGGTAGCCACTAGTCCCATGAGCCTACTGAGCTCTTGAAATGTGGCCATTTCAAGAGTTTAAAACTGACTTTTAAGTCAGTAACTTAAAACTGACTTTTAATTTTACTTAAATTTAACTTAATTCAAATTAAAATAGTCTCTTTTTACCAGTGCCTTTTGTAGTAGATTCATATATTTAGAACACAGTAGGTTAAGAACATAGGCTCTGGAGCTAGATCCCAAATCATAAATCTTAGCTCTGTCATTTACTAGCTGTACATATTTGGGCAATTTATTATTTTCATAACTAAATTTTATCATTTGAAATATGGGGAAACTTTCATAACTACTTTGTAGAACTGTTGTGAGGATTAAATGATGGTGCTTATGCAAAGTGCTTAGAAAATACTTTGCATTTATGAATTACTCAATAAAAGTTAGCTATCATTAATATTATTACCTTTATGATTCTTTTTTATTCTCTGTATTGGCTGCTATAGAGTTCTACAAACTAATAGTCAATAAATAACTGTAGACACTAGATATTATTCTTTCTATCATTTTCTTTTACCTCACTATTGAGTAAAATACATTTCTAGAGTAGTAGTGGAGCAGGATGTGGCTGTATCTAGAAGCCTTTGTTGGTTGTGATGCTGAGGCAGGGGTGGGGAATGAAACACAGAATGAATGGAAAAGAGAGACTAGAACCCTAAATGAATGGACTATTCAGAAAAGAATGTACAAGCTCTGAATTATGGGAATTCCAAAAGACGGTTTGCAGTCAATAACTCTGCATCAACTAGACTTTTGTTTTCTTGGAACTAGTAGGGCACTATGATCAAACATTTCCATCAACTATGTTGCCTTATGCCCATTTTTGGAAAATCCCAGCCTCCCACGGTCAGCCAGTTTTTGGTTTTGATCATCATAGTCCTTTAAGTCTCACTTATTTTCTATTGACCTTGTGATGCAATGCTTCTGAGATTCATCCATAGAGCTGTGTTATAGTAGTAGCTCATTTTTTTCAGTTATTGAGTGGTGTTTCACTGTGTACTGCAATTCGTTTATCCATTATCCTTTATTGATAAATAATTAATTTGTTTCCACTTTGGCTTTATAAATAGAATTGCTATTAACATTCTTGTACATATCTTTTTATAGACATGTATTGCTATTTTTCTTAGGTAAATATCTAACAGTGGAATTGCAAGGTCATAAGATGGGTGGGTGTTTATTGTTATGAAAAAATTGCCAAATAGATTTCAAAAGTGGTTGTACTATTATACACTCCTACCAGCAATTTTATGAGAGTTCTTATTTCTTCCTATTCTCATCCACATTTGATAATGTCAATTGTTTCCATTTAAATTATACTAGTGACTTTAAATAGTATCTGATTGCAGTTTAACATTGCATTACCCTGAATAGTGATGATGTTAAGATGTAAACTTAGTCAATTGGTTTTAAAACTTTTTTCTATTATAACCACTTCAAGGTATCATTTTTTTCTCAGCTGTGCTTTGGCTGTATCTCACCAATTTTGATATGTTGTGTTTTCATTAATATTAGTTTAGGATATTTTACAATTTTTCCCTTGTGATTCTTATTTAAACCGGGGCTACTTAGCGATGTATTACTTAATGTCCAATATTTCTAGATATCTTATAATTCTATGTTTAACTTAATTTAATGGTGTTCAAATGCATGCTCTGTAAGATTTCAATTTTTTTTTAGTTTATTGAGACTTGTTTTATGGCTCAGCATATAGTCCATCTTAGTGAACATTTCATGTGCACTTGAAGAAAATGTGTATTCTGAAGCCATTGAATGTAGTACTCTGTAATTGCCAGTTAGGTCTTAATGGGTTGTGATGTTGTTTAAATCTTTTATATATTTACTGATTTTTGGACAATTGCTAAACTAATTGCTGAGAGAGGGGTGTTAAAATCTCCAGCTGTGATAGAGAATTTGCCTATTTTTCCCTTTAGCCAGTTTGTGCTTGATGTATTCTGAAGCTCTGTAGTTAGGTGCATATGATTTTAATGCCTTCCAGAAGAATTGATAATTGGCCTGCTGATGATAGGGTCTCTCAGGTTTTGCTTAGGTGAACATATTTTATTTTGCCCTAATTTTTGGATATTTTCACTGGACATATACTTCTATGATTTTTTTCTTTCTTTCAGAACTTTAAAGGTGCCATTTTATTAGTGGCCGAACACTTTGAACTTGTAGAGGCTTGGTTTTACACTCTGATGGGGCATGTCAGGGGAATGCTCAAAGTACTTATCAAGACGCTCTAACTTGGCAGAATTTTGACTCAAAGCTCTTGTGACTTTGTATGGAAACTGTTGCTTTCCTCTGGGCTCTTTGAAGTTCTGCCTGCACGTTTTCTCCTTCTGTGGTTCCCTCCCTTAGAGGAATTTCCCCTCCATTTCCACCTGCTCCAGTAGCCTTGAACTCTGCCTTCTGACACCAAAAAACATCAAGACTGTGGCTTTCTTCATGAGCTCCAATTGTGCCATGCATGGGTACTGCAATATGCATGTAGGGGAAAAACCCACAAATATGGGTGAATGTGGTTCCCTTCTTTCAAAAGTGGACTACCCTCCAGTTTCCCCAGCTTTTGGGTCCATAGTGCCTTTCTTAACTTTGTGAGCTTTAGTCCTATACAAGTTATTTCACCATTGGAGGATCCAGAACTCTCACCATGTACATTTCTTTGTAGTTCCAGATTACACCTTATATCACATCAGACATTCACTAAATATTTGTGCATTTCATTTTATATTTTACTTTAAAGACGTGCTGAATTTGAAAGGACATTGAAGAGTCATTAGTATTCTTTTAAAAATTGTCATATCGGGCTTCCCTGGTGGCGCAGTTGTTGAGAATCTGCCTGCCAATGCAGGGGATACAGGTTCGAGCCCTGGTCTGGGAGGATCCCACATACCGCGCAGCAACTGGGCCCGTGAGCCACAACTACTGAGCCTGCACGTCTGGAGCCTGTGCTCTGCAACAAGAGAGGCTGCGACAGTGAGAGGCCAGCACACCGCGATGAAGAGTGGCCCCCGCTTGCCACAACTAGAGAAAGTTCTCTCACGGAAACGAAGACCCAACACAGCCAAAAATAAATAAATTAATTAATTAATTAATAAAAATAATCATAGAATGTATCTTGAAGAAGCAAACATATGAAAATTAAACAGCACAGCTTTCAATAGCCAATGGAGAGAATATCAACACTGGTTGTAAGTATCCCATAAAAGGAATAGAAAAAAGTCAGTGTTACCCTCTCCCCTAAGGTTGAAAGATTTAACAAATAAAAACAGTATGCCCAGTAAGATTTGAATTTCAGATACACAAATTATAGTTTTTAGTGTATGTCCAGTGTAATATTTGTGATATACTTATCCTAAAAAAAGTATCTGTTGTTTACCTGAAATTCAAATTTAATTATATTAAAGCTGCCAACCCTCCCCCTTTACTTGCTGCTTCTCTGAATGTAAAAATACCAAGCCATGAGACCCTGGGTACTGTCAGAGATCTGGCTCCTGAATGGAAGAAACACTTGTGTAGACCTCCTGTCAACTTGCTTTACAGAAGCTCTACTTTCTGATCACTAAGGTGGGGTGAGAGGTAGGGACAGAGTGTAGAGCCTACAGCTGGGCTTAGAATTCCCCCATGAAACTCAGCTGCCTGCTTGGTATGACCACAAGAGCCATGGCTGGAATGGGACCAGGTAGCATCTTGAAAATGCCGAAGTTTCTTCTCGTTTCAAAGAAACAAATTACAATTTCTAAGGAAAATTTGTAAAAAAGATAAAAAAAGTCACATGTCTTATTGGTCTGCAGTTACCACAGAATTCTCCTCCCTTAGCTAATTTTCATTGTATAGATTTATCACAACTTATTTACCAATTACCCTATCAACTAATGCATTTCCAAATATTACTTATATGGAAATAAGCAAAGACCAACCAGATGAGAACAGGCGAATGCTATATATTCAGAGTTTTCTATCTCAAGTGAGTCAGCCATCATCACTTGCATTTTGACAGAGACTCAAAGGCAGGCAGAGGAGTGGGAGAGGTTTGCAGTGGAAAGGAGGGAAGGCTTCAGGTGTGCGCTAATTGGTGGCTGTTGCTGAGATACTAGAAGCAGGGTATCCTATGTAATTGGTTATGGGGGGGCACATATTTGACTTTCTCTGGTTGGGCCCAAGTTGCAAGCAGGAACACAAATTAAGGAAGCTGTAAGTTATCAATAAAGCCCTGGCCATTTGGGGCTGAATGCTACAGGAGTTTTCATTAGGCTTCCTGGACTGGCTGCTAAAGGTAATGATTTTATTTCTTACAACTCTGGCTTATAGATAGCAGGTTGGCTTCCAGGCTGATTGTTGCAGATTGTGGGTCAGAGTTCTCTTTTTGAACACGATCTGGCCATTATCTGTGTGTATATTCAGTCTCAATTCTTAGAAATTATGCTTACTTATTATCATTGTGCATGTTTCCTTATCCTTTTCACTCAAAATTGGGTTGTCTACTCTTTGCCCTATGATTTCATATGAATTTTAGAATCAGTTCATCAAGTATGGGAGAGAGAGAGAGAGAGTTGCTTTGAATTTCTAAAAACAAAACAAAACAAAATTTTTGTTATGAGTATAATTAGGAAATGTAATAAGAATTTTAAGGTGGGTTATGGGATTCATAACAATTTTTATTAAACTCTTATTTCTACTTGTTTATCTTTAGATGTTCTATTCTGATTCTATATAAACATAACTGAAACAGGAGGGAAGGGGGCAGGACACGACCTTTGAAAGAATGACATAGCCTGATGACTTAAACTGATTAGAACCAAATGGGTCCAAGATGGCAGACAAGTCGACTTCCGCTAGACCTTGAGCCTCAGTATATGCTCACTGTAACACATCAGCAAGCTCAATAACACAACCACCAGTACCATGACAGTTCCAAGGCCAATCATGAGGATCAAAAAGTGGGCAGTGGCCCAATTCCTGGAACTCCCCACCCCTTCCTGAAATAGCTGGAATACTCCTCCCACTCATTAGCCTATGAAATTACCCAGCCCTATAAAAACTGACAACCCCATACCCTGGTGACTTTTTCACCTTCTGAGATGGCCCACACTCTGTCTGTGGAGTGTGTTTCTCTCTAAATAAATCCACTTCTTACTTATCACTTTGTCTCTCACTGAATTCTTTCTGTGATGAGACTTCAAGAACCTGAGCTTCATTAAGTCCTGAAACCAGGTGTGTGATCTCAGTTGAAAGACCATGAGTTTTGGCAGGGTCCGAGTCCCTGCTGTGTGGGTTCAAGTCCTAGTCAGGGTTTAGGCTGGGTTCGAGTTCTGGCATGTGGGTTCAAATCCCAATCTGAAGTGCACGGTTTCATAACCAGTAACTTTTAATGCGCTTCCCATGTCTGGAGCATCTGATGTGTCACACAGGCGGGTCCAAGTGTCAGTTTACTCCTGCATAGTATGCTGGACCCTCAGTGGGCTCTTAGAAGTAGACCAAGTGTGGGGAAACCACGTGTAATGGGCCAAATCTATCCCTCCCCCTGACTTTCTAGGTCCAACAATGTGATTTCATTTTCAATGGGTAGAAAAAGGAAGAAGATTTCATAACAAGTGAAAATTGCATAAAATTCAAATGTCTAGGTCCATAAATAAAGTTTTATTGGAATAGAGCCACGCTCGTTTGTTCATGGATTGTCAATAGGTGATAATGTAGCATTGAGTAGTCGCAAGCGACTGTGGCCCATAAAACCTATAATATTTGCTGTCTGGTCCTTTACAGAAAATTTGCTGATCCCTAGACCAGACTTTCATATTCTCCATGACTGAGTCATATTCTTGAAATGTTTTCTTCAATAATTTTCTCCCTTTCATATTTTGTTCTCCTTTTCTAAAATTCATATGTGTAAACATTATAGCTTCTGGGCTGATTGTTTTAATTTTCTAATTTTTTTCACCAGTTTTGCCTCTCTCTGATTCAGAAGTTTAAATGGCTCTACAAGCTCTGTGACCAGTTTCCTCATTAATTACAATTATAAAAAATCAAGCAACCATTTGAGGTCATATTTATATGTGTCATTATGCAAAACGACACATATTGCATATATTTGTGAAATTCAGTAAAACTGTTGAAATCATCTTTAAGCCAGATGCTGCTTGATGGTAAGTAAATAAAATACTGACATTAAGAAATGGTCATGAAAATAGATTTCTTAAGAGTACCTTGCTTGGGTAATAATTATGAATATAGTATAGCAAAATGAAATACTGAAAAATATGCTTAATTGTATGTTTGTATTGAGGTTCAAATTGTTTTGCTCGTAAGGTAACAAAACTCTGCCAAAATAACATTCCATCATTTTGATGCCCTTGTGTTCTTTTGCGGTACGTGGGCCTCTCACTGTTGTGGCCTCTCCCGTTGCGGAGCACAGGCTCCGGACGCGCAGGCCCAGCGGCCATGGCTCACGGGCCCAGCCGCTCTGCGGCACGTGGGATCCTCCTGGACCGGGGCACGAACCCGTGTCCCCTGCATCGGCAGGCAGACCCTCAACCACTGCACCACCAGGGAAGCCCCCTTGTGTTCTTTAATTAAGGAAATAATAGGTTTTAAAAATGCACTATCACAGAAGGTAAAAGTAAAACCTCCTGTGTACATCACAGCTAAAGAACTACCTTTCTCTAAAGAATTGATATTAAAAAATTAAATGTTACTTCTCTTTTAACAGCCCAGGAGACCTCAGTCATACACATATGAGGCTGGCATATATGTCTTTAATGCCACTAATTTAGTGATGTTCATAATAAACATTCCTGGTTAAACATTTTCCAGCTCTAAAAATAATATGACTTTGCATCCATGTGGTCCTTTCACTCACCCAAAGTGCTGACAGAGTGTGGATTCTGACTGCCTTACGTCTACAGCCTTTGTCTCAAGCTAGCATGTGAAAGACACCGGTCTCCATGCCAGCACAGAGACACAAATGATCCACCACTTCAGAAGTAAGGGGCCCTTACTTACTGAGGTGGAAATGACTCTCCAGTGCTTAGTCAACCACAAGACACATTTTGACACACACCACACACACATACACACCCTCCCCTGTGGAGCACAGACACATACTCCCATGCCCGGCTCCCGCTCCGTGCTCAGGGAGGTGGTCCACTTTGCTGATAGTCCTGGTATGTGTGCTTGGAAGCAGCAAGAGACCAAGAGAGAAAGGAAAGGAAGATCAGGAAGGATGAAAAACAAATACATTATTCCCTTAACTCCCATTTCTCTTGTCTTTCAAGCAATTCCAAATCACCTAGGATCTTTCAACTCAGTTTCTTACTTCTTCATTCATTTATTCAATTAACCATTTGTAACCTAGATTATTTCATTTATTCAAGAATTACTGACACAGGATCTTCTACTTACCAGGAACTTATCTAATAGAATCCAGGCATGCTGGGGGAAACAAGAGAGAAAAGTCCCTGTCATCATAGAGTATGTTGTACATAACACAGGAGGAAACAAATACATAAAATAGGTAATGTCAGATATCAGTGCATTAAAAGCAACAGAACAGGGTAAGATGAAAAAGCACGATTTGGGATACAGGGGCACGATTTTAAAATATGGTGCTTAAGTTAACCTGGGGCCAGAGTCATGAGGAGCCAACCCTGAGGAGTTCTCTGGGAAGAACATTTCAGGCAGAGAGAATGATATGTGGGGCCCTGAAGTGGGCAGAGTGAGTAAGGAGGGGTGAGAGGTCACCAGGTCAGAGGAAGAGAGAGAAGGGGACAAATCATGTTGGGCTTTGAAAGAGGTATCATCAGGGTCTCTCTATCCTTTAATATTTAGACACGATTGGTTCATGCTCCCATTTCACAGTTTCTGGAAATGCCATACCCTCTCCCCTCCAAGATGTCAGTGAATTTCCAGCGGTGTTACATCACCTAATATACCAAGTCCTTGCTTCCACTGATGTAGAAGTAGGTCAGTCGTGGGTCATCAGCACATCCTGAGCACCCTGCTCCACTCTGTATTGGCCTAGGCTGGGCACAATGGGACATGGGTCCATTCTTTGATTACTGGGTCTGCTGCCACACCCACCCCACTGCACCAAGGCATAAGCTGGACATTCCAGTATAAGCATCAGCTTGAAGAGGTGGAGAGTACCCAAAAGAAAGAATGAGGAGGGGGAGGATGGAGGGGTGGAGAAGGAGAAGGAGAGGAGGAGAAATAAAAGAAAACATTTATTAGACAGTCTTGTTCTTTGGACAAATCTGCTATCTTCTGCTTCCCAGAGTCTCCGCATCTCCTTCCCATGTCCTCCCCACTTCTGTTCTATCTGCACACCCATCTCTGCTCTCATAACTCAGAACAGTTTACTCACCGCAACTGCTTCTTAGTTTTAAAGTACTTATGCCTTTAGAGATTGACTTTCTATTTCAGGCACTTATTTTTCCTACAGAATTTTCTTAAAGATATTTTCTTAAAGAGTTAAGTCCTTAAAATAAATTCCAGTGACAGCTGTTTAAATAAGTCCCTCTTCCCATTTATTCACTATGTGTTTTTAAAGAATCCACTGTATACTCTTTTCTATGGTAGATTCTGAAGCAGATATTTCATGAAACTCAATTTATTGAGAGAAAGAGACTATGATAAATATGCAAATAATTAACTAAGTATAATTGTTAATAGAGGCTTGGGTTATGAGTCAATACTACATTATTTTTTCCCTCAAATAGTTCCAGCATTGGCCATTTGGAGCTCTTTCATTTGGGATCTATATCCCTTTGACATATTCCCAGTGGCTTTTTTTTTTTTTTTTGAGTACTTCTTTACTTTCTGGTTTAAAAAATAAAAGTTGGATTATTTCACATAATAAAAAGTGGAGAGGTACAACAGACTGTTATTGATGTCAAAAGAACCCAGACTCCTTCCACTGCCCTGCTTGGGGTCATTTTCAACCAGAGGCTGGTTTTCTTCCTAGTCATAAGGTGAATGCCAGGGGCAACTGGAGCTTTGCAATTAGAAGAGAGTGAGAAAATCCTCCCTTGAGCCAATAGATTAGCCTTCACCCTGCCACTGAAGAGAAATAGGTGGCAGTGGATGCTGGATTGGGAACAAAACAGCACGTGCTCCAGTCCACATTTGCACTAACTTCAACAGTTAATTCCCACGTCTGTGAGCATCTAGTCCAAGACAAAATATATTGCAAAGAAGACCAAATAATGATATGAAATAAGGATTACATGGAATCCCACATCTATGAGTCCAGAGATACTGAGCTTTAAAAATTAAGAACAATTAGGAGATCTTAGAAAAGAAACAGCAAAATTCAATTTGTGATTGAATTGTGCGATGTCTATAAAGACACAAATCTGGGGCTTCCCTGGTGGCGCAGTGGTTGAGAGTCCGCCTGCCGATGCAGGGGACATGGGTTTGTGCCCCAGTCCGGGAAGATCCCACATGCCGCAGAGCGGCTGGCCCGTGAGCCGTGGCCGCTGAGCCTGTGCGTCCAGAGCCTGTGCTCCGCAACGTGAGAGGCCACAACAGTGAGAGGCCTGTGTACCACAAAAAAAAAAAAAAAAAAGACACAAATCTGAAAATAAAGGAAGTCAGGATGATGTGTATATGAACATGAAAGGAAATGGGAAAATCAGGACAATATTAAACAATCTAAGAGGAGGTATAAATTAATAAAGAAAACCATAAATCATTATTATAAAATTAACTATAGTTGGAGGAAAATCTACAAAATAAAATGCAATGGCCCATAGTGGTCCAGGGTGCACAACAACACATATTTAATGACTTCCAACAATATACCAGACAATATACCAGATACTGTGTCTCAAATACAAACAAGAACATTGATAAGAATTTAAAATTGGCATGAAATAAATGAACATTTTCTTCTTGGACTCTAACCTTGCCTGTATTAGCATGGTTCATGGAGAAATTCCTCAAAGATCTACTACACATTTCTCACCTTTTCTTGAATTCTTGACATGTCTTCCAAGATTTATTTTTCCAGATCCTTGACCCTGTTTGTGTTTCCAGCCTGCAGCAATTCACATGGTAGTGAATAGTGGTGATGATTGCACAACTCTGTGAATATCCTAAAAACTACTGAACTGTACACTTTATTTTTTCTTTCAGTTTTATTAAGATGTAATTGGCATACATCACTATATAAGTTTAGAGTGTATAGCATAATGATTTGATTTACATACAACATGAAGTGATTATCACAGTAAGTTTAGTGACCATCATCTCATGTAGGTAGAAAATTAAAGAAATAGAAAAAAATTTTTTGTGATGAGAACTCAGAATTTAGTCTCTTATCAATTTTCACATATAACACACATCAGTGTTAATTGTAGTTATCATGTTGTACGTTACATCACTAATATTTATCCTATAACTGGAAATTTGCACCTTTTGACCAACTTCATCCAATTTCCCCTTCCCCCATCCCACTTTCACCTTCGGTAACCACAAATCTGATCTCTTTCTCTATACTTGTTTTTGGTTTTTTTAATATAATTGACCTACAACACTACCTGTTACACAACATAGTGATTCATTATTCTTATGCATTTCAAACTGATCACCATGATAGGTCTAATTATGTCACCATACAAAGGTACCACATAGTTATTGACTATATTTCCCACATTGTAAATTTCATACACATAACTCATTTGTTTTGTAAATGAAAATTTATCCCTCTTAATATTTCTCACCTATTTCATTTCTTTCCTCTTACACCCTCCTCCCCTCTGGCAAACACCCATTTATTCTCTTTATCTATAACAGTGTTTATGTTTTGTTATGTTTGGTCATTTGTTGTTTTTTTTTTAGATTCCACATATAAGTGAAACCATACAGTATGTGTCTTTCTCTGTCTGACTTATTTCACTTAGCATAATACCCTCAAGGTCCAACCATGTTGTCACAAATATCAAGATTTCATTCTTTTCTTATGTCTAAGTTGTCTAAGTAGTATTCCATTATGTGTGTCTCTGTGTGTATATATATATATATATATATATATATATATATATATATATGCCACACTTTCTTTATCCATTCATCTATCAATGGACATTTAGGTTGCTTCCATGGCTTGGTTATTGTAAATAATGCTGCAATGAACATAAGGGTGCATGTATCTTTTCTAATTAGTGTTTTCATTTTTTTGGATAAATACCAAGGAGTGGAATTGCTGGATTATATAGTAGTTCTATTTTAAAATTTTCGAGGAATCTCCATACTGTTTTCCCATAGCTGCAATAACTTACATTCCCATCAACAGTACACGAGTGTTCTCTTTTCTCCACATCCTCACCAACACTTGTTATCTGAATTGTACACTTTAAAAGGGTGAATTTTATGAAGGATGAATTTTATGATATGCAAATTATATCTCAATAAAACTACTAAGAAAAAAATTCACAAGATAGAAAATTCCACATACCAACTCACTCCCTATAAGCCTGTGCACAGACATGCCTCAGCCTACACTGTCAGTATCATTTATTTACACGGAATTTCCCAGAGAGACTTCTGGATGTACTCTTGCATTAGAGTACTTTGTGTGCCTATCCCAAGCTTTTGTTCACACTGTTCTCTGCATACATTATTACCTTTCCTTTGGTGTATGTAGAGTCTTCCTAATAAATTAATGAGCTCTTTCTCCAAGGAAGGTAGTAGAGAGAGCATTTCCATGTTGCAAGGACAGCCAGAATTTGCAGTCCCAAATTTACCTCCCCATTATGATTTCATGTTTCAGCCCCTACAGAGCTGAACCAACAACCCCAGGGAATAATCAGGGGGGAATGCAGTATTACAATTTCCAGACATGAGATATTGGACTGTAGGAAGGATGTGGGTAGGGATATGTTTTCTTCTAATGTCTTTTCAGGCTGAACTCAAATTTTAGCTTTTTTGTGGAGCCTTTATTTTCCACAGGAATGACAGCCTTCTCCAGCTATAAATTATATTTATCATTCATTTTGGTTTACTTTCTATATTATTAGCCATTTATTTTTCCATCTGTAAGTCTTACCTTTCCAATTGCTGTGTAAATCCCCTCAATTCAGGGGTCTCATAACAGACCTTGTGGAAAAGTAGAAGGGTCATGGTTTTAGAAGTGAGTTTGAATTCCAAATGTATTGTTTTATGATTCCATGTAAATTATCGAACTTGAGAGCCTTAGCTTAACCTATTTGTTTCTAAGGAAGATTAATAAATATGATGTTAGATGAAGAATAAATATAAATAAATTTCCTGGCATAGTAGGGGCTCAATAGATGAAGCTATTCATTTTATCAAATGTTTTTGTACTTTACTGACTCATAGCTTCCTAACTGTATTATGTATTTGATAATACTGTTGATCAATTGATTCCTCAATTACTTTTAAAATCATCCCATAGGACTCTGTTCTGACATTTTTTAAATGAAGCTTTTGCTCATCTACTCAGCCATCTACTCAGGCACGCTCCCCTGCCATCTTCTCAGATTCCTTTATCCCATTCCTCTGTAGCTATTTTAACACTTTCTCTCCATGATGAGACAAGGACTTCCTTCAGAGAAAAACTTTTTGCTTTATTTATCTCTATGTCAAGTATGTAGTTTACAAGGCTATGTGTTTGATGAATTAATAAAGCAATAAATCATTCAATCAAAAGTGATTGCAAAATTGTTGAAGCAAAGGGTATTTCAATTTTAATAGGCTTGCCAGAAGAATAGATGTTAATTATTTCAGCCTGAAAAAAGGAAGAACTTGAGTTTTTGATGGATGGAAGTTGCTGATGCAGTATGAGGATGATTCTTGGTGACAATATTGGCTCATGCATCTTTCCTAACTTTTTCATTTGGTTGAAGAAATATCTCAAGCCAAATCCCAGTTCTTTCCCTCATTATTTGCAATAGTTATGTCAAACTGGACAAGTCATCTATGCTCTAGAGGCCCAATTCCCTCATTTTCATAAATGAATATGATTGTTTCCTTCCAAGAACTTGGACTCTTTAAGATAGCACATGTGAAAAGGGCTAGCACACAGTAGGTTTCCACACCTACTCACCCTTTCCCTCCATACAGTCCCTTGCTCTTTCTACACACATATTCCAAGGTTACCTGCCGATGTGACAGACAGACATGATTCTTATCATCAATGAAGCATGAAGTTATCACCCTCTACTGCCAACTGACTCCCAGTTCATAAGGCTGGCATTCTCAACTTTTCTGAATCTATTTTCATGTTTCCCACCTCTACGTTACCATAGGCAATCGCTTCCTCTCTGTTAGCCTGACTTTCTAACCCATGAAATGATGATGATCATACCTGCATGGGGCTTCTGTGAGGTTCAGTGTGGTCATGTGTAAACTGGGGTTAATATTTTGATGTAAGACACTTGAGTGAGAAATGTGAGCTCCTCCAGAATCCTCATAAAATATCACTGCAACATTTCAGCCATTTCTTACAAGGTGGGGATTGGGGGAATTGTTCCTTAACATTCATGATCTATGTGTTGTGCCTAAAAGATCTGCAAGGTGCCATGCTGATGAAATAGGGTCCAATCCTGGGATTTCAGAATGCAGAGCCACATGGCTTCATTTCTAGTATAAAAATGACAAGCATTGCCTGCCACTTAAGGAAAAACCTATTGTATCTTATAAACATATACAAACTACCTAAAAATGAATGAGTAGCCTTTCCCCATTATGGAAAGAATAAATGCATCCCATTTAGATGAGATCAAAGAAAATTGGCTATTTCTCTTCAAATGAAATGGTGGTGAAAGAGACTTGAAGTATTTGCATTTTAAGAAACCATCTGTAGGAAAAAACTAACTGGTGACGAAGAAAGAAAGAAAGAAAGAAAGAAAGAAAGAAAGAAAGAAAGAAAGAAAGAGAAAGAAGGAAGGAAGGAAGAAAGAAAGAAAGAAAGAAAAAGAAAGAAAGAAAGAAAAAGAAAGAAAGAAAGAAAGAAAGAAAAGAAAGAGGAAGAAGAAGAAAGAAGGAAGGAAGGAAGAAAGAAAGAAAGAAAGAAAGAAAGAAAGAAAGAAAGAAAGAAAGAAAGAAAGGAAGGAAGGAAGGAAGGAAGGGAGAGGGGGGGAGAGAGGGGGAAGAGAGATGGGGGAAGGAGGGAGAGAGAGAGAAGGAAGGAAGGAAGGAAGGAAGGAAGGGAGAAAGAAAAGACGAAGTTTAATTAAACAAAGAAGTTCTGAAAGCAGGAGTATTTTTCTTGCACATTCTCTGAGCTCACCGAGTGTTCTCTCTCTCCCTCAGAAGGAATTAGATTTCTACCCAATGATCCCATAGTGATCTCTGCTGACTTTCTCCAACACTGCAACTGAGTGGGACACCACACATGATTTCAATCAACACTTTGATTATAAAAGTAACCTTTTGGTTCCTGAGTTCTCACTGTGATTATTTAATCCCATATCATGATTACTCTTGGCAGCAAAAACACTGAAAACATGTTGACAAAGAAATAAAGTTAGTTTTCCAAACTGCCCAATGGGTACTATTTCCAGGTATCTGTAAGTCCATCATAAGGGAGAGGGTCAAACTTTGGTAGACAGGTTTTTAAGTATTGTCTATGTAACTTTTTAAAAATATTTATTTATTTGGCTGTGTAGGGTCTTAGTTGCAGCACGAGGGATCTTTCATTGTGACATGTGGACTCTCTAGTTGTGGTGTGTGGGCTCAGTAGTTGTGGCACACAGGCTTAGTTGCTCCAAGGCATGTGGGATCTTAGTTCCCTGGCCAAGGATTGTACCTGCATCCCCTGGATTGGAAGGCAGATTTTTAACCACTGGACCACCAGAGAAGTCCCTATATCATGTAACTTCTAATAACCTGAGTTGTCTAGAAAGGAAACAGGCAGTTGTGCAAAATAGTAATCTCCCTCTCATTAAATGTGTTCTAACAGAACCTAAATGATGCATGTTATATGGTACTTGAGAAATTAGGTTAGATTTTTCCAACATGAGTAGTCCTATGAACTGAATATACACACATAAGCATATATATTTTAAAATATATTTTATAACTGTTATAAAATATTATATTTACATTATATAAATGTATATTTTAAATATATTTTATAAATATATATATATTTATTATATATATATATATATCATTTATTTTCTTTCTTTTTTTTAAGCTAAACCTTCGAAGTGTGAAGAAAAAGGAAATACATACGGGACATAGCAATGGTTGTCACCACAGAGGCAGGTTGGAGGAAGAAGCAGATGCTATTAAAACTGGCCTCTTTTCCCTCAGAAACTCTTCCCATGGGAGGAGATTCTCTTTCCATTTTATGTGCACACTGTTTTTTTTTCATGTCAGTTTAGTGGTTTTCATTACCACAAATACAATGATCTGCCTAATTTTCCATTTTAAGTGTTCTGAACATAGAAATATGTTCTTTGAAATGCAATTTTGCTATGGTTTCAAAGTAAAATATCTATTTTAGGATCTCTAGCATTTATCCTTCAAATGTCTTCTATGGAAACTTTAGTGACAATGATTGGTTCAGGGGTGGGCATATGTCCCAAGCTTATTCCAATCAGAGTAAATCTCAGGACATGTACAAGATTCACTGAGAAGAGGCATTCTCCCTTTTATTTTTTTGTTAACATCTTTATTGGAGTATAATTGCTTTAGAGTGGAGTGTTAGTTTCTGCTGTATAACAAAGTGAATCAGCTATATATATACAAATATGCCCATATCTCCTCCCTCTTGCGTCTCCCACCCACCCTCCCTACCCCACCCCTCTAGGAGTTCACAAAGCATTGAGCTGATCTCCCTGTGCTATGTGGCTGCTATCTACCAGATATCTACTTTACATTTGGTAGTGTATATATGTCCATGTCACTCTTTCACTTCATCCCAACTTACCCTTCCTCCTCCCCAAGTCCTAAGTCCATTCCCTACATCTGCATCCCTATTCCTGTCCTGCCCCTAGATTCTTCAAACCATTTTTTTTTTTTTAGATTCCATATATATGTGTTAGCATACGGTATTTGTTTTTCTCTTTCTGACTGACTTCACTCTGTATGACAGGCTCTACGTCCAACCATCTCCCTACAAATAACTCGATTTTGTTTCTTTCTATGGCTGAGTAATATTCTATTGTATATTTGTACCACATCTTCTTTATCCATTCATCTGTTGATGGACACTTAGGTTGCTTCCATGTCCTTGTCATTGTAAATAGAGCTGCAATGAATATTGTGGTACATGACTCTTTTTGAATCATGGTTTTCTCAGGGTATGCCCAGTAGTGGGATTGCTGAGTCACACGGTACATATATTTTTAGTTTTTTAAGGACCCTCCATAATGTTCTCCATACTGGCTGTACGAATTTACATTCCCACGAATGTAAATGAAAGAGGGTTCCGTTTTCTCCACACCTTCTCCAGCATTTATTGTTTGTAGATTTTGTGATGATGGCCATTCTGACTGATGTGAGGTGATACCTCACTGCAGTTTTGATTTGCATTTCTCTAATGATTAGTGATGTTGAGCATTCTTTTATGTGTTTGTTGACAATCTGTATATCTTCTTTGGAGAAATGTCTATTTAGGTCTTCTGCCCATTTTTGGATTGGGTTGTTTGTGTTTTTGAAATTGAGCTGAATGAGCTGCTTGTAAATTTTGGAGATTAATCCTTTGTCAGTTGATTCATGGGCAAATATTTTCTCCCTTTCTGAGGGTAGAAGAGACCCACTTCAGACCTAGAGACACATACAGAATGAAAGTGAGGGGATGGAAAAAGATATTCCATGCAAATGGAAATCAAAAGAAACTGGAGTAGCAATTCTCATATCAGACAAAATAGACTTTAAAATAAAGACTATTACAAGAGACAAAGAAGGACACCATATAATGATCAAGGGATCAATCCAAGAAGAAGATATAACAATTGTAAATATTTCTGCACCCAACAGAGGAGCATCTCAGTATATAAAACAAATGTTAACAGCCATAAAAGGGGAAATCAACAGTAACACAATCATAGTAGGAGAATTTAACACCACACTTTCACCAATGGACAGATCATCCAAAATGAAAATAAATAAGGAAACACAAGCTTTAAATGATACATTAAACAAGATGGACTTAATTGATATTTATAGGACATTCCATCCAAAAACAGCAGAATATACTTTCTTCTCAAGTGCTCATGGAACATTCTCCAGGACAGATCATATCTTGGGTCACACATCAAGCCTTGGTAAATTTAAGAAAATTGAAATCATATCAAGTATCTTTTCTGACCACAACACTATGAGACTAGATATCGATTAGAGGAAAAAGTCTGTAAAACATACAAGGACATGGAGGCTAAACAGTACAGTGCTAAATAACCAGGAGATCACTGAAGAAATCAATGAGGAAAATAACAAATACCTAGAAACAAATGACAATGAAAACACAACAACACAAAACCTATGGGATGCAGCAAAAGCAGTGATAAGAGGGAATTTTATAGCAATACAATCCTACCTCAAGAAACAAGAAACATCTCAAATAAACAACCTAGCCTTACACCTAAAGCAATTAGAGAAAGAAGGACAAAAAAACCCCAAAGTTAGAAGAAGGAAAGAAATCATAAAGATCAGATCAGAAATAAATGAAAAATAAATCAAGGAAACAATAGCAAAGATCAATAAAATTAAAAGCTTGTTCTTTGAGAAGATAAACAAAATTGATAAACCACTAGCCAGACTCATCAAGAAAAACAGGGAGAAGACTCAAATCAATAGAATTAGAAATGAAAAAGAAGTAAGAACTGACACTGCAGAAATACAAAGGATCATGAGAGATTACTACAAGCAACTATATGCCAATAAAATGGACAATCTGGAAGAAATGGACAAATTCTTAGAAGAGCACAACCTTCTGAGACTGAACCAGGAAGAAATAGAAAATCTAAACAGACCAACCAGAAGCACTGAAATTGAGACTGTGATTAAAAATCTTCCAACAAAAAAAAGCCCAGGACAAGATGGCTTCCCAGGGGAATTCTGTCAAACATTTAGAAAGGAGCTAACACCTACCCTTATCAAACTCTTCCAAAATATAGCAGAGGGAGGAACACTCCCAAACTGATTCCACATGACCACCATCATCTTGATACCAAAACCAGACAAAGAGGTCACAAAAAAAGAAAACTACAGGCCAATATCACTGATGAACATAGATGCAAAAATCCTAAACAAAATACTAGCAAACAGAATCCAACAGCACATTAAAAGGTTCATACACCATGATCAAGTGGGGTTTATCCCAGGAATGCAAGGATTCTTCAATTTATGCAAATCAATCGATGTGATACACCATATTAACTAATTGAAGGAGAAAAACCATGTGATTATCTTAACTGATGCAGAAAAAGCTTTTGACAAAATTCAACATCATTTATGATAAAACCCCTCCAGAAAGTAGACATAGAGGGAACTAACCTCAACATAATAAAAGCCATATATGACAAACCCACAGCAGATGTTGTTCTCAATGGTGAAAAACGGAAAGCATTTCCTCTAAGTTCAGGAACAAGACAAGGTTGTCCATTCTCACCACTATTACTCAACAGAGTTTTGGGAGTTTTAGCAACAGCAATCATAGAAGAAAAATAAATGAAAGGAATCCAAATCGGAAAAGAAGAAGTAAAGCTGTCACTATTTGCAGATGACATGATACTATACATAGGGAATCCTAAAGATGTTACCAGAAAACTACTAGAGCTAATCAATGAATTTGGTAAAGTTGCAGGATACAAAATTGATGCACAGAAATCTCTTGCATTCCTATACACTAATGATGAAAAAATCTGAAAGAGAAATTCAGGATACACTCCCATTTACCATTGCAACAAAAAGAATAAAATACCTAGGAATAAGCCTACGTAAGGAGGCAAAAGACCTGTACTGAAAAAAACTATAAAACACTGATGAAAAAAATCAAAGATAACACAAACAGATGGAGAGATATACCATGTTCTTGGATTAGAAGAATCAACATTGTGAGAATGACTAAACTACCCAAAGTAATCTACAGATTCAATGCAATCCCTATGAAACTACCAATGGAACTTTTCACAGAACTAGAACAAAAATTTTCACAATTTGTATGGAAACACAAAAGACCCTGAATAGCCAAAGCATTCTTGAGAAAGAAAAAACTGAGCTGGAGAAATCAGGCTCCTGGACTTCAGAATATAGTACAAAGTTTCAGTAATCAAGACAGTATGGTACTTGCACAAAAACAGAAATATAGATCAATGGGAGAGGATAGAAAACACAGAGATAAACCCATGCACATATGGTCACCTTATTTTTGAAAAAGGAGGCAATAATATACAATGGAGAAAAAACATTCTCTCTTTTTTCATCTGCCCCTCCTACAGGATATAAAGCAGGAAGGAAGATGGGAACCTGCAGTTGGCTAAAGCCAAAACATGGAGCCTAAGGCTGAAGGCAAGACAGCAGAAGAGAGAGCAGAAAGATGCAGAAACTTACACCATGTTATTTATCAACTGCATCTAAATAAAGCTGGAAACAATTTTTAAAATATTTTAAAACAAACTAAGTTGCAGAGAAATGAAACTTCGGTTGCATTATTTAGTCCTTAGACCAAGATGAACTTAAAGTCAAACCTAAAAACGAGACTTTCGATTATGTGAATCAAGTCAGTTTTGTTTCCTTAAGTTAACTTAAGTTTCCCACGTAGGTCATCTAAAATATCTAATCAATATAGACCCAAAGTAGATATTCCTGAACTGGCTCTCTCCCTTCTTCAAGGCTCATGAATTTGAGGAGCTATCTGTAGAAAAATTCAAAGGAAAAAATTAGAAGAAGACAAAACAATGTAGGAAGTAACACAATCTGGGTCTAAGCTCTACCTGCTTAGAAAAATCATGCAAACAACTTTCTCTTCATGAGCTAGAGGAAGGGCCATGTGTACTTCTGCTTTTTTTTTTTTTTTTTCCCTTTCTTTACCACCACCTATAGCAACAGGGATGTTTTACCTCTTTGCTGTATGTCAAGAAGTATTGGGAGGACCTTTTGTTCCTTCCTTATCTTTTTCCTACCTGTCCCAGTCCACAAGAAGAGGCCTGCCGTACTGATCTAAAACCTCCTAACATCCCTGTGTCATATTTGTGATGTGCGTTGCCCCTTGACTTTACAGTCAGGGACCAGGCTGCTATTTGTGTTCCTGCAGCTTGTCTTCATGTGGTAAGTGGTTCCCACAAGTCCTGATTACAGGGGAGTAATGGGCACAGACTTGGCTTCCCTGAGCTGGAAGCCGTCCTCCTCTCTTGTGATCCACTTATGATCAGCTCAACATTCCTCTTGGCTCCTGTCTTACCTCTTTTTTTTTTGGTATGTGTTTGTCCTGAAGTTTAGATGGGGGATGGGGAGTTGAGGTGGGGAGGAGACAGCAAATAATCATCTTCCCTTAGTTTTCTCTTTGTCTTCAGAAAAACTTCAGAGCCTTCCAAGAGGTCACTTCTCTACTATGAATAAATCTGGAATTTTTGTTTGTTTTCTCTCTCTGTTATTTTTTCTACTTACCATACTTTTTCTGATTGAGAACCTAAGGGATAGAATTCAGTTAGGAAAAAGCTGCCTTAAACCCCAATCATGTGTATTTCTAAAATTCTATAAGGTATTATTTAGCTAGACTCACACTGCTTCCTGCATAGTTGTTAAAGTAAAAGCCAGTATCCCATTTTAAAGATGATGAAGTTGAGATCCATAGAGGCTAAGAGAATTACATAGTCAGTGTCAAAGTCAAGATTTAAATATGTCTTCTAAATCCAGGTTTAGCAAGTTCCTTGCAATGTAGCAAGTAAATTGAAATTGTTCCAACTAGCATCACTCCAAGTTTCCACTCAAGTTAAGCCCAGGTTTCATGCACCACGACATTGCGAGATTAAGGTTCCCAGATGCACAGAGGAAATAAACTCTTCAGATGAGATAAGACACATGACCTTGAACTTTGCAGAAACCTAGAAAAACAGGGCTGAAGAATTTGCTTGAGTCTGAAGCAATTACACATAGAAAACAGAGGGCAAGGGGCTCTCTGGAAGCCATTTGGGTCAAGTTTCAAAATCACCTTACATCAAGGCTTGAGACTCAGTAGTGCTCAGTAAATGTGATTACTTTTATTTACTTCCCGATCCAACGCTAAAAGATTTTCAAATTCGGAGTTTATCTTAGCCAATTCTCAGTAATCAGTGGCTTTCCTGCTATCCCTTTACCCAATCCTCTTTTAAAGAAGGGTGTAAAAGACTGATCACATCATCAAATATTATCTCTCCCTAGGGGATACAACTTGTAACAGTCATAAACATCTTATAGGAAAGAAGTTCCACTATAAAGGTGCAATTCAAGTCAGCAGGCTATATACAGAAACAATGGTAAGAGACAAAAATACTTATTGGTAGGGATAAATCTATGGAAATACAGAGTATTCTAGCTGAGCTATTAGCTAACAACTGGGTGCTTTAAATATGCCATCACCATGTTAGGCAATGGTAGGAAATAAAAAAGGTAAACATTGTCCTCTCTTGAAATTGAGGATGAATATGAACATTCCACATACTTCAGTTCTACAAATATTTACTAAAATTTTATTATGCACCAAGTCCTATGTTAGGAAAAAAAGATATAAAAATTAATATGATGCTCTTACCCTCTCTCTATCAGGATTATCAGGATGGTAGGGAAGCTTTCTCTGGATTCATTCCTATCCTCCCTGTGAGATCTTGGTGAGGTTCCTGGAGGCAAAACCTATAAAAGTGGAGCCCCCTCTATGACAGTGGCCCCCAGGAATTTCCCTCTCTCCATGTAGCCCACACTTGTCTTCTAGCAATTCACAAAAATTCCTAGGTTAATATTCATTAGGCTATGGTGTCCTGCAGTTTCTGCTCCAGAAAAGAGAAAGAGAAAGGGCTAGCAGACGTGCAACACGTCCTGGACAGCCACCCCACCCCACATCCAGTCCAGGCACCTTCCAGGTTTCTTATATCAGCGCCCCCCATCCCCCATGTATCCAGTCTCTTCAGCAACCATAAAAACCAACGCCTGGTCTTCCCTGGTGGCGCAGTGGTTGAGAGTTCGCCTGCCGATGCAGGGGACACGGGTTCGTGCCCTGGTCTGGGAAGATCCCACATGCCGCGGAGCGGCTGGGACCATGAGCCATGGCTGCTGAGCCTGCGCATCTGGAGCCTGTGCTCCGCAACAGGAGAGGCCACAGCAGTGAGAGGCCCGCGTACCGCAAAAAAAAAAAAAAAAAAAAAAAGTCACTTCATCAATATGGGTGTCAGTTGACATCAGGACTACATGACAATCAGATGCTAGCTTCACTACAGAGCCCTAGACCAGTCACTACTCATGTCCAGAAACAATTGATCATCTTTAAAACTGTAACTATAATAACTTATAGTTATTATAAAATATTTGCTATATTCCCCATGTTGTACAATATGTCCTTGTAGCTTATTTTATACCTAATAGTTTGTATCTCTTAGTCCCTTGCCCCTATATTGACCCTCCCCCTTCTCTCTCCCCACTGGCAACCACTGGTTTGTTCTCTATATCTGTGAGTCTCCTTCTTTTTTGCTTTATTCACTAGTTTGTTGTATTTTTTAGATTCCACATATAAGTGACATCATACAATATTTATCTTACTTTGTCTGACTTATTTCAATTAGCATAATGCCTTCCAAGTCCATCCATGTTGTTGCAAATGGCAAACTTTTATTCTTTCTTATGGCTGAGTAGTATTCCATTATACATATATACCACATCTTCTTTATCCATTCATCTATTGATAGAGGAGCAAGAATATACAATGGGGAAAGGACAGCTTCTTCCACTGTGTATTCTTGCCTCCTTTGTCATAGATTAATTGACTATAAGTGCATGGGTTTATTTTTAGTCTTTCTATTCTGTTCCATTGATCTATGTGTCTGTTTTTGTGTCAGTTCCATGCTACTTTGATTACTGCAGCTTTGTAATATAGTCTGAAGTCAGGGAGCATAATTCCCCCAGCTCTGTTCTTCTTCCTCAAGATTGTTTTGGCTATTTGGAGTCTTTTGTGTTTCCATGCAAATTTATAATTATTTGTTCCAGTTCTGTGAAAAATGTCATTGGTATTTTGATAGGGATTGCATTAAGTCTGTAGATTGTCTTGGGTAGTGTGGTCATTTTGATTTTGAAATAATTGTAGATCCACAAGAAGTTGCAAATATGGGAGAGAGAGTTCCCATTTGTACATTTATATTATTTTATCACATGCATAGATTGGTAACCACTACCCCAGTCAAGATATGAGGTACAGAAGTGTTCCATCACCATAAAGATCTTCCTTATTCTAACTTTTTATCATCTCACTCACCTCTGTCCCCTCTACTATTCTTAAAATCTGTCAATCATTAGTTCGATCTCCATTTCTAAAATTTAGTCATTTCCAAAATGTTGTATAGGTAGGATCATATAGCATGCAGCATTTTGAGGTTGGCTTTTCTCACTCAGCCAGATGCCCTTGAGATCCATCCAAATGTAACAACAGCTTCTTCTTTCTAATTGCTGAGTAGTGTTCCATTGTAAGAGGTGCCACAAGTTTTTTAGCCATTCACATATTTTGGTTGTTTCCAAATTTTGGTTATTATATATAAGACAGTTATGAGCATTCAAAACCAATCAATAAGAGAAAAGGCTTCTCCTTAAGAATGACACAGTTTAGCTAGAGATGCAGCAATTACAAATGTTAAAATTGTTAAGGCATTCCTTCTTCTCATATTAAATAGATATGAAATGAGTTATGGTGGAGTGATGGGTAGTTTTATGTGACTCCAGGTATTCAATCAAACCTGAATTTAGGTGTGACTGTGTAGGTACTTTGCACGTATGATTAAAGTTCATCATCAGTTGACTTTAAGTAAGGGATATTATCATAAGTAGTCTAGTAGGGTCTGATTTAACCATCTGAGAGTCTCTAAGAACAGAGTTGAGGCTTCCCAGAAAAGAAGTTCCACCTGTGGCCAGCAGCTGCTGCTCATGCCAGGCAGCAGTTCCAGTCTACCCTTCCTGAAGTCCCACCCTATGGATTTTGGACTTCCGAAGCCATACCGCACAACTGTGTAAGCGAGGCCCTTGCAATGGGTCTCTTAATATATATCTCTTAATATATATCTCCTAATCTCTTTTTTTTGGTTGAACCCTGACTAATACAGGCAGGGTACACTTCAGTGATCATTTAGTACAGCAAATTTTCCAAACATTCAATAACCTTAGAGCTTTAGGGTTAATTTAAAGTCATATGTGGAAGCCCATTTTGAAATCCAGACACATATGAATTTTTTTATTGAAGTATAGCTGCTTTACAATGTGTTAATTTCTGCTGTATAGCAAAGTGATTCAATTATATATATATATATATATAATATGTATATATATATATACACACACACACATTCTTTTTTATATTCTTTTCCATTATGGTTTATCATAGGATTTTGAACATTGTTCCCTGTGCTATACAGTAGAACCTTGTTGTTTATCCATTCTATGTATATTAGCTTGCATCTGCCAACCCCAAACTCCCACTCCATCTCTCCCCCACCCCCTCTCCCTTGGCAACCACAACTCTGCTTTCTATGTCTATGAGTCTGTTTCTGTTTCCCAGATAAGTTCATTTGTGTCATATTTTAGATTCCACATATCAGTGACATCATATGGTATATTTGTCTTTCTCTTTCTGACTTACTTCACTGAGTATGATAATCTCTAGTTCCATCTATGTTACTGCAAATGGAATTATTTTGTTCTTTTTCTATGGCTGAGTTGTATTCCATTGTATATATGTACCGCGTCTTCTTTATCCATTCATCCAGACACATATGATTTAAGAGTAGTTTTCAAGTTGTTCTTGCTCAAATCACCTCTCCACTTCCAGGTTAACCACAGGCTTCAGGAAACTCCACTTGGTCCCCTTAGAAAGTGTCTGAGTGAATGACATTTAAATCAGGACAGATTAAAATAATTGCTCCTTTCATCCATCAAAATGGAAAAAAATGCCAAAAAAACAAACCTGTTTTTTTTTTTTAAAGCCAAGAATTGACAGTGAGGTAGAAAAAAACAGACATTCTATACACTTTAATTTGACACTGAATTGGTGATTTCTATTAAATTTTTTAAAAGATCTAAAACTTTTACTTCTCAGATATACTGAGGCATGAATATAGAAATGCATGGGTAAATGTTTGGATATAAAATTGCTTACAATGACAGAAAATTGGAAATGAAACAAAAACATGTCAGCAGGGGGACTGTACAACTATCTTACAGCATTCTTTTAGGCTGTTAAGTAGAGTGAATTAAACTGACAAATGATGGTTAAATTAATATTGACCCTTATGTTTTCTTGCCCACATCCTGGCTTCTTTGTAAGAACGACTTTATTTAGTAAGGGTCTTGCGGTTGTCAGGACTGGCTTATCTATACAGTTTTCTCCTCAAGCAGAAGTCAAAGAAGGAATAGAGAGTGATGCTTGCAGGATGCAAAACTGTCTTCTCATTTCCCCTCAATTCATCTCTCTTTTGTTTGTGGTAAATAGAAAAGGACAGAAAGAGAGTTTAGGATGAGAAAGGAAGTGGTTGCCTTTCTCACTGTGTTACTACACTGTTGCTGCTGTTCTTGTTGTCTGTGCATACACTCTACACAGTAGTCCCTCCTTATCTGTGGTTTCACTTTCCTCAGTTTCAGTTAACCTCCATCAACTGCAGTGTGAAAATATTAAATTGAAAATTTCAGAAACAAACAATTCATAAGTGTTAAGAAATAAACAGTGTATATGTTTTAAATTGTGCACTTTTCTGAATAGCATGATGAAACCTTGTGTCATCCTGCCCTAGGTGTGAATCATAATCATCCTTTTGCCCAGTGTATTCTGCCTGTTAGTCACTTAGTAACCATCTACATTATCAGATTGACTGTCACTTATAGCAGTGCTTGTGTTCAAGTAACCCTTGTTTACCTAATAATGGCCACAAAGCACAAGAGTAGTGATGCTGGCAATTCGGATTTACAGCCAAAAAGAAGCTGTAAATTGCTTCCTTGAAGTAAAAAGATGGAAGTTCTAGACTTAATAACAAAAGAATAAAAGATCTTATGCTGAGCTAATATGTACAGTAAGAACAATTCTGCTATTCATAAAATTGTGAAGAAGGAAAAAGAAATTTTTTGCTGGTTTTGCTGTTGCACTAATACTGAGAAGGACCCTGTGGAGAACCTGGGCACAAAAGCCTTTCTGTGTTCCCCATTTCTTGATTACGGAAAATAGGCTTCATTCATCCTCCATGACCTTCCCCAAGTTCCAAGGGGCAGGTTCAAACAGCTGTTAATTAGGGAAGAGAGGGGATGCAGAGACAATGTTGGAACAGTCAAAGGAAACAATAGGGGCTTCCCTGGTGGAGCAGTGCTTGAGAGTCTGCCTGCCCATGCAAGGGACACGGGTTCGTGCCCCAGTCCGGGAAGATCCCACGTGCTGTGGAGCGGCTGGGCCTGTGAGCCATGGCCGCTGGGCCTTTGTGTCCAGAGCCTGTGCTCCACAACGGGAGAGGCCACAACAGTGAGAAGCCCGCGTACCGCAAAAAAAAAAAAAAAAGAAAGAAAGAAACAATAGTGCAGCCTTGGGTCAGGGTCCTGGTTCCCCATCAACAGATATACATAACAATATCTTTGAGCTGTTTTGCAGATACTGAAACCCCCACCAGGTGGGAGAAGTTAACTCTGTGCTGCCCACAAGCACCTAGATCCTAGACCAGTTGGAACCAAAAGGTTGAGGTTGCTGACTCCCATTTACGTCACCACCAACCAATCAGAAGAAAGTCCACAAGCTGATCACACCCTCCTCAACTCCTCACTGCCCTCCCCAGGTTGGGACACATAGTTTTGAGGGCATTAGTACCCTGTGGCCACCTTTGCTTGGCAAAGCAAAGCTATTCTTTTCTCCTTCACCCAAAACTCTGTCTTCAAGATTTAATTTGATGTCAGGGTACAGAGCCTGGATTCAACTTCAACACCTCAGACTACAAACATACAGTCATAGTGCTTGATAAATGCTTAGTGAAGATGGGCAGAAGAACTGAATAGACATTTTTCCAAAGAGGAAATGCAGATGACCAATAGGCACATAAAATGATGCTCAACATCACCAATCATCAGAGAAATGCAAATCAAAACAATAATGGGGTATCACCTCACACCTGTCAGAATGGCTATAATCAAAATGACCACAAATAACAAATGTTGGTGAGGATGTAGAGAAAAGGGAACCCTCCTACACTGTTGGTGGGAATGTAATTTGGTGAATCCACTATGGAAAACAAAATGGAGATTTCTCAAAAAACTAAAACTAGAACTACCATATGACTGACCCAGCAATTCCACACCTGGGTATATTTTTGAAAAAAATAAAAACAGTAATTCAAAAAGATACATGCACCCCAATGTTCATAGCAGCATTATTTACAATTGCCAAGGGTTGAAGCAACCTAGGTGTCCATCTACAGATGAATGGATAAAGAAGATGTGGTATATGTATACAATGAACTCAACCATATAAAAGAATGAAACAATGCCATTTGAAGCACAAGGGTGGACTTGGAGGGTCTTATGCTAAGTAAAATAAATCAGACAGAGAAAGACAAATACTGTATGATATCACTTATATGTGGAATCTAAAAAAATACAACAAACTAGTGAATGGAACAACAAAGAAGTAGACTCACAGATATAGAGAATAAGCTAGTGGTTACCAGTGAGGAGAGCAGGAGGGAGGGGCAGTATATGAGTATCAGAAAAAAGTTTATTATGGGATTATATAAAATCATGTGTATGAAACATTTGAAAATTATAAAGCACTAAGAATTTAAAAAATCTTTCATTAAATAAAAAAATGGAAAAGGCATTAAATTTGTACAAGATATTTTAAGAGAGAATACATTCACATAACTTTATTACAGTATATTTTTATAATTGTATTTTATTATCAGTTATTTTGTTAATCTCTTACTGTGTCTAATTTATAAATTAAACTGTATCATAGATATGTATGTATAGGAAAAACATAGTATATATCAGGTTAGGTACTATCCATGGTTTGGGGCATCTACTGGGGGTCTTGGAACTTATCCCCCAAGAAAGAAAGACACTGTATTCCTAATAGTACATATTCCCATTCAGGTGACAGGAATTGTGTTGTTCTGTTGTGCTTTATAATTTAAAGGGAAATTTCTGGATATTGACATTGTCTCAAAATAAATATAATTGTGACATATCTCACAAGTTATATAACTAACACAACTTCTATCATATTGTGAGTTCTGTTCTATTTCTGATACTTGAAACACCCCTGACAACAGACACAAGACATAAAATTGAGACAGTGGGGCATGAAAATTCTCTCAGCCCGTGTTTTCCCTCCTGTTCTCAATATTTCAGTATTGTAATGAAACTGCGTGCTGTAAGGCATAGATAACTAAGACATAGAGCAAAAAGGAATCTACTTCTAAATTCTATTGGGCTCTGCCAAGAATTTTTCAGTGCCTGCTGTACCCTTTTGTTTTAAGGAAAAGATGCTGAGAAACATCTTTCATTGTTACTGGATGTTTCTTCCTAGCTAGTCATTGTGACTGCATCCTGTAGAAACAGAGACTGAGGCAAGAATTAAAGTGCTGGCTCTTTATTTGTAAGGTGAAAGCCCAGGGTTGTAATGGTGAGGAAAGAGAGAGACAGGGCCGAGAAAACTGCAAAGCACTCAATGTAGTGTGTTACTGTTTGTACCTCTTGCTTTACAGAAACACAGAAGGGACTTCAAGGGTGGAACTGGGAATCACAAATGGCAGTTCAGTTTCCTGACACTGGAAGATGCCTTTAGCAGTACTGTCTCCTCCCAGGATGGGAAATAGTGTGAGAAATGGAAGTATGATCTCAGGAAACCTCAGCAAAGTGCCTGGAGCCGAGGGCAGCATAGAACTGAATTGAATTGCCTCAGATATAGTGGAACTGGGGAATCTGCTCTGATATGCATTTTAATCACACTTTGCCAGGATAAAGTGAGTAAGGGGCCAGCAGTGTAATTAGTTTCATATGCTCCAGCCCCACCCAGGTCTTTATCTCTGAGCAGAATGCAAATATCACTATCCTCATGTGACCCCAACAGCCAGCTTAGCTCAGTCAAAGGGCAGAGTGAGATTTGTCTGATTCTGGGGTAATATTTCTGTGTCTTCTACTGTTTGGTGGCTGACTGCAGGTGACCTTGGGTTGAAGTTCCTAAAACTCTTCCATCTGTAAAATCGGAAATATGATGCTTTTGACCTACCTCTGTGTGATAGATGGCTCTGGACCATATGAGATCTAATGAGTTAACATTTAGAAAATGCTAGGAGCTATTTTAGAAAATGACATTGTCTAAACACAAAGGATCATTATTCATTACCCAGAATGCCTGCAAATAAAAATAAGAGTGTTTCGGAATAAGAAGACTGATTCAAGGAGCTGTTTCTTCACTGTGTGAAAGACGGGTTGGAGATTAATTCAATGAATAAACTATTTTAAAATCTGGCAGTTTCAAGCTAATGAAAAAGGGGCCTGCAGACTATATTTTGGTCTGGCAGTCACAGCAGAACTGGAAATGTCAAACTGGTATGATTCATTTCTAGTATTCCCTCTCAGTTTTATTGAATACCTTCAGGCTATGCAACCTAGGATTTCTGGAAGGAAAATTATGCTGTATGTAAGTGTAATGATATGAGGAATACAGTTTTCAGCATCTGTATCACTCATAATAGGTACAATATAGAGGCTGCCTTCACCATAAATCAGACATTTGATTATACATCTTTGGTGCATCTCAACTTTTCTTCCTCATCAAACAGGTTTAACTATTCCCCCACTCTACCCAGATAGTGTAATATATAGCATTCTCTGAGTGTAGCCTGTGGATGATAGAACTATAGACTTATTACTTTAAAGTAGTCTTTCTCTCATTAAAAAAATATACATATATAGTTATAGATAAATATATCTACCTAGGAGCTTCGCAATTTTGCATCTTCTTATCTTACAAAAAAATTTAGCACATTACGTTTTACTTGTTTGTTATAATAATCACATCATTGAACATAATTTCAAGTTTTTAAAATTCATTCTCTGTACAAGCATATCTCTTTTTGTTACCAAACCAAACTTGGGACCACTTGCCCACCTTCAGTAAAGCCAATCTATAGACACCAAGTTGTGGTGAAGGAAAGCTCAGTGTTTATTGCAGGGCACCAAGCAAGGAGTCCAGGTAGCTTGTGCTCAAAACACCGGAACTCCTGGATGGATTTCAGGAAAGTATTTTTAAAGGCCAGGGGAGGGAGGGGAATAGCAAGGTATGTGATCAGCTCTTGAACAATTCTCTGATTAGCTGATGGTGAGGAAACAAGGCAGTATCACAGGGGTTAACATTATCAGTCCTCAGGATCCAGTAGGCCTGGGGTCTATGTGCTCATGGTCATCAAGTTGTTAACATCTTCTATTTAGTGGGGGTTTTAGCATCTGTAAAACAACTCAGGTAATGTGCATCAGATTCTATGATATGGGTATTACAAAGAGGAGCTAAAGCAGAGGATATGGGAGAGGGGCCTGTCCTGGGGAGGCCCTATAGGGTCCCACTTGTTTACAATTTTATTTTGTTTCACTTTATTGTGCTTCCCAGGTATTGTGTTTTTTACAAACTGAAGGTTTGTGGCAACCCTGTGTCAAGCAAATCTATCAGTGTCATTTTTCCAACACCATTTGCTCACTTTGTATCTCTGTGTCACATTTTGGTAATTCTTGCAATATTTCAAAATTTTCATTATTATTATCTTTTTTAAAAAAATTTATAAATTTATTTATTTATTTTTGGCTGTGTTGGGTCTTTGTTCCTGTGCGAGGGCTTTCTCTAGTTGCAGCGAGCGGGGGCCACTCTTCATCGCGGTGTGCGGGCCTCTCACTATTGCGGCCTCTCTTGTTGTGGAGCACAGGCTCCAGACGCGCAGGCTCAGTAGTTGTGGCTCACGGGCCCAGTTGCTGCGTGGCATGTGGGATCCTCCCAGACCAGGGCTCGAACCCATGTCCCCTGCATTGGCAGGCGGATTCTCAACCACTGCACCACCAGGGAAGCCCCTATTATTATCTTTGTTATGGTGATCTGTAATCTTTGATTTTTTTATGTTACTATTGTAATGTTTTGTATTTTTTAGTTAAGGTATGCACACTTTTTGTTTTTTGTTTGTTTTGGGTTTTTGGGGGTTTTTTGGGGTTTTTTTAGACATAATGTTACTGCACACTTAGTAGATTACAGTACAGTGTAAATATAAGTTTTACATGCACTGGGAAACCAAACAATTCATGTGACTTGCTTTATTGCAGTGGTCTGGAACTGAAGCCATAATATCTCTCAGGTTTGCCTTTACAAATATTATGTACATACTGAGGGTAGTGGGAAATGCCCCTCCAAAAATCCTCTGGAATAAGGATTATTTTGAAAAACAACAAGCACAAGAGAAGCTCTGAAAACAGAGTAGAAATTACCCTTTTGTAAGAAAACTTGACACTTATTATAGAAATCTCCCTTTGTAAGGCTGCTTACCTCTCTGTACCAAGAAGACAAAGATGACTAATTCAAAGGAAACTCTTAGCAACGGAGAAGGCACTATCTTAAATCTGTGTATCAAACCTTACTCTTGTTTACTTTTCCTGGTCACCTGACACCACCCCCACCCCACCCCCATCAACTAGCCTTCTCCTCCACACCCTTCTCTCTTTTGTCTTTAGCTGAAAATGATATGTAAGCCTGAATTCTAAGTTACCTCTGAAAGTTACTTATGTTTTGCTGGGTGTCCCCAATATATACATGAGGTATACATGTTAATACATTTCTGTTTTTCTTTTGTTAATCTGTCTTTTCCTTCAAGGTTCCCAGCCAGGAACTTAGAAGGGTAGAGGGACAATTATTTTTCCTCCTGTAGCAGTTACAAACCTTGATTCAAGTACTGAAGATACAACAAGATTCCGCTTGCAAGAGCTTGTATTCTAGAAGGGAGAGTAAGTCAATACAAATGGAAATAGACATTTAGATGAGGCTGAGTCCTAAGAAGGCAGTTGATCAGGTTAAAAGGACAAGAGTAAAAGAGTGGAGGGATGTTTTGGATAGAATAATCTGCAAAGGCTTCTTAGAGGATTTTTTGTGTGAGCACATTTGAAGACAGAATTCAACTGAGAAGACAAGGGGCTTTACAGATAGAATGAGAAGCACCTGAAGACACTGCAGAAGGTAACTAAGCTGGATACTTTCAGGGATCAGAGCAAACACCAGGGGGCTGGAGGACATGGAGCAAAGGGAGATGAGGTCTGAGGAGGGATGTCGTGAGCCCCAGTATGAAGTTTACAAATTATTCTTGATGGAATGGGAGGCCATGGGAGTGAGACAGGAGGTAAGGGGACAGGGCACAGCCTTTAAAAGAATGACATAGCCCTTGAGGATGTGACACAAACTGGTTAAAACCAACTAGGTCCAAGATGGCAGAAGATTTGCCTTCCAGAGGACCTTGAGCCTCATTATACGCTCATTGTAATACATTAGCATCTAAATGACACACCCACAGGTGCCATGACAATCCTGAGGCTGACAATAAAAGGCCAATTCCTGGAAATCCCAGCTCATTCCCCAGATAGTTGGAATAATCCTCTCACTCATTAGCGTATAAAATTACCCAGCCCATAAAAATTAACCACCCGGTATTTCAGAGTCATTCTTGCCTTCCGAGACAGACCACATTCTGCCTGTGGAATGTATATCTCTCTCTCAATAAACGTATTTCCACTTTACTCTGGCTCACTCTTGAATTCTTTCCTGCCCAAATACAAGGACCCTCACTTGGCCAGTCCATGGGGCTTATCCGAGATCTGGGACATGATCATCCTCTCACGCCCCATTTTCCTGCAATGGGAGAACTTTAAAAAGGAGACTGGTGAGATCTTATTTAGACTTTTAAAAAATTCACTCTTCCTGCTAGAAGAATAATAGATTCAACGTAGGGTGTCCGTATGTCCTGGTTTACAAGAAATGGATCCAATTTATGATTGTTCTCATGGGGTAATTAGTAATGTTACCCTTCACTTTCAAAAATATAGCTTTGGTGGTACATTTCATTGTCACTCGAACTTGAGGCAGCAGAAGTAAGAGCAGAGAGTCTGAGTAAGAGGCCATTTCAGTAGTCCAGGTGAGGGATGAAGTTGGCCTTGATTGGTATGACTGTGGCAGAGATGTAAAGAAAGGTCAAAGCTTCCTTATTTTCCTCAGGTCATGTAGTGACTGGGAATGGAGGCAGAGCTAGTTTCCAAGCCTCATAAATCTGAGCCTACAGCTCATTTCTGTCCCTCAATTATAACATCAGCTCATCAGTGGGTGTTATCGAATGGGGGTCCCTCTGCTTGCCGCTTACAAAATAAATTACATGCTCACAATTGGAGATGTGGCCTCTCCCTAAATCAACTTCCCAGACAACTGACAAGTACATTGTGTGTTCTGGGAAGGGGATAACCAGGGCAAGGCCAACAGAGAATATTGGGGAGTGGGGAATTGTTATTTTCCTCTGGGTGGTAAGAGAAGATGTAGAAGGATGAGAGTATTCTGAACATGTTTTAAAGGCAGAACCTACAGGATTTGCAGATGGATTCGATCAAGGCTCGGCAAGAAACAGAGTGGACACAGGATGACAAGTATTCAGCCTCAGCAGCTAGAAAAGATGTGCAATTTTATTCTTAAAGTACCCTCTGCATTCTTCACATAAGCCTCCTGAATATTTATTCATTTAGTCTAGATGGCTCTGATGATTTTGAACTATCCTATAAGGAAAAGAGCCCAAATTGAGTTACATGGTTACTTATCCCTTCACTAAATGACCCCAGGAAGTTATGCCTTTGAACTTCTCACCTCTGCTTTACATCTCTTTCCCTTTTCTTCAGTGAAATTGTCAGCCATCACTGTCTGCTTCCAGCAGCCATGACACCATTTTACTTGTGATCAATCCCCAAAGTTGTGAAGCATGAGCTGATTCAGTGTGCTGTAGTCTACACCTTTTTACTAGAAGTTTACTCTGACATGGATTCTTACTTTAAAAAGTAAGAAAAACAATTTGGGGAAAAAAATGAGATTGTACTGTGGCCAAGTGTATAGACAGCATTACCAATTATTAACATAGATATATGTATTGATATGTTTAAAAGACTCAAGGTAAACTTTGGGGTTCACATTTTTAGCCCCAATCCTATCTTACTAGGAAGTCATTGTCAGTCCTTAATCCCTTAAACAAGCATCTGCAGGCCCAATGATGCCTTCTTCCCCAAGAACTAAGACATCCCCTGCCCCACCCCACACACATGTACATCAGGCAGCCTTCCATGCTTGCTGCAGAACGACCGTAACACTGAGTTAGGACCACAGCATTTCAGGGATGACCACCTTCTTCCTAGGTTTCAGCCAGACTAAACCTATCATGTCTCTCATCTCATCAATTATCAACATCTACCTCAGAAACTGAGTCCTCGGAATCCCTTGTCTCATAAGGCATTCCTGCCTTCATGGCTAAAATTCTGCCTGTCATTGCTCTTCTGTCTCTCTCTTCTTTTAAATTTTTTATTTTTATTGGAGTATAGTTGATTTACAATGTTGTGTTAGTTTTAGGTGTACAGCAAAGTGAATCAGTTATACATATACATATATCCACTCCTTTTTTTTTTTTTTTAGATTCTTTTCCCATGTAGGCCATTACAGAGTATTGAGTCCCCTATGCTATACAGCAGGTTCTTATTAGTTACCTATTTTATATATAGTAGTATGTATATGTCAACCGCAATTTCCCAGTTTATCCCTCACCCCCAATTCCTTGGTACCATAAGTTTGTATTTTACATCTGTGTCTCTACTTCTGTTTTGTAACTAAGTTCATTTGTACCCTTTTTTGAGATTCCACATATAAGCAATATCATATATTTGTCTTTCTGTGTCTGACTTATTTCACTCAGTATGACAATTTCTAGTCCATCCATGTTGCTATAAATGGAATTATTTTGTTCTTTTTTTATGGCTGAATAATATTCCATTGTATATATATACCACATCTTCTTTATCCATTCATCTGTCGATGGATATGTAGGTTGCTTCCATGTCCCGGCTATTGTAAACAGGGCTGCAATGAACAATGGGGTGCATGAATCTTTTCGAATTCTGGTTTTCTCCAGATACATGCCTAGGAGTGAGATTCAGGTCATATGATAGATCTATTTTTAGCTTTTTAAGGAACCTCCATACTGTTCTCCATAGTGGATGTACCAGTTTACATTCCCACCAACAGTGTAGGAGGGTTCCCTTTTCTCCACTGCTCTTCTCTTTACTCTGTCTTTAGACATTGTGTGTTTTGCATTTAAATAGTTGCTGCTGAGTGGGAAATTGCAGTTCTACCCACAGATAAATAGGCCAAAGGCACCCCAGCTGCTATAAAAGCAGAGTGTGAACAAAGGTAGTCTGCTCAGATGGAGATGCCCTCCTACATACAACACCAGCGGGCGGAGGGCACCCCGGCTGCCCGGAGATCTATTTCTCCCTTCATATTTGCATTTATTTGTTCTATCCCAGAGGTTCTTAATTAGGCATCCTCTGGTCCAGAGAGCTATAATACTAGATTGAAGAGGTGGGGGCACAAAACACTCATCCTGTCTTCACTCCCTAGAGAGGTTTGAAATAGATGATTTCTCCATGATAGCAATAAATGTTTGGTATCCTTTATTCATTAGAGATACTTATTTCATATCTTCCTAATTTCTTTTTCAAAAAACATAGGCTAGATCTCCAGACCATAATTCAGCAAGTGCTAATTAACCAAACTTACACGGCAAAATTTGGTAAGTGGTTCGTTTTCTTTCCCTGCTCCCAAGAGATGAATTTATAAGCATCCAGCCTGTTCACCAGCTGTATTTCTTTCCTCTTCCTGCCTGCACCCTCTCAGCTGCTCACATTTAGAGACAGATGTCCCCACCTGCAACCCTAGTCACCCCTGCCAGGTTCTTACGCTGATTTCTGACAAAAAGAATGCACTTTCAGTAGTTCAACCCAGGAGGGCTTGGCTACTGTTACCCATCTCCTATTTATACTAATTTTCCCAGTCTTGTCTCTAATTATAGGATTGAAAGTTCTGTGAATTGCCTTCATCCAAGTAAAGAATTAAGTATGTTTTCTCTGTCCTTCATTCTGTTATATTTCTAAACCAATCCAGTTGATGAGTGCCTGTGTTCTCATCTATATTTGAACATTAAGTAAGTCTCTGTGTATTACAAATAACTATCAATACTGCAGATAAGACATTCCCTCCATCCCAGGTTATAGATACTATTGATTTAGTCATTACTTTCTGAATTTCTCATTGTCTAGGCTTGAAGATTTGCCTTGCCCAGAGTTTGTGATAATTGTCTTGCTGAATTTTAAATAGAGTCCTCAGTCAACCCCCTATCAAATCCAGAGCAGGGAGTAAAAAGAACATTGTTTCCATTTTCCAGTGATCAACTTCTGTTTCAGCACAAAGAAAATCATTAACCGTCCTGTTTGTGGGTGACATTTGATCACTAATTCGCTAACAGAGTGGATAGAGAACGTGTTATCCATTCTACTTCTCTCCATTTTTAGAAACAGAAATTGCTCAAGTGAAACCTCATTGAACCTATTGAAACCAACAGGGTTATAGAAAGGGCGTCAGAGCTATAAAGATTTGAGCTTGCTATGTAGAGAGACTATACAAATTCTAGTGCAAATCAGGAATGAGAGGAAGCATTAACCCCGAAAACCAATGTGAAGGGGCAAAGTCCAGGAATCTTGTATGGACAAGTCTGACATCCAGGAAGGTTTTTGTTTGCGTGTTTGTTTAATTTTTGTGTTTATTTTGGAAAGGGGGTTGTTCTATTTTTTGCCCTCCTCATGCATTCCGTGGCAAGGACTTAGTTTACTTGTGGTACCAAATATAACGAAAAGAAGTTACCTTCTTTCTACAAATAGCCCATATTGAAGAGCTCTAGTGAACAATATCTTACCCTTTGCCGGTAATATTACCATAAGCAGAAGATGGTACATATTGGAGAGGCTGGCACCAAGTCTATATTCTCCTACCATCCAGTTTACAAACCATGGCAAGTTATTTAGCCTCTCTGAGATTCTATTTGCTACAATAAAATGGATCTAAGATTCCTTTCAGCCCCAGAATTTATAAGGTAAACAACAAATACTTACTGCTTTCCTTAAAGTATTATTGATACTGCAGTCTATCAGAAGACGCTTGTCCTGCAGAAACTACAAGGAACTGAATCTAATTAAAGCCTCTTCTCATGGAAGAGTTAAGGAATATAGGAGGAGAACCAAAGCAGGGTATTCCTCTGAGAATACTGGCCCTTTGAGAAGGGGAACGGGAGTAGAGTAAGCATATTTAGGGTTATTTATGTGATGTATACTCACCTATTGTTATGTATTCCAACAGAAGAAAAAGAGAATTAAGTTTGACCATGGCCATTTATACCAGGGCTCTTTCCCCAAATTGAAGGAAACTTCAATGACCAAGGAAATAAGATACAAAACAATAGGATAGACTTTAGGGTCAAGCAAATCTGGATTCTAATCCCAGCTCTATTACTCTCCCTGTGTCCTTGGGCACATCATACAAACTTTCTTTGTCTTGGTTTCTCTCTCTGTAAAATGTGGAAAAAATAATAGCTTATAAGGTTTTGTGAAGATTAAATGAAATAACAGTTGTAAGGCACATGACAAGGTCCCTGTTACATAATGCAAACTCAACAAATTAATTCTAACCATGATGACACTGGTGGTGGTGATGGTGATGATGTTGATAATGATAATCATTATTACTCCATTCGAGACAAAATCTCATTGATGTTATTTACAGGGTGACCTGGCATGTTCAAAGGGGTATGACTTGGGCTGCTCAATGTTCAGAGTACATACAAAAAGACATCTCACATTCTAGACTCTTTATGTGGAATCTTACTAGATGCTTCTTAATCCTACTCTTGTCCCACACAAATCAGTATATCCCTACAAGACCTTGACACAGTATATGAAAGTTGTGTATGATCAGTCAATCATAATGGGGATAAAAATAAAACTTCCATTTTAGACAGCACAGCTAAGTTGAGACCTAGGCACTTCAACACAGTTTGGCCATCTACTAATTCCTCCTCTGTGACCCTTGTGTTTAATTTGCAGGCTTTGTTCTATAAACCAGACTCTGTTATCTGTGTTTTTGCATTCAGCCATCTTTATATTGGGTTTTACTGTGGTCTTCTTTGTAAAAGACATGGTACGACTTGTAGCATCTTTCCCTTTCCCTTCAAAACTCATATATATTATTTATCCCTTATACTCAAACAGTGGCTTGAGCTGTTGGAATTATATATAAGAACAAACAAAAATACCTAAAGATGGGTTGAAAATAAGTAAAGGTATCTGAAATCCTGTTTTTAAGCATTATTGGTGACCTTTAAGCATTATATAGGCCTTCAGCTATAGCTGTGGATATTCCCATTGTTGCAGATGTCTGATAAGGGCACATCCTTAGCATGTTGTTAACTCATGGCACAATCAAACATGTGCTTCTACTTCCTGGACCACAAGAAAAGAGAGAAATGCTGTCATGGAAATAAAACCAATGCCTTATTGCTGCTATTGTTTCTAACCCCCAAAAGCTATAATAGATGGTGTAATGGTACAATTTATTGATATACTATGTCAAAGGAAATTGCTGGTGTGTGGAGAAGATGAGGGGTCATAAAATGCATAATATGTGTAAATATTCTCCTATCAGCCAGACTTTTATAAATGGAGAAACATTGGTAAGAGAAGACAAAACAATGGCACCTCATAAGTGAAGTTGGACATAGGTTAAAGAAAGTATAATTTGTAGTCATTTCTATGAATACCGAGATGGTTTCTGCATACAGGAATTAATCACCTTTTGAGAATGAGAAATCTAAATCCATGATTCCAAGAATTTTGGATTTCTTGAGAACAGACATTTTGTTTACTTGGTCACATGAAAAAGGCAATCACCACTACCATCTATTACCATAATTATTTCATGATAGAAACAATTAGTTAGAACAAACTTGGAAAAACATAATTTCAGAAAAGTTAAAGTTCTTTAAATTGAATAAAGTTAACTATCTGAAAAACTCATAACGTTGTCCTTATGATTTTAATTTTGCTACAAACTCATAAAAGATTATGCCAGGCTTGCACTCCACTGCAGGGCAGCATTTGTGAGCCATGACACTGGCCTTTGATGAAGCTGATGCTTCAGGGACAGTGGGGACTTACATTCTGCTCATCACAGACTCCTGGTGACATTAGTTTCCACACCTGATCCCCTAGGCTTTCGTGGCACTGGTGGGTATCCAGCAGGTGTGTTCAGGATGAAGTGTCCTAAGCTCTCAGCCAGCAGGAAGACCCTTCCAGACTTTGAGCGCATGACATGATCTCATGTAGAGGCTGCCTCTGAGAGGCAAACAGCTCCCATAGCCTCAAGTCAGGCCAATTACGGGACTAGTTAGTACTTGATGAAGTAGAATCTCATCATTTGCTTTGGTCTCCATATTTCACAGTACACTGAAAAACGGCTTTTTTTTTTTTTTGTGGTATGCAGGCCTCTCACTGTTGTGGCCTCTCCCATTGCGGAGCACAGGCTCCGGACGCGCAGGCTCAGCGGCCATGGCTCACGGGCCCAGCCGCTCCGCGGCATGTGGGATCTTCCCGGACTGGGGCAGGAATCTGTGTCCCCTGCATCGGCAGGCAGACTCTCAATCACTGCGCCACCAGGGAAGCCCTAAAAAACGGCTTTTTATTTAGCAATTTTGGGGGGACTCCTTTCCTTTATTTTACAGCCACCCAAGTGCCTGATATAATACAAGCTCATACTATCATTTCTCAAGCCATTAAATGTTAACTTCATTTGCTTCTATGAATTATGCTTTGCTCTTTTAGTTTTGTAATGAAAAATAAGTACAGGTTATGCAAGCAATAACCCCTGTGTACACAGCAGCTATCTTTCTAGATGGTTTATTATGCCACAGTCTGGTATTCCATTAAATATAGATAACAGACTGCTGAATAAATGAATATCAACAAAGCGTCCCCATCCATCTGTATATATCAATGCAAATAATGAATTGTGGCATCTCATGAAAATGGAAAACTAGGAAGAGTGGGTCAAGAAGTAATTACACATTTGTCTTATCTCATGCTTTTTGCCCTCAAAACAGCAGAATACATCATGGAGTTGAGGGGCCAGTGCAAAAATATTTCTGATTTGTCATTACCAGTAGAAACACTCTATTCTTGTTTTCTTCCCCCCCCCACCCCCCCACCCCCGCCCACAGAGTTTTCTATGGGAGAGGCCACCTTGGACCTATTTCTCACTCATGTTTCTTTGTACTAAACTCTATGAACTGAAACCTTCTGAAAGCTCAATTAAAGCTCTTTGAAAAGAGAAAATGTTGTCATGTAATTATCCCCACCTTTCCCTTGGTGTTTGGGTGAAGACTTACCTCTCTACGTATCCTGAAACTGGAAACTTCTGAGCCAGAGGAAACAGCAGTGTTGTGGCAAACTTGGACGTGAACTAATGTGTTATTACCTCTCTTTATCTCTGGCTTTAGACTTGTCGCTTCTAGGGGCTTATTGGCCCTTATTAATCACTCACATTTTAACTGAGAACTATTTTAAAGGAATAAAAATAAGGGAGAATTTCCCTCCTGGAAGTCAATACCATAAGTGACAGGATAACACTGAGAGTGTGTTTTGAGAAGATGAAGAATTATGTCAATTCTAATTTTCGATGCAAGGAATAAAGCAGATGGTTTTGTTTCCTCTTGGTAGTATGAATCACCGCTCCGTTTAATTTTTGTTTTTTTTTTAATTTTTATTGGAGTACAGGTGATTTACAATGTTGTGTTAGTTTCAGGTTTACAGAAAAGTGAATCAGTTATGCATATATATATATATCCACTCTTTTTTAAGATTCTTTTCCCATATAGGCTATTACAGAATATTGAGTAGAATTCCCTGTGCTATAGAGTAGGTCCTTGTTGATTTTCTATTTTATATACATTAGTGTGAATGTGTCAATCCCAGTCTCCCAATTTATCCCTTCTACTGCTTCTTAGCATGACTGTCTTCCATTGAATCTCACACCTTCCTGCTCCTTCTAGGATCTCATTCCTTCAATTCCAACTTTATCTCTTCATCTCCAGTTGCCCCTCCACCTCTGCTTCAAACATGTTCAGTCTCCTCGTTATTTAATGTAAAAAACGGTTCTCACCAGTGTCACCATTTTCCTTCTTGTCCTGCCAAACTCCTTAAAGAAACTTAAAAAAAAATGTGTTTTGTTTCTATATATAACAGCTGTCATACTGAATAACACAGAAAACTATATTCAATATCCTATGATAAACCATAATGGAAAAGAATATAAGAAAAAAGAATGTGTAAACAAACAAACAAAACACACAAAACAAACAAAACAAACAAACAAAACACACACACAAAATTTTTTGTTTCCTCTCTGGCCACTCACTAATTTTTATCCCACTGCAATTTAGCTTCATCCTTCTTCCTTTTCTACTAAATTGCTCCCTCAAAGGCTACCTGTAGCTTCCTAAATGCCCCCACCCACCCACCACCCTCTGGCTCATTTCTCGTCCTCCTTAGCTTTTCTATAGCACTTGATGCTATTAACCTTCCTTCTGGTTCTTGAAGCTTTCTCCTTCACTGACTCTTGCAGCAACATGCTGCCTTATCTGGAGAGCCACCATTCCTATTCTTTTCTTTCTCTGAACTGAGTTTCAATTCTTTTTCAAATCTCTGAAAAGTTGGTGTCACCCAAACTTTTGTTTTTAAATTCCTCTCTTCCCTATCTTTGAAGGTTAAACATGATGTTTGCAGCTTCTGGGAAAAAAGTTTTCTTCCGGTTCCTACCCTCCAGGGTTAGTAGATCACCTTCTCCCCTGTGGTCTCTTGATACTCAAATTATCTTTCTCCCAAATGATGGTAGTAACTTCTTGCATCTTTTCAGCACTGGTGTCTGGTGAATGGCAGACCTTCAATAAAATTATGTGTGGGGGGAGGGATAAGTTAGAAGGTTGGACTTAACATATACACACTACCGTATATAAAATAAATAATCATCAAGAACCTACTGTATGTCACAGGGAAATCTACTCAATACTCTGTAATAACTTATATGGGAAAATAATCTGAAAAAGAATAGATATATGTGATATATATATATATATATATATATATATATAAAACTGAATCACTTTGCTGTACACCTGAAACTAACACAATATTGTAAATCAACTATACCCCAATATAAAATAAAAATTAAAAAAATTATGTGGAACAAATGAATGAGTAAAAGGCTATGTTGATCTCTTTTAGCCAATAACAAAAATAAATTCCAGTGCTTCATAAATATTTTTCAGTATAGCCCATATCTTTACACTAGGTATATCGTTTGTGTCCTGGGCATATCTGGGGTCACACACCTCCTGAAAGTTAGTGTCAGAAATGGCAAAGGGATTAAGGCTCCAAGAGAGGGTTTAAAGTATATATTAAAAAAATAACAGGATTTCAAGAGAGATTTTTCTTGTCTCAGAACTGTAGCCAAGAACTAAATCTGAGGATAAAAACAGAGGATTCCACATTCTAAGTTTATTAAGATACACACATTTAGAGACAGCTCCTGTGGAACAGGAAAACAGAAGCACCAATGCATTCTTGGCTCAGAAAGTGCATCTCTCCATCTCCAAACCAAAGAATAAAAGACCACAAGAATTACCCATCAAAGTTTTTGGATAGGCATCTCTGGAGCAATAGACCTGCTCATCTGTGCTATCTGGGCACAGCATATAGAATTGCTGAGAGATGCCAAGGCTAGGAGGGAGAGTAGAATGTAGCCCTTCCCTTTGCCAGCTGAGCTCTCCAGGAGTTGTGTGGGCACTGCAGAAGCTTGTTGAACATGTAGCCCAAAAAGGGAAGTTAGTTTCCAGCTTAAGAAGACCTGGGGAAAAAAAGGGTCCACGATAGAACCCCACAGTGGGTGGAGGCTTAGAAAGTGGTAGAGGAGGTGAGTCCAGGACTAGACTGTGTGCCATAGAGACCGGTGGTGCAGTGAAATGGGTCTCAGCTATACCCTCCAATGAACTTTACCTGCTCCCTATGAGGTGGCCAGTTTGGCTGCTTGCAATCTAGTATTAGCCAGTGAACTACTGTCAGCCAACAAGCAGAGAACTCTCACTCATTCAAGGAAGCAGACATGCACCATTTCCTGCTCTAATTCTCCCTACCCCCATACACCTGAGGACTTAACAAATGACTAGTCTGTGTTTTGAAGATAAGACCAGAGTAAGACCAAGACATCACAGGATAATCCCTAAGATTGAGAGTCTGGCTGTCAGCTTCACAAATCTGGTCACTTCATTTTTAAATTTTTTGTTTTATTTATTTTTTCAGTGTCCCAGAGGAAACTAGACATAAGGAGGCTGATTCACACCAACTTCACTCACAAGAACTAACTCAGCTCACAATAATGTGATACATGAAACCGAATATGGATGCATTCATTACCAATATAGCATTATATCTCAGAAAATGTACGAGTTTGGACTCTGTAACCCAACCCTACAGGTGAGTTACACAAGTGGTCAAATTGTTAGAAAGTTTTTTTTTTTTTTTTGGCTGCACTGGGTCTTCACTGTGGAACTCAGGTTCTTCTTCGTTGAGGTATGCAGGCTTCTCTAGTTGTAGTGCAGGGGTTTGATTGCCCTGTGGCATGTGGGATCTTAGTTCCCCAACTAGGGATCAAACCCACGCCCCCTGTATTGGAAGGTGAATTGTTAACCACTGGACCACCAAGGAAATCCCAGGAAGCTGTTTTAAAGGCATGGACTCTGAATAGAGCAGGCAGGCTAAGGATGAAAGGAATCTGATGACGTCAGATGGTGAACTCCTGCCACATCCAGCTCTACAGTAATATCCAGCCTGACACCTGCTTTGTGGTCCAAACCAGCCATGTTCTTGAGTCAGGGCTTCCTCTTGACATGATAGCCCTGGATGAGAACTCTAGGCTTGCTCTCTGTGACTCTTCTTTACCAAGCTTCAAAGATGGAGGAACAATTTGGTTATGGAGACATGGAGTCATCATTCAGCCACAACAAGTTTCTAAGCATCTCCTGCCTGCAGAAACTGCGCTTGATACTAAGGTATATAATTTGGTAGTGTGTCAACTCATATCATGGCCCAAAAGAAATGCTGAAAATGTCCTATTTCTCCCAACTTGGTCAAAAGACAACTACGGGACAGTTGGAAGGAGAGCTTCCCATGGATGAGGGATTGATTGAAGGGAGAATCTGTACTTGAACACTCTCAATGCTGAGTCTCTTTCCTTCCCATCTCTAGTGCTCATAATGAAAGGTCCCGACTCAATCTCATCTCATCCCATGAGAGAATTACTACCCTTCCATTTTTTTCTTCTCTAGCCACCATTGTCAGCAAGTATGTTTTAAAATGAAGATATATGTTCCAACAGCTAAGAGAAGGATGCACCTATACAAGAATAAAGGAGGGAACAGTTTCAGGAAAAAGAGGTAGTAGGAAGACTTGGCTTAAACACACACACACATACCTATAAAAATATAAATATATATTTACTTTTTTTCTTCATTCTGTATTATTAATAATGATAATGGTGGTAGTGGTAATAATAATAATAGCAAACTTTTATACAACAGTGTGCCAGGCACTGTTCTAAGGGCTTTACCTGAATTTATTCATGTCTATGCCTTGGTTATTATTATTATTGTTATTGTCATTACTGTTGTTACTATTATTTATTGTTATTACTATTGTTGTCATTGCATTATTATTACTGTTATTATAATTACTGTTACTACTATTATTATTACTGTTAGTGTTATTATTATTCAACTGGCAGCACCAGGATTTTTTTTTTTTTTTTGCAGTACGCGGGCCTTTCACTGTTGTGGCCTCTCCAGTTGCGGAGCACAGGCTCCGGATGCGCAGGCTCAGTGGCCATGGCTCACGGGCGCAGCTGCTCCACGGCATGTGGGATCTTCCCGGACTGGGGCACGAACCCGTGTCCCCTGCATCAGCAGGCAGACTCTCAACCACTGCGCCACCAGGGAAGACCAGCACCAGGATTTTAAGGCAGGTAGATGTGGTCATAAGCCCGGGCTCAGTATGCCCTACACCTCCAGTGAGGCTCCTGCCCTGAAGCTCACTGGTTCCATCTCCTCCCTCCCTAAATGTGCAGCCAGCTGTAGGCTTATGGTAAGTGTATGTCTCCTAAGCTTCTCAGTTCTGTAATCCCCTCTGAAATCCATTATGAATATAGGCACAGCATCCCCACAGAGTCTCAGCTTGGGGCCGTAGTTTAAGAAATGCTCAGTTTATGGCTCACTTTCCCCCTAGATTCCCTAATAGAAGTAAATCATCAAAACAGTTAAGGGGAAGATGGTGCAGATAAATGTAGCATATGGGCTAAAAAACTAAACATACAGGAAAACACTTACCAGCTAGGGAATATCAGTGATTTTCTTATCATTTGCCATCATTCTTATTCAACTCAGCAGGAAGGCAAGGCAGCACATTAATATTTGCAATAAGGCTCAGAATTAAAAAAAAATAACTTTAGAGTCTTTATGTAATGGTTTGATTTCCACAGAGGGGTGATAGCAGAGTAATTCATGAGGAGGGGAGAATCCATCTCCTTCAACATTGCCACTCCTTGTTAGATGCCCCGGTACTTAGACTTACCTCTGTAATAATGCTTCTGCAGCAGCTTTGTTATTGTTTGTATATGTGTCTGTCACTTTTACTCTGCTGTGATATTTTCAAGTCAAATATTTGTTTTATGTATTGTTCGATCTTAAATACAAGCCCAATATCTGCCCAAATATATCTGAAAAATGAATGCATGAATAAATGAATATAATAATATAACCTTTGACTCATGGGAGCTGTGCTTTATACCAGCCAAATATTTCCTCCCTGATGGTTTTCAAAAATGCTAACTTCTATTGCTAACTCATTGCTGGCAAGGTTCAAGATGGGGCTTTCAAATCTACTTGGTCTGCATTCACAATTTGCAAAGAAATTTCACATATGGTGTTTTCTTTCATTCCTATTTATCACAAGTCACGCTTCAGTTTACTACTTTGAAATACAATGATGCATGCTAAAGTTATGCAAATGAGTGCATCTCCCTATTTTCTATGAAGCTTAGGGTAGTGTGGCATGTACAAAGGACCAGAATGACAAACAAAACAAATTGAAAGAAATTGCAGCCATCCTCTCACCAAACTTTCCACTTTGCTGTCGGTCACTTAGCCTCAGCAAGGGGATTTCCAGGGTCACAAGAAAGTCACAGATAGCAACTGTTGATGGCAAACATGTGGACTGGCAGTGGAAAGTCAGTAGATTCAAAGTGAGACCTAAATAGAACTGGGTCCATGCCTGGGCATGATGTGCAAGAATTCCTGTGTGTTTGACCCATGCTAAGAGGTGAGTGAAACCATGGGCAGTGTGGGGTCAGATTGACCCAAGTGTGAGATGCAGCTCCACCATGATTTTCTAGTAATGTTTCCTTGGGCTAAATTCTTAACATCTCATTTTTTTTTTTTTTTTGTAGGGGGGCAAAGAAACAATTAGCTATCTACCTTATAGGTTTATTTATTTATTTTTTTAATTTATTGGAGTATAGGTGATTTACAATGTTATGTTAGTTTCAGGTGTACAGCAAAGTGAATCAGTTATTTTTATACATGTATATATCCATTCTTTTTCAGATTCTTTTCTCATATAGGTCATTATAGAATATTGAGTAGAGTTCCCTGTGCTATACAGTAGGTCCTTGTCAATTATCTGTTTTATATACAGTAATGTGTATATGTTAATTCCAATCTCCTAGTTTATCCCTCCTCCCACGTTTCCCCTTCGGAACCATAAGTTTGAATTCTAGATCTGTGAGTCTGTTTCTGTTTTATAAATAAGTTCATTTGTATCATTTTTTATTAGATTCCACATATAAGTGCTATCATATATTTGTCTTTCTGACAAGGGATTACTTTCCAAAGTATACAAAGAGCTCATGCAACTCAATATTAAAAAAACAAACAACCCAATCAAAAAATGGGCAGAAGACCTCACAGGTTTTTAGAAGGGATTGAATATGATGACATATGTTGGTACAAAGTTCATGTCCCTAAAATGTCATTGAAAATTATTATTATCATTATTTTTATAGCTCATTGTAGAGTTAACCATTACATTTCTATAAATCCATTTCTTTCTTAATTACCAAAATCCTTATTGCTTATGTTGGTACTTTACTTCACATTTCTAAAATATTTTAAAATTGGGTGTCTGTGTCCAGATAGGTATGCTGAAAGGTAAAAGTATTTACTCTCAGTTGCTACTAAATCATGATCAGTAGTAGAAGACCACTTTGGGTCTCTATAAAGTTGAAGGATAAAGGGGCCTACATATTATTAATTAGATAAGCACTTTATCCAAAATACAACTTTGAAATTAGCTGTGTATATATTCAGTCACTTACTGTTTCTCAGGAGTCATTAAATAAAGAACAAGAGCACAACTAAAACAGCACCAGTTTCCTCATTCATTTTGCTCTTGGTCTTACCAAGGTACAAACTAAGCATGTATTCCTCACTGAAGACTCTAGTCTTTTCAATACCCGAGAGAATTTTTAGCAACTTTACTTCTTAGGGTAAAATGCTTCAACCTATTAGTTTCGTATTTTTCTGATTGAAGGTTATCTTTCAAAAATTCTACCTTCTATCTATTTAAGCTATTAATCTGCTAACCTCTTAGTCTAGGTGATTTTCCTTTTCCTTAAATCAAATGGGGACCTGATAACCCCTCCTTTCCATCCTGTAGATCCCCAACACTTTCTGTTTCATCAGCAGAAGTGAAGCCGTAGAGAGCAGGGTGCGCCCTGAATTCTCATCTTGGCCTCTCTCCTCTCCCTCTTCCTTATTTATCTTAGCTTCATCAGTCTTGTTTAAAAATAGTGGGCTTTGGTTTAGCATCCTCGTCTCTATGAAAACCTGGCAAGTGATTTAACGTTTGCAGAGGCTTTGGGAAATCTGATTCTCTGAACACACTCAACTGGTTAGTTACTAAGTACAACAGCATGATTCTTTTCACATTTCTGATGTCTCCTTTGATTTTGAAAAGTATTTCCTGAAGAGGATATAGAAAATGAAAGCACTCTTGCTCTGCAGTTGGAGAATTCAAAGATCAGAGGAATAACTTATTTCTCCTAAATGGGTCTGGACTAGAACCTTCTGGCTCAGTATTGTGTAATCAAGGTATGTGAGAGGAGGCTCAGAACCTCAGGTGCTTACTGCAAGTCAAGATTACAATCCTGTGCCCAAACTCCAAACCTACCATGTGGCCTCCTGGCTTCATACTGGGAAGTGTGTCATTGTTGTCCCTGAGAAGGAAAAAAAACAATTACCTCTTTTCAGCTTTGGAAGAGGAGCAAATATCCATAGCAGATTAGTAGATTCAAAAGGCTAGGGACTCCAAGGATGGCTGATTATGTCAACTGCAAATTGGCATTTTCCACTGGCACTCGCCATCTACCTCTACGAGGATTAAATCACGTGCTGCTGCAGTGGCTGACTTTCAGCACCCCTGACAGGAGCTCAGGTGGAGAGCAGACATGAGGCACCTTGTGCTCTGGGAAAAACTGGCAGAGCACCTCTTCAGATAGTTAGATGTTTTCAGGAGCCAATTTTATGAGCCCAGTTCTTGTATCTCCTCATAACTAGAAAAACACTAAACTCCTTCGTGGTGACGACTGCTCCTCATGACAAGCAGTAACCTGCACGAGACTAGCAGAAAACTTCTGTAAAAAATACGTGTTTGGGGATTCCCTGGTGGCGCAGTGGTTGAGAGTCTGCCTGATGATTCAGGGGACGCGGGTTCGTGCCCTGGTCCGGGAAGATCCCACATGCCGTGAAGCGGCTGGGCCTGTGAGCCATGGCCGCAGAGGCTGTGCGTCCGGAGCCTGTGCTCCACAACGGGAGAGGCCACAACAGTGAGAGGCCCTCATACCGCAAAAAAAAAAAAAAAAAAATATATATATATATATATATATATATATGCTTGATTGCATGTACTCCCCCTTCACCAAAATCACATAAATACTGACCTTCCCCCCTGCCTCTCTGGAGCAGTTTCTCAGAGCTATCTGGGATGCTGTCTCCCAGGCTGCAGTCCTCATTTTGCCCCAAATAAAACTTAACTCGCAACTCTCACGTTGTGCCATTTTTTTAAGTCGACACTTATTAAGAAGGACTAGAGGACTAGGATGTGCCATGGTGGCCAGTCCCTCAACCCCATGCTGAACAGAGAGGGATGAGAAAGATGGTTCTGAGCTTCATCTGAAGTTACATGTGCCAGGGATCTGCACCTCACTGGATGCTGCTACTGAAAACCAGCCAGGACCTCCACATCCCAAGACTCCCAGGTTATTTCAAAGTCCCTAAGAGTTAGTTTCATGTTTTCCTGAGCATGTCCCCTCAATTGTCATATGGCATCTGACACTTTTCTTTCCTTCCTCTTAAACAGTCACATTCGCTGGTTTATTGATGTCACCCATGAAGCTACTTCCTACTGAAGTGCATGGTTATAGACTGTACAGCTGCTACAATGTAGTCACTCAGCCAAGGATCAGCATACTTGCTGATGCCTCACACTCACACACACACACACAACCACAGTCCTTTGGTCTGCCCTGGTGACAGTCACATTCCAAGAATGCTGCTGTGTGTTCGCCCTGTATGCATACATTTTATACTTTGCATAAAAATTACTTTATTATTCTTAACCCTCTTCTTCTCAGAATTATGGACAGGTCTCTATTTAGGTACGAAGGGGAGTGGATAAGACCAGTCTCTGTGACACTGCTCAAAAATCCTCCATATCCTCTTGGAGTACATACCTTTGTCAGTGTAGGTCCAACTCATGGTTTTCCTTCTCTAGACACTTTCTTATTTACCCACTTCCCCCAGGTCACCAACAAATTATTATAGGGCAATTGAGTTGTTCCCAGGGCACAGAGTTCTACCACGATCTCTCAGAGCCAGGTGTGAAGCCTCATTTGAATTAAGCTGATCAGAGCCCCTTCCCTGGGAGCCTGGAATCCATGCCAAGGGGGTCCTGTCTAAGCCTGAGCTTCTCCATCACATGGAGGAAACAGGACACATCATAGACGTAGGGTACCACCCTCTTCTGCCTTGGGAGAGCAGTGGAAAAGGCTGGTTTGCAGAAAGAGAGGGGCGTGGAACATTCAGAGGTGGAAGTGTCGGAGATGGAGGGAGATCCTGGAGATTTGTGATCTCTGGTGCTTGTTTCATGAATTTGGCTGTATTCCTGCACCTGGGTTCCAGGAGACACCTACAACCCAGAGACGAATATTCCATGAGATTTGACAAATGTTGTTAAGCTACGACCAAATCATTCAAATTCAGAAAAAGTAAGACTTGAAAAAAGTCTCACAAAATTAAAATTAAATGTCTTTATATTTAATAGATAAATAAATATAAATATAAAATATATGTTATTTGTCTATTATGTTTAATAGATAAATGTAAATACAAAAAAAAAATATATATATATATATATATATATATACCTACAGCTATATGCCAGTGAAGGTATCTTTAACCCTTTGAAGCTGAATATAGGTAATGTAAATGTCTAAATATTCTGTCCTTTATGCTGACACTATGTGGTTTTCTATTTGTCTGGTTTAAAATACCTTTTTTCTTTTTAATGTTTTTAACTGAAAAATAAATATGTGTAAATGGCCATTTGTTCCCCTTTTTTTTCCCTTTTTACTGTAGTAATGCAAGAAAATTTGAGTTCTAGGAACTTACTAATATACCCTCTCTGGCACTTGTGTTACTTCTTCCCAGTCACATTTTCCTGAAAGTTCCCTAATTGGTCCATAGACATCAAGTTTGTGTAGCTTCAAATTTTCCACCTACTTTGTAACACACAGACACACACACACACACACACACACACACACACTTCTAGGGACTTACATTGTCTTCCAAAGCTACTTTCTCCTGAGAATGTCAATGTGTGTGTAGTCAAAGTCTTCTTAAGATGAACTGTGCACCAGCAATTCGACTCTCATTCTGTGGACTCCACTTTGCAGCAGTGCTGTGAACCTAACATTGACACTCAGTCCTTGTATCAGACAAGAAATAACTTTCAACCCTCTGCCTTGACCCATCAGTGCTGGGTAGAGATACTTTCAGGCTTGCTCTTGTGCCCAAGTCATACTCTGGGTCAGCAACACATTCCCATCAGGACACCCAGGCCATGAACACTGGGTCTGACTTACCTGAGCTATGGTCTGCTGTGCATCCTTTACAACAAGTCAGTCACACTTGTTAGACCATCAACAGCAAACTCTGGGCCCCAAATAGCCTCAACCTTTTGAACTCAACCTGTTTTGTGTCAATCTTTGGTCTACCTCCATCCCCTGCCCTTTCATGGCCTGAATTAGAGCCTTTCACACATACCTCACTCCTCATGAATACATGCCTCCAGGCTCTCAGGGTCCCAGATCACTCCCTTCTGACCTGGATCTTACCCTTGGTAACTGCATTTCTTTTTCCTTGGATGCCACCCTTGAGTGAGACAACTACTCTAAGGCTTTCAACATTTTTCACAATCTGCTCACTTCAGGGACCATGGTTCCACTTTGAAACCTTAATGATGTCCTAAACTTACACAGATGAATTCAGCTAAATGATTCTATCATCATGGTTACCAACAGGTAGAGAGATGGTTGACCCCAATGATGGGTAAACCTTAGCTTAGATATTTTTCAATTTTGAGAAACCAACTCATTTATTGTTTTAGAGTACAAGTTTACATATTTTAGCATGCAATTTATGAGAGTTCAACTCAAGATTTCTACTTCAAATAAAAGAACTAGAAATAGAAGTAACAGTTAAGACAGTGAGGAAAAGGATGAGCACGTACCCTGGAGTGAGCCAACTCCTTGTTCTGACGTGTGACTGAAGAAACAGAAGTCTGCCCAACACTGAGAATAAATTAGTCTAGCTGAGCTTACTGAGATAAAGTATGTCAGTCTCAAATGTGACACATCCATTAAGATTTTTCATTTTAACTTTGACTACAGAGTGATAGTTTACTTTAAAACTTAAAGAATTTTCAAGATGTACTTCCACAGGTCCATGAAACAGCCAGTGAAAGCAAGACAATGTCTGAGCTGTAAAAGCTAGAGGAAATAAATAAAGCAGCAAACTGTGTATGTGTTGACCCTGTCCTCTCTCCTCATACAATGCCCCACCCCTCCATCAGCTCAGGTAACCTTCCTGCTCACCCAGTGATGCTCTTGTCTCCTTGCCCAGTGATGCTCTTGTCAGCTCAGCTGCAGTTTTGTGCCCACCTGTGTCTCCTTCACAGTGACCGTTTGCGTTTTTTGTTTTACCCCGCTTGGTCATCTTCACACCATTTCTGTGTACTCCCGGAAGTGTCTCAGTCTCCTTCAGCTCTTTCCTTGCATTGGACCATATGCAGGCTCCTGCCCAAGGCTGAGGCCTCCTGTTTGGTCTTTTCCACATTTTGACTCTTAAGACCAACTCTGTCACTCCAGGTCTGGCAATTTTGTGAAAGATGTATAAGTCCCCACTCCCTTTGCATGTTGTAGGCTTCCCATTGTGAACAAGCGTCTACCGCTTTGGTTTTCAATCCGTGCTTCATGAAGTCTTTAGGGTCAGTAGATGTGCCTCAGGATAGGTGAAGGGCGCCCTCTGCAGGACCAGCCCCAGGCCCGCACATCTACATCTACCAGAGCAATTCTGCTTTGCAAACAATTTTTTTAATATGTTAGATCTTCCAGTAATGTTTTGACTGAAATTTAGGTAATACTATTTAAAATATAATATCCTTGCTCTAGGAGAAAAGGTGGGTCCTTTATAACATTAAGATCAAGATGCTAGAGAAAAGTATAAGACCTTGTTAGATACTACAGAATAAAGTACCACGTGTGTATGTAGTTAGAGGGCTTTGGGGTTTCTTTTTCATGAACATAGTTAGACTTATAAGGCATTTGGAAATTAGGAGAAGTGAGCGATATTTTTAGATTTTTAGAAACTCAACGTTGTTTGTAAATACAGTAGTGAACTACATAATAGCCTTCAGTCTAAGTATTCAACATTTTGGTAAATGTCATAGATCTCATCTGGATGGGAGGGAATAACACAAAATAAACAATGTCCTTTGCTTGGCATTAAATTAAATGAAAATGAAATCCAGGGTTAAATGCAACCAACACACATACAGGATTCACCCAAAAATTAGGTTGCATTTTGTCTGAAAATGTGGTTACTTTTAATTACCAAAAACATATTTGTAATAGATCTAGACCAGATCTCTTAGGATTTGAGTACTTATTTAGCTTTTTGTGTTTTTACACTTTTATTTACTCCCAGATCATTCTTTAAGAATCATAAATCTCTTTCTTCTCACTTTACAGTTTTATGATTGAATCTTTACAAACACATGTACCACATGTGTTACCAAGCAAAATGATTTATGCCCAATCTCCACAATATTTCTGCACATCTCTACTTCTGAATGACTAACAATAAACAGCACTATTTGTGTTTTTTGTTTATTTAAATCTGGATACCCTAATTGCAAATGTTTTTTAAATTCTTTCAATGCACATAATGTATAAAAGTACATTTACACAGATATTAGAGTGTATCTATATATTTCCCGGGGTAGGGAAAATTGTTCAAGGGAATTGGGTCACAGACCCTGAGGCTGAATGGGCAGTCTGGGGAGAGTCCTGGCTTTGTTATTAACTAGGAGACTTGAAATCCAACAATGGAAAGATTTCCAATCTTAAAAAAAAAAAATGGGGCACAGAGGGAACAAAAATCAGTTCCCTCAATTCAGAATGTCTCATCTGCTGTGCCTCAAGTTTCAGAAGGGCAGAGATGTTAATTCCATTAGGGTTCTGGATGTTGGGGTGACTGAAATCCCCGGGAAGTCTTCTCTTCCATGAATAGTCTCCATTTATTCCTGGGGCAGTACATATAAGGTTTCTGTATATGCCTGGACATGAAAAAGTTTGGAAGTGGGGGTCTGGGAAACTGCTCTAAACCTCCAGACTAAGGCAATTCCTACCTCACTTCTTTCATTCAATTCAATCAATCATTCTTTATTAAACATATGCCAAGCATTTGGCTGACAGACCGAGTAAGGTCTAATCTCATATCTACAGTAGAGTTTTGCCGATTGACAGAGGCAAGCACAGCAGACATTACCTTGAAATCTGGGTGTGTTCTTCAGAGATAATTATAAAGAGAACTGCAGTTAATCTTCTGGAGAGTTTGCACATTTTTGCAAAAAAGCTAGTGTTCAAACTTTGATTTGTAGGGTGCGGGAGGAGTTTGCTAGGCAGAATCTCTGGGCATGGGATCTGGGTCAACCAGAGCAAAGGGGACAAACTGGAGCAGACATGTATGGATTCTGGTGTGTGTGATGGGGAGGGATGATGAGAAGATAAATTTGAGGTCTGGTTGCAGAGTAACTTGTATAGCCAAGTAAAATACATGGGTTTTACCTTGTTCCTAACAGAGAGCCACTAGTGAATTTCAAAAGTGGAACTGCTGATATGGTTGAACTTTTTTGGAAGATAAAATATGCTACACAGTGCTTGGACTGAGTACGGAGATACTGGTTGCAAAACTGTTTATTTAACCCAATTTTTACTTTCCTCTTCTGTGCCAGACCTAGTTCAAGCAGTGAACACAACAGACACAATCCCCGCCTTCAGAGAGTCTAGCCTCTGGCGAGAAGGCAGACTCACACAAGGTAAGTAAATGCACTGTAGCACTGTAGTATACTGGATGGATGGTGGTAAGTGCTCAGGAGATAAAGAAAGCAAGGGAGGCCGATGGGAGGAGTTTAAGGAGGTTGTGATTTTAGCTTGGGTTGCCAGGTAAGGCCTTCCTGAGAAGGTGACATTTATGGAAAGACCTGGAGAAGGTGAGACAGTGAGCCATGTGGGCATCTGTGGGGGGAGCATGCAGGGTGAGAAACAGTGGATGCACACATCTTGAGGCAGGAGCATGCCCTGTAGACTTCAGGTCCCACAGGAAACCATGGGTGTGGCTCAGAATGTGTGACACAGGGCTTTGTAGGTAACTGAAAGGACTTTGACAGTTACTCTAGGGAACAGGAAGCTACTGGGGCATCAGGCAGAGCATTCTTTTTTTTTTAATGAATTACGGTTGATTTACAATGTTATGTTAGTTTCTGGTGTATAGCAAAGTGATATATATATATATATATATATATATATATATATATATATTCTTTTCCATTATAGTTTATCACAGGATATATTGAATATAGTTTCCTGTGTTATACAGTAGGTTCTTGTTGTTGATCCGTTCTATATGTAATAGTTTGCATCTGTTAATCCCAAACTCCTAGTCCATCCTTCTCCCTCATTCCCCCTCTCCCTTGGCAATCACAAGTCTGTCCTCTATGTCTGTGAGTCTGTTTCTGTTTCATAGGTAAGTTCATTTGTGTCATATTTTAGATTCCACATATGATATCATATGGTATTTGTCTTTCTCCTGACTTACTTCACTTAGTACAAAAATCTCGAGGTCCATCCATGTTACTGCAAATGGCATTATTTCATTCTTTCTGTGGCTGAGTAATATTCCATTGTATGTATGTACCATATCTTCTTTATCCATTCATCTGTCAATAAATATTTAGGTTGTTGCCATGTCTTGGCTATTGTAAATAGTGCTGCTGTGAATATCAGGGACATATATTTTTCGAATTATAGTTTTGTCTGAGTGTATGCCCAGGAGTGGGATTGCTGGATCATATGGCAACTCTATTTTTAGCTTTTTGAGGAACCTCCATACTGTTCTCCATAGTGGCTGCACAAAGTTACATTCTCACCAACAGTGTAGCAGGGACATACAACATTTTAAAGATAAATCTGAATGAGAAGAAAGGACTCTGAATTAAGACATTGGAAAGAGGGCACTGGGAAAGGAAGAGTTGTGTGAGGAGTTTCTGAAGAATGGCTGAGCTTTCCAGACACACGAGAAAGTGAACGTAAGAAATGCAGGAGGTTGACTAAAGCTGAGTGTCCACTGCTAGGAGGAAATGACAGATAATACCTGGTCTGGCTCTAGGCTGTAACTATGTGAAATGTTCCTATCCTTGTAGGTCATGAGGCCAGTCAGATGCCTATGGTTAAAGGACATATAGGATGAAACTCTGACTGCAGTTTACTAAGTACCCTCTGTATACATAATATGAAGCCCAATTATGCATGAAGGCCAACAGCAATTTTAGTTTATTTATTTTTCATTTTTATTTTAAATTTTTTATTGACGTATAATTGGTTTACAGTGTTGTGTTAGTTTCAGGTGTACAGCACAGTGATTCAATCATATATATATATATATTCTTTTTCAGAGTCTTTTCACTTAAAGGTTATTACAAAATATTGAGTATAATTCCCTGTGCCATACAGTAGGTCCTTGGACCAACTGCAATTTTAAAGCAACACATTGCATTTAAGCAATTACTGAGACAACTGAAACAAATTCTGTTACCCTTATTAAAGAATTTACACATTTCTTTGAAAGTCATGTCCCAACTCTGTCTGCTTCCTTTTGGATTTGATTATTAGAGAACAATAAGAATAAAGTCATAAAATAACTCTCTTTAAAAAATATTCTTATAAGTAATTTTTTCTATTCAGGTTTTTCAGTGAATTCTATGGCCTTCCATCCAGATAATAGTTACAGCTGAATCTGTCTTACACAGGTGAGCAGATGGCCACTTAAGAGGTTGGATTCAGCGAAAATGCATACTGCTCACATATGTATCAAATATATGTTGTGTATGTTGCATTTCTCTTAGTTACACACTGTATTGGTTCCCTACTGTTGCTGTAACAAGTAACCACAACATGGTGGCTTAAAATAGTTTATCCTCTTACAGCCCTGAGGTTGGATGTCCAAAATCAGTTTCACTGGGCTAAGGGCAAGGCATCAGCAGGCCTGGTCCCTTCTGGAGGTTCTAGGTCAGATCTGTCTCCTTGCCTTTTCTAGTTTCTGTAGTCTGACTGCATTCCTTGGCGCGTGACCCTTTCCTCACATCACTGCAATCTCATACATATCCTTTCCTCTTCTAGAGTAAAAACTTCCTCTGCTTCACTCTGATAAGAACACTGGTGATGATCCTTGGGCTACACCTAGATCATCTAGACTAAGCTTCGTTTTCCCAAATCCTTAAAATAATCAATCACATTCCTAAAATTCCTTTCCCATATAAAGTCACATTCACAGGTTCTTGGGATGAGGATGTGAGGAACCACACATACTATTTACTATAGATCACGTTACAGGTTAGAAAGGCAGCTTATCATAGTAGAGAAGTGTGTAATTTAGGATCAGAAATAACTCATTTCTAATTCCAATTCTATTATTTAATAACCACTTGATCTTGCGAAGTTCTGATTTCCTTTAGCCTCAGATTTCCACTCTGTAAAACGGAGACAATCTTTTCAGAATTGTTGAATACAGGGAAAGATAATTAGAGAAGCATCTATTAATTAAGCACCTAATATGTCATTGTACTGGTCTCTGGTGTTGCAGTAGTAAATAATAGAGACCTGTCCACATCCTTAAGGAAAACATGGCCGAGGAAGGAGGTAGACACTGAAAGAAGCTAAAACATGGACCAGTGATGGGTGCTGGGACAGGGGACAGATGCAATCATGTTAGGGTAGATTGTGTGACACCCATAAAGAAAAACAGTCTTAGAGAACTGGGGATGGCTTCAGAGAGAGGTGACCTCCAAACTCTCAGACGTGGAACATAAGAAGCAGTTAGCAAGTTGGAAAAGGGTAGTAAAAATCTTCTAAGCAGAAAGGTTCAGGACACTTTGTTTTCAAAAAAAAAGAAAAAGAAACCTTGAGAAAGTAAATTATAATTTCTCTATGGATATATCATGGAGTTAAATGTCATCAAAGAGAAGTCTCAAAAGTCAGAGGATCAAGACCAAAACAGGCCAGATAAGCCCCTTTTGAGGTTTATCCTCAGAACCATGGAAAGGACTAACATTGCAAAGCCCATGGAATGACACTACCAGATCTGTGACATAGAAAGATCTTTGAATGCACCCATGGATTGAGGGAGCCAAGCCTGCAGCAGGAAGGCCATGGCAGAGTGTGCCCTGGGAGAAACAATGCCTTCAACATGGGAACTGGTGATTCTGGAAGAGTAGTAAGATCTGTTGATGTCGAGGAAGTAGAATGGACAGGACTTGAGGGATACAAGGAACCAGGGATAAGGAGTAATTAAGATGAGGTCAGGTTTCTCTCTTGGACCAATGTTGGCAACAGACTCATATAGGAGACAAAGAACACAGACAGATTGGAGTGTGTGTGTGTGTGTGGAAAGGGAGAAGTGATGGGGAAACATCCGTTCTGGGTGTTTGAGATGGAGATGTTGCTTAAAGTAACTGGACATGAGCAGAGAGTCTATAAAAAAAATGTTACCAGTTTTGGTAGAAAGGCTGTGGATTGCATTGTCAAGCATGTATGTGTAGACTGGGGCAGGGGAAGTGATGTACCAGATAACTATTCACCAGAAGGGGTGACGTGTGGACTATGGCCTGGGGGAGGCCGGGGCAGAGAAAAGACAGCTATGGCATTTCAGTGTGCAAACACCCCATGTGAACGTAACTGCAGACATCAAAGAGAGTCTGACGTCTGTTACATAGTTTGCAACCTAAACAGTCTTTGAGAAACACTGAAAAAATAAAACCCTCCTTGTGTGAGGTTACTGGGTACCAGAGATGTGAAAAAAAGACAAGTTGAAGTGGTAACTCCCAATATAAAATACAGCATAGTCACACAACCTCAAGTAAGACGCTATCCTTTTGTCTCTCTAGGCTTCTTCATTTTATTTAAACACACACAACTTGAGACACTAGTTGTGAATGGGCTTGGACTCCTCGGGACTTCTTGCTCCTTTCCCTTCCAACAAGAGGCCGTGCCCTGGTTAGGCTGACACGGCTGCAGGACATGGGGGGGCTGAGCAGAGAGGATCACTGGATATCTCGTCTGTGCAGCATCGAATCAAGAGCATCCGGAATGAACCTGAGCAACTTAGATTGCAATGGAATGATGGATTGCCCTGCACTTGACTGTTATGACAGCTGTAAAACTCAAATCAGCTCCTAAATGGTCAATTACCGGAGGGGCACATAAACAGAGGCAGGCAGGGAGCTGAGAATTCAATTTCCTTGAGCTCTGCTGCCTGCTTTTCATTAGGCCCACTCTAATTTATTTGGGGCCCTGGGCTTGAGCACTTAGTTCTTGCTGATTTTCATGCCTAAAGAACATTTTCCTAGTTCCCACCTCACCTTCCTTCATCAGCTCCTAATGGCTCTGCTCTGACTGTGCACAGCCTGGGTTGCTGAGGTGAGCCTGCGGGCTGCTGAGTGTATTCAGTTTGGTTAATTCCCATAAATGTATTTTAAGTAATTATCCAAGCAAGAAACGCCAGCACCTCCACGGGAAATGACCACCAGCACATGAAAATCAGCAGCTCACTGCTAGCAAATCCTTGTTTACTGTCTTACAAAATCAGTAAGTAAAAAAATCACCACAGAAAATTACCTCTTCTCTTTGCTGGTGAAAAAGCAAGGACTGTTGCTTCCACCACCCTCTGGGCTTTTTTGCTACAGAGAGCATGTCAAGAGTGTCTAATCCATGTTATTATACCAGAAGAGATTACTATGAAGCAACTGAGCTGACCAGGGTTTCCAGAAAGAATGCTCAGTTATAGCCCAGAATGGAACAAATGGGTTAGAGCTACCACTGATCCCATGCCTAACTAACTAGCTATGTCAAGGCCAGATGTATTTGTAACAGTAAGAGTAACATGAGAGCTAAAATGTTACTGCCTAATTCTTATGGACTATTCTTAAATAAACCCCATTAATTTTTTTAAAAAATTTTAAATTTTTTTTAAAAAATTCTATATTATTTTTAAATGTTATTTTTCATTTACAATTACTACAAAATGTTAGCTATATTCCCCATGTTGCACAATACATCCTTGAGCTTATCTTACAGCTTATCTTATAGTTTGTACCTTGCTCTCCCCTCCCCCTCCCCACCTTTCCCCATTGGTAACCACTAGTTTGTTCTCTATATCTGTGTCTGCTTCTTTTTTGTATATTCACTAGTTTATTGCATTTTTTAAAGTCCACATATAAGTGATATAATTTAGTATTTGTCTTTCTCTGTCTGACTTATTTCATTTAGCATAATACCCTCCAAGTTCCTCCACGTTGCTGCAAATGGCAAAATTTCATTCTTTTCTATGGCTGAGTAGTATTCCATTATGTATATGTACCACATCTTCTTTATCCATTCATCTGTCGATGGACACTTAGCTTTCTTCCATGTCTTGGCTATTGTAAATAGTGCTGCTATGAACATTGGGGTGCATGTATCTTTTTGAATTACTGTTTTTGTTTTTTCCGGCTATATACCCAGCAGTATTTTCAAACTGAAGTTTAGAAAGATAAAATAAAAATAAATTATCCAAGGTCATCTGTCAGAGCCAGCTTTTGGAAACAGATCTTCTAAGTGTAGTGTCAGCACACTCAAGCTGGTTCTTGACCTTTGAGTAGAAAGAAGCATTAAGCAGAGCCTACCTTGGTTCCTGCAGTTTTTCCATTGTTCATTCTTGTCCCTCCTACTATTAAATCATGATGTGGCCTGTATTCTTGGGACTGTGAGCATAGAGGGGAAAAGGTTAATTTTGCAATTAGCCATACTTGATTTCACATCTAGCTCTTGACACTTATCCTGTCCTTGGTTTCTCCATCAATAAAATGGATAAGATCACCTGTTTAAAAAGGTTCATGGGCTTCCCTGGTGGCGCAGTGGTTGAGAGTCTGCCTGCCAATGCAGGGGACACGGGTTCATGCCCAGGTCCAGGAAGATCCCACATGCCATGGAGCGGCTGGGCCTGTGAGCCATGGCCGCTGAGCCTGTGCGTCCGGAGCCTGTGCTCCACAACGGGAGAGGCCACAACAGTGAGAGGCCCGCGTACCACAAAACAAACAAAGACAAACAAACAAAAATTAAAAGGTTCATAAGGGGTGTAGCATATTGTTGACCCCTGCTCCCCAAGCAAAGAGGAGTATTTATGTCTGCATCTGCATTCTGTGTTGTCTGCAGATGTAGAAATTGTGGAACCTGGGTGATGCTACCATGAGTTGTTATTATATTATTTTTTCTATGTTTAAGTGTGCTTAAATATCTTTCATAAAAAAAAACCAAACACCTTAAAACACACACATCACCTGAGGTCCAATGGCTGAAGGAATTTGCCACAATTAGTCTAGTGTAGTTTATAATCATAGTGGTGTTCAAAGTATTTTCTAAAAGGTAATGGGGTAATGTAAAGAGGGAAACAATTTGGTGAAATAAAAGTTTTAAAATTGAATGTTTCAGAAATAAAATGATTTAATTTCTAATAGAAATATTCAAAGGTAGAATGGTCTGTCTGAAGAATAAAACAATGAGCTTCTTGTCATCACCTCAATGGATTTGACACTGTTAACTGATGTTGAATAATTTTGTAAAAACATATTGTATTTTGAAGGGGAGGAGGGAAAGTGTGTATGTTTTAAGGTTTTTCTTTTCTTTTTATGAAAAGTTATTAAGCTGGCTTACACATAGAAGACTAATACAATAAATGTCCTGCTATAGAGCAGAAGCTAACACAACATTTTAAATCAACTATAGTCTAATAAAAATTTAAAAATCACGCAGGTGGGACTTCCCTGGTGGTCCAGTTGTAAAGAATACTCCTTACAATGCAGGGGACGTGGGTTCAATCCCTGGTCAGGGAATAAAGATCCCACATGCTGTGGGGCATCTATGCCCGTGCGCCACAACCACTGAGCTTGCGCGCCTCAACTAGAGAGCCTGCACGCCTCAACTAGGGAGCATGCATGCCTCAAACTACAGAGCCCATGCGCTCTGGAACCCATGAACCACAACTACAAAGCCCGTGCACCTTGGAGCCTGTGCGCCACAACTAAAGAAGAGAAAACCCCCATGTCTCAACTAGAGAGAAGACCACGTGCTACAATGAAGAGTCCACATGCTGCAATGAAAGATCCCGCATGCCTCAACGAAGATTCCACATGCTGCCACTAAGACAAGATGCAGTCAAAGATAAATAAAATAAATAAATAATAAATAAATCTTTAAAAAATCACCCAGGTTCCACAATTTTTAACATTTTATCAAAGAACTGTCACTAGAGTCAAATATCTTCTTGGCTTCACTTTTATGAATTCAATCCTATTGGTCTGTGTCTGTGAAAAAGCTTGGTATCTAATCCAAGCATGCTCTGATGGGAGAGGAAACTTCCTCCCTTCCAGATATTCTATCTACACTTATATCAATGAGCACAAAATAAAATAACTCTTTCCTTAAAGATGTCTCACTTTTAAATTATACTGTGATTTACTCTAAAAAAACCTATTCAAATACCTAGATACATTTTTTCCCTAAATGTATTACTGCTGCTAAACCATTCATTTCTACTCCATCACTTTTTTTCTGATGGATGATAGAGTTAGATGCATGCCTTCAGATTTAGAACATGATGCCTAATCCAAAAGCCTGGTTTTATACATAAGGAATCTTGTTTCCAGTGAGACAAAGCAAATTCCTTGACATGAACCAGTGGCAAAAGGAGGCTAGAGTGTGGAAATTCTGATTCCCAATCCAGCAGGCTTGTCCATTAATTCAGGCTGAGTTATCAGGTTTATATATATATATATATATATATATATATATATATATATATATATATATATATATGATTACAAACCACACAGAAAAATTGAACCAAGTGGCAGAAGGTAAGAAATGTTCATGCTATGTATGTGCACAGAAATCTATGTGACTGTGATAGATTAAAGAGGGCTGCAAACTCTTTATTGCTATTTCTATTGAAAGAGAGATTATAGTCGCCTCCCATTTGAATCTAGGCTGAATTGAGTGATGATGTTTTCTGTCATTCTAATTTTTTTTCTGGACTGTTCTATGAATTTTAACACATGTATAGATTTGTGTAAGCACCACCATAATCAGGAAACAGACTGTTCCATCAGTCAATTCTGACACTATCTATGTGAAGATAACATCAGATTCCACAGGTTAAGGGCTCAGTCCCACAAGACAGCTCTCCACTTCAGATGTCTTTGACAAGTCCAAGTTGTTACCTGTGTTTCACACCAACTGCCTATAAATCAGAGATTCCCATGACCCGCTCCGTAGGTTTGATTAATTTGCTAGAGTGTGTCCCAGAATGCAGGAAACCCATTTACTCACTAGTTTATGAGTTTATCACAAAGATTATTAAAGGATAACGATTCAACAGCCAGATGAAAAGATGCATAGGGTGAGCTCTTGAAGATAGGAGCTTTTGTCCCCATGGAGTTTGAGGACCAGAATAGTAGGACGTGGAAATCTTCTGGTTCACTAACCTAGAAGCATTCTGCATCTTGTCCTTTTGGGGTTTTATGGAGGCCTCATTATACGGGCATGATTGATTAAATCATTGGCCATTGGTGATTGATTCAACCTACAGCCCGTCTCTTCAACACAAAATCAGGGGTGGGGATTGAAAGTTCCAACACTCTATCCTTGTTTGTTCTCATGGCAACCAACTCCCATCCTTAGGTGCTTTCCAAAAGTAATCTCAATAATATAAACTTAGTTGTAATGGAAAGGGACTGGAAAATTAGTTATGAATAACCAGACACTCATTTCACCTTAATGGCTTGGAAACATTTTTTTCAGAACAGGAAGACTAGAGTTCAAATATTATAACAAAAGATACTACTATTTCTCTTATCACTAAGGAAATTCTAAGAGTTTTGGGAGCTGTAAGACAGGAACCATGGACAAAGACCATATATACATGGCAAACGTATTTTGGTCATCTGAATGACCAAATATATATTTTTTATAAATCACACTATTGCACCTTTCCTAAATCATGACATTCAGTGATATGTTCTACGTTACTACAGTTCCTTTCAGGAAGATCATATAAATGGAATCATATAGTGTGTAACCTTCTGAGACAGGTTTATTTCACTCAGTATAATGTCTTTGAGATTCATCCAAGTTGTTGTACATGGCAACAGTTTATTCCTTTTCCAACTGAGTAGTATTACAGTGTATGGGGGTAGCACATTTTGTTTATCCACCTAACAATCAAAGGATACTTGGTTTGCTTGTGGTTTATGGTTATTTGAACAAAATTTCTACAAATTATGTATAGGTTTTTGTGTTTACATTTCTCTAGGTTAAGGTTTGAGAAACTACAGCCTTCAGGCAAAACCCAGCCCACTGCTTGTTTATTTGTTTAGTTTAATAAAATTTCATTGGAATACAGCAATACCATTTAAGTGTTTTCTATGTCTTCTTTCACACTATAAAGACAGAGTTGAGTAGTTGCCACAAAACACTGTATGGCCCTTAAACCCTAAAATTTTTACTATCTAGTTCTGAACAGAATAAGTTTGCAAACTCCTGATCTAGGATAAATATCCAGTGTGATATTTCTGTGTCATATGGTAATTGTATATTTATTTTTAAAGAAAATATCACATTAAAGTCTTGCTGAGATACCTCTACATGTACTTAATAAAATGGTTAAAATTTTTTTAAATACTGTCAATACCAAATGCTTATGAGGATGCAAAGTAAATGCAATTCTCATGCATTACTAATGAGAATTCAAAACGGTATGACCACATCAATATATATATATATAACTGAATTGATTTTGTATAAGATACTGATGAAAGAAATCAAAGACATAAAAAAACAGAAAGACATATGTTCATTAATTGGAAGACTCAATATAATAAAGTTATCAATTCTCCCCAAATTGAACTATAGAATTTAATAGAATTTACGTCAAAATCCTAGCAGGATATTTTTGTATGTGTATTTATAAACAGGCTAATTTTAAAATTTACATGGAAAGTAAAGGGAACTAGATAACTGAAACAAATTTGAGAGAGAAGAATAATGTCTTGAGAAATCTTACTCTTCAGTTTTACAATTTACTATAAAGCTAAGGCAATCAAGACAGTACAGTATTATTGAAGGAATAGACACTTAGATCAATGGAAGGAAATAGAAAGTCTAAAAAGAAACCAAAAAAAATATGACCAATTGATTTGTGACAAAGATGCAAAGGAATTCAATGGAGAAATGATAATATTTTCAACAACTGGTTATGGAATAAGTGAACATCTGTTTCTTGTTTTTTGGAGACCAAGTATTTTATTTCTGGAGCAATTATAGATGATACTGTATTTTAAATTTTGGTTTCTGATTGTTGCTAACCTATCAAAATATTATCTTCTTAATTTTTTTTTGAGTTGCCCTTATATCCTGTAACCTTGCTAAACTCCCCAAACTCAATTAATAGTTTAGGAGGTTTTTGTTTTTGTTTTTTGAGGGTTGGGGCTTTTTGTGTATATAATCATGTTGTCTGTGAATACAAGTAAGTTTATATCTTCCTTTTTAATCTGTATGAAATTCATTTTTCTTATGGTATTGCACTGATAAAGACTTCCAGGACAATGTTAACTGGGAGTATTCAGAGGGACTATTCTTGCCTGTTCTGTCACTATGATGTCAGCTGTAGGTATTTTGCTGACACCTTTATCGGTTTGAGAAAGTGACCTCCTATTTCTAGACTTATTATGTAATAAAGCCATATTATGGTGTCTATGTAACAGGTACTTATTAACATGTCTATATAATAATCCTAAAACTTATTTGAAGAAACTATACTGTCTTGTGGAAGCAAATTATCAAGATATGAATAAGTGGTATTTATGTTATTGGATGGGAAGAATTATTATCAAAAATATAAATTATCTCACAATTGATATATGCATTTAATACAATTCAAATTAGAATTTATATTTTAGTTGTTATTAATTGGACAAAATTATTTTAAAGTTTATAGAGAGAAATTTATGCTATAGCACTGTCAAGAAAAGTTTGAACATATACTGAAGGAGAAGTTGTCTTCATCAATGACATACATATTATAATGCTACTATAATAAAATTAATAAAGTATTAGTATAAAATTGACAATGGAATCAAGTGGTATCAATTGAATTGTTTCCTCTCCAAATTCATACACTGAAACCCTAATAACTATACCTAAAAATGTAAACTTTGTTGGAAGTAGGGCCTTTAAAGAGGTAATTAAGTTAAAATGAGTCCTTTAGGGTGGGCCCTAATTTAGTATGACTGGCATTATAAGAAGAGGAAATTTGGACCTCAAAAAATAAGCATCATGGATCTCATGGATGCCGGTGAACAGAGGAAAGACCATGTGAGGATACAGCAAGAAAGTGGACATTGGTGGACCAAGGAGAAGATGCCTATGAAGAAACCAAATTTGCCAACAAACTTCATCTCCAACTTCTAGTTCCAGAATTGTGAGAAACTAAACTTCTGTCATGTAAAGCATCTTTTAGTTCACAGAGTTCCTGGGAGAGGAATCATTCTGGAGGAGCTGATCCTCACTACATCCAAACTGAAGGATTATGTTTGCAGCTTTAAGCCACTTAGTTTTGGGGTGACTTGTTACAAAAGGGTACTGGGGTACAATGTGTACTGCAAAACTAAAATTTTCATATCCAGAAAGTTCAATAAACTTTTTGGAAAAATGATGAAGAAAAAATCAGTTCAATAGAAAATTAGGAAAAGTCTATAAATAAGCAAATTGAGCAAATTCAAATAACCAGCACACTAATAAAAAAACACTCAGATTCAGGAGTCAGGGAAATGCAGACTAAAGTAAAAGTGAGCTATCACTTTAATTGGTGAAACTGAGAAGACCTATAATACCTATCATTGATACTCATGTATATATTGTTGCAACCCTTTAGGAAAATGGTTTAGAAAAAATATCTATTACTATTAAAATAACATGAATTTTTGGAACAACTCCATTTGTAGAGATCTTTCTCATAGAAATAAACGCACTGCAGTATTTGGATATTTCAACATATAGCAATATTTATTATAGCATTATTTGTAGTGTCAAATTATTGGAAATAAACTCAATGACCATTAAGTAGTTGGATAAATTACGGTTATCTGTACCAACACATATTATGCACCTCCTATACTATGTAACCAGTTTGCTTGAAGGAATTTTTATGGTGTATTACTGAGTAATAAATGTAATATAGAAAGCATCAATTTACAATGAAAATTATATTTTGTAAACAAATACTGGCCCAAATAACAAAAACAGCCTTTGTATATATGTTTCTATAGACATCTGTATATGTTGTATATATAGTTATAAGAGTATGGAGAAAAGTTTAGATTGTTAACATATATTACCTGAGGGTGAGCATGGGCAACAATGCAGGTGTATGCAGAGGGGGAGAGTGTAATGGAAGCAAAAGGAGAAACCACTCGACTTAAAACAGAGTAATACCCATTACGTGTAAGTGATACATGTTTAAATGAAAAGTGCAAGATGGAAAACAATGTGTAAAACATGATTCTATTTTTGTAAAACTCATATTTGTATTTAAGTGTGGCTTTATACAGCTGTACAACAAAGAAGAAAAAATTGTGATTGAATTCACTCCTGGTTGTTTGTTGATTACCTTGAGGGCACAGGGTAGAATGGATTAGTATAGTAGCTTTACTCAAATATTTTATGTATACATAATTTTTATTGTGACATTTCACTTCTTAAAATAAACACATATTACTTTAATAACCTTAAGTACAATTAGAGGAATTTGGGGATTTTATTTTGTCAGTTTTAAAACTAACTAAAGTCCTTACTTGACCCAGGTTCCCTTAGTTTTCATCTAATTTCCTTTTACTGTGCAAGGGTCTCATCCAGGATACCACATTATGTTTAATTTTCATGTCTTCTCAAGCTCTTCTTGGCTGTGACAGTTTCTCATACTTTCTTTTGCTTTTTGATGAGCTTGGTAATTTTGAGGAATACTGGTCAAATATGTTGTAGATTGACTCTCCATTTGGGTCTCGTAGACTGTCCCTCAATTCATCTAAGTTTTGGTGATTTTTCTCATGGTTAGAATGGGGTTATGGGCTTTTGGAGGAAGACTACAGAGTTAGAGTGCTACTCCCATTAGACCATATTAAAGATACACACTGATTAACATGACTTGCCACTGTTTATGTTGGCCGTGTTCAGCTGGCTGAGTAGTGTTTGTCAGGTTTCTCCACTGGAAAGTTATTCTTCCCCTTTCCATTCTGTACTCTTTGGAAAGAAGTTACTTTCTGCTGCCCATACTTAAGGGGTGAAGTGTTACATTTCACCTTCCGGAGGGAGTAGTATCTACATAAATTATCTGGAATTCTTTCGTCTAGGAAATCTCTCTATTCTCATTCTTTACTTAACTATTCAATCATTTATTTACATCGGTATAGACATACGAATATTTATTTTATACTTTGTTTTAAAATGTAGTGTATGTTATGTATTTGGTTGCTCAAATTGTTCCTGCTCTGGTTTTATAGGATCTTTCAAGTGGCTGCTGTGTCCTTTTGACATACCCACATTGGTTTGATTTTTTGAGCACTTTACTTTTTAGCACTACAAGGTTCTCTATACTCATTTGGTATATTTCTTTCTCAGGTCCTAGAATCAGCCATTACGCCAAAGAAGCCTTGGTTTCTTTTACTGGAGAATGGTATTGGAAACAAAATCTGGATGATCTTTTTAAAGTAGAATGGAGGCATTAAAGATTTGTAAGTAGGGGAATATACTCATACACACACATACACACACACAATATTTTAGACTTTAGTAGAAAGGTGAGTTTCTAGAGTGGAGAGTCTGCAATGAGGAAGTTAATTAGAGTGGAATAGGTAAATTTTCAGCAGTATATAGTAAAACCCTGAGCATTGGTTGCTCTGGAGTTACAAACCTGTTTGTTTGTTTTTTAGAATATGTTTGTGACCTAAGGACAGAAACTATGTCTCATTTATTACTCTCTCCCCAAATCCTAGCACAGTGGAACAAAAGAAAGAAAAAAAGAGAGTGAGGGAAGAAAGGGGAGAGAAAAAATTTAAATGAGGGGAAAAAAGGAAGGGAAAGAGGGAGTGAGAGGAAGAAGAAATTGAGGGAGGAAGAGAAAGAAGCCTTCTAGAATAGGAATATACAATGTTTTTGAGTATTTGATATACTGAAATCAGTTTATTTTTTCAGTGAAAATTATGCTATAATAATTACAGCAAATACATTTTGCTTTACAATTTGCAAAATTATTTAATACAGTTATCACAGTTTATATTATGATGACAAATAATATAATAAACAATTTACCAAGTCAGGGTGTGCCAGAGAAAAGATGAAGATTTCATTGGGGATAGTTGTCATCTCAGTGATAAAACACATATTTCCAGAAATCTAAATAATAATCTTTGTAATCTGATAAAACACAAAACTTTGATTTATCAACTTTTCCCAAAAATATGACAAAGAAGTATATAATATTGTATTTACATTTAGAATTTTATTTAGAATTGTAATTATCCATTTATTTATTAAGGACTCAGGGGAATTAAAACTAAATGTAAGAAAAGGAAGAACTTTAGGTATTTTTAAGTTAACATTAAGAATTTCTGTTAGACTTCAGTTAAACCCAAATCACCTTACCTAAGCCTACCCTACCAGCCCCCAATGATGCAACTTACTGAGACTAATATTTTTGCTAAATTGTTGTAGATAATACAGGAGTGTCTGGTGACATGAATTTATATATGGATAAAATGTGACCAGTCTGCTTAATTTCCCTGAGGATGCAAACTTGGTAGAACAGCAAGAGTAAAAAGTCACTTTTTATTCTAAAAGAAGTATCAAATTCTTCCAGCAAACACACACATTTAGAACGTGCACTGTACTGTAAAATTAATTTTCTCTTTTTTATAGCTATCTATTTAATAACACATCCTCTGATATATTGAGTCTTTCACATTGATCTGGATGGTTTGAAATATAGAACCTCCCCTTTTCCACCTCCACATACATGCAAATAGGTTATTGTTAGAAGTTATACCTTAGAAGTCCTTTGTAGTTAAGTTTCTATCCCTTTATTATGTTTAAATTATGAAGTACTTACAATATTCCATGTATTTGGACTAGGTATTTTACATATTAACAAAATAAACGCTCTTCATAATTTGTAATGTTTCTTCTTTGTAAAGCTAAGTGATATCACTGTGATTCTAATTCTTGGCTTTCTAAACTAAAGCATAACCCTTCCATTTTATGTAGCTTCCTTATGCCTCCAAGTTCTTGAAAGTTAAATGAAGTCATCCATAGCCTTAAACTATGTGAAGACAATAATGACAATTCATATTCTTGTTGTCATGTGATGGTCCTCTTAGAGTCCTTTCTCTCCTGAAAATGCTTCCCTTCCTGGCCAAATGTCGTGCCTGAAATTCCACTACTGAAATCAGACTTTTCAACAGAATACATATGGAGTGCTCTTAAATATGCATGCAGGAAAAGAACTAGTGTATATGAGATATGTGCAATATGTTATTTCCTGATCTATGCTGGTTCGTTAGTCCTAACAATATACCACTATACTTTATTATATATTACTACTATTTAAAAAAAAAACAAAAAACAAAAAACCTAAGGTTCACCGAAAAGTCTATAACTACTAAATTTACTCATTTTGTAGGTAAGAGAGTCAGAAGTCAATCCTTTGGTGGCCTCTTAAGATAATACTCAGCTATTTCAAAACTAACCACGAGTAAAAGCCTTTATAGTCTCCTTATCATACATGATAGACTTCAAATTTCCTAGTATTATTTCCTTAATTTTTTAATCCTTTCCTTCCTACTTCTCCAGCATCATTCTTCACCATCTCTTTTTCTCTACACCATTTTAACCTTAACTTCACAGCAATTCCAAATACAGTAATGTGACAGTCAGATTGCATTTCAGTTAATAAAAAATAACAATTAACTTCTTTCAGAATGTAGAAAATAATGTCATAAAAACTTGGATCTTCAAGAAGGAATAAAGAAATTGGCATCATAAAGATGGTGACATAAGTCATTCAGTCTCCCGCACAAGAAAACCAGCTAGTAACTATCCATAAACAAGACACCATTGTGAAAATTCCAGAACACAAGGATGAAGCTGAAACAACCCTTTGGACCACAGAGGCCAAGAAGGACCACATTAGAAGGGTAAAAGAAGTGACTACATTGACTGGATTACCCCTTCCCCAGACTGGCACAGGGCTGCATGGAGAGGATTCCTCAAGGTCTCTGGTTTCTCCAGGGTGGAAAAGAGATGCCAACATAAACATTCAGTTCCCCCATCATTTGTGGGTCACTTCCCAGGAGCCCCAGCTTGGTCTTGCCTCACATGGATTGTGTGTGTGTATGTCTGGGGCGTTCTGCAAGTCTTGATGACTGGAGATCAGATTGTGCTGGAGAAGGAGGTGGGACTTTTACCAACCAGGGTGCAGAGATTAGCAGATTGTTTCTCCTCACACTGGTGCCCATGTAGAGCCCAGCCAGAGGCTTTTCCAATCTGCAGAGCCGAGTCAGTGGTCCTGGTTGGCCAGGAAACATGGTGCATATTTCTGCCTGATTCAGGACCCCAAACAATGAAACTTGCCAGCCTTGGGGCCTATTCTGCTGCCCTGCCCAAGCAGGGACACTTGTTCATAACCCCACCCACTGAATACTACCTCCAGCCCCATTCAGTCAGGAAACCTAACCCAAGCACCTGGGAAACTGGATAGCCCATCCTACCACCCCACTTATAGAAGCACTTGAGCAAAGAGCTCAACTAGCTTGCCTACAGAGCTAAACTGATGACCCTGTGTGACCAGGGAACTCAATATGCATTTTTGCCTGGTTTGGATACATATACAGTTAGCTGTGCCATCCATAGGACCAGTTTTGCATACCACTCAGGCATAAAAGTAAATTCATAGCCCCCACCTTCCACTACTGAATACTCTCCCAAGCCCTGCCTGATGAGGAAAATTAACCAGAGCACCAAGGAAGCTATGTAGTCCATCTTACAATCCTCCTTACAGTGGTACCCAAGAACAGACCTCAGTCTGTGTCTCTGTCTACAGAGCCACACCAGTGGTACTGTCTGGCCAGGAAGCTTGGTGGACAGTATTGCCTGATTTGGATCCCTAGTAACCTAGCCATTACATCCATGGAGCCTCTTCTATGGCTTCACTCAGATAGGGAAGCAAATTCAGCCACACCCATCTTCTGAGTACAGGACCCAGTTCTGCTTGACTAGGAAACCTGACCAAAGAATATAGGTAACTGCAGAGCCCATGCTACAGCTGCACTTTGACAGAGCACCAAGTCAGCAGTCGTATCTAACTTTTCCCAGCAAGGAACAAACCCCCTCACCTTAATCTCACAATTTAGGCAGTGACACTGTGAAAATAGAGGTCTCACTGGTAAGCCCACTTGCCCAGAGATCCTACCAACTACCACTACCTGCCCAAGGATCCTACCAGTTACCAGAAACCCAAGCTGAACTTACAGGTGGAGAATTGTCTTTGACATAGTGAACCTGTAAAGTCTGGAAGAGTAGAGAGTTATTAAATGCTCAGATACCAAAAAAGGAATCATGGATCACACAGAATTAGATAAACATGACACCATCAAAGGAAACTAATAAAACTCCAATAATTGACTCTAAAGAAATGGAGATTTATAAACTCTCTGACAAATAATTTAGAATAAATCTCTTAAAGAAGTTTAGCAATCTACAAGGACACACATACAGATAACTAAACAAAACTTTAAAAACAATGTATGAACAAAACAAGAAGTCCAACAAAGAAATAGAAATCTTGACCAAAAAAAAATTAAAAAGGCAGAAACCTACAGCTGAGGGATACAGTTATTAAACTTAACAACAACAACAATTCAATAGAGAGCTTCAATAACTGACTCGACCAAGCAAAAGACAGAATCAGTGAATTAGACCATTTGAAATTATTCAATCAGAGGAGCAAAGGTAAAAAGAATAAAAATTAGGGGCTTCCCTGGTGGCACAGTGGTTGAGAGTCCGCCTGCTGATGCAGGGGACACGGGTTCATGCCCCAGTCCAGGAAGATCCCACATGCCGCAGAGTGGCTGGCCCATGAGGCATGGCCACTGAGCCTGCACATCCGGAGCCTGTGCTGCGCAATGGGAGAGGCCACAACAGTGAGAGGCCCGCATACCGCAAAAAAAAAAAAAAAGAATAAAAATTAATGAAGAAATCCTATGACTTATGAAATCATTATGGAAATCTCCGACAGAGAAGAGAAAGAGAAAGTCACAGAAAGCATACTTAAAGCAACAGTGGCTGAAAACTTCCCAAACCTGAGGAGAAAAATGGACATCCAGATACATAAGGCCCAAAGAATCTGAAATACATTGAACCCAAAAAGGGTTACACCAAGACAGTTTATAATTAGATTGTCAATAGTTAAAGACAAAGAGAGGAGATTAAAAACAACAAGAGAAAAGGGACATCACATACAAGGGAATACTACACAAAACTAAAAGCAGATTACTCAAAAGAAACTTTGCAAACCAAGAGAGAATGGAATGATACATTCAAAATATTGAAAGAAAAACTGCCAACCAAGAATACTATGCATTTATATATATATATATATATATATATATATATATATATATATATATATATATATATGCACACACACACACACAATGGAATATTACTCAGCCATAAGAAAGAATGAAATGATGTCATTTGTAGAAACATGGATGGACCTAGAGATTATCATACTAAATGAAGTAAATCAGAAAGAGCAAGACAAAAACCATATATCACTTATATGTGGAATCTAAAGTATGACACAAATGAATTTATCTATGAAACAGAAACAGACTCACAGACATAAAGAACAAACTTGGTTGCCAAGAGGGAGGAGGGATTGGTGAGAGATGGATTGGGAGTTTGGGATTAGCAGATGCAAACTGTTATATATAGAATAGATAAAAAATGAGGTCCTATTGTATAGCACAGAGAACTATATTCAATACCCTGTAATAACCCATAATGGAAATGAATAAAAAAAAAAGAAAACATATATATATATATAAACTGAATCACTTTCACTTTGCTGTGCACCAGAAACTAACACAACATTGTAAATCAACTATACATTGGAAAGCTGTGCTTCAGAAATGAAAGTAAGAGAAAGACTTTCCTGAACAAAGAAAAGCTGAGGGAATTCACCACCATTAGCCCTGCCTTATAAGAAATGCTAAAGGGATTTATTCAAGTAGAAACAAAAAGGTGCTAATTAAATTGTAAAACATATGGATGTACGCATAAATCTCATTGGTAATGATAAATATATAGTCAACATCAGATTCTCTAATATTAAAATGGTGATGCATACTTTACTTAAAAATCTAATTTATAAGTAAAAAATATGTATTATAAATAACCTAAGCTACAGTAATTGGTTATTTGACACATAATATAAAAATATGTAAATTGTAACATCAATAGCCTAAAATGTGGGGGTAGGGAGAAATAAAAGTGTAAGATTAAAATGTGTTATTGAAGTTAAGTTTCTATCATCTTAAAATGTGATCTTATAAAAAAATATTATTTTAGGTAAGCCTCACAATAATCAAAAAAGAAAAAACTGTAATAGTAACACAAGATTATGATAAAATAGTCAAAGCATATTGCTTCCAAAAGTCACATCACACAAAACAGCAAGATAAGAAGCAAGAAACAAAGCCTCTATGAAACAGTCAGAAATCGATGAACAAGATGGCAATAGTAAGTCAATAATTGCTTTAAGTGTAAATGGATTAAATTATCCAAATCAAACGATGTAGAATGGTTGATTAAATAAAAACAACAACAAAAACAAGAGCTAATGACATGCTGCCTAGGAGAGACCCACTTTAGCTTTAAAAGCATACCTAGACTGAGAAAGAATAGACGAAAAAAAGATTTAAAGCTAATAGTAAAAAAAAAAAAAAAATCAAAGATAGCTACACTTATAATCAGATAAAATAGACTTTAAGATACAAGTGGTTAAAAGAGACAAAGAGGTCATTACAAATGATAAAGGGGTCAATCTATGAAGAGTATGCAGCAATAGTAAATATTTATCAATTAATATTGGAGCACTAAATATATGAAGCAAATACTAACAGAAATAGAAAGATAAGCAAATAGCAATACCATTTTAATTGGGGACTTTAATACCCATTTTCAGCAATGGATATATCATCTAGACAGAGAATCAATAAAGAAAAAAGAATATTTGAGCAACAGTCTAGACCAAACGAACCTAACAGATATATACTGAACATTGCATGCAGTGATACCAGAATACACATTCTTTTCAAATGTGAAAGAGCATTTTATAGGATAGATTATTTGTTAGAACAAAAAACACATCTTAGCAAATTTAATAAGTTTAAACCCATGTCAAGTACTTTTTCTGACCACAATGATAGAAAATTAGACATCACTAACAAGAAAACTGGAAAATATTCCATTAATAGAATAAAAGATAAAGCTCATGATCATCTCAATAAATTCAAAAAAAGAATTTAACAAATATATCTTTAATGACTAAAAACTCAAAAATTAGATATAGAAGGAGCACATCTAAATATAATAAGGCCATATATGATAAGCCCACAGCTAACTTCAGACTTATTTGGATAGGTGGAATCTATCCCCCTAAGATTAGGAATAAGACAAGGTTGTTTACTCTCACCACTCCTATTCAACAAGGTACTGAAAGTCCTATCCGAGCAGTAAGGCAAGAAAAAAAAGGCATCAGGGAAGAAAGGAAGAAGTAAAATTATTCCTATTTACAAATGACATGATTTTAGAATATAGAAAATCTTGAATAATCCACAAAAACTTAGATCTAATCAATGAATTCCATAAAGTTTCAGGATACAAAATCAACATACAAAAATAAGTATTATTTTTATATAATGAAAATGAATTATCAGAAAAAGAAATAAAGAAAACAATCCCATTTGCAATAGCATCAACTATAATAAAATACTTAGGAATAAATTTACCCAAGGAGTGAAAGATCTCTACACTGAAAATTATAAGACATTGAAGAGAGAAATTGAAGAAAACACAAATAAATGGAAAGATATCCCATGTTCATGAATTGCAAGACTTAATATTGTTAAGATGTCCTTAGTACCCAAAGACATCTACAAATTCAATGCAATCTCTATCAAGATTCCAATGGCATTTTTCATGAAAGTAGAAAAAAATCCTAAAGTTTGTATGGAACCATGAAAAACCCAAATAGTCAAAACAATCCTGAGAAAGAAGAACAAAGCAGGAGGCATCTCACTTCCTGATCTCAAGCTATATTATAAAGCTACAGTAATCAAAATATATGGCACTGGCATTCAAAACAAACACATAGACCAATGAAACAGGATTGAGAGCCCAAAAATAAATCCATGAATATAGTCAACTAATATTGTACAGGGGAGCCAAGAATACTCATTGGAGAAAAGACAGTCTCTTCAATAAATGGTGCTGGGAAAATTGAAATTCACATGCAAAAAGAATGAATTTAGACTCTTTCTTACACCACTCACAAAAGTTAACTGGAAATGGATTAATGAATTAAAGGTAAGACTGGAAATCATAAAACTCCTAGAAGAAAACATAGGTAAGGAGATCCTTGACCTTCATCTTGGCAATGATTTTCTTGGATATGATACCTAAAACACAAGCAACAAAATAAAAGATAAGTAAACAAGTGGGACTACATTAAACTAAAAATCTTCTAAACAAACAAACAAAAAGGAACCTGAAAAGACAGCTCCAGGTTTTTTCTAAAGAAGATATTCAAATGGCCAACAAGTCCATGTAAAGATGCTCAGCATCAGTAATCATAAGCATAATGAAAATCACACACTTGTCTCACATTTGTCAGAATGGCTATTACAAAGAGAGATAGAGATAGAGAGAGAGAGAGAGAGGGAGAGAGAGAGAGAAGGAGAGAGAGAAGTGCTGGTGTGCTGGTAAGTATGTGGAGAAAGGAAACACTTGTACACTATTGGAATGTTAATTGGTACGGCCACTAGAGAAAACAGTATTCAAATAGAACTACTGTGGGTATATTAATAATATACAGCATGATGTCTACATTTAACGATTATATGTTTGAACATTGCTAAGAGAATAAATCTTAAAAGTTCTCATAAAAAAAAATTGAACTGTGTGAGGTGATGGATGTTAACTAAATTTATTGTGGTAATTATTTTGTATTTTATGCATATATGAAATCATATTGTACACCTTAAATGTACACAATGTTATATGTTAATAATACATTAATGAAACTGGAAAAATGTTTTGGAAAGCATAAAAAGAAGGAATAAAAATAAATAGAAATGATAAATATCTGAGTAACTATTAAATGTGATCTTGATTTCTCTCTTTATCAGTTTAAAGGATAAGTGTTTAAGGGAAAAATAACAATGCTTTATTGTGATATTTATAATATAAGCAGAATTACAAATATGTCAAAAAATATCTAGATGGAAAACCAAATTTACTGTTGTACAGTAACAACATCAGAAGTAAAGTGAGGTACAAAATTCATTTGAAGTAAGCTTTGGTAAGTTAAGAATACACAGTGTAATTCGTAGGGCAACCAATATAAAAATACAAAGAGATATAGATAAAACCCAATAGGAGCATGAATAGCATATAAATAAAATTTCATCATGTTTTTTTTTCTTTTTCTTTATTATTATTATTATCTGTTTTTCCTGCAATCATTTCTTTTTTACTGAGGTAAAAATCACATAACATAAAATTAACCATTTTTAAATGTACAATTCAGCGATATTTAGTACATTCACAAGGGTTTGCAATAATCATCTCTATCTAGTTTGAAAATACTTTCATCACCCCCAAAGGAGATCCTGTACTCAGTAAATTGTCACTCTCCATTTTCTTCTCTTCCAGCTCCCAGCAACCACTAATCTGCTTGCTATCTCTATGATTTACCTATTCTGGCTATTTCATATAAATGAAATCAAATATTGCTCATGAGAGTATAAAATTGTAAAAACACCTTGATAAACAATGGAATACTACTCACTGATTTAAAAATAAATACTGATATATGCATGGGTGCATCTCAAAACATTTTTAAATGAACAAAATCAGACACAGAAATTTATATACTGTTTAATTTTGTCTATAAGAAGTTCATAATCAGTCAATGTTTATGTATGGCCATAGAAATTTACAACAGTGATTGCCTATGGGGATTGGAGATGACCCAGAAGAAGACATAAAAAATGTTCTGGTATAATGGAAAGATTCCATATTTTAGTAGATGTGATGGTTACAAAGCTGTATGAATTTTTCAAAACTCATCAAGTTATACACTGAAGATCCTTTCACTACATATAAATTTGACCTCAATTTTGAAAGAGTAACACCAAGCAGTTATTTTTAAAATATAAATAGGAAAGAAACCATCCCTTGAGATCTGAGAATCTGGAACAAACATATTTAAAAATGATAAGTCCTTGATACTTAGACCTAGAAGAAACTTAAAGTTTCTTCATTCTAAACTCATTCTTCCTTATTTCAGAAAAGTAACAGTTGAGCCCCAGATATAAATTTTCATTTACATTTCTATACATTAAAGTTGCATTTTATTGTAATTTTTATTGAAGTATAGCTGATTTACAGTATTATATTAATTTCAGTGTAGAGCATAGTGATTCAGTATTTTTACAGGTTCTACTCCATTAAAAGTTATTACAAGATAATGACTATAATTCCCTGTGTTGTACATTATATTCTTGTTGCTTATCAATTTTGTACATAGTAGTTTGCATCTCTTAATCCCATACTCCTAGTTTTCCCTTCCCTTCTTGACATTTCATTGTAATTTAAAAATTAATTTCTTAAAGTAAACTTCCAGATTGTAATTACTGAACTAGAGGAAAAATTTCACCAAAGTAGTTAGTCCAATTAGACTAATTCACTTTTTGGCTTTTTAATTGAAGAATACATACAGATAAATATACAAAATGTAGACACACAGCAAAACTGCCATAGAGATCAAGAAATAGAATAATACCAGCAAGACAGAAGAGACCTTTGCCCTAGGATGTTCTGTTCCTTCCCACATTGCCAATGGTAATGTCCATCCTGGCTTCTACAACTGAGTAGTTGTGCCTGTTTCTGAAATGCATCTAAATAGAATTTTACTGTATTTATTCATTGGTGTCTATCATTTTTCCCTCAGTGATACTTTTATAAAATTTAATGGCATTCTTTAAAAAAAAAGCTGTAGTTCATTAAATAAATATACCACTATTTTTCCATTCTAACATGATACACTTTTTTCTAGCTTTTATATTACAAGCAATGTTACTGTGAAGATACTTGTACATTCAACTTGTTATACTTAGGCTTACATTTTTTTTTAACATCTTTATTGGAGTATAATTGCTTTACAGTGGTGTGTTAGTTTCTGCTTTATAACAAAGTGAATCAGGTATACATATACATATGTCCCCATATCTCTTCCCTCTTGCATCTCCCTCCCTCCCACCCTCCCAATCCCACCCTTCTAGGTGGTCACAAAGCACTGAGCTGATCTCCCTGTGCTATGTGGCTAATTCCCACTAGCTATCTATTTTACATTTGATAGTGCATATATGTCCATGCCACTCTCTCACTTTGTCCTGGCTTACCCTTCCCCCTCCATATATCCTCAAGTCCATTCTCTAGTAGGCCTGCATCTTTATTCCCATCTTTAGGCTTTCATTTTTATTGAATATTTCCTAGCAGTAGAAGTACTGGATCATTAGTACATGATTGTTGATTTTTAGTAAATCGTGTTCCAAAGTGGATAAATCCGCTTATATTTCCATCAGCAATAAATTACTTATTGTTCTTTATCCTCACTCACACTTTCTATTGTCAGTATTTTTTAATATTTCTCATTCTCATGGAGTTATCTCATTGTAGATCATTCATGTTTTCCTGATTATTAACAAAATAAGCACTTTCTCATAGGTTAAATGGCTAAGAGAATATCTTTTGTAAGATGACTATTCATGTTTCTTGCCTATTTTTAGGTTAAGTTGTCTGTTTTTGCAAGAATATATATTCTCTCTATATGCCATTTTCAAGTATGTGCTCCAAACATTTTCTCTACTCTATGGAATTCTTTTTAACCCTGGATAATGTGAAATTCTAACTTTTGGGGTTCAATTTAATTTCTTTTTTCAATTTTTATTTTTGTGTTTTATTTTAAAATCATTCCTTATACTAAATTCTTGAATATATTCTTCTACAAATTTTCTAAGAAATTTTTGTTCTGACTTTCATATTTTAAACTTCAATATATCTGGAATTTGTTTTTGAATGTTACCATTGGATATCAATTTATTTCTCCATATGTATACAGAAATTTCCCAGCCCCATAAATTGAAAAAGTTGCCCTTCCCTCACTGTATTTATAGTGCCATCAGTGTCATAAATTAAATGTGTCTGTTTATGTTTATGCTTATATCTGTCTCATTTTTTGATCCATTGCATATATATATCTCAATCTATTTTTGTCCCACTACTACACTATCTTAATTATTTTTCCTTTACCAATGTCTTATCATGGTGATGCCTGGAAGTTTGCATTTACATATACATGTTATGACTAGTTTTTCAATAATCACACTCATGTCCACACAAAAATAAGGACTGGGGTATTGTTTATGACTTAAGTAATTTTATAAAGAATTCATATTTTACAACATTTTGTCTTGCAATATATGAGACAAACGATGTTGTCTTTCATTTATATAGGTCTTCATCAATTTCTGTCAACAAAAATGTTTTAGTCTTCTCACCACTCCTTTGTAATATTGTCCTGAAAGTCACATATCAAAGTAATAAAACAAGAACTGGAAATAAAAGTTATACAGAATGAAAAGAGAAAAAAGTTGTCTTCATTCCAAATGGTGTGATTGTCTATGTAGAAAATCTGAAGGAATCAACAAAGAATAAAACATCTGGAAATTAATAAGAAATTATAAGAAAATTGCAGGATACAAGGTTAATACAAGGATACTTCACTTTATTGTGTTTCACTCTATCACACTTGGCAAATATTGCATTTTTTACAAATTGAAAGTTTGTGACAACTCTATATCAAGCAAATGAATTGGCACCATTTTTCCAATGGTTTCTGCTCACTTCATGTTTCTATGTTACATTTTGGTAATTTTCACAATATTTTTAACTTTTTCATTATTATATTTGTAATGGTGATCTGTGATGAGTAGTCCTTTATGAAGCTACTATGACTTGCTAAGGATTCAGATGATGGTTAGCATTTTTTAATAATAATTTTTAAAATTAATGTATGCACATTGTTTCTTAGAAAATTAATGGACAGTATAGTATAAACATAAATTTTATATCACTGGGAAACAAAAAATTTCTGTGACTCACTTTATTGTTATATTTGCTTTATCGTGTGGTCTGGAACTGAACCCAAAATATCTCCAAGGTATGCCTATATACAAAAGTCAATCCTTTTCCAATAAACCAATAATGGACAAGTGGCATTTGAAATTAAAGCACAATACCATTTACATTAGCATTCCCCCAAATGAAATGCTTAGATATAAATCTAACAAAATATGAACAAGGTCTATATGAAGAAAATTACAAAACTTTGATAAATAAAAAATAATTAAATGAATAACTAAATAAATGGAAATATATTCCATGTTCATGTATAGGAAGACTCAATGTTGTAAGATGTAACTTATTTCCAATATAATCTATGGATTCAATGCAATCCCAATTAAAATCTCAGCAATTTATTTTATACATATCAACAAACTGATTCTAGAACTTATATAAAAAGCAAAAGACACAGAATAGCAAACAATATTAAATGAGAAGAACAAAGAGAACTGACACTACTTGATTTCAAGACTTATCATAAAGTTATAGTAATCAAGATGTGGTATTGGCAAAAGAATAGATAAATAGATCAGTGGAATAAAATATAGAACGCAGAAATAAACCCCATAAATATAGTAAAAAAAAAAATTTGAAAAAGGAGCAAAAATGCTACAATGAAACGAAGGTAGTATCTTCAACAAATGCTGCCAGAATTACTGGACTTTCACTTTCAAATAAATAAATAAATAAAATTTAAAAATTAAAAAAAGAGAATCTAGGCACATACCTTACACTCTTCACAAAAATTAACTCAATATTCACCATATACATAAATGTGAATCCAAAGCTGTAAAACCCATAGAAGATAATAGAAGAGAAACCCAGGTGACCTTGGGTATGACAATGACTTTTTTGACATAACATCATAGGCATGATCCATAAAATAAATAATTTATAATTTGAACTTTATTAAAAACTTATACTCTGGGGAAGACAAGGTGAAGAGGATGAGAACACAAACCCCAGACTGGAAGAAAATGTTTACAAAGTATCTGATTAAAGACTGTTATTTAAAATACATAAAGAACTCTTTAAAATCAATAATAAAAAAAGCAACCTAATTTAAAAATAGGCTTAAGACCTGAACAGACACCTCATCAGGAAGATATACAGATGGCAACTATGCAAATGAAAATATTTTTGCATTATATGTCATCAGGGAAATGCAAATTTAAACAACAATGAAATACGCTACACACCTATTATATTAGCCAAAATCAGGAACACAAGCAACACCAAATGCTGGCAAAGATTAGGAGCAACAGGGGTTCTCATTCATTGTTGGTGGGAATGTAAACTGGTATAGTTTGGCAGTTTCTTAAAAATTTAAAACCAAACATACTCTTACCATGTATTCCAGCAATTGCACTCCTTTATATTTACCCAAATGAATTAAAAACTTATGTCCACAGAAACAAAACAAAACAAAACAAAACTTACGTCCGTGGATGTTTATACCAGCTTCATTTATAATTGCCGAAACTTGGAAGCAACCAAGATATCTTTCAGGTGAATGGATGGATAAACTGAGTTACGTCCAGACAATGGAATATTTATTCAGCACTAAAAATAACTGAGCGATCAAGCCACGAAAAGACATGGAGGAGCCTTAAATGCATATTACTAAGTGACAGAAGCCAATCTGAAAAGGCTACATACTATATGTTTCAACTTATATAATATTTTGGAAAAGACAAAACTCAGGAGACATAGAATGATGAGTGGTTGCCAGGAATTAGGGGGCAAGGAGAGATGAATCTGTGGGGCATAGAGCATTTTTAGGGTGGTGAAACTAATCTGTATGATGCCATGGTAGACATATGTCATTATGTATTTGTCAAAACCCATAGAGTAAACCGTAATGTAAATTATATACTTTGAGTGATGGTGATATGTCAGTGTAGTCATCAAGTGTGACAAATGCACCACTCTGATGAGAGATGTTGGTAGTGAAGGCTATGCACCTGTAGGGACAGTGGGTATAGTGAATTCTCTGTACTTCCCATTCAATTTTGCTGTGAACCTAAAATTGCTCTGAAAAATAAAGTGTTAAAAATTTGTTTGAGTATTTTACAGCTTTCTAAAGGGAGGACATATCATACTGTTTCTCTATTAGATTTATTCCCAAGATTGTAATATTTTTGTAACTTTTATTTTATATTCTAACCAGTGGTGGCTGATATAGATAAAAACAACTGAATTATGTATACTAGCCTTTTATCCAGTAAAATTGTTAAACTCAGTAATTCTAATAATTATTTGCCTATTATTTTGAATTTTGTCATATTGAATCAATTGATTCAAAAACAGTAGCATTTTTATTTCTTCTTTTTAAATCTTAAATATTTTATTTCATTTTACTTTGGTTTATTGCATTAGTAGCTCCAGTACAATAATGAAGACAAGTGGCAATGTTATGAATCCTTATGCTTTCCTAGTCCCACAGAGGAAGCGTTCTTTATTTCCTCATTAACCATTAAGCATGACACCTTTCTGTGTGTATGGGAGGGGGTGTTGTTTTTGTCTCTTGTAGATTAAGGACATTCTCTTTATTCTTAGCTTGGAAAACGTTTTTAAAATACAATGGATGTTATATATTATTAAATACTTTTACTTAATTTATGGAAATAATTTCATGTATTTTCCATATATAAATCAACCATATATCTCTGGAATAAAACCAAATTGTTCATATATTATTCTCTATACATATCGCTGGGTTTTGTTTGCTCAAATTTTTGTGTCTACATTCTTGAGTGATATTGCCTTGAATTTCTTTTTCTTGTAATATTCTTGTTAAAACTTAGAATTAAAAATATGCTGACCCCATAAGAGTTCCCTTTTTTTAATTCTTTTGGAAAATTTGCATATATTGATATGATTTCTTTCTTAATTATTCAATAGAATTCACTCATAAAGACAAAAGGGCCTGAGATTTTCTTTGAGGGAAGTTTTTTTTTTTTTTTTTTTTCGATACGCGGGCCTCTCGCTGCTGTGGCCTCTCCTGTTGCAGAGCACAGGCTCCGGACGCACAGGCTCAGTGGCCATGGCTCACGGGCCCAGCCGCTCCACGGCATGTGGGATCCTCCCGGACCGGGGCATGAACCCGTGTCCCCTGCATCGGCAGGCGGACCCTCAACCACTGTGCCACCAGGGAAGCCCTGAGGGAAGATTTTAATTACAGATTTCTTTAAATAGAAATAAGATAATTTTTAATTTTCTATTTCTTTTTGTATCATGTTTAGTAAGCTATATTTTTCTGTGAATTGATCTATTTCTATTTGTTTCAAATTTACTAGGACACTTGTTTATAATATATGAATCTGTATCTGAATAGATGGATAGATAGACAAACATAGAGGTACAGATATATTCCAAGCTTATCTGTTAGTCTATTTCTTTCCTCAAGTATATCTGGACATTTTTGAACATTTTTCTAATAAAGTGAAACATGCATATAGAAAGTGCAATAAATCATACATGCATCATCCAATAAGTATCTCAAAGTGAAGATACTCTCACAACTATCAACCAGGACAAGAAAGAGAAAATATCATCCCCACACAAATCCATTCTCCTATTCTCTACCAATAAGTAGCCCCTCATATCTCACCAAAGTTAATCATCTGCCTGGATTCTGATATTATATTATTTGTCATGAATTTGAACTTTGAATACATATGGAATTTTATAATATTCATCTGTGACATGTTTACGTGTATGTATGTGTCTACTTTCTCTCAACCCAATATTTATAATATTTATCTATGTGGCTTGCCTTCTCACTCCTTTAATTATATAATTTTATAAACAGAGTACATTCGTAGTTTGTTCGTTTTAATCACTGTACACTTTCTATTATAGGAATACACAAAAATGTATGTATTCATTGAAATGCTGATAGACATTTGGGTTGTTTTTAGTTTTGGGCTATTATATTAAATTATGCTATATATTTTTTGAAGACTTTGGTGCACATTTGCACATACCAATTGGGTATACACCTAAGAATAAAATTGGTGGGTCACAGGGATTGTGTGTGTGTTCTGTATTAGTAGATTTTGACAGGTATGTTTGTAAGGTTGTGGTCCTTATTTCTACTCCTATTAACAGTAAATGGGAGTCCTTACAGCTCTACATTCGCACCAAAAGTTGGTATTACATAATAATTAACATTAGCCATTCTGCTGGGTTTTTAATGTATCTCATTGTAGAATTAATTTTTGCTTCCTTGATTTTTAATGATATAAAACATTCTTTTATAGATTTATTGGCCATTTGGCCATTTTCTTTTTGAAACACCTGCTCAAATTGTTTGTTCCTTTTCCTATTGGTAGTCTTCTTGTTTTTGGAGGAATTATTTATATAACCTGTATAGGACCCTATGTCACTTACATACGTTGCAAATACGTTTTCCTACACATTGGCTTGCCTTTTCGCTTTCTTAATGGTGTCTTCACTAAGTGTTCTTTATTCTAATGTAGCACAATTTATCAATTCCTTCCCTTTAGGATCAATGCTCTCTATATCATATTAAAGAAATTCCTTCCTGCACCTAAAGATATGAAGCTGTTATCCTTTGTTATAAGGTAGACAGTTTATTTTTGTCACAATTAAATCTATAATCCCCTTGCAATTTATTTATGTGTAAGGCTTGAAGTAGATTATCAATGCCCATCTTTTTTTAAAAATTAATTATAACTGACATACAACATTATGTTAGATCAGATGTACAATGTAATGATTTGATATGAAATAATCACCATAGTAATTTGAGTTAACATTTGTCACCATACATAATTACAATTTTTCCCTTGTAATGAAGACTTTGAAGAAGTCTTCAAAGTTGCTATTCTCTTAGCAACTTTCAAATATGCAATAGAGTATTATTAACTATAGTCACAATGCTGTACATTACATTCCCTTGACTTATTTATAAGTGAAGTTTGTAGCTTTTGACCTCCTTCACCCATTTTGCCCACCATCTACCCCCTGACTCTGGCACCCACCAGTTTGTTCTCGGTTTCTATGAGCTTTCTTTTTTTCTTTTAGATTCCACATATAAATGAGATCATATGGTATTTGTCTGTCTTTCTCTTTCTGACTTATTTCACTTAACATAAGCTTTCAAGGTCTATCCATGTTGTTGTAAATGACAAGATTTCATCCTTTTCCATGGCTGAACAGTATTTCTGTCTAGCCATAACATATCCATTCACCCATCTGTGGGCACTTACATTGTTTCCATATCTTGGCTATTGTAAATAATACCGCAGTACATGTGGTGGGGCTAATATTTTGTCAACATAGTGTTTTTGTATTCTTCAGATAAATAAACAGAAGTAGAATTGCTGGGTAATATACAATTTGTATTTTTAATATTTTTGTGGACCTTCCATATTGTTTTCCATGGTGGCTGCAACAATTCACATTCCCACCAACAGTGCACAATGATTCCCTTTTCTTCACCTCCTTGTCAACACTTGTTATTTCTTATCTTTTCGATAATAGTTATTCTAACAGATGTGAGGTGATATGGTTTCCCTGATGATTAGTCATATTGAGCATCATTTCGTGTACCTGTTGGCCACCTGTAGGTCTTCTTTGGAAAAAATGTCTATTCAGGTTCTCTGCCCATTTTTAAATTGTATTAGTATTATTGCTATTGAGTATCTTTTTATATAGATTTGGAATTTTCTCAGCAACATTATTTGAAAAGATCGCATATTTAAGTTTTTAAAAATTTCTCTTGGCAATAGTATTTGATAGTTTCCATGTGGAATATTGGACATTATTTTATTAGATTTATTCCTAGGTATTTAATGTTATTTGCATCAATACAAATATTTTTATTTTCTAAATTTCAGCTTCCATATGTTGCTGAAATATAGATTTACAGTTGACGTTTAATCAACTAATCTTTCTATATTGACTTGTTAATTTTAATAGCATATGCCTATATTCTTACATTATGTACAAAAATCTAGTCCTCTTCAAATGTTAAAAGTTTTATTATTACATGTTGTTTGCACTGGGTAGAAAAACCTCCAGTATAATAGTAAATAAACCCTGAGATAGCAAGCATTTTTGAGTACTTTCTAAAGTCAGAGGGAAATGGTAACAATATTTCACCATGAAGTAGAGCATTTGCTGTGTTACATGGTATCAGATTAAAAGAAATTGTGTTCTTCCTAGTTTTCTGAGAGGTTTTTTTCAAATGTATTTTGTATGTATTAAAGTCATTGTACCTATTGCCGTATTTTCTCTAATAAAAATGTGCAATATTCGACATGGAATATTATATATTTTATTATGTATTTATTGCAAGTAAACTTATTTTATTAAAATATACAATAAATAAAGAAAGGTACACAAGTTACAAATGTATAGATTGACTAATTTTTCATTCATTTTCATAGTTTTTGTTTCACATGTCCTGGCTTTTGTATTAGAAGTATATCTAAGAGTAGAGTTGCTGGACCATAGACTATACAAAATTTTAGTAGATACTATCAAACACTTTTACAAAGAAATTGTATTAATGTATGCTCCTACAGCAGAGTATGGAAACTTCATTTCCATACTCACACCAACATCTGTTCCAATCCAAGAACATGGTATATCTCTCCATCTTTCATTATTTTCGTCAGTGTCTTTGAGTTTTATGCCTACAGGTCTTTTGTCTCCCTAGGTAGGTTTATTCCTAGGTTTTTTATTCTTTTTGTTGCAATGGTAAATGGGAGTGCTTCCTTAATTTCTCTTTCAGATTTTTCATCATTAATGTATAGGAATTCAAGAGATTTCTGTGCATTAATTTTGTATCTTGCAATGTTACCAAATTCATTGATTTTCTCTAGTAGTTTTCTGGTGGCAACTTTAGGATTCTCTATGTATAGTATCATGTCATCTGCAAACAGTGACAGTTTTACTCCTTCTTTTATAATTTGTATTCCTTTTATTTCTTTTTCTTCTCTGATTGCTGTGGCTAGGACTTCCAACACTATGTTGAATAATAGTGGTGAGAGTGGACATCCTTGTCTTTTTCCTGATCTTAAAGGAAATGCTTTCAGTTTTTCACCATGGAGAATGATGTTTGCTGTGGGTTTGTCATATATGGTCTTTATTATGTTGAGGTAGGTTGCCTCTATGTCCACTTTCTGGAGAGTTTTTATCATAAATAGGTGTTGAAATTTGTCAAAAGCTTTTTCTGCATCTATTGAAGTGATCATATGGTTTTTATTCTTCAATTTGTTAATATGGTGTACCACATTGATTGATTTTTGTATGTCAAAGAATCCATGCATTCCTAGGACAAATCTCACTTGATCGTGGTGTATGATCTTTTTAATGTGTTTTCGGATTCTGTTCGCTAATATTTTGTTAAGGATTTTTGCATGTATGTTCATCAGTGTTATTGGTCTGTAATTTTCTTTTTTTGTGATATATTTGTCTGGTTTTGGTATCAGGGTGATGGTGGCCTCACAGAGCGAATTTGGGAGTGTTCCTCCTTCTTTAATTTTTGGAAGAGTTTGAGAATGATAGGTGTTAGCTCTTCATTAAATGTTTGATAGAATTCACCTGTGAAGACATCTGGTCCCAGGCTTTTGTTTGCTGGAAGATTGTTAATCACAGTTTCAATTACATTAGCTGTGATTGGTCTGTTCATATTTTCTATTTCTTCCTGGTTTAGACTTTGAAGGTTATACCTTTCTAAGAATTTGTCCATTTCTTCCAGGTTGTCCATTTAATTGGCATAGAGTTGGTTATAGTAGTCTCAGGATGCTTTGTATTTCTGTGGTGTCTGTTGTAACTTCTCCTTTTTCATTTCTAATTTTATTGATTTTAGTCCTCTCCCTCTTTTTCTTGATGAGTCTGTTTAAAGGTTTAAAAATTTTGTTTATCTTCTCAAAGAACCAGTCTTTAGTTTTATTGATCTTGCTATTGCTGTTTATTGATATTGCTATTTTTTCTGTTTCTAGTTCATTTATTTCTACTCTGATCTTTATGATTTCTTCCCTTCTGCTAACTTTGAGTTTTGTTTGGTCTTCTATCTCTAGTTCCTGTACGTGTAATGTTAGATTGTTCATTTGAGACTTTTCTTGTTTCTTGAGGTAGGATTGTATAACTATAAACTTCCCTCCTAGAACTGTTTTTCCTGCAACCCATAGGTTTTGGATCTCCGTGTTTTCATTGTCATTTGTCTCTAGGTATTTTTTGATTTCCTTTTTGATTTCTTCATGGATCTCTGTTATTTAATACCGTATTGTTTAGCCTCCATTTTTTTTTTTTTTTACGTTTTTTTCCCTGTAATTGACTTTTAATCTCATAGCATTGTGGGCAGAAAAGATGCTTGATATGATTTTAATTTTCTTAAATTTACTGAGGCTTGATTTGTGACAAGATGTGATCTATCCTGGAGAATGTTTCCTGAGTACTTGAGAAGAAAGTGTAATCTGCTATTTTTGGATGGAATGTCCTATAAATATCAATTAAATCTATCTATTCTTTTGTGTCATTTAAAGCTTGTGTATCCTTATTAAATTTCTGTTTGGAAGATCTTTCCATTGGTGTAAGTGAGGTGTTAAATTCTCCCACTATTATCATGTTACTGTCAATTCCCTCTTTTATAGCTGTTAGCAGTTGCCTTATGTATTGAGCTGTTCCTATGTTGTGTACATATATATTTATAATTTTTATATCTTCTTCTTGGATTGATCCCTTGATCATTATGTAGTGTCCTTCCTTGTCTCTTGTAACATTCTTTATTTTAAAGTCTATTTTATCTGTTATGAGTATTGCTACTCCAGCTCTCTTTTGATTTCCATTTGCATGGAATATCTTTTTCCACCCCCTAACTTTCAGTCTATATGTGTCCCTAGATCTGAACTGGGTCTCTTGTAGACAGCATATATATGGGTCTTGTATTTGTATCCATTCAGGAAGCCTGTGACCTTTGGTTGGAGCATTTAATCCATTCATGTTTAAGGTATGTATTGATATGTATGTTCCTATCACCATTTTCTTAATTGTTTTGGGTTTGTTTTTGTAGGTCTTTTTCTTCTCTTGTGTTTCACACTTAGAGAAGTTCCTTTAGCATTTGTTGTAGAGTAGAGCTGATTTGGTGGTGCTGAGTTCTCTTTGCTTTTGCTTGTCTGTAAAGCTTTAGATTTCTCCATTGACTCTGAATGAGATCCTTGCTGGATAGAGTAATCTTGGTTGTAGGTTCTTCCCTTATCATCACTTTAAGTATATCATACCACTCCCTTCTGGCTTGTAGAATTTCTGCTGAGACATCAGCTGTTAACCTTATGGGGGTTCCTTTATATGTTATTTGTCATTTTTCCCTTGCTGCTTTCAATAATTTTTTTTTGTCTTTAATAGTTGCCAATTTAATTACTATGTGTCTCAGCATGTTTCTCCTTGGGTTTATCCTGTATTGGACTCACTGTGCTTCCTGGATTGGGTGGCTATTTCCTTTCTTATGTTAGGGAAGTTTTTGACTATAATCCCTTCAAATATTTTCTCAGGCCCTTTCTCTCTCTCTTCTCCTTCTGGTACCCCCTTAATGTGAATGTTGTTGCATTTAATCTTGTCTCAGAGGCCTCTTAGGCTGTCTTCATTTCTTTTCATTCTTTTTTTTCTTTTTCTGTTCTGCAGCTGTGAGTTCCACCATTCTGTCTTCCAGGTCACTTATATGTTCTTCTGCCTCAGTTATTCTGTTGTTGATTCTTTCTAGGGTATTTTTCATTTCAGTTATTGTATTGTTCATCTCTGTTTGTTTGTTCTTTAATTCTTCTAGGTCTTTGTTAAACATTTCTTACATCTTCTTGATCTTTGCCTCCATTCTTTTTCTGAGGTCCTGGATCACCTTCACTCTCATTATTCTGAATTGTTTTTCTGGAAGGTTGCCTATCTCCACTTCATTTAGTTGTTTTTTCAGGGTTTTATCTTGTTCCTTCAACTGGTATAAAGCCCTCTGTCTTTTCATCTTGTCTATCTTTTTGTGAATGTGGTTTTTGTTCCACAGGCTGCAGGATTGTAGTTCTTCTTGCTTCTGCAGTCTGCCCTCTGGTGGATGAGGCTATCTAAGAGGCTTGTGCAAGTTTTCTGATGGGAGGGACCGGTGGTGGGTAGAGCTGGCTGTTGCTCTGGTGGGCAGAGCTCAGTAAAACTTTAATCCACTTATCTGCTGCTGGGTGGGGCTGGGTTCCCTCTCTGTTGGTTGTTTGGCCTGAGGTGACCCAACACTGGAGCCTACCCAGGATCTTTGGTGGGGCTAATGGTGGACTCTGGGAGGGCTCACACCAAGGAGTACTTCCCAGAACTTCTCCTGCCAGTGTCCTTGTCCTCATGGTGAGACACAGCCAACCCCTGCCTCTACAGGAGATCCTCCTACACTAGCAGGTAGGTCTGGTTCAGTCTCCTATGGGGTGACTGCTCCCTCCCCTGTGTCCTGATGCACACACTACTTTGTGTGTGCCCTCCAAGAGTGGAGTCTCTATTTCTCCCAGTCCTGTCGAAGTCCTACAATCAAATCCCACTAGCCTTCAAAGTCTGATTCTCAAGGAATTCCTCCTTCCTTTGCCGGACCCGCAGGTTCAGAAGCCTGACATGGGGCTCAGAACCTTCACTCCAGTGAGTGGACTTCTGTGGTATTAGTGTTCTCCAGTTTGTGAGTCACCCACCCTGCAGTTATGGGATTTGATTTTATTGTGGTTGTGCCCTTCTTACTATCTCATTGTAGCTTCTGCTCTGTCTTTGGATGTGCAGTATCTTTTTTGGTGGTTTCCGGTGTCTTCCTGTCAATGATTGTTCAGCAGTTAGTTGTGATTCTGGTGTTCTCTCAAGAGGGAGTGAGAGCTGTTATGCTTCTGATAAAAAAAAAAAACAAAACAAAACTACATAAATACAAATAAAAGTGCACACAGAACTATCAAGTTCTATGATATTTTCTACTCACCTTCTAGATATCCCTACTATATTTTTAGTTTATCTGCTCAATATTGAAAATAAAAATTTGTCCAAAAATATATTTTACAAAAACATAATCATGAATTAAATACTTTAAATAACTCAGCAACTATAAAACAACTTTACTTTTTTTTTTCCAATTTAAGGGTATTTTTCTAGCACTTCTTGGTAAAGATTATAAAATAGTTTATCTATGTCTGATTGATTACCTTATTAATTAGTTATAGACTGGGATTATGGTGTTGTCAGGAAAAAAATCAGAAATAATTTTAAATAAAAATATTTAGTTGTTGTGAAGGCAATTTACTGGTTTTGATGAGCTAAATCACTTGGGTTCAACACTGAAGAACATGTATTCATACTCATTAATTTACTTAACAAACCAGGACAGATGCTTCCAGTAATAGCTTACTGTATAAATTGGCCTAATCCTCCTGAAGAGAAAAACTAAACCAAAAAAGAAAAAAAAAATGTATAAGAAAATAAAACAAAATTAAAGTGAAATACCACTGGATGAGTTCCAGGAAAAAAAAAAAAATCTTGGAACATAAGCTATCATTTGGGATCATATTAATTTTGGAGGCATCTGTCAAATCTGGAAAAGTCTACTGAGGCTACGAGAATATTAAATGTTAAACAGAACATTTTAGAAACTCATGGGATGGAGATAAAAATTAGAATTCAGGAAATACCAAGAAAAGTGGATATGCCTTGACAAATCTTTATATTATAGTCTGCAGATAAGGCTAAATTGGACTAAAATATAAAATTGTCAGAAGAAATACAGTCATATAACCTATACAAGAATTATACCCATGCTGCTCACACACTGTGCAGCCCCCTCACTCACACTGTCTTTAGAAGCCCTTTGCCTGTGCTGAGATGTCAAGATGGTTTTTAAGGACACTAGTCTTCCACCTTCTTGTTTAGTTGGCTTTCTTGAATAAAGTTGCTTTCCTTGTCTCAGCACCTTGTCACTCAACTTACTGGCCTGTCAGGTCATGTGGTGAGTAGCACAACCTCAGTTCTGTAACAGATTTAGATAGAAAGATAGAAGGAAAACAACTTCAAGATAATAGCATACGCAAATGTACCAATGATTTTGGGAATGGCAAATATTTCTTAACTATACTGCAAAATGAAAAGTCCAATAAATTGGACTATGCTAAAGCTAACAATGTCTATTTATCAAAAGATATGATTTGGAGTGAAATGCCTCAGAGCAGAAGATATTTTTAATACATACATTTGATGAAAGATATGATGAGAATATATAAATTAAAATCCTTAATATATAGTTAGAAAAATCTGAAATAAACTTTTACACATCACCAAAAGGAAACCCCAAGGACCAAAGAACATACCAAAAATGTTCAACTTTAACCTTTAGAGGAGTACAAATTAAGCCAAAATGAGATGCAACTATACTGTCACCAGAGTGACAAAAGTTAAAAAGACTGACATTGCAAAGTGTTGGTGTGAGTATGGAAACTTCATTTCCATACTCTGCTGTAGGAGCATACGTTAATACAATTTCTTTTTAAAAGTGTTTGATAGTCCTTTATGAAGCTTTATGAAAGCTTCATAAGTCCTTTATGAAGTCCTTTATGATTGGGAATATAAAATGGTAAAGCTGTCATGGAAAACAATATGGTGGTTCCTCAAAAAATTAAAAATAGAACTACCATATGAACCAGCAATTCCACTTCTTGGTATATATCCAAAAGAATTGAAAGCAGAATCTTAAGTAAATATTTCCATGTTTATAGCAGCATTATTCACAATAGCTAAAACGTGGAAGCAAACCAACTGTCTATCAATAGATGAATGGATAAACAAAAGGTGGTATATACATACAATAAAATACCATTCAGTCTTAAAAAGGAAGTACATTCTTGTACATGCTGCTACATGGATGGTCCTTCAAGGCATTATGCTGAGTGAAATAAGCCAATCCAAGGATAAATACCTTATGATTCTATTTATGTGACATACTTAAAGTAATCATATCATAGTGACAGAGAGTAGAATGGAGGTGGCCAAGGGCTGGGGAAATGGAGAATTGGGAATTATTATTTAATGGGTATAGAGTTTCAATTTTACAAGATGAAAAGAATTATGGAGATGGATGTTGGTGATGGTTGCATTAGGAACATTCTGAATGTATTTAATACCACTGAACTCTATACTTAAAAATCATTAAGATGATAAATTTTATGCTATGTATATTTTACAAAAATTAAAAAAAAATAAAGGGGGAAATACCAGGAATCTGACTGACTGATTCACTTTTCTATATGCTGTATTGAAATTTGGACCCGTAATTGAAGAATCATATATGAACAAAATGTACGTTATGCCCACTTTGGTCTCTGGGAACTTTCTACTTAGCCCAACATAGTTATCTCTGATTAATTTTAAAAATACTCACATGGATTGTATTTCAAAGAGAGTGAAGGAGCATTCTTCTCTGAAAGTTTATGTTAATGAAGTAGTTATTATGCAATGGATTTCTTCTGAATCCAAAGAAAAAACAATACCTATTATGCTGTATTTGAGTCAAAACTCATATCACTGTGTTCTTTATTCAGCTTTTATTTTGAATACTTGCTAAAGATTTTTGGTTGATCCTCCTCAAAATGTATTAAGATAGTTTCATCTCTGTCGTTTCCTGAAATGTGATATTGTATCCTGAAAATTCCATGTGCATGTCAGTTGACAAGTTATTGCAAACACAGTTAAAACTAATTACAGGTGGTGTTGGTGTTGCTGTTGTTGTTATACAGCTGTTTTTGTATATAATAGGATCCTTTGAAGAGTCTTTTGTGATAGAAAAGATAGTATTATAATCAACATTTTGTAAATCAGGTATTTAGCTAAAGTGAAGTAGCTATTTTGTGCCAGAATTGAGATTAAGTCTCCTAACCTTTCACCTGGTTTTCATTATAGCTCTTGGCCTCCACTCTTTTTCTTCTGCACTCTCAGAATCAAAGAATGTATATGCCTCTTTCATCATATTCTTCCCTAGAAAGTTTTGAGTAAAAACATACATATACAAAGTTACCAAAATGTAGTATTTTTCTTCAATCCTTTCCAAAATTAAGATTGTGGTTGTAGTCTATTTTCTATTCTTGTATTTTCTTTCTCATCTTTGGAAAGTTTCTGCAACTTTTCCTTTCTAGGTCTCAACTACTTTGTCTAAAGTTTTATCCACTTTAAAAGGAAAAATAAATACCACTTTACGTGGTGATTAAAGAAAAAAATGTCTCTAATTTTCCCTCTGGACAGGGAAGATAATGGCTTTGAGCAGATTCTCAGATCTTTGTAAAGGGATGAAATAGCTTCACTCTGCCCTCACCTTATACTAGTTCTTCCCTCTGATTCTTTAGGCACCCAATCTTTACTTCCACCCCTTCTTTGCTTGATTTGTGGGATTTTTGGAGAAGTGAAAAAATTCAGGATACTTGTTTCCTGCTCAGGTATTCTGGCAGTGCTTAGGTAATCATATACTTTGGAAAGGCAAGCAAACAAATCACTTAGAAACACAACCTTTTATCAGGACTTCCATTATTAGAGCAGTTTTTGCTTTTCCAAATTCCCAATCATTTTCTGATGACTCAGCACAGGTTGCTTTTGAGCTCTGGTGTCTGAAATACCATACACATATTCATACCCTTGAGGTAAAATGGGCCTCTGGAGAAGGACTGAACCTTTTCTTCACCTTGAAGGAGACATGACTTTCTTGGACTTGGTAGCAGCAAACCTGCTCCTTTCTCCGTGCATACTGAGTCTACTTTTTGTTGTGTCCATTCTTCACCTGGGGTATTTCTAGACAGCATCCCTGCAGCCTCCTGCTCTGAGGTGAGTCACATGCAGATTTCCCAAGAGATAAGGCAATGAGTGAAAACTTAATGTAAAATAAATATATCCTAATAAATATAGAACTTCCAATGATTAATCTCCATTTCAGAGATTTCATATTCTCTCAGCATTTATTTGAGTAGATGCTCCTTTATGAATAGGACATCCTGAGACCCAACACATTAAGGATATTAAGCCAATGGGAAAGTCAGTGGAACATTCTGTATTTGACCTCAGGTTCATTTTGCACAAAACTCTCATTTCTTTCTGCACTGCTACATAGCTGTGATCACATAGGGAAGAAAAGAAAAAAGAAAATGAAAAAGTATATTGAAACATGGACACATTGTTAAGCTAAATCATTTCTAGTTAATACAAGAAAAATCTAGATTTCAAACCCAAGTTTTGCCATTACTACCTCTGTCTTCACTGTCAAATTCTGTACCCTCTAGGGAACTCAAGTTTTTTCAGCTGTAAAATGGGTCTATTAAATCCTTCCTGAAAGAGCCATCTTGATGGTAAAATGTGAGGAAAGCATACTTATGACCTGGAAGTTGCTATGGGGCCTAAACTAATTCTTTGAGATTCAAGTAATTTATTTTAAAATAGAAAGAGGAGGACCTTCAAGATGGTGGAGGAATAAGATGTGGAGCTCATCTTCTCCCAACAGATACATCAAAAATACAACTACATGTGGAACAGCTCCACAGAACATCTACTGAACTCTGGCAGAAGACCTCAGACTTCCAAAAAGATAAGAAAATCTCCACATAACTGGGTAGAGCAAAAGAAAAACAGATAAAAGAAAAAAAAAGAGACAAAGGAATTGGGATGGGATCTGTGCCTCTGGGAGGGAGCTGTGAAGGAGGAAAAGTTTCCACAGACTAGGAAGCCCCTTCACTGGCAGGGATGGGGTGTCAGAGGGAAGCTTTGGAGCCTCAGAGGAGAGCACAGCAACAGGGGTGCAGTGGGCAAAGCAGAGAGATTCCTGCATGATGATTGGTGTTGACCAGCACTCCCCAGACTGAGACACTTGCCTGCCCACTGGGGCTGGTGGGGGCTGGGATCTGAGACTCGGGCTTTGTAGGTCAGACCCCAGGGAGAGGACTGGGGTGGGCTGCGTGAAGATAGCTTGAGAGGGCTAGTGCACCACAGATGAGGGAGTCTGGGAAAATACCTGTGCCATCCAGAGAGGCAGGAGACCATTGCTGGGGGTGCACAAGAAGAGGGGTAAGCCCAGCATAGAAGCTTCTTTCTCCATGCACTCAGAGGCAGCAGGGCACCACCTACACAAACTTCAGGGGTAGGAGCAAGCTGCAGCTGCTATCTCAGACCCCAGAGTCTAATGTGACCACTATCACTGCCTCTGGTGTCACCAAGGGTCCTGTGAGCAAGGTCAGGTCATCACTGCCCACATCTTCCTGGGGGATTGCACAGCACACCACTGCTGAAGGTCCCGTGATTTGGGGCCAACTTCTCCAGGAGAGTGTGAAGCACACCTCAGGCTGTTGAAAATTCCTGCCTGCCTCTGCCGCCACAGGCACTCCCTGCACATCCCAGTTGTGGCTGCCATATTCCTCCCTCTGCCCAGCCTGAGTGAGAAAGAGTTCAAATCAGCCACTGCTTTCACCCCCTCTTGACTGGGTGGGGAACAGACGCTGGAGGGAGGCTCACATGCAGAGGTGATGCCAAAATCAAAGCTGAGCCCAAGGGCCATGCGACCAAACAAGAGGAATAGAAATCTCTCCATGCAGCCACAGAAGCAGTGGATTAAATCCCCACAGTCAGCTTGGTAAACACTGCATCTGTGGAAAAGCTGAATAGACAACCACTGTTCCCACAATATAGGCTGCAGACTTTGGGGGCAAGTACATGCAGGAGTTGGGCCACATTTGAGCTTGAACTGCACCCACAGTACCCACAGCAGGTCCAGAGACCTACCTGGAGGTATTAGAGGGCTCCTGGGTAGGCAGAGTCTCCTGGGTTGGCTGTGGCTCAATATGGAGGCAAGGACACTGAGAGCAGAGGCCCCAGGAAAATATTATTATTATTACTAATATTTTTTTGTTTCATTTTGTTCTGTTGTTGTTCTTTTTTATTATTCTTTTACTTATTTTTATTATTGACTTTTTTCATTTTTATGCTTTTATTTTTAATGTCTTTTTAGATTTTTCTCTATTTTTACTTTACTTTTCCTTTATATTGTGTTTTCCTTTGTTTTTTTCATTGCTTTGCTTTGTTTTTATATTTTTAAAAATATATTTTCTATTTTTGCTTTACTTTTTGTTGTTTTGTGTTTTTCCTTTTGCTCCCATCTTTCTTTTGTTTTGTTATTATCCTTTTTTTGATCATTTTTGTGTTTGGTTTATGTTTTCTTTGCCAGTTTTTTAGTTTGCTTTCTCCTTTTGATTTGTTTTTTTGTTTTTGTTAGTTTCTATAGTTTGTTTTCATTTTGGGGTTGGTTTATCTCTTTGATTGCTCTCTTCTTTTTTGTTTTATCTCTTCTGTTTTTGTGTCTGTGTGTTTGTTTCTTTGTGTGTTTTTCTCTTTTTTCATTTTACATTTACCATCTGTATTGGGGTTTTGTTTGTCTGTTCATTTTGTTTGTTTCTTTCTTTCTTTCTTTCTTTCTTTCTTTTTTTTCTTTCTTTCTTTTCTTCCATACCGTGTGGCCTGCAAAGTCTCATTGTTCTGGTCAGGACTAGAACCTGAGCCTCCGAAGTGGGAGAGCCAAGTCCAGGATTCTGGACCACCAGAGAACTCCAAGCCCCAAGTAATATTAATTGGTGAGAACTCTTCCAGAGGTCTCCATCTCAACACCAAGACCCGGCTCCACCCAACGGCCAGCAACCTCCAGTGCTGGATGCCTCATGCCAAACAACCAGTAGGACAGGAGCACAACCCCACCCATTAGCAGGCAGGCTGCCGAGAGTCATACTAAGCTCACAGACATTCCAAAACACACAACCTGGTGCAGCTCTGCCCATCAGAGGGACAAGATCCAGCTCCACCACCAGAACGCAGGCACCAGTTTCCCTAACCAGGAAGCTGACACAAGCCACTGGACCAACCTCGCCTACTGGGGGCAGACACTGAAGCAAGAGGAACTGTGACCCTCAGCCTGTGGAAAGGCGACTCCAAACACATTAAGTTAAACAAAATGAGAAGACAGAGAAATATGCTGCTGACCAAGGAGCAAATTAAAAACCCACAAAACCAAACAAATGAAGAGGAAATAGGTAGTCTACCTAAAAAGAATTCAGAGTAATGATTGTAAAGTTGATCCAAAATCTCAGAAACAGAATGGTGAAAATACAAGAAATGGTTAACAAGGACCTAGAAGAACTAAAGAACAAACAAACAGAGTTGAACAGCACAATAACTGAAATTAAAAATACTCTAAAAAGAATCAATAACACAAAAAATGAAACAGAACGAATAAGTGAGCTGGAAGATAGAATGGTGGAAATAACTTCCAAGGAGCAGAAAAAAGATAAAAGCATGTAAATAATCAAGGACAGTCTCAGAGACCTCTGGGACAACATTAAATGTACCAACATTTGAATTATACGGGTCCCAGAGGCAGAAGAGAAAGAGAAATGGTCTGAGAAAATATTTGAAGGAATTATAGTCAAAAACTTCCCTAACATAGGAAAGGAAATAGTCAATCAAACCTAGAAAGCACAGAGTCCAATACAGGATAAACCCAAGGAGAAACATGCCAAGACACACATTAATCAAGCTATCAAAAATTAAATACAAAGAAAAAGTATTAAAAGCAGCAAGGGAAAAGCAATGCATAACATAAAAGGGAATCCCCATAAGGTCAACAGCTGATTTTTCAGCAGAAATGCGACAGGCCAGAAGGGAGTGGCAGGACATATTTAAAGTGATGAAAGGGAAAAACCTGCAACCAAGATTACTCTACCCAACAAGGATCTCATTCAGATTGAACACAGAAATTAAAAAAATGTACAGATAAGCAAAAGCTAAGAGACTTCAGCACCACCAAACCAGCTCTACAACAAATGCTAAAGGGACTTCTCTAGGCAGGAAACACAAGAGGAAGAAAAAACCTATGAAAACAAACCCAAAACAATTAAGAAAATGGTAATAGGAATATACACATCAAAAATTACCTTAAATGTAAATGGATTAAACGTTCCAACCAAAAGACATAGACTGGCTGAATGGATACAAAAACAAGACTCATATATATGCTGTCTACAAGAAACCCACTTCAGACCTAGGGACACATACAGCCTGAATGTGAGAGGTTGGAAAAAGATATTCCATGCAAATGGAAATCAAAAGAAAGCTCGAGTAGCAATACTCATATCAGATACAACAGACTTTAAAATAAAGACTATCACAAGAGACAAGGAAGGAAACTACATAATGATCAAGGCATCAATCCAAGAAGAAAATATAACAATTATAAATGTACATGCACTCAACATAGGAGCACCTCAATACATAAGGCAATGCTAACAGCCATAAAAGGGGAAATCGACAGTAACACAATAATAGTGGGGGACTTTAACTCCCCACTTATGCCAATGGATAGATCATCCAGACAGAAAATTAATAAGGAAACACAAGCTTTAAATGACACAATAGACCAGATAGATGTAATTGATATTTATACAACATTCCATTTGAAAGCAGAAGAATACACTCTCTTCTCAAGTGCACATGGAACAAGCTCCAGGATAGATCACATCTTGGGTCACAAATCAAGCCTCAGTAAATTTAAGAAAATTGAAATCGCATCAAGTATCTTTTCCTACCACAACACTATGAGATTAGAAATAATTACAAGAAAAAACTATAAAAACACAAACACATGGAAGTTAAACCATATGCTACTAAATAACCAAGAGGTCACTGAAGAAATCAAGGAGAAATCCAAACATACCTAGAGATAAATGACAACAAAAATATGATGATCCAAAGCCTATGGGGTGCAGCAAAAACAGTTCTAAGAGGGAAGTCTATAGCAATACAATCCTACATTAAGAAACAAGAAAAATCTCAAATAAACAATCTAAACTTACACCTAAAAGGACTAGAGAAGGAAGAACAAAAAACCCCAAAGTTAGTAGAAGGAAAGAAATCTTAAAGAGCAGAGCAGAAATAGATGAAATAGAAACAAAGAACACAATAGCAAAGATCAATAAAAATAAAAGCTGGTTCTTTCAGAGGATAAACAAAATTGATAAACCTTTAGCCAGACTCATCAAGAAAAAGAGAAAGAGGACTGAAATCAATAAAATTAGAAATTAAAAGGGAGAAGTTACAATGGACACAGCAGAAATACAAAAGATCCTAAGAGACGACTACAAGCAACTATATGCCAATAAAATGGACAACCTGGAAAAAATGGACATATTCTTAGAAAGGTATAACCTTCCAAGACTGAACCAGGAAGAAATAGAAAATATAAACAGACAAATCACATGTAATGAAATTGAAACTGTTATTAAAAATCTTTCAACAAACAAATGCCCAGGACCAGATGGCTTCACAGGTGAATTCTATCAAACATTTAGAGAAGGCCTGACACCCATCCCTCTCAAACTCTTCCAAAAAATTGCAGGGGAATGACCACAACCAAGTTCATTCTCTGAGGCCACTATCACCCTGATACCAAAACCAGACAAATATATCACACACACACAAAATTACAGGCCAATATCACAGATGAACATAGGTGCAAAAATCCTCAACAAAATACTAGCAAACAAAATCCAGCAACACATTTAAAAGGATCATACACCATGATCAAATGAAGTTTATCACAGGGGTGCAAGGATTCTTCAATATATGAAATCAATCAATGTGATACACCATATTAGCAAATTGAAGAATAAAAACAATATGATCATCTTAATAGATACAGAAAAAGCTTTTAATAAATTCAACACCCATTTATGATCAAAACTCTCCAGAAATTGGGCATAGAAGAAACCTACCTCAACATAATAAAGGTCACATTTCCACTAAGATCAGGAGCAAGACAAGGATGTCCACTCTTGCCACTCTCATTCAACATAGTTTTGGAAGTCCTAGCAATCAGAGAGGAAGAAGAAATAAAGGATCCCAAATTGGAAAAGAAGAAGTAAAACTGTCACTGTTTGCAGATGACATTGTACTATACATAGAAAATCCTAAAGATGCTACAAGAAAACTGCAAGAGCTCATCACTGAATCTGGTACAGTTGGAGGATACAAAACTAATGCACAGAAATCTCTTTCATTCCTATACACTAAAAATGAAAGATCAGAAAGAGAAATTAAGGAAACAATCCTATTTACCATCACCAAAATAGAATAAAATGCCTAGGAATAAATCTACCTAAGGAGGCAAAAGACCTGTATGCCAAAAACTACAAGATACTGATGAAGAAATCAAAGATGATACAAACAGATGGAGAGATATAGCATGTACTTGGATCAGAAGAATCAATATTGTGAAAATGATTATACTACCCAAAGCAATCTACAGATTCAATACAATCCCTTTCAAATTACCGATGGCATTTTTCACAGAATTAGAACAAAAGCTTTTATGATTTTTATGGAAACACAAAAGACCCTGAATAGCCAAAGCCATCTTGAGAAAGAAAAATGGAGCTGGGAGAATTAGGTTCAGTGACTTCATACTATACTACAAAGCTACAGTAAACAAGACAGTATGGTACTGGCACAAAAACAGAAATATAGACCAATGGAACATGACAGAAGGACCAGATATAAACCCATGCACCTATGGCCATTAATCTATGGCAAAGGAGGCAATATACAATGGAAAAAAGACAGCCTCTTCAGTAAGTGGTGCTGGGAAATCTAGGCAGCTACATGTAAAACAGTGAAATTAGAACCCTTCCTAACACCATACATAAAAATAAACTCAAAATGGATTAAGACCTAAATGTAAGCCTAGACACTATAATAGTCCTAGAGGAAAACATAAGAAGAACACTTTCTGACACAAATCACAGCAAGATCTTTTTTGACAAACCTCCTAGAGTAATGGAAATAAAAATAAACAAGTGGGACCTAATGAAACTTAAAAGCTTTTGCACAGCAAAGGAGACCATAAACAAGATAAAAAGACAACCTTCATAATGGGAGAAAATATTTGCAAATGAAGCAATGGACAAAGGATTAATCTCCAAAATATACAAGCAGCTCATACAGCTCAATATCAAGAAAACAAACAACCCAATCAAAAAATGGGCAGAAGATCTAAATTGACGTTTCTCCAAAGAAGACATACAGGTAGCCAATAGGCACATGAAAAGATGTTCAACATCACTAATTAGAGAAATGCAGATCAAAACTACAATAAGGTATCACTTCACATCAGTTAGAATAGCCATCTTCTAAAAACTTACAAACAATAAATTCTGTAGAGGGTGTGGAGAAAAGGGAGCACTCATACACTGATAGTGAGAATATTAATTGATACAGCCACTATGGAGAACAGTATGGAGGTTCCCTCAAATCCGAAAAACAGAATTACCAAATGACCCAGCAATCCCACTGTGGGGCATCTACCCTGACAAAACCTTAACTCAAAAAGACACATGCCCCCAGTGTTCATTGAAGCACTATTTACAATAGCCAGGTCATGGAAGCAACCTAAATGGCCATCAACAGACAAATGGATAGAGAAGATGTGGTACATATATACAATTGAATATTACTTAGCCTTTAAAAGGAACGAAATTGGGTCATTTGTAGAGATGTGGATGGACCTAGATTCTGTCATACAGAGTGAAGTAAGTCAGAAAGAGAAAAACAAATATCATATATTAATGCATATGTGGGGAATCTAGAAAAATGGTACAGGTGGACCTGTCTTTAAGGCAGAAATAGAGACCCAGATGTAAAGAACAAACTTATGGACACCAAGGGGGGAAAGTGTGTGTGGGATGAACTGGGAGATTGGCATTAACATATATACACTAATATGTATAAAATAGATAACTAGGGCTTCCCTGTTGGCGCAGTGGTTGAAAGTCCGCCTGCCGATGCAGGGGACACGGGTTTGTGTCCTGGTCCAGGAAGATCCCCCTGCCACGGAGCGGCTAGGCCCGTGAGCCATGGCCACTGAGCCTGCACGTCTGGAGCCTGTGCTCTGCAATGGGAGAGGCCACAACAGTGAGAGGCCCGCGTACCGCAAAAAAAAAAAAAAAAAAAAAAAAAAGATAACTAATGAGAACCTGCTGTGTAGCACCAGGAACTCTACTTATTGCTCCGTGGTGACCTAAATGGGAAGGAAATCCAAAAAAGAAGGGATATATGTATACATATAGCTGATTCACTTCATTGTATAGCAGAAACTAACACAACATTGTAAAGCAACTATACCTCAATTAAAAAAAAAAAACTGAAAGAATTTCCAGTAACTATTTGCATGGTACCATCCAGCTTAGGCTCCATGATTCTACCTTGAATATGAATCTGAATGGTTGATCCCTTTACTGTTGTCTGATTTTCCCTGCTTAATTCATCTTAAACCAGAGAAAGTTGCATTGTGGTGGCATGAGTGAGTGTATACTCAGCCCTTCAGGACAAAATACAGCCAGAAAACAATGACATGCCCCTGTGGCTTGGCTCCTAACAAATCTGGGAGATGTGCAGTGTCAAGAAGCACTATCTGTCCACCTTCCATACCAATGCCAGCCAGCAGCAGGACTAGGAGGACATGAGGATTCCATGGCCACTCTGTGCCATGCAAGTACATGCGGTCAGTACTCTGAGAGACCCACTGCCTGTGTTCCTGTCCTGTGTGTCCACTTCTAGTTGTATGGCTTTGGGAAAGTGACTTCTGCATGCAATTGTCCCATCCATACAATGAAACAATAATCGTTTCAATCTCACAGGGTTTGGGCAAAGATTAAGTGAACTAATAATTATAGGTTACTTAGAACAATCTCAGGCAAATAGTAGACATTAGATATTTCTCATTTGATTCTCAAAACAATACTAGAAGATAGGTATTGCAATAGGAAAACTGAGGACCAGAGAGGTAAAATATTATTTCTAAGATTACACCTTTAGTAAGAGGTACATATAGCATTCAAGCCCTGGTGGTCTGCCTTTAAAGCCTTGGGCATATCCACTTTATCATGACACCATTTGGGTTCAATAAGATGACTCTGTATATGCAGCTATATGCTTGGGAAAAGCCAATCTACAGGGCCCAGGCATCCCACTTTGAAAATCCTTTAGAGTAAAATGTCAAAAATAAGGAATATGTCCACTAAAACCCAGACATAGGTGAGGGACAGCACCTCTTGGGGCAGAGCAAAGCCACAGAAAATAGTGTCTTAACAAGTTTTCTAACTATCAGGGAGCAGAATAATATAAACACTTAACTGCTAATGGCAAGGATTATGAAATCAATGGAGTATTTCATGGGATTCAGTGTCACGCATACAAAATGAGAGTAATGCTTTCTCCACTTTTCAAAGTGAGCTAAAAATAAAATTGCACATTGTTTCATAATTAAAGACTTTTAGGACCACTGAAAATTTTAGTACTCATTCCTGAGTTATGTTAGTGTGTTACCTGATGTGTGTGAAAGACACTTTTAGCTGTAGTAAATCATCAAGTAATAACAATTTAATAATTTTTGATGGATGAGGTCTCCAAATTAAACAAATACCCACACTGAATTAAAAATCTTCTAAGAGAAAATGTTTTAGTTAACTAGCTAATATTAGGTAGGAAGGGATATGACCTAACATGGACTGAGCATTTACTCAACATTCCAGGCTCTGCTGTAGGTATTTGAGATATAATACTTTACATAATTCCCACAATAGCCCAATAAGGGCAAATTTATTAACTTTGGTTTGAGAATGTTGAGATTTGAGAAACTCAGAGCCAGAAGTAAGATTGAAAAATAAGTCCACACATAGTTATCCTTCCTACTCCCTTTGTTTTCTCTCACCTTCTCTCTTCCCCCACTCCACCTCTCCTTTCTTCTTTTTTTCTTTTCCTTTCCACCTTCCTTCATTAATTTAACCAACATTCACTGGACATCTGTTATATAATAAGTCCTGAGTTAGTTTCTGGGAATTGAATGGGGTAGTTGAAACATTCCTGGACTCTTCCAGTGGAGGTGACTCTAAAGTTGAGGAGAACATAAATCGAATGATTGCATCCACAAATGTAAAATGACACATAGACAAAGTGCCACAAAAGAAGGAACATGGTTCTGTGGCAGAAAGGAATGTGTATCTAAAGAATATATTCTTAGAAGATGATATTTTAACTGATATCTAAAAGGTGTGCAAATTTATAAGGAAAAGGGATGGATGTGTGAGGGCTTGAGATATATTTTCAATAATTGAATGGCAGGTGCAAAGGCTTCATACCTAAGTGGATGAGAGTGTATAGCATGAACAAGAGCCCAGAAAAAGAACCGTGAGGCTGAAACACAGCAAACTATGGGGGGGGGTATGACAAGATGAAGCTGAACTAGGTATGAGGATATATTGAGGTTCCTTTTTAAATTTTCTTTTTGTTACCAGGCTAAGTATTTTATCTTTATTTTAAGAAGTATAAAAAGTCAATAATATTATGGCAGTTTGAAAAACTGACTATGGTTGAAATAAAAAAAAATAGATAATTTTGGAGGAGGGTAGGGATAAGAAAATGTATGGGGAGCTACCAAAAAGAAAAAGGCAACCACCGTGATCTGAACAAGAAGAAATGGAAGATCACAGCTAAGAATGGATGCAAATTGGTGAAGTTTATGGGAAAATATGACTTAAAATATTATTCAGATTTCTGTGAACTCCATATTCCTCAGTAGTGAGACAGGTGTAATATATAAGCAGTTCTCTTCTTAAAGATGGGAAGAAAACTCCTTTCATTAGTTAAGGTAGGTGGTTCTTGAGATTCTCATTCAGTGTCCACTGAGACCCTGTCTAGTCCTCAAACTCCAGTAGATTGAAGGGAATATTGAAAAGAAGACTATAAGGACACAGCAGTGGGCACAATATATTATAACAGAAAAGTAGTAGAAAGTAACTTATATTGTAAGTGAGTGACCTGGTTCCAATCTTGGCTGTTATTCTAACTAGCGCAGAAGTCTTCAGCAAGTTATTCACTTCAGGTCTCCATTTTATCTTTTGTGAAACCAGGAGTTTCCAATTTTAATATTATTTTAAAAATAAAATGTTTCTTGTAAAAAAAAAAAACCTGCATGTAACTCAACCTCTGGGGGACTGGAACAGATGTACACACCCTATTCCTCCCACTAAGTACAACTAAAGTCCCTGGACTTTACATATAAAACAAATATAAAAAGGTTCTGAAAGATGGAGAAAAGAAGGAAGACTAGCCAGGGACTTTGGAACCTAAAGAATAACATAAAAGTGAGTTTCTTGGGTTTCCCTTTGGTTTCAAATGTCCGAAGCTCAGTGTTGGAGATGTCAAAAAACATGACAACACCAATAGGTGCAGACAAAACATCCACAACAAAAGCATTCTCTACTTAGCCAGAGAACAAGAAAAGGGACAGCTTAGTAAGACAGAAACTTTTTAGAAAATAACCACTCTACTACAGCCAAACACCCAGGAGAAACATTGGCAACCCTTCCCCATGTCAGCAAAATCTGAATGGAACGCTTAGATTTCCATCTTTACTAGGATGAAAAAAGACCTGCATATCTCTTGTGTCAGTGGAAACTTCTATGGGAACCTGGACTTTCACTCCCAGCCAGCAGTAATGATACATCTTTTCTCCTCCCCCTGGAGGGGTGTTGAAGGAGACCAAGTGGAGAGTCATGACTTATTCCTCCTTGTATCAATGGAGGGCACTAGGAAGCCAGAACATCCATCCCTGTCCTTCACATGTCAGTAGAGTCAGAATGTGGGACGTGGAATTTTACACACACCTAGCAGTAACAAGGTGGCATCCCATCTTTCCTTGTCAGATCAGTGCCAAAGGAAATTAGACAAAACAGATGGTTTAAATTATATTCAAGTGTGTGGCCAAAATGACAGAGCAGGAAGCCCCTGAGCTGACCTCCTTTCATGGGCACAAGAAACTTGAAACTCTTTACAGAAAAGCTATAAATGAGAACAATCTGAAAACTAGAAGAAAAGAGTTTCCATGCCTAAGGTATAAAGAAGAAACCACAGCAAGACAGGTAGGAGGGGTAGAGACACATGACAGTCAAGATCCACAACCTTGGGGAGGCAACCCACAAACACAATTGAGTACATTTTCCACAAGGAGTGAGGGGTCAAAACCCCACATCAGACTCCCCAGCCTAATATATGGCTACTCAGCCCAGGGGTGCTACACTGGGAAGATGAGTTCCTAGAATGTATGACTTTGAAGGTCAACAGGGCTTGCATACAGGAGATCCAGAGGGCTGCAGCAAGGAAAGACTCCACTCTTAAAGTGAGCACTCCACCTTTCTCATAATTTGAGGCTCAGCACAAGGGCACTGATTTGAAAGGAGCCTGGGTCAGACCCACTTGCTGATCTTAGAGAGCCTCCCAGAGAGGCTGGAGGCAACTGGGGCTCCCCTGGGGCCATGGAGACTAGCAGCATCCATTTTGGAGAGCTTGTTATACTACAGGGACACTGGTTCTGGAAAGTATCAATTTGGAGTTCGACCTCTAGCCTATTAGTTCAGGGGCTCACCTGTCCACCAGCAAACTGCTACCAGCCCGGGACCACAAACCAAAAATTTGTAATAGTTCCTCACACAACTAAGAGAAAAAAATCTAAACATAAAAGTAAAGATGGTCATTCAATCACAACGGAAGGGGGCAAACAAAGAAGATAGGAACACAAAAGACCTACAAAAACAACTTCAGAACAATTAACAAAATGGCAATACATACCTGTCAATAACTTTAAATGTAAATTGACTAAATGCTCCAATTCAAAGATATAAAGTGGCTGAATAAATTAAAAAAACAATGTCTGTATATGCTGCTACAAGAAATTCATTTCTCATCTAAATACACACAGAGACAAAAAGGGAGCAGGTGAAAAAAATATTCCATGCAAATGGAAATGAAAAGAAAGATGAGATAGCAATACTTATATCAGACAAAATAGGCTTTAAACTAAAGACTATAACTAGAGAAAAAAAAGGACATTACATAATGGTCAAGCAATCAATCCAACAAGATATAACAGTTGTAAATATATATGCACCAAACATAGGAAACTAAATATATAAAGCAAATATTAAAAAACATAAAAGAAGAAAGTGACAGTAAGACAATAACTGTAGTGGACTTTGACACCTCACTTACATCAATAGATCATCCAAATAGAAAATCAATGGAGGAACACTGAACTTAAATAACACATTAGACCAGATGAACTTTATATATATAGAATATATATATATATATATATCTACATAACTGTCTATCTGTCTATAGAACACTCCATCCAAAAGCAGCAGAATACACTTTATTTTCAAGTGCACATGAAACATTATCCAGAATAGATGACATGCCAGGCCATGAAATAATACTCGGTAAATTTAAGAAGATTGAAATCATATCAAGCATCTTTTCTGAACACAACATTATAAGACTAAAAATCAACTACAAGAAAAAAAACGCAAAAACACAGGCATGTGTAGCCTAAAAAATATGCTACTAAACATCCAATGGGTCACTGAAGAAATTAAAGAAGAAATTTTAAAAATTCCTGAAGACAAACAAAAATGGAAACGCATAGATCCAAAATCTATGGGACTAAGCAAAGCAGTTCTAAGAGGGAAATTTATAAGTATACAAACCTAGCTCAGGAAACAAGAAAAGTCTCAAATAAATAACAACCATTTACCTAAAGGGACTAGAAGAACAACAACAAATGCCCAAGGTTAGTAGAAGGAAAGCTATAATAAAGATCAGTGAAGAAATAATAAAATAGAGACTAAAAAAATTTAGAAAATATCAATGAAACTAAGAGCTAGTTCTTTTAAAAGATAAAGAAAAAATAAAAAAGGATAATCCTTTAGCCAGACCAATCAAGAAAAAGAGAGACCCAAATAAATGGAATTGGAAATGAAAGAGAAGTTACAACCAACACTAGAGAAACACGAATGATCATAAGTGATCACTATGAATAATTATACAACAATAAAATGGACAATCTAGAAGAAATGCATAAATTCTTGGTAACATACAATTTCCCAAAACTGAATCAGGAAGAAATAGATAATATGAACAGATTAATTATTAGTAATGAAATTGAATGAGTAATAATAATAATAAAAAACCTCCCAACAAACAAATGTCCAGGACCATGTGACTTCACAGGTGAATTCTACCAAATATTTAAAGATTTAATGCCTATCCTTCTCAAATTATTCAAAAATTTAAGATGAAGGAATGCTTATGAACTCACTCTACAAGGCCAGTATTACCCTGATAACAAAACCAGACAAAGACACCACAACAAAAAGAAAATTACAGGCCAATAACCCTGATCAATATAGATGGATAAATCCTCAACAGAATATTAACAAGTCAAATCCAACAATGTGTAAACAGCATCATACACCATGATCCAGTGGGATTTATTCCAGATTTTATAGATTTATCTATAAATCAATGTGATACACCACATTCACAAGATGAAGGATAAAAATCACATGATCATATCAACAGATAATGAAAAGCATTTAACAAAATTTAACATCTACTGATGAAAAAACTCTCATCAAAGTTGTTATAGAGGGAACATACCTCGACATAAGTCCATTTATGATAAATCCACAGCTAACACTGTCCTCAATGGTGAAAAATTGAAAGCTTTTCCTCTAAAACCAGGAACAAGACAAGAATGCCCACTCTTTCCACTTCTATGTAACATAGTGTTGGAAGTCCTAGCCACAGCAAGCAGAGAATAAAGAAATAAAATTCATCCAAATTGGAAGGGAAGAAATTAAACTGTTGCTATTTGCAGATGACATGATACTATATACAGAAAACCCTTAAGTCTCCACCATAAAACTATTAGAACCAATAATAAATTCAGTAAAGTTGCAGATACACAGTTATTATACAGAAATCTGTTGCTTTTCTATAGACTAATAATAAACTATTGAAATAAAGGCAAGAAAACAATCTGATTTAAAGTTTAGAAAACACTGTACTACATAGAATCAAAGGTGTCTTCTATGTCTCAGATTATTGAAAAAATATGAATCCCAGAGTTTGTAGGAAGATCTCTTTCAGGCTGAGCATGATATTGAGGATAAGCTTACTAGTCTTTCTTCCACTAGTGTCTGCTAAGAAACCCCTGATACAGGGCTACATGGTCCCTTATAATTTTGTAAAAGTGTAACCTAGGTCAAGATCATCCTTAATTGGTTTGGGTGCTGCAGTTCTAGGTCCAGGTTCTCTCTAGAAACACCATGTAGCCATCTACTCTGCTAGCATCGTTGATCCTGTGGTGTACACGTACACCATGCTAGTACTGTAGTATCTCCTTCAGCAAGAAAATTGCATTCAAGTTTATGGCTGTCTTCTAGATTTAGGGAAGCCTTCCATTCAGCTTTTCCCCAGTGAATCTCACAAATTTAATTGTGAAAGTACATAGTACACTGCTCATTAAAAAAAAAAAAATTCTATGTGTTTAGAACCCTTGGTGTGTGAATGTGTATGTGTACATGTGTATTAACTTACCATATGCATATATGTATGTCTATATACATATATGTGTACATGTAGGTATGTGTGTGTATATATACATGCATGTTCTTTATATTCTTAAAACATTTTAGATTCTGAAGACAATTGAAATAAATCCTTCCCATGGCCCAAATTATTTATTTCTTGTGTGTTTTCTCAAGTAAAATCCATTCCATCTACTTTCATTACTTTCCAGAGATGGCCTTGTTGCAGAAGGGAAAGAGATGCAAACAAATATACACACAGTAAGAGTGGAGTAATTCTTTTCTGTTCCACACATAATTAAAACATAATAAGTTTTCTGTAATGTAGCACTATCAAATTTTCTCCAGTTGTCTAATCCCATGAACTTGAAAAGCTTCAGTCATAATAGAAAAAGAGGAGGAGGAATGCAGGGTTTGAGATCTTTCGAGGCAAAACTCTGGAAGCAAATTAATCTTTTCACTCTCTGAAGAGGAGAAGGACACTTGGCTGCCCCAAAATGCTCAGAACTGTGTTTCTTTGACAGGGGCAGAATCTGGGTCTTTACAGTGGTGATTAGCAATAAGAGAAAGAAAGGAATCTTGGGATAACTGTATGGAAGAATGGTTCAAAACCTTGGAAAGATAGATAAACAGGGTGGAAAATGTGGGCTGTAGCCCTAACGGTTCAGGATGAACCAGAGTATCTGTTTGGAATGTTTAACAGATATTGTGCAATTTCAAGTTTTGACAGAAACCCATTCAAATGTTTTCCTATCAAAATAAACACATTTTTAATGCTGAGAAAAGAAAAGTTAGGGAGGAAAAAATCATCCATAATCCTACCCTCAAAAAACAATATGTATTAACATGCAAGGTTACTTCCTTTCAATATTTCTCTTTGTATATTTTATAAAGAATTGTGATCATCCCACATACCTTGATTTATAACCAGTTTTCTCCACTTATTGAAGCAAAATGACTTTCTCTGTATTATCAGAGGACATGGGAATATAAATCTTGTGTTTGAAGCTGAATTTTTCTCATCCACTTTGTGCCTAACTTTGGACAAGATTTTAACTAATTTAAATTTGATTTTCTCATTTTATAATGCAAGTATGGATAATACATTCTTTTTTTTTTTTTTTTTGTACGCGGGCCTCTCACTGTTGTGGCCTCTCCCGTTGCGGAGCACAGGCTCCAGATGCGCATGCTCAGCGGCCATGGCTCACGGTCCTAGCCGCTCCACGGCATGTGGGATCTTCCCAGACCGGGTGCACGAACCCATGTCACCTGCATCGGCAGGCGGACTCTCAACCACTGTGCCACCAGGGAAGCCCAGATAATACATTCTTTATAGGATTATTGGGATGATAAAATGCATAATATGTACATAATATGCTTGTAACAATTTCCTGGTTCATAGCAAGTAAAAAGTTCATTAAAAACAGTAGTGATATGATTTGACACACCCATTTTAGTTTATTCTATGTGTAACAGTTTAGTTAATTAAATCACTATTGTTAGACTTTTAAGTCACATCAAATCTTCACCTTTAAAAACTATTGTTAAAATATTATGGATCACTTCACTCATATTTTTTATTACTTCCTTAGGATGGTTCCCTGAAATGGAAGTTAGCAGTTATTCTTTTTTTAATTTATCTCAATATATAAGAATTTTGCTCTCTTAAGGAGTTCATCAATCAATTCTTTGCATCAAAAATATATAAGCATATATCTCTCATATATGCTCACAAGGATGAAAAAAGTATTTTTCTGAAATCAATACCTCTGTCTCATTGAAAATGGGGCCATTGTTTTTATTATTCTAATTAAATAATATTTTATAATTTTACTTGTTACTTATATATCATCAAATCCCTTACGCATTTTTGAAGTATTCTTTCTCAAACACTCTCCACTTATCAAAAAATGAATATTCACGCAAACTATTATATATAGCATGGATAAACAACAAAGTCCTATTGTATAGCACAAGGAACTATATTCAATATCCTGTAATAAACCATAATGGAAAAAATATGAAAAAATATCTATATATCTATGTACCTGAACACTTTGCTATGTAGCAGAATGTACCACAACATTGTAAATCAACTATACTTTAATAAAATTTTTAAAAATGAATATTCAATTTGGAGACTGATTACCATTTTACACTCATACCTTGTAATGGTAAGAATTACTACCTGATCAACACTTCATGAACTTCGTCTTTTTCTAGGTAGAAAGAGTAAATGTAGACATATCTATTTTTGCCTAGGTCTATTATTCAGTTGTGTTGGGCTGACAGATGTATGTATATAAACAGCATCATAAATTGTTAATTTTACTTAACAAATAATTAAGATTAGTTACTAAGTAATTTATAATCAAATCTGTCCAAGTGCCATACCTGAAATTAGGTTAGTATACCAAACCACTTCAATTCAGGGAGGCGTGGGGACTCTTCAAAATGCTCATTAAAATTTTAAAGGTAGAAGACTCCAAGTTTTGATTGCTGTTTCTTTTACTTTTAAAGTACAGCACTATTTATAATAGCCAAGACATGAAAGCAATCTTAAATGTCCATCAAGAGATGAATGGATAAAGAAGATGTGATATATGTATATAATGGAATATTACTCAGCCATAAAAAAGAATGAAGTAATGCCATTTGCAGCAACGTGGATGGACGTAGAGATTAACACACTAAGTAAAGTAAGTCAGACACAGAAAGACAAATATCATATTATATCACTTATATGTGGAATCTAATAAAAGGGTACAAATGGACTTATTTACAAAACAGAACTAGAGTCACAGATGAAGAAAACAAACATGGTTACCAGTGGATAAGCAGGGGAGGGATTAATTGGGAGATTTGAGACTGACATATACAAACCATTATATATAAAATAGATAACTGATAAGAACCTACTATATAGCACAGGGAACTCTACTCAATACTGTCTCATGGCCTATGTGGAAAACAATCTAAAGAAAGAGTGGATATATGTATATGTATAAATGATTCATTTTGCTATACACCAGAAACTAACAAAACATTGTAAATCAACTGTACTTCAATAAAAATTAAAACAATAGTAAATAAATTAAATGCAATGATATCCTTCTGCTTCCCACCCATGTGAATTTTTTATGCCATTTCCTCTGCCTGTACCATCTTCCCAACAAAATCTTGCTCATTGTCCAAAACACAGATCCAACAGATCCTTCTCTGTGCAGATTCTGGGGGGCCTCTCCAATCGGAGTCAAGAGGAACACTCTGTTCTGTCACTGTACACATACCTACAGCAGCACTTATGCAGTTATGAAATTAATTTAGATTGGCATTCATTCTATTATACTAAGAGATTCTTGAGGACAGGAAATGTATCACTAATCCATGTATTACTCACATATATCAATATTTAGCTTTGAAAAGATGTTCTATGAAAATTTATATGACTTCACTTAGAATTAGGGGAACTATATGGTCTCCAAGTATATGGCAATATATGGAGCCTAGTCTCTTTTGAGCAACATTTTTTATATTCTCTAAGATGCTATCATAGCTTTCTCCCCTCTCAGGGCCATCCAAGGCAAATCAGCATGTTCTCGTGCTGTTTGTACCCACTATTTTCCATTGGTTGTTATGTAGATTTGAGTAATTTTTGCATTTGTCTAATGGTGGTTATTAAGTATGACCCAGAGTCATGTGGAGGCTCTTTACTATTCAGGGGTGGATAGTGGTGTGTAAACTGAGATCCCAATGGAAACCAGCATTACAAGGTTTCTGCAGCTAGGCGGAGGTCCAAGGTTTCACTGGAGATATCAATATCCCTGTATCTTCTGATAACACTCTTGACAATTTCATCATGAGGTGAGGGTTTTGGAGGAAGGTTTAGAATCATGAAGAAATGGTCGAATATTACGTAACATTGCAGTTTGGAGAGCAGTTGTTTTTTTTTTCAGCACCATGAGGCTTGAGTGATCTTAGTTCCCTAACCAGGGATTGAACAGGGGCCCCTGCAGTAGAAGCACTGAGACTAAACCACTGGACTGCCAGGGAATTCCCATATAGAGCAGTTTTTTAATTACATTGGTCTATTTATCTTTTTAGTTAGACTTGATGCAACCATGAAGTTTCCATGATTCCACAAGAAATTATGTGGCTAATTAAAACTCCTGTGCTTTTGAAAACCTAGAATCCTCTCTTTGACTTTATACTGCACAAGGTGTCATGACTATGCAAAGATTATGCTGAGAGGTAACAGTTTGTTGAATGACTGAATGAATAATCCAGTAAATTAGTGCACTGCTAAAAATAGTAATTAACTGTGTGTAAATATGATGCAATTTTATTTCTACCTCTCTCATTATACTTATGCATTCAGCATGACATTTTTGCCTCAGAGCAGATACTCAATGTTTTTATCTAAATAATGAAATCATTTAAATTTGTGCACTGTTAGAAGGAAATCTCCATGAAGCCTGAAATCTGATAACTTTTATTTCCTTGGAAGCATCTATTAAATAACAGACACATAGTGAGAGGTCAATCACTTACTGAATAAGTAGATACTTAGATTCAAAAAGAAAACTGGACTCTGACACAGGACAACAATGACTTCATCAATGTAACAATTGTGTTTGATTTACTTGCTCAGCTGTTCCAATGGCTGACTGCCTGTCACATTACCAATCAAATTGATGGTTCAATGATCTAAATTTGCATTTAAGACACTGAAGTGGTCAGATTGATTATTCAGTGCTCTTTTGCAGGTTACATTGACAGAATGTAGTCATTGAATCCATTGTCTATCAATTGATTTTCATTTATTTAATTGGGATAGATTTCCTCTTAAGCCATTAGATTAATGTTTATGTGAAGATTCATTTTGACCTAAACTACTAAATTAGAGTCATTGATTATATCAGTCAGGGTTCAATCAGAGAAGAACCAGTAAAGCAGGTAGTTTGAAGGGAAGACCACAGGCAAGTTCACACACACAAGCACAGGCTGAAGCACTTTTCCACAAGAAGTCAGGAAGAAAGAATCATGAGAAGGACTAGAATCCCATGGACATATGAAAAAACTGACATTCACAAGTAGAATCTTTTCTTTCTCCCAGGTAAACCATAGCTATGCTTTGACGCCTTCCAACAGATTTAGTCAGAGCCACCAGATCATCTAGGTAATTGCCATCACTTAAAATTAACTGATTAGGGGCTTTAACTACATCTGCAAAATCCATTTACAGTAACAGCTAGATTTGTGTATGATTAAATAACTGAGGACTGTAGCCAAGACAAATTGACACATCAAAAAAGCCTTCCCATTTTTCTCTGCTAGGCTTGAGACTCCCTTCCTCCACACAGAAATGCAAGGCTAGGGACACTGGGAAGGGGGATTCTGCCTCATAGAGTGCATCTCATAAAGTTCTCTCTGTTCCATACAGGGAGGGTTCATCCTATGAAAATGAGCTCCTAGCCTAGGAAGTGTTCCCACAGACTGGGAATTTCCTTCCTCCACCTGGAGGACATAGGCAGCTCAGTCCAAGGAGGCTCCTTCAGAGCCCTAAAGGACAGTTCTCAGCTGCCAGCAGCGACCAATGGGAGTCTCAGTGTAATGAGACGGACAAGTTTATTCTAAAATTTATATGAAAAGGTATAGGCCCTAGAATATCTAAAATTATCAAAAGTATAAGTGGGAGGAACCACTCTATCCAATATTAATGCTATACAGCTACAGTGCTCAAGAGAGTTTGCTATCAATGGAGGGTCAGATACATAGATCAATGGAATGGAATTTAGATCCAAGAAATAAACCTACACATATATGCTCAACTAATTTTTGGCAAAAATGAAAGAGGAATTCAACAGAAGGAATATAGCATTTTCAACAAATTGTGCTGAAATAATTGGACACATATACAGAGAAACGTGAACCTTCATCTAACTCTCACACCTGAAACAAAATTTAGCTCAGTGGATCACAGACTTAAATATAAAAATTAATACTATAAAAATTTTAGAAAAATCATAGGAGAATGTATTTATGATCTAAGGCTAGGTAAAGAACTCTTCAATTTAATACCAAAAGCACTATGCATAAAAAAGGATAAACTGATAAAGTAGACTTTATCAAAAATTAAAGAAAAAAGCTTTTGTTGTCTATACGTCTCTCTTAAAATGATGCAACTATAAGACGAAAACTGAGAGAAAATATTTGTAAGCCACAGATCTGACAAAAGACTGGTATCTAGAATAGATAAAGGATACAAAACTCAACAGTAAAATCAAACAAACAGTCTGATTAGAAAATGAGCAAAAGACATGAAAAAACAATTCTCCAGAGTATATCCAAGTGAGGAATAAGTATGAGAAAACATGTTAAACTTCATTAGTCATTAGAGAAATGCAAATTAAAACCATAATGAAATAGCACTACACACAACAAAAATTCAAAAAGAAAATAGTGAAAACTCTGAATGCTTAGCGCATTCAGAAAAATGGTATCACTCATATATTGCTGGTGGAAATGTAAAGTGATACAGCCACTATAGAAAACACTTTTGTCAATTTCTTATAATCTAAACACAACTACCACATGAGAGTCATAATTTATTCATTATACCACCAAACCAAAAACAATCCCCAAGTCCTTCAACATGAATGATTAAACAAAGTGATATATCTATATCATGGAATGCTACTCTGAAGTAGAATAATGAATCTTTGATAGGCAAGACAACTTGCGTGAATCTCCAGGTCATTATGCTGAGTGAAAAAAATCCAATCCTAAATGGTTACATATTGTATGGTTCCATTCATATGGCATTCTTGAAATGACAAACTTATGGAGAACCAATTAGTGGTTTTCAGGGGTTGTGGCTGTAAGGGGCCATATCGGGTACCCTGGTGGTGACGAGACTGTTCTGCATCCTGATTGTATCAATATTCACATTCTGGTTGTGATATCCTATTACAGTTTTGCAAGATGTAACCATTATGGGAAAGTGTATAATGAGTACAGGGCAACTCTATGTTGTCATTGTATGTTGCCCTGTACTCATTGTTTTACACACAACTGCTGTAAATCTACAACTGTCTCCAAAAAAATTTAATGAAAAAGCAGTCACATTAATCAAATGTTTTAATTTATTCTCCTGAGTTTCAATTTCTTGAAACACATATAGAATTTGAGTCATGATTATAAATATTTGTTTATAGTATTAGTTCCAATATTTATCAACCACATATTTTGATTCATTAACACTTATTAAGCCAATAGATATTCAGTATTTTCATATATACTCAATCATTTGATTCTTATAGAATCCCAGTGAGTTAAGTAATAAGTTTTTTTAATAAGTGAAAATAACACACACTCCATGTTAGAAAAGAGGAAACATTCTAGAGGAGATTAGATGAGGTCATGTAGCTAATTAAGACCAAAAAGCAAAACATTGACACCTGTTTTTTTTGCATCTAATGAAAAATGAGAGAGATAAAGAAGAAAGGAAGGAAGAAAATAATTTATTACAATACATGTTAGAAATCAATATTATTATTATTGTTATTTTTTCCTACTAAGATCTTTAGTGGTGCTGTTAAGGAAGTAGACATTATGGTCCTTGATCTGATATTTGGAGAAAAACGTGGTTATAACCATTGTGACATATAAGTCGCTGAGGTGTGTCAGAAAATCTAAAAACGTATTACTCTATGAACAGAACTAGCTGCTTCCACAAATCTGACTCAATAAACCTCTATTCCACAAACATTCACGAAAGGCCTACCGACTATCTGATACTACACTGTTCTCTGGGGGTATAACACAAAAAGAACAAAGATCTGTTTTAATGAAACTCAGACTTTTAGGAACCACAAGCCCTCCTGTACAACAGACTATATAGGTACCAATATCA